>NC_135969.1:11427636-12627636 GCF_053455715.1 Rhinoraja longicauda
ACATCTCGGAGAAATCCCACGCAGGTCACGGGGAGAACGTGCAAACTCCGTACAAACGGCACCCGTAGTCGGGATCGAACCGGGGTCTCCGTGCTGCATTCGCTGTAAGGCAGCAACTCTACCGCTGCGCCACCGTGCCACCCTAGGTTTTCGAAGGAAATAAAATAAAGGCTTTCAGTCCATCAATAAAATAAAGATTTACAATTCTGGTTAAGATTCTGCGTTTGAGATGACATATCTGAACGAAATGAACGTCATCTTTTGCCGATTAATATGTAGTCGGGCAGCACGGTGGTGCAGCAGTAGAGCTGTTGCCTCACAGAGCCGGAGTCCCGGGTTCGATCCTGACCTCGGCTGCTGTATGTGTGGAGTTTGCACGCTCTCACGGTGACTGCGTGGGTTTTCTCCAGGTGCTCCGGTTTCGTTGGGTTTGTTGGTTAATTGGCTCCTGTACATTTCCCCTAGTGTGTCTAGGATAGAACTAGTGTGCGGGTGATTATTGGTCAGCCCGGGCTCCGTGGGCTGAAGGTCCTGCTTTCACACTGTATCTCCAAACTAAACAAAACTAAATGTAATATTGAATCATAGTTTAATGTTGGGAACTGCAGCCATGCAAAAGCCAATGGTGTAGGAAGAAACTGCTGGTTCAAACTGAAGATAGACACTAAACGCCGGGGTAACTCAGTGGGTCAGACAGCATCTCTGGAGAAAAGGAATAGACAATAGATAATAGGTGCAGGAGTAGGCCATTCACCGTGATAATGGCTGATCATCCACAATCAGTACCCCGTTCCTGCCCTCCCCCCATATCCCCTGACTCCGCTATCATTAAGAGCTCTATCTAACTCTCTCTTGAAACTATCCAGTGAATTGGCCTCCACTGCTTTCCGAGGCAGTGAATTCCACAGATTCTCAACTCTCTGAGCAAAAAATCTTTTCCTCATCTCCGTTCTAAACGGCCTACCCCTTATTCTTAAACTGTGGCCCCTGGTTCGGGACATTTTTGGGTCGAGACCCTTCTTCAGACTGAGAGTCAGGAGAAAAGGAAATGAGAGAAATAGACGGTGATATAGAGAGATATAGAACAAATGAATGCGAGAGAGGATGTTGCAGAACTTCTTCAAAGTAGACGGGCCTTGAGGCACTGCATTGCTCTCCTCTTCTCCCAGTGGTTGACTGCAGAGCAGCAATGGTGTAAGTTCAGGAGCGGGTTATCATCTTGGCTGTGATGTAGTGTATGATGCAAGTAACTGTCACACAAATGCTTGAAAAAAACGCTTCACAAATAATAAGACAGAGGACCGATCGTTCCCCGTAATAGATTTCCTGTGGGAGTGGCGGCGTTTAATACTTACCCAAAGCTGCTCGTGCTTAGATAAGGCCTCTCAGCAATGTGGAGGATGGACTCTTTCTATCTGCTTTTGAGGTCCTGGTTTAATTCTGCAAACGTGAGATAACACCGCAATCTCCATTATAAACTCCACACTCAGTGAATTGCTGCAGAACACTTGGTGATGTTAATTTGCACATGTCATTGATCTGTTGGACGGAAATTGACATCCGAGGAACTCTGACGCACAGCGATTTAATATATATTTCCTCTGACTGCATCAATATTACATTGTTATCGTACAGGGCACTGAAAATGTGGACTGCTTAATGAAATGTGTTGCATTGGAGATGGCTATCTTTCACCTTAATTTAGTTTGACCAGATCTAGCCCAGGTTTGCTCCTCTGCAGAGGAGCCATTCCATTAGTTGATTTATAAACCTTGGATGT
Organism: Rhinoraja longicauda; assembly: GCF_053455715.1. Lineage (NCBI taxonomy): Eukaryota > Metazoa > Chordata > Chondrichthyes > Rajiformes > Arhynchobatidae > Rhinoraja > Rhinoraja longicauda. The sequence continues at coordinate 11,429,417 of NC_135969.1, forward strand.
GACAAACACTACAAACCATGCTGCTTGGGCACAGGTTACTGATTGTGGATGATCAGCCATGATCACATTGAATGGCGGTGCTGGCTCGAAGGGCCGAATGGCCTCCTCCTGCACCTATTTTCTACGTTTCTATGTTTAATTGACAAAGTAGTGAATCTTCTCACTAAAAGAAGATAAAGTTCTTGAAAGAAGGTTTCCGCCAATTCTTCTGAGTTTGTGCCACGTTAGCACAATTTTATTTGAATTATTATTATCTTGGTTCAGTGTTCCGGTGCTTGATAGTAAAAAAGTCAGCTAGAATTCTTTTTCCTGACTATCATCCCAATCAGGTATGTTATGTAAGATCTGATGCACTCCTTTGGTGAATAGCCTATTAATATGTATTTAAATAAGTAACCATGGAGAGTTGCCATTGTAATGGTGGAGTAACCTTCAAAAGACAAACTTCCACCATTTTTGAACTTGCCCTCTCTGGGAGCTGGCCAAGTAAGTTCCACTGAAGCTGGTGTGGGGGCTCTGTGTTGTTCTGTTGTTGCATTAACGCATGGGTTCAATATTCTCAAATGCGAAATGCTAACACAGTGACATTATTTTTCATACATACGTTCCAGTAGAGTATTGCCAAGTGTACAGAAATTCGATTAGCAAGTGTACAGAAATAGTCTACTGAGCCCGCATGCCCGAGGCGCCATGTTTTGGTGCCATTTTCAAAGTCCACGCTCCAGTTCTTGTGAGCGGTGCCTGTTCCAGCCAAGTCCTAGACTGTTGTGGGCCACCAGCCGTCTCCTTCGTTGGACACCACGTCCCTCTCCTCGCCCGTCCACCTTTGTTCCCTGGGGGGGTCGGAGCCTCCTGCAGCCGACCTCGTGGGTGCGGTAGGCCAGAGCCCGGTTCCCTCCCCTCCCGGCCTCACTCCTCGCCCGTCGCGTCTGTCGTCAGCAGATCCATCCTCCTGGTCGTTGGTCTTCAGGCCGGATAGGAACATTGGTCTATATGCTTTGTCGATTCACGCTATTTTTTTTGTAAACATGATCTTGACCCAATGTTTCATCGTGACGAGAAGTTTCCAGGCAGAATTTGTTGTCATAAAATCTGTTTTTGCTCGGTGTGAAACTGTTTGGTGCTCTCTTTATAGGATTCTCCAATTAACAAACTACTGTATGCCAGAGACATCCCTCGATATAAACAGCTGGTGGAGAGGTAAGACTTCCAAAACTTCCATTTGGCTCCCACTGTGCTGAGAGGCCTCAGGCCTGGTGTGCAGATAGCTGCAAGAAGCTGAACACACTGCATAACAGGGTATCTTTTAGGAAAATGAACCCTTCTTGAGTAACTGTGTTGGCTTTCTAGGCTTCCTTTCACCTTCCATTCTTGATAATTACCAGTCTTCCTGGTCGCACGATTTAAGCCATGAGCACCTTTGACTGTAAATTAATGTGCATCATGAGGAATTGATCAGCACAGCTGATAAGAGTTTATCCACAGAGAAGGAATGGGTGACATTTCAGTCTGAAGAAGGGTCTCAACCCGAAACGTCAACCATTCCTTCTATCCAGAGATGCTGCAGCATGTTGTAATTACCTATATCTAAATTCCCCTACTTTCATGGGGGAAGTACGTGTTTCCCCGTTTAATCTCTAAACTCGAAGTATCTACTCGGCATCAGAGAGTATTCCGACAAGGGTCTCCATCTAAAAGACCATCCTGTCTGTGGATCTAAGTGTTAATGTGTGGAGTGTCACTTTTTTTGTGAAGGGTGTCTTGTCATCAGCTGCAACTGACCCCAACTCTGCTGTGTCTGACAGGTACTACGCAGATATTCGACAAACCATCTCAGCTAGTGACCAAGAAATGAACTCTGCCTTAGCAGAGCTATCTCGGGTAAGTGCTTACGAGCAAAAAGTATCCTGCCCGATAATGATATTTGGTAGTAGATGCAATCATGACTCATAATTTAATTCCTTGAGTAAATCCAGACCATAAAGTGGCTAAAGTGCGGTGTTTTGTGCACAGTGATGAGTCACAAGGCAACTTAAGAAACAGATGCCTTCTGTTTGATTATATATATTCTGACAGCCAGTTTTCTTTTCATTTGCAGAATTACTCCAGTGACATGAACTCTCTTGTAGCTCTTCATGAGCTCTACAAATACATCAACAAGTACTATGACCAGGTATGTAAAGCAGGCGTGTGGTGAGAGGCACAATTATGTGCAGCCACTTGGGTTAATTCCCGGAATGGCGGGGCTGTCGTATGTTGAAAGGCTGGAGCGATTGGGCTTGTATACACTGGAATTTAGAAGGATGAGGGGGGATCTTATTGAAACATATAAGATAATTAGGGGATTGGACACATTAGAGGCAGATAACATGTTCCCAATGTTGGGGGAGTCCAGAACAAGGGGCCACAGTTTAAGAATAAGGGGTAGGCCATTTAGAACGGAGATGAGGAAGAACTTTTTCAGTCAGAGGGTGGTGAAGGTGTGGAATTCTCTGCCTCAGAAGGCAGTGGAGGCCAGTTCGTTGGATGCTTTCAAGAGAGAGCTGGATAGAGCTCTTAAGGATCGCAGAGTGAGGGGGTATGGGGAGAAGGCAGGAACGGGGTACTGATTGAGAGTGATCAGCCATGATCGCATTGAATGGCGGTGCTGGCTCGAAGGGCTGAATGGCCTACTCCTGCACCTATTGTCTATTGTCTATTGTCTATTGTCAGGAATGGTCAATTTTCTGTGGTACTCTAAACACTCAATTCCAATAAAATCATGAAATGAGCAGATTATTTAAAAAAACTCGAGAAATGCAGGTTTGTAGGTTAAATGGCTTTTCTACAATTGTCACTAATAATAATAATAATAATAATAATATTCATTTATTGTCATTGCAACGAGTACAACGAAATTTAAAAAATAGCCAATCCTGACGGTGCGTACAAACATATATGCAATAAATGCAAAAACAAATAAATACAATTATATTAAGTACAAAAGTTTTAACAGTGTTGCCTAGTGCAGAAATTAGTGTTCAGTTCTCGTATGGCCCTGGGGTAAAAACTGTTCTTAAGTCTGTTTGTTCGGGATTTGATCGACCTGAAACGTCGACCAGAGGGCAGATGAACAAACAGACGGTGGCCGGGGTGGGATGAATCTTTTATTATTTTGCCTGCTCTACTGAGGCAGCGTAGGCTGAACAGGTGCTCCAGGGAGGGCAGTGAGCAGCCGATGATCTTCTGGGCCGTCGTGATGACCCTCTGAAGGGCCTTCCTGTCCTTTTCTGAGCAGCTGGCATACCATGGGGTTATACAGTATGCCAGCACACTCTCGATGGAGCAGCGATAGAAGGACATCATGAGCTTCTCCTGCAGGTTGGTTTTCCTGAGGATCCTCAGGAAGTGGAGTCTCTGCTGTGCCTTCTTCACTGTGGTGATGGTGTTGGTGTAGGATAGAATTGGCGTATGGGTGATTGCTGGTGGTTGCGGACTTGGTGGGCCGAAGGGCTTGTTTCCAGGCTGTATCTCTAAAAATAAAACCTAAAAACCCAGTCTGCCCACACGCAACCCAAGACCCACAACTGTATGGTCAGTAAACTGTTTCTGAGATGTCTAAGTGAGCCCCTCGCTTATAGGGCTAGAAATATCAGTCTTGCCAGCAGCATCTATAACCCATGAGCAAACTATGGTAACCTAATCAGACCGACTCAGAACAGGAAAAGAACTTGGGGTGGTAGACCTGCTGCCTCACAGCCAGAGACCCAGGTTCAATCCTGACCTTGTGTGCTGTCTGTGTGGAGTTTGCACGCTCGCCCCGTCAGCACACTGGTTTCTACCGTGTGTTCTGATTTCCTCTTGCATCCCAAAGACACGGAAATTTGTGGGTTAATTGTCCACTGTAAATTGCCCTTCATTTGCAGGGGCTGGATGTAAAAGTGGGGTAGCATAGAATGAGTGTGAATGGGTGGTCGATGGTTAGTGTGGACCAGGTGAGCTGAACACACTGTTTCCATGCGGTATCTTTCAATCGATCAATCAAACTTCTTATCCCAAATGCCGCATAATATCTTAATCTGAGGAGAGAAAGCTGGTAACACTATCAAGGCTATCTGGATATTGTAAATATCTATGTACTGTGCAAGGACTGATTGGAGATTGTGGCTGTGTGCCAGACCAGGCTACCGCTTAGAAAGGGTTGTGGAGATTCTGATTGTTCAACCTGGCCCAAGGTGTGTGCCATCAGGAAGAGGCAGTATTTCTCTGACGAGAGAAAAAACACATTCCTCGCATCAGAAGGATCACCGCTTAGAAAGTCAACCAGTCCTTGTCCTTTCTTTGCGAAGGATTACAGACAATGTCTCACAAGGTCTCCAATAAGAATCAATGAAAAAATACTGATACCTGGTTTTTAAGGCATTGCCTGTCCTTTTAGATTTGGATGAGAGATGGGCAGGGGGGTGGGGGGTTGGCAAGATTCGCCTTTGTTTAGTTTAGATTAATTTAGAGATACAGCACGGAAACGGGTCCATCGAGTCCGTGCTAACTAATGTTCACCCGTGCACTAGTTCTATCCAACACAGTGGGGGCAATTTGCAGTGGCCAATTAACCTGCCAACTTGTTCGTCTTTGGAATGTGGGATGAAACCCACGTGGTCACGGGGAGAACGTGCAAACTCTGTACAGACAGCACCCGCAGTCAGGATCGAACCTGGGTCCCTGGCGCTGTAAGGCAGCAGTTCTGCCACTGTGCCACCCTATGTCAAAATAGACACGAAAGCTGGAGTAATTCAGCAGGTCAGGCAGCATCTCTGGAGAAAAGCAGTGGGTGACGTTTCGGGTCGAGACGCATCTTTAGACCCGCTGAGTTACTCCAGCATTTTGTGTCGATCTTTGGTGCAAACCAACATCTGCAGTTTCTTCCTCACATTTTGTTCAACTCAGAGTAGACAAGTTGGGCAAAGAATGAGTGAATGGCTCTGTGTCTCTTGCAGACACTGAAACCAAAGAGCACTGAAAGACCCCGAGTTTCTCAAAGACTGAATGACGGATTTCACCTCTTGCCTTGCAGATCATAACGGCACTAGAAGAGGACCCGACTGCGCAGAAGATGCAGCTCGGCTACCGGTTGCAGCAGATAGCCGCATCAGTGGAAAACAAGGTCACGGACTTGTGACAGGAGAAACCATTGAGGATCAGCGGAGAGGAACAATTGAGGCATGAACGTAGAGAAGGCACATTGAGACACTGTGACCGATGGACCGAGCTTGCAGGGTGCCCAATGGGAAGATGCTTCATCTGTATCTCCAACGATGGGAATGTTGGGGACCACACTGCTGTGAGGCGCCAGGTTTCACATGACAGTGCAAGGAGTATCTTTCCCTTCTCCCACGCCACTTCAACCTGCACAGGACGGTCTATGGAATGTGTTTATATTTTAGATTATTAAGCGACTTAGACACAGCAAAAACATAAACTAAAGAGTCAGTGCAGAAGTGGACAAATGATGTTAATATTTTTTTCCATAAGAGATTTTAAATGTTTTTTAAACTAATCCTAAAACCATGTATTGGCACCTGCAAGATGAAATTGGAGAAGGGGCTGAGATATTGAGGCAAAGACAGTCGTCAGGTAAAATGTTGTCAGGCCCAAGTTAATTCACAGTGACTGACTTCAATAAATACAGGTAGACGACAGTGGGCACTGTATGGCGATCTATTAAAGATCCCGTCAGGCACCCATTTCTGGCCAGGAGGCAGGGTTCAAGTCCTTGGCTGGCTGTCTTAGTTAGTTTGAGGAGCTTTAAGAAGTGGTTGCCATTTGCCTTTCCAGCAGGGAATTCAGCCGTTGTTACAGGGTTTACAGAACAGCCTGGCCATCAAGCTCTCAAAAGCACAGTGTTCTCCTGCATCATGACCAATGTGTGTCGGAGAGAGGAAGAGAAATTTGGCCAAGTCAGCCTTCCTCCTCAGGCTCATGAATTGGTGCTTGTGTGTATATCCTCGGTGTGGTCTTGCCTGTTGACTGTCTGATGGTGATGGTGCCTCCATCAAATAGAAGAGCGTACATACTGCTAATGTGACATCTCATTTTATGAAGCATTGTCCTGCTGAGTTCCACAGGTTTTTTCCTGCCAGCTGCCTTCCTTGTTTCAGCCATTGACTGAGTATCAAACCCTCTAACTTGAGATGATTGGGTCAGCAAGGCGACTCAGCTGAGGTTGGCAGCTTAAAGTTTGAGATCAGAGTGATCGATGTTGGGAGAATTACTGTACAGTTTTGTGGTTGGCATTTGTTTATTTTTGGATCGCAACCAGATGGCTTGGCAATCTTTTAATTGTTTTAATGGCAAACGCACATCAGAAAGGCTCCGTGATAAAATGGTACCCACAGTCATCCAAAACTTACGCCGGACAAAAGTTTGATTTGAAATTTACCTCAAATCTCAGTTTACTAAAAGTTTCTTGAACCCCTGTTCCGTTCTAGGTGTTTGCAACTTGTCGCCATCTGTTGTGAGGTACTGTGCACATGCCGAGATCCTAATGCGTTTGTTGGAGTACGTTACACTAATATCATTGTTTCAAGTGACTGACTCTACCTGGGTCACACGACACACACGACACACCAGAAGTCAGACCACGTGTCATTTTATTCTTAATTCTTTATTTTAATTAAAATGTGTGATTCCTTTTTTGGGTCCCAAAATGCCACAGGCCGATTACCAGTTTTTGATAGGAAGTGTTTGAGGAGAAATATAAGTGGGGGGGGGGGGGTCATTAGTGTTTCTGGAGTCATGCCCTGACTCTGTCAGTGTGGGACGAGACTTCACTTTCAACCTTGAAATTCAACCTTGAAATTCAAAATTGTATTGATATTTTGATATCATCTCAATTTACAGCAAGCACAGATGCTTGGTTTAGGGAAATTATCTGTAGTAAAAATCTATGCGGATGTTTGTCCTAACTACTTAGCAAAGTCTTTGATGTTGCTGGCAGTACATTAATAACGAAGCAACACTCCTCGTTGTGGCTGCAGGGATGGGTTGCCTGCCTGGAGGATGTGGTTTTAAAAAAAAAAAATTGGATAACATGGGGCGGATTCCCAGCTTAATTACAGGAAAATAAATCGCACAAGTCCTACTATTATTCATCATCAGCTGAGTCATTTGGTTGAAAAATGAAGCAGAAATTCTATTGCAAAACTTCCCTGGAGGATCAATAGCCCACTCAGATGCAAAGTTGCATGAAGCATTCCTTCTCAGACTTCTGTGGTGGGAAAAAGAATTGTCTTTGTTACTGTGTCAAGCAACTTTTCAAGAGTTTTGCAGTGCTGTATGGTAAAGCATAAGCCAGCTACCTTCCGTCACCCTTTGTAGGCATGTATTGTGCAATTAAGTAACAGTGGCGAGATCATCGGATGTTTTGATGAATTTTCCGTGCATAAGATTACATCAATTGTATCTGAACCACTCGTATGTTTTTTTTAAACTTTTCAAAGTTGTCATAATTTTTTTTTAAATAGTGTATTAATTTATTTAGTGGTTAGTTGTGGACACTGGCACGTTAGTGTATTATTTGAGTTTTTAAACGTTCTTCGTTGCATTGCAACGAACAAGCACTTATCTGCCTTCCATTGTATAAAAAAATCGCACATTGAGGGATCCATGACCAAAGCAACCTGAAGCCCTGCCATTGACCTCTGCAATAGCCCAGTCAGCAGCTTGGTCATCTTTCCAGTGGTGTCAAATGGTGTTAAAATCTGTGACCCACAGGGCAACGACAGACCATACCTTGTAGCTTCCTAACAGAGTGGCACAGATGGCAGAGCCGCCGCCTCACAAACTGCACGAAAGAACTGCAGATGCTGGTTTAAATCGAAGGTAGACACTAAATGCTGGGGTAACTCAGCGGGACAGGCAGCATCTCTGGAGAGAAGGAATGGGTGACGTTTCGGGTCGAGACCCTTCTTCAGACTGATGTCAGGGGACAAAGATAGAATGTAGTCGGAGAACAAACTCTGGTCTCTAGCACTGATTCCTCCAGCTGCTCCGGTTTTCTCCCACATCAGAAAGACGTGGCAGTTTGTAGGTTAATTGTCCTCTGTAAAAAAAAGTGTGTCGTGAGTGGACGAGAACGTGTCGAAACAAAAAAAAACTGCAGATGCTGGTTTATACCAAAGATAGACACAAAGTGCTGGAGTAACTCAGCGGGTCAGGCAGCATCTCTGGAGAAAAAGGATGGGTGATGTTTTGGATCGGGACTCTTCTTCAGTCTGAAGAAGGGTCCCAACACGAATTATCACCCATCTTTTTCTCCAGAGATGCTGCCTGACCTTCCAGCGCTCTGTGCCTATCTATGATATCGAACTACTGTGAATGGGTGATCGATGATTGGTATAGACTCGATGGGCCGAAGGGCCTGTTTCCATGCTGTATCACTAAACTAATTTCGTAATAGAAAATAGGAACTCCATATCAAATTCAAAAATGTCAAAAAGAATGATCACATCTGCTTTAACACTTGTTGAATTTTTTAATTCATGACCATCTGAAGATTTGATTCTCACATTGCTGCTACTGGGTTGGTCATTTCTAAATTTACTTTGGAAGTTGTTTAGTCCAGAGATTGGTATTCAGTCTATATTGCTTCGAGATTAGAACATTTTTTGCACCATTACCTGTTCAGAGCACATTTATTTCAGAGTCGTTGGCAGACAGACCAGAATGCATCCTTACACCTGCAAGGAGTGTAGACAATGCATAAATTGGACCGTAATCAAGATTTCTGCCTCGAATTAGCCCTCATTTGCAGCGACAGTCTTGAAATTGCGGAGGATGAGCTTCTTTACTGTAAAGCTACGGAGCGTATCGTGCTCTGACGGCATGAATGTGGGCTATGGTGATGGTCAAGGGGGATAACAAAGTGCGAATAACATGTGCTTGGGGACTAAACGCAGTAAATGTACTTCTGTGACCCCTTTTGTTCATCAACATCAGTGTGCCTGTGAGCATTGTAGTACTGTGCACCGAGAATTATGATTTGAAAAAAATAATTACGCGATTGTTCTCTCTTGAAAAGCTGGTTCTAGTTTGTCTTGCCTAATTAATGTAATCCTGATTTATTCAACAGAATGGGGCTTGGTGTGGATTGTTGAGTGTAGCATCATTTGGATGACCAGAATTTTACATGACAGTTAGATGACAGTTTTAAGGGTTTAATTGCATTGTTGTTAGACAGTTGCTGAACGTACATGATTCGAACGTTATTCATAATGACAACTATGAATAATATTGCCCTAATTCTTGCCAGTATTCTTTTGGAGATTTAAAGTTCTGTTTTCAGAAAATTCTCTTCATAGGTTAATTGTATTTAATATTTTGATTAGCTCATAAGTGACAGGAGCAGAATTAGGCCACCCGGCCCATCAAGTCTACTCGGCCATTCAGTCATGGCTGATCTCTCTTGCCTTCTTAACCCCATTCTCCTGCCTTCTCCCCATATCCCCTGACACCTGTACTATCTATCTCTGCCTTAAAAATACCCATTGACTTGGCCTCCACAGCCTTCAGTGGCAACGAATTCCACAGATTCACCACCTTCTGACTAAAGAAATTCCTCCTCATTGCCTTCATAAAGGAATGTCTTTTAATTCTGAGGCTGTGACCTCTGGTCCTAGACTCTCCCCCTGGTGGAAACATCCTCTCCACATCCACTCTCTTTAGGCCTTTCATTCATGCTTTTAATGTCTTTACGGTTTACACATCATAATTAATCATTCCAGTATCCCCAATATTCCCGAACCAAGCTAAGAATGGATTAACAAGTTATGTTGAGGATGTGGGAAAAAAAATGCCTTTTAATTCTGGTTCTCCATCGGATGCCTCAAGTAAAAGGAGAACTTGCCTGTGATGTAAACAAAAAATCAAGGATGTATTCAGTTCTCCTGCTTCATGAGAGAACCTTTTCGTGCAGACACTTTGCCTCACTTTGCTTTGTTGATGAAGCAGGGTTGACTCTAACCCCTTCAGCTTCCCAACTGCACACCCAGGGGAAGTTTACAGTGCTATCCATATTTTATAGTTGTGAAGCAATGTCCTGCTTCTTTAAATTATTCTCTCCCTTAAATTTTCACTAACAATTAACTTTAAAATTAATATGTAAAAGCATTTCATTGTTAACTCTAATTCTACGAGCAAGCTTTACAAATCACGCTTCTGCCCGATAAACAGAATTCCAGTTATGAATCACAAGTACAAAGAATACTATTTTTATTTTCAATTTCAAGTTCTTTATAAATTTGCAATACGAAGTTATTGTTTAAAATTGAGAGCATCCAAGTTAAAATAACGTCTGATTTTTCCAATTAGCTTGCAGATATGTTTCCCAAAACAATATCTGTTCATCCGCTCCATTTATAAATATAAAGTTACTTTGCAGTTTGTATCCTAAGTACACGATAAGAACAAAAGCAGTTTGATTGCTTTTGGGGAATAAAATGTTTATTCATTGTGTATTTTAAGAAGAAAACCTCCAAGACCTACTCGCGAAAGAAGCAGAGGAAGAAAGAGATGCTTTGAATTATCTGGAATAAAAAGTAAAATCGTTTTGAAGCATCCAGTGGCTTCAAATGTGCTCCTATATTTGGCTTGTATGATTACATAGAAACATTGGATGCAACAACAAAAGAATTGATATAAAATAACTTCCTAGAAGCAATGATGAATAAGATAAAGTTTGGTGCCTTCCAGTTTTTTTCTCAGTATTTTGTAAACTCATAACAATGTTTAAAAAGTGGAATACCTTTTGTTTAATCTGAGAGAAAACATTAAAAACATTATTTGAGTGCAGCATTTCAGATGCTCAATGTAGGATTTGATATTACAAGGCTGACTACACAGCAATCTGGCATAGAAAGCATTTTATTCCTATTAATAAAGAGGAAAAATGACCCCGTCTTTGCAAGTAAATGGAACTGAACATTCAGAACGATTGCCCCATGACTCAAAGGTTTAAGGCCGGCACAGTGGCATTGTGCTGCCTCACTGCGTCAAAGACCTGGGTTCAATCCTGACCTGTTGTGCTGTCTGTGTGGAGTTTGCACGTTTTCCCCTATGGGTTTCATGGGTTTCCTCCTGCTATTCAGGTTCATCCTGCAATCCAAAGGCATGCATAAGTGATAGGTCATGTTAGGTTGCTTGGCCATGGTAAGTCCAGAGTGTTTTGTTGTCTTGTCGTATGTCCCAGATAGAACAATGAAATTCTGACTTGCAGCAGCAATGATTATGGAAGTGAGGTGAGAATATAAAAGTGGATTTGTGTAGGCTGAGCACGATAGTGGTGTTGACTCCATGGACTCAGTGGGCCAAAAGATCTATTTCATTGCTGTATCTCCCCATGAACCTGGCAGCATCTTCCCGAGTACATGCATACTCAGCTAAATGTGGAAACCCAAAAGCTTCAGTCTGTCGTTCTCTGTTGCTCTTTCGGATGCAGCTTTGCAACTTAGGCCAATGTCATTTCAGAAATCAGTGAATTGAGAATGCTAATGCAAATTATACTCATTGTAAAATGTCCTAAAAATATATTTTCACATATAGGTTTTTGAGTTGTCAAGACCTGTTAAGCAATAATAGGCTTAAAAAACTAGCCCTTAAATAATGAATTATTCCAAGATGTAATAAATATTAAAATAACTTTATTTTAACAAATTAATTTATCATTCTTTAGCCTTGCCCTTTAACTTGTGTGTTTGTACTCTCATGTTCTTTAAAAGTAATAAATATTAGGGTGGCGCAGCGATAGAGTTGCTGCCTTACAGTGCCAGAGACCTGGGTTCAATCGTGACTATGGGTGATGTCTGTTCGCACTGTACGTTCTCTCTGTGACTGCGTGGGTTTCTCTGGGTGCTCAGGTTTCCTCCCACACTGTACAGATGTACAGGTTTGAAGGTTAATTGGCTTTGGTAAAAAATTCCAATTGTCCCTAGTTAGTGTACGGGGTGATTACTGTTCGGCGTGGACTCGGTGGATCAAAGGACATGTTTCCACGCAGTATCTCTGAATTCTAAGGTCTACTAATTCTAAGTTGTGCTTTTTACCTCCTGGTTTGCTGCCTGTGAGAATTTTCAACCGGATTGACTGCTCAGCCCGGTTAGGTGATGCCACTGTAGGTGGATGCCTTTGGATTTGATGCCTAATGGCCAATGATGATGGAAAAGGGTAAATAACATGCTGCAGAGATTACTGGATCCTTATGAATTTATTTTGTTTAGTTTAGAGATACAGCGCGGAAACAGGCCCTTTGGCCCACCGGGTCGGCGCCGACCAGCGATCCCTGCACATAGACACCATTCCTACACCCACTAGGGACAATTTTTTGTTTACATTTACCAAGCCAATTAACCTACAAGCCTGTACGTCTTTGGAATGTGGGAGGAAACCAAAGATCTCGGAGAAAACCCACGGAGGTCACGGAAGAACGTACAAACTCTGTCCAGACAGCACCCGTAGTCGGGATTGAACCCGGGTCTCCGGCGCTGCATTCGCTGTCGGGCAGCAACTCTACCACTGCGCCACCGTGACCTGCATTTATTTGAGCTGAGCAATCAGCATTGTAACTGTGCCTCTGACTGCAGTATTTAATTTTACCCAAAGAAAATATACCTTAGATTGTAACGGATTTGACCATTTGAAGACTGTGACTCTTTCATCCCATTACTTGATCTCATCACAACATAGTTTTTAATGGATATGTAGGAAGGAACTGCAGATGCTGGCTTACACCGAAGATAGACACAAAATGCTAGGGTAATTCAGTGGTCAGGCAGCATCTCTGGAGAAAAGAAATAGGTGACGTTTTGGCTCGAGACTCTTCTTCATGCTGAAGAAGGATCTCAACCTGAAATGATACTTATTCCTTTTCTCCAGAGATGCTGCCTGACCTGCTGAGTTACTCTATAGATTTTCTGGACACAGTTAAAACTGTAAAAAGGGTCTGACGAAGGGTCTCCACCCGAAACGTCACCCATTCCTTCTCTCCAGAGATGCTACCTGACCTGCTGAGTTACTCCAGCATTTTGTATCCCGCTTCAATGTAAACCTGCATCTGGAGTTCCTTCCTACACAAAACTGAATTACTGTTGTATACCACATGAAAAACAGAATGTACGTTTTCTTATTTCTGGTGGGGAGAGCCGCACACCACTAATGCATTGTATATTCTGGAGAATAAATAAATGCATTATTAATTACATTAGAAAGCCATTTGGTTAAATTCCGCAGAAACTTTTATTTACTGCATTAAAGCCAGTGGATCCATTTTAAACCCTGAATGTGGGCAGATTATAATAAACGCCAGGCTTTTCAGAGTAACTTTTCCACCAACTCTGAATGACCAGTAAACAACAGGAGATGTACAACGTGAAAGATCTCACATTTGAGGAGTGCCTTTCATGATCAATAAGCCACCAACAGCAGTTTGTGTTAAGTTCTTTAAAGTTACTGTTGTAATGACTGTGTGGTCCGACCCAACATATCTTTTTTGTATTTAGTATTGGTTTGCAAACAGTAACCTCTACAACCATCACATGTATTTGGGGGAAATAGGTTGGGAAATGGACCATCAATGTTTAAAATGGACAGTATGCAGGTGAATTTGGATTGCATGCCGATGTAGACTGGGAGAAACTTTGCTTATATACGAAGATGTTTGACATTTGGACCAAGATTTTTGGGGGGGGGGGGGGTTAAAAATAAACAAATAAATAAATCTGCCGTCACCACCACCATCATTAACAACAAAAGCCTTGTCCGTGTTTTGCTTTCCTTACTAGTGCAGTATCTGCACTAATATTTTCTTGGTATTGGCATGTCTGTCACCACTTGATCTCTGCAGGAAATATTGGTTGCTGATTCGCACTGACTTGCAGTTGTATATAGTAACAGTGATGTATTTATATACTGAAGGAGATTAAAATGTTTTACTGTCTAGTGTAAGATAATGTGTAGAGCTGGCTCTGCAATGAGCACAGATTTGTTAATTTTTAGAAAAATCATCAGCAATGTAATATCTGTAAATAACCAAATCGACTAGCTTCTTACTGTAATCTTTTATTAAAGAAAAGATGACAAATTACAGATAATAAAATTTTCCAAAAAATAGTTTTCTTTTTGTTTCTTAAATTTCTCTCTTGGATAAACCGCTACACATTAAATCTTAGTGTTTGAATTTGTTGACATAAAGTCTTACAGCAACTTTCATATGAAATTTGTGAAGTGGCTGTTTGGCCCATCAAGTCTACGCTAGCTTTTGGAGCAATCTCACTCTATCCCATCCCCCCATTTCCCCCCCCCCCACCCCCTAGAACCTGCGCCTAATTGATTCTGCCCCAATTCTATGCCATTCATCCATAGAGCTATACAGCCACAGAAAGAGTCCATTCAGCCCAACTCATCCATGCTGACCAAGTTGCCTGACTGAACTAATCCCATCTGCTTGTGCCTGCCCCACATCCCTTCAAACCTCCCTGGAAACTTGTCCAAGTGTGTGTTACATTCACAAGACACTTGGACAAGTATACTGTTTGCAAGAAGCATTAGACCTGCTTCGACCACCTCTTGATGCACATTCCATATACACACCACCTCTGTGTATGTGAAATTGCCCCTTGGGTCCTTTTGAAGTATTTTGCTCCTCAGCTTAAATCTACCCCTTCAGTTTTAAGCTGGAGAAAAGACTGTGGCTATTGACTTTATCCATGGCCCTCATATTCTATGCCATTGTGCACAATTTACAGGACCAAGCAGCGCGTCTTTGGGACGCTGGCGGAAACTGGATTGCTGAGGAAACTCGCACAGCTTCATGGAAGTGCAAATTCCACAGGGAAAGCTCCCAAGATCAGAATCAAACTCTGGATGCTGGAGGTGTAAGCAGCAGTACAACCTGCTGCACTTCTCTGTGGCCCACGCTGTGCATTTTTAACAAATGTGGACATACAATAGTTTGGAAATGCTTCCATCTTATGGATTTCATGAGGCTGTGTTCACCAGTCTTTTATGACTAGCACCAATCTTTGTCTTTTAAGATATCGCCAAAATGTAGAAATGATTAAGAGCGAAACACAAAGTGCTGGAGTAATGGGAAATGCCAAATGGATCTCACTGCACATGTAGAAAAGCTGAAGGTTGATTATCTCTAATGATTGAATTTCAGAGAATTCATTTAATTTTGAATTTCCCTTTATCTGCTGTTATACCTTTCATCACACTTTACATTAGGCACGAGTACGTAACAATAAAAAGGCTGGCAAGTGCAACTGTTGGCTCCTTATGGACATAGGCCGGAGAGTTTATAAAGGAGAACATGTAAATGATAGAGAAATTGAACAATTACTTTGCTTCTCTCTTCACAGAAGATTTGCAAAACCTGGCAATTTAAGTAAACACGAGTACAGTGGTGCAGCGATAGAGTAGCGGCCTTAAAGCGCCAGAGACCCTGGCTCGATCCTGACTACGGGTGCTGTCTGTACGGGGTTTGTATGTTCTTCCCCGTGACCAGCGTAGATTTTCTCCGGGTGCTCCGGGTTTCTCCCAGACTCAAAGATGTGCAGGTTTGTAGGCTAATTGGCTTGGTAAATTTGTAAATTGTTCCCAGTCTGTCGGATCGTGTGGGGGTAGCTTGTTGGCACAGACTCTGCGGGCTGAAGGGCCTCTTTCCACGCTGCATCTCTAAACTGAACTAAACAGTGGGAATGAGGAACTGAAAGAATTAAGTATGAGTGAAAAAAATAGCAAGAAACAGTGGCGAGATTGAAAGCCAATAAATCCAAAGGAGTCCAATGAGTTGTGTCCCAGAGTCTTGAAAGAGTTTGTGTTAGAAATGGTAGATGCTCTGGTTATATGCTTCTATGGGTTTGTATGTTCTGGTATTGATTCTGTGGATTGGAGCATAGCAAATGTGATCCCACTACTGAAGAAAGGAGAAAGAGTTAAAACAGGGACATTTTTGACCTGCTGGTTCAATGTCAAGAGTAGGAAAAATGCTGGAATTTATAATGAATATATTTATTTTTGAGATTCCGTGTGCCTTTTATTATGTTGACATTCCATGACTATCCAAACTAGAATCACAGAACTTGAAAAGAATCCTGTAATAGGATTGAGCTAAGCCAATGAAAAGAAAATCTGGTTGGCTCATCTGCTGAAGTTCCTTGAGTATGTAGCTAATAGAATGGATGATGTCTCAATATCTCTCCCAATGTCAGCAAGGCGAAGGAGATTGTGATCAACTGCAGGAAGTGAAGTGGTACACATACCCTGGCATGCATTGATGGCACGGAAGAAGGGATGGTTTAAAGCTTAATTCCGAGGAGTAAATTTCACCAACAACTTATCCCGGCCCACCAATATCGAAGCAATGGCCAAGAAAGCAGACTAATGCCTCGACTTACTTAGAAGGCTTTGGAGGTTCGACATATCCACAACAACTCTCACCAACTCCTACAGATGCACTGTAGAAAGCATTTTATTGGGATGCATCACAGCATGGTTTGGGAACAGCTCCATCCAAGACTGCAAGCCCAGCCCATCACACAAACCAACCTCCCTTCCATTGACTCCATCTGCACCTCATGCTGCCTAGGCAAGGCCACCAGCATAATTAAGGATCCGTCTCACCCTGGCCACTTTTCTCTATCCCATCAGGCAAGAGGTATCGAAGTGTTAAAACGCACACCTCCAGATTCAGGGACAGTTTTTTCCCAGCTGTTATGAAGCAACTGAGCCATCCTATCAACAAGTGGAGAGCAGTGGAGCAGTCCTGAGCTACCATCTATTTCATCGGAGACCCTCAGACTATCTTTAAATATCTTACTTTATCTTGCACTAAACATTCTTCCCTTTATCATGTATCTGTGCACTGTAGATGGCTTGATTGTAATCATGTATTGTCTTTCCGCTGACTGATTAGCATGCAACAAAAACTTTTCACTGTACTTTGGGACACATGACAATAAACGAAACAAAACAAGAGATGGGATGCATTATAATTTTAGGAAGATGTCTAAAGGGCAGATAGCCAGACATAAAAACAGCTTCTTTCCACGAGTGATAGTTCCACTCAATAACCAAAGTCTGTAGTCTCTTTTTGCTCTGGTTTATTTCCACCCACAGGTTTAGACCGTAATGTTGTATCCTTATTGTTTTGATGTGTTTATGCTTTATTCTTAATTGTCAACTGTATGTTTGTGTTGTCATTTGTGAGCGGAGCACCAAGGCACATTCCTTGTATATGCACATACTTGGCCAATAAACATTCATTCATTCATTCAAATGTCACAGGAAGTTTGTCAAAGCTAAAATACAGGGATTTGGAAGTAATATACTGAAGTGTATGATCTAACAGAAAGTAAAGAGTGGGCATGGTCGGATCATTTACCGGTTGGAAGTCCATTAGGAGTGGGGCACAACAGAGATTAATGCACCCAGCCTTTCACAATCTATATCAATTTAGTGAAGTGAGCTAAAATGTAATTGTTTCAAGTTTGCTCCTGGTAGTAGGAAGATGTAAAAATGTGTAGGGGAAGAAGAGAGAGGGGGAGGATTTTATAGTTACCTAACTGAAGAATTCAATGTTCATACCGTTGTGTTGTAAGCTGCCAAGCACGATATGAGGTGGTGTTCCTCCAGTTTGCATGTGGTCTCACTCTGGCACTGGAGGCCTGGGACAGAATGGTCAATGTGGAAATGGGAAGAGGAGTTAAAATGGTTAGCAACCAGCAGATTCAGCAGTCTGTGTCTCTGCCCTTCGTCCAACCATCTACCTATCACCACCCTCCCCCCCCCCCTGCCTCAACTGTATCCACCTATCACTTGTCAGGCTTTGCCCTGTCCCTCCAGTTTTCTCTCTCCAACCTCTATCATCAATCTAAAGAAGGGTCCCAACCCAAAATATCACCCACCTCTGTTCTCTAGTCGTGCTACCTGACCCACTGAATTATTCTAGCACCTTGTGTCTATTGTTTTACCACCTCTTATAGATCCTTTCTCTATGCTCAATAGCCTGTTATACCTAATGCAGCACTGAAGCTTTAGAATTGATTTCACTGATATTGAGACAAGGAGAGGAAAAAATTGTCCAGAACTTCAGGAATTTGAGTTGAAGCACCCTATGCTGAAAATGTGTGTGCACAAGTGTTTAGTGAAGATAGCTTTCGGCTTCGGCCTGCAACAATTGTGTCTTCTGTCAAGCAACGACTGGCCTTATACTAACCCCCTCCAAGTGAAAGTCCTTTTAGGTGCGTCTCCTACAACCTCATCTACTGTATCCGTTGTTCTTGGTGTGGACTCCTATGTATCGGTGAGACCAAGCGCAGGCTGGCCGATTGTTTTGCTGAACACCTACGCTCAGTCCGCCATGGCCTATGTGATCTCACGGTTTCCAAACATTTTAACTCCCCTTCCCATTCCCACACTGACCTTTCTATCCTGGGCCTCCTCCACTGTCAGAGTGAGGCCACACGCAAATTGGAGGAACAGCACCTCATATTTCACTTGGGCAGCCTTCAACCCAGCGGTATGAACGTTGATTTTGCTACTTTTAAGTAACCCCTGCCCCCCCTCTCCCCCACCCCTCTTCCCCACCTGAGTTGTCCTACTTCCACTGTCCGCACCCTGGTATACCTTTGTTATCACCTATTCCCTAGCCAACAATGGGCCATTATGGTCTCCACCCTTCTTCAGTCATCTGTTTCTGGCCCTGCTTTGTTCTGGCCTTTCCTGACCTCCTGTTCCCTCACCTATACTTTCAGTCTAAAGAAGGGTCCCGACCCGAAATGTCACCCATCCTTTCGCTCCAGAGATGCCGCCTGAACCGGCTGAGTTACTCCAGCACTTTGTGTCTATACCAGAATCTGCAGTTCCTTTCTACATTCAATGCTCATACCTTTGGATTGTGAGCTACCCAAGCACAATAGGAGGTGCTGTTCCTTCAGTTTACGTGTGGTCTCACTCTCCCAAGACAGAATGGTCACTATAGGAAGATGACTTAAAATGGTCAGCAACCAGGAGACTCAGCAGTCTGTTGTCTTTTGCCTTTGTCCAACCATCTACCCATTACCTCCCCCACCCCTCCCTAGGGTTGCCATCTGTCCCGTATTAGCCGGGACATCCCGTATATTGGGCTAAATTGGTTTGTCCTGTATGGGACTGCCCTTGGTGTATTAGGCCGGGGGGGGCACTATAGGCCCGGACACTGTAGGTCCGGACACTAAGTCCGGACAGTGTAGGTCCGGAGGCCCGGGCGCCACCTAACGGAGGTTGCGTAGCAACCCGCCTCCCGGCCCGGAAGACAGCCGTTGGTGGAGCAGGAGCACGTGGTCGCTGCCTGGGTGAGGTCACGTGGGGCGCAGGGCGGTGATGTCACCTTGTCCCTTATTTGGGAGTGAGATAGTTGGCACCCCTACCTCTCCCCCCCTCACCTGTCACTTTGTCAGGGTTTGTCCTGCCCCCCCCCCTCCCCTCCCCTCCCCTCCCCTATTCTTCCAGCTTTCCCCACCCACCCTCTACAATCGGTCAGAAGAAGGATCCCAACCCAAAACATCACCTGTCCATGTTCTCCAGAGATGCTCCCTGATCCAGTTACTCAGGCACCTTGCGTCTTTCTTTGACCTCCTGTGTTTTATTGCCTCCTATTGACCCATGGTCTATGCTCAATAGTCCATTATACCTAATGCAGCACTGGAGCTTTAGAATTGATTTCACTGATATTGAGACAAGGAGAGAAATAAACGCCTTGAACTGCAGGGAATGAGTTTAAGCAGCCCATTGAGAATGTGTGTGTGTGTGCTGAATGAATGAAGGCCGCTCTTGACATGGGGGACTGCAGCAGTTGTGTCTTATTTCAAGTATGTGTATTTAGAGTCGGGTGCAATGTGCGGAATGTTTGCAAACAAATGCAAAGTTTTGCAGTCAGGTGAGAGAGTTTGGAGGCTCGGGGGCGCGCATTGCACGCTCGGGGGCGCGCATTGCACGCTCGGGGGCGCGCATTGCACGCTCGGGGGCGCGCATGGACGCTCGGGGGCGCGCATGGACGCTCGGGGGCGCGCATGCATGCTGCCGCTGTGGCTTTACGTGCGGGTTCGGCAGGACGGAGTTCAGCACCGCGGAGAGCAGAGCACCGCTAACCTGGCAAGGCAGCACCGTGAGGGCAGGGGCAGGGGCTTGGGTCCAGTGTGCGGGAGGGTCTGCTCGCACCAATGCACCAATTCCCGGCCTGTGCACTGGGGTCGTGCTGGCTGCTGCAGAGAGAGAGGGAGAGAGAGGGGCCCAAAACCTCATCCACCTCCCCTTGCTCTCTCTGCTCCTGTTCAATTTGTGGGCAGGGTAATGCATTATTGTTCACCTGTTTATGTTAAATTCCCCATGTCAGTGGGATTTCTGGATTTCCAAATGTAGCCAGAAATGTGGCACTTTGAGTCACCTCTGCTTGGAGGGCAAGTGTATGGTCACAAGCTACTCAAAGTGCAGGTGGACCTCTTGGAAGGTCACTGGAGATGGAGACCCTGACAGCACAGAGAGGCCCTTAGGATCACCTGAAAACTCGGCAATTAAGCGTAAACTTTTGTGAGTCAGAATTGCTTAGAGTCATTCAGTAACTACCCGCCATGGCTTGATTGCCATTGATGGGGCCATGCAGGTGAGCTTGGATCTGTGCAGCAGTGCTGGTCAATCTCAGCCAGTGTGGTAGAGCAACCTCTTGTATTAGCTTCAGTCTTGCTGTATTTCAAAGAGGGGAGTTATTATTCCCTGCTTATTGTTCCATGTTTCCCTGAAACCCCAGGGTATGTTGTGGCAATGCTGGGTGATTGAGGGTGATAGTGAGACTCCAAAAAACAAATGCACCTCTTGTCACTTGCAGCAAGTGTGAATGTAAGAGCAGCATTTTCAAATTTTCTTGATGTCGTCAGAAGTAATGGCAAAAGATAAAATATGAAAATGTGTTTTCTCGTTATATGAAAGGAGGGTTATCCATTGATTTTTTTTAAAATTCTGGGTGACATGAAAATATTTCAATATTCATGTCTTCAATATCTAAAGATATTGGGAAGAAGGTTTCAACTGATTTTTTCTTGGCTATCACAGGCATTTGGCGACTAGCTATCAAAGTAAGGAGTTTTAAGTTAAGCCTTTTAAATGCATTTGTCACATTACATGCAGAGCGTCGCAGTCTGGTCTTCAGGAACAGCTCATCCAAGGGATGGTAAAACCTTTGTGAACCAGTAACATTACGGTGACAGCTTTGAAGAAGGACATTCATGACGACTGGTAGGTATGTTTTGAAATCATTGCTGACATGGGAATTAATGCTAAATGCACACATTCTCTCACATTGAAGAGTGGGGATAATTGGGATCAGTGGCCGTATAGTTGCAAGGTTTGAAAATAAATTACTTTCTTGTCATAGAAATGAATGCCTGCCGTTCAGAATTCCCAGGATTCTGGGATAATTCCACCAAATTACTTGGTATGTAAAGAGGAAAAAAATAGTCAAGGCAAATGTGGGTCCCTTGAAGACGGAAGCGGGGGAATTTATTATGGGGAACAAGGAAATGGCAGACGAGTTGAACAGGTACTTTGGATCTGTCTTCACTAAGGAAGATACAAACAATCTCCCAGATGTTCTAGTGGCCGGAGATCCTAAGGTGACGAAGGAACTGAAGGAAATCCACATTAGGCAGGAAATGGTGTTGGGTAGACTGATGGGACTGAAGGCAGATAAATCCCCAGGGCCTGATGGTCTGCATCCCCGAGTACTTAAGGAGGTGGCGCTAGAAATTGTGGACGCATTGGAAATCATTTTCCAATGCTCTATAGATTCAGGATCAGTTCCTGTGGATTAGAGGGTAGCTAATGTTGTCCCACTTTTTAAGAAAGGAGGGAGAGAGAAAACGGGAAATTATAGACAAGTTAGTCTGACATCAGTGGTGGGGAAGATGCTGGAGTCAATTATAAAAGACGAAATTGCGGAGCATTTGGATAGTAGTAACAGGATTGTTCCGAGTCAGCATGGATTTACGAAGGGGAAATCATGCTTGACTAATCTTCTGGAATTCTTTGAGGATGTAACTAGGAAAATTGACAGGGGAGAGCCGGTGGATGTGGTGTACCTTGACTTTCAGAAAGCCTTTGACAAGGTTCCACATAGGAGATTAGTGGGCAAAATTAGAGCACATGGTATTGGAGGTAGGGTACTGACATGGATAGAAAATTGGTTGACAGACAGAAAGCAAAGAGTGGGGATAAATGGGTCCCTTTCAGAATGGCAGGCAGTAACTAGTGGGGTACCGCAAGGCTCGGTGCTGGGACCGCAGCTATTTACAATATACATTAATGACTTGGATGAAGGGATTAAAAGTACCATTAGCAAATTTGCAGATGATACAAAGCTGGGTGGTAGTGTGAACTGTGAGGAAGATGCTATGAGGTTGCAGGGTGACTTGGACAGGTTGTGTGAGTGGGCGGATGCATGGCAGATGCAGTTTAATGTGGATAAGTGTGAGGTTATCCACTTTGGTTGTAAGAATAGGAAGGCAGAGTATTATCTGAATGGTGTCAATTTAGGAACAGGGGACGTACAACGAGATCTGGGTGTCCTAGTGCATCAGTCACTGAAAGGAAGCATGCAGGTACAGCAGGCAGTGAAGAAAGCCAATGGAATGTTGGCCTTCATAACAAGAGGAGTTGAGTATAGGAGCAAAGAGGTCCTTCTGCAGTTGTACAGGGCCCTTGTGAGACCGCACCTGGAGTACTGTGTGCAGTTTTGGTCTCCAAATTTGAGGAAGGATATTCTTGCTATTGAGGGCGTGCAGCATAGGTTTACTAGGTTAATTCCCGGAATGGCGGGACTATCATATGTTGAAAGACTGGAGCGACTAGGCTTGTATACACTGGAATTTAGAAGGATGAGAGGACATCTTATTGAAACGTATAAGATTATTAAGGGGTTGGACATGTTAGAGGCAGGAAACATGTTCCCAATGTTGGGGGAGTCCAGAACAAGGGGCCACAGTTTAAGAATAAGGGGTAGGCCATTTAGAACTGAGATGAGGAAAAACTTTTTCAGTCAGAGAGTTGTGAATCTGTGGAATTCTCTGCCTCAGAAGGCAGTGGAGGCCAATTCTCTGAATGCATTCAAGAGAGAGCTAGATAGAGCTCTTAAGCATAGTGGAGTCAGGTGGTATGGGGAGAAGGCAGGAACGGGGTACTGATTGAGAATGATCAGCCATGATCACATTGAATGCCGGTGCTGGCTCGAAGGGCCAAATGGCCTCCTCCTGCACCTATTGTCTATTGTCTATTGTAACAAATATAGTATCATAGTTTTTTTTTAGAAAGAGAAGAAACAAAAACAATAAGAAACCACAGACGAGTTAACCCAACATTAGTTTTCATCGATTTGTTAGACTCCAGCATAATGGACATAGTAATGGTGTTAATAAAACTGTAGATAGACACAAAATGCTGGAGTAACTCAGTGGGACGGTCAGCATCTCTGGAGAGAAGGAATGGGTGATGTTTCGAGTCGAGACCCTTCTTCAGACTGATGTCAGAGGAGAGTGAGATACATAGATAAAGAAGTGTAAGGTGTGGAAACAGGACAAAGGGAATGAAGATCAAGGAAAATGTAGAATAGATCATTGTTAGCTGGGAGAAGGTAACGACAAAGTAAACAGATAAAATGTAATCTGAGACCGTAAGGGTTGTCGGGGAAGGGGGAGGGATGGAGAGAGAGAGGGAAAGCAAGGATAAGCCAGGATTACTTGAAGTTAGAGAAGTCAATGTTCATACCGCTGGGGTATAAGCTTTTCAAGCGATATATGAGGTGCCTCAAACAGTACTTTGATTCAGCAGAGATAATGTGATTTTATCAAGGGGAAGTCGTCAAACACAATGTTTGATAAAGATAACATTTTTTGAGGGCGGAAGCAATGAGTAACCTGCAGATGTAGCCTTTCTGGATTTTCAAAACATGGTTATATTGACAGATAAAAATTGCTACGTAAAATAAAGAATTGTGGGGATAGGCGTAACATATTTGAATGGTGAGAGGGTTGGTTAGTGGACAGATGAAAATGGGAGTAAATGAATATTTTTAAGATTGGCAGGTTGTTGACGGTGTGGGAATGGGGATCAGTACCAGCCCCGGTTTATATTAATGACTCGGGTGAAAATACACTGTAATGTATCCACGTTTGCTGATGTTAGTTAATGAGCTATGAGACAGATGCCAAAACATCTACAAAGGGAGATGGACGGAATAAGTGAATGGGAAAGGAAATAATAAATGTGGAAGACTGGGAAGTTACACATTTTGGCAGGAAGAATGAAAAACTGTTTGTTTTAATGTTAAAGAGCTAGAAATTTAGGACAGAGCGTGCGCTTGTGTACGAGATACAGAAAGTATACATACAGTATGCAGGTAGCTGTGAAAAATGCATTTTGGCCTTTTACTGCAATGGCACAGTACTCAATCAATACAAGAGTAAGGATATCTTGCTAAGATAGTACAGAAATTTGCTGTGGCCACAATTTGGTTTGTGTGTGCAGCTCTGTGCCTGAGGCAACACAGTGTAACTTCAGTTGGTTGGTTCCTAGAATGAAGAACTTCTCCTATGTTTAGTCCGGGTGTCAGGGGTTATGGGGAGAAGGCAGGAGAATGTGGTTGAGAGGGTAAGATTGATCAGCCATGATTGAATGATGGAGTAGACTTGATGGGCTGAATGGCCTAATTCTACTCCTATAACTTATGAAGTTATATCAGAAACAAAGAAAGGTTGGCCTAAATCGAATGGAGTTTCAAAGAACGAGAAGTGATTTTCTTGAACCATAAAATGTTTGAGAGGGCTTGACATAGTGGACATCGCAAGACTAAAACTAGGGTGTGAAGTCCAAAGATAAGTTGGAGGACATTTTGGTCTGAGCTGTAAAGAAACGCCTTTGCAGAGAAGGCCAAGTCAATGGATATTTTTAAGGCAGAGATTGATAGACTCTTAGATTGATTAGTGCGGGTGTCAGGGGTTATGGGGAGAAGGCAGGAGAATGGGGTTGAGAGGGAAAGACAGATCAGCCATGATTGAATGGCTGAGTAGAAGTGATGGGACAAATGGCCTAATTCTGCTCATATCACTTATGAACTTATGAGTGCAAGTCTTTAGAAATCTCTGTCTCCGGGGGCTTTGGAGGCATTGAATATATTTGGAGGGCATTGAATATATTCAAGGCTGAGATCTTCAAACACCAAGAGAATCATTGGATATGAGACAAAGCAGGAAAGTTAACAAGATGCGGGATGAGTCATGATTGTGGGGAAGACCCAGGAGGTCACATACTTCATTGCCACTTCCATCTGTTAAGTTCTCAAGTTTCTATAACATGCCAAGCTAATTTCAGATCTAAATCGGTTGTGAGACATCCAGTTCACTTTCACGCTTCCAAATTTACTCATCATTAGAGAAAAATAAACATTTGTAACCAACACGCCTTTCAATGATCTTGAATTGATCTGAATTCTCCTCTTGCTAAACCTCAAATGAATACTCACACGATCCAATAAATTGGAGCATTCTACTTTAACAGTAAGAACGTCATACTTTGGAAAACTAAAAAGAGCAGCAATAATATTAGCAGAAGCTCATAAACCTTTGTCAAACTCGGTTGCATTTTCTACCAGAAAATATCTTTGTGCTACAGCATATTTCAGTTCAAATCAAGAAGGCTTTGATTTGATCGGGGAACATCAATGTTCAGATTCATCAGTTTTTAAATGGAGTAACTCTTCTTCTGACTTCCGGACACACCCACCATTAATCGAGATGAGGCGGCAAGGTGGCGCAGCGGTAGAGTTGCTGCCTTACAGCGAATGCAGCGCCGGAGACTCAGGTTTGATCCTGACTACGGGCGCCGTCTGTACGGAGTTTGTACGTTCTCCCCGTGACCTGCGTGGGTTTCCTCCGAGGTCTTCGGTTTCCTCCCACACTCCAAAGACGTACAGGTATGTAGGTTAATTGACTGGGTAAATGTTTAAAAAAATTGTCCCTAGTGTGTGTAGGATAGTGTTAATGTGCAGGGATCGCTGGGCGGCACGGACCCGGTGGGCCGAAGGGCCTGTTTCCACGCTGTATCTCTAAATCTAAATCTAAACTTAGGATACAAATTAACTCAGAATCTTTTTGTACCAGCTCCACTATAATGTTCTTTGAACCTAACTTTGCCTTAGCAACTGCTGATTACTGCATCGATGTAGGCCAGCCTGCAGTGTACGAGGCAGCCTTATGTCAAGTGAAATGGAACCAGATGACCTTGCCCCAATGCTACGACCAAATTGAACATTGCTTGAATATTTGTGAATAAAAGACTGAGTCTTACATTGGAAGTTCTTCCAGCTTGGAATGCCATGCCGTTAGCAGTCTTGAAAGCAAAATAAATAATAAGTTTTGAAAAGAAATAGAAAAGTATTTAAAGAAGTTTGGAAGGAGTGGGGGTAATGGGGGGGGGGGGGGGGGGGGGGCAGAGGGTGAAAACAATAGAATTAAATTTAGTCCAGAAATACAGCACAGCTGTGACAGATCAAATGTCCTCAATCTATATTTAAAGAATATTCTAAACTTGGCTTGGGTATGATTTACTCGGGGAGTGTCGGATTGATTTTGGTTGTTGGTTCCAGAGCCTTGCTGGATTATCCGTTTTGCCGGACCAACAGAGGTAACGACCTCAGTGGGGCTGAGATCCCGATGTCGGATGTCATCCAAGGGAACAGATCTGCCGGCTCGGGCCGGTCTGGAGTTCCAGAGCCCCGGCCGCAGGGATCAAATTTGTCCCGCTGGTCGGTGGCGGATGAGGTCGAGATCGGCCAGCTTATCCAGCCTAAGTGCTGCATTTTCGGGGGGACTTCCAGGGGGGGTTTTCAAGTGCGCCCTCGTAATTCTTTCTGGATTAAAGAAGGTGCCAGACTACCAGTTGCCATAAAATCAGTGGTGGACCTGTATGTTGTATAGTTCTGATCACATTACCACAGGAAATATGTGGTTGTGTTAGAGAGGATATAGAAGACATGTATGAAGATGATGCCAGGGCTGTAATTAGTCATATTTTGCTTGGGCAGCTTACACCCCAGCGGTATGAATATTGACTTCTCTAACTTCAAATAACCCTTGCTTTCTTTTTTTTTTAGAGATACAGCGCGGAAACAGGACCTTTGGCCCACCGGGTCCGCGCCGCCCAGTGATCCCCGCACATTAACACTATCCTACACACACTAGGGACAATTTTATTTTTTTTACATTAACAGGCTCATTTTACATTACATTTTTTTTACATTACAGGCTCATCGAGTCTGCTCCACCATCCAATCATGGCTGATCAATTTTTCCCTCTCGACCCCATTCTCCTGCCATCTCCCCCTACCCTTTAACATCCTTACTAATCAAGAATCTATCATTCTCTGCTTTAAAAATACCCAATGACTTAGCCACCGTTGTCTGTGAAAATGAATTCCACAGATTCACCAGCCTTTGGCTAATGAAGTTCCTCCTCATCTCCATTCTCAATGTACATCCTTTTATTCTGAGGCTGTGCCCTCTAGTCCTAGACTCTTCCACAATTGCCCACTTTTGAGGGTGGCATGGAGGCGCAGAGGTAGAGCTGTTGCCTTACAGCGCCAGAGACTAGGTTGTGAGCCTGACTATGGGTGCTGTCAGTACGGAGACTGGACATTCCCCTTGTGACCGCGTGGGTTTTCTCTGGGTGCTCCGGTTTCCTCCCACGCTCCCAAGACTTACAGGTTTGAAGGTTAATTGGCTTCGGTAAAAATTGTAGATTGTCCCTAGTGTGTGTAGGATAGTGCTAGTGTGTGGGGATCGCCTGTTGCTGAGCTGTATCTCTAAACTAAACTACACTACAAGAAACATCCTCTCCACCTCCACTCAATCTAGGCCTTCACCCAGTTTCTTTTTCCCCTGCAGAAGTACTACAATGGGATTTCATATTAGCTCCATGTCCGGAACGGAACTGAAAAGCACCAGATTTCATCCAGGAGCAGGTGAGGAAAGGCAATACCGAACAGCACCCAATTACAACTACAAATGGACTGATCTACACTGTGAAGCAAGCCGAGGGAACTTTGAAAGACTGCAGGCCTTGCTCCGTGTTGCAGGTACAACAAGCCGGCTCTTTCAATTTCATGAGATTTATCAGAGATGATTATAGCACCAGTGGTAGAAACACTGCCCTCTCCCTTTAGAAACTGCCTTGAGTCAATAGTATCGTGCATTTACATTGTGTTGTAATGACTAGAAAGAGCCACATTGCTTTACAAAGAAGAGAAAGAGATCAAGCAATGGGGGATAGACACAAAATGCTGGATTAACTCAGCTGGTTGTCATCTTCCCCTAGCTAACAATGATCTATTCTACATTTTTCTTGAGCTCCATCTCTTTTGATGTCTTGTTTTGACACCTTTGCCTTCCTTATCTCAGTGTCTCCCTCTCCCCTGACTCTCAGTCTGAAGAAGGATCTCGACCCAAAATGTCACCCATTACTTCTATCCAGAGATGCTGCCTGACCCGCTGAGTTGCTCCAGCTTTTTGAGTCTGTCTTCGGTTTAAACCAGCACCTGCAGTTCCTTCCTACACAATCCATCTGAGGTGCCTGGCATTGAGAGCGGAGGTGGATCCAAGATGTGCAAGGGGTATTGAATGCACTTGGATCAAGGGCAGGATAAGATTACAGGGGTTGATCATTGCATGATTATGGAGGAATTAGTAAATGAGGAGAGGGATTGGTATTTACTGTGTGGTCAAAAGAAGTGTGATCCATCAGAGAGGTTCTAAAGCCTCATCTAAAGAACCTCGGCTCAGCACTACAGATAGTGTTGGAGAAGTCTGTTGCCAGATTAGAAGCATGTATTATGTAGCATTGGGGTGAAAGTCAGAGGTGTCTGCAATCTGGGCTTTAAAATCCATATTTTGCAGAACACATTAAGGATCCTAAGTAGATGGCTGGGGAAGGAACTGTGAAACGTTTGGTGGAAATGAAAGAGAGTAACAGTGTTAATTGTAATCCTGCATGATTTATCCACATATTTCAGAGACAGCCTCCAGGGGAGCTTATACAATACAGTGCAGTAGAAATCAGTTCTTTCAACCTTGGAAGGTGAGCCTGGTTGTTTTTGGTGTAGTTCATGCACAGTGAATGGTGTGCTTCACTTTATCCCACTTGCAGAGATTTGCAAGGATTCAAATCAAAGTTTATTAATACAATGGTAGAGCAGCTGCCTCACAGCGCCAAAGACTCGGGTTCGATCCTGACCTCGGGTGCTGTCTGTGTGGAGTTAGCATGTTCTCCCCGTGACCATGTGGGTTTCCTCCGGGTGCTCCAGACTCCATCCACATCGCAAAGACATGCGGGTTTGTAGGTTAATTGGTCTCAGTAAATTGAACCTCGTGTGTGGGGATTGGACGCGTGAATGGGATAACAAAGAACTACTGTGGACGGGTGATTGATGGAATTGACGGCATGAACATGGTGGGCCGAAGGGCCTGTTTCCACGCTGTTTCTCTAAACTAAGCTAAACTAAACTAATAAATATATTGCATGTTTATTTCTCAGTGCTAAGTGACCGTATTATTACAGAACACTGTTACTGGTGTTTTTAACAGCAATAATTCTCTTTATTTATACATTAACAAGAAGCTAATAACAAGATCTATGTGTGTGATTATGTGAAAAAGCTTTGAGGCATAGTAAAGCACTGCCACTGTATGTCTCTTTTTTTTTTCCTAATCAGATGTGCAGCACTTTGGTCAACGTGGGTTGTTTTTAAATGTGCTATACAAATAAAATTGACTTGACTTGACTTGACTTTTGATGTGTCGGGTATTGCACTTTGGTGTTAGTTTTTGATCTCGGCGTGTGGTTTCAGGTGAGGATCAGATCAATAAGAAGGATTACTATGGCAAGAGCCCCCTCTACTGGGCTGCCTACAAAGGCCAGC
The DNA here is from genome assembly GCF_053455715.1 of Rhinoraja longicauda. Lineage (NCBI taxonomy): Eukaryota > Metazoa > Chordata > Chondrichthyes > Rajiformes > Arhynchobatidae > Rhinoraja > Rhinoraja longicauda. The sequence continues at coordinate 11,459,442 of NC_135969.1, forward strand.
GAGCTTGTATCGAGTTACTGCTGGAATACGGTGCAGATGCCAACAGCCAGTGTAAACATGGGGCCACGCCACTCCACGCAGTGATCGGGCTATTTCCTGACTGTGCTCTGCTGCTCATGCAGGTTAGTGCTATGACACGTCTTACTCATTCCATTATAACAAGGGATAATTGCCAGTGACAATTTGAATCATAATTTGAAGACTTAGAGCTCTAGGATATCAGAACATAGCCTGAGGCTTATACAACACCCCCCGGGTCCCTAGCGTTTATTATGTAAGTCCTGCCTTGCTTTAGAGTCAGTCATACAGTGTGGAAACAGACCCTTCGGTCCAACTTGCCCAAACCAACCAACAAATCCCATCTGCACGAGTCCCACCTGAAGAGAGACACAAAAATCTGGAGTAACTCAGTGGGTCAGACAGCTTCTCTGGAGAAAAGGAATAGGTGAAATTTCAGGCCGAGACCCTTCTTCATAGTCCCACCTGCCTGCGTTTGGCCCATAATCCCTATAGACCTATCCTATCCATGCACCTGTCTACATGCTTCTTAAACATTGCAACAGTACCTGCGTACATCTTACCAAAAAGCAACATGTCAGATTTATCTGCATTCCACCTGCCATTCCTTAGCTCACTATTTTAGTTGATCAAGATCACATTGTAATCTTGGATAACTTTCCACAATACCACTGATATTAGAGTCATCCACAAACTTACCAACCATGCCATCCATTCACAAAATGCTGGAGTAACTCAGCAGGTCAGGCAGCATCTCAGGAGAGAAGGAATGGGTGACGTTTCGGGTCGAGACCCTTCTTCAGACTGATGTCAGGGGGGCGGGACAAAGGAAGGATATAGGTGGAGACAGGAAGATAGAGGGAGATCTGGGAAGGAGGAGGGGAAGAGAGGGTCAGAAGAACTATCTAAAGTTGGAGAAGTCGATGTTCATACCACTGGGCTGCAAGCTGCCCAGGTGAAATATGAGGTGCTGTTCCTCCAATTTCCGGTGGGCCTCACAATGGCACTGGAGGAGGCCCATGACAGAAAGGGCAGACTGGGAGTGGGAGGGGGAGTTGAAGTGCTCGGCCACCGGGAGACCAGATTTCTCCCAACCATGCCATCCAAGTTACTATAAATAATGCACAATAGTGAACCGAACACCAATCTCTGTTGCACACCACACCAGGGCGGCACGGTAGCGCAGCGGTAGAGTTGCTGCTTTACAGCGAATGCAGCGCCGGAGACTCAGGTTCGATCCTGACTACGGGTGCTGCACTGTAAGGAGTTTGTACGTTCTCCCCGTGACCTGCGTGGGTTTTCTCCGAGATCTTCGGTTTCCTCCCACACTCCAAAGACGTACAGGTATGTAGGTTAATTGGCTGGGTAAATGTAAAAATTGTCCCTAAATTGTGTAGGATAGTGTTAATGTACGGGGATCGCTGGGCGGCACGGACTTGGAGGGCCGAAAAGGCCTGTTTCCGGCTGTATATATATGATATGATATGATGATGCTCCCAGCCTCCAGTCTGAGAGCAACCCTCTGTCTCCTACCTTCAAATCAATTTTTAATCCAATTACCTCGCTCTCCCTGGATCATTCTATCGGATATAATTATGATAAACAGTGGAGTATTCCGATCTACTGCCGGCCTGTTTGAATTTCTTTTAATTCGATTAAACAATATAATCTACTTTAATATTAAAATATTGCAGTCAAAATCAATTTATTACATCTGTCTTGATACAATAGGGTAATTTTAAACCACATGCCAGACACAAATGGGTGGTGCTAAAGCTTAAAATTGCCTTGGCTCCATTCACTGCCCCCATTCATGAAGCCTTTGCTGTAGAAGACTTTGCTCCCTCCCCGACTAAAGGAAGAGCTTAGTTAATAAATGCAAATTGGAGCCCAATTATGTCCAGACCCTAATTTTATTTCTATCGTTTAGATTTTGAGATTTAGAGATACAGCGCAGAAACAGGCCCTTCGGCCCACCGGGCCCGTGCCCCCACACACTAACACTATCCTACACCCACTAGGGACAATTTTTACATTTGCCCAGCCAATTAACCTACATACCTGTTGACTGAATATGGTTCCCATGGTGGCCACCCAATTCCTTCAAATCTCGTTCATGGGAAAGGATTGTTCACCTTTACTGATCCTAGAGATTCCACCAGGAACATATTTATAACCCTTTCAGGAAACATCAGCCAGAACGGATGGAGGGGAACCATAGAGGCATAGAGTTGTATTGCACCGAAACAGGCCGTTCAGCCCACTGACCAAGATGCTCCATCTACGCTAGTCCCACCTGCCCACCTTTAGCCCACATCCCTCTAAACCTTTTCTATCCACGTACCTATCCAAGTGTCCTGTAAATGCTGCTGCAGTACCTGCCTCGAATACCTCCTCTGGCAGCTTGTTCCATGTACCTCCCACCCTGTGGGGGTAAACATTTGCATTTGTTGACAAGATACCAAGTGTAAAATCATTTTGCAAGGTCAGGTCTCGCAGTGTTGGAATTAATAAATCAGCATGGATCGAGGAAAAAAGACACAGTGCTGGAGTAAACTCAGCAGGTCAGGCAGCATTTCTGGAGAACATTAATAGGTGACGTTTTGGGTCGAGACTCCTCTTCAGACTGTTGGAGGTGGGGGTGGGGGGGGTGGGGAGGGTGGAGGAAGCTGGAAGAGTAGAGGGTCAGGACAAAGCCTGGCAATAATAAATGGATACAGGCGAGGAGGGATTTTTTAGATTTAGATTTAGAGATACAGCGCGGAGACAGGCCCTTCTGCCCACCGAGTCCGCGCCGCCCAGCGATCCCCGCACATTAACACTATCCTACACACACTAGGGATAATTCTTACATTTACCCAGTCAATTAACCTACATACCTGTACGTCTTTGGAGTGTGGGAGGAAACCGAAGATCTCGGAGAAAACCCACGCAGGTCACGGGGAGAACGTACAAACTCCGTACAGACGGCGCCCGTAGTCAGGATCGAACCTGAGTCTCCGGTGCTGCATTCGCTGTAAGGCAGCAACTCTACCGCTGCGCCACCGTGTCGCCCACCGATTTCGATCGATAGCTGGTTGAACACAGGTCAGAGATGAATAGACATCATGTTACATGCCCAAGGTTTTGTTTGAAGATGATGCACGATTCTCGGACAATCAAAGCGCAAAGTGAAATATTTTGCAAAAAAAAAATTAATTGTGGATGAAATATCCTTCCTTTTCTCTGAAACCCCATTCATCTTCCATCGTGTAGTTCTGTTCCAGAGAAAATAAGTTGCAGTTACGGTTTAGAGCCAAGCTTTGCCTTTATCATTTCCATTTCAGAATGGAGCAGATGTAGACCTTCCTGACAACTGGGGCGTGACCCCTATGTACCTGGCTGCCTGCAGTGGACAACTTGACTGTTTGCGACTGCTGGTCCTCTCCGGAGCAAAGATCACGTACAGGAACAAGGTACAGAAGGACATAGACACACTGGAGTACAAACTGCTCCATGGTTATGTGTAGGAAGGAACGGCAGATGCTGGTTTATACTGAAGATAGACACAAAGTGCCGGAGTAACTCAGTGGGTCAGGCAGCATCTCTGGAGAAAAAGGATGGGTGACATTTTGGATTGGAAATGGGCTTCAGTTGGTTCTCAAGATGTGCTAGTTGGTAGGTTAATGACTACTGTAAATTGCTACCACTGTAGGTAAATGGCAGGAGAATAGGAGGATGGGTTGATTGGAGTGTGAGAGAAATAAATGGGATTAGTGTGGTGGGGGGGGGGCTTGATAGTTGGCGTGGACATGGAGGGGCTTGTTTCTGTTCTATATGACTAGAATTCGCTGCTCAATACAGTTCTATTTAAAAGGTTAGTTTGTCGTTTCAAGGTGGTCTTGCCGCTATTATTTAGCGACCTGTTCAAACATTAGGATGGAAAAAAAAATGGAACATTTTGTTATCAGAATATCAGAGGTGGGACTCAAACCAAATGGGGTGCCTCTGATTAAGATGAGAGCTGTATGTATGGGGAGAAAGAGTTGTATCTTCAATGAGAGGATAATATTTTGTGTTGGTGTCGCGGAAGTAAATGGAGCCGGTCTTTCTTTTAATGAGAATATATATTTTTTGTTTTGATCAAACATCATCTATTTTAACTTAGTTCAAGATTCAAGATTCAAGATAGCTTTATTTGTCATCCAAATTGGACGAAATTCAGTCACCCACAGTCCAACAACAAAAGCATTAAAATAGGCATTAAAATTACACAACCCCAAAAACACACAAAAAAAAGAAACATCCATCAAAGAAACATCCATCACAGTGAGTCTCCACCAGTCCTCTCCTCACTGTGATGGAAGGCCAGCAAAGAAAAATCCCGCGGCCTATTTTAGGCCACGCCGGACGGTGAAATGTCCGCGACCCAAGCCCCGCGATCCAGGGCGGGCGAACACGCTGCCGCTGCCGGAGCTCCCGATGTCGGCATCCACGCGGCCCGAGCCTAAGGCGAGTCGTAGCCGCTCCCGCAGCCTCCGAGAACGGCCGGCTCCGCTGATGGTTAGTCCGGTCTGCGGACTCTGCGAACCGGAGCCCTGGAGGCCGCCAGCTCCAGGAGTTGGGCCGATGGTAGGCCGCAGCAGGAACGGAGACACGGCCCAGAAAACAAAGGTCGGGTCTCCGTTCGGAAGGGACACATATTTACAATTTTACAGTTCCCCCCCTCCCCCCCACATACACACACAGTACACAAACACAAAAACACGGCATCACAACTACAATTAAGACAAAAAAACAACAAAAACACAAAGACAAATGGACCGCAGGTAAGCCGCAGCTGCTTTGGCAGCGCCGCCATTTAGGTCAGTTTAATTCAGGGATACAGCGTGGAAGCAGGCCCTTCGGCCCACTGACTTCGCGCCAACTAATGAGCACCCAGTCACTAGTTCCATGTTATCCTATTATCACATCCGACGCAGTAGGGGCAATTTGCAGAAGCCAATTAACCTACAAACCTGCGCGTCTTTGGAGGGTGGGAGGAAATCGGAGCATCCCGGAGAAAACCCACGTGGTCACAGGGAGAACTTACAAACTCCATACAGACAGCACCCGAATGCAGGATCGAACCCGGGCCTCTGACACTAAGGCAGCAACTCTACCGCTGCACCACTGTGCCCCCCTTAACTCTTGAATGTTTAAAATTGATAATAAATTACACTGTTTATTTTAGATTGAAGACCCCCCCCCCCACCTCAGTGCAGAGTTTAATTTTTACATCGCGAAATGGATGATACTGAGGATCACATGTAGAAGGAAGAGATTAGTTTAATTTGGCATCATGTTTGGCACAGACACTGAACGGGCCAAAGGTCCTGTTCCCGTGCTATACAGTTGTCTGTTCGTAACTTTGAGCTGTTGTGATGCCTGTTGAAGCTTTGAAGTGTGTTATTATTATTATTTCAGAACACTGGAGAGGCCCCCAAGCAGTTGGCTTCCAAGACCAACTTCCTGTCCTGGATCGATGGATATCAGAGGAACCCACCATCATTGAAGCAAACCTGCAGGCTGAAAATCCGAGAGTTTGTTGGCTATCGGCGACTACAGACCATCAGGACATTTCACATCCCCCAGTCTCTGAAAAATTACCTTATGTTCAAGAACCTTACATTGGACGATTGTGCTTCAGTAGTTGGCTTGGTGTAACCATGTAAGCACCCCATTCCAACCACCAGTTACTTTTCCATTACCTGACCATTAGGACACCCTGACATTTGAAAGTGCCTGGACACTTGCCCTTGCACCTCAGCTTTGTGAGATTCCATGTTCAAGCATGACTGAGAATGCCCTGACTCATTCACCTGATGTTTTGTGTATTGTTCGTTTAAAAAATTCGCTGATTTCAGAGGACGCCAAGCACAATTAGGGGCTCCTTGGGATGCGGAGTTTGGGAATTCTGCGATGGAAGTAAACACTGGAACTCAAAATGAAGCAAAGAGTTTCAGCAACTGGATGTGAGACGTAGCACATTGCGTTCCTTCCTGTTGGTATAGATGCCTCTTTGCTTGCAACAGATAACGTCACCACTCCCTGTTCACCGCACCGCATCCCGTTCACCGCAAGAGATGTCACTAGTTTCCACATGAATCTGCTTCTGCTATTATCTTTATTACGGACCTCTTTGGAACCGATTTTGGTTATAACAGGTGGAGTGCCCCATAGTAATCAGACAGCACTGTCTCTCATAACACATGCTGCTAGTTACACTGCAGAAGGTCAATGAAGTCGACAAGCAATTGCTTCGATCGACACTTGTGCAATGATACTCTATTAAACGATGCAACAAACAGCCTTTATAGTATTTGTAGGAAGGAACTGCAGATGCTGGTTTAAAGCGAAGATAGACACAGGGTAATCCCGAGGCGCAATATGGCGCTGGTCAGGCCGCATTTGGAATATTGTGAGCAATTTTGGGCACCCTGTCTGAGGAAGGATGTGCTGGCCCTGGAGAGGGTCCAGATGAGGTATACTAGAATGATCCCAGAAATGAGCGGGTTAACCTATGATGAGTGTTTGAAGGCACTGGGCCTGTACTCGCTTCGGAGAATGAGGGGGGACTTCATTGAAATGTACCGAATAGTGAAAGGCTTGGGTAAAGTGGATGTGGAGAGGATGTTTCCACTAGGACTAGAGGTCATAGCCTCAGAATTAAAGGACGTTCCTTTGGGAAGGAGATAAAAAGGAATTTATTTAGTCAGAGGGTGGTGAATCTATGGAATTCTTTGCCACAAAAGGCTGTGGAGGCCAAGTCAATGGATATTTTGAAAGCAGAGATAGATTTTTGATTAGTACGGGTGTCAGGGGTTACGGGGAGAAGGCAGGAGAATGGGGTTCGGAGGAAGAGATAGATCAGCCATGATTGAATGGCGGAGTAGACTTGATGGGCCGAATGGCCTAATTCTGCTCCTACTACTTACGACCTTATGACACAAAAAGCTGGAATAACTCAGCAGGTCAGGCAGCATCTCTGGAGAAAAGGAATAGGCAATATTTCGGCTTGAGACTAAAAAGTTACTCCACCTTTTTGTGTCTATCTTCGGCCTTTGGTATTTATTAGCTTGCAGGAGCAAAAAAAACCCCCCACATTTTTAGCTGTTTAAAAGAGCTTTGCGTTTTGAAAACATTTAGTTGTGTCACTGCGTGACTGCTCGGTGGTTTGAGTGAATCCCTTACTCGGTTAAAGTGAACAATCAGCAACAACAGACACCATTCCCCTCTATAGTTCACAAGGGTTGTCTGCTGTATGTTTAATTTAATATTTTATCTTTACTTGCAGCTGGATTATATAAGAAAATTATTTATTCCACGTCTTAAAGCAGATGCTCTTTTTAATCCTGCATTAATAATGAATATTGATGACAATACAGATAGATAGAGTGATTGAATATAACACTAAGAGGGAATCAAACTGATGTCAGTGAAGGTCTACATTTTACTTTGATATATTACCTTTTAGATTTACTTCCTTCTTAAGGCTTCCTTCTTAAACCTTATTTTGCATATTATTGAGTACCATTAGTTGTGATGGGCAATAAATATACTGCTTGATAATGCTCATTAAAAACACCCCTTTTCATTATGCTGTTGCTATTTAAGCTTTGCTCAAACTCAGCTACAACCTTGCCCTGAATGACTTTTTAGTTTAGTCAGGGGTTTGAGAATATTAGATCATTTTGCTGGAGGGTTGGACACATTCCATCCCTTCCCCTGGCAGATTTAATGCTGCTTCCCCCCCTCCTGCTTTCAGCACAGTGAGAGAGAAATCCATCTTTGGTCAGTGGCACTTAATATGTGCAAGAGCTTTATCCCTTCACTGTACTCTGCCCTTTCCACTGTATGGCACGATGGCGCAGCGGTAGAGTTGCTGCCTGACAGCGCCAGATACCCGGTTTACAGTTTTAGTTTGTTGTCACGTGTACCGAGGTACAGTGAAAAGCTCGATCGTGGGTTCGATCCTGACTATGGTTGCTGTTTGCTGTGGGAGCTTGTACGTTCTCCCCGTGACTGCCTGGGTTTTCCCCGGGTTCTCTGGTTTCCTCCCACTCTAAAGAAGTATATGTTTGTAGGTTAATTTTGCTTTGGTAGAAATAGTAAATTGTCCTTAGTGTGTTGGATGGTGCTAGTGCACGGGGATTGCTGGTCAGCATGGACTCAGTGGGCCGAAGGGCCTGTTTCTGGGCTGTATCTCTAAACTGAACATGTCAAAGATGAGTAATTACAGCGGCCAATCCTCTTGCGTGTTCACCAGCAGCCACTGTGAAGATTTCACTACCAATATATTTATGAAAATACTGTGAAATAATTTAACTAAAATTAATAGAACTGAACAGGATGTTAAAAGTTAGAAGGATGTTTTGATGATAGGTGCTGTGGGAACAGGTGCTGTGTAGCAGCGATGCCAGCTAAGAATTGCCATGTTTTAAAATCTAAACGACTCACAAATCTTATTCCACCTTTCCTGGAGGTGCTGACAGATACCAGCAGACGGAGTACTGTAACAATTACAGAGAAATGTGGGCAGGTTCTGTGCACTGTGTAGCCAGAAGGTGGTGAATCCGTGGAATTCGTTGCCACAGGCAGCAGTGGTGGCCAAGGGTGCCCTGTGGTGGCGAAGTAGGGCAGCTGCTTCACAGCACCAGAGACCCGGGTTCGATGCTGACTACGGGTACTGTCCGAACGGAGTTTGTACGTTCTCCCCTGTGACCGCGTGGGTCTTCTCCGGGTGCTCCGGGTTCCTCCCACATTCCAAAGACGTGCATATTTGTAGGTTAATTGGCTTCTGTAAAAATTGTCCCTCGTGTGTAGGATGGAACTAGTGTATGGGTGGTCTTTGGTAGGCGTGGACTCGATGGGCCGATGAGCCAGTTTTCACGCTGTATCGCTCAGCTAAGCTAAACTGAACTCTTTGGGTGTTTTTAAAATGGAGATCAATTATTATTTATGTCCATCCCCTGACAAACAAAAGATGGGCTTTTGCACAAATTGCAACTACTTGTGTACAATGGCAAGAGGCAAAATGACAGCCATATCTTCCTTTGAGATATCAATAACCGTTGTAGTCAATGTATCAATGCCGCAGCCACTGCCTGTCCCCCAGCAGGTAGTCCAGGACCTATGATCGTGGTCGTTTGGAGTAATTAGTCATGGACAACCCCTTGCTGTGGAAGACCAGTGGGTTTCAGGAAACTAGAGAGGGTCTTTGACTGAGTTGATGGTTCTCCAACAACAGCTGATATTTGTCTCAGTGTGTTTCCTGGGAATCAACCATAAAATCCAGTGATGTTATGCAACTGTCTGTGACATACAGGACAAATACCTCCCGGACTTTCCTGGCAAAACCACATCCGAGAAGGAGGTGGGCCTCAAAACCAACCACGGTTCCCTCATGAAGGCAGCGTGTGTGGCCTTCCACATGTGAAAGATGAGAGAAGGACCTTCCTCACCACCAACCAAGCAGGGTCTCAGTGCTTGTTTGAAGCTTTGGGTGAGGAGGCATTCTGCCACATGGCTGTAATAGTCATTTCTGGGAAACCCCATCGCACATCCACTATCTCCTTTTCCTGCAAGGCTAAAGACTCAAAAAGTGTCATACAGCATGGAAACAGGCCCTTCAGCCCAACTTGCCCATGCCAACCAAGATGCCCCATCTACATTAATCTCACCTGTCCACATTTGGCTCATATCCCTCTAAATCTTTCCTATCCAAGTACCTGTCCAAATGTCTTTTCAACGTTGTTATAGTACCTGCCTCAATTACCCCCTCTGTGAGCTTGTTCCATCTGCCCACCACCCTCTGTGTGAAAACGTTGCCCCTCTGGGTCCCATAAAATCTTTCCCCTCTCACCTTAAACCTATGTCCACTGGTTCTTGCCCTCTCTTGCTTTCTGAACATTCTTGATGTTGTAAGCCTTCACTCTGCCAACCCACAGATCATGTTCATAAGTGAGTTTATAAGTTATAGGAGCGGAATTAGGCCATTCGGCCCATCAAGTCAACTTCGCCATTCATTCATGGCTAATCTATCTTTCCCTCTCAACCTCAATATCCTGCCTCCTCCCCATAACCCCTGACACCCACACTAACCAACAATCTGTCAATCTCCACCTTAAAAATATCCACTGACTTGGCCCCCACAGCCTTCTGCGGCAATGAATTCCACAGATTCACCACCCTCTGACTAAAGAAATTCATCCTCGTCTCTTTTCTAGCGGGATTTTACCTTTGCCATCACTGTTTGCGGCACGGTAGCGCAGCGGTAGAGTTGCTGCTTTACAGCGAATGCAGCGCCGGAGACTCAGGTTCGATCCTGACTACGGGTGCTGCACTGTAAGGAGTTTGCACGTTCTCCCCGTGACCTGCGTGGGTTTTCTCCGAGATCTTCGGTTTCCTCCCACACTCCAAAGACGTACAGGTTTGTAGGTTAATTGGCTGGGTAAATGTAAAAATTGTCCCTAGTGGGTGTAGGATAGTGTTAATGTACGGGGATCGTTGGGCGGCACGGACTTGGTGGGCCGAAAAGGCCTGTTTCCGGCTGTATATATATGATATGATATGATATGATATGACTGTTTCCAGCAGTGGGGTGAGCCCTTTAATTCTGAAGCTGTGGCCTTGGGTCCTAGACGTCTGCAACTATTGGAAACATCCTCTCCACATCCACTCTATACTGGTCGTTCTGTCAGCCAACGGGAAGCAGTTGTCAGTGAAGGATGCGGGCTAAATTCCAGTGGGTTTAGCAGTGATATTTTGGATGTGAAGAGGGAATGTATTCTGGACTGGATTGAGACTGACCCATGTGGTTTCCACCAGGTTTACTGTCACAGAGTACAGAGTTGCTGAACGCATCACGCAACCTTGCACCTTTTGCCACCCTAATGAAGATTTTGGACGTGGCGTTGAGTTTGCCGAAGTCTCTGCCAGATTTTCCAGCTGCGTCAATAGTGCGGATGCGGACACGCCTTGAATCAGTGGTTCTATGGTCTTTTTATTGTCATGTGTTCCCAGGTACAGTGAAATACTTTTTTCCAATGCAGCTCAACAAGACTATCCCTGTACATAAACACAATCGCCCCAGTCAGTGCAGCATGCACAGAACAGCCCACTGAGTCTATATGCAAGAGGTGCCATTTAGCACCATGTTACTGTCCCAGCTGCAGTTGGCCACAAAGGCCCGTTGCAGTCGTTGCCTCCATTCCAGTCATCCTGCGATCTGATGTCCCTCTCCACGCCTGGCCCTCTTCTGCCCTTGTTCCCCTTGGGGGGTGCCGCCTCCAACAGCCGACCTTGAGAGCGCTGAGGTAAGACCCATTCCTCTCACCGGGCCCCTCGCCCAGCGTCCGCCGCCATTGCCGTCTCCCTCCACCTCCTCTCCGATGACCGATCCACGGGTTGAGCATGGCTCAGCGGCCTTCCCTCACCCAGTGAGCCGAGCCTGCAGCCGGGATGCAGCCACTGCTCGCAAGGCTGCTGGGCCAAGCCTGGGCTGCTGAGATGCAGGGGGTACCACTCCGACCGGGGTTGGTGGATTTTACCTTTGCCATCACTGTTTCCAGCGGTGGGGTGAGCCCTGCTCCCAGCGCTTTGCTTCCCGTTGCACCTCTGTTCGACTTGAGCACGTTATCTCACTGGGTGCATGTCCACGGGGGATCGCACCCCAGGTATTTCTATCCACAGCGCCTCTCATCCTCACACCACCCCATCTTCGCAGTGGCCTTGCTAACAACATACAGTCTATGAATAAAGGGGAGGCCATTTAAAACTGAGATGAGAAACAAATTTTTCACCCAGAGAGTTGTGAATTTGTGGAATTCTCTGCCACAGAAGGCAGTGGAGGCCAATTCACTGGATGAATTTAAAAGAGAGTTAGATAGAGCTCATGGGGCTAACGGAATCAATGGATATGGGGAGAAGGCAGGCACGGGTTACTGATTGTGGACGCTCAGCCATGATCACAATGAATGGCGGTGCTGGCTCGAAGGGCCAAATGGCTTCCTCCTGCACCTATTTTCTATGTCTCTATGTTTCTATGAAACTCCAGTTTCTCAAAGTCCACCAGAAAGCTTTGAGACAAGGCCAGCATCCAGCATAACCCAGTCTTAGCCTAAGATACAGCTGCTTGAAAACTGTACTGGAGATGCTAAGAAAGATACATTATTCATGGTCAACATTTATTCATGTCAAATTTGGAATGTCTATTACAGGTGCATACGGCATAGAGTGCACAGCCGTAGAGTTGCTGCCTTACAGCGCCAGATTTGAGGCATGGGTGCTGCCTGAACAGAGTTTGTATGTTCTCCCTGTGACTGCATGGATTTTTCCCAGGTGCTCCAGTTTTCTCCCACACTCCAAGGGCATACAGCTTTGTAGGTTAATAGGCTTGGGGTCAAGATTGTAAATTGCCCCTAGTGTGTGGGATCGCATTAGTGTACAGTGTAAGGGAATCGCTGGTCGGCATGGACTTTGTGGGCCGAAGGGCCTGTTTCCACGCAGTATCTTTAAACTAAACCAAACTAAAAGTTGAAAAAACGTAAAAAGAACTGATTAAAATAATTGATTAGTCACAGTGGCAGATAAAATCACTCGCAAGAAAACAAAATGACTCCTTTTTTACTGCAGTTCTTAATGATTTCCAGTTTGCAAAGTCGGCATAGACTGTGGTCAATTTTACAATAAATCTTTGGTGACCAAATTATTATCTCACCGAAAAGCAGGAGAATCTGTCTGAAAAAGGGTCTCGACCCAAAATGTCACCTATTCCTTTTCACCAGAGATGCTGTCTGTCCCATTGAGTTATTCCAGTTATTTGTGTCTATCTTCAGTTTAAACCAGCATCTGGAGTTCCTTCCTCTACATAAGATTCTATGAGCTGCCCATAGACACCTGACCTTCAATAGCCTTCTATAGGCAGACACAAAATGCTGGAGTATCTCAGTGGGACAGGCAGCTGCTCTGGAGAGAAGGGATGGGTGACGTTTCGGGTCGAGACCCTTCTTCATTCAGTCTGTGTGTCCTGCTGAGTTACTCCAGTATTTTGTGACTACTTTCGATTTAAACCAGCATCTGAAGTTCTTTCCTGCACAATAATCTATTGTCATGACCAAGGAAGTTCGGCGTATTTACGTATTTGAAACCTGCCACCATCTCCAGTATCTTGAGTATAGAAGTTGGGTGGTCATGTTACAGTTGTATAAGACGTTGGTGAGACCACATTTAGAGTATTATGTTCAGTTCTGGGCACCATGTTATAGGAAAGATATTGTCAAACTTGAAAGGGTTCAGAGAAGATTTATGAGAATGTTACCAGAACTAGAGGGACTGAACTATAGGGAGAGGTTGAGTAGGCTGGGACTCTATTCCTTGGAGTGCAGGAGGATGAGGGGTGATCTTATAGAGGTTTATAAAATCATGAGAGGAATAATCGGGTAGATGCACAGAATCTCTTGCCCAGAGTAGGGGAATCGAGGACAAGAGGACATAGGTTGTAGGTGAAGGGGAAAAGATTTAATATGAATCTGAGGGGTAACCTTTTCACACAAAGGGTGGTGGGTGTATGGAACAAGCTGCCAGAGGGGGTAGTTGAGGCTGGGACTATCCCAACATTTAAAAAACAGTTAGACAGTTACATGGATAGGACGTTTGGAGGGATATGGACCAAACACAGGAAGGTGGGACTAGTGTAGCTGGAACATGTTTGCCGGTGTGGGCAAGTTGGGCCGAAGGGCCTGTTTCCACACTGAATCACTGTGACTCTATGACTCCAAAGAGTATAAGGGACATGGTTGCTTCTCCGATTTACCTCTGTACACAACACTGCCCACCACCGACCAGTTGCCAAATTGGTCGTTAGACTGAGCAGATCGTGAATTGATGTTCCCAACCAACTGGAAACTGGAGAAGCAAAGAACTGCAGACGCTGGTTTACAAAGAGGGGCACCAAGTGTCAAAAAGGCATTCAGCATGGAAATAGGCCCTTCAGCCCAACTTGCCTACACCAACCAACATGTCCCATCTACACTAGTTCCGCCTGCCTGAGTTTGGCCCATATCCCTCCAAATCTCCCAATTAAATATTTCCCCCTCACCTTCAACTAACTTATGTCCTCTGGTTTAACTGGAGTAGAGAGTGCAGGAGTAACTCAGTGCATCAGGTAGCATCTCTGGAGAAAATGGATACATGATGTTTCGGGTGGGGACTCTTCTTCAGAATTGGTGTTGTCTACCTTTGGCATAAACCAGCAACGGCACTTCCTTTGTTTTTACATGAATTATTTTTGCTCACTTTCTATGGAGATTTTCAAACAAAATAACTGGTGAATGTGTATTTCCAGCATTTTCTTTTCTTGTTTCAGATTTGCAGCATCTCCGGGTTTTTGTTTCTCCAGAGGTTAGTTTGTCCCTTCTTCGGTGCGAGTTGTCCCCAGGTTGTGGCAGGGTTCCATTCCCGTGAACTGTTTGTAACCTGAACTGTTCTCGAGTCCGAAATGTGGCCGCAAACTGAGTTCCCTCATGGCTGAAGATGCCAGCAGTCCCACAGCAGCTGCCAAATCCTTCCCACCCGTCTCCAAAATGTCAGATCATAAGATCGTAAGTGATAGGAGCAGAATGGGTAACATCGCAACCATGGTTAGCGAGGTAATAAGTTCATGAGCGATAGGAGAAGAATTAGGCCATTCGGCCCATCGAGTCTGCTCCGTCATTCAATCATGGCTGACCTATCTCTCCCTCCTGACCTCATTCTCCTGCCTTCTCCCCATAACCTCTGACACCCGTACTAATCAAGAATCTGTCTATCTCTGCCTTAAATATATCCACTGACTTGGCCTCCACAGCCTTCTGTGGCAATGAATTCCACTGATTCACCACCCTCTGACTAAAGAAATTCCTCCTCACCTCTTTCCTAAAAGAACCTCCTTTAATTCTGTTCATATATATGGGCTGTACATAACTCAGGCATTCGTGAGCTGGGGGGGACCTGGACTCTCTTTACTTGTCCTGAATTGCCCGCCTGGATTATATAGACGCTGATTTGAGCTTATCATTTTGATTAAAAAATAAGAGAAAGGTAAGGAGACTTTGACAGATTGAGCAAGAAATAAAATGGCCTAAATTGAGAATGCATAATCCGGTTACTTTCTATTGATGGTCCATGGTTCTTTACTATCACATGTACACGGTGACATTTCTTTTTTTTGCATACACTTCAGAAAATATTTCCGTAAACTTTCTAAAGAACTTTTAGAGTATGGCACACTAATGATGTTAATATACTGATCTACTTGCATGCTGTTACTTTGCATGTAAGCCAGCACTCAGCAAAGATGCAATTTATTGATTTATGCAAAAACATCAGTTTGCTTTTATGACCTTTTTGCTTGTGAAGCCATGTGCCTTAGAATGGTTAGTTCTGAATGGAATTCAATTCATGTTCCTAACTCTTCAATTCTAACACATTAAGCTAGCTCCCCCCTCTGATTTTCATCGTCTTTTCTATTTTTGTCCATTTAAGGTGATACAGTTGCCTTGCACACACAGGAGAGACACCATCTGTTCAAATTGCAACCAGATAAAAATATCACAGGGGAGTGTAATTATCGCTGTCTGTATTCACCTTCCAACAGCCTCGTCCTGCGATCCACTCTGCACTTTATGCAGCCTGTGGACTCGTTTATTCACATAACAGTTGGCAAAGAAATTGAACGCGAGTTCAGCCAAGTGCCTCTTATCAATGATGTGGTTCCATTAGTGTTATAATTCTGGGATTATGTAGAACGGGGGCGGAATGGTGGCGCTGCGGTAAAGATGCTGCCTTAAACCGCCAGAGACCCGCGTTCGATCCTGACGAGTGCTGTCTGTGTGGAGTTTGGACCACGTGACCACGTGGGTTTTCTCTGGGTTTTCCCGTTTCCTCCCACATTCCAAAATTACTGGCTTCTGTAAGTTATGAAATTGTCCTTATGTCTGTAGGTTAGTGCTCGGGGTGATTGCTAGTCGGTGTGGACTCGGTGGGCCGAATGGCATGTTTCCCCACTGTATCTGTAAAATCTAAAAGTCTAAAGTTCCAAATAACCCAAAACCTAGATACTTGCATGCATGACAATAAAGATTCAGTAAAATCATTTTGATTATAAAATGCAAATGTTGACAGAATTAAAAAAACTTTCAATGTTCGCACTGACAGGATGTTGTACGGCATTAGTTCAGTTTAGTTTACTTGAGTTTAGTTTCGAGATGCAGCGTGGTGAAGGCCCTTTGGCCCACTGAGTCTATGTCAACCAGCCATCACCCACACACTCGTCCCATCCTACACACTATCGGCAATTTACAGAAGCCAATTAACCTACAAACCTGCGCATCTTTGGAATGTGGGAGGAAACCCTGGGGCACCCGGAGAAAACCCACGTGGTCACGGGGAGAACGTGCCAGACTCCGTACAGTCAGCACCTATAGTCAGGATGGAACCCGGATCTCTGGCGCTATAAGGCAGCAACTCTACCGCTGTGCCACCGTGCTGCCCGCAACAGGGATGAATACATCACCATTTTATGGAGGTCCATTTGTTCTTCACACGAGTACAGTGGTGGGATGTATAGGTGTGATATAAACAGATGGTAATTGCACACAGTTGGGCTGAATTCTATTTAGGGGATTGAGTGAATAAACCCACTGACCATCATGTTGATACTTTGAATATTATGTTAAATATTAAAAATCAAACAATATGCTAGAAATACTGAGCAGGTTGCATTCATGGATGGAGAAACTGAGTTGAAGGTTAAAATTCTAAGTTGATGATTTGCCATCAGTCACCCTTGTGTGCGAATGTTTTGGATAGCCTTTGGAAAGGAAGGAGGAATCGTGCATTGATGAATAATCCTTTGCAGCATCAAGCTGTACCAAAGGGAAGCTCCCAGCGGGCAATGGGGCAGAGCCGTGCTCGAGCGGATCAGCGGCCAGCTGAGAACAAGGATGGGCATCTCAGCAGGGTTTGGGAACAGCTCCATTCAAGACCGCAAGAAATTGCAGCGAATTGTGGACGCAGCCCGGACCATCACGCAAACCAACCTCCCTTCTGTTGACTCCATTTATACCTCGCGCTGCCTCGGCAAGGCCAGCAGCATAATCAAGGAAGAGTCACACCCTGGCCACTCCCTCTTCTCCCCTCTCCCATCGGGCAAAAGGTACAGAAGCGTAAAAACGCACACCTCCAGATTCAGGGACAGTTTCTTCCCAGCTGTTATCAGGCAACTGAATCATCCTACCATCATCCTACCAGAGAGCAGTGCTGAACTACTCCCTACCTCTTTGATGACCCTCAGACTATCCTTGATCGGCTTTACCTTGCACGAAATGTTATTCTCTTAGCATGTATCTTTACACTGTAAATGGATCGATTGTAATCATGTATTGTCTTTCCGCTGACTGGTTAGTACGCAACAAAAAGCTTTTCACTGTACCTCACTCAGCACACGTGACAATAAACTAAACTGAAACTGAGCCTGGCAGCCGACGAGAACAAAGACCCGGTGGGCCGCTGCCTGCAGGGGGAAGCTCAGAGGTCCTGAACACCTGGTGACCACAAATGCGAGGCATGGGCCGTGTGGAGAGGGACCAGGGTATTGCCTCCAGCGCCTTCATGATCGGCTGCAGGAGGCATCCCCGCGACACAGAGGCGGTCGGTCGGTCGGGCGAGGAGAGGGACGTCGGTTCATGGGCCTGCAGCAGCCTGGGGCTTACCTGGGCTTACCTGAATCGGGGGCACTCCAGTACGTCCAGCTTTGGACCGGACTTTGGACTTTTTCTTTGTAAACGGCGCTAAAACTTGATGACTGTGCATTTGTGGTCTGGGCAAAATAACTTCACTGGGCCGGGCATACGTGACAGGAAAGGACCATTAGGACTTCACAGCCAGGCGATTATGTCTGAAGTATGGGCACTCTTGCACTGGAAAGAAATGGAAGAGCCAGGCTCCTGACAGCAAGCACCCACAAACAACAACGAGGTTAATCATCACTGTCTGGGAATTGTTTCAAACCGACCTTGAGCGTTCACCTGAATTAAGTGATCAACTCTCCGAAGTGGGGCTATGAGCTCATAAACTACCGATGGAAGGTGATGAGTGCTGTCATTGCACTTAACAGGCAGAAATAGGCGGACAACATTCAGCACGGCATGTGCATGGATTTTTCAACGTTAATCTGTATATTAAAACTGAGCTCACTTATTCCCCATTTTCTTTCCCCAGTTCCCCAACACTCATCTAATTTATACAAGATTCCAAAAAGATATTTACTTATGACATATGATTTATAACTTAAATATGTACTTATTACCAGGCCTGGATAGAGTGGATGTGGAGAGGATGTTTCCACTAGTGGGAGAGTCTAGGACCAGAGGTCATAACCTCAGACTTTTAAAGAACGTTTCCTTAGGAGGAAGATGAGGAGGAATTTCTTTAGTCAGAGGGTGATGAAATTGTGGAATTCATTGCCACAGACGGTTGTAGTCGATGGATATTTTTAAGGCAGAGATAGATAGATTTTTGATTAGTCTGGGCATCAGGGATTAGGGGGAGAAGGCAGGAGAATGGGGTTAGGTGGGCGACATGGATCAGCCATAATTGAATGGCTGAGTAGACTTAATGGGCTGAATGGCCTAATTCTGCTCCTATCACTTATGAACTTATGACTTGTAAAGCTGCAACAAACAGTTTGCTAAAAGCTCGTATAAGTGATGCTGAAGTAATTCAACTTGTCCGGTTTGATGTGGATTGAGAGCGGAATGTTCTAAAGAAGAGTATCAAAGGGAAATATTGCCTATGCATTCCCTCCACAGATGCTGCCTGACCCACTGAGTTACTCCAGCACCACATCAGCTGGATATCAAGATTTCAGCATCTGCCGTTCCTTGTGTCTCCTGATGATTGTTGCATACGAGCGGGGTGCTTTATTCATTCTGTGCCTGCACTTGGCAATGAAGCAGGGATTAGGAAGCCAGGCTTATAATAACCGCAGTCACACCACTGTTCTGCTCCACCCTCTGTATTTATCGCCTTACACCGCCTCTTGTTACTGCCCGTTATGTGGCTCTAACTCATATTTTCTACCAGTTGATCACTTTCTGATGCCCACAACTTGCACACTTAATATGGGCCTTAAGATTTGGTACTTCTGTTGAGCTATTTTTAACTGATCTTTTGGTAATATTTTAAACCGTTTTATAATTGTTCAAGTCATTGTTTGCTGCATAGTGCCATCAACATGTGCTATTATTATGAGGTCTTTACCATCTCCTGTTTTAGATTTAGAGATACAGATACAGCACGGAAACAGGCCCTTCGGCCCACCGAGTCCGTGCCGCCCAGCGATCCCCGCACATTAACACTATCCTACACACACTAGGGACAATTTTTTTTAAACATTTACCCAGTCAATTAACCTACATAACTGTACGTCTTTGGAGTGTGGGAGGAAACGAAGATTTCGGAGAAAACCCACGCAGGTCACGGGGAGAACGTACAAACTCCGTACAGACGGCGCCCGCAGTCAGGATCGAACCTGAGTCTCCGGCGCTGCATTCGCTGTAAGGCAGCAACTCTACCGCTGCGCCACCGTGCCGCACATTTTATAGAATTGCATTGTTAAAGCATCACCAACTCTTAGCAAGGGTCAGAAATATTTCAAAACTCTGTTCCCCGACAACATGGAATGCCTTTATTATCGGGCAGCACAAAGTGGAGTTGCTGACTTACAGCGCCAGAGTGCCGGGTTCGATCCTGCCTACTGGTGCTGTCTGTACGGAGTTTGTACGTTCTCCCTGTGACCGCGTGGGTTTTCTCTGGGTGCTCCAGTTTCCCCTCGCAATCCAAAGGCGTACAGGTTTGTAGGTTAATTGGCTTCTGTAAATTGTAAATTCTCTCTCGTGTGTAGGATGGCGCTAGCGTGCGGGGCGATCGCGGGTCGGTGCCGACTCAGTGGGCTAAAGGGCCAGTTTCCACGCTGTGTCACTGAAGTCTGAAGTATAGTGTCTCAGACCTCTTCCTCAGTACTATATTTACCTGTCTTATTACAGATAGATCTGCAGAAGAGTATTACAGAAGATAGACACAAAAAGCTGGAGTAACTCAGCGGGTCAGACTGCATCTCTGGAGAAAAGGAATCGGTGACGTGTCAGGTCGAGACTCTTCAGATGCTTTAATAGACGTCAGTCGATAGTCTATCTCCTGTGATTGAGCTGGTGAGATCAAGAATGGGGAGAGAGGTGTCGGGGATGGTCCAAGTGAATTTGAGTGCAGGATGGAAATTGGTGGTGAAGTTAATGGAGTCCATGAGTTCTGCATGGGTGTAGGAGGTAGCACCGATGCATTTGTCAATGTAGCGGAGATAGAGTTTGGGGATGGGGCCGGTGTACGCCTGGGACAGGGATTGTTCAACGTACCCTACAAAGAGGTAGGCATAGCGGGTGCCCATAGCTACGCCTTGGATTTCGAGGAAGTGGGAGGATTCGAAGAAGTTGGCATTAAGGGTGAGGACCAGCTCCGCTAGGCGGAGTAGAGTGTTAGTAGAGGGAAATTGGCTGGTTTTGTGGTCGAGGAAGAAACGGAGGCCTTTAAGGCCTTCTTGGTGGGGGATGGAGGTGTAGAGATCTCCAGAGATGCTGTTTGACCCACTGAGTTGCTCCAGCTTTATGTGTCCATCTTTGGTTTAAACCAGCATCTGCAGTTCCTTCCTACACGAATAGTGACACAGATTGCACCAAGGACTTCAAGCCTTTTTGCAGTACTACTGAGGGTATTAATTTGTTGAACTTTGGTTTATTATATTTTATCTATGTGAATTGTGTTTACAGACCTGTTCGGCTGCCACAAGTAAGAATTTAATTGTTCCATTGACGGAACATAAGGCAATCAAACACGCTTGACTTGATTCTTGAGAAGAATTGTCATCTGAGAGATGGAAAAGTCAGAGGGATGCCAGAGGGACCTCAGTGTGATCTGAGGTTGGCACTCATGTTAATGCAACTTCCCATCGATGTATAACCTCTGTATCTCAGATTCCAGCTGACCACCAGTGATGAGAGATCAATTAGACGTATCGATGAGCTGCTCCCATCAAAGTAACAGCATTGGAGCGGCACGGTGGCGCAGCGGTAGAGTTGCTGCCTTACAGCGCCAGAGACTCGGGTTCGATCCTGACTACAGGTGCTCTCTGTGCGGAGTTTGTGCGTTCTCCCCGTGACCGCGTGGGTTTTCTCTGGGAGTTCTGGTTTACCACCACACCCCAAAGATGTGCAGGTTTGTAGGTTAAACTTACTCTTCGGTAAATTGTCCCCGGTGTGTAGGATAGAACTAGTGTACGGGTGATCGCTGGGCTGGGCGGGGAGGACGCGATGGGCTGAAGGGCCTGTTTCCACCCCGTACCTCTGAACGTAACTAAATTCACGACAAAATCCCTCAGCGACGCCTCTTCAGCCTCATGTTTTAAATCTGCCTTTGGAAGGCCAAGGCCAATCAGAAATTCTGCTTTCCTCCCTCTCCCCTCCACTCACACGACCCAACCAGTTGTCATGGATGATATCTATATCTGTTAGTGCCGTGACTGTGGCCTTACAGAGGTAACGACAGACTCCTCCCCCTTCTTTGAGCTATTTATCCTCTCCCACCGCTTGGCCCTGCAGCGTGGAATAGGCAGCTGCTGCCATGGACTGAGTAACCTCAGCAATTTAAAACATACATTTGTACTCGGTCTAAATAGAGGTTCCCTGTTGAAATTGATCACAGTGGGACTTTATCTGTGGGGTTGTCACCCTGGAACGCTTGGCTCCCAGAACCGGACTGAAACGGCCACTGACAGAGAGAGGTTCTCCGGAGTGGATGTTGCTGGTTGCAGATGATTTATGAATCCCACACACCTGAAAAACCGTGAGTACCAAGGGACGATGATGTTGCTGAAAGTCTCCTGGAAACTGGTGGTTTGGGCTGAGGTGCTGTCGCGTTGTCCTTGCCTGATCAGCCTCTGACCTTCACCGTGTCCCCGCTGCTTGTTGCGTTCCGCATTGTCCTGCACTCATTTTGACCCCGGTTTCCACTTGTCACTTGTCATTGGCAGCAAAGAAGTCAAGCAGGTGATCCAGCCCTGGCTCCAGTCACCGACTGCTCACGGGGGATCAGGTCACCTCTAGGTGACTCTTGACAGCAATTTCCCGACCAATGTGCGTTCCACGCGCCGACGCGATGTGACCAAAATTGGCAACTCATCCGTGGGCCAATGGAATATTACCATTCTCAGCGGACCTGCGGCACAGAGTATTGTTGTTGCCATATTTATCATTATATTTATAACTGCTGCCCCATTGCTTCCAAGTTCATTGTTGTAGTTAGACCGTTGTTCCCCACACTGCTGGTTCATCTCACTCTCTACCCCTTCTTGAACATCCTCAAGAACTCAAGGACGGGTGGGTGGGTGCTGGCTCGAAGGGCTGAGTGGCCTCCTCCTGCACCTATTGTCTATTGTCTATTGTCTATTGACGAATGACTGGTCCAGATGAACATCACCGAGCCTTTTCTAGGACAAGGACAACATTGTACTGATGGAGAATAAGGGCTTTACGCTGCAGTTAAGAGGATTTTAAGGGAGAAAGGCAATAGACAATAGGTGCAGGAGTAAGCCATTCGGCCCTTCGAGCCAGCACCGCCATTCAATGTGATCATGGCTGATCATACTCAATCAGTACCCCGTTCCTGCCTTCTCCCCATACCCCCTGACTCCGCTATCCTTAAGAGCTCTATCTAGCTCTCTCTTGAATGCATTCAGAGAATTGGCCTCCACTGCCTTCTGAGGCAGAGAATTCCACAAATTTACAATTCTCTGACTGAAAAAGTTTTTCCTCATCTCCGTTCTAAATGGCCTACCCCTTATTCTTAAACTGTGGCCCCTGGTTCTGGACTCCCCCAACATCGGGAACATGTTTCCTGCCTCTAACGTGTCCAACCCCTTAATAATCTTATACGTTTCGATAAGATCCCCTCTCATCCTTCTAAAGGCAAAGCGGTATTTGAGAGTGTCACATAGTCTTGTGTTGGTGCAGTGGGAATTGGGGGATCTCTCACACCGGACTGAATCCCTAAATTTAAAAATCCATCTTTCCACTGATTTGTCTTCGACCACTCTGCAGTACCCAAATGTAATCTGCACCACCTCCAGAGGGAGATATTTGCTGCCTGCCTTCCCCTCTTCCAAACCATCCCTTTTCCTACATTCATTCCAACGGTGAAAGTCAGCTTACTTCCCAGCCCCTCCATTAACTTCACCCAATGACCGAAAGACATGCACAAAATGCTGGAGTAACTCAGCCAGTCAGGCAGCCTCTCTGGAGAAAAGGAATAGGTGATGTTTTGGGTCGAGACCCTTCTTCAGACTGAGAATCGGGGGAGAAGGAACCGAGAGATGTGAAAAAGGTACATAGAGCAAATGAATGAAAGATATGCAAAAGGGGAAATCAAAGCCAGCAACAATCATCAAGGAAAGGTGGAGTCCACAATGGTCCATTGTTGGCCGCGGGGAAGGTGAAAACGAGTGATGCAAACAGTGAAACTCAGCAGGACGACAATGTGGAAGGCCTGCTGTTTAGCACGACCTTCACTGGTCTAACCTTGTTGACCAGCTTCATTGACCAGCTGCAGGCTGTCCTGGACCCACCCTGTATATAGTTGGGCCAATGTTCAAACATGCATCATTACCGAGGGCATCATAAAAGACTTTGATAATGAGCTGCAGAAGAAGGTGTTTGGGGTTAATGATCAAAAGCTCGGAAATGGAAGTGGTTTGGTTTGTTATTGTCATGTTACCAAGATTCAATGATATGCTGTTGTTTGCGTGCCATCCATTTAAAAAAGACTATACATCACTATAGCACTAAAGACTATAACACTATAAGACTAAAGACTATAAAGACTATAACACCATCAAGCCATCCACAGTGCAAAGATAAAGCAGAAAGGGTACAACATTTAGGTGAAAGATATAACACTGGAGTCTGATAAAGTCCAGCAGAAGAAGTTCTGAGAGAAGAGAGATGGAGAGATTTTGTGACCTTTAAAGGTATCTTTTACCTTCCCTTCTGCCCGTGGGAAACAAGCAGTTGACCGTTTTACACACCCAGCAGCTTGGCGTGCATCTGAAAAGTGAATAAAGCAGTTATTCCCATGGTAGGTGAGATATGCTGATGGTACCACGGTGCGTTGGATCTAACGGGCCCAATGCTCTTGTCCTGTACTGTGACTTTCACCCATTCTATGGTATTGGATTATCGTAACTTGAAACCTGCCCAGCTGGTGCACTCAGTGGACCTCGAGCAGGTGAGCGGACAACTGGTATGTGCTCGCTATCTTTTTCCCGTGGAGTGGCCAGCCATGTAAAACGAGGAACCCATTAAGAGGAAAGAAGAGCCGCAGTGCAAGCTGTTCCTCGATCCCTTGTTGATCCTAAAATATTCAGACAGGGCACAAACCAAGAAACTGGATACCTGGTATATCTGGCCTTCATTCTGTTGCTATCTTTGTCCACGAGATGACCAGTGTCCGGGGCCGGCTGGAGAACCTGCCAAATGATACGTGATCCAGCACTCCTCCAGGCCCAAGAGTTTGATTAAGCTCACAATTCATGCAGCCACTCAGGGAGAGCAGGAGAACGTTTCGCTGGGTTTTCCTCGCACTTCATACCTATTCAGAGCGACACAGAAGAGACAAATAGGTGCACCTCTGTGTCCTCGCCTATCAGTGAGTGGAGCAGCTGGTAGAGCTGCTGCCTTACAGCGCCAGAGTCCCGTGTTCGATCCTGACCCCGGGTACTGTCTGTGTGCAGTTTGCACGTTCCCCCTGTGACCACCTACAGTATGTTTCCTACCGGGTGCTCCGGTCTCCTCCCACATCCCAAAGACGTGCGGGTTTGTAGGTTAATTGGCCTCCGTAAATTATCCCCAGTGTGTAGGGGGTGGATGGGAAAGTGGAATAACATAGAACTAGTGTGAACGGGTGATTGATGGTTGGCATGGACTTTGTTGGCCGAATGGGCATTTTCCATGTCCATCTCGAAACTAAACTTAATTAAAAAGACCCATTGCAATCTCATTCAACTGTGATTTTGCAGTTTACTGTTCTGCTAATGTTTTCCCTATCGCTTTCTACTTTGAAGGCCTTTGTTGTATTTATTTAATACCTGTGTCCTGCCTCTTGAAGCATTTTCGAGTGTAAAACCAAGAAAGGCTTAGAGCTTTGCTGGAGGCAAGCCTCGGGCAGAAAGGAAACCAAACAATACCTTCAAAGGTCACAAATTCTCTCCAGCTCTCTTCTCCCTTAATTTCTGCCCTTTAAGGTCATTCTTAAAACCTAATTCCATGTCCAATCCTTGTATGCGGCTCGGGGTCAAATCCTTTTATAATGCCCCTGTGAGATGTATTTAATGTGCAATAGAAAGGTAAGTTGCCCTTTGTAGCGACCATAGGGATTGGTCCTGAGAGTCGAACCCTCGGATTGGCCAGCAAGGTCACATGGTGGTGCGACCATAGGGATTGGTCCTGAGAGTCGAACCCGCTGATTGGCCAGCAAGGTCACGTGGTGGTTTTGGGCGCCCAAAACCAGTCAGTGGGAAGAGAACTTCGATGTGAACAGTTTGAGTTAATGGTTGTCTGTAATCTCGTTTGTTATCCTTTGTAATTGAATATTGCTGCCGCAATAAACTTCTTTAACAAAGTACAAGCCTCCAGACTCGCCATATTGGTGACCCCGACGTGATCTAGCCGATCATCTACCATGGAGGGACAAGACGCCCCTTCTTTGGTTCTAACGCCCGGCGTACCGCAGCTAAACGCGGTCAGCGTTCATCTTCCTCCGTTTTGGGCGCATCAACCACAACTTTGGTTTGCCCATGCTGAAGCTCAGTTCCACCTGAGAAACATATCGGTGGATGAGACAAAGTATTATTACCTGGTCAGTGCCCTACCGCCGGAGACGTCCGCGCGGGTGATGCAGTTCATCACCTCCCCTCCTGCAGACGGCAAGTACGAGGCGCTGAAGATACTCTTGCTTCGAACCTTCGGATTCAGTCGGCATGATCGAGCTGAGAGGCTTATGCACCTGCCGGATCTCATGGCCGAAATGTTGGCGCTGGCAGGTGAGCACAAGGATTGCCTCATGTTCGAGCAGGCATTCCGAGAGCAACTTCCAGAAGATGTTAGGCTTATGCTCACGGATTGTTCTTTTAAGGACCCCGTGGCATACGCGGAGAAAGCCGATGCGCTCATGGCGTCCAAATCGAAAAAACACAGTTCGATCAACAGGGTCTCGGCACCATCGGGCAGCCCGCAACGGCACCAAGATGGCGCCGCGACTCCCGCCATTTCTTCAAAACCCCACCAAAAAGATCCGCACAGGCGCGGCTGGTGTTATTATCATCTGCGATGGGGTGGAGAAGCCCGCAACTGCCGCTCACCTTGCACTTTCTCGGGAAATGCCTCGGCCGATCGTACGTAGAGGCGGTTGCGATTGGCCAGAACCGACGCCTCTACGTCCGAGATCGATTCACGGTCACAGAATTCTTGGTCGACACGGGAGCCATAGTCAGCATCGTACCGCCGACCGACCTCGAAGTCCGATCGGGTAAGAGAGGGCCTACCCTCATCGCGGTTAACGGTAGCCCCATCCGCACGTATGGTATGCGGGCAATGTCTCTGGCTTTCGGCACCCGCACGTACGAGTGGTCGTTCATTGTCGCGGAAGTCGGTCAGGCGATCCTGGGCGCAGATTTCCTCTGGGCCTTTTCACTAGTAGCCGATGTCCGAGGTAAAGGCCTTCGACCCTCCGCTAGCAGCGATGAGCCCGCTGCTCCACCGCCGGTCACCCCGCCCAGCCCGACTGTCCAGGCCGTTGTCGCGGCCTCCGACCCGTATGCTGCGGTCCTGGCTGAGTTTCCGGAGCTGCTCGTTCAGCGTTTCGATGCCCCTTCTGCAAGGCACGGCATTGTCCATCACATTCCCACCGAGGGGCCCCCCGTTTTCGCTCGGGCCTGGAACTGAGGGTAGCACGTGAAGAATTCCACAAGATGGAACAAATGGGCATTGTCCGTCGGTCCGACAGCCCCTGGGCCTCTCCGTTGCATATGGTCTCCAAAGCATCTGGGGGGTGGAGACCATGTGGAGATTACCGACGCCTTAACGCCGTCACCACAGCAGACCGCTACCCCATACCGCACATCCAGGACTTCTCGTCTGGGCTGGAAGGTGCCATGGTATTCTCCAAAATTGATTTGGTGCGGGGCTACCACCAGATTCCTGTGCGTCCGGAAGACATACCGAAGACTGCCACGATCACTCCGTTCGGGTTGTTTGAATGGTTGCGTATGCCTTTCTGTTTGAAGAACGCGGCACAGGCTTTCCAGCGGCTTATGGACCATGTTGGTCGGGATTTGTCTTTTGTTTTCATTTATTTGGATGATATCCTGGTCGCCAGTCGCTCGGAGCAGGAACACCTGGTCCATTTGCGGACCGTGTTCCGGCGGCTTCAAGACCACGGGCTAATCATCCACCCCTCCAAGTGTCAATTTGGCCTCCACTCTATTGATTTCTTAGGACACCGGATCACCTCTGCCGGCGCCACTCCTTTGCCCGAAAAAGTGGAGGCTGTCCGTGCCTTCCCGCGACCCACCACAGTAAAGGGGTTGCAGGAGTTCGTGGGCATGGTGAATTTCTACCATAGGTTCGTCCCGGCAGCGGCACGGGTCGCTGCGTCCGCTCTTCCAGTGTCTCGCAGGCAAACCTGTCGAGTTGGAGTGGTCCGCGGCCGCTGAGACAGCCTTTGAGGCAGCTAAAGTGGCTCTGGCAGACGCCACCATGCTCGTCCACCCAAGCGCCTCCGCCCCCACGGCCCTGACGGTCGATGCGTCGGACGTGGCGGTGGGAGGGGTTTTGGAACAGCAGGTAGATGGCAGTTGGCAGCCCTTGGCGTTTTTCAGCCGACAGCTTAATCCGGCTGAGCTGAAGTATAATAATAATAATAATAATGCATTACATTTATATAGCGCTTTTCATACACTCAAAGATGCTTTACAGGGATTTAAAGAACATAGGGAAGTGAATAAATAGATAAATAAGTAAACGAACAGAGAAAGGAGACAGAGGGTGAGGTGACCTTCAGTGGTTGAAGGCAGTATAGCGCCTTTGACCGAGAGCTTCTGGCTCTCTATTTAGCTGTCCGCCACTTTAGGTATTTTCTAGAAGGCTGCCCATTTGTGGCCTTTACGGACCACAAACCATTGACTTTTGCTTTTTCGAAAGTGTCCGACTCATGGTCGGCCCGCCAGCAGCGGCACCTGACTGCCATCTCAGAGTTTACTACGGATGTCCGACACGTCGCGGGTAAGCTTAATGCCGTTGCTGATGCCCTGTCCCGGCCAGCCATTTCCCCAATTTCAGCGGTGGAATGCGAGGTGGATTTCCAGGAGCTTGCGGAGGCACAGCGCCTGGCAGACACTGCCTCAGCATACCAGTCCACCACTTCGGGGTTGAAGTTGGCCCAAGTGGCATGCGGGCCTGCGGGTACAAACGTCTGGTGTGATGTTTCCCTTCCCTGCCCTAGGCCGGTGGTGCCGGCCGCCCTTCAGCGCCAGGTGTTTGATGCCATTCATGGGCTGGCGCACCCGTCCATCCGCTCCACCTCTGCCTTAGTGGCCGCTAGGTTTGTGTGGCATGGCCTGCGGAAACAAGTAGCCGCTTGGGCCCGTTCCTGTGTTCCCTGCCAGACCGCTAAAGTTCACCGGCATGTCCAACCTCCGGTGCAGGAGTTTGCGGTCCCTGCCGTCCGTTTTTTTCATATTCACGTTGATTTAGTTGGCCCTTTACCTTCCTCCAGGGGCTACACTCACCTACTCACGGTGGTTGACCGATTTACCCGTTGGCCGGAGGCCTTCCCGTTGTCCGACACCTCCGCCGCCTCTTGTGCCCGGGCCCTGGCCCTCCATTGGGTGGCCCGTTTCGGTGTTCCGTCCGTCATTACCACCGACCGGGGGGTCCCAGTTCACCTCTGCCCTTTGGGCTATGCTTGCGGAGCTGTACGGTTCCCGGTTGCAGCAGACCACGGCGTACCACCCACAGGCTAATGGGCTCGTGGAGAGGTTTCACAGGCAACTTAAGAAGGCCCTCAGTGCGCGGCTGGACGGCCCTGACTGGGTAGACCAGCTCCCCTGGGTCCTTTTGGGCATCCGGACTGCTCCTAAGCAGGATCTCGGAACTTCGTCCGCGGAACTGGTATATGGCTCGCCACTCAGAGTGCCCGGGGATTTCCTTCCGGAGTCCTCTGGTCAGCAGCCCTCGGTTCCGTCGGTTTTAGCATCCCTCCGGGCGCGAGTGGGTTCCCTGGCTCCGGTTCCTACTTCACGTCACGGGTGTTCCATGGTGCACGAACCGCCTGCCTTGAAGGACTGTGAATTTGTGTTTCAGCGTAGAGATGCCCATCGTTCCCCGTTGCAGAGGGTCTATGAAGGGCCGTTCCGCGTGTTACGTAAAGGGACGGTCACCTTCACCTTGGATGTCGGGGGCAGGAGTGAGTTTGTCTCTGTGTCCAGGCTCAAACCTGCACACTTGGATCAGGACCGCCCTGTCGTGGTCGGCGAACTGCCTCGGCGGGGCCGTTCTCCTGCAATTCCACCTGATCCGGGACCCCCTGCTCCTGTGGTTCCTGCAGCCCCTCTCCTTACTCGTTCTGGTCGCGAAATCCGGCTCCCTGCTAGGTTCCGTACCTCGGGTTTTGGGGGGGCCATGTAGCGACCATAGGGATTGGTCCTGAAAGTCGAACCCTCGGATTGGCCAGCAAGGTCACATGGTGGTGCGACCATAGGGATTGGTCCTGAGAGTCGAACCCGCTGATTGGCCAGCAAGGTCACGTGGTGGTTTTGGGCGCCCAAAATCAGTCAGTGGGAAGAGAACTTCGATGTGAACAGTTTGAGTTAATGGTTGTCTGTAATCTCGTCTGTTATCCTTTGTAATTGAATATTGCTGCCGCAATAAACTTCCTTAACAAAGTACAAGCCTCCAGACACGCCATACCTTATTAGTTATAGTCTGTTGCTACTTGCCTTGGCCTATTTCTGTTTCCCCCTGCTGTTTCTATAGCTGATATTTCAATCTAAAAAACATCCATCCATCTTTTCACGTGCACTGTATCTTTAGAATTTAGACTTTCGAGGTACAGCGTGGAAACAGGTCCTTCAGCCCACCAAGTCCATGCCAACCAGCAATCACTCTGTACACTGCACATTGGGGACAATTTACAATTCATTGAAGCCAATTCACCTACAAACCTGAGACAGACACAAAATGCTGGAGTAACTCGGCGTCTGCAGTTCCTTCCTACATTTAACCTAAACCAGCATCTGTAGTTCCTTCCTACTGAGTTACTCCAGCATTTTGTGTCTATCGTCGGTTTAAACCAGCATCTGCCGTTCCTTCCTACACATAACCTCCAAACCTGTACGTCTTTGGAGTGTGGGAGGAAACCAGAACACCTAGAGAAAACCCACATGGTCACAGGGTCAAACTCTGCAAAAACTCTGTACGGACAGGACCTGTAGTGAGGATCGAACTTGGGTCTCTGGCGCTGTAAGACAACAGCTCTACTGATGCGCCACTGTGCCGCCCCACAGGGTCAACATTAACGAAAAGGGTGAAATGAATGTGGGGAGATTGGCTGATTACTTACCACTGGCATGTGGATTCTTATATGCAGTTCTGGTCTCCCCATTACAGGAAAGATCTGGTAGCTTTGGAGATGTGTCAGAATGCTGAATTAGAGGGTTTCAGCTAAAGGGAGAATTTGGATAGACTTGGATTGTATCTCTGGATCGTTGGAGGTTGAGGGAGACTTGATAGGTATATAAAATTAGGAGAGGCATAGATAGGGTAGAGAGTCAGGCCTTTTCCCCTGGGTGGCAATGTCCAATACTGGAGGGCAGAGCGATAAGGTGAGAGGGGGCAAGTTTAAGAGAGGTGTGCGGGGCCAGTTTTTTCTACACTGAGTAGTGGGGTCCTGGAACGCATTACCAGGGGTGATGGTGGAGGTAGATACGATAGTGGTGTTTAAGGGGCTCTTAGATCGGCACATGCAATTGCAGGGAATAGCAGGATATGGATCATGTCAGGCAGGGGTGGAGATGGGACGGGTGGAGGGGTCATGTTGAAGGTGACGGAAACATCGGAGGATGATGTGCTGGATGCGGAGGCTGGTGGGGTGAAGGACCAGGGGAATGCTATCCTTGTTCCATCTGGAGGGAGAGAGAGCGAGAGCAGAACTACTAGACACGGAGGAGACGTCAGTGAGGGATCCATCTATGACAGAATGGGAGAACCCACGTTTACTAAAGAGAGCGGACATCTCAGATGTCCTAGAATAGAAAGCATCTTGGGAACAGATGCGATAGAGACAGAGGAGTCGAGAGACGGGAATAGCATCTTTGCACGAGGCAAGGTGGGAGGAAGTGTCGTCCAGAGAACTCTGGGAGTTGGTAGGTTTGTAGTAAACGTCAGTCGATAGTTTGTCTCCTGTGATGGAGGCAGAGAGGGGCTTCAAGTGAGGCTTCAGAGATAGTCCAGGTGAATTGGAGGGCAGGGTGGACGTTAGCGGCGAAGTTAATGAAATCAATGAGTTCTGCACAAGTGCGGAAGGCAGCCCCATTGCAGTTGGCGTTGTAGTGGACCAAAAGGCAAGTATAGCTGGGGCCCACGCGAGTGCCCATGGCCACAACTTTAACCTGGGAAAAGTGGGAGGGGTCAAAAGGGAAGTTGTTGAGGGTGAGGACAAGCTCTGCCAGATGGGGGAGAGTATTAGAAGAGGGAGATTAATTGGGTCTCTGTTCGAGGAAGAACTGGAGGGCAGTGATACCTGATGGGGGATGGTGGTTTTCAACAGACTGGACATCCATGGTAAAGATGAGGCAATGGGGTCCTAGAAATTGAAAGTTATTGGAAGGATGTGTGAGGGTTCTTGGGTTTCTTAATAATTCACCTATCTGCCACTTGAATCAAATTCCATAAATTGAGTTCTGCTAATGTATTAGACCCAAGTCCCAAAGATAAAATGACAATATTGCTAAAACCACTGTGACCCAAATTTAAATGATCTTTTTGTTCAGAAATTCCATCTTAAGTTAACAATGATAATCTAAACAATTTCTATATTCATCCTGTCACAACATGCAATGATCCCTAATTATCCACAAGATGGCGATCCCGCCAGGAGGCCATCTTGGTGATGTTTTTAGTTTTCAACTGAAAATTGAATTTGATGTAATTGCCAAAAGTGTTTGAATCCGCTTCATTTTTCAGCCTTTTACATGAAAATCAATGCAAAAGTAAAAGGAACTAAGCCTGACTTTCAGTCTGAAGAAGAGTCTCAACCCAAAACGTCACCCATTGCTTCTCTCCGGAGATGCTGTAGCGACCATAGGGATTGGTCCTGAGAGTCGAACCCTCAGATTGGCCAGCAAGGTCACATGGTGGTGCGACCATAGGGATTGGTCCTGAGAGTCGAACCCGCTGATTGGCCAGCAAGGTCAGGTGGTGGTTTTGGGGCCCAAAAACCAGGCAGTGGGAAGAGAACTTCGATGTGAACAGTTTGAGTTAATGGTTGTCTGTAATCTCGTTTGTTATCCTTTGTCATTGAATATTGCTGCCGCAATAAACTTCTTTAACAAAGTACAAGCCTCCGGACTCGCCATAATGCTGCCTGTCCCGCTAAGTTACTCCAGCACTTTGTGTCTACCTTCTACCTAATCATATCCTCCATTTTGGCTGAAGGCCGAGTTGAGTTGAGTTTATTGTCATGTGTACCGAAGTACAGTGAAAAACCTTCTGACCAAAAGATTTTGTCTTCTATCAGAATCAAAACCTCACCTCTGATTATTACTGTATATTACATTCATTGTGACAATACTTCAAACAGCCCAGCTTCATTCAATTCCATTTCCAAGGCACTCCTTCAAAGATTCCATAGAGTAACCATGTCCTTTAAGAGCTTTGCCATCACTTAAGAAAGGAAGGTTACCATGGAGACTGAACCATGATTTTGTCTCCAGTCTCCAGTCTCCAAGATAAAACTTGTTTCTGTAGCAACACGTTACTCAAGGGGAAAAAAATACTACTGGTGCACTGATTAATGATAAAATGTACAGTCGTGACAGCGCAGGGTTGTTTGTATGTTAAGATGTTTACTTTATTTCAATTTTGTTCTCAAACTTTGTCAGGGCCTCTTTGTTCTGTGCATTCTCCTGCTGTTGCTTAGATAAATAATTATTTGAGCACCTGTTATGGCCTGAAGTGTCAGGCATTAGTGTCTGAGCTTCACTACACTACACACAGTCATGGACATCCAGTGCATCTTGTGCCTTAGACCCGTGTTGGGCTGGGATCCTTAGCACGGACGACCTTCTGCAGCAGATTAATCAAATGCATCCACTTCATAAGATCATAAGAGATAGGAACTGAATTAAGCCATTCAGCCCATCGAGTCTGCCCACCGTTCGATCATGGCTGATCTATTTTTTCCCTCTCAACCTCATTCTCCTGCCTTCTCCCTGTAACGCTCGATGCCCTTACCAATCAAGAACCTATCAATGTGTTGGAAAGAGCTGAAGATGCTGCTTCACACCGAAGATGGACACAAAATGCTGGTGTAACTCAGTGGGACAGGCAGTATCTCTATCAATCTCCTCCCTAAAAGTCCCCAAATGACTTGGCCTCCACAGCTCACTCTGGCAATGAGTTCCACTGATTCGATACGATATGATACGATATAACTTTATTTATCCCAGGAGGGAAATTGATCTGCCAACAGTCACAAAAAACCCACAAAATACATCACCCTCTGGCATAAAGAAATACCCCCGCATCTCCATTCTCAAGGTACATCCTTTTATTCTGAGGCTGTGCCCTCTGGTCCTAGACTCTCCCACTATTGGAAACATCCTCTCCACGTCCACTCTATCTTAGACTCTTTCCAGGTCATTCTCCAGAGATGGGGGAAGAAAAATCGTGAGAATCTACAGATACCCTTTAAAAATATAAAAGAATAGGCGAAATAAATTAAGTGAACCTACAATAAATATGTAAGTAGATCGCAGGAATAATAAGGGGTGAACTAGTAGGTGACTTTAGCTTCATCTTGACTGGGACTTGTGCTGAGGGGGGCTGCATTTGATTACTGTGCCCAGAAGAGTTTCCTCAAATGGTGACACGGTGGCGCAGCGGTGGAGTTGCTGCCTTACAGTGCTTACAGTGCCAGAGATCGGGGTTCGATCCTGACTATGGGTGCTGTCTGCACAGAATTTGTCCATTCTCCCCGTGACCGCGTGGGTTTTCACCGGGTGCTCTGGTTTCCTCCCACACACCACAGAGCATAGAAACGGGCCCTCCAATCCAATCCATTCATGTGGACAAGTTGTCCGACTGAGCTAGTCCCATTTGCCTGTGCCAGGCCTATATTCCTCTAAACCTGGCCTGCCCATGCACTTGTCCAATGACCTAATTCTGCTCCTATAACTTATGAACTTATGAACTTATATGTAAACATATTACACTGTAAACCCCATAATATACAACAGAAAAAGTGCAGAATATATTTTTTTAAAAGAAATAGACAATTAAGTAGACAACAGTAATGCAAAGTCAAAAATAATGTCCCCAAGTCAAAATAGTTTGGAGCCTATTTGCAGGTTGTAATGTTTAATGGCTTGGTGGTTGCAGGGAAGAAGCTGTTCCTAAACCTGGATGTTACAGTTTTCGGACTCCTGTACCTTCTTCCCAATGGCAGGAGTGAAATGAGAGCGTGGCCAGGGTGGTGTGGGTCTCTGATGAGGGTGGTGATGGGTCTCTGCCTTTTTGAGGCAGCGGCTCTTGGAGATCCCCTTGACGGTGGGAAGGTCATTACCCGTGATGGACTGGGCAGTGTTCACCAGTTTTATGTATCTGTACACTGTGGATGGTTCGATTGTAATCGTGTATTGCCTTTCCGCTCACTGGTTAGCACGCAAATAAAGCTTTTTACTGTCCCACGATACACGTGACAATAGACTGGACTAAACTAACTTGGCCAGTGAAGGAGGTGATGCTGGTGAACTGCTGGTAAGCGTGAGTATTGCATGATGTCCTCCAGACAGGAATGGAATGGCTTAGGATATCTTATCATCTCAGGTTGTTACCCAGTGAATTAACCATCCTTGGTAAAAGGAATAAATTGTACGTTAATCCACACTTCAAACAGTATAAGACCGTACCCCTCACAATATTGTACTGTGTATACATTCAGCTAAAGATAAAGAACTGAATTTCTGTTCTGCTCTGCTTGCAGCATCCACCATCTAGAATACTGCACAGATATCACTGCCAGAATCCTGAGCTAATTGCAGTGCATGTTTCTCCTCGTGATCACTGAAGCATTTTCATTTGGAATTCCAATAAAAGGAACAGGCGTTTCTTGACAACGATTGCACCTGTCACGTCCTCAAGATGTCAAGGCAGCTCATCGAGGAGGGCCAGGAGGACCCAGCGGAATACTGCAGCGGTGAGTCCCCTTGTTACAGGTTACACACTCGGGTAACATTGACATCATCCACACTTCACGCTGCCTCGGATAATCAGAGACTCGTCCCACCCTGATCATTCATTCTTCTCCCTGCTCCCATCCAGAAGGTGCAAAAACCGAGTGCGCACTACCAGACCCAAGAACAGCTTCTTCCCCTCGGTTATCAGGCTTCTGAATCATCCTTCCATAAGCTAGGGTACTGTCCGATTCACCTCTACCCCATTATGGATATTGGCCTTTGTCTATGGAACTGGTTCACTACAATGCTGAGAACTATATCCTGCACTCTGTATCTTTCAATAGACAATAGACAATAGGTGCAGGAGGAGGCCATTCGGCCCTTCGAGCCAGCACCGCCATTCAATGTGATCATGGCTGATCATTCTCAATCAGTACCCCGTTCCTGCCTTCTCCCCATACCCCCTGACTCCGCTATCCTTAAGAGCTCTATCTATCTCTCTCTTGAATGCATTCAGAGAATTGGCCTCCACTGCCTTCTGAGGCAGAGAATTCCACAGATTCACAACTCTCTGACTGAAAAAGTTTTTCCTCATCTCAGTTCTAAATGGCCTACCCCTTATTCTTAAACTGTGGCTCCCCCAACATTGGGAACATGTTTCCTGCCTCCAACGTGTCCAACCCCTTAATTATCTTATACGTTTCGATAAGATCTCCTCTCATCCTTCTAAATTCCAGTGTATACAAGCCTCACTTTACTCTACCTATTGTACTTGGGTTTGAATTGATTGTGTTCATGTATGGATAGCATGTAAACCAAAGCTTTTTGCTGTATCTCAATACATGTGATAATAATAAACCTAAACATAATACCCATTCTTTCAAAGACCACTTATGGATGAACTTCATTCTTGAAACAATGGTCTGCCAAATGTAAATCCAGCAGGACCTTCAGTATATCAGATGATATTATATCATATTATATTTTACACTTTTGCCCCCCGTGTACATGACTAAACTGCTTCCCAAAGTGGCATTTGAATGTCATAGATTGGAGAATGGGCTCAAAGACATTTCAAAGATGGGGAGAGGCAAGCCCATGGAGAAATTGGAAAATAAATGCGAGAATTTTTAAACTGGTGGCTTGATTAAATGGGAGCAAGTGCAGGTCAGTAAATACTGGAAGGATTGGGGAAACGGGTGAGTCAGTGTTCAGACATGAGCAGCAGAGCTTCTGGATGAGCTCAAATTTATAACGAGTCGAACAAGGATTTCATCTTCTATTGAAGGACAAGGACGATAGACACAAAATGCTGGAGTAACTCATTCAGCGGGACAGACAGCATCTCTGGAGAGAAGGAATGGGTGGCGTTTCGGGTCAATACGTTTAGAGGGATATGGGCCAAATGCAGGCAGGTGGGACTATTGTAAATGGGACATGTTGGTCGGTGTGGACAGGGGCCTGTTTCTATGCTGTAAGGTTCTATGACTCTAATAATTAATTTACCTTTACAGGAGGTTACCATCCAGTGGAATTAGGGGACATTTTTAACGGAAGATACCAAGTAATGAGGAAGTTGGGATGGGGCTTTTACTCCACAGTGTGGCTTTGTTGGGATCTGCTGTAAGTAACCAATCTTGTTCATACTGGCTGTAATAATGCAGTCTCCACCCCAGATTATTTTTCCAGATTAGAAAATGAAGATAAATAGTTAAGATGCCACGAAGGATCAAAATAATGACTAAATTGGATGCTGCCAAATATCCAAGAAGGGTGGAAGGAAAGATTGAGGGGTGGATCTTGATAGCGTTTGACAGTGTAACATTGTGTGGCTAGTTCCAGTGGACATGGTGGACCACGATGGATTCTTAGGCTGGTGGATTACTGATCACCCAGAGTAACATAGACACATAGAAAATAGGTGCAGGAGGAGGCCATTTGGCCCTTCAAGCCAGCACCGCCATTCATTGTGATCATGGCTGATCATCCACAATCAGTAACCCGTGCCTGCCTTCTCCCCGTACCTCTTGATTCCACTAGCCCCTAGAGCTCTATCTAACTCTCTTTTAAATTCATCCAGTGAATTGGCCTCCACTGCCTTCTGTGGCAGAGAATTCCACAAATTCACAACTCTCTGGGTGAAAAAGTTTTGTTTTTTTTCTCACCTCAGTTTTAAATGGCCTCCCCTTTATTCTTAGACTGTGGCCCCTGGTTCTGGACTCCCCCAACACATTGATAACATTTTGAACTTGATGGTTTCGGCCTCTTGAGTATTGGCACAGAATTACACTTGTTCAAAAGATAAACCACCCACCAAGGAAATCCTAGACTCTGACTAGCAATGCTTCAACTGTTCAATGATACTTTATTGCCACATGTACCTGGGTGCAGTGAACTTCCTTGTTTTTCGTACAATCTGGTAACATCATGCAGCAGACCTCACCCAGGCAGCACACAAAGAATCGTCACATTTCTGGCGGCGACAAAGTTATAAAAGGTAATTGGCCAAATGTTATCTTCTCTCAGTGGTGCCACCAGACCTGCCACCGCCTGTGGTCGCAAGCAGCCCACCGAGTCCCTCTTCCTTCTCGGCAGATCTTGATCCTGATTTTCCCGGATACTGGTAATGTGAAGAGGGAGATATGACACAATACTCTGGCCCCAAGAGCAGGACAAATGTGTGGGGATCCTGCAGTAAATTGCCTCATACACCCCCCCACCCTAACCCCCACACTACCACCCATCAACACACCAACACTTTCCCACAAGGCTCAAGTATGGTGCCAAATGGCCAACACCGAAGGACATGTGCCATCTACACCAGTCCCACCTGCCTGCGTTTGGCCCATATCCCTCTAAACGTGTCCTATCTATGTACCTGTCTTAAATGTTTCTTGAACCTTGCGATAGTACCTGCCTCAACGACCTCCTCTGGCAGCTTGTTCCGTGCGCCCACCACCCTTTGTGTGAAAAGGTTACCCCTCAGGTTCCTATTAAATCTTCCTCGCCTCACCTTTTTCCTATGTCCTCTGGCCCTCGGTCCCCCCACTCTGGGCATGAGACTCCGTGCATATAGAATGGACTGTTTCATTGCATGAAGAATGGCCTTAACATTTAACAAATAATTTTGGACATATTTTCTTTACATTGAAGACTCGAGATGAATGCAAGTTCTTTTGTGTTACATGTAACAGAAAAGATAAATATGTGGCAGTGAAGGTGGCGAAGAGTGGAAGGGGTTTTACCGAGGCCGCCCATGATGAGATCAGGCTTCTCAGATGTGTGAGTAACAGCACTAGACAGAGGACAATCATAGGTTCAAGTCCAACTCCAAAGACTTAAGCCCAGAATCAAACGCTGTGCTACTGGAGTGGTGTCTTTGTGATGTAGCATTAATCAGAAGCACCACCTTTCCGCTCAGATAGATGTAAAATATCCCAAACGTATTATTGGAGGCAGGGCACCCAAATCACATCTGGTATCAAGGACCGACAGGTTGTCTCATTTCAATTTGTAGGATCTTGAAGTGGACACACTGCTCCCTCCTTACATTACAGTGATGTCTGTGCTGAATACATGTCATGGGCTGCATCTGACTTGAAGATGTCCTGAAGTTATGATTGGTGCTGTTTAAGTGCAAGGTCTTCCATTTTTAAGTTTGAGGCACCTAGCAATTGAACATCTCAGTGCGGTTTGCTAGATGGCAAACAAGTTAAATGCCCTCCTTAACCTTACCACAGATGTCTCTGAGCCTGTGGGGCAGAGGGTGTGACAGTGTTGGGGAGGATGGGGGGGGGGGGGGGGGGAGGAGGGGAGGAAATGGTTGTGGAAATGGTTCAATGGTGCCTTTATTACATGTGTGAAGTGCAAAGACACAGTGAAATTCTGATTTTACAAACAGTCCAGTAGAGTATTGCCATATCATCCCCGATTAGCAATTGTACAGAAATGGTCCACTGAGCCTGTATGCAAGAGGCGCCATGTTTTGACGCCATTTTCCAAGTCCAGTGCGTGCTCTGGTTCTTGTGAGCGGTGCCCGATCCAGGCGAGCCCCAGGCTGCTGCGGGCCTCCAGCCAACGCCTTCTTTGCTCGATCAGCAACCGACGTCCCTCTCCACGCCCGTCTACCTTTGTGCCCGGGGGTCACCTCCTTCAGCTGACCTTGAGGGCGCGGTAGGCCAGACCACTGGACCAGTTGGAAAATGGAGTTTGTTGGAAACGCAGGGGGAATGCTACATCTCTTCCCAACCCCACCAAAATAAACACATGTTTTTCCTGGGCCAAATTTTCCTTTGAAACCTCCTCTAAACTGTTGGTCCCACCAATCGTTGCCTGGTGGTTCAGATGGCTAATACATGAATCTTTACTCGTCCCCTAAAGCAGCAACTGGGGCCAACTGCCTACAAAGTCTGAATTTTCCTATTTACACGTTTTACACTGGAAAATGAAGCCAGGTATCATTGACCCATTTAAATGGCTCCTGCACAGTCCTGGGGGAGGGAAGAGGTCACTTTCCAACTTTCCCAATGTTCTGGCACGAGATGGGCAAGCGGCAGAGGGTCATTCCACTTTGCCCATGGAGCCCCATGCATGGCAAGGTGGACCGGGTGGTGGATGGCACCTAATCCAGCAGCCAACTAGTTCACTAACAAGGCAGAGACTAATCAAGAGAGAAGAAACAACTTGGTTGAAGCACGTTTATATATTCCCATAAACATGTTAGCATCTTTACAGTCCGCATTTGCTTGGTCAGATGGTTTTTTTTTTTGTCATCTCAGAAAGGAAATCCCAACTCACTTGCTCTTTCATCCAGGGAAGAGTTTCAGTGATATAAATCAGCCAGGCCTATCCCAACTCAGCAACACCATCAGGAAGTTTAGAATGCCTGGACTGCGTATGATATTAATCTCCTCGGCCCCTTTCCAAGAGATAACAGCAGGACATTATATAACTATTCATGTAACAATTGTGGTGGCACAGTGGTGGAGTGGTAGAGTTGCTAATTTACAGTGCCAGAGACCCAGGTTTGATGCTGACTACGGGTGCTATCTGTACGGAGTTTGTACATTCCCCCCATGGGTTTTCTCCGGGTGCTCTGGTTTCCTTCCACATTCCAAAGACATGCAGTAGGCCAATTTGCTTCTGAAAAATTGTACCTAGAGTGTAGGATAGAACTGGTATATGGGCAATTGTTAGTTGGTGAGCCTAAGGGTCTGTTTTCACACGGTGTCTCTAAACTACACTAAACTACATTGTCTTTTGCAGCACCTCATTGCAAACTACTCTCTTCAATGCGTAATTCCTTAGCTTAGACCTTCACACGTTAACATGTGAAAACCCTCCTGCAAAGCGACCATGAGATTCTTTCCAAGAGTTTATGAGCAAGCAGGGTGACATTCCCTTGAGATGTTGTTTTAGTCTTTTGGGACAGTTTTGGTTTTTGCATTGAGCAGCTACTCACTTTACCAGAGAAGGAACAGAAATTGATGCATCCCCGTTTGTGGCACCATGCATCACAGAGTCCACACTTCTCAAAGGGACCGCTGGAAGTCTAGGGCAAGATGCCAGAAAATGTTTATACCTGTTAACATTTATGATTCTGTGCAGTCAGGAGACAGCCTGAAATCATGTCCTTCACATCACGCTTCTGTTCCTCTCAATAAGCTGTCTCGATATCTGAGCTAGCAAGAATTACAAACAGCCCAATCACTCTTTGCTGTTATCTGTACCCAGCATATAGAACATAGAACAGTACAGCATAGGAATAGGCCCTTCGATCCACAATGTCTGTGTCAAACATAATGCCAAGACCAACTCTTACCTGCTTGCACATAACTCACATCCATCATATCCTGTATTTCCATGTGCCTATCCAAAATTCTCTTAAATGCCACAATATCTGCCACCACCACCAACTTTAAAAAATAAATTTAAGTTTCAAAATAGACTTTATTCGAGAAATAAATATATACAATACATGATTCTTACAAAACTCCATCGGACGTTCTGCCACCACCATCAACAGCACGTTCCAAACGCTCATCACTCTCTGTGTGAGGAAAACTTGCCCGGTCATCTCCTTTAAACTTTACCCCTCTCACCTTAAAAGTATGTCCTCTAGTATTTGACTGCAATGGAACTGCATTCACCTCTTCCCGTTCAATAGGCTCGGTGTAGGTGGGTCAATTGCATCGGGATATCCAGCCAGCATCTGCAACACTCCTGCTTAATGACAAATATCAGTCCAATCTCAGGGCAGGAGGAGCCAGTGAATGAAGTGCCCCATCTGTCATACTGACGCACCAACTTTGTGGATGCAAGTTGTGGATGGCCAGGGTTCAATCAGACAAGTGCAAGGTTCCAAATAGCGAGTTTCTTTCTAATTTTGGATATGGCAAATATACGGGGAGATTCAATGGTCTGGGTAGGATGCTAGAGTTGAAAGGAGAATACCCTGGATATTAGAAATATGAAATAAAAGTGGATAACACTACAAGATTGCAGCAATAGAGTAGAGCCGCGCCAGAAACCCAGTTGATCCTGACTACGGGTGCTGTCTGTACAGTTTGTACATTCTCCCCATGACCATGTGAGCTTTCTCCAGGTGCTCCGGTTTCCTCCGGCACACCAAAGATGTACAGGTTTATAGGTTAATTTGGCTTCTGTAAATTGTAAACTGTCCCTAGTGTGTATAAGGTATTGTTAGTGTGCTGGGGATCACTGGCATGCAGGGACTCAGTGGGCCAAAGGGCCTGTTTCCACACTGTATCCCTAAATTAAACTAATCTGAACTAAAAAGATTGGGGTGGAAGGACAGCGTAGAACAAAGGCGAAGGTCTGTGGTCTGGTGGCACGCAGAGAGGTTGTGCAAAGCGATGCTGGAGGACAATGGAACAAGACCCGGTGGATGTGCCTGAAGAAATAATAAACGTTAGCTTTTCCACAAAATTAAGGAAATACCATGGAAACTTGAAACTTGAAATCCATGCCATGGAGACCTGAAGTCTGTTGTCATAACACCTAGCAGGCAGAACCAAAAGAGGAAGATGTA
Source organism: Rhinoraja longicauda (assembly GCF_053455715.1). Lineage (NCBI taxonomy): Eukaryota > Metazoa > Chordata > Chondrichthyes > Rajiformes > Arhynchobatidae > Rhinoraja > Rhinoraja longicauda. Next base: position 11,502,125 of record NC_135969.1, read on the forward strand.
TTGCATTAAATGTAACTAATATAGTCATTCACCTCTGATCCTATTATTTCCAAATGCCTTTATTCCTTATTTCCTAGTGCCTTTATTCTTTTCTTCCATTCATTCCTGTCATCAATTCTGAGGAAACAAGTCTATTTCAATACCCAAGATAGACACAAAATGCTGGAGTAACTCAGCGGGACAGACAGCGTCTCTGGAGAGAAGGAATGGGTGACGTTTCGGGTAGATCCTTTCTTCAGACCCGACCCAAAACATCTAGACCCGAAACGTCACCTATTCCTTCTCTCCAGATATTCTGCCTGTCCCGCTGAGTTACTCCAGCATTTTGTGTCTATCTTCGGTTTAAACCAGCATCTGCAGTTCCTTCCTACACTATTTAAATACCTTCCTGGTTTAGGATGCTTGAATGTCAGGCAATAAAGTAAGCATTAGAACATATTGATCGTCAGCAAGTTGTTTATGACTTTACACTTTAGAGACACAGTGTGGAAACAGGCCTTTCAGCCTATCGAGTACACCCTGACCAGCGATCACCATACACTAGCACTATCCTACACACTAGGGACAATTTACAGTTTCTAGAATCCAATTAACCTAGAAACCTGTACATCTTTGGAGTGTGGGTGGAAACCAGAGCACCTGGAGAAAACCCATGTGGTCACAGGGAGAACGTACAAACTGTGTACAGACAGCACCCGTAGTCAAGATCAAACTAGGGTCTCTTGATGTTGTAAGGCAGCAACTCTACCACTGTGGCACGTACCGCCCATTTATATACAGTACCATTACTTTCTGTGTTACTTCATGGTGCAGCAGTTAGTACCACTATTTCACCGCTGCAGCGACCTGGGTTTAATCCTGACCCTAAGTGCTTGTCTGTGTGGACACATTATCCCTTTGACTTTGAGGATTTCCTTTTGGGTGCTCTGGTTTCCACCCACATGCCAAAGGCATTCAGGTTTGTAGGTAACTTGCCCCTAGGATGCAGGTGAGTTGTAGAATCGAGATGGGAATGAGGGGAGAGCAGGAAATAATGTAGGATTAGTTTGATGGTTGATGTCAGTGTGGGCTCAGCGGGCTGAAGGGACGGTTTGATGGTTGATGTCAGTGTGGGCTCAGCGGGCTGAAGGGACGGTTTGATGGTTGATGTCAGTGTGGGCTCAGCGGGCTGAAGGGACGGTTTCTATGCTGTATGGCGCCATAACACTTTATTATTAACAAAATATTTATTTTCTCAGGTGAGATGGAAAAGCTCAAAGGATCCAGATAAGGAGAGAATTGTCCAGCTATTAGACGATTTCATAATAGTTGGTCTGAATGGTGTTCGTATCCTTTAAGACTATTTCACCACTGAGTTTTTCCCAAAAAGGCATAATGTAAGATGATTTAAACGTATGTACTAGGAGTAACTGTTATTGTGCAACTGGAATGGTAGCGGAGTGGTAGAGTTGCTGCCATACAGGCCCAGAGACCTGGATTTGATTCTGACTATGGGTACTGTCCATGTGGTACGTTCTCCCCGTGACCACGTGGGTTTTCTCCGGGTGCTCCGGTTTCCTCCCACACTCCAAAGGTGTGCAGGTTTGTAGGTTAATTGGCTTTGGTAATATTGTAAATTGCCCCTGGTGTGTAGGACCGTGCTAGTGTGTGGAGATCACGGGCCGGCACGAACTTGGTGGGCCGAAGGGCCTGTTTCCATGCTGTATCTCTAAACTAAACTCTAAACTAAAAAAGGAGAAAAGGAAACTGCAGATGCTGGAATTTTGAGGAAAACACAAACTGCTGGAGAAACGCGAAGAGTCAGGCAGCGTCTGTGGAGGGAATGGACAGGCCAACATTTCCGGATGGGATCCTTCTGCAGACTGAGTGTAGTAAGGAGGGGAAAGCTGGAAACGTGGTGGGGGCAGGACAAAGCCAGTCAAATGATAGGTGGATACGGGTGAGAGGGGCTTGATTGGGAGATAGGTGGACAAAGGCTAGAGATAAAGAAGGAGGCAATAGAATGTGAGATATGGAGAGGAGTAAAATGTGAAGCTAGAGGAAGGAACATAGGTGTGAGAGGATGGGGGAGGGGGAAAGTGGGAGAATTGGAAGTGTGGCTGGGTGGGGCACAGGGAAGAGAAGGGTAAAACAAAAGGGGGGAGGGTGTGGGTAACTTTACTGTGTATATATTTGATGATAGCAGCACAATGCCTGAATAAAGAATATATTAGTCATCTATTTGTTGACCTCCTGGTCTCAGTTATGATGCAGGTTTCCAAGCACAGTCCAGATATGTTTTCATGTAGGAGGAAATATGATGATAGGATAATCCAGGCAGCTCTTGTGACCTTCTCTGCAAACCTTTATTAATTGGCAGGATCCGGAAACAAGCACCTGTTGACTCCAGTGACACAGGATACATGATATCCAGATTTTTATGAATAAAGCCTGTACACTACTTCTAATGTGATTACCTTAATAAGTGATTTGAGAATGATGTTATTTGAGATCAGGGGGGTTTATGAATAAGCTAAATGTCAAGGGCATTTGACAATGTTGAATTTTTTATGAGTTGACTTGAGGATGTCACTTTTTGTGAATATAAATATTCCTTTATTCTACAAGACGTAGATTCAGGTCACATCAGTAACCTGGCAATCTATAGTTTTAAACAGGATGAAATAGATTCAGATTGGCATCAGCATTCTTGCTTACAGACTTTAAAGTTTGCAACGAAGATAGACGCAAAATGCTGGAGTAACTCAGCGGGTCAGGCAGCATCTCTGGAGAAAAGGAATAGGTGACCTTTCGGGTCGAAACCCTTCTTTAGACTGAGAGTCGGGGGGAGGGAAATTAGAGGTGTGAAAGGGTTCAGAACAAATCCTTACAAGTTTGCAGTTTTAGTCAAAGATACAGTCAGAGAGTGGTGAAGGTGTGGAATTCTCTGCCTCAGAAGGCAGTGGAGGCCAGTTCGTTGGATGCTTTCAAGGGAGCACTGGATAGAGCTCTTAAGGATAGCGGAGTGAGGGGGTATGGGGAGAAGGCAGGAACGGGGTACTGATTGAGAGTGATCAGCCATGATCGTATTGAATGGCGGTGCTGGCTCGAAGGGCTGAATGGCCTACTCCTGCACCTATTGTCTATTGTCTACTAGAGGAGCAAGATAGACCACTCGACACTAAAAACCGTAGTATGTCATGGCGCCATTTTAGTAGGCAGAAACTTGCAGAAACATTTTAAAAGAAAAATAACAAAAATCTGTGAATTGATAGATGAAATATATTCTGCATTTTAATGGTATCATCACACATACTGTTCCCCCAAAACATTGATTACACTGCGAGAGGCATAGCGAACGGCGGGTTTTGCCTAATAAAATGGCGGACGTTACGCTCCTTTGCGTACTACACTTCAGTACACGCGATTTCAACGGAGTGGTCTATCTTGTTCCTCTAGTATCTTTGGTTTTAGTCTCATGGCAGCTAATTCATAAACAGATTAATTGCGATGGGACTGAATAAATTGCTGGAAATGAGCTGGCATGGACAGTGGGCTGAATGACATGACTCTCCTGTGCCTTTATGGTTCTCGTGAAGAGGTGTTGCATGTTTATAGATATCATCCTGCAGATGACAGTTAAAACTGAAGTTCTGTCTGTTCAGAAAATTGCAAACATAATGCATAGAGGCGTGTCAGGGTTTGTGTCTCTGCCTTAGTTCTCTTAACATTGCAAGCACATTTAAATTAATTTGCTATTCATCTCATTGGGGTTTATTGAATTTTACAGAGTACAAAATATCTGCTGGCTATGATGCAGTGGTAGTCACTGCAATTCCCAGTGTACTTAAAGTGATCTGAGATGATTTGGGGAGATGCCATAAAAGCCTTCTACACCTTTATAACTTCACTCACAATTGATCAGGTCCTGACTTTTTGTAGCAACCCTTAACTCCCTCGCCAGATGTGTGCTTGGTCATTGAACTGCTGGGTAACCATCTTTATCACTGGATTATTAAATCCAATTGGCAAGGACTACCCATGCCTTGTGTCAAAAAGATCATCCGACAGGTGAGATTAAAGAGTGGTCAAAAGGAACAAGAACAACATTGAGCCAGTTTTTAGGCACTCCTTTACTGTTCACTAATCAAGAGGTGTGAAGCTTGCTTGAAATCTGGGGATGGCACGGTGGCGCAGCAGTAGAGTTGCTGCCATATAGCACCAGAAGCCCCGGGTTCGATCCCGACTAAGGGTATTGTCTGTACGCAGTTTGTGCGTTCTCCCTGTGACCACGTGGGGTTTCTCCGGGTGCTCCAGTTTCCTCCCACATTCCAAAGACGTGCAGGTTTGTAAGTTAATTGGCTCCTGTAACTTGTCCCTGGAGCATGGGATAGAAGTAGTGTATGGGTGATCGCTGGTCAGCATGGACGTGGTGAGCTGAAGGACTTGTTTCCACGTTGTATCTCTACACCGAAGCACCCAGAGAAAACCCACGCAGTCATGGGGCGAACGTAAATACTCCCCACACACAGCAGCCATAGTCAGGATCGAACCCGGGTCTCTGGCGCTGTAAGGCAGCAACTCTACCCCTGCGCCAACTGTGGCGTAGATATATTGAATTCAGTGCCACTTATCATGGCTGGAGTGGATCTCTTGAGTTTTATGTTGCTAGTCCAGTGCTACATAGCCACTTCATCTAATAGTACTGCTTCACATTCAGCAGAAGCAAGCAAAAGCATTTTCCCCAGTATTGTGACAACGTTCTAACCTTGTAGAGTGCGTATATTCTGCGGTGTTTCCCTTTAAACAACAGAGACTACACTTCAAAAGTTATTCCTTGGTGGTGGGGAGTTTTGGGACAATCTGATGATAAGGGAAGCTGATGCTTCCTCATTCTTTACAGAGTTGTGTCTATGTTTGCTGCCTCCTTCTCTTAGCCACAATCTAAGGAACAGAAGCCGGGGTCGGCCGTCCGGCCCTCAAGATTGCTCCACAATTGAGAAATATCATGGCTATCACAGTTTCACAGAACCTGCCTGAAAGTACCTGGACTGCTTGCATCATGGCCTGGTCCAAGGGGTGTGGTGGACTCAATCCGGTACATCACAGGCACAGCCCTCTAACCCATCGAAAGCATCGACATGAGGCACTGCCTGAAGGAGGAGGCATCTGCCATCAAGGATCCCCACCATCCAGCCCATGCCCTCTTCTCACTGCTACCATTGGGCAAGAGGCACAGAAGCATGAAGCCCCACACCACCAAGTTCAGGAACAGCTACTTTCCCCACAACTATCAGGTTTCTGAACCAACATGCACAACCTTGATCCTACCTCAACAACAGAACACGTTGAGCACTATGACCACGGACTTGATTTTTTAAAAATTGTGTCTTTGCACTAATGTCCTTTTGTTTTGAATACTCTTCTTCCTTTTTGGAATTTTATGTGTAATTTATGTACAATATGTTTTCGTGTGTTGTCTGAGTCTATGTGCCTGTGACGTTGCTGCAAGCAAGGTTTATCATTGTACCTTTACTGCACAGTACTTGTGCAGATGACAATAAACTCAACTCGACTTGATTTCCATTCCCCCTTGAATCCTTCAATGTCCAAAAAACAATAGCTAAGTTTCAGCAGCTCTCCAAGGTAAAGAATTACAAAGGGTTACAATTCTGAATGAGAACAATACTCAACTCAGTGCCAAATAGAACATAGAACAGCACAGCGCATAAACAGGTCCTTCAGCCCACAATATTTGATGCCAAGACCAACTCTTATCTGCCTGCATGTGATCCATATCTGTCTATTCCTGGCGTATCCATATGCCCATCCAAAAGTTTCCAAATGCCACCATCGTATCTGCCTCCACCAACACACCCTGGCAGTGTTCCAGGCACTCACCACCCTCTGTGTAAAAAAACGCCCCGCACATCTCCTTTAAACGTTGTCTCTCTCATCTTAAAGCTATGCCTCTAATATTTGATATTTAAACCCTGTGATAAAGGTTCTGACTGTCCTCCCTATCTGTGCCTCTCATAATCTTCTATACTTCTTTCAGGTCTCCCCTCAACCTCTGGCATTACAGAGAAAACAATCCAAGCCTGTCCAACCTCTCCTTGCTGCTAATACCCCCTAGTCCAGGCATCACCGTGCTAATCCTCTTGTGTATCTTTCCCCCAAAGCCTCCACATTCTTCCTGTAATGGGGCGACCAGAACTGTGCACAATACTCCAAATACTGCGCGCCGCACTCCAAATGCCTGACCTTTTGCTTTGAGACCAGCCTCCCCTTAAACAATCCCTTGTATGATTCAGTGAAGTACATCTATTTCTTCTAATCTCCAATTGCTAGAGACCAGTCCTCCCCAGTTTTACAATCAGAGAGCTGTATCTGACAGAGGAAATCCAAAGATGAAGAATCTAAAATCGGTGTTGTTAAATTTGATGACTGTAATCTTTGAAAGACTGATCGGTGGCGCAGCGGTAGAGTTGCTGCCTTACAGCGCCAGAGACCCCAGTTAGATTCTGACTATGGGTGCTGTCTGTATGGAGTTTGTCTGTTCTCCCTGTGACCCTGTGGGTTTTCTCCAGGTGCTCTGGTTTTCGCCCACATTCCAAAGACGGGCAGGTTTGGAGATTAATTGGCTTCTGTCAATTGTCCCGAGAGTGTGGGACAGAACTAGTGTAGGGGTGATCGGTGTGGACTCGTTGGGCCATAGGGCCTGTATCTCTAAATTAAACTAAACTAAAACTAAGTGCCTCACATCTGGTGATGTTTTGTTTGGCTGACCAATCAGTTCTAATTTTTGGATCGGTGTAAGTGTCCTGTCTGATCAGCTGCTTTCTGTCCTCATGTGACAGGTTCTTCAAGGGCTGAACTATCTGCATACAAAGTGCAAGATCCTGCACATGGACATCAAGCCAGATAACATTCTCCTATGTGTCGACCAGCAGTATCTCAATCGATTAGCCGTTTCCATGCAGCAAGGAACCGGAGATGGAACACTAAGTCCAACAGGTAGTGAAAGGCATGGCAAAACATTACAATATTAAAATATTCTAGAGGCAATCTCCAGGCAGGAGACCACAAAATGCGTCCTCCATATCCTTTACAGAGAGACCCGTAGTTGTCCTTCCCTTGACTAAGATGACCTAAAGGTTGGTCACTGTCACATTGCTGGTGTAGGAGCTTACTGCATGCAATTCCCTGTCAGCCTGAAGAGGGTTCATGACCTGAAGCATCGCCTATCCATGTTCTTCAGAGATGCTAGTTGACCTGCTGAGTTACTCCAGCACTTTGTGTTCATAAGTTAGTAAGTAATAGGAGCAGAATTAGGCCGTTCGGCTCATCAAATCTACTCCGCCAGTCACTCATGGCTAATCTATATTTCTCTCTCAACGCCATTCTCCTGCCTTCTCCCCATAACCCCTGACACCCTTACTAAACAAGAATCTGTCAATCTCCACCTTAAAAATATCCATTGACGGCCTCCACAGCCGTCTCTGACAATTAATTCTACAGATTCACCACCCTCTGACAAAATAAATTCCTCCTCATCTCCTTTCTAAAGATACATCCTTTTATTCTGAGGCTACGGCCTCTGGTGCTGGACTCTCCCACCAGTGGAAACATGTGTCTTTTTTTTGTAAACCTCAAGAATCAGAGGACATAACTTTAAGGTGAGGGGGAGTGAAAGATGTAATAGGAACCTGAGGGGCAACTTTTATTACACAATGAAAGGATGTATGGAATGAGCTGCCGGAGGAGGTAGTTGAGGCAGGGACTATTGCAACGTTTAAGAAAAATTTGGACAGGTACATGGATAGGATAGATTTAGAGAGATATAAAGGCCAAAAGCTGGCAGGTGGGACTCGTGTAGATGGGGCATATTGGTTGGTTTGGGCAAGTTGGGCCGAAGGGCCTGTCTTCATGCGGTATGACTCTAAATTAGCATCCTTGTTTCTCCCTATCATACTTCCTTTATTAAAACAGAGAGTACACATCAATAAAACACAACGTGCTGGAGGAACTCAGTGGGTCAGGCAGCATCTGTGGAGAGAATGGGCAGGTGCCATTTCAGGTTGGGACCCTTCTTCAGGATGATTGTAGTGGGGGGAAAAGGCTGGAAGAAAGGTGGGGGCGGGACAAAGCCTCGCAAGTGAAGGGTGGGTGCAGGTGAGGGAGGGCTTGAATGGCAGATGGGTGGAGTAAATAAGAACGGCTAGAGATTCAAAGGACACAAAAGAGTGTCAGATAAGGTGGGAAGCGGAGTGACATTTAAAGCCAGAGGGAGGGATATAGGTGCAGGAAGACAGGGGATGAGAAGAGGGAAAGTAGGGCAGGATAGTAGTTGGGGAAATTAGTGCACATCGGGTCGGGGGGGGCGGGGGTGGGGGAGGCACGGGAAAGAGAGAGGGAAGGCAGTGTAAGTTAAAATTGAGAATTTAATGTTCAAGTCGAAAATGAGCTGTTCCTCCAGTTTGCACGTGGCTTCACTCTGGCAATCGATGAGGTTTAGGATAGAAAGGTTGGCATGAGAATGTGAAGGGAGGTTAAAATGGTGAGCAACTGCGAGATTCAGCAGGCCCTGGCGGACCGAGCCCAGGTGTACGGCTGAACAGTCGCCGAGTCTACAGTTAGCCTCACTGATGTAAAGAAGGCCTTATTGGGAGCACCCAATGCAGCAGGCAAGGCTTGACGTGGTGTATGTGAACCTCTGTCTCATCTGGAAGAGCTGCTGGGGTCCCTGCATGTGGATTAGGGAGGGGAAGTCGGGGCAGGTGTCACGTCTCCTGCAGTCGTAGTGGAAAGTACCTCAGGAGGAGAAGAACACTCCAGTGTATATTGGTGGTTGTAAAGTGTTTTGGATGTCCTCTTCCCATTCAAGGGGGCTCAAATTAGTCTTCTTTCTCCTCCTCCCTCCCCTCCATCCTTCCTTTGACCTCTGGCGTTCCTCAACTAAAGAATTTCCAGCTCTTTTTTTCCCCCTACAATTGTTTATTTTTTCAATGCTGCCTCAGCGGCCAAAGTTCCATTACCCCTACCCCACCATTCTCAAAACTCTTCGTCCTAATCCTTCCCAGAGCCCAAGGCCATCACAATACAGGTGAGAAATATGCTGCTTGTCTCCTTTGAGCTGAGTTTAGTTATTATTCGCAGGGGAAATGAACAGCGAGCAATCACTCCCAAACCCGTTGGATCCTAAATATGCTGAAGAAATAAGCGTAAAGATCGCAGACCTAGGAAGTGGCTGCTGGACGGTGAGTACCGTTAAGTCACGGGAGGATGGCTGAGATGCTTTTCACGCGGATCGCTTGAATAATGGGTTTTGCAATTGGATGGGTACGGCACGGTAGCGCAGCGGTAGAGTTGCTGCTTTACAGCGAATGCAGCGCCGGAGACTCAGGTTCGATCCTGACTACGGGTGCTGCACTGTAAGGAGTTTGTACGTTCTCCCCGTGACCTGCGTGGGTTTTCTCCGAGATCTTCGGTTTCCTCCCACACTCCAAAGACGTACAGGTATGTAGGTTAATTGGCTGGGTAAATGTAAAAAAAATTGTCCCTAGTGGGTGTAGGGTAGTGTTAATGTACGGGGATCGCTGGGCAGCATGGACTTGGTGGGCCGAAAAGGCCTGTTTCCGGCTGTATCTGATATGATATGATATATGATATATATGATATATGATATGATATGATAAGTCTCAGCAAATAAATCCCTCTCCATCTCTCGTCTAACATCACACTTTCTCCCTCACGTCCAGCTCCCTGAAAGTTCACCCCCTTCTTCCTACATTGTGATGTTTCTCTCCTCCATCGCTGGCGGAGCGGTCTGCACATCCCCTTCCAAAGTGGCTGAAAATCATTCAGTGATTTAGTGCGTCCCAAATTACATGACTGCAAGACGGCTATTCGCGGGTCCAGGCAGCGGGCAGTCGAGGGTTGGGCCTGAGTCGACTGCCTGCCCCTCTTCCGGGCCTACGTCCGTGCCCACGTGCCCCTGGAGAGGGAGCACGCGGTGTCCACGGGGACTCTGGAGGCCTTCCGTGAACGCTGGTTGCCACGGCAGGTCGAGTGTATTGTAGATAAAGCTGGCCATATTTACATCTGATAATTGTTTGATTGCAAACTGCCAATGGCAGTCTTGATTTTGTTACTACTCTGTATTTGTGTGTAATTGGATAAAAGCATTTTGGATTATTGAAAAAAATACATTACTGGGGTCAAAGTGAAGTGAGTTTGGGGGAAATTATCTTGTGGCTTCATATTAAGTGTCCATGCGATATCCTTCCATTTGACCTACACATGCATGATGATAAAACATAATCAGACTCCTATCTCATATAGACGATATCCTTCAATTTGTCCCACACATGCACGATAAAGCATAATCAGACTCATATGTATAAACCTGCAAATGATGTGAACTATTGATGTGAACCACCGGCACGGTGGTGCAGCGGTAGAGTTGCTGCCTTACAGCGAATGCAGCGCCAGAGACTCAGGTTCGATCCTGACTACAGGCGCTGTCTGTACGGAGTTTGTACGTTCTCCCCGTGACCTGCGTGGGTTTTCTCCGAGTTCTTCGGTTTCCTCCCACACTCCAAAGACGTACAGGTATGTAGGTTAATTGACTGGGTAAAATGTAAAAAATTGTCCCTAGTGTGTGTAGGATAGTGTTAATGTGCGGGGATCGCTGGGCGGCGCGGGCTCGGTGGGCCGAAGGGCCTGTTTCCGCGCTGTATCTCTAAATCTAAAATCTAAAAAAATAATCATCTATTTCCATGATGGCATTCATCATTCTGCAGTGAATCTTCACAATGATTTAGAACTTCACTGAAAACTTTGTTTAGAACTTGTCAAATTAATGATCTCTCTGATTGTACACCCTTCCTCCCTGCCCTTGCTCCAGTTCAAACACGTTACTGACGAGATCCAGACGAGACCATACCGAGCACTGGAGACCATCCTTGGAGCCGGTTATGGGCCTCCAGCGGACATTTGGAGCACAGCCTGTATGGTAACAGATATGGGAAAGCTCCCAGTTATACATTGCCCCATTGTTTATCTGATGTGGCGCAGAGGTAGACTTGCTGCCTTGTAGCGCCAGAGACCCGGGTTCGATCCTGACCACGGGTGCTGTCCGTACGGAGTTTGTATGTTCTCCCTGTGACCGCGTGGGTTTTCTCCGGGTGTTTTGGTTTCCTCCAACATTCCGAACAAATGGAATACTGTGTGCAGTTTTGCTCTCCAAATTTGAGGAAGGATATTCTTGCAGCATAGGTTTACTAGGTTAATTCCCGGAATGGCGGGGCTGTCATATGTTGAAAGACTGGAGCTTGTATACATTGGAATTTAGAAGGATGAGAGGGGATCTTATCGAAATGTATAAGATTATTAAGGGGTTGGGCACGTTAGAGGCAGGAAACATGTAACCCAATGCTGGGGGAGTCCAGAACAAGGGGCCACAGCTTAAGAATAAGGGGTAGGCCATTTAGAACGGAGATGAGGAAAAACATTTTCAGTCAGAGAGTTGTGAATCTGTGGAATTCTCTGCCTCAGAAGGCAGTGGAGGCCAATTCTCTGAATGCATTCAAGAGAGAGCTAGATAGAGCTCTTAAGGATAGCGGAGTCAGGGAGTATGGGGAGAAAGCAGGAACGGGGTACTGATTGAGAATGATCAGCCATGATCACATTGAATGGCGGTGCTGGCTCGAAGGGCCGAATGGCCTCCTCCTGCACCTATTGTCTATTGTCTGAATGTGAATTGGCTTCTGGAAACTTTCCCTCGTGTGTAGATAGAGCTAGTGTGTACGGGTGATTGCTGGTCGGTCCGGACTCGGTGGGCTGAAGGGCCATTTCCACGCTATATCTCTAAACTAAACTAAATTACTTTGCAATTTAAATTAGATCATTGCAGTCTGAATCACATGGATTGGCAATCTAATGTTGCCTGAGATTCTTCTCTGCGCTGATGTGTTCAATTAACCCACGGAGCATCAGGTCAGCCGAGAGCAGTTCGACAGCCTGTGCAGAAAATGTGTGCAATGCTCATTAAAGCCTTTGTTGTTTATTTAAGTCGGGATGCTCCCAACAGCAACTGGTGTGCTAAACGCAATATCCCATTTGGAATGTGCACTGTGAGGTGCCACATCAAGGCAAGGATGTCATGTCCCCGTATTCGGATGTAGACTGAGAGAGAGCCATTGAACGGTGGCAAGGCAATTTCCCCACAGGGCCCTTTGGAGTAACGTCTGGGGTGCAGGTCAATTCACGCTGATTGCTTTCACCAACTTCATCATGATGATTTCAGTGTCATATCAAGAGATTAGTGAGAGGAGGCTTCTCCGCGCACTTTGGGGTGGAAAGGGATGTAATCAGTGCGAAGATTTAAAGTGAGGGGAGAATTAATGAAGAACGTTCGGGAAATGGAAATAACACTGAAAAATGTTTAGGAAAATAACTGCAGATGCTGGTTCAAATCGAAGGTAGACACAAAATGCCGGAGTAACTCAGCGGGTCAGGCAGCATCTCGGGAGAGAAGGAATGGGTGATGTTTCGGGTCGAGACCCTTCTTCAGACTGATGTCAGGGGAGGGGGCGGGACAAAGATAGGATGTAGTTGGAGACAGGAAGACAGTGGGAGAACGGGGAAGGGGGAGGGGAAAGAGAGGGGCAGAGGAACTATCTGAAGTTAGAGAAGTCAATGTTCATACCGTTGGGGTGCAGACTGCCAAAGTGAAATATGAGATGCTGTTCCACCAATTTGCGGTGGGCCTCACTATGACAATGGAGGAGGCCCATGACAGAAAAGTCAGACTGGGAGTGGGAGGGGGAGTTGAAGTGCTGAGCCACCGGGAGATCAGGTTGGTTAAGGCAGACTGAGCAAAGGTGTTGAGTGAAATGAAAAATGTTTAGAATGTTTACACAGTTTGCATGTGTAATATTTGGCCATAACTTTATTCAATTCATCATGTTTCTACAACCTGCAATGTAATAGTGGGCCGAATGCCTCACAATGCCGTGGAAACCACGCGATTGGTATCCAGAGGTCGAGGCTATTGATCTAGAGATGTGAGGTTAAATCTCATTGTAGCAGCTGAGAGATTAAATAAATCTCACCATAAAACAACAGGATTTTAAACTGGAATTTGATTCACTTACGTCTTTTAGGGAAGGGAATATGTCCCTGATAGCTGCGTCACAGTGAGTCACAGTGAGATTCTGCATGGAAACAGGCCATTAAGCTCACCAAATCCACACGTACCATCAAGCACCCAATTTAACACCAATCCTACCTTCATTCCCATTCTATTTTGCCAACTTTACCATTCATCAACACCCTGAGGGCAATTTACAGTGGCCAATTAACCAAACAATGTTTAGACTGTGACAGGGAGAAGCTGCTAGCTCCATAATAGACAAGTGCAGATATCACAGAAGCTATGAGGCACCAGCATAACTACGCTGCCTCCTCTTGTCCTTTAAGTTATTACATTGCTACTGAAACGTGGTTGATATTTAACTATCTAAAATAGATTCATAAACATCAGGGACAATTAAAGATGAGAGGTAAATGCTACCCTTATCTGCAACATCCAGATTCCGTCAGCGAATGTTTAGCTTAGATGAGTTTAGATTTTTTTTATGAACACCAGTCTGGAGGTACAGTGAAAACCTGTTTTTGTTGCATGCTATCCAGTCAGCGGAAAGACTATTCCTTGACTTTGGAAAGTACTGTATGCCTCAATTGCAGGTGAAAAGGAGAGAATTTAAAGGGGAACTCACAGTTCTCCACGTTTACCTCCTGTCTTTGCAGTCTTCTCGGCAAGCCCAGTTTGAGTGCAGGAACATGCAGTGAGAATCACTCCTTGATCAATAAGTCTCTGAAGCAGAATCCTCCAAAATTAATGAAAGATCAGAGAATTCACTCACTTTGATCCTACAAGAGTTATGCTGTTGATATTTGTGTGCAGTGTTAGATACTGCAGACTTCAACAACCTTCAATGTTTCACTGAATGTGATTGTTTTATGCATTTCATGTTCTATACTTCAAAAGGTGCCTGCCTCTTTTTCCATACACAGGCACTTGAGTTGGCGACAGGTGAATACCTGTTTGACCCTCGACCCGGAAAGACCTTCTCCCAAGATGAGGGTAAGGGAGCATCTTTTAATCAAGATTAGATGGGAACATTGACCCAGTTAAGTATATTCTCTAATATATTCCCTTCCTCTAGGTCAATCGGCAAATGTTTATCCAATCTAAGAAGCATAAGGGCAAAAGAATATCAGTAGACATGGAGCAATAAGGAACAACATTGTTGCTTCCAGCCTGTTTCATCATTCCCTGCCCAAACCCTATATCCTCTGATTCATTGGTGTTTCAGGCTAGGCCTTTAACATGATCAGGGTTTAAGAATACATGGTCCTACTGGGATATAGAATTCAAAAGATTTGTAATTCCATAGGTATGGAAAGTTCTTCTCATCCCAGTTCTCAATGCTGACCCCTTTTCCCCAGACTGTGCCCCACCCCTCCATTTCTAGTTTCTCCATCTGGGGGAATCAGGCTCTCTTGTTTTGAACACAGCACAGCACAGGAACAGGATGTTCAGCTCACATGTCTCTGCCGAACATGATGCCAAAACCAATCCATCCATTCCCTGCATATTATTTCAGTTTAGTTTGGTTTACTGTCACGTGTACAGGGTAGGGTTGCCAACTTTCTAACTCCCAAATAAGGGACAAAAGGTGACGTCACCGCCCGCGCCCCACGTGACCTCACCCAGCCAGTGGCCACGTGCTCCCGCTCCACCAATGACGGCCGCCCGGGCTACGCAACCTCCGTCAGGCGAACACACTTGGCCCCGCTCCCCGAACACACTCCGTTAGCCTACACTGTCCGGGCCCACAGCGGCCCCCGGGCCTACAGTGTTCGGGCCTACAGCACCCCCCGGGCCTAATACGGGACTAGGGCGGTCCCGTACGGGACAAACAAATTTAGCCCAAAATACGGGATGTCCCGGCTAATATGGGACAGTTGGCAACCCAGGGGGTACAGTGACAAACTGGCCTACTGCTCTTCACTGGAACCAGCTACTCAGAACTGACAGATTTTTCCCAGGTAATGGTAGAGGTTCAGGACACCTGAGGGAAGTTAGAGTCTGGAACTGCACACATTTTATTGACCTTGACACAACTGCATGCTGACATCAGTCTATACCTAGGGCTGGGGAAGGATCGGTGGAATTCACTTGCATGTGACCCAGATATCCCAGCACTTAGCTTTGGAGATCTCCCTGCGAAAACTGCACCAAATATAGCAATTGACTTCAACAGAAAAAAATAGCGATAGAATGAGCCGCAGAAGCTTTTTTTTAATTTGCCCCTTTAAAAAAAATGGAGCTGATTTTAATGGATTTAATTGTTTTTTTCCTGAATATTTTTTAATTTGTTCAGAATTTTAATAATTTTTGATGGTATTTTTTTAATATTTCTTTCATTTCAAATTTTAGTCAATGTCAAAAATACGCACAGAATTTCAATTTTTGACAGCAGGGTGGGGCTTAACTGTTTAACATAGAACGTAGATAAGTATAGCATAGTAACAGGCCTTCAGCCTACAATGTCTATGCTGAACATAATACCAAGATAATTAAGCTCATCTGCCGACATGTGATCCATCTGCCGATACTGCTCCATTCCTAGCTTATCGAAAAACATCTTAAATTCCACTATCATATCTGCCTCCTCTACCACACCTGGCAGTGCGTTCCAGGTACCTACTACCCTCTTTGTTAAAAAAAAACTTGCACTGCACATCTCCTTTAAACTTTGCCCTTTCCAAAGCAACTCTCGGGGTAGGTTCTGTCAGCTTCACACGTTCATTAGTCAGAGGAGCAGAATTAGGCCATTCGGCCCATTGAGTCTGCTCCACCATTCAATCATGGACCTTTCCCTCTCAACACCTTGTCCTACCTTCTCTTCAGGGACATATAACTCACCTGTAGAAGTCGTTATTAACCTACCCCACAGCCAACAATAGACCATTGTGGGCTCCACCTTTCCTTGATCATCGTTGCTTTTTGCATATCTTTCATTCACTTGTTCTGTGTACCGTCTATATCTCTCATCTCCCTTTCCCCGTCTCTCAGTCTGACGAAGGATCCCGATCCGAAACATCACTTATTCCTTTTCTCCAGAGATGCTGCCTGACCCGCTGAGTTACTCCAGCTTTTTGTGTCTATCTTTGGTTTAAACCAGCATCTGCAGTTCCTTCCAAATCGTCCCTAGTGTGTGTAGGATTGTGTTAGTGTGCCGGGGATCGCTGGTCGGCACAGACTAGGTGGGCCGAAGGGCCTATTTCAACGCCATATCTCTAAACTAAACTAAATTTCCAGTCATTCCAAATTGACATGAACTAAGCAGAAATGTTAGGCCCTAGTCTCTGCCTGTCGATAGTTTGATGCTCTCTTACACTTTATGTATCCCCAACGCACATGCACACTCTTTGATATTCACACTCACTCTATTTTCTGCTTGTGTACAGGGGTCAAGGCCCAGTACCATGATATGAGTCAAAGTAACTCTGGCAATAAGTACAGTACTCTGCAAATGGATTTTATTACATTGTGTCGCTCCAGGGGATCTAGTTGTGTTGGACTTATATAGAGAAGTTATCATTGGTTTCAGATTTACAGTGATGGCAAAACAAGATGTTTTGTCTTTCTTTACTTATCCTTCTTCCTGCTCTTCTCCATAACAGACCACATTGCACATATTATTGAGCTGCTTGGGAGAATCCCTTTGAAGTGTGCACTATCTGGAAAGTATTCCAAAGATTTCTTCAACCAACAAGGTAGGGTTAAAGATTGATATGAATCCTACAGTATATTAATTGTTCTCAGCAGAGCCTGCACTCCAAGCCTTCAAAATTGTATTAAGGTAAAGCTTAATAGATAAGGGCAGCACGTAGAGTTGGCGCAGCGGTAGAGTTGCTGCCTCACAGCTCTTGCAGCGCCAGAGACACGGGTTCGATCCCGACTACGGGTGCTGTCTATACGGAGTTTGTACGTTCTCCCCGTGACCGCATGGTTTTCCTCTGAGATCTTCGGTTTCCACCCGCACTCCAACGACGTGCAGGTTTGTAGGTTAATTGGCTTGGTATAAGTGTAAATTGTCACTAGTGCGTATAGATAGTGTTAAAGTGCAGTATATGCTGGTTGGTGTGGAAGGGGGGGGGGTGATTGGATTATGTCTGGAATAAAAGGGGGGCTGGACCTCCAGTTGCTGGCGGCACGGTAGCGCAGCGGTAGAGTTGCTGCTTTACAGCGAATGCAGCGCCGGAGACTCAGGTTCGATCCTGACTACGGGTGCTGCACTGTAAGGAGTTTGTACGTTCTCCCCGTGACCTGCGTGGGTTTTCTCCGAGATCTTCGGTTTCCTCCCACACTCCAAAGACGTACAGGTATGTAGGTTAATTGGCTGGGTAAATGTAAAAATTGTCCCTAGTGGGTGTAGGATAGTGTTAATGTACGGGGATCACTGGGCGGCACGGACTTGGAGGGCCGAAAAGGCCTGTTTCCGGCTGTATATATATGATATGATATGATATGATAAAATTGGTGGTGGACCTGCACTCATTTTCTTTTTTCCCCAACCTAACAAAGGTTATTTAAGCTGTACTCCTTATACATTAAATCTGTATTTCTCTTTCCACAGAGGCTGCCTGTGTGTTTCTAACGAGTTTAATTTTTATTTGGGAAGGAGATGTAGTGACCGAAGGGTTCATTCACACGAGCAATGAGTGCTGGGGCCAACTGTGCAAAATTCATTGAATTTGTTCATTGAAACCCAGGCAACCCAGTTTTCAGAGACACTTCAAGAGTTGGCAGAGCATGGAGGGAGGGAATGCAATTCGGGCACAATGGTTTTCAGAGGGAGCTGCAACTCTTCAACCAGAGCACCTTTTCTTTCTGTGTCGAAAGAAACTGCAGATGCTGGTTTATACCCGAGATACCCACAAAATGCTGGAGTAACTCAGCAGGTCAGGCAGCATCTTTTGAGAAAAGAAATATGTGACGTTTTGGGTCAGAACCTTTCTTCAGACTGTTCTGACCCAAAACATCTCCAATTCCTTTTCTCCAGAGATGCTGCTGATAGACAATAGACAATAGACAATAGACAATAGGTGCAGGAGTAGGCCATTCAGCCCTTCGAGCCAGCACCGCCATTCAATGCGATCATGGCTGATCACTCTCAATCAGTACCCCGTTCCTGCCTTCTCCCCATACCCCCTCACTCCGCTATCCTTAAGAGCTCTATCCAGCTCTCTCTTGAAAGCATCCAACGAACTGGCCTCCACTGCCTTCTGAGGCAGAGAATTCCACACCTTCACCACTCTCTGACTGAAAAAGTTCTTCCTCATCTCCGTTCTAAATGGCCTACCCCTTATTCTTAAACTGTGGCCCCTTGTTCTGAACTCCCCCAACATTGGGAACATGTTTCCTGCCTCTAATGTGTCCAATCCCCTAATTATCTTATATGTTTCAATAAGATCCCCCCTCATCCTTCTAAATTCCAGTGTATACAAGCCCAATCGCTCCAGCCTTTCAACATACGACAGTCCCGCCATTCCGGGAATTAACCTAGTGAACCTACGCTGCACGCCATCCATAGCAAGAATATCCTTCCTCAAATTTGGAGACCAAAACTGCACACAGTACTCCAGGTGCGGTCTCACCAGGGCCCGGTACAACTGTAGAAGGACCTCTTTGCTCCTATACTCAACTCCTTTTGTTATGAAGGCCAACATTCCATTGGCTTTCTTCACTGCCTGCTGTACCTGCATGCTTCCTTTCATTGACTGATGCACTAGGACACCCAGATTTCGTTGAACTCCCCCTCCTCCTAACTTGACACCGTTCAGATAATAATCTGCCTTTCTATTCTTACTTCCAAAGTGAATAACCTCACACTTATCTACATTAAACTGCATCTGCCATGTATCCGCCCACTCACACAACCTGTCCAAGTCACCCTGCAGCCTTATTGCATCTTCCTCACAATTCACACTACCCCCCAGCTTAGTATCATCTGCAAATTTGCTAATGGTACTTTTAATCCCTTCGTCTAAGTCATTAATGTATATCGTAAATAGCTGGGGTCCCAGCACCGAACCTTGCGGTACCCCACTGGTCACTGCCTCCCATTCCGAAAGGGACCCATTTATCCCCACTCTTTGCTTTCTGTCTGTCAACCAATTTTCTATCCATGTCAGTACCCTACCCCCAATACCATGTGCCCTAATTTTGCCCACTAATACTGCCAATCTCCTGAGTTACTCCGGCACATTGTATCCACTTTTGTGTCCACCTTTTCTTTCCCCTCCCCCACAATCAGTCTGAAAAAGGGGAACGAGCCAAAGCATCATCTACCCATGTTCTCCAGAGATGCTGCCTGACCCGCTGTTACTCCAGCACTTTGTGTCTTTTTTATTTTGTAAACCAGCCTGCAGTTCGGTGTTTCTTCATTGAATTTGTTTTTGTCTCTACCTTCAGGTGAACTACGTCATATCAAGACACTACGACCTTGGGGTCTTTATGATGTTCTTATTGAGAAATATGACTTCTCGTTGAATGAAGCAGCTATTTTTTCAGACTTCCTTCAACAAATGCTTTGCTTTGCGCCAGAGAAGCGAGCAACTGCCGAACAGTGTCTCCAACACCCTTGGTTGAACAATGGGATCTACAACGACTGTTTAAGTTAAATTCCTGTTATCCATTACCATACATTATAATGAATAATGGCGATTGCAAGAGTCCTGGTATTTGACTTGATGTGTTCTGTTCCGAATTACTTAAGGCAATGAAATAAAATCAAGTACGAGAAATGCAAAATCAAAATGTGAAAAGTGAGTTTTTTTGCAAAAGATATACAAGGCAAATGTGAACATTCTGTGGAATGATTGGGTTGTACCTCATACTGTTCCCCTGAGCAGGAGTACAGCTTTCATTCCTTACACCTGCTCCACCATTTTATATGATCATGGCTATCTTTTATCTCACATGCCACTTCCCTGCACTCATCAAGTGATTCCCTTGAAATCCAAAAATCGATCAAACTTTTTCTTGAACGTACTCAGCAATTCGGCATTTGAGCCCTCTTGTTGGGAATATCAAGGATTCATTATCATCTGGATAAACTAAATCTAAACTAAACTAAACTAAATTCGATTCCCCCATTTGCTTCCCTGTATTCTATTCTCTCCCTTGTACCCAATAACATCTCCCGATTCTCCTGTCAACCACCTGCTGGGGCAATTTACAGTGGCCACTTAACCTATCCACCAACATGCCTTTGAAGGAAACAGAATCATCTCAATTTAATATATGCAGGAAAGAACTGCATTTGCTGTTTTAAATCGAAGATAGACACAAAATGCTGGAGTAACTCAGTGGGACAGGCAGCATCTCTGGAGAGAAGGAATGGGTGACGTTACGGGTTGAGACCCTTCTTCAGACTTCAGACTCATTTTCCTTCTCTCCAGAGATGCAGCCTGTCCCGCTGAGTTAATCTAGCATTTTGTGTCTATCTTCAATTTACTATATGTTCTGTGCCTTTCCAGAAAGGGAGGATGAGAAAACGATGTATAGCTTCCCATGTGAAGATAATGACCAGAACTGCACAAGTATGAAGAAACATGGGATAAATAGTTGGCATGACAGAATAAATTAGCAATCTGCTTGTCAAAGTCATGAAATCTTTATTGGATACTGTTAGTGGCAAGTAGAACAGGAAGGATCATTTTTATAATATTTATCTTAACTGCATGTGTGCCTTGGCAACACCTTACATTATCCAGATGACCTTTGCCAGTATTAATTAGCATGAGAGGAATCCAATGCCCTGATGTAGCATCAAGTACAGGCCCACCGCCGATTTTCCGTCACCCTTGATTCCAGAGCCTTTCTGCCGGAGCAACGGTCATGGTTTCCGAGAGTTGTCAAATGGCATTGCAACGATCCGTTTAGGCCACCGAGGGACCGAAATACCGGCCCACAAAGTCGGCCTCGGAAGTTGGCTATGGGAATGGATCTGCCGGCTCCGGCTGGTCCGGTGTTCCAGAGCCCCGGCCACGGGAGACAAATTCAACCTGCCGATCATCCATGGAAGTCCTGATGAGGTCAAGATTGGATGTCTCGTCCGGCCTGGGTCTCACCCACATTTTTGTGGGGACTTCCGGGGGCGATTTGAAGTGCGCTCTTGTAATTTTTTTCCAGGGTTAAAAAAGGTGCTGGCCAGAAAATCAGTGGTGGACCTGTATTACAGATTAAAATATTTTGGAGGGAAAAAAATGACGATGGAGAAAATTCTGCTGATAAAATGGCAGGAGATTGCTACTTTTGTATTTGAATTGTAATACAACAGTGACGTGTGGGGCAATAAAGTGATAGCAGGGTACAAAAAACAATGGTCTCACTTCCTTCCAGGACCAGAGTGGTGTACCTCTATTTTCTGCTCAACATTCTTCTCGAGAGTTTTTGACCTAGAATAATGCTCGCAGAATGTGTGAACATCGTATAAGGTAAGAGAACATCTCATCCAAATGGTTGGTAATTCAAAAACACCCCATGAGAGGAATTACTTGCAATACAAGCACTTCCCTTTAAATGTACCTTCGTCTTGACATGTGCTGTGAAAAGCAGCTCTATTTATCTCTATGCAATTGCAACTCCGAGTTCAATAGACACAGCTTCACTCAGCTCACTGGGATTGTATACGCTCGCTTAAACACAGGTTCATTATTTTCACTGGAATTACAAAAAACAGCTTCATTCACACTGATGAGTTTTCCCTCACTGTCATTGACAAAGCTCCATTCACTCCTTTGGATTTGCCATCTGCCTGATTAATTTATCCGTTAAAAAAATAATAATAACCACTGGCAATGGTCTGATCTTGGTTTGATCACCCCTTTGGCATGTTCTCGGCTCTACAGTGTTGGCCTATTCAAAGTTGTTGGACAATTGATGGCAGCTGAGTAAATGAGAGGTGCAAAGGTTGCTCTATTACACAGAACGAAAATGCCAACACAAACAGCAGATCCGGCTGTGCGGGAATGAAAAAACCTAAGGCCTGTCTTGTTGTGTCCCTTTGCCAGAAATGAGACGATGGAAGTCTGCAAATAAAGTTTTTCTTTCTTTCACAGGATGCAGACATTGCCAAGGGTGGGCATTTGTTGTCCATCTCTGACTGCCGCCGAACCGAGGGGCTTGACAGATCATTTCGGAGCCAACAATATTTCCACGGGTAGCAACAAGGTACTGCAGATGCTGGTTTACCAAGAAAAGTCAGAAATTGCTGGAGTAGCTCAGCAGGTCAGGCAGCATCTCTGCAGAACATGGATTTCAGATCGGGACCCTTGTTCAAACTGAAATGTCACCTATCAATGTCCTCCAGGGATGCTGCCTGACTCACTGAGTTACTCCAGCGTTTTGTGTCTTTCATTATCTAATATTTCCATGGATATGGACCAACATATTAGCCAAAGTGGAGAGGGAGGTCATATTTTCTTCTTTAGCTGCCAGTAAGAGTCTGAAGACAGTTCCTAACTTGAAACATCACCTGCCCATTTTCTCCAGAGATGCTGCCCGACCCGTTCAGTTTACTCCATCACTTTCTGTTTCGCTGCAGCAAGTGGCTATGTCACATGAGGTTTAGATTGATCATCCAGAGACAAGATCAGCTTCCACCTTGGCAGTTCCGATTTTACTATTCAGTTAATTAAATAAATTAGGAAGAAACAATTAAGTATCTGATCTGAAGCTACTGGGCCATGGTAAAAACCTATCTACCTTCCCCCTGGTAATGTAGGGTGAGTAAACCAGTGCTTCCAGAAATGGGGAGGTTTTACAGTTTGGACCTGCATACAGCCATTTAAAAAAACAAGTCAAAGGATGAGAATACAGTAATACAACCTAAGTGGAAAATCTAGATTGTTTTACGATGTAACATGATAAAATTTATTAGGAGCCTATATTTTAACTTGTACTACAGATGTGTCTGAAAGTTTCGACCCGAAACGTCACCCATTCCTTCTCTCCTGAGATGCTGCCTGACCTGCTGAGTTACTCCAGCATTTTGTGAATAAATACCTTCGATTAGTACCAGCACCTGCAGTTAATTCCTTACACAAATGTGTACCTAACTGCTGAGGATCTAGAATCACCCACAAACCACAAACAAACATTTATACCTAAAACACTCTCTCTTGATGTATTCAAGAGAGTTGGAATTAGCTGTTAGGGCTAACGGAATCAAGGGATATGGGGAGAAAGCAGGAATGGGGAACTGATTCTGGATGATCAGTCATGATCATATTGAATGGCGGTGCTGGCTCCAATGGTCGAATGGCCTACTCCTGCACCTATTTTCTATGTTTCTAAGCACCACAGTAATGGGCACCACACTGATGAATTTACAAAAGGTGTGCACTCATTGGGTGCTGTATGAGCATTTTCTAAATTGTGGGCAAATATGTTGGTTGTAGTCTTTTGTCTCCTTTTCCAACTTTAAATATTCAGAAGAAACCCATTTGTTCACAGGAAGAGTTCCTCCAGTATTTTGTGTTTTGCTCAAGATTCCAGCGTCTGCAGTGCATAGGTTATAGGAGCAGAATTAGGCCATTTGACCCATCAAGGCTACTCCACCATCTCAACCCCATTCTCCTGTCTTCTCTCCATAACCCCTGATCAGTTTCTTGTGTCAGCGTGACATAGGAAGCAATCCATGTAGTCACAGGGCGAACAGGCAAACTCCAGAAAGATAGCATTGAAGGTCATGTTGGATGCTGGAATGTACAGCTGAGAGCACTAACCACGACAACACTGTGCTACTCTTTATCTGACACTTTACAAATTATTATCCATCATTAATCTTCATGCCAAAAATATTACAATATTTCAATTTCATATTGAATGATGCTCAATTAATTATCTTGAAATATAACATGCATTTTATTTTCTTGTGGTTAGATTTTCCTACCCCATTACTCTATTTCTCTCCGTAAGCTATTCATGTTTTATAATAACAGTTTCTATTTCTGAACTAGGTTGATAGAAGTGGACACAATCCTTTCCATATGGGTTACCACGACCTATTAATTAATTTCAATATTTGTTGCAGATTCTCGGCATTTTGTATTGTCGCTTTAGTGACAGTTATCTAGGAAAAGCTTCATTCCACTTTATCAGAAGAATGAAAACATATGAAATTGGTGTCAAGTAATTATTTTACAAATTATATAAACATTTGCCAATTGTTTGAATAATGAAAACAAGTAAAGTCGTGTATAAAACAACATATGCAGGATAGAGAAAACAGACAACGCTGGGGAGACTCAGAGGGTGAAGCAGCATCTGTGGTGGGGATAGACACAAAATGCTGGTGTGACTCAGCGGGACAGGCAGCATCTCTGGAGAGAAGGGATGGGGGACGTTTGGGGTCGAGACCCTTCTTCAGACTGAAGGGGAGACGATGGGCAGGGAACGGGCGAAGGGAGGAACCAAGTGCAGGGGTCGTGTTGCACCGCCGGACGGATTTAAGGGTCGGGCAAGAAACGGAGGTTGTCGTGGAGTCGCGTCCCCATTGTGAGGTGAGTGCGGCCGGGCCCCGGGGGCCGGCGTGTGTGGAGCCGGGGGACCGGGGTGTGTGGAGCCGGGGGACCGGGGTGTGTGGAGCCGGGGGACCGGGGTGTGTGGAGCCGGGGGACCGGGGTATGGAGCCGGGGAGATGGGTGTGGATGGGAGACAGGGAGTGTGTGGAGCCGGGGGACTGTGTGTGTATGGAGCCGGGTGTGTGTGGAGCCGTTGGGAGTGTGTGAAGCCGGGGGGCCGGGTGTGTGTGGAGCCGGGGGGGGGGGTTTGTCGGGGGGCCGGGTGTGTGTGGAGCCGGGGGGAGGGGGGGGGGGGTTGTCGGGGGACTGGGAGTGTGTGGAGATGGGTGTGTGGGGGAGGGGGGTGGAGGGAAGAGCGGGGAGGGGGGTGGAGGGAAGAGGGGGGAAAGAGATGGGGGCAGAAAGCCTGTTAAATGATAGGTTGAATAAGAAAATAACTGCAGATGCTGATACAAATCGATTTATTCACAAAATGCTGGAGTAACTCAGCAGGTCAGGCAGCATCTTGGGAGAGAAGGAATGGGTGACGTTTCGGGTCGAGACCCTTCTTCAGACTCAGAGTCTGAGTCTGAAGAAGGGTCTCGACCCGAAACGTCACCCATTCCTTCTCTCCCGAGATGCTGCCTGACCTGCTGAGTTACTCCAGCATTTTGTGAATAAATGATAGGTTGATACTGGTGAGGAGAGTGTGTGATTGGCAGATGGGTGGACAAACGCTGAAGAAGCGTCTCAACCCGAAACGCACTTATTCCTTTTCTCCAGAGATGCTGCCTGACCCGCTGAGTTACCCCAGCACTTTGTGTCTATCTCGGAGATGAAAGGCAGTGAGATGATATGTGAAATGTAAATCTAGAGGAAGGGATGTTGGTGGAAGGGGATGGGGCAAATGGTGGCAGGATAGTGAGAGAAATGGGCGTGTAGTGGGGTGGGAGCGGGAAAGAAAGGGTAGTGTTTACTTAAATTGGAAAATTCAATGTGCATACTGCTAGGTTGTAAGCTGGTTAGGTTGTAAGTGGTATCTGAGATGCTGTTCTTCAGTTTGCGTATGGTCTCACATTGGCAATGGCAAACATTTCTTGCTAAGTCAGTTGTTTGTGCAGAGTTTAGATTTTTCATTGCATGTGTGCAGAAAGAGGAAGACGGGACATGATGGAGACACAAGGATCTGCAGATACTGAAATCCTGAGTAAAACACAAAGTGCTGGAGGAACTCAGTGGGTCAGGCACCATCTGTGGAGGAAATGTACACTTTGGGTCTTATAGACAATAGACAATAGGTGCAGGAGTAGGCCATTCGGCCCTTCGAGCCAGCACCACCATTCAATGTGATCATGGCTGATCATTCTCAATCAGTACCCTGTTCCTGCCTTCTCCCCATACCCCCTGACTCCGCTATCCTTAAGAGCTCTATCTAGCTTTCTCTTTAATGCATTCAGAGAACTGGCCTCCACTGCCTTCTGAGGCAGAGAATTCCACAGATTTACAACTCTCTGACTGAAAAAGTTTTTCCTCATCTCCGTTCTAAATGGCCTACCCCTTATTCTTAAACTGTGGTCTTGAGGCCTAAACCGTCGCCCTTTCGTTACCTCCACAGATGCTGCCTGACCCACTGAGTTCCTCCAGCACTTTGAGTTTAATACAAAAGGAGCATGAAATGAAAGGGAATTCTGCCTTCTACAATATAAGCCTTGAGGTGACCATTTCCTGCTGTGAGACGGGATAAATCTGTGGAGGGGTATAGGATCATTTTTAGTTTTAAAAGGAAATTTTGGTATTTGTGAAATTTATAATTATTATATCTCCTTCAGTATTGTTCTGCCAATGTTGTAAGAAATATATCACAATAGTGCTATCTTTTCTTGGGCTGTTCCTTGGGATTAATAACAAATTGCTTCCAGCCCATTTTGGATGAATGTAAGAGACTATTCCTTTACTGTGGGGTACCTATTATAAACCAACTGTACTAGTTTGAAGAGTGAGGTTTTGCTCCAAAGCCAAGGATATACTATGACTGTGCAGACCAATCCTTGCTGCAAAGATTAAGCATATACATACACAGGACTGATGGCTCGGCACACATATGGTCAAGAACCATCACAGACAAAAGTGAGAATGCATTTGTTCCATTATTTAAGGGTGCCTTGCACATCATCCACCAATGTTTTACAGCCAATCTGCTGTGCTGTGCTATTATCTGTGCTGTCACATGGAAAATGCCGTGGGCAGTTTGCACGCAACCAGTTTCCACTAACAGCACTATGCCAATAATTAGATAAACCTACTCTGTTGCTCATTAAGGGGGGAAAAATCACACCCAGACCCTGACCCCTCCCCTCTCCTGTTGTTTTGTTAAATGTAATGGGATATTATTTTTTCACCTGGAAAGGCAAGTAGGGTCACAATTTAATGTTTTGTCTGAAAGTCTGCATTTCCTGGCCTGAAAATTCACGTATTCAATTTCTCCAGAGAGGCTGCTGACCCTCTGACTTGCTGCAGCACTTTGTCTCTTCTTTTGTAAATTAGTATCTGCAGTTCCTTGTTTCTACTAGAATGTTAAGCTGGATTTTTGTGATCAAAACTCCTGTGTGGTGGACATAGTCTGAAACTATCAACTGAATCACAGTTTGTATTCTCTATTTTTAATATTTGATTACAGCTGTATCCCCAACAATAAATTATTGTGAGCAAAAAAAAAAAGATCATAGTACTCTGTAGATCAGGCATCAGTGAAGGGAAATGGATAGATGGTGTTTTGTGTTGGGACCTTTCCTCAGTCTGAAGAGGTGCCCTGACCTGAAATGTCATCTGTTCATTTCCCCTCCACAGATTCTACCTGACCCGCTGAGTTCCTCTGGCAGTTTTTATTTGCTCAAGATTCCAGCATCTGCAGTCTATTTTGTCTCCGTAAATTGATGTGGTGGTCATAATGTTAACTTTTCAATACAGCGACTGCCTCAAAGCTCCTTAGTTATATTGTATCTTAATAAAATAAATTATAACAGCCCCCCAGGATATGATTAAACAATATATCAGGTCGAGACCCTACTTCATCCTGCAACATAATCCATAAACCAAGAAGGAGGCAGAAATTGTACAGAAAGTGAGTCTCGGAGCATTGTTGACAGTTTTGAGGATTCAGGTACTGAGGAGATGAATTGATTCACACACAGTCTAAACACTGAAGCAATGGCTGGGCAAGTAAAGAATGTTGCTGCAGAAAAGAACACACGTAATGCAATCAGTGCAGAGCTACAAGCCGAAACGTCAACTTGCATCCTATGCATCGAAAGTGCTGCTTGACCTGCTGAATTCTTTCAGTGTCCTGTTTTGTTCCAGATTCCAGCATCAGTACTCTTTCTTGTATTTATGATTGAGAGAACATTGATTTAAATTGACACTATGAATGTAATGGCCATAGTTACATAGAACAGTACAACACAAGAACAAGCTCTTTGGTCCACGATATCTGTGCCAAACATGATGCCAAGACCATCATATATCTACCTGCACGTAACCCATATTCATATGGGGTGTGTTTTAACCTCCTCTTATGGAAGGTAAGATGGAGATACTGGATCTCCCACAGGCTGTAAGTTTGAATTAAGGAGTTGGTGACTGATTGTATTACGTGTGTTCTTTTCTGCAGCAACCTTCTTTACTTGCCCAGCCATTGCTTCAGTGTTTAGACTGTGTGTGAATCAATTCATCTCCTCAGTACCTGAATCCTCAAAACTGTCAACAATGCTCCGAGACTTACTTTCTGTACAATTTCTGCCTCCTTCTTGGTTTATGGATTATGTTGCAGGGGAACTGCTAATTTTAATTATGAAGCATGTTAATTATGAAACAATGTACTATAGTTTATAATCTGAGGAGGTAGGGATCAGTAGCAATGTGTGATCAGAACTCTCTTTGCAAAGTACTTCATATGGTCTTTTTTTTCTCTTTTTGAAGTTTCATGATTAAAAATGGCAGAGACAGAAGTCAATACAGTGTTTCTGCAGCAACTGATGGAGTTGGGTATTTCTGAAGATAAAGCCAAGGAGGTTGGTGAAAGATTCATTGTATTTGCGGCAGAGAATTATAATTTGCCATCATTTGTCTAGCTTCAAGATGTTCAATTGGATGTGTCCACTCTAATACTATTCTGCAGCTCTTTTAATTCCTTCATTTTCAATGACTTATTTGCTTCTAATTATCTTTTCTGGTTCTGCCTCACCATTGCATTGTGTAGAAAAAGTAAAAGTATTTTCAAGCATGACCGTCATTCATGTTGCATCAATTGTGCGTCTATCTCATTTGGGCAGAAATCCATGCCTGGTTGCTTGTACTAATTACAAAGTACAATAGCAGCAGTGGATTGCACTTGGCTCCTCATATTTGCTTCCATTTGGCATGTGACCAAGGGTGAATTTCTAAACTAAATTCATCTGTCCTTGATCCCTTACTTTTCTGGTTCCGCTTATCACCTTCCAGCCTCTGGTCATGTTGCAGTTGTATAAGGTGTTGGTGAGGCCACATTTAGAGTATTGTGTTCAGTTTTGATCACCATGTTGTAGGAAAGATGTTGTGAAGCTTAAAAGGGTTCAGAGAAAATTTACCAGGATGTTGCCATGACTTAAAGGACTGAGCTATAGGATGAGCTGGCTAGGGCTTTATTCCTGGGAGCGCAGGAGGATGAGGGGTGATCTTATAGAGGTGTACAAAATCACGAGAGGAATAAATCGGGTAAACGCACAGATTTTTTTGTTGCCCAGAGTAGGGTAATCAAGAACAAAGGACAGAAGGACAAAGGTTTATGGTGAGGGGAGAAAGATTTAATGGGAACCTGAGGGGTAAGTTTTTTACGCAAAGGGCGGTGAGTGTTTGGAACAACCTGCCGGAGGAAGTAGTTGAGGCAGGTACTATTGCAACTTTTAAGAGACATTTAGATAGGTACACGGATAGGGTAGGGTTAGAGGGATATGGACTGAAAGCAGACAGGTGGGACTAATGTAGATGGGGCATGTTGGTCAGCATGAGCAAGTTGGGCTAAAGGGCCTGTTTCTACGCTGTATGATTCTGTGACTATCTCTTCTCTCCACCTCCATTTCCCCACCTGGTTTCATCTGCCTAATTTCCCTTCATGTTTTTTTTACATGTTTGGTGCGCATTTCTTTTGGGGTGATCTTATTATCATGACTCCCAACATTTATAATAATGGTGGTTAGCATGGCTCCAAATTTATTTAACACAGCCTTTTATTAATCATTCTTTCCCATTTAAAATTCAGTACTGAAAGTGTAAATATATCTTTAATGCACACCAATGAGAAGATTTCTAATTTATTCTTGACTGGCTTTTCCTTTCATTAAAATAAAGGAAAAGCTATACTTGGATGAATGAAAAGACTTAAACTGTATTAATCTTGACTTTTGTTATACCGGTCAATTTGAATTATATTAACAATGTTTATGAATTATTTTTATTCAAAATGCAGTAGCTAGTTGTACAGAAATAGACCATTTGGCCTATTATGTGCATCCTAACCAAAAATTAATTGTTTAAATTAAGCTCAGTTTTCAATTCTTGGTCTTTGGCCTTTAAGGCTATGGCTCTTCATAATCTTCATTATGATTATGTCTACATTATTTTAATGTTTGGATTATTGTGTTATGTCATAACTTTTAAACATTCCGGGGGAAAAAAATGCTTTTCTCTTGGTCTGGATAGGTGTGATGACTTATGAGATTCAAGTTGGTTCTGTTGTGCTTTCTTGCCTTTTGAATTGGTGCACTTCCTGTCTGAAGCATTATCCACACTGATGTTTCAGTGAAACACTAAGGAAGGTTTGCCAAGTTGGGAGTTCTGTTTCACTAGGTCCATGATATTTGATTATGTTGGGTATAAAAATCTAGTGGCTTTATTCATAGAAAACAGGATGTTTTTGCCACATCTTGGTCACATAATTCTGTAGTCAATGCCACAGTATAAATGGTTTTTCACTTTAAATTACTCTTTGGGAAATATACAGTGCAATTAGGTTGCCATTGATGATATTGACTGAGGTTTAAAGATAATTCTTTGGTTGGGATGCACTTTGATTTGCTTTGTGATATGATAAGTGTACAGCATAAATAACAGTTTCTTCCTTTAAAAGAAAATTGATCTTCCTGCTGCGCTTCCTTCCTGTTCTGACATGTGTCTTTCTTTAGTGCCTCGCCTAATTGTCTAATTGAGTACATGTTTTGATAGTTTTAGAGAAAACTCTGACAGAGTGTTCCTGGTATTTCAAAAGTTTAAGTGTTTACTGCTGGTCAAAGTGATTCTTTCTATGATCTCTCCCTACCATATATCATTGTATCATTGTTGCTGTCTTCAATTAACTAATCAATATCTTTTGTCTGGTCACAGGCTCTGGTTAAAACTGGGAATCAATCCAGTGATTCTGCTGCTATGTTTTACTTCAGTGAGCTTGAAGTAAGTGTCATGCCTATGATGTCTCTCACAAGAAGTAGTGGTTTCTTGATATATCTCTGCAATAACAGTGAATGTGATCTATTTTTAAAAAAAATGTGTTTTAACGTTTTATTGTCCAGCCAAGGCTTGGACAAAACGTGGTGGGTTTTGGCTTATTTTATTAACATGAGCCAATTTCAGCAAGGAAGATGCATCTTGCAATCAAGTTTATATATTGTCTAATTTGTCTGAGTTTCAGAGAAACATTAAATCACAATCAGATTACAAAAGAGATGCTTTATTGACATGCAAACTGCACATTTTTGCTTCTTTGTAAAAAAAAATTTAAAAAAAAATTATTTATTTATTTTCCGGTCAATACAATACAACAGATTGACCATACAGTTGTGAAAGTTAAATAGTACGAAATCATTGTATTAAAAAGAACCCCAATATAATCACACATTTTCTGACCGAAAAATAAAGGTGTAGGCAGAAGCCAAAGCTGTAAACTGCACGGAGCACTTTTAGTCATGATTTCCACAAGTAATGACAACAATGTGCCTGGTGTATCTCCTAATTGCTGACAAAAAAACTGCATCAAAAGGTTGTGACCTATCACCATTGTTGTTCACTCATAATTAAACGAGGAGCAGGTTGCACGGCATCAGAATCATTTATGATTTAGAAGTGCCTCCATTAGAATATCAGCTTTTATCTTTAGTTCCCCTTATTGATTTTCATTTACTGCTCTATTGCACACTGCCAGCATTGAGAAGCTGCCGACTGAAAATGACATTCGTGTTCTGGTGCTTGTAAAAGGGATAAAAGCACAAGTGATTTCTTTAAATGAAATTGTTCCAGTTGACGACCTGTTTTTTTTGTTTGTTTTCCTGGCCAATTTTGGGGGTTTTTTGCAAAATGTAACCCCCATTTATTGCACCAGAAATTAGTGAAATATAGTTTCAAGGCTATTGTTCCATTGACTCGGCTTTGAGAATTGTTTGTGAAAATAGAGCAAAGGTGAAGCTATTGCACCAGCTTCCAGGATGTGTGAAAGTATTCATGCCACTAACTTGCAGGGAAGTCCCGAGGCAATGACGGATACAAAGTAGTCATGCATATGCAATCTATAATGATCTTAATATGGGATTTAAATTAGAGCCCCTATCTGGAAGGTATTGCATACCTTAGGACTGAAAACTGTAGGGATGATCCCAATTAAAAAACTTAATATTTTTAACAACTTTATGTGATTCAGATTTTAAATGAAATAAAATAAGCCTTTGAAACCCTCCATTTGCTCCTTGAACTGCAGCTTCATTAAATATACTTTTCCTTGGCACCATAATACTGCGGCATAATGCATACAATTTATCATGACATTGTTTATCTCATCGTGCCATGGCAGAAAATTAACTTGTGGTTTTTCGGTTGGCATTACTTAAGCATTATGAGCAGTGGCAGGTTCTGAGTGTTCATCCTGCTTGCAAAGGCATGGGGTCTGGAGGTTGTACAGCATCTGCATCCCCTCCGATTGGCACTATTTTATCTTTGCATTTTGGATTTTGTTTCC
This sequence comes from Rhinoraja longicauda, assembly GCF_053455715.1. Classification (NCBI taxonomy): domain Eukaryota; kingdom Metazoa; phylum Chordata; class Chondrichthyes; order Rajiformes; family Arhynchobatidae; genus Rhinoraja; species Rhinoraja longicauda. The sequence continues at coordinate 11,534,790 of NC_135969.1, forward strand.
TGTGTGCTACAGCTCTGGCATGTTCTAAATGCTATTTTGTGACATTTTTCCACACCTTAAAATTCCCATGGGATGCGTTTTGAGATTTTATTTGTAGTACAGAAATTATCTTTTTGTTTAGTCTTTTATTTTTATCTCAGTTTTTTTTATTGTTTCCTGTACCACACAATTGCGATAAACAATATACGGCTTTGTAAGACAGGCATATCCTGCGTTCAGAATCGATATCCAAGCTTTAGATATTCAGTTACCTTTGTCTTTGCTTTAAGTAAATCCCTACTTCACAACACCCACACTTCAAAATATTCATAAGATATTGTGAGTCATGTTCACATGTTCTATTTTGAGCCCAGGATGTTCCATCAAGTGTACCTTTGTTGCCTTATTTTTTAATTAAAAATAATTTAGCACTTTTGAGATGACTGGCTTACCCACAAAAGACAGAGGCTTGTGGTAAAAGGATGTTATTCCAGCTGGAAGTCTGTGACCAGTGGTATTCTGCAGCGATGAATGTGGGAGTTTTTTAAAATATCTACACACACACACATATATATATATATGCATACACACACGCGACTGGGATGCAAATTTAGATGGGTTAGTTAATGTGTTTACACACTCCACAACAGTTGGTGGAGTTGCAGACAGAAAAGAAAGCTGTCAAAAGATGCAGCAGGATATAGATCAGTTATGGATATGGGCAGAGAAATGGCAGATAGAGTTTAATCCGGGCAAGTAGGAGGTGTTGCTGTTTCAGAATTTGAATGTATGAGGAAAATATAGAATCAATTGCGGGATCCTTGACAGCATTGTTGTACAAAAGAATTATGGGTCCAAGTTCATTGCTTCCTGAAAATGGAAACACAAGTAGATGGAGTGATAAAGAAGTTATATGGTATGCTTGGCTTCATCAGTTGGGGCATTGAGTATGAGTCAGGTAGTTGTGTTGCAACTTTATAGGACTTTGGTTAGGCTGCATTTAGAGTAACGTGTGCAGTTCCAGATGCCCTGTTAGAGGAAGAATGTGCAGGTTTTGGAGAGGATGAGGATGAGATTTACCAGGACATTGCCTGGATTGGATGTGAAGGGAAGCTGGACAAACTTGATTTGATGACTTCAGAGTACTGGAGGCTGAGGGGAGACCTGATGGAAGATCATATGCAGGCAGAAGGTATTAGTTTAAATTGGTACCATGTTTGACACGGGCATTCTGGGCTGAAGGGCCTATTCCTGTGCTGGACTGTTCCGTTGGCAGTCTGCAAGTGAATGCACAAAGAAGCCCCTTAGCTTTCTTTAACAACAGAAATTGCTGCCAACTTTTAGTAAGTCACATAAACATAGCACAAAAAGTAAGGAAATTTGTGTTTGGTAGATTATTTCTTTGTTGTAACAATGCTTCTTGGCAATAAATCTTATACCGTTGGAAAGCATGTTTATTTCCCTTTTAAATGGTGCCACATTTGTATGGAACATGCATTTGTGGGATGAGCAGCAGAGCTGAGTATATGGGTTGCGCCCATGAAAAATTTGCCAAATCTTCTCTGCCAATGCCAAACAGCTTATTCTGCTGTTGCTATTGACTCTTGTTTTGAGCTTCTGGTACCCCCAGGTGCTGACAATAAGGTGCCTGATTGGCACCTGATTGGCAGCATCTGTGAGCATGGGCCCTGCTACAGTGGTCAGTAGGTGTCTGCTCCAAGAATCTGCATGCCACGTTTGACTGATCTGGATAGGGCCCGTGCGATAGGGCAACTTCAAGCTGGTGTTCCGCAAAACCAAGTTGCGGCATTATTTGGAGTGAGCCCTAGTACCATCTCCAAAGTGAAGGCCAAGTTCCATATAACGGGGGATGTCAGAGACAGACCGCGAAGTGGGCGTCCCAAGAAGACGACACCCGAAGAAGACCGTTTCCTCACCCTGTCAGCATTTGGGAACCGTAGGCTGTCTTCTACAGATTTGCAGTCAAGGTTTGCAGGACGATATGGCCGACGGCTCTCTGCCCAGACAATTCGGAACAGACTGCACGCAGCCGATCTCCGGTCTCATAGGGCTGCCAGGAGGCCTGCCATGACTGCCCTTCACCGTCAGGCCCGTTTGCGCTGGTGTCGGCAACACGTGCACTGGAACCTGAACATGTGGAGGAACGTTATGTTCAGTGATGAGTCCAGATTCTGCCTACGGCAGTTGGATCATAGGGTCAAAGTGTGGAGAAGACGCGGAGAACGCTATGCTGATTGCTGCACCGATAGACTAACATCTTTTGGTGGAGGCAGTGTGATGGTGTGGGGCGGCATCTCCCTCACTGGAAAAACGAGGCTTGTCATCATTGGAGGCAATCTCAATGCAGAGAGATATCGAGATGAGATTCTGCAACCAGTGGCAATCCCATATCTCCACAGTCTGGGACCGAACTCTATCCTCCAAGATGACAATGCTCGCCCCCACAGAGCAGGGTTTCTCAGAGACTACCTCCAGAATTTGGGAGTGGAGAGGATGGAATGGCCTGCCAGCAATCCTGACCTCAACCCCATTGAACACTTGTGGGATCAGCTTGGGCGTGCTGTTCGTGCCAGAGTGACCAACACAACCACGTTGGCTGACTTGCGACAAATGCTGGTTGAAGAATGGGATGCCATCCCACAACAGTGTGTGACCAAGCTGGTGACCAGCATGAGGAGGAGGTGCCAGGCTGTTGTGGCTGTGTATGGTTCTTCCACACGCTACTGAGGCTCCTGTTTATTAAATGAATAAATTGTTAAATTGCCAATATGTCTTGTTTCTTCAGACTTCAATCATCCAATCCACCAAACAAGAGTCAATGGCAGAATAAGCTGTTTGGCATTGGCAGAGAAGATTTGGCAGATTTTTCATGGGCGCAACCGACATACTCAGCTCTGCTGCTCATCCCACAAATGCATGTTCCTTACAAATGTGGCACCATTTAAAAGGGAAATAAACAGGCTTTCCAACGGTATAAGATTTATTGCCAAGCATTGTTGCAACAAAGAAATAATCCACCAAACACAAATTTCCTTACTTTTTGTGATATGTTTATTATTCTTGCAGAGAAAACAGTTAATGTTTCAAGACTGATCTTTCTTAGAATTTTTTTAGAATTTGACTTTCCTAGCAGCAAAAGATATGCCATGCACAGGAAATGCTTTGCATCCGATTAATCACTTTGACCAAAATTTGCTGTTGTATTTTCGAAATCACTTGAATCTGTATTTTTCTTTAGCTTGTTGGTTAAGAAATGAGTCCAAGAGAAGGCTTTTGTGATCTCCGGAGTGGACAGCCAGCTGTGAATCATTTTCCTGCTGGACTCGTGGTTGATCTAGCTAGACCCCACCATGCTGTGAATCCTTCTCAGCACCTGATGTGTAAATGCCTACCAGAAACGTGATAATGATACAACTTTTGTACCACATCATTAAGGATAATAGCCTCAATAACTACCTCATTTTCTTTGAGACAGCTGATCCCCTACTCAAATAACTCCATCTGCTATTGGTTCTGTACCCTTCCTGGTTTGTTGTTAAATCCTGAAAGATAACTTAACGTTTAGTGTTCAAACCAAATATACGTTCGTTCATTGTCAAAAACCTTTAATTGTAATACTTCAATTGATGCAAGCAAAAAATTAATTGCCAGAGTTAGAAATTCATCGTTTTTTTTCCCTTTCTTTTAATGTTTAGATGTTTTCTGGGCTTGAGGCTAATGAGTCCTTGAGCGATGAGTACAAGATGGTACTTGTTGTGAACATGGAATTGACCATGGGAATCGGAAAGGTATTGTATTTATGACAGCTTCGTCACAGAGGAAAGGCATAGACCAGATTAAAATAAACTTGCAATTAATTGAAATCAAACTTGAAAATCTTAGTTGTATATCGTAAAATTTTTTTAAAAACGTTAATTTAAATTGTGCATGTACCCCACGATGGGATCTGGGGAATCAATACTGCATTTGTTTCCTTGGAGTCTGTAATAGAAGTGGTGATGAATTCAGTGGGCTGGTCACAAGGTTGCCTTGGGAATAGGGGTTTAGATGCAGAAGAAATTGAACCTTTTATTTATCTCCTCCTCGTCCAAAATAGTGGCTATTGTTGGTTCGAAGTATTATAGATTGGTTGAAATAATACACTTTATTTGAGATTATTAAACATGAAACATAGATTATCATAATACCAGGCTAATTTATTGTGTTACATTGTTTTTATTACAACTATGAATTTCTTAACCTGAATATAAAAGTGATTTATCCCATTAAAAATGTGCTGCTTAAGGCCTTTAAAAAAAATTAAAAAAGTAGATTTATTTTATTCACCCATCGAAATTGATAAAAATACTTTGTGTGGAAATGTAGAAATATTCAGAGAGATGATATGTTAATGATGATTACACAATGTTCAATTTCAACTTCTCAGCAAAGAAAAAAGCAGCCCACATTTGCAAGCAGCAAGACCAGATGATATTCAAGCATGGGCTGATAAAGTAGCAGATAAAATGTGTGCGAATAAAGTACCGGACAATGACTATCTCTAATAACAGAGAGTGTAACTCCTTGATGTTATGACCAAAGATACGAGAGGAACAAGATAGACCACTCCGTTGAAATCGCCTATACTGAAGTGTAGTACGCAAAGGAGCATAACGTCCGCCATTTTAGTAGGCAAAAGCTGCCGTTCGCTATGCCTCTCGCAGTGTAATCAATGTTTTAGGGGAACAGTATGTGTGATGATACCATAAAAATGCAGAATATATCTCATCTATAAATTCACAGATTTTTGTTACTTTTCTTTTAAAATGTTTCTGCAAGTTTCTGCCTACTAAAATGACACCGTGGCATACTATGGTTTTTAGGGTCGAGTGGTCTATCTTGTTCCTCTAGTATCTTTGGTTATGACATCTTCATTTGCAAGTCATTCACCAACAGTATGCTAGGGGTCACATTGAGGTGCATCGTAATCAAATTAAGTACTGTACAGAATTAACGGTATTACCTCTGCCTTTGCTCCCCCAACATTACAACACCCAATAGAAGACAGCTGTAATTTCATGAATGCAATCACCTTGATTGGCTGCGTAGTTGTAGTGTTTTTGAGAAAAACCTTGACCAAACTGCTGCTCTTGGCTGTAAATTACCCCTAGTGTGGAGAGTGGGCTAACATCGAACTAGTGTGCACGGCTGATCGATGGTCAGCAAGGACTTGACTGGCCGAAGGGCCTGTTTCCATGCTGTATTTCTAAACTGGACAGGTGGAGTCTGTGACATGATCACTTATCAAATAGCAGGATTGTGAGGAAATCGAGAAAGGAGCTATTAAAAGTCCAACCTTGCATGTTTTATGTTGCATAATATTTACTTGACGTATGAGAATATCTTTGAATTGATGGTCATAGTCTTACAGCGTGGAAACAGGCCCTTCAGCTCAAGTTATCCCATCTACACGTCCCACCTGCGTGCATTTGGCCCAGATCTCTTTAAACCTGTCCTATCCATGCACCTATCTAAATGTTTCTTAAAGTTATCTTATGGTATTCAGAATGATGTTGGATGTTTAAATATGAGCTGTTGTTGCAGGTTGCTGCACAGGTGGCACACGCTGCTTTGGGCTTGTATCAGATGATGGTGGAGGAGTCGGACAAATGGCAGACGACGCTGAGAATATGGGATGATGATGGGTGAGTTTTGCTGGGAAGGGCTGCATCACCGCCCTACTATATGTACATTTGTATAAAAACTATTGTGCATAATACTGAGATGGAAAGACTGGAGATTGGTAAAATATAATTGTTTCAATAAATGACCAATTAGGAATGTACTGTCAAATTGCTCAAGATTTGAATTGGGTCGTGACAAACAATATCTGTAAAGTTAAATATACACCAGGAGCTTGGGATGCACAAAATACTATTTAAATTATATTGCCTGGTTCATGATAAATCCAAATTGAGCACTCTTCCATTATTAATGCAGGCTTCCGCATCTGTCACTAGAGGGCTCCTTGAAATAATTGAAGCCAATAAAAGGAGAGGCAAATGGCAGGCATCAGTCTCAAACGTTGATGGGTTCCTGACTAAACTGTCAGAATTCCCATTTATTTTCTGCAAATTAGATTCGTGTAACAATTTGGTTTTTGGTATTGTGGCAGTTTAACTAAACTCTGCGACTTGCACATGATTGATTCCAAGGGACAATAAGCTAACAAATATTGTATGTTGCTAACTCCACAGCTGCTGTGCCATATTCAAGTTGGAGAGTTGTAGTTTCTCCCTTTCTAACTTATTACACGTATGATCCCACTTGTATTCAGTGATCAGTTATTAACTCAAACCCATGGTGTCTTCATCTCCTTTTGGAAAGGAATCTCGTCAACATGAGTTGCTTTGTAACAAGGTGATTGATGATCAAAGGTCAAGGAAGGGAAATACCGGCTATTTTCTATAGTTAATAATGACCATAATAAAAATCCATTCCTTAACATTATATATACCACAACTTTGTATTCTGAAATACGGCCAAAACGGTACACGATAGTGCAACAATTTTAGGCCCACCTTACTCACCATTCTTCTGCGGTGTGCAGTATCAAGTTTTGTTATTTTTTATAAGTAATTCAGCTTATAAACTTTAATAAATGTGCTCCCACTTGCCGGGCCCGGCAGCCGCGCCTGCGCAGTTGGGGGAGGGTTGCCAGTCGGGGGAGGGTTGCGCAGCAGCACCGGAAGGACCGGTGTCTGTCCCGGTGTGTCCTGCGCCTGACCTTCCTTCCGTGGTGCAGTGCGGCGGCAGAGAAGGTGAAAGAAAATGGCCTCCGGCAGAACGAACATACGGCAGTGCCTTGCGGCTGCTCTCCTGCTGACCCCCATGATGGCTGCCCGGGGCCAGGGTGAGTGGATTCCTCTCCCCCCCCCCCCCCCCCCCCTCCCGCTCCTCACCGCCCGGTGCCTGTGACAGCCATGGCCGTGCAGGCCTTCCAAGAGTACATGGAGAAAATCTGCGCCAGCGCCGTGGTGCCGGTGGAGCTGCAGAAGCTGGCCAGCGGTAGCCTGGTGGGTGGATGCTGCAACTGGCCGCCGCTCAGCCCGCTGCGCGCCAAGAACTGCCTGCACAGCCTGTACGGCGGCTTCTAAAACGACTGGATGAGCGGCGGGCAGTGGAACCACATGCTGAGCTACCTGGCCTTCCTGTCCAAGGCCTGCCATAGCAGCAACATCGAGCTGGTTGTGTACCAACGGCGTGCTGGAGAGGCCCCGCATCCACGAGTGGTGATGAAGCAGATCAACGACAGGCAGGCAGCCCAGCACATCATTAGTCACGTCCAGAACAAAGGCACTCCACCGCCAAAGTCTGGTTCCTGCCCCCTGTCTATGAGCCACTGCATCCACCTCGCTCTTCTTCGCTTTCGTGTGAAGGTAAATACAGACTTGCAGGCTCGGCCTACACGCATTCAAACATTAATTGATTAACCTGGAGATCCCCGCCCTCGGTTTACATTTCATTGCTCTGGTGTGGGTTTGGATGCAATACATGTCATTCAAATTGAAGGACTCGAGGGACTTGCGGTAACAGCAACAACTTGTTAATATTCCTGTCCCAAACTAACATTCATTAAAAAAAAATCAGGCTGTCGATACTGCTCAGGATTATATCATTACAAGAAATTGTATTACTAAGCCATTGAATCGGACAACTTAAAGGTTTGCCTGGCTCGCTGAGTTACTCCAGCATTTTGTGTCTATCAAAGTGTGGAGATTGTGTTTATGCATATATCCAATCTATTGTGCAGTATCAAGTTTCGTTCAAATTGTTGCACTATCGTGTACCGTTTTGGCTGTATTTCGGACACATATCCCATAAAATAAACATCGCCATTTTGATATAATACTTGCGTGTTCAATGCGTGCTTTGTTGAACGATGAGTCCTGAGGTAAATGCTCAAATTTTCTTCAAGTTAAAGTTTGACCACTCAAATAATATTAAAATTGTGTGTCTTTTTTTTCATCAACCGCTGTCACAACAGGAACCCAACGGGTCGTGTTTCATTCAAATTGTTGCGGTGTCATGATCCGTTTTAGTTGCTTTCTTTCCCACCAATTGTTCAAGCGCTTTTGATTGTGACATGCGCCTTACTTTAGTTCAACAAAGGAACAGACAAGTTACTAAAGAACCTTTAGTACCAACGGGTCGTCTAGTCTCCTTTAAATGTTCCCCCTCTGATCTTAACCCATGCCCTCTATTTGACATTTCCATCTGGGAAATAGATGCTGATTATCGACTCCATTGAAATCTCGCAATTTAATAATACTTCTGTCAGGTCTCCCCTCAACCTCCAACATGCCAGAGAAAACAATCTAGAGACTTGGACCCAGATATTCCTTTTGTACATCAATGCTGTTAAAGGCCTTGCCATTAATTCCTTATACATCTCCTTCCTTATACATTCCCTTTGCATTTAACCTCCCAAAGTGCAACACGTCACAGTTGCCCTGGACAAAATCAAGCTGATGGTCCCAAATTATCCTATTCTCTTGCAAATACAAATAAATCCTACACCAAAGAATCCTCTCCAGTAGCTTCTCTACCATTGTGGTGAAGCTCACCGGATAATAATTCCCTGGATTCTCTATACTTCCACTCCTTAAACAAAGGAACAACATTGGCTACTCTCCCATCCTCCGGGACCTCTGCTGGGGCTAGAGAAGATACAAAGATATTTGTCAACGCCCTTGTAATCTCTCTTGGAATTCTCAATAACCCAAAATTGGCCTTCATAACAAGAGGAGTTGAGTATAGGAGCAAAGAGGTCCTTCTGCAGTTGTACAGGGCCCTAGTGAAACCGCACCTGGAGTATTGTGTGCAGTTTTGGTCTCCAAATTTGAGGAAGGATATTCTTGCTATTGAGGGCGTGCAGTGTAGGTTTACTAAGTTAATTCCCCGAATGGCGGGACTGTCACATGTTGAAAGACTGGAGCGACTAGGTTTGTATACACTGGAATTTAGAAGGATGAGAGGGGATCTTATTGAAACGTATAAGATTATTAAGGGGTTGGACACATTAGAGGCAGGAAACATGTCCCCAATGTCGGGGGAGTCCAGAACCAGGGGCCACAGTTTAAGAATAAGGGGTAGGCCATTTGGAACGGAGATGAGGAAAATCCTTTTCAGTCAGAGTTGTAAATCTGTGGAATTCTCTGCCTCAGAAGGCAGTGGAGGCCAATTCTCTGAATGCATTCAAGAGAGAGCTAGATAGAGCTCTTAAGGATAGTGGAGTCAGGGGGTACGGGGTACTGATTGAGAATGATCAGCCATGATCACATTGAATGGCGGTGCTGGCTCGAAGGGCCAAATAGCCTACTGCACCTATTATCTAATATTTCCATCAGGCCTGGAGATTTATCCACCTCAATGATTTTCAAGGGACTCAACGCAATCACCATCTTGATCTCGCACTGTCCAAGCAAATTAGTATTCACTATAGAGATCTTGCTGTCCACCAAAATCTTCCTTCTTGGTGAATGATGATACAAAGTGCTCACTTATATCTTGACTACATCCCACTAACTTCTAAATAAATTAGCTGAATATCTTTTGTTTTAGAGGCAAGAAGATTGTATTGAAGGGAATGAGCACTGGGCACCTCCTAGAGTTACAAGATCTGGCATGTCGACAGAAGCTACCAAATTACTTGGTACAAGATGCAGGAAGGACACAGGTAAACTTTGGTTTCCTTTTGAGTATAAAATTAACGTTTGGCTATAAAAATTAACCGTTAGGTTGAACACACGCTTCTTATGTATTTTTTAACGTGGCTATTGATTCAAAACTGGATTGGTTCCACTTTTGTGAGTAACTTCTTGATGTATGAGATTCAATAGTGAGTGATGGATTTTTGTGTAACTAAACAATCCCTCGCATGTCAGCTCTTGTCTAGAAAGTTGCATCCACCAGACAACACTGAATGAAAGGTTGTGGGATGATGACCCCCCACCTTGGATCCTCTCAAATGTAAAGACATTGGAAAATAATATAGTGCCATCTTGACTGAAACCAACAATTTAATCTTTATAAATCAGGCTTTGAAATGCTAAACCTGCACTGTTACAAATTTTCACTCACTGGGATTGGGCTATGTTGGACATGCGTTTCTCTAATTGGCAGAAATGAGTACGGATTTTAACTGCCTAAGATGGCCATTTCAATAAGATCAGAAGGACCTATGGGCTCGTGAATGCAGAAGGGCAGATTAATAAATCAGTTGGACACAAAAATCTGGAGTAACTCAGCAGAACAGGCAGCATCTCAGGAGAGAAGGAATGGATGACATTTCAGGTCGAGACTCTTTAATGAGTAAGGGATAATTCCTCTTTATTGTCCAGGTATGGAAGTAAGAGCAGAAAGGTTATACAATTGTACAAATATTAGTTGACTCAAGGCTGGATAAATGTGTGAAATTCTTGTTCCATTACAGGAAGGATGTGACAGCATCAGAGAGGGTTCAGAAAAAAATTGAAGATGTCAGGGATTTGGAAATTAAAAAATGAGATACTAATCGTAGACCTGTGAGGCTTAAGGTGTTCTATATACAATATGGGGACATTTATGCAGAGATATAAAATTATATGCCCAAGATGGTGTGAATGGCAAAGATCATCTTCTTCACCAGCAAGGCCTGCAATTACAGAGCATTGATTTAAGTTAATTGGAGGAACTGGGGGGAAATTTTCATCATCCATGGAAAGGTGGGGATTTGCAATGTATTGCCAGAAAGGGTGCTAGCGGCATGGATCTTCACATTTAAAATGTGCCTGGTACTGCTGTCACCTGTAAGAACATAGAAAGCTGAAACATTATCTTGAAACTAGATTAGACAAGTAGGGCCAAATAGTTGCTATCTATGCTTTAAACCTTTTTGTGTTTCTATATCCAAGGGTGATAAGGAACAATGTAATCTTACTCCAGTATTGCAATGGCTGTTTAAAAGGGAGAAGTATTTCTAAATCCAAATTGTTATGGGTTTGCTTTTATTGTGAATATTCCTTTTTTAAAAAAAACTTTAGATTCCAGCTGGATCCCGCACAGTCTTGGCAATCATGGGTGAGGAGAGGTTGGTCAATCAGATAACAGGGAGTCTCCCGTTGTTGTGACATTAACACCTAATACTGGCTTCTACAGAAGTAGTGATTGGAGGAATAACGAAAAAGACATTGAATGACACTTGCTGGAAACCCTGCATGATGAACAGATAAATTCTTGCTGCCATATAATTTGAATCTTCATTTTAATGTATTATTGCTGATGTTTGAAGTATTCTTCCTTCCAAACAAAATGTAAATGTTTGGTTCAACGGTATTTTTAGGTTTGAATATACTGTAAATTTTCAAAATCATTTGGACTGAATGCTACATAGGACAAAGGACATTTGTGAAGGAAAAGAAACTGATATTCGGCAGACAGCTGGAGTTGTCTTTCATTGATGCGGGCAATAATAGCAGATTAATGGTTAAGCTTCCGGATAGATGATGATCAGTAATCGTGATCTTTTCATGCTGAATCAGAATGTTTCCGCTTAATGGTTCAGGATGTATGAAATTATGAATAACATAAAATAATGCAAATGGATGTGAAGGAAATGTGCTGCCTGCAAAATATGGCCAATGGACAAGCATTTATTGAATAGTCATGTACTAACTATGGTCCATTTATACCACAACGTAGCTGGTACCTGTGACATTCCAGTTAAGTGGTTTTATAAATTACTCTGGTCCTGCTATGAGATTTCTAGCTGTCAATGAGGTTGGTTAATCTCAGTGCATCAGGAATCATTACCATTAAGATTGTTGTTTTTTAAGGTTCAATAATAGAAGCATGTTTTGGATTTTGTCTTTGAAAATGTATTAATTATTTCACATTAAAGTTTTTACGTTATGTTCTTCTGATGGATGGATATATTTAACTGCAATGTTGGTTCAGTTATTATCTCTCACTATACACACTACTCTTCAATGATTCCTCACTTCAATTTTTTTTTCTTGAAAGTTGATTCAGTCTTCTGTTGGTGATATTGGCTATACATTAGCATAACTAAGGAATTGCTGAGTTACCAATACTAATGGGCACACACAATAATTGTTCTGGGGTCTTGTGTACAGTCAGCAACTGGTAATAAAGCTAATGTCATATTCTGTCTTCTCTAAATATGTACATGGTTCAGCACTAATTTGAATCACTAATAATAGCTTTCACTTGGCTAGGTGTGCTCTACTTCCAAAAGTGTCATTGCGAATATGCACCATTTGTGATAGTTTGTACTCTAGGCAAACGCACCACTTACTTTGCTCCAGATGGCAATGTTAGTGCATTTGGAAATGATTGCAACGTTGGGAAGAAGTACAGGTCAGTGTCTCTTGGCTAAGTTGGTAACATAAAAAGCATTAGTTCTGAGAATAGTATTCAGAATTCCAAGTCATATCGAACTAAGATGAAATCATCTTGTGTGGTCAAGTACTATGAAGCTCAGTGCATTTTAAAACTACGTATTGTATACATTTATGGTTACATGTATGACCCTGGAATGTTTAGCAGAGGCCTACTTTATATCCAGCCTCATTTTTTCAGAAAATGGATTAAACCTTCATTTGACATTTAACCATTTCCAGATGATTAGGGGTCCCCCATTTATTTAAATTGTGATGTAGGAAATGTAACAATGAATTTGTAAAGTCGTATAATGCTCAATGAGATAAAATTATTTAATAAACGATGGCAACCTATGCAAGCGTTTAAGCCCACTTTTGAAGGGACAAATATGATCCTGTCCAGACAACTTAGCAAATTTGTAGAAAGGCTTGAGCAAACACCTTACGGATGCAGGTGAGTGCCATCATTGAACTGACGTGAAGAGCAAACCAAAACATTAATTTTAGTTAACCAGATTGCAGTTTCCAGTTCATTATTGCTAAAATTGTCTTGGTTAAACTGCTCGGAATAACTCGCAACTGTGCAGTTAGTGGAATATATTTCATATTTAGACACAACCAAAACACAGTGTCATCTTGCACACTGCCACAGAATTTTCTGTCACATCGCTATGCAACTAAATGCGGCTGTGCAGACAACGGTATGGTCCTAACTCTTTCAATTGAGTGACTCCTTATGTTGGCCCACGTTGTTACACCACCCATTTGAATCCTCTGGAATATGCAACATAATCATAAGCAACATTAAATATATCCCTACCCAAACCACCCTAACCCCGGGCACTTTCCCTTGCAACCGCACGAGATGCAACACCTGTCCCTTTACCTCCCCCCTCAACTCCATCAAAGGGCCCAAACATTCTTTCCAGGTGAGACAGAGGTTCACCTGCACCTCCTCCAACCTCATCTATTGCATCCGCTGCTCTAGATGTCAACTTATCTATATCGGCGAAACCAAGCGCAGGCTCGGCGATCGCTTCGCTGAACACCTGCGCTCGGTCCGCATTAACGCAACTGATCTCCCGGTGGCCCAGCACTTTAACTCCCCCTCCCATTCCCAGTCTGACCTCTCTGTCATGGGCCTCCTCCAGTGCCATAGTGAGGCCCGCCGGAAATTGGAGGAGCAGCACCTCATATTTCGCCTGGGCAGTTTGCGGCCCGGTGGTATGAACGTCGACTTCTCCAACTTCAGATAGCTCCTCTGTCCCTCCCTTCCCCTCCTCCTTCCCAGATCTCCCTCTATCTTCCTGTCTCCACCTATATCCTTCCTTTGTCCCACCCCCGACATCAGTCTGAAGAAGGGTCTCGACCCGAAACGTCACCCATTCCTTCTCTCCCGAGATGCTGCCTGACCTGCTGAGTTACTCCAGCATTTTGTGATTAAATATATCCCATTGGGTGTTTAAAATTAAACCAGCCTTTCTGCTGGGCAAATAAATTGTCTGTGCTGTGGATATTAATCTATGGACCATTTAGAAAAACTGGGCTGTTTGCAATGTAGGGAATAAATATTTCAGTATTGACTATTAATTATCCCTGGCTTTGACTTCCCTCTCTGCCAATGGACACGGTCATGGTATTCAACCTGTTAGGTTGAATATCATGACTGTTCTGCTCCATAAATGAAACATGCTCAGTGATCCAAAATACAATTCTGGTTATAACTGTCAAGTCATGAAACATTAACTTGCTCATTGACTTCTGTGGCCAGGATATACCCAAGTCTTTTCACTTGGCATTTCGAGAATGTATTGAATTAATCGACAGACTGCACAGCTGTTTGTAAGGTTTTTTACTATAATGTGAAGTTACATCAAAAACTGAATTAAGATATTTTATTAACTCAGGCAGTCTCACAATGTAAAATGTCAAGTTAATCCTACTTTGAGGAAAGAGGTGAAACTAATCAAACTATGTTGTCAGCAATGCGATGGTGGCATTTCAATGATCAAAATGTACTCTTGGTCAAAATAAATTGTGCAGATTATTGCGAATATGCACCATTTGTGATAGTTTGGGTAAGGCAAACAAAAGAAAATGGGGCAAGGGTAAAGATTGTGGTAAAACAATATTTATTAAATATGCACTAATGCTGTTGGCCAATCAGAAAAACAAAATGATGAACAGCAATTCCTCATACCCACAGCTGTTTCTGCTTTTGTTCAGGGACGTGTACTGACAAGAACTTAAAGCCAGGACTAGCTGGTGTAAACTGGTTTTGCATCTAGAAGTCCCAACATGTTTACTTCAATAGCAGAACACAGTATATTTCTGTTATTTATCTTGCCTTTTGTTTGTCATAAAAGGCAATTAATAATTTTACTACATAACATCTGCAATAGAAACCCTTAGTGTATAGATATTCATGTAATGTCTGTTCACATTTGGGTGGCCTAGTGTGACTCACCCACAACTATGTAGCCTAGTTGCCATGACAGTATTTTGTTCAATCGCCTGGCTATTGTGCTTCACTATTATGCAAAGTGAAATAATGTAAAGCTGGAACAACTGCATCTGCAGTCAAAGAATATAATGAACCATGTTTTTGAATTGCAATCATATATGGAGGCTAAGCAAGGAACCATTTGATTTTTCATCAATGCGATTACGGTGGGAGTGATTGGACAAAAATGCAGGCAACTATTATTTCCACAATCCTTGAGAGTAGATTAAAATATTTAAGGGAAACAAGGATTTGTTATAATTTTTTTTTAATGAATAGAACTCAGTTACTATAGTTTTCCAACTGGAAAATAACTACATTCCAATTGTGCCTTTCAGTTTAATTTTCAGAAATACAATTTCAAAGAGAAATGAAATGAAATGCCTGGCAAAGTTCCAAGCAGATAGCATTGTTCGGAAAGCATTATCAAAAACTAACAAGAAAACAGTAAACTAAAATGGTTAATTGTCACTAGATTTAGGTTTTAATATACTTCAATTTATATCCAATCCTTAAACTACTTGCTCTAAAATTACTCAATGCTTTCATTTGAAAAAATATATGCCCAGTACATTACAAAACACTCATATCATGAGGGAATGCCCAGCATCTAAGATTATAAATTTTCCAAAAAACATTCACGTTTCAAAGGCCCAATCATATGGATATGGCACATGGGGGCACCCACAAGATTTAGACTGCTGTTAATAACAGATGTGTTGTTCATCATTTGTGGTTGTTTAACATCAGCTGGGATTTTAAATGGCCTTAAAATACAACAACAAATCTGATTAAGATGTTCATACTTTGATCAGCTCCCTCATATTTTCCACAACCATGACTAACATAAACTCTTGAAGCCAAGATATCGTGACAAGAAAATTAAATGTCTTTGTGATATTAATTAAAACATAACGAAGCTATTATGATGCTTCCCCTGCATCTAATATTTTATTATTCCAAGAAAATGGAATTCAACATTGGAATCACCAGGTTGCAGGGTCGGCATTCAATTTTCCTCCTGTTGCGAAATACATCAGTGGAGCCTTTCTGATCATGGGCAAGTAAGACCAATTTTCTTCAAAATAAATTATTTCTAGTGAAAATTGGACCAACTCCTGGGAATTTTAAAGTATCAACTAAATATGCTGCTTCAAAAGCAAAATCATTTGCACTTTGGCACTGCAGCTGGTGTACAGGAAGCCATTTCGCAGGCCTGCAATAAAATAAATTAATGTTCATGTTTGACCGGCTTGTTTGAACAAATTCGACGCAAGGGCAAATACATAATCCATTCTACAACGGGCCATCACTTCTAAAAGTGATCTTCTATTCACAGGAAGGTAGACGTAAAACACTAAAGGCTAGAGGCGACTGATAATTATCAATGCTTCAAGCCTTGAAAAAGGTTTGCCAAAAATAACTCTAATCCTAATCAACTGTAAAACGAGTACCTTAAACCACAGTAGAAAACCAGAGCCTTCTGTCCAATGATATTATTCACAGGCCCATTTTATAAAAATCAATTTACCATGTATATAACGAGTGCTCTGCCAAGCCTATGGGGGCTGAGTAATCCTGTTGCTTATTGTACTTGGTGGGAGAAGCTGAGTGGTATTCAGATACTGCTTTTTCTCTCGATCACGCATCGCCATCCCACATTTTTACTTTGGTGTATTGTCTTATGTTTGTCCCACAAACATGACAATGCCAATGTACAATCGCGTCCCGGTCGGATTTCTATCTAGAGGGTTAATTGGGGGGGGTGGGGGGGGGAGGTAGAGAGGGAAGGGTGAAGGAGGCCGTGCATGCGGGGTGGCCGCCAGCCTGAGTGGGTGTTGTCCGTCCATGAGACGACTCGTGTAATGAGAGGGGCGCCGGGGCAAGCGGACATGACGAGGCTGCTCCCGCATCCGTCCCGGACATCGGCAAATAAAACCTCAACACTTTAAAATAGAAAGGAACAAAAACAAAAGGAAAGGGGTGAAAGTAAGTCTTGGGACCAAAAGAATCCACCGTGAAAAACCGAAGAGATAACTTACATACCGGACAAAAGAACCGCGAGTGGTTGAACAGCGAGCAGCACCCGGGCTCCACCTTAGGTGGGGCGGGCTCCCGCCGGCGCCATTTTGTCCTGTAAATAAAGCCAACATTTCGCCTCGCAATGTTTTAAGTTTTATTGTTTTCGACGCCAAATCCGACACACTTTTAAACTGCAAGATTAACCGTACATTTTCTGTTTCTTAAAAAAAAAAAAATATGTACACAGAAATCCAACGAGCGCCTGGCTATCTGCGCTCCGCATTAACGGACCGATCAGGCTTTTATTTTATTTTTCATGAAAAAAAAGGTGTTTGTTTTTTTTATAATCCACACCGGCAATGAACAATCCGTGAATAGCTGAGCAAAAAAAAAAAAAATAGGCGTCTTTTGATCCCGGGATTTTTGTGGGTACTGAGAATCCGCTGGACGTGTCTTTAACCATGTCCTTCCCGCACACTGCCTTGTGCCGTCTCACTCCCTCTCGCCTTCCACACGAATCCGCCGATCAAACAAGCCCCGCCCCCGCAGAGGGGGTGGGGCGTGTGGGGACTGGCAGCCCCCTCGCCCGTTTGATTGGCATTTCTGACAGCCAGTCAAAGGCGGGGGAAGTTCAGACGGGGGCGGGGTTGCTGTGAGATTATCCAATAGGCGAGTGGGGCGAGGGTTGGACTCGGCTGACCCCCGCACAGCCTCCACTCGTCTCCCCGCCCCGGCTGGGTGAGGAGACGGTGGAGGGGAATTTTGCAGCCGCCTTCCCAGCCAGCCCCTGCGCCCGGGCATGGGGAAACCCCGTGTCTTTTGTCAGGGCGGCCCGCCATTTCCGAGCGAGTGTTGGTGGGGGCGGGGGGGAGGGATGGGGAATGGATGGGTAGGGGAGGGGCTGCGGAAGCAGTGGCGGCTGCAGCTGCATCGGTTCACAGACCGAGGCCGGTGTCGGCAAAGCAAGAGTCGGCCCCAAGCTGCAAATAGACTGAATAGTCTCGTGATACGAATGGTTACCTGACGGGGGGAGGGGGGAGAAAGTCCCAAAAATAACAACAAACCCTATCCCGCCTGGACCAAGTTTTTATTTTCGTTTAAAAAAAAACCTCTGAAAATCGAGAACTTTATCAACAACCTGCAAATTCCGCCCCCTCTTCCTCAGCAACCCCCATGTTCGTTTTCCCCACCCACAGAAACGTCAGAGAGAAGCTGTAAAAAGGCACGGTCCGTGACCTCAGGAAAGCCCGAGGCTCGGCTTAAGGCCTGGTTGGATGAATCCTGAGCTTTTTAACAATAACACAAAAAATAAACACACAAGGAAGGAAAGAGAGTGTGAGAGAGAGGAAAACAGAACATTAGAAGAGGGGAGAAGGCAGTCCTATTCAGAAACGATTATTGAGAGAGAAATCGGTGAGTTTTCCTGTTTATAATTAGGTTGCCAAGAAATTTGATGGGTTTTATTGGTGTGGGTGTTGATGGTGTTTACATGATGAACACTGCGCACTGAAATATATATATGAAATCATTTTAAGCTGATTTTCAAAGCATCCTTTTCCATTTTAGTCTTCGATATTACATTTAGAAGGATAAATGAGTAAGCTAATGTGTATTTTGGTAGATTTATTCCACCTCGTGCAACTTCATCTCTAATGTTTTCTTCATTAGAAAACAACATGAAAGGCCCCAGGGTAGCACTCAGTTAGGAGACATCCGGTTCTGAGATCTGCTCAGGTATTTCTCCCCCTCAAAACATCATCTGCATTCAACCTGCACAAGTATCATAATGATACAAACGTTTAAGACTTTATTATCAAAATTATAGAAATATTAGAAGTAACTTGACGTTTTGAATACTTTGTATCATGAAACGTATTTTCAAGTTACATGAATCAGAAAATCAAACAGATTTATTTGGCTTATTGTTATGTCAATTCCGATTGTTGCATCCAGTTTTTCATCAATAATATCCCAGTAAGAAAAAATATCAGAATGGCAGGTAGGATTTCTGTTGCTATTTTTTGATGAACAACTTTAAATAAATAGATTATTTGTTGTAGAAAAAGGGAACGCACCTTTTCTTGTATTAATTTAGAGCATGGTCTCTTGGAACCACATGGTCTACAAAGGTGTTCTGGCTGAAGATGACACAGATGTTTGGTTTAGTTTTGCCTGCCTTAGATGGATTTTTATTGCAGAGTTTCTAATAAATTTTAAAGTTAGTTTTCACCGGTGAGGTTGGAATGAAGTGCAAATTTTAAAATGTTTATCGTGTAGCCAGCGTCGATGCTTTTAGCTATCGAGGTGAAAAGATGGTTCCTGTATCATAAATCCACACCTTGTTATGAAATGTTAATACTGGCCGTCAGTCCATTTTATCTTTGTCACTGTTGTTTCTGAGACGCACGTTAAATTCTCAGTTGAACCTTTATCTTTTTAAATCCTGGGGTAGGGGGGGGGGACGACGACGACTTTGGTTGCAAGTCATAACAAACTATACAGTTTGTTGTAAAGCGTAGTCAATTATGTCGTGGAGATTCTGCTCTCCTTTCGATGTTTCTCAGAGGCCTAACAATAAATCGATGTAAATTTAACATTGCCCCGCGTCACCAGGAAGCCAAATCCCATGTCTTAAAAAAAGGTCTCCAGACCAAGAATGCTAATTGCCAACTTTGTATCTACGATATTGCTTTCACGCAGATCCTCTTTTCGATAGTAAGCAGCATAACAACTTAAATTTTCTTGGCGTGTAAAATCATCGTGATTATCCATAACCTAAACTCTGACCTAGTTATTTATCCTTAAATCTTCAGAGGTAACTTGTGCCGTGTGTGTATGTGTGTGTGTGTGTGTGTGTGTGTGTGAGAGAGAAGGGAGGGAGGGAGGGGGGGGGGGGGGGGGGGGGATGTTGGGGGAAGGGTTGGTAGTCTGCTCTTACTGTGTTGGTTTTGTCTGAAGGTTTTTTTAAGGTTGGTCTTCGAGTGGTGATTTGAAAGTTATTTGGTTTTTATATCGAATTTCTTGGAAATTGCTTCTGTTGTATTTAAAGGTAAGAATGGGCATTAACTTGAAGAGGTTAAATGTAGAACGATGGCTTATTATTTCACTGAAATTATTAAGATCTACATAAGATATAGATTAATTGCAATGCTGATATTCTTTGGTGTATTAACTTCCAAAGCTTAGATCTGATTTACTTTATTCAAAGTAATTTAATCCATATTAGTGGTCGAGAAAACATAAAATCGATTATTAGGACCCCGCGTTGTAATTGCAGAATTCAAAAAGAGAGAAATCAGGTTGGTATTGTGTTCTATTAGTAGAACTGGTTATTGTGTGGACAGAGAATTCGGCTCTATGCTGGGCGAAGCTTGCTATATTCGGCGTTAGCGGAAATTGAGTCTCAGGCTTTGAAGTTAAGGCAAGGCCCGATATGTCTGGGAAGCAGGATTGCACTTCAGGAGCCTGACACAAATGTTTAGCGCTGGAACAGTCGATGCAACACCTGTACAGGTCTTCAGCTTCCTTGGATACGGATGGTAAAAGTGGATTTATTACGTTTATTTTGTTTGTGGTCAGTAGTGAATTCTCCCATGTTGTATTTTTAATAAAAAGGGGGAGGGGTAGTGCAACCACGTACTAGATACTGAAATAGAAATGTTATATGTATTAACAGGATTATATATTGCCCGATTTTCTTCTGATAACTGCCTTATTAATAAGTTTTGAGATTGCTATTTTGAAACTAATGATTAATTTTCTTGAGGACGAGTGGAAGCATTCCTGTACAAGAATCAGAGTGGGGGAGGGGATTGATTTTAAATCTAGTTCCATCAGTTCCAGCACTTCGACAGATCCAAGACTTAAAAATTGGTGTTCTTAAAAACATTTTCATTCGCTGATTGCCAAGTCTGTATAAGGGAAAAGTTAAAAAACATTATTCATATTTTGGGGTGTTTAGGATTTGTAGGTTGCACACTTGCAGCTTTTCAAATCTGTGTGAGAAGCTTGATATCGGAGCAAGAGTACGCGAATTACCAGGAAGATACTATTTGATACTAGCAAAAGTACATATTGTTCAGGAGTCCATATTTTTGTCACGTTCGATACCAGTCTTTGATCCAGGCATTTCGTTTTATGCTTTAATGATCTCGCATCTTACTCAAATGTCTTGTGTAGCTGGGAGATTTTAGACTGTTATGACCCTGTCCCAAGAAAAAAAAATGAAGTTCGAAATCAAATGGGGTCTGAATGACTCGTACATTCCATTAACCATACGTGTGTTCCAAAGCAATGGATTACAAACGTTAAGATTGTTGCAGACAAACGAGCGTTCGTTTATTATTCATAACCTTCATCTTTATTACCTTGATCAGTAAATACAAAAGAGAACGAAGTTGGTGGATTTGTGACTACGGGACAATCTTTAACAGTTAGTTTAAAGATTGTGTGTTGCAGTTGAGGGTGTGGGGGAGGGGGAGGGGAAGGAGCGCCTGTGTAGAATGCCACTTCATTGATACACTGTAGTGAACGTTGTGATGTATTTCTTCGAGTCACGAGCCGAAATTGCTCCCGGGACTAAAATATATTTTGGATATTTGTAGAGGTTGTGCATTATTTTATGGTGTTAGGAAATCGATTTTCAAATGCCTTTTTTTCTATTCTCAATGCTTCTGTTGACGTTGCTTTTGTGGGTTGTTAAAGGTTACCCCGAACGATGACCTGTCAATTAAGTACATGAAATAACGTTTAATATGTTCCGTTGAAAAGTCGCACACTATATGTGGCATCGTGGAAGAAACTGGCTAATGGCTTTGGTGAAATTTGATCTTGGATGAAGTTCTCTCGCATACTAATTAACAGGCAGATGGTCGTGGTGCGTTCGTCTTGAGTGAAGACTGTGTATAAATTTTGGTCACGCTGATAAATTGTCAATCTCTCCAACATTAAACTACCAAAGATAAACAGATTCTTCATATTTTTTATTATCCCTGTTTCAATATAGAACAGTACGGCAAAATATTTAAAGCAACTTGGCTTTTTGTGTTTTAGTAAGGAAACTGACAGATTGGATTTAGGACGTGGTTTTGTCGATTGCAGAGCATACGAGTGGATTAGCAAATGGATAAATAAAAGCAAACCGTATTGTTCAGGCTGCCACGTCCATATAATTAAGGCACAATGAACATGGAAGATTATAATTGGTATCTTTTTTAAATAGGCAACAACATTTAAACCTATGTTGGGCAATAAATACCTATCAGTAGCGGCCCACATCAAGCCTGGAGCTGGAGTACTTCGTTATCCTGCGAGCGCACCGAAGTCCTGGGCGGGACGTGTTTCTATGATATACGCTAATGTTTATATGGGACATAATTTTATTCTATGTAGGGCTTTTAAGGATATAATTAAATTTAGAATACAGTCTTGGAAAATCCGTGAAAATGGTTTTTATGCAAGCGTTTGAGTAATAGAATAACATGCATATTCAATCCTTGTGTTTTAAGCTCGAATAGGCCTTTCATGAAAATGGCTGCAGTTGCGTCTTCTTGTAGCCTTCGTTTCCATCTGTAGATTCCCGCGAAGAATTTTTAAGTTTTTTGCAACATTTGCCAAATTTGAATGGTATTGACCAATTTTTGAATCGAAGTGGGCCGATATCTCCGAGAAAAACTTCACGACTGCAAGCCTACTTTTTGTCGTACTCTACTACATTATTTAATTGTATTTTATTGGAAACTGAATGAGAGTTCAGGAATTAGGTTACAGGTGCGAAATCATTAATGTACCTCGTTACGAATATTTTATGCAAATCCAAACAGTAGATGCTTCGAGTTTGTTATTGAGAATCCTTTAGAATCCACGATTTGGGTATACATGTGCGAACGGGGGGGGGGGGGGGGGAAGGGAATGTGAAATTGCCTGCTATTTTCTGAAATTATACTACATTGTTGTCCTTCACGACTGGCACGTGATTAATTGTACATGAGATGTTAACTGGTTTTATAGAAAAATGAATAATTACCATTGTGGATCTTTGCCTGTGTGCAGCATTTCCAATTGACTGACAATTTAATGTATAATGTTTGGGAAACATGGCTGCATTTCTAAAGATTAAAGCAATGTTTTTGAAGAGACATCGTCAGCACCTTGATCACAATTTTCCCAATTCCAACCCCCCCCCCCCCCCCCCCCCCATCTATTTGCCACGTTTTATGGATGGGTTTATAAACATCGAGCAAATAATTCAAATTATAACTTTAAAGACAAGTAAGTAAAATTAGTCCACCCAGCAAGACAATTTCATAACCAGTGAGTAATAGATGTCACAAATGACAAATTATTTGTCGTTCTCCGCACAGCTCCTTTAGAAATTAGTTTGCAATGGATTGTTTCCTATGAGTTTTGGATCATGGCGTGTTGACAGACCGCAGTTGATCTAAAGTTAGGTAATTGGTCGAAGTTGCGTTTCCCTTCTCCTGCATTAGGATTAAAAATGAGATAT
Source organism: Rhinoraja longicauda (assembly GCF_053455715.1). Lineage (NCBI taxonomy): Eukaryota > Metazoa > Chordata > Chondrichthyes > Rajiformes > Arhynchobatidae > Rhinoraja > Rhinoraja longicauda. Next base: position 11,558,242 of record NC_135969.1, read on the forward strand.
GCAAATTAAGTACATCGACCCCATTTTCTTAAGGTGTTTGGAATGATTCCAGTACGATTTTCACCTTTTATCAAGCGTTTGGTTTTTGATTGGCTGATTATTTTCTAATACGATTGTTACATTTATTTTAAAAAGGTCTCGCGTGCAGAAATCGTAGAATTACGTTTGTTTTATGATTTATAAATTCTGGTGATTAATCAAAGATCGTGTTTTATTAAACACTATTCCGACTTATCCTCAACCGGAAATCATTTTGGAATGGTGCGAGGCATACTCCACGTAAGATCAGCAAACATCTCCTTTTTTGGAGAACGCTGCAGCCAAACGTCTGTTTAGATGTTTGTTTCGACCCGACGTTTAATGTGTTACAAAGCGCAAGGCGAGCGTCTTTAAAACTATTTTTTCTAACATTCTGCGACTGATGTTTTCTATTTGGCTGGGTCATATTTTAACTTTTGTCGCTAGTGCTGTTGCCAATGGCGGACATCCCGCCTCCCACCTCTGACCATTCATAGGTGCAACTCCTTGCTCAAAGTATTTGACAGAATTTCCTTACTAAAGCTGGATTTGGATAATCGGGGGAGGGAAGGAAGGGGGAACGCGACGTTGCCGGTTCTATTTAGAGGGCTTACTGAATTAAAGCGATTTTTGAATTAAAGTGATCATTCGCACCAGTAACGCTCTAATATCTGATTAGGCAAGGGAGAAAAGGAAAAAAACCCGATAGATTTTTTTGCTGCTGGGCAGCCATGAATTCGGGACGCCATTTTTTACAGGGCTATGAGCACGTAGATAATCCTTTAAATTTATTTTGCGAAATCGATTTGTTTTTAAACGAATATAGACGTTGAATGGGAAATGGCTACCCCCACTTTGGATTTTCCTGTGCAATTGTGAGTGTAATTTCACAATGCAACAGAGGAATGTAAGGCGTGCGATTGCAGAAACAGCCGGTGCCTGGAGGTGGATTAATGTCTCAGAGAGATTGCATCATCCTCGCTCCCACTGGGCCTCTAAAACCTTTCCAGCTGTAAAGTAGCCAAAAATAAACCAATTATGAAAGAGCACAAACATAGGCGGCTGATTTTTGCAGCATATGTATAAAGGAACTGCACTGAGGTGTGCCCTCATTCCCTCGATCCAAAAGCTCTTCGCAGAAAATGGATTACTTTATTTTTCTTCTTTTTAAAACGACCACGATGCCCATCCACGCAAATAACAAGGAATTAACGAGAAATACCGCATCCTGACATTTGTAATTCACCATACAATTAATCCGACGACCCATTCACGGGTTATCTTTCGAAGATGAAGGGAATCGCTCCAGTTTGCTTTGGGTTAAGGTGGACATATTGCACCTATATTTCCCGAACGATTGATGGAAATAAAGCGATTCGTTAATTTTGTGCCAGATTGTCTTTGCGTGCTGACGTTAAGAAGCATGCGCATAGACTCTAATATTGTTGCCATTCTTATATCCTTCCTGCGAGGGGCAATCCGAGACGTAAAACAAACGTTTATGGTTTCTTATCTACGTTTCCCATCGGAAACCACCGTCCCATAGTTGTGGAGATTCATTCAACCATGAATCCTGTTTAGACCTCTTTAGCACGGAAAACAACAAACTGTAGGAAATACTCAGCTAGCTAGCCAGCAAAATTAACGTGATTTTTTTGTGGGGGAATATAAATTGGAACTCCGGAGGCAGATTGTGAATGCAACCCGACAATGCAATAAATCCAGAGCAGCGCCATAGAAATGAATTTTTAAAACAAAATGTTATCTCCCATTGAAAGAAACAAAAGAACTACGGAGCAGGAGTAGACCAACCAGCCCCTTGATCCTCCTTTGGCATTTCTTGTGATCATGGCTGATTCAGTCTTGGTACCACCATTTTCCTTCTCTCCACTCCCACTTCAGACCCAACGGGGTGATCTATTGTCTATACATATAGAAACATAGAAAATAGGTGCAGGAAGAGGCCATTTGGCCCTTCATTTCATTGCGATCATGGCTTATCGTTACAATCAGTAACCTGTGCCTGCCTTCTCCCCGTATCCCTTGATTCCACTAGCCCCGAGAGCTCTATCTAACTCTCTTGTTCTTGAATGTGTAGGAACAATCTATGTTGTTCGTGCTATACTTAAAAAAACCAAAAAAAACCTTGCCTGCGGTATTCTCTTTGGATACTTCGTGATTTCAGCAGTTACTGCTGCTCTGAATTGAAACATGTTAGTTGTACCTATGTAAGCACTCTTGCATTTTTATTCTTTATTAAAAAAATTACAAAAGTGACCACGGTTGTGAGAGAAAAGGGCAAGAAAACATGAATCAAGTTTTGCAACATTGAACTTATTTTGTGGAAGCTTGCAGGTTATGCTAATCAAAGCAAAAGCATGGATTATTTTGAGATAGGAGAAGAGGATGTGAGAATTCAAAATTATGTTGCGCTGAATCTTGTTTGAAATGTGTTTGATGCAGGGAAAGTAAAGGAACATACGACTTATTTGAAATTCTCTCTATTGACTCTCCAATGGGAGAATGGTCACAGGAGATTTTATTAAAATGGATTATCACAGAAGGAGAAGAACGTTGGAGGCTTTCGGAATCTGCTTACTTTCCTAATTTTCCTTTCTATGAGCACAAAATGAATGTCGGCATAGGTTCTCCCAGAAGTAGGTGCATGGGCTGTTGTACACCGAACATCTTGAGCCTGAAGGTATATCTGATTGATTGATTAAAGCTAGACATTTGGAAGAGATTATGTGGTATCCTCAAGGACCTATCTTTTAATCTCAGTATATTGCAACTGGCTGTAGGAGACAGATTTTTCATCAATAATGGTTGTCTCAGACAGTTTAAAAACAACTTCAGATTTTAGTCTATAGGCTTAATGAAAAGACCTGCCTTTCAGAAGAATATTTTCCACTTGCAAAATTTAGTGAATTTGGCGTTCTTCTTGTTGCTGTGTGTTTTGAGGTCGCCTCATATGGGACAAATCCTTCTGATGAACAGAGCAAAGGGGTGGCAGGTTTTGCAGAATGTGTTACCAAATGAACTTTCCATTCACATCACTACTGGTGTATATTGAATTTTGCTGGAACACTCAGCTCCACACTTCATCATAGCCTTGACCCAAATGTAGCTCAATTTTAGAGTGAGATGAGTGGTAAAACTGGAGTCAATGCGCTTCAGGTGTAACATACTCAATTGGTTGCAATCATACTTTGCAGAATGATTTGATGATTGTGGTTATCGAAGGTTGGTTTAGTTTAGAGATACAGCTGTGAAACAGGCCAACAGAGTACCAGCCGAATAGCAATCAATACTAGGGACAATTTAAATTATACCAAGCCAATTAACCTACAAACCTGTACATCTTTAGAATCTAGTCTGTTATCTCGGTCACGGGACCTATCTTTGAGAGTTCCTGAGAAATGTCAAGCAATATTTACAGCGCATAAGCACAAGGCAATCCATCCAAGCTCATCTCCAAACTTGGAGTCAGCACTTACCTCTGCAACTGGATCCTCGATTTTCTGACCAACAAACCAGAATCAGAGAGAATAGGTCAACCTCTACAATAATCCCCAACACTGGTGCCCTGTAAGGATGCATTCTCAGCCCCCTTTTTTATTCTTTATACACCCATGACTGCAGCCAAATACAAATCCAACTCAATTTACAAAGTCGCAGATGACACCACCAAACAAGGCCTGGTAATAAATAATGACAAGACGGAGTACGGGAATGAGATTGAGAACCTCATATCCTAGTGCCAAGATAACAACCTTTCCGTCAATGTTAGCAATACCAAGGAGATTGTGATCGACTTCAGAAAGCGAAGCAGTACATATACCTTGACGGCGCCGAAGTAGAGATGGTTGAAAGCTTCAAGTTCCTAGGAGTAAATATCACCAGCAACTTGGCCTGGACCAGCCATATTGAAGCAATGACCAAGAAAGCACACAAACACCTCTACTTCATTAGAAGGCTTTGGAAGTTCGGCATACAAGTTTCACCAACTTCTATAGATGTGCAGCAGAAAGCAATTTATTGGGATACATCACAGTATGGTTTGGGAACATCCTCATCCAAGACCACAAGAAATAGCAGAGAATTGTAGACGCAGCCCAGACCATCACACAAACCAACCTCCCCTGCATTGACACCATCTACGCTTCACGCTGCCTCGGCAAGGCCACCAGCATAATAAAGGACGAATCATTTCGGACACTCTTCTCCCCTCTCCCATTAAGCACGAGGTACAGAAGTTGGATAGCACATGCCTCCAGATTCATCCCAGCTGGTATCAGACAATTGAACTATCCTATCACCAACTAGAAAGGGGTTCTGACTTACCTTCTACATCATTGGTGACCTTTGGACTATCTTTAATCAGACTTTACTGGACTTTATAATGCATTAAACATTATTCCCTTTATCATATATCTGTACATGGTGAAATGGTTGATTGTAATCATGTATAGCCTTTCCGCTGACTGGATAGCATGTAACAAAATCAAAAATGCTTTTTACTGTACCTCAGTACATGCGGCAATAGATGAAACAACATATCCTTTTCAATGAAGAGAGTTAAATCACATAATCATTACATCGAATGGCAACACTGTCACTGAGTGCTACCATCAACACCCACAGGTCCATCATTGACATGAAACTCAACTGGGCAGCCAAATAGATACTGTGACTAAATGTAATGGGTCAGAGGCTGGGTATTTAGCAAATCGCTCATCTTTTCTGCCATCTTCAAAGCACAGTTCAGGACAGGGAGAATATTTTCCACTTCCGTAGAAGAGTGCAGCTCCAACAATATAAGAAGGGTCTCGACCCGAAACGTCACCCGTTCCTTCTCTCCAGAGGTGCTGTTACTCCTGCATTTTGTGTCTATCTTCATATGAAACTCGACGCTACGGATAAATAAACCCACATGATTGCAATCTGCTCCAACATGAGTAGTGTGGAGATGCAAGGACTGCAGATGCTGGAATCTTGAACAAAGTGCTGGAGGAACTCAGCCAGTCAGGCAGCATTTCAAAGCTTTTGACTCGGGTCTGAAGAAGGGCCGTGATCCGAAACTTGATTTAACCATTCCATCCAGAGATGCTGCCTGGCCCGTAAAGTTCCTTCATTACTTTGTGTTTTGCCACTAAAATGTGCAAAAGGCGTTGCAATTGCTTATCTGAGATACTCTAATAGCAACCCCTAAACCTGTAGGCACTTCCACCACAAACTAATAGGCACCTGTGAGCATCATCATTTAAAGGCTCCTTTCTTTGTCACATTACATCCTGACTTGGAAATATATTGCCATTCCTTTATTGCTTCATGGGTCAAAGCCTAAATTCCATACATAACAGCATTGTAGGTGTACTCATGCTAGTTATTCAACAAGGTGGCTCATCACTACTTTCCCCATGAGAAATAAAGGCAGGCCTTGTCAGTGATGCCTGTGGTTGTAAATTTGATTCTGGTATTTTTAAATAACAGGAAAACTGGAGACATTATACAATGCAAACATTGTGTTGTCAATTTTCAGCGTTTATTGAATCAGTAAATTGCCTGATCCATCATGTGGATCCACCCATAATATGAACATTTTGAGATGGAAGATAGAATTTGGACAACAATATTATTTCAAATAATTTCACAGGCAGAATTCATTAACCAGATTTCAATAAATCAAGATTTTGAAAGGGAACAACAGACTTTCTGCCTCTGGCATAAATTAAATATTGGATTCTACAGGCAAGCCTTGGATAGAACTTGATCTTATAATTGAAGGATATATCACAGAAGGCCACCTTTGCTTCACATAGTTTTTTACTGAGTTCAGAAGGTACTGTTTATTTCTCTGATGGAGTCAAAGACCTATACAGTATAGAATATAGAACAGTACAATATAGGAAAAGATCCTTCAGCTCACAATGTCAGTGCTGACCATGATCCCAAAGTAAACTAATCCCACCTGTCTGCACAAGGTCCATGTCGTTCTATTCCCTGCATGCTCATTTGTCTGTTTAACTGCTTTTTAAATGTGGTATATCTGCTTCTACCATTTGCCCCGCCAGCACCTATTGTCTGTGTGTCATTTGGTAGTAATAAAAGCATACTTGGTATATCCCCTTTAAACATTCCTCTTATTTGCCCGCTCTGATATTTCTGTACTGGGAAAATAGGTTATGACCATGTACCCTATTTATGCCTGTATATACTTCTATTAGGTTGCTCCGCGACTTCCTACACTCTAACGCAAATAATTCAAATTTCTCCCATTATAGCTGCTTCTCTCCAATCCAGGTAAAGTCCTGGAGAACCTCTTCTGCACCCACTTCAATACCTTCACATCCTTCCTATAATGTGGTGACCAGAACTGCACACAATACTCCAACTGTGGCCTAATCAGTTTTATAAAATCGCAAATGACTTGCTAACCTTTGCACTCTACATGCTGACTGACAAAATCAAGCATCTGTGCACCGTCTTTATCACTTATTCACTTGTGTTGTCCACTTTCAGAAAACAATGTATTTCTTCCTTAAACATAATAGTCTATATCTCTTGTTTCCCTTATCTCTAACTAGTCTGAAGAAGGGTCTCGACCCGAAACATCACCTATGCCCTTTCTCCAGAGATGCTGCTTGTCCCGCTGAGTTACTCTAGTTTTTAGTGCCTTATCTTCGGTTTAAACCAGCATCTGCAGTTCCTTCCTTAAGATCCTTCTGTATATCATTGGTTCTAAGGGTCCCGTCACTTGCTGTTCCTCTTGTATTTGACCTCCCAAAATGCATTACCTCACACTTGTGACAACCTTTGCTCAATTTCCACAATGCAACTTGCTAATAAGACCACCTACATTTTCATTAGTTATTTGTATTTGGTCCCAGCACTGATCATTGTGCAACACGAATTGTCATAGACCTCCAGTCAGAATAACATTCCCTCACCACTGCCCTCTGTTTTCACTGACCAAACACGTTTTGAATCCAACCTGCCAAGTCACACTGGATCCAAGTGACTTAATTTTCTATCAGCCAACCACAAGGGATCTTGTCAAATGCTTTATAAAAGTCCATCCACTGCCCTACTATTTAATCACCTCTTCAGTTCATTTAAATCTGTGCGGTATGACATCCTCTGCATAGTTATGCTGACTTTCCCCAATAAGTACAAATATACCTAGACCTGAAAAATCTTTTCCAATAGTTTTGCTACCACTGATGTCAAGGTCACGCCTATAATTTGTTGGATTATCGCTTTTATCCATTCTATACAAATAAACAACATTGGCTATTTTCCAGTCTTTCCAGCCTAAAGACAATATAAAGATCTTGGCCATGGCTTCGGCTATCTCTGCTTTGCATCCCTCAGCATTTTGGGATAGATCTCGTCAGCCCCATAAGACTTCTTGATTAGCACAGGTGTCAGAGGTTATAATAATAATAATACATTTTATTTGTCATATGTAGGTTGGCACAGGGTTAACGGTACAATGAAATGTATTTGACAGGACAACGGGTCACCTCAGCAGTAATATTCCAAGGATAAATAAGATTAGAAAATGACATTAGTAAGGTAAAAAGACAATATTAAAAATAGTTAAAAAGACAATATTAAAAAATAATCAACATATATGATTTGAAATGTGTTTATGAGTTCAGAAGCTTGATGGTAGAAACTGTTCTTAAGTCTGGTGGTACGCGCAGCCATACTCCTGTATCGTCTGCCTGACGGTAACAAAGAGAACAGCCAGCGTGCTGGGTGACTGTGGTCCTTGATGATGCTGCGTGCCTTCCGCAGGCACCGCCAGTAGAAAATGTCCTGAATGGCCGGAAGACAGTTGCCAGTGATGTGCTGTGCCGTCTTCACCACTCTCTGTAGTGATTTGTGGCTGTGGGCAGAATAGTTCCCGTACCAGACTGTAATGTAGCCCTTCAGTAGGCTCGATGGTGCATCTGTAGAAGTTTGTGAAGCTGCTGGCGTTCATGCCAAACTTCCTTGGTCTTCTCAGGAAAAAGAGCTGTTGGTGGGCCTTCTTTGTTATTGTGTCCGTGTGCAGTGTCCAGGAAAGATCCTCAGTGATGTACACACTGAAGAACTTAAAGCTGCTGACCCTTTCAACCTCAGCATCACCGATGTGGATGGGGAGGTGTCCACTCACCCGCTGTCTCCTGTAGTCCACAATCATCTCTTTAGTTTTGCTGACATTGTGAGAGAAGTTATTTTCCTGGCACCAGCTATTTAGTGCCTTTACCTCCTCTCTCTAGGCCATCTCATTGTTGTCTGTGATGAGGCCCAAGATGGTCGTGTTGTCAGCAAACTTTAGGATGCTGTTTGAGCTGTGCTTAACAGTACAGTCGTGCGTGAACAGGGAGTACAGGAGAGGACTGAGCACACAGCCCTGTGGTGTGCCTGTGTTGAGGATCAGTGAGGAAGTTATGGGGAGAAGGCAGAAGGATGGGGTTAGGATGGAGAGATAGTTCAGCCATGATTGAATGGCGGAGTAGACTTGATGGGCCAATTGGCCTAATTCTATTATTCTTTATGACTTATCCACCTCAATGTGGTTCAAGACACCCAACACCGCTTCATTCTTAATGTCTAGAATAGCAACATACCCCTCCATGATCTCATTACCACCCACACTGTTCACAAAAACGTGCCCTTCTGCCCCCTCATGTCCATGCTACCCATTATATCTACCTACACTAATCCAGGTCTGAAGAAGGGTCTCAACCCAAAACGTCATCCATTCATTCTCTCCAGAGATGCTGCCTGTCCTGCTGAGTTACTCCAGCTTTTTGTGTCAATCTTTGGTTTAAACCAGCATCTGCAGTTCCTTCTTATACACTAATCCATTTACTTGTATCAGGCCTGCTGTACATTAATGATTTTAATTCTGGTCTAAATGCTTCTTAAATGTCATGAGAGTATCTCTCTGCCACCTCTTCAGTCAGCACATTCCTCTGTGTGAAAATATTCATCTTCTGATTCCGTCTAAACCTTTATCTCTCACCTTAAACCAATGTCCTTTACGAGGAAAATAGACAAATCTACCCTATCTATCTCCCCATTACTTTATGTCACCCCTCAGCCTCCTCTGTTTGATGGGAAACTAACCCAATCGATCCAGTCTCCTCTAATGTGAATGCAACAATCCAGACAACATCCTGCTGAATCTCCTCTGTATGCTCCTGTAATGTAATCAGGTCTTCATACAATACTCCATATCTGCCTAACCAATTTTTCTAAAGTTGTAAAATGATGTCCCAGCTCTTATGTGGTACAGAACATGGAATTTGCTGATAGATATAACATTTTATTTAGTTTGGGTTTGTCTGCCACATTTGCCACTATTCTTTTATTGTTTACTAAGCCAAGGAGATGCAGTAACTTGTTGCCATTTTTTTAAAGCAGTGGATAACACATTGAAAAGTGAACAAATAAACTGAAGGTTAACAGTATTTTGAACATTCTGATTTTAGCAAGTGATTCATTATCATCCTTATTTTCAAGAGTTTATTTGCTTTTTCAACGTTAACAGTTTCTAGTTGATTTTTGATTTGATTTTGATTTTAACATGATGTAGTTTTATCTATGAGGAATCAATTTGATGAATAGATGGAAAGCAACATGAGTACAATATACATTTTACCTGGAGTCCAGATTAGAATTATATTGATGAACCATTAGTCACCAGCTCAATCTTGCCTACCTTATAACATTTGAAAAGAGCCGATTATTTTATGGACTTTGGGTCAGTACTTCTCTCAAAAATCAAGTTTTCGTGGTATGGTAAATATGAAAATGCTTAGCCCAAATCAAAATAGCATTAAGGTGTGTGTGTGTAAAATGCAAGTGACTTATGGAGCTATAAAGCTTTTCAGTGTTTCAAGTATACCTTATTTTCCCTTTTGGAGTCCTGTCCCAGTAGTTTTGCATGTTATCCAATGAAATTATACCATACATGACTAGATCAGTGGGTGCAAAAGAGAAAATAAACAGAGTTCAGAATATAGTATTACAGATAGAGAAAGTGTGGATAAAAAAGCACTTGTCAGAATGAGAAAGATTGGAAGATTGAGAAATTCACCCTGAGCATATGAAAGGCCTATTCATGTGTCTTAACAGTGGGGTAGAAGCTGTGCTTGTACTTGAACTGATGTTCTGTACTTCCAAGCTTTTGTTCCTTCTGTCCAACGGGAGAGGGGAGAAGAGCGAATGACCGAGGTGCGTGGAACTTGATAATGTGGTGTAGGGAGGGGGCGGCTGGTTTGCGCAATGGACTGGGCCGCATTTGCAACACTGCGATTTCTTGCAGTCTTGGACAGAACAGCTGCCACATCAAATGTGATGCATCGGGATAGGATGCTTTCTATGGTTCATCTGTCGAAATTGGTAAGAGTCATTGGAGACATGCTGAATTTCCATAACCTTCATAGGACATACAAAGCACATTGGTGTGCTTTCACGGCTGTGGTGTTAATGTTGTTGGACAAGGACAAATTATTGTTGATATTTACACCAGGGAATTTGAAGCTCTCGACCATCTCCAGTTCAGCACCATTGATGCAGACTAGGATGTGTAACTCACCCTGCTTCCTAAAGACAATGACCAAGTCCTTTATTTTGTTGATATTGAGGGGCAGCCTCCCTTCAGCTTCCATGTGGCGCAGCGGTAGAGTTACAGCGCTTGCAGTGCCAGAGATCCGGGTTTGGTCCCGACTGTGGGTGCTGTCTGTACGGAGTTTGTATGTTCTCCCCGTGACCGCGTGGGTTTTCTCTGAGATCTTCGGTTTCCTCTCACACTCCAAAGACGTACAGATTTGTAGGTTAATTACATAGAAACTGAAACATAGAAAATAGGTGCAGGAGGAGGGCATTTGGCCCTTCATACCAGCACCGCCATTCATTGTGATCATGGCTGATCATCCACAATCAATAACCCGTGCCTGCCTTCTCCCCATATCCCTTGATTCCACTAGCCCCTAGATCTCTATCCAACTCTCTCTTAAAACTATCCAGTGATTTGGCCTCCACTGCCCTCCGTGGCAGAGAATTCCACAAATTCACAACTCTGGGTGAAAAAGTTCCTTCTCACCTCAGTTTTAAATGGCCTCCCCTTTATTCTAAGACTGTGGCCCCTGGTTCTGAACTCGCCTAACATTGGGAACATTTTTCCTGCAATTGACTTGGTGTATGTGTAAAAATTGTCCCTAGTGTGTGTAGGGTAGTGTTAATGTGCGGGGATCGCTGGTCGGTGCGGACTCGGTGGGCCGAAGGGCCTATTTCCGCGCTGTATCTAAACATGTACTGAGGCCACCATGTTCCGCTTTCCAAACTCACCACAAAATTGTTGGCTTGACACCATACTATTAAATTCTCTGTATCCTTCCTGTACTCCTCATCATTGTCTGAAATTGGAACCACTGCAGGGGTGCCATCTGCAAACATGCAAATGGATTTAGAGCAGAATTTGGCCACTCAATTGTGAATGTGTAGGGATTGTAGTATGGGGCTGAGAACACAGGCGTGTGGGGTACTGATGGTGAGAATTATTGTGCAGGCTGTTTTGTTTCCTATACTGATTGCAACCTATGGGTCAGGAAGTCAAGGATCACATTGCAGGGGGCAGCGAAGGAGGGGGGCTGATGGGGAGGGGAGAGGTGATGAAACCTAGTTCTAGGAGTTTGGAGATGAGTTTGGTTAGAATTATGGTGTTGAAGGCAATGTCATTATCAATAAATCGGAGTCAGACTTGGATGTCCAGATGATCCAGGATTGAGTATAGGGCTAGGGAGATGGCATGTACAATGGACCTGGTGTGACGGTGGACAAATTGTAGTGGATCAAGGCTGTCTGGGAGGCTGGAGTTGATGTATGCCATGACCAGCCTCTCAAAGCTCTTCGCAATAAAGGAGTCACTGATTGGTAGTCACTAAAAGCATGCTACCTGTCATTCTTTGGCATTGGGACAATAGCAGTCTTAAAGTAGGCGGGAACCTCAGACTAGAGTAAGGAGAGGGTAAAGATGCTTGCAAATAATCCTGCCAGCTGGTCCGCACATGTTTTAAGAGCACAGCTGGGGATTCCATCTGGTCCAGTTGTTTTCTATGGATTCAATCTTTGGAAGATTGATCTGACGTCAGTTTGGTGACAGTGGATACAGGTGCTCTTAACGCTGTCAGAGCAAAGGATGTCATTCCTTAAACGTTTTGAAAGCGAGCATAGAATGCATTGAGCTTGTTGGCAAAGGGTCCGTTGTTGCTAATGATTCTGTCCGACTTTGCTTTGTAGCCTGTTATTACATGCAAGCAGTGCCACAATCGACTTATGTCTGTGTGGTTAGTTTGGAACTCTAGCTTGATCTGCAATTGGCTCTTGGCATCACTGATGGCATTGCCGAGATTTCTTGTGCAGATTGGGATCACCCGACTAGAACACCTCAGACTTGGTCATTATTAGGGAATGGATTTCATGGTTCATACGTGGTTTTCGGTCGGGGAACGCTCAGATTTACTCTTTGGCATGGAATCCTCTACACACTGTTGAAGTCTGTGACGACAGTGGTGTACTCATTTGGTTAGGTCACTGAGTCCTTGAATATAGACCAGTCCACTGACTCAAAGCAGCCATGTGGGAGCTTGCCTATTTCCTCAGACCAACACTGTTCAACTTTCTGTGTCGGGTCCTCATGCTCCAGTTTCTGCTTGTAAGCAGGGAGAAGTAGCTCAGCTTTCCAAAATGCAGGTGGGGGAATGTAGTGGTATGTGCCTTTGACAGTTGCATAGCAGTGGTAAAAAGCCCCTGGTGGGAAAGAGACATATTGATAGTATTGTGGTAGCACATTCTTCAGGTTGACCTGGTTGAAGTCACTGGCTATGATAAATAAGGCCTTATTTATCCTTCGTTTCAAAGCTATCGTGAGTGGTGAAGAGTATGCTCACAGTATTGCCATGTCCGAGCACCACAAAGTGTTGATTAGGAAGCAGACCCTTCCATCTCTTACCTTGCCCGAGATATTATTTTAATTATCATTGACTGCATGTTAGGATTAAATGTAAAATGTGACAAGGTGTCATGTTGTCATATATAGAAAATAGAATGTTTTTATTCAGCGTTTTTTTACTCCAGCATTTTGTGTCTATCTTTGGTATAAACCAGCATCTGCAGTTCCTTCCTACAAAGAATGTTGTTAGTACCAGGCTATTTTGGTGGAATCTTACCTGGAATGCTGCTGGAGAAATATTCTCAGCTCAATGGAACATTTTGCCACCATACTTTATAAACACCCTTCTTTTAAAATATATTATTCTATCCACACTGCAACAGAATATGTGGCAACAGGATTGGGTGTGCCTTTTGGTATTTTGATACTTCTGTATCTGCCACAGAAGGCAGTGGAGGCCAATTCACTGGATATTTTCAAGAGAGTTAGATTTAGCTCTTCGGGCCAAAGGAATCAAGGGATATGGGGAAAAAGCAGGAACAGGGTTTTGATTTGAGATGATCAGCCATGATCATATTGAATGGCGGTGCTGGCTCGAAGGGCAGAATAGCCTGCTCCTGCACCTATTTTTCAATGTTTCTATGACTAAAAACAGCAGAAGTATGTTTGGTAGAAAGTGACAAATTTAAGCATTGACCTGACATTTTGCTTTGTAGGACAATGATTAACCTCAGTTTAATCTCTCTTTCTGGGATTGAAACATTCCAAGCAAAAAATTAACCATGAACATTATTTTCGTGCCTAATGTTGCTTTTAGCATGAAATACAGTAATAATGATCTCCAGCTTCTTGTGGCATGGTTGGAATTGGTTGTAATTAATATCATTGGGCTTCTTTCATTGTCAATCCTGGATCACACACTTCCAATTCAAATTTTGTAATAAAAAGATAGTGAATATCAACTTTATTCTAACCACTGCATTCAATAGACAGTTTTTAAATTGCACAAAAGTTTGTATGAAACTTGCATTTGGTCATTTATTGAACCAAATTCTGTGTTATCAGAGATTTTACTTTGTTTTTTAGGTTATAACCTGGTTTCCACTTAATTGAATACCTACACTAGATTGAGAAGATCTAATAATTTTGGATAGAACACACACAGCGCAGCACCAGAAAAATAGCTAAATGCGTTGAAAAATAGTCAGTAAAAATAATGTTTGGGGTAATGTTAATCGAGTAGAAAAAGTGATTTATAAAAGTAAAGCCTTTGTTCTGGTTTCAAGTGGTCACCATCAGGTGCTCTGGTTTCATAAACATCAGATGTGCACCATTTTATGAGAAAAAAACAAAGTGCTGAAGGAACCGGGTCAGGCAGCATCTGTGGAGACATTTCTGGTCTGATGGAGTGGGGGGCGGGTGGGGAGGAAGCTGGAAAAGAGGTGGGACTGGAGCAAAACTCTGGTGAGGATAGGGGGGGGGGGGCACTGGCAGGTAGGGGAGCTGCAAAGCGTAGCTGTCGAGTCGGGTACAATTACAACATTTAAAACATTTTGACAGGGACACGGACAATTACAATTTAGAAAGATATAGGCCAAACACAGGCAAATTGGATCAGCTCAGATTGGCATCTTGGTCAGCATGGACCCAGTTCATTGAAGGGCATGTTTCCATGCTGTATCTTTCTTAGGCCCTCCTTGGCTGACCATGGGTGATGCATCCTAGTTGTCTGCTTGCTCCACACCTCGGCTAGAGCAGCGTCGCTGGTGGCTGAAGAGACCAATGCGTATAACACTGTCTAATTCAGGGCAAGGTTTTATTAAACAAGGGCATTTAACTCAACCATTCAGAGATTTTCATGAACCAAGTTCGCACACTGCAGAGGATGCCTACAGCCACATAACAGCTGGTAAATCCATCCCGCCGGTCTCTCAAATGTGTGTTTGTATATACGGGCTGTACATAAGTCAGGTGTCCATAACCTGGGCAGGACCTGCATTCTAAATTCATTACATTGTTTGTAGTTTGTAAATGGACTCCGATGGTTAACGTTTGTGCATAATTTCTTCTGTGTTTGAGATAAATCCCTGCCCTAGGAAGCAATTACGAAGCTGGTCGTTTGTCTGCAAATTTTGAGTTAGTTTAATATGGGTGTGCCAAGGTGCAGTACTGCGATACTCTTAATTTGCTCGAAGTACGTCATCAAAGCTTATGAAATATTTAGAAAATCAGTGCCAAGGCTTATTTCTTCATGCAGCTCTTCCAGTATTAGATTTTGTAATCAAAGTTAATAATGGTTACATTTCATTTCTGATTGGTGAAAGTCCTGGCCTATTTAATCATTAATATGATACCAGAACATAAAATTTTCTACACACTAGTACCTCACTTGGCACAAAGAAAGCGTCTCCAGGAAAGAGAGTGTTAATGGAATCACCACTAAAAGGTATTATTATAGCACCACACACAGAGAAAAGAAAGGCAGACAGTGTTCCCGTGGTTGCTGGTTGTTGAGCTTGTTCCATAAAGAAATCTCGGCTAAGAAGAGCAACTAGACCAAGTGGACCCAAACCTCTCCTGCATTGGTGCAGCACCCTCTCCCCACCCCTCCCCTCTCCCCACCCCTCCCCTCTCCCCACCCCTCCCCTCCCCTCCCCTCTCCCCACCCCTCCCCTCCCCTCTCCCCCTCCTCCCCCTTCCCCTCCCCCCTCTTTTCCTCATCCCCCTCAACCCCCCTTATCATCCCTCCTCCCCCCCTCCACCCACTTCCCCCCCTCCCACTCTCTCCCCTCCCTCCCAAAGAGATAGATTTAAACTTTAAAATGTGAATAACTTAAAAAATATAACACCGATTTCAATGAAACTTCTTCCATTAGCACCAAAGGGTCGCGCTATCGTGTACCGTTTTGGCTGTAGTTCAGGAACAAACAAACAAACAAACAAACAAATGAGAGTTTCAGTCTAGATGCAGCCAAAAGTAGAGAAGAGAGAAAGCAGTTTCCATCATCATTTTTAACAGAAAGACTTCAGGATCCAGACACAGCACAACAGGGCAGCCACTGCCTGCCCCCAACAACGATGTGGATTTGCAGTGACAGGTCAATATTTAGTTCATCATTTTTTTGTAATGTTAATCGAGGAAAACATATTGGCCACAAAAGCAGAAACTTCAAATTGATGCATTACCAATTAAACTTGAGCATCTACCCATATATATCCTCTGCATGATGCCTTATCTGGAGTTTAGACCCCAAATACAACATTCTATCAAAACTGTGCGGAAAGATCAGGCTAGATATTGTGATCAAATTCAATAGGGAGAGAAAGAACAAAAATACAGCACCCCAGCTGTTACCTGTACGAGATAAACAAACTGACCACAATATAACCACAGGAATTTGAGGAAAGTGATACCGAGATTAAAAATCAGCCACAGTCTTACTGAATAGCAGAATCTCAGGAGCGAGTGAATGGTCTACACATGCTTCTATTTTTTTGTAATGTATAGACAATCATTGCTTAATACAGGTGTTAGAGGTTATGGGGAGAAGGCAGAAGAACAGGGTTAAGAGGGTGAGATAGATTAGCCATGATTGAATGGTGGAGTAGATTTGATGGGCCGAATGGCCTAATTCTACTCCTATTCCTTATGACCTTGTAATCAGATGTGCAATTTTTCTGTTATGTTTTATGGAGTTGCTTATTTTCTGAACTAGCAGGTTAAATGTTAAAGGTTGAAGCAAGCTGTCAGGGAGGGAAATGAATTAAAAAGTACACAGTAAAAGTCCAATAATCCAGCACCCGCTGGACTTTAATGGTGCCGGAGTAGCACGTTCTCTTGACTGTTAGATATTGCTCCTATTAATACACCAACACACTTTTAATTCATTTAAAAAAATGTTCCATAATGGTACAATAATTTTCCTGGTGAGCTAGGTGACTTTAAAGGGGGCACGTAGAACAGGCCCCCCCCCAGTGAATTTAAAAGGAGCACGGGGGTGAAGCCTCTTGAGTTTAAAAGGATTGTTACGGGTGCTTGGGAATAGGGACCCCAGTGTATTTAAAGGGATCCTTGGTGAACCAAATGTCAAACAGTAGGTTTCCACACAAAGGATAGGTGTTATTGGAGTTTTGCTGTAAGATACATATTTTTGGAGTTTTGCTGTAGGATAAATATTGTTGGTGTTTTGCTGTAGAATAAGTATTATTGGAGTTTTGTTGTAGTTGGGCATGATTGAAAATTAATCAAATCTCTCAATGTTGGACTCAAACGGTCATCATACATAGGGCTATTTTCTGGTGCTGAAGTATTCATTGAGAAGCTCTGTGTGTTTAGTCTGTGGGAGCGTTTCACTTTCTGAATGTACTTAAATCACATTGTGCACTTATCAAATAGTAGACACAGACATAATGATCATTATGCATAATAACTGTTCTTAAAGTTGATATATTACAGCTAAGAAGGCCAGCTGTATAAATTGAAGCTAACTTTTCAATGAGTTGCCATAGTATTCCTTGCATGATTCTGATGCAGCACCTTCTTAAGTACTTTAGTTTAGTTTAGAGATCCCGTGTGGAAACAGGCCCTTCGGCCCACCAAGTCCGCACTGACCAGCGATCACCGCAGTTAGTTTAGTTTAGAGATACAGTGTGGAAACAGGCCCTTTGGCCCACCGAGTCCGCACCGACCAGCGATCACTGCATATTAATACTATCCTACACACACTAGGGACAATTTACATTTATATGAAGCCAATTAACCTACAAACCTGTACATCTTTGGAGTGTGGGAGGAACCAGAGCACCCGAAGAAAACCCACACAGGTCATGGGGAGAAAGTATAAACTCCATGCAGACAGCACCTGTAGTCAGGATCAAACCCAGGTCTCTGGTGCTGGGTTCTTTTATTGCATAGTCAACTGTCAAGAGTGTATAATGGACGTAGGTACCGACAATAAAACAATGAAACTCTTACTTAGAGCAACATAACAGGCCTGAAAAACACAATACCCACACATAATATAGAATAAATCAATTAAAAAATCAATAAATTAGTAATCACAATACTAATGCAAAATACTCATAGTCCTTAGTACAATAAAGACAGTCCATAGAAATTCATAGTGGGGTTAGTGCTGTATAGTATTCACGAGCCGGATGGTTGTTGGGCCATTCTTGAACCTGATGGTAATGTTTATAGATTCCCATACCTTATTTCCAATGGTAGGAGTGGCATGAGAGCATAGCTAGGGTGATGTGGGTCCTTGATTATATTGATTGGCCTTATGAACCAGCGCCTCCTATAGATAGACACCAAATGCTGGAGTAACTCAGCGGGACAGGCAGCATCTCTGGAGAGAAGGAATGGGTGACGCTTCAGATCTAAATGTCACCCTCCTATAGATCCCTTCGATGGTGGAGAGGTCGTTACCTGTGATGGACCGGGCAGTGTCTTCTGCAATTCTGTAACCAATATTCTCAACTGCAATATTCAACAGCAAATATCTGGCAGCATTTGTAGAGAAATAAACTTTTAGCAGAAACCTTTGTGAACTTTCATCAACACCTATCAGAATTTTATAAAGGAAAATATTATTCTCAGTTGCAAGATAGCTCCTATATTAAATTGTCCTCTTGTGGGAGAATCTCCATCTTCAGATCACTATTTAAGAAGGGAGGTAACAGATGAGTCTATTTTTTTGCTCTGAGGTTCAAGTCTTTGGAATTGACTTCCTCAAAGAGTGATGAAATTAGAGTCTTAATATTTTTAAAGCGGAGGTAGATATTTGATAGATGGATATAGACGGAAAGGAATGTGGAGTTCAGTCTCGATACCATTAAAAGGCAGAGAAAGTTTGAGAAGTAGAATGCCATATGTCTGATAATTTTATAAAGTTGGCAACTCTTCCAGCCAGGAAACAGACCCTTCAGATCTCAAACCCTGTGTCCATCATAAAGCATCCATAAATTGTGAATAAACTAATTCCAGTTATTCCTGCTATGCTCCAATAAACACTTCATCAATTCCATCCCCCACCTAAACTCTAGTGACTAATGAATCTAATAAGCTGCACCTTTTTAGGATCTAGAAGGAAAACCATGTGGTCACAAGGAGAATGCTCATGTAAAGGACAGACAGCATCAGAGGTCAGGATTGGAGATGTGAGGCAAAGGCTCAATTGTATGCCATTCAGGCATATGGCATTCTACTTCTCAATTGTGACATCCCATGAAATGATAATATAAGAAAGTTGAGTTTTATAAGGTCAAGCAAGTTCTCAAAAACAAATATCCTTGTTAGGAAGTTAAATGACAGTTTTATAGTTGGATAAGAGAAAATAATATTTTGAAAATTCAAATGGAGGTAGGTTGGAGTGTGTGAAGTCATACTTGTATTTATTTGGCTAGTCTGCATGAATTTCCAGCCAATGATGCTTCTCAGGATATTGATGTTGAGGGGTTTAGTGATGGTAATGCCAATGAATCAAGATTAGGTGGTTAGAATTTATCTTGTGGGAGATGGTCATTTCTGCCACCATTTCGTCTGTTAATGTTATTTACCACATATCAGCAGATGGTTAAATGTTGTCTTGGTCTTGCTGCATCCAGGCATTGACAGTTTCATTTGCCGAGTTGTTATGAATGGAATTCAAAAATTATGCAATCAATAGATATTCCCACTTGGATGATGGAAGGAAGCAGCAGAAAATAGGTACCATAACTTGCTTCTGAAATAATCTCCTGGATGAATGTGGAGTTATGCATTTTGGTAGTAGGAATTAAGGCGCAGACTATTTTCACAATGAGAGGAGAGAATTCAGAAACCGGAGGTGCAAAAGGACTTTAGAGTGCTGGTGTAGGATTCCCTAAAAGTTAATTTGCAAGTCGAATTTGTAGTGAGGAAGGCAAATGCAATTATTTATTTCGAGAGGACTAGAATATAAAACCAGGCATGTAAGGCTGAGGCTTTATAAGGCACTAGTCAGACTACATTTGGAGTATTGTGAGCAGTTGTTGGGCCCCATATGTAGGGATGCATGTGCTGACATTGGAGATGGTTCACAAGAAGGTTTTCAAGAATGATCCCAGGAATGATTGGGTTAACATATGATGAGCGTTTGACGACACTGGGCCTGTACCCACTGGAGTTTAGGATGAAGAGGGACCTCATTGAAACTTACCCAATAGTGAAAGGCCTGGATAGAGTGAGGAGTGAGGAGAGGATGTTTCCACTAGTGGGAGTCTAGGCCCAGAGACCTCAGCCTCAGAATAAAAGGATGTACCTTTCGAAAGGATATGAAAAGGAATTCCTTTAGTCAGAGGATGGTGAATCTGTGGAATTCATTTCCACTGTCGGCTGTGGAGGCCAAGTCAATGGATATTTTTAAGGTGCAGATCGACAGATTCTTGATTAGTAATGGAGTCAGGTGTTATGGGGAAAGGCAGTAGAATGGGGCTGAGAGAGAATGATAGATCAGCCACGATTGAATGGTGAAGTAGACTTGATGGACCGAATGGCCTAATTCTGCTCCTAAAACATATGAGCTTATGATTGACTTCTGACAACCCCAACCATCTTAATATTTGTGAAAGTTGTGACTCCAACCCTTTTGTACTTTATCTTTGGTGACCATTGATACTATTTTTATCAGGGCACCTTAATGTTGCATGATCAGGTGATATATCGATGTCATTCTCAACTCCCTCTGGAATTCAGCTCATTGGTCCATGTTTGAATCACGGCTGTGTTGAAGTCTATAGCCATGTAATCCTGGAAATCCTAAACTAGACAGTTGTAATCAGTTTAAGGTGAATGGATGTCATCTGATTGCAACATTCATGACGCTTTCTATTACTTTTCTGATAATAGTAGACTAATTGGGTGGTAATTGGTTGGATTGGATTTGTCTTGCATTTTAAATTAGTAGGATATTCCTCATAATTTTCCATAATGTTGGGCAATTGCCAATAATGTAATTTTACAGAAATAGCTTTGCTGGAGGTACAGCTTGTTTTGGAGTGCATATCTTCAGTACCGTATTTGGAATGTTTTCTGGGCACATAGCCTTTGCTTTTTTCCAAACTCAGTTTAGTTTGGTTTAGATTAGAGATACAGCGCGGAAACAAGCCCTTCGGCCCACCAAGTCCGCACCAACCAGCAATACCCGCACATTAACACTATTCTACACACACTAGGACAATTTACACTTATACCAAGCAGCCTTTGGTGTGTGAGAGGAAACTGAAGATCTTGAAGAAAACCCACACGATTACGGGGAGAACGTACAAACTCCGTGCAGACAGCACCCATGGTCGGGATCGAACTCGGGTCTCCAGCGCTGTAAGGCAGCAACTCTACTGCTGTGCCATTGTGCAGCCCTAATATTGTCATAATATTAATATCCTGTGAGTAAATCACATTAAGAACAGAAAATACTGGGAAAATCTCGAGTTTAGACAGCATCCGTGGAAAGAGAATCAGAGTAATATTTCAGGGCAAAGACTGTCAAAATTGGTAAGAAGAGAATAGAGGTTAATATTAAGAAATAAAGGGGGCTGGATAGGACAAATGGAATACCTCTGGAAAGGTGAGGCCATAGTCACCATGGGGATAGGTTTTAGAGGTCATCCAGTTGATGAATTAATTTGATGCCTTTGGAATTAAAATTAACAAAAACTAAGAAACGAGGCCCTGTTGCAGAGTGAGAATGCTCTTCTTTTTATTGTTTTATAGATTTCCAGCAATCTTCTGCTTTTATTCATTTTCATTTATGGCTGGATCAAGTTAAATCATATCATATCATATCATATATATACAGCCGGAAACAGGCCTTTTCGGCCCTCCAAGTCCGTGCCGCCCAGCGATCCCCGTACATTAACACTATCCTACACCCACTAGGGACAATTTTTACATTTACCCAGCCAATTAACCTACAAACCTGTACGTCTTTGGAGTGTGGGAGGAAACCGAAGATCTCGGAGAAAACCCACGCAGGTCCTTGATTTTTGAAAATATATGGAAAGGTCATCTGTGCATAGGAAAACTCATGGACTAAGTCAGTGTAGAATAAGAGCCTGACCAGCGCTAGGATTGAAATTCATTATAACCATGTTGATGCCTTCGCTGATGACTTATTGATCTGCCATGAAAGAACGGCAAAAGATGAGATTGGAAGAGATGTAAGGGTCAGAAAGTGAAAGGGAAGAAGTATTAAAGAGTGCAGTCGGAATTCAAGTTGTCAAAGCTTGTGATTCTTAAGTAAACACAAGGTACTGGAAACAATCATCAGATCAGGCAGCATCTGTGGAAAGAGATACAGAAATAATTCTTGATTTTGAACATTCTTTTGGCTCCTCTCGCTTTAACAGAGGAGCACCAAAACAGCCTTGATTGCGATGGTGAATGAAAAGAGAAAATAATTTTGCTCAAGTAAGATCATGGAAGGATTTAAAAATGAGATAATTAGACATTTATTAGAATCATAGAGAGTCATAGAGTGATACAGTGTGGAAACCGCCCCTTCGGCCCAACTTGCCCACACCGGCCAACATGTCCCAGCTACACCAGTCCCACCTGCTTGCGCCTGGTCCATATCCCTCCAAACTTGTCTTATCCATGTACTGTTTCTAAAACGTTGGGATAGTCTCTGCCTCAGCTACCTCCTCTGGCAGCTTGTTCCATACACCCACCACCCTTTGTGTGAAAAAGTTACCCCTCAGATTCCTATTAAATCTTTTCCCCTTCACCTTGAACCTATGTCCTCTGGTCCTCGATTCCCCTACTCTGAGAAAGAGATTCTGTGCATCTATCCGATCTATTCCTCTCATAATTTTATACACTATTGTATTTAGTAGCTGTTAATCTTGTGTTTGTTTTTAAATGTTGAGTAATAATCAACGCAAGATAACTAGTGTTTGTGTTTCTGAACACTGCCATTGACCATTAACAGGACCAGGTGCTAGTGGAATAGATGCAGTCAATTGAAGAATGCTAATTTATATTGACTCTGGGTCTTATAGCCTGCCGAATCTTATAGAATTTTTCGAGGATGTAACTAGTAGAGTGGATAAGGGAGAACCAGTCGATGTGTTATATCTGGACTTTCAGAAGGCCTTCGACAAGGTCACACATAGGAGATTGGGGTACAAACTTAAAGCACACGGTATTGGGGGTTCAGTGTTGAGGTGGATAGAGAATTGGTTGGCGGACAGGAAGCAAAGAGTAGGAATAAACGGGTCCTTTTCGGAATGGCAGGCAGTGACTAGTGGGGTACCGCAAGGCTCAGTGCTGGGACCCCAGTTATTTACAATATATATTAAGGATTTGGACGAGGGAATTGAATGCAACATCTCTAAGTTTGCGGATGACACAAAGCTGGGTGGCAGTGTTAGCTGCGAGGAGGATGCTAGGAGGCTGCAGAGTGACTTGGATAGATTAGGAGAGTGGGCAAATGCATGGCAGATGCAATATAATGTGGATAAATGTGAGGTTATCCACTTTGGCGGCAAGAACAGGAAAGCAGAGTATTACCTGAATGGTGGCCAATTAGGAAAAGGGGAGATGCAACGTGACCTGGGTGTCATGGTGCACCAGTCATTGAAAGTAGGCATGCAGGTGCAGCAGGCAGTGAAGAAAGCGAATGGTATGTTAGCATTCATAGCAAGAGGATTTGAGTGTAGGAGCAGGGAGGTTCTGCTGCAGTTGTACAGGGCCTTGGTGAGACCGCACCTGGAGTATTGTGTACAGTTTTGGTCTCCTAATCTGAGGAAAGACATTCTAGCCTTAGAGGGAGTACAGAGAAGGTTCACAAGATTGATCCCTGGGATGGCAGGACTTTCATATGAAGAAAGACTGGATAGACTAGGCTTATACTCGCTGGAATTTAGAAGACTGAGGGGGGATCTTAAAATTCTTAAGGGGTTGGAGAGGCTAGATGCGGGAAGATTGTTCCCGATGTTGGGGAAGTCCAGAACCAGGGGTCACAGCTTAAGGATAAGGGGGAAGTCTTTTAGGACCGAGATGAGAAAACATTTCTTCACACAGAGAGTGGTGAGTCTGTGGAATTCTCTGCCACAGAAGGTAGTTGAGGCCAGTTCATTGGCTATATTTAAGAGGGAGTTAGATGTGGCCCTTGTGGCTAAAGGGATCAGGGGGTATGGAGAGAAGGCAGGTACAGGTTACTGAGCTGGATGATCAGCCATGATCATATTGAATGGCGGTGCAGGCTCGAAGGGCCGAATGGCCTACTCCTGCACCCTATTTTCTATGTTTCTATGTTAAAGGTCCATGTGGGAAAGTTGACGACAAGCATCTGGGCTGATGCTCTCGTGCATTAGTGAGGAAAGGCTGCACTTACTCTAATGTGACTTGAAAAAAAAAGTCCTATAATGTTTTGTTATCTCATTACCGTTTGTGGGAACAACTTAGCAAATTGTTGATTTTCTGCATTACAATTACCGAGGTACTTCTGTACCAATACTGCAATGTAGTTTGGATCATGCAGGTTTTTTCTGTGTTTTAACAAAGCATATGCAAAATGAAGTCATTAGCAGGGCATTGTACAACAATGGTTTTGAATTACTTGGTAACATGAGCAATATGGAGGAATGATTGTTAATGAGAAGACTTTCAGATGCTATTACTGAAGAAGGCATCATAAGTGGCCTACATAGCTTGGAATGATGTGAAACATACTTTGGGTGTATTCTACTTAATAGTATAAACAACATATTTCAGATTAGCTCAGAGTATTCCAAAGATCTGAACAATTTTTTAACCCTGATTCAATGAACAAAAGTTAGGTTTAGGGATTGATTTTTGACTGACTTAGGTGTGATTGTTTTTGGTTTCAGAAAGGACTGCTGAACCAAGCTTCTTACTTTCAGAAGTAGAAATTCCCTGACATGCAGTACAGTTTCACTCTTACCACTCTTACGATTTAACAATGTGATCTCTTCGTTTTAGACGTTTAAAAAATTGGTTCCCTAAATGGCACAATTGTATCATCCTTTAAGATGAGAAAATATAATTATAAACTTTTGGTTTGAAGAATTTGGTAAATATTTTAGTCTTTGAGGGAATAATTATAATTGATACGTTATAATCTGTACGTTGATTAAAGTTTAAATGGTCAATTTAATAACAAATTCCCATTTGGGATTTGAACATAGTTCTGATCAAGATAGATACAAAAAGCTGGGGTAACTCAGGCAACATCTCTGGAGGGAAGGAATGACATTCACCCATTCCTTCCCTCCAGAGATGGTGCCTTGTGCTGCTGAGTTACTCCAGCTTTTTGTGTCCATCTTCGGTTTAAACCAGCATCTGTAGTTCCTTCCTACACATAGTTCTGATCAGGGTAATGTTTAAATGATTTGACCTTGTGTTTCTCTACATTCAAACAAATTACTTTGTTGCCACTTATTTCCACAATAAAAATAGTGAACTTCATTGCTATCTTATTTATCTGGCCTGCCATTAGCTAATGTGTTGCTTTAGAAGTTAAAGAGTTAATTCATCACGGGAATTAACAATGCCCAGCCTGGCTTTGTTCTTTGGCAATCAGGTCTCTCAAAATTTTAAAAATTAAGCCACGAGGTTTAACGAGGTTGGGGAGGTGGACGTACGTTCTCTATGCAGACTTTAATAAGATCTTTGACAAAGTCCTACACGGGAGGCTCGACAAGAAGGTTAGAATACATGTGTTCCAGGGAGAGATAGAGAATTGGATACAAAAGTGGCTTGGTGGTCGGAAGCATTGAGTGGTAGTTGAAAATTACTTTTCAGGTTGAAGATCTGTAACTGGTTGTGTTCCACATGGATCAACACGAGGCTGATGGGGTGACCTTATAGATGGTTGTAAAATATGAGAGGGGCATAGATAAGACAGATAGTCCATCGATTTTCAGGGCGAGGGAGTCTCAAACTAAAGCCCATAGTGAGAGGGAAAGATGTAAAGGAGATTTGATGAGGAGTTTTTTCACACAGAAGGTGTTGGTTTTTTGGAATGAACTGCCAGATGAGGTGGTGGAATAGGTGCTACAACATTGATTAACTTGGCATCATTTTCTGCACAAACATTGTGGGCCAAAGGGCCTGTTGGTGTACTGTGACTGTTCTATATTCATATATTTACCTTGGGGAAGGTCACGGAAGCTCAGGAATTCAAGGAAGATTTGTCTTGAAACATATCCATATTACAAAAGAGGAGGTGCTGGTGGTGGATCAAGGTGGATAAATCCTTGTGATCTGACCATCTATATCCTAGGACATTGTGGTAAGCTAGGGAAGAAATTGCTAGGGCCTTGACAGAAAAATGTGTATCATGGTTAGCTCCAGGTGACATATCAGAAGGCTGCAGGGTAGCTACTGTTGTACCTTTATTTAAGAAGGGCTGCAAAGACAAATCATGGAACTATAGGCCAATGAACCAGACATCAATGGTAGGAAAGTTGCTGGAGCGGATTCTGAGAGACAGAATCTACCAGCATTTGGAAAGGCGTGGAATGATTAGGGAGAGCCATCAAAGCTTTGTGCACGGGGAATTGTGTCTCATGAATTTGAGGCGGGGGGGAGGGGGGGTTTAAGAGGTTCTGAAAGGATTGATGAAGACAGAGTGTAATGTTGTCAACGTGGACTTTAGCAAGGCATTTGACAAGGTCCTGCATGGTAGGCTGGTATAGGTGGTGAGATCACGTGGAGTCCAGGGCAGGCTAGTCATTTGAACACAGAATTGGCTTGGTTATAGGAGTCAGCGGGCACTGGTAAATGGTTATTTGTCAGATTGAAGGGTTGTGACCAGTAGTGTGCCGCAGCAATTGATGCTGGTTTCATTTTTTTTCATCATTTCTATTAACTATTTATTTGAGAATGTATTTGTTAGTAGGTTTGCATTTCAATAGTCAATAGTCGTTTATTTGTCACATACACATAAATGTGTAGTGAAATGAAACATTACCCGCAGTTGAACAATAAGACCAATAAGATTAATCAATAAAAATGCAATAACACATACAATCACAACTAACACCAAACAAAAAGAAACATCCATCACAGTGAGTCTCCTCCAGTCCCTCCTCACTGTGATGGAAGGCCAGAATGTCTTTTTCTCTTCCCTGCCGTCTTGTCCCGCGGTCAGGCTGTTGGAGTTGCCACGTCGGGGCGGTCGGGGCTCCCCATATTGAAGCCCCCGCTGGGCGGTGAAAAATCCCGCGGCCTATTTCAGGCCGCGCCGGATGGTGAAAGGTCCGTGGCGGGCCGACCCAAGCCCCGCGATTCGGGACGGGCGAACACGCTGCCTCTGTCGCTGCCGGAGCTCCCGATGTCGGCCCCCATCCAGGGGCCTGCGGGCTTCCGACGTCAACGCGGCCCGCGCCGGAGCCTCCGGAGACGAGTCGCAGCCGTTCCCGCAGCATCCGCAGGCAGCCAGCGCCGCAGGTGGTGAGTCCGGGCCGTGGGCTCTGCGAACCAGAGCCCCAGGTGGTCCCAGGTGCATGGCCGGTGGTAGGCCGCAACGGGAACGGAGACACGACACAGAACAAAGGTCACGTCTCCGTTCGGGAGAGAGAATGTTACAGTTCCCGTTCCCTCCCACCCCCCCCCCCCCCCCAAAACATAACATACAACACTACATCATATTAAAACTACAATTCAGACAAAAACAACAAAAAACACAAAAGACAGATGGACTGCAACTTTGGTGGTATGGCGGACTATGAGGAAGGTTGTCCAAGATTACAACAGGATCTAGATCAACTGGAAAAGTGGGACAAGGATTGACACATGGAATTTAACTCATAAAAGTGCAAAGACCTACATTTTGACAGGTTAAGCCAGGGCTGGACTTGCACAGTAATTTGCAAGGCCCCGGAGAGTTGTATAGAACAGAGATACCTCAGAGTACTAGTGCATAGTTCCCTGAAAATAGCAGCACAGGCTGACAGGGTGGTGAAGTGCGGATGTTTTCATCAGTACAGTACTGAGTGTAAGAGTTGTGATGTCATATGGTAACTACAACACATTGGTGAGACTACTGTGTCAGATGTTGTCAGTTGTGTGCAGATTTAGTTACCTAGCTGTCGGGATGCAGTCACTAAACTGGAAAGGGTGCAAAAAACATTTACAAGGATGATACTGGGACTGGAGTCTTTGAGTTATAAAGAGATATTGGATAAGCTGGGACATTTTTACCTGGAGCATTAGTGGCTGAAGTGTGTCATTGTTGAGTATATAAAAATCATAAGGGGAATAGATAAGGTGAATATCAGTCTTTTTCTCAGGGTGGGGGAGTCTAAATCGAGAAGGCCTAGTTTTAAGGTAAGAAGAATAAGATTTGAAGGGGACATGAGGGACTACATTTTCGCACAGAGGATGGTGGGTATGAGGACAAGCTTCCGGAGGAGTGGAAGATTCGGATACAATGGTAATGTTTAAAAGACATTTGGAGGACATGGAGAGGAAATGTTTAGAGGGATATGGGCCTAATGCGGCCACATTGGAAAAGGTCAGGTAGGCATCTTGGTTGGCATGGACAGGTTGGGCTGACGGGCCATATTCTGTGCTGTATATTTTTGTCTCTATAGTTAAATCTGCTACTAAATCCCTGACATGATGTCATGAACAGTATGATCACTGGAATATCAAAAACTGATTTTTGCAAAGCCTTCGAACACCCTAGAGATAGACAGCTGACCTAAACGTTAGTGTGGAAATTCTGAGTCTTCAGACTACAAGAAAGCATTAGTTTGGGACTGGGCAATGGACTACAAACCTGTATATCCAAGGTTTAATTCCTGCCATGTTTGGGTTCAGGAGAGGATACCTTTTGATATTGGAACTCGGCTAATGTTGCAGAGATTATCTTTTATAGTTTATGCCAATTCTTTGATCACAATACAATACAATACAATATATATTTATTGTCATTGTACAGGTGTACAACGAGATTGGGAATGCGCCTCCCATACGATGCAATAATTTAATTAATTTAAACAACAACAGCCCAACGAAACAAATTGTAACAGTTTTAAGACAGAATAAAGTGCAAGTAGATCTGTGCCGGATCACTGTGCGATGTGACCATCCAGCTCAGCAGGACCGGTTCATAGCAGCTATGGCCCTGGGGACGAAGCTGTTCCTGAGTCTGGAGGTGCGGGCGTAGAAGGCCTTGTATCGTCTGCCCGATGGAAGGAGTTCGAACAGACTGTTGCAGGGGTGTGAAGAGTCTTTGTGGATGCTGGTAGCTTTTCTGAGGCATCGTGTGTTGTAGATGCCCTCCAAAGCTAGTAGCTGTGTTCCGATGGTCCTCTGAGCTCTATGGACTACCCGCTGAAGAGCTTTCCTTTCTGCCTCCGTGCAGCTGAGGTACCACACAGGGATGCCATGTGTTAGGATGCTCTCTATGGTGCAGCGGTAGAAGGTCGACAGCAGCTGTTGGGGTAGACCAGACATTTTCAGTGTTCTTAGGTAGAACAGTCGTTGCTGTGCCTTCTTGACCAGCGCAGCAGTGTTATTGGACCATGTTAGGTCCTCTGAAATGTGAGTGCCCAGAAACTTGAAGCTAGACACTCTCCACACTGTCCCCGTTGATAAAGATCGGGGCGTATTCCCCGTTATGTGACCTACGGAAGTTGATGATCAGCTCCTTGTTCTTGGTGGTATTTAGGGACAGGTTGTTATCAGAGCACCAGTCCGCCAGGTTCTGCACCTCCGCTCTGTATTTTGTTTCATCGCTGTTGGTGATAAGCCCGATCACCGTTGTGTCGTCTGCAAACTTGACAATGGTGTTGGTGTCGAATGCAGGAACACAGTCGTGTGTGAAGAGGGAGTAGAGCATGGGGCTCAGAACACAGCCCTGTGGTGTGCCGGTACTCAGGGTGATAGTGGAGGACAGGTACGGGCCCATTCTCACTGCCTGCGGTCGCTCCAGCAGGAAGTCCAGGATCCAGTCGCATAATGACAAGCTGAGGCCTAACTGGTAGAGTTTGGTGATGAGCTTGGTGGGGATGACCGTGTTGAAGGCAGAGCTATAGTCAATGAATAGCATCCTCACAGTGATGAATTCATAAATTGTAATTTAACCCACTGCTTCCAAGAAGGTCTCAAATGCATACTTAATTGTAAAATGTCTGATTAGTAAATGAAGTGTCTTTGGTGTGATCCACACTACAAAAAAATGAAAGCTTCTTCCCTGATAAGCTGCCTAGTGACATTCAGCAAGTTCTGACAGGTTGGCCTGATGGATAACTGGCAAGCAAAAACTGAGACACAATATTGCAGAAACATCAGGTCCCACTGGTTCTAAAAAAAAAAGAATAAATTCCAATGCCCAGTTTGTTTGACAATGGCATGAACAAATTTCTCAACAATTTTGACTGCAGGAGAATGTTAATATACTAGAGCAATGTTCTTTATTGTTGATTAAGGACTGATCTGTCTGACGTTATCGGGACTTGCTATGGAAAATGAAGATTGTTTCTAATAGTTTAACCAGAAACTTAATCGGTATTATAAACCTACTTAGATTAAGGGAGATTACGTGTATCTATGCAAGATCGATGACTGTGCACCTCTACAAACTTGATCATCTCTTGGCCTGGGATTTTGGCAATATCTGAACTTATGTGAGATATGTATCTAAAGGTACAGAATGT
Source organism: Rhinoraja longicauda (assembly GCF_053455715.1). Lineage (NCBI taxonomy): Eukaryota > Metazoa > Chordata > Chondrichthyes > Rajiformes > Arhynchobatidae > Rhinoraja > Rhinoraja longicauda. Next base: position 11,588,864 of record NC_135969.1, read on the forward strand.
TCCCGAACTCTGTGTCATGAAAAAAGAAATTGTACTTAGGGAGATTTTCACAAACTTAGTGTGAAGGTTAAGGATGTTCCCTGACTATCTATGTTGATAGAAAACTGATCCAAATAAGTAATGGAACTGCAGCAGATCCACAGTGATTGTTTCCCTGCCAGAAGCAAGAGAATTCATTTAGTGTCTTAATTTAATTGGCTTGCTCAACTGGAAACATTATGTACACATTGCTGTTTCTATAGACACTAGGAACTGCAGATGCTGGAATCTTTTGCAGAACAAAGTGCTGGAACAATTCAGCGGGTCAGGCAGCATCTCTTTAGGATATGCATATGGTACATTTCAAGTCTGAAGAAGGGTCTGACCCAAAACATCGCCTATCCATGTCATCCAGAGATGCTGTCTGAGCTGCTGTTTCTACAAGTTTATATTAAAACTCATGAATTTCATGTGGCAATATTAAATGCCGTAGTGCCCATCTGGCTATGTATGAGGCAATCCTTAAGTTCTTTTCCTCAAATAAATACTTTTACCTGGCAGTTTCTATTAATCTATTGAATACAGTGATAACTTATTACTGATGGGTAATAATTTTGATTTTGTTTTGGACTAACATTGCCCTGTATTCAAGCTAAGTGTTGGATAAATGTGCGCATTAGCACACTTTGGATGAGGCACTGTTGCTTTGGGTGGATGTAAGATCAAATGGGACAAGACTATAGATCTGAATGAATTTCAGTATGTTAAATCTGCTATGTTCAGGTTTAGGGAACCATGCACAACTATTATTTAAGAGTGGATTGCAGTTGGCAAGGTTAGTTGAAATAGTCAGTGAAGGTTGTCAAAAGAGAATTTTGATAAAATAATTTTCTAGAAAGTATGTAAAAATGGGGGGGAATGGGGCTGTACAGGTTTCTCTACAAAAGCTGGCAGAAATTTGATAGGCCGAATATCTTTCTGTGCTGTTCTGTTCTGTTTCATTGATTTAATTGTAAATTTCACGTCATTCTAGTTATTAGAATAAATCCAATACTCCATACCCATGTCAGATTTGATGAGAATCAAAGATACTAATCGTGACTTTTTTCTCTGGGTTCTCTTCTAACTTTGAAGGCAGATTTAGATATCTGCTAAGTCTCGAGTTCTTTTCCATGCTGCGATGAGGAACTATCACATGGAGATAGAGCAGCAAATAGTTATGGGGGAGGAGGAAATGAGACACATTTTCATGAGGTGGGGTTTGGATACACATCTTGGTTTTAAAAAGAGATAATTTTGAAGCTGGCTGACTGTTCCTTTCAAAGTTCTGCATTTTATTCAGTGTATAGCTATTTTTTTAGGTCAAACTTTTGATTCCTTTCTCATCTTTTAAACTTTTACTCCAGCCATTTTGATTACTCCAGCCAAGAAATAGCTGCTGCTGCAGCAGAGAATTGTAGTTCCACATGGGAGGTTAACTACAAAAGGTCCAATGTTTACCAAAGGTTAAAACCGCCATCTTATTGAGTCATTGGTAAATGTATGATTTATTAGCTATACATACAGAACACAAAGTCATACACTATTTTGATATTCTTAAAGAAGACGAGCTATGCAGTCTTTGCAATTCTTTTGAAGACCCATTTACTCAAATCTTATTAATTAGACATGGTTCCCAAAATATATTCCACTTTCTCTTATTTAAGCTAGCAGCAGTGTGGCTACTTCCAAAGGGTAAATTTTCCCTTTAAAAGAAAGATATCATGGTCAGGATTAAGATGCCAATATATTCTGAAGAATTTGAATGAGTGTTTTATTGCTCAGTACTATGAGAAAATAGCTGCAACACAAAATCAAGTGTCATCACAATATGTTTTGCACACAATATAGTTAATGTAAACAAGCAAAAGGCAGATCAGGTGACCAGACATCATAATGCATGAGCTTTTCTGATTGACTGTTCTATTTTATCCACCTGCTCTGTGTGTGTCAGTAGAACCACAACAAGACCAGGCAATGCAAACCTCAAGTCTTGCCAGTGATCACTAAGAGAATAGTTGATCTGAATTTGGCCTTGTTCACTTTAATGCCTATACACTTTCACCCTTTTCTCATCTATAATCCTCAAGTCTGTCCATCTCAACATTGAATATATTTAATAAAAAGCTAGGTTCACATGTGTGGAAAGGAACTGCAGATGCTGGTTGATACTGAAGATAGACACAAAGTGCTGGAGCAACTCAGCGGGTCAGGCAGCATCTCTGGAGTAAAGGGATGGGTGATGTTTCGAGTTGGAACCCTTCCTCCAGCACTTTGTGTCTGCGGTCTAGGTTTCCATAGTTCTCCAGGGTGGTGAATTTGAAAGACATGAGACTCGATTTTAAGTTCTGTTTTATTTTTTTAAATGTTAGTACCCAGTAAGGGGAAACAACTTCTAAGCATCCATGCTATCAAATGCCATTTCAACTCTCTTTCTTCTATACTCCAATGAGTATAGGCAACATGCTCAGTCATTTTTTCCATTAGACAGCCCTTCATCCCTGGAATCAACCCAGTGAACCATCATTCAACTACATCTGTTGTGTGCATTTTGCTCCGTAATAAATGAACAAAGTAGAACATCGTACTGGTAATGTTACACAATAATCTGGAAAGTTGGAAGAAGACTTACCTACTTTTATATTTTATCCCCCTTGGAATAAAGTCCAGTGCTCCATTTGCATCTTCATGGTGTCCAGAATTCAGTCAATTGCATCATGCTGCACACTTAAATCCTTTTTACTCAAATTCATCAAATTTAAATTCCTGATCCTTAGATTTGTTTATGGTCTTGGCCGATCCAACCTTGCATCCTTCTACAGGATGTGCTTTTCCCATTCAGCAGTCTTCTAAGCATTTTCTCATCTCTACTCCATTTGTTTACACAATACCAAAACTCTGGCCACCTTGATTTTGTGACATCTTACAAACCCCTCTGCATATTCACTGCACTTCCTATACTAAAAAACCTTCTCGTAACCTATTTCATGGCCTCTTGGATTCCACAGTTCAATGTCCCTGTCCTTAATTTCCGTAACAAGTTTAGAATGTTTTCTATGTTACTTTGCCTATTTGGCTTTGCCTGATCGTGTTACTCATGCAGTTCCTAATATTATGTAACCATAGGGGTACAATGGGATTAAAAAATAACTGCAGAATATCTATAGTTGCTGACTTTTAAAGGTTGAGTTTGGAATGAAAACACTTTTACTTTTCAATTTATCTTTCCTGCTCTCAGCCTGCTGTGCTTTCCTGAGTTATCCTGTTTTGAATAGTATTCCCTGATTTGGGACTTTGGCAAAGTGGTCATTTTATGTATGTCTATGTTGTGGTTATTGGAACCTATCTAGTTGTGGGGATATAACTGCTAATTCTGTTATTTCTGATTGTTTTACATCTATATAGAAATGTATTTTAAGATGACTTACTGGAGCAAAAATCCGAGTTGATTGTCTTCTTCGTGGCCTGAGTGCTGATGCAGATTACTTTGAAAATAACTACTGCGGCATAGTCTGTGAATTGTAGCCGGTTATTGTCTCATAGCTCAGTTATACTCTGCAAATGGCAAATAACTCATTAAGGCTTTCTTCAGTAGTTTCTAGTCAAGGGATTCTGAATGTGTTTAAGGTGAAAACTTTACTAAAGTTGTAGGGAGGAGGATTGTGGGGGTACTTTAATGATACCAGCAACAGTCCTAGCTTCTTTAGTTACAGTTAGTTCTGCTATAACCCATATTATCAAAACACAAATGGGATATAATGCACTTAATGAGTTAGGAAACACTATTTGCATTATGTGGGCCAAAAATTGGTTATAACATGATTGTGATCAGGAACCAGAGAACCACTTAAAAAATACTTTGGAATTGACAAGCAGAAAAAAAGGTGTCTTGAAATTTAAACAGTATCGGGGAAAAGTATTTCTATGTAACCTCCCCACAGTGATCAGATGCCATTGTCTTTCTTAACACAGCTACTACTTTAACTGTGGGTGGTCATTGAAATTAACAAGCAATCACTTCTATTGACACTTGTGCAACAATCTTGATTAAACAATGCAACATGCAGCTTTAGTATTTTCAGCTGTTACAAAAATAAACTTATCTAACTTATCTAATTTAAATCAAATAAATTTATCTGACTTCAATTAGCCCATTGCTTTCCCTCTCTCTCCAACCCCTCCCCCTTCCCAGTTCTCCCATCAATCTTACTGTCTCCGACTACTTTCTGTCTCTGTCACAGATGACACCACTGAACTGGGCTGGGTAGTAAATAATGACAAGATGGAGTACGGGTATGAGATTGAGAACCTCATAACCTGGTGCCGATAACAATCTTTCCCTCAATGTTAGCGATACAAAGAAGGTTCTGATCGAAAGCGAAGCAGTACATTGACAGCGCTGAAGTAGAGATGGTTGAAAGCTTCAAGTTCCTAGGAGTAAATATCACCAGCAACTTGTCCTGGACCAGCCATATTGAAGCAATGACCGAGAAAGCACACCAACTTCATTGCAAGGCTTTGGAAGTTCAGCATACAACTTTCACCAACTTCTATAGTTGCGCAGCAGAAAGCAATTTATTGGGATACATCACAGTATGGTTTGGGATCTTCATCCAAGACCACAAGAAATAGCAGAGAATTGTAGACGCAGCCCAGACCATCACGCAAACCAACCTCCCTTGCATTGACACCATCTACGCTTCACGCTGCCTCGGCAAGGCCACCAGCATAATAAAGGACAAGTCTCACTTCGGACACTCTTCTCCCCTCTCCCATTAAGCACGAGGTACAGAAGTTGGAAAGCGCATGCCTCCAGATTCATCCCAGCTGGTATCAGGCAACTGAACTATCCTATCACCAACTAGAAAGTGGTTCTGACCTACCTTCTATGTCATTGGTGACCTTTGGACTATCTTTAATCAGGCTTTACTGGAGTTTATAATGCATTAAACATTATTCCATTTACCATATATCTGTACATGGTGAAATGGTTGATTGTAATCATGTATAGCCTTTCCGCTGACTGGATAGCATGTAACAAAATCAAAAATACTTTTCACTGTACCTCAGTACATGCGACAATCAGCAAAACAACATATCCTTTTCAATGAAAAGAGTTAAATCACATAATCATGACATCGAATAGCAACACTGTCACTGAGTGCTACCATCAACACCCACAGGTCCATCATTGACATGAAACTCAACTGGGCAGCCAAATAGATACTGTGACTAAATGTAATGGGTCAGAGGCTGGGTATTTAGCAAATCGCTCATCTTTTCTGCCATCTTCAAAGCATAGTTCAGGACTGGTAGAATATTTTCCACTTCGGTAGAAGAGTGCAGCCTCAACAAATATAAGATTTATAGTATGTGTTTTTGTTGTCAATATATATAACTGTAAACCTCAATGACCATAGACATGGGACTGAGCTATTTATATGGAGATCTTTCTAACCACATTTTATAAACAAAGATTGATTAGTAACTTATTTTACCATTATCCCATCAAAAATAACTAAGATCCTGAGCCATTCACAGATATTTATCAATTGTGATGCACTGTTCTTGACAAATTAATTATTACAATTTATTATTATCCTGCATCAGACTGTTTGCATCCTTGGCGTCATATTTAACTCTGAGATGTTTTCTGGATCCACCTCAAAATAACTGAACTCCTGGCTGAACTCTTATCCATTCTTTTGTTACATGTTGACACAAATGTTCCCATAGCAAATTTCCACCCTTGCACCCTTCACAGACTTGAGCTCCTCTAAACCTCTGCTGCCTCTAGCCTAACACGCATCACATCACACCTGTGTTTGCTGACCTACATTGTATCTAGGTAGGATATTTGATTAGTTTTAAAATTCTATTTTATAAATTTTCAAATACTTCCATGGTCTCAGCCAATCGATTTCTGCAGGTTCCTTCAACCCTACACTACTCTAATTCTGGGATCTAACACCTTCCTCAGCTCTTGGAATTCTCTTCCCAAATTTCTTCCCTTTTCCATCTTTGCAATCCCCCCTTCCCCTCCAAGATGCTTCTCATTTAAGATATACTTAAGATATACTTTTTGAACCAAACCTTTGGCCAGCTGGACTAAAATTTTGTTTTTTGTGGTTAGGTATCACATTTTCTTTGATCAATTTCCTGTCAAACTATGGTCCATTGAACTGTTATAAAGGAACTATATTTAAATGCAAATTGTTTGTGTTGATGTTTTGGTGGTGTGGTTGTGAGAAGAGGAGAAAATTAATGATGCTTCTGTCCCGGTGGAGGAAGAAAATGATGGTTATAATAATCAAAATACCACATTAACAATCATAGGTTATAAGGATTGTTGAATCCACAAAGTTACTGCTAATGTGTGTAATATTGTGCCAATTTGTAAAATTAAGTTGCTTGGATAGTCCCTTTACTTACTACGGTTGCATTCACGTTGTACTGTTACATTTACATTTTAAATATATCTTTGTTCAGGATTTCTTCCGACTTGGACCATTAGTAGATTTTTCCAGTTGACATTATCCATTTTTTAACATCCTGACATTGCCCAGGATCATAATATCCTATGTCAATATTTTTTAAGTGACTGAAAGGAAATTCAACTCAATTCCAGCAGTTCTGTGTTGCAGTTTGGGGCAGTGAAAGTTGAAGGTGCTGTATGCTAAAGTGGCATTTTGCTTATGTATTGCTGCTTGTATTAATTGGTTTCGTTGCTGAGTGGCGGCTATTTGTCTGTTTCGTCATATCTACAGCAATTCTAAATTTTGAGTATTACATATAGAATTAGTTTGGAAACATTATTTCTACATATGTGATGCAGAGCAACATTTAGATACTGATTGATCAGGGTCTTGGTTTTTAAAATCAGTATTCACTGTACCATATTAGTCGTCGCAACATGAGAAGTTGCTGTCATATTGTTACAAAGAGATATGATAAGCATAAAGCTTGTCAAGTTTATGATAAAAAATAGTCTGTGTGTGGGCCAAAGAGATTTGCCTCGGGATAAATTAGTGCTGGTTCAACATATGCACATAATATCTAAATGTATGCGCATGTATTGAAAAACATTGTGAAATGGTGGGAAAACAGTAGGTGATACTGTATCAGTCCTAATTAAGGGTCTTTGACATGAAACAATTGTTTTGTGCTTCCCCCAAATTTGTTGCCTGAGCTGCTGAATGTATCCAGCATTTTCTGTTTATGTTTCCGATTTCCAGTATTTACAGTTGTGATTTTTATTCACACGTAACACATGTTTATAATATAGATTCTAGCTTTTAACATACTGGAACGATGGCTCAAATCATCTTTCTTTTACAGTTTCGAAAAAAGCTGTGGGGATCCCTCTGCTTTTACACACTCCTCTTTGAGTCGATTAGTACCATACTTGAAGCGTGGCAGCAAAGCTTTTTACTGAAGCCTATTACTCATGTGAAATTTCTGACTGTCATCTGTTCAGTTAGTAATGCTCCACCTAGTGACATTTCCTGTTATGGTTTACACTTGCTGTGCCATATTTTGTCACTTAGTTCTCAATTTAAAAAAAGATCAGAATGTTGCAGCCTTGATTCTTTAATGCAATTTTATTTTACCGGTTAAATTACATTTGGACATGATATTTTGAGGAGTTAAACAAATGAAACAGTAATTCAAATTAATGTGTGTAAAAAATATATAATTTTCCACCTGATATGTGGCAGAAGATGATCAAATTACTCCCTTCAATTCTTTATAATTTCCCTTCTTTTGAACTGCGTTTTTCCTATTGTAGTTTCCCCAGTGGAAAGACTTAAGGCATTCAGTAGTTTTCTCTGTAGCTCAGGGATGTGAATAAAAAGAATAAGATCAGGGCATACCAAAGTGACTCATAATATTTGTGCATTGTACAAAATTCCAGTAGCCGTTTTGTACTTAGTAAACATCTACAAATAGCATTACAAATGTTAAAGATAGAATGTTCTGGTGATGTTGATCGAAAAATGAATATCAACCAGATTATCAAGGTTAACTCCTTGCTCTTTGAAACAGTGCAGTAAAATTCTTCATGTCCTTCTGAGAACAGGTGAGACGTTGAACCAATACAGCAGCTTTGACATTGTACCACTTCTTCACAATATTGAAGTGTCAGTCTAGTTTTTTATAATGTCTCTTGACCTTGCAAGAGAGAAATGGTTGATGCATTTAATAATAAGATGCAGTCTCTTAAGCTTCTGTACCTTTAACATGCTACACTTATCTAGAATTTAAGTTAGGATCTTCCTGGTGTCAACCGAAGTTGACGACAAAATTCCTCACAACTATTTTTGAAAAATTGATCATCTTACTACTGGTATGATCTGAGCGCTTTGTGTGGTCTATACAGAAGAGGGTAGTTTTAAGGATTGCTTTCTGCAAAATCTAGCCTGTGTGGTGCTCTTGAAAGCTTTTTACTTAACACTTATGATCTAGAAGGAAAATCTATCATATCCTCATCATCTGAACAGAAGGATGTGGAATAAAGGGGGCATTTAAGAACATCCTTGCATATATTTAATTTACATCTTGTGGGTGCAGTGTATTGATATCCAGATACCAGGTCTCCCTAAAGTGCCATATGGCATAGGCTCTTGGCTATATTTGTTCAAAAATGCTGCTTTGTGTATATCAGTGTTAAATTATCCGTAATAAATTTCTGAAACTATACAATGCCACAGATGCTAGAAATCTGAGATGAAAGACAAAATGCTGGAAACACTTAGAATATCAGGCAACTTCTATGGAAAGAGAACAAGGAATGAATGTTTCAGGTCGAATTTGCTTATCAGAATCGGGAAAGTAAGAAAAATGTTATCATACGGTCATGTGATAGGAGTAGAATTAGACCATTCGGCCCATCGTCTACTACGCCATTCAATCATGGCTGATTTATCTCTCCCTCCTGACCTCATTCTCCTGCCTTCTCCCCATAACCTCTGATACCTGTTCTAATCAAAAATCTATCTATCTCTGCCTTAAAATATTCCACTGACGGCCTCTACGGCCTTCTGTAGCAAAGAATTCCATAGATTCACCACCCTCTGACTAAAGAAATTTCTTCTCATCAACTTCCTAAAAGGACGTCCTTTAATTCTGAGGCTATAACGTCTAGTCCTATACTTTCCCACTAGTGGAAACATCCTCTCCACATCCACTCTATCCAAGCCTTTCACTATTCTGTATGTTTCAATGAGGTCCCCCCTCATTCAACTAAACTCCAGCAAGTACAGTCCCAGTGCTGACAAATGCTCATCATAGGTTAACCTACTCATTCCTGGGATAATTCTTGTAAACCTCCTCTGGACCCTCTCCAGAGCCAGCACATCCTTCCTCGGATACGGTGCCCACAATTGCTCACAATATTCCAAATGCAGCCTAACCAGCGCATCATCAATAATCCCTGTTTTTGTATGCAAGCCTTCTTGAAATAAATGCTAGCATTGAGTTTGCTTTCTTTACTACTGATTCGACTTGCAGATTAACTTTTTAGGAATCCTGCACCAGCCCTCCCAAGTCCCATTGCACCCCAGTTTTCTGGATACTCTTCCCCATTTAGAAAATAGTCTACATGTTTAATTTGACTACCAAAATGCATGACTCCACACTTTGCTACACTCTATTCTATCTGCCACTTCTTTGCCCACTCCCCCAACCTGTCCAAGTCCTTTTGCAGAGTCCCTGCTTTATCTACACTATCTGTCCTTCCACCTATTTTCGTATCATCCGCAAACTTGGCCACAAAGTCTTCAATCCCTTCGTCCAAATCATTAATGTACAACATGAAGAGTCGCAGCCCCAGCACCGACTCGTGCGGAACTCCGCTCGTCACTGGTAGCCAACCAGAAAAGGCCCCCTTTATTGCCACTCTGTGTCTTCTGCCATCCAGCCAACCTGCTATCCATGCTTGTATCTACCCTTTGAGTCCGTGGGCTCTCATCGTCCTTAGCAGCCTCCCCGATGGCACCTTATCAAAGGCTTTCTGAAAATCTAAGTAAACAACATCTACTGACTCTCCTTTGTCTGTCCTGCTATTTACTTCTTCAGGAATTCCAGCAAATTTGTCGAGCAAGTCTTCCCCTTCACAAAACTTTCAGGTAACCTGATTTTTCTGTTTAAGAGTAGTAGGAAAAAGAACTGCAGATGCTGGTTTAAATCGAAGGGAGGCACAAAATGCTGGAGTAACTCAGTGAGTCAGGCAGCATCTCGGGGCAGAAGGAATGGGTGACTTTTTGGGTCGAGACCCTTCTTCAGACTTCAGAACTGGATAATTCTTTACGGCTTTCCATCTGTAATAATAACTAATTTCCTTGCTGCATTAACACTGCCTGATCTGCTGGGCATTACCAATGTTGTCCTTTTGGTTGTAGATTTCAACAACACTTCTGACCCACATTCCCCAAAATACCCCAAAATGTTCATTTACATTTGCTTAAAAGATGGATGGGGCAATGGGAATGCATCTGATCGGACAAGCTAGGGGATGCTGCAACCTGGTTAAAGAATGTAGTTGGAGAAAGAAAACAAAAAAGGGACATTAAAAAATGTGAAATGTGGGTCAGAGGTGTTGTTGAAATCAAAAACCAATAGGACAACATTGGTAATGCCCAGTAGATCATGCAGTGTTAGTGCAGCAAGAAAATTAGTTATTATTATAGATGGATAACCGTACAGAATTATCCAGTTCTTAAACAGAAAAATCAGGTTACCTGAAAGTGCTGAATTTGTTATCATTGCAAAGGATGCACTATGCCAGATGGAAGTTTGCACCTCGAGCTTGCTTTGGAGCAGTGCAGGAGATAATAGACCAGATAGGGCAGAGTGGAGTGGTGAATTAAGGAGACAGGAACTGGACGATCAGAGTCAGGTCTGCATAGATTTACCCACTCTGTATTTTTTTCTAATGTGAAGTAGTATTATGAGCATGGAAGTAATAAACTCAACTGGAAAATGTGCAGGTGAGTCACTGCTTCACCTGGAAAGAATATTTGGCTCCCAGTATGGTAGGTCGATAAAACAGCGGTTGCATTTCATATGCTTGCAGTGAGAAGAAGATTGGCTGCTTTGAATGGAAGAGTGCTCAGGGAGTTGAGAAGCGAATAGCCCCTTTGAAAAACTAAAAGAGCAGAAAGGGAAGATGTGTTTGCTCAAGCAGAATGTGGCTGAAATTGTGAGGAATGAAAGGACCAAAGGAAACGTATCCTTCCTCTGGTATGGAAGAGATGGAGTGAAAGGCATAAGAAATAAATGAGATGCAATCAAGGACTCTTTCAACTTTGCCACAGTTAAAGATAAAGAAAGACATCTCATTTTTTGTCATTGGAGCAGATATGATGCAATGGAGGAACTGGAAGAAGGAATGGGTTCCTCATGCAAAGCAAGGTGGGAGGAAGTATTGTCAAGATCGGTCCATGTGAGAGTCAGATCTTTTAACTGATGTTAAACTATCCTCACAGATGGAGACAGAAATCCAGAAAGAAAGGGAAGATTCTGATGGACTGATGGCGGAAGTTAGTAGCAAAAGTAATAAAATTTTCAAGTTCTGTATTAGTGCAGCTGACACCATCTATGTGCCAGAAAAAGAATAGAGTGAGGAGCACCAGGACTGTTCAACATGTCACAAAGAGTTTGGTTAAGCATGGACCCATCCGAGTTACACATTTCATTTGGAGAAAGTGAATGGAGTTGGAGAAGTTGTCCAATTTGAGAATTAGTTCTGCCAGACTAATATGTGTGTTCATGATGGAACGGGTTGGGCCTCTATTCAAGCAAAAAGGGGCATCTGATGTGGAAACTGCTTAGAGTGGTGAAGATTATCAGAGGTGTTAGAGATTCCTGTGGGAAGGAAATGGACTAGGATGGGAAGGGGGGTAGTAGGATGAAGTTAACATAGAAAGGACATATAACATAGATCAGTACAGCACAGGAACAGGCCCTTTAAGGCCATAATATCCAGGCTGAGTATGATGCTAAGTTAAACTAATCTCTGCCTGCACAGGATCTATGTTTCTCTATTCCCTGCAAACTCATGTTCTATCTAAAAGCCTTCTAAATGTCCCTGTCATATCAGCCTACACCACCACTCCGGCCAGTGAGTTCCAGGCACTCGCCACTCCCCATGTTAAAAAGAAATTGTCCCGCATATCTCCTTTAAACTTGCCCCCTCTCGTCTTCAGGCTATGGTTTAAAGAAGTAAGTTTGGTGGGGCTCAAGCATGCTGAAACAATGTGTGTGCTGTTGTAATCCTGCCTGTGGATCTCTGGGAGTAAGTAGAAGTGGGCTAATGACAGCCTGTGAGATGGTGGCCTGATATTCACTGGTCCAGAGGGTGGTCAACAAAGTGTCTGCGAACAGACATTTAGCCTCTACAAGATAGAGGTCAGTTTGCTAAACCACAACGGCTCCACCATTGTAATCTGGTTTGATTATGATATCGACGTTTTGCTCTTTGTGAGCAGAACGATGCATGTTCAATTGGACGTAGGTTGAAGTAGGTAAGTGGGAGTGGCAAAATTTAAATGGGCATAGCTACATCGGCAGTTTATGATTCAATTTCTGGCCATTTTACAATATATGGAGACACAAAATCTGGAGTTTGTCATAGACTTGTTTGACATAGCAGGTTTAGGTGAATAGTGTAATGAAAGACAATATCAAGATTTTTCAGAAATTTAATGTTATTAGGAATGGCTAATTTAAGAAGAACCACCCTGACAATGATTTTTTTCATTATAGTAGAATTGTAGATTATATTTTTTTGATTCTGCTTTTACTGTCTGTAGATATTCAACTGTATTGTGTTTCTTGTTTTTAAAACGACTATATATGAAGTTTCTGACCGAAAAACTATTGAGTCTCCATTCATGTATATATATTAAGCTACCTTGCAGCATGTGAAAGGAATACAGTCTGGATCATTTAGATGAGTTTCCTGACATCAAGGAATAGCTTTATAAAGAATTATGGATGTGAATCTGTATTTTGCCACATGACAGTACTTAATGCATTGGTAAATAAAAACGTGTTCATAAAATACGTGTTCATTAATGCTTGTAACTTTTTGGTGACCAATCTTTTGGTTCAGATGCTTCCAATAAAGAGGATGGTCATTTGGTCCATTGTGAGCTGATCCTTTGAAAGCACATTCCAATCAGTCCTACTTCTGTTTGATCAGATATGCATTCTTGAATTGTTTTAAAAAAAACCTGTATTGCAATTTGAATCCACACTAAAAAATGTTCTTGAGGATCAGGCATTGTCAGTGCTCTTTTGAAACTTGGAAGAGAAAAATCCCAATTTGAGACAAATGAGAGAAAAACATTGCGGGACCTTCATTTTGTGTGATCTGTGCAAAGCACAATGCTCTCTGAAGAAACGCTAGAAGCGTTAAATGGTCCAAAGAGATCCGGGATCTTCAAATATATAGATGCAGATCTACATATACATGCATAGATGCATGCACAGGCACGCGCGCGCACACCACGCGCGCACGCACGCACACGCACACACACACACACACACACACACACACACACACCACCCCCCCCCCCCACACACACACATGTCCCACACACACCCCTCCCCACACACACATATCCCACACACCCCCCTCCCCACACACACACACACACATATCCCACACACATATCCCACACACCCCCCTCCCCACACTACACACACACATATCCCACACACCCCCCTCCCCACACACACACACACATATCCCACACACCCCCCTCCCCACACACACACACACACACACACATATCCCACACACCCCCCTCCCCACACACACATATCCCACACACACACACACACCATTGGCCTTCCCAATGAAGACTGAGTAAAAAAAGAGTTAGGCTTGCACTGCACGGCTACATTGTGGTTAGATCATATTTCAGGTACTGGGGCTTGTTCTGCTCACCACGCCACAGGAAGGATATGTTAATTTTAGAAGGATATGTTAATTTGGATTCAACTGCACAATCTGAATTCCTAAAGTTAAAGTGCAAGGAAAGATTACACAAATGAGGATTGCATGGCCTCAAATTTAGATCTGGGGATAATTTATTTTTAAGTTTTCATCAGGCAAAGGGGAAGTGAGAAGGTAGACGGCAAATTTGATTTCACTACAATATTTACGTATACCAGAATAAGGTGAAATCCCTAAAAGTTCAAGCTTTCAGGAATGAAGGTAGAAAATAATTGTTCATGCAGAAGGTAGTAGAAATTTGGAATACTTTAAATTAATGCTATGTCACTGTTTTTAAAATTTGAAATTGGTATATAAATTTATTTGATAATCAGGAATATAAAATGTGGGAAATGATGTGCTAAAGGAGTCAGGTCACAGATCAGCCATTTTCTCACAGGCTTGCAGAACTAAATGCCCTATTTTCTTTTATGTTTTTAGTTGATGCTTTAAATGTGCTTGAAAGGTACTGCCTTCCCATATTTCTTTAGGGTTTTGGAAATATTGGTTACTTTCCTCATTCCCTAGTTCCTCTTGTCGTCTTCGATTTCAGCTTGGTGCTGTATCCAGTGAGTTATTTCACAGCAACGTGAGGACTCATTTTTCTAAACTTATTTGGAGAAAGGCTGTGGATAATTAAATTTTCTAGGTAATTGAGCAGAAGTTGGATAATGAATGCATCTGTGCATCCACAAAGGTGAGAAAGAAGCCTGCTACTTACCAGTTTATGGCAAGAAGAAAAATTAAAAATAGAACTCATTCTAGATCTGATGAAGTGACACCCAACACTATAAAATAAACTGTATTTCTGCTCATAGCTGTTTATTAATAAGAAATTACCTATATTTGTAAAATGGAAACTTTACATACATTTTTTTTACTAATCCTTTCATGGGCAGCATAGTGGCGTAGGGCAGCACAGTAGGCACAGCTGGTAGAGCTGGTAAGATTTCCTCGGAGTGCTCCGGTTTCCCCCCACATCCCAAAGACGTACGGGTTTGTAGGTTACTTGGCCTCTGTAAATTGCCCCTTATGTGTTGGGAATGAATGTGAAAATGGGATAACATGGAACGAGTGATCGGTTATCGACATGGACTCGGTGTACCGAAGGGCCTGTTTCCATGTTGTATCTCCAAATTAAACCAATTAAAATAAAACTGTTTATAAAAGTGAGTGATAAATGTTTTGCTCTTTTTGCATTACAGAAGTTGTGGAAAAGCTACCTCATTTTGATTGAATTACATCCTATTCTTTTTGAAGAGGAATTTATTTATTTTGTTTATTTTGCCGTTTATAAGTGATTAGGTTAATGTCCTTTCTCAACTAGGCTGGTTTCGTTGGTCTCGATCCTTCCCCAGGACAGATACAGTGACAGATGTGCTGGTGAGTTGGTTGTGTTGGTTCCTAACTGTGTCACCAAAGAGATTGGGTGTCTGGGTAGAGCCTCCAGACTAAACTGTTAAACTCAAGCAAAATGGTAGATCTGGACTGGATCCAAGATTAACTCGCAGTGGTCAGCATTTTGATAACTCTTGAGCTCCATCCATTACATTTTTATTCTTTGTGGGTTATATAAATCATTTCATAATCTGTCGTTGATTAGATCTTGTAATGTTAAGCAGGGTTTTTAATATCTAAAATGGTGTTTGGTCAAACTGAATAAATGCTTTGCATAGTTGGTGTATTTATGTGCTAAAACTTTGCTGCTTGTATGTTAGAAAAGGGTTGTTTCCCTCATCTTATTTAACCTAGATGCTCCACTGCAAACTCCCACTATTCCCACCCGCCCAGCACACACACACACATCCCCCCTTTCTTATTTCCACATTCCCTGGATTAAAATGTTTACCGATAACTATCTGCCCAGCATGGTAAAATCTTTCGATTGTAGGTGTATCACAGAGTTAAATGTAAAGTCCTTTCCCCACCTGATCATATTTACCCTCTTTCTGGATTCTGATTACCCTATTCCATGACGGAGAACATGTGTGATATCTAAAATCACAAAATTAAACACCACATCAAATTTCTGGGGCAAATCGGCCATGGATTTCACTAACAATCCCTTAAGTATTTCCAAAAAAATTATTTGACACATTTTAACTGGCTGTAATTGATATTACAGCCTCCTCTCATGGCCAAAATATGTAACATCATATTTTACTTCGATTTACTCTAGTATTTTCTTCATAATATTTTGGATTGTAAAGAACCTTGCCATATAAACCTTGGATGGTGAAATCTCAAATTCTACTGTTCACAGTTTATGTATTTTTGTTATGTCTTCAAGCCTGTGCATATTCTTTACAAAATAATAATAACTACATTTCAAAATACCTTGCTTATTGCAAAGCCCTTTGCAATGTTGGGAGGATGTGAGAGTAGTACAGTGTTAACGTGCAACCCTTAGACTGAAACCCCTCATGGAATCATCCTCGCTCCTCTCCTGTTTTCCGTCTTGGCAAGTTTATGTTCATAAGTTATAGGAGCAGAATTAGGCCCATAAAATCTACCCCGTTATTCAGTCATGGCTGGTCTATCTTTCCTCCTCAAACCCATTCTCCTGCCTTCTCCCCATAACCCTTTACACCCGTGCTAATCAAGAATCAATCAATCTCCACCTTAAAAATATCCATTGGCTTGACATCCATGGCCTTCTGTGGCAATGAAATCCACAGATTCACCACCCTCTCACTAAAGAAATTCCACTATCTCCTTTCTAAAGATACAACCTTTTATTCTGGGGCTGCAACTTCTGGTCCTAGACTCTCCCACTCGTGGAAACATCCTCTCCACTGCCACGCTGTGGATTTGTGAGGGAATTTATATAACCATAATCTCTAAGTTATGAGGAGGAAAATGCATGAATTAAGAGAAAAATAAATAATTTGCCTTTTCTGTGGCATATTATCACATTTTCAGGACCTCAAACATTTAATGTCTAATTATTACTTAAGTATTACAACAGCTAGTTTGTTGATGATAACCTCCCACAAATATGAAAATTGTCATTTTAAACTTTAAAAAAATTATTGATGGAGGAAGATGTGCTATTCTGGAAGTTTGGAGAATGTCTGATGTCTGTAATACCAAATGAAACTTCACTGTAATTTGTAGAGATATATAATTCCCGCAAAATTTTAAATTTGAACGTACAGTGCCCTCCATAATGTTTGGGCCAAACATTTATATAATTGCCTCTGTACTCCACAATTTGAGATTTGTTATAGAAAAAAAATCGCATGTGGTTAAAGTGCACATTGTCAGATTTTAATAGCCATTTTTATTCATTTTGGTTTCACCATGTAGAAATTACAGCTGGGTTTATACACAGTCCCCCCCATTTCAAGACACCTTAATGTTTGGGACATATGGCGTCACAGGTGTTTGTAATTGCTCAGGTGCGTAATAATTGCCTCCTTAATGCAGGCAGAAGAGAGCTCTCAGCACCGAGTATTTCCTCCAGTCTTTCCACCTTTGGAAACTTTTATTGCTGTTTATCAACATGAGGGCCAAAGTTGTGCCAATGAAAGTCAAATAAGCCATTATGAGACTGAGAAACAAGAATAAAACTAAGAGACATCAGCCAAATCTTAGGCTTACCAAAATCAACTGTTCGGAACATCATTAAGAAGAAAGAAGCACTGGTGAGCTTACTAATCGCAAAAGGGACTGGCAGTCCAAGGAAGACCTCCACAGCTGATGACAGAAGAATACAAATAAAGAAAAATCCCCAAACACCTGTCCGACAGATCAGAAACACTCTTCAGGAGTCAGGTGAGGATTTGTCATTGACCACTGTCCGCAGAAGACTTCATCAACAGAAATACAGAGGCTACACTGCAAGATGCAAACCACTGGTTAGCCACAAAAATAGGATGGCCGGGTTAGTTTGCCAAGAAGTACTTAAAAGAGCAACCACAGTGCTGGAAAAAGGTTTTGTGGACAGATGAGACAAAGATTAACTTATATCAGAGTGATGGCAAGAGCAAAGTATGGAGGAGAGAATGAACTGCTCATTGATGATACAACTGCTGATGGTAGTAGCATAATGAATTCTGAAGTGTATAGACACATCCTATCTGCTCAAGTTCAAACAAATGCCTCAAAACTCATTGGCCGGCGGTTCATTCTACAGCAAGACAATGATCCCAACATACTGCTAAAGCAACAAACACTCAATTCTTGAGTGGCCAAGTCAATCACCCGATCTGAACTCAATTGAGCATGCCTTTTATATGCTGACGAGAAAACTGAAGGGGACTAGCCCCCAAAACAAGCATAAGCTAAAGATGGCTGCAATACATCTGGCAGAACATCACCAGAGAAGACACCCAGCAACTGGTGATGTCCATGAATCGCAGACTTCAAGCAGTCATTGCATGCAAAGGACATGCAACAAAATATTAAACATGACTACTTTAATTTACATGACATTGCTGTGTTCCAAACATTATGGTGCCCCTGAAATGGGGGGACTATGTATAAACACTGCTGTAATTTCTACATGGTGAATCCAAAATGTATAAAAATGGCCTGTATTAAAATCTGACAATGTGCACTTTAACCACATGTGATTTTTTTTCTATTACAAATCTCAAATTGTGGAGTACAGAGGGAAATAATTTAATAAAGGGTCTTTGTCCCAAGCATTATGGAGGGCACTGTATTTAGGGTCTCCATGTACTTGCATGCCCTGTGACACCAGAGGAGCTATCAAAACTCAATATTGAGTTATAGCGTCATACAGTATAGAATTAGATACTTCGGCCCAGCTTGCCCATGCTGACCAAGGTGCCCCATCTACACTAGTCCCACCTGCCCGCGTTTGGCCAATATCTCTCTAAACCTTTCCTATCCATGTAGGTGGAGATATATTCTTGAGATAAATATTCAAAATATGAAATAATTTTCAAATTATGAAGTGTTGTGATTGGAAATAATTTTCAAATTATGAAGTGTTGCGATTAGATCATGGATATTGTTCTGGTAGGATGATGGAGGCATGAGACAGACCCCCTAAAATTCAAAAATTAAGATATTAGGGCAGGATTTTTTAAAGAAATGGTGTTGACTACTGGTGACTTGAGAAATGTCAAATTACTTAAAAGATAAATGAAGATGCAAATTCAAACCAGTAGTAGTCAAAAATAGCATTTATAGCATAAACTTAATGACTGTGTAGTTCACATATTCCCAGTTAGAGCCATGGAGAAACATATATTTGAAGTTGTCAAACAATTGAATGTCAAGGAATCAAGCACACATTGAGTGGAGTAATTGGGGCTTAGTTTGAATGAAGAAAAATGACACAAATTGAATTATAATTTTCTTTGTAAACATAGACGTTGAATCATTTATGAGTGCACTTCCATACCTCAATTTGTCTTCAGGAGAAACATTGGAAAACTTTACATTCCTACAGATCACCATTGATCAATTGTATTCGGTCACCATCATTGCCTCCAATGCTTTTTAGAACAATTACTAAAACGTGACCAGATGATAAGGAAAATATTCATAACTTTAAATTGTGTAGCTACTGTAATTTGGAAAACTGTGTAACTACATTAGTAAAAATGCATCTTTGATCAGAACCATATAGGTAAAGCTTAAAAAATGTGACAGTGGTATCCTGAAGAAGTGGTCAGAAAAGAACTGTTCTGCAAAACTTTCATTAGATTATTCTTTGACTAAAAGTGGAATATGCATTTGAATTAGAATTTCATAACTAATCTAAACAATTGGTTTTTTTTCTCACATTTCATACAGTATAACACATTGTTTAGAATCACTTATGAAAAATAAATGTTGTATGAAACAGATCATAACCAACCCCACATAAATTTACTCTCTTTTTCTCATAGACAAAGTATTGTAACGTTGTTGCTCCCTTTGTTTGATGTGCTTTGATTGTGCGGGTTACTGCACAGCACACTTACTGTGTTGTCAATAAATGAAAAACTGGACAAATTGTCCTTAATGGTTCTTTACATGAGCAAGGATTTTCAAAAGGGTCTTTTATAATTTGGTTACAAGCTTCTCAGGTGCCTGCTAAAAATGCACATTTTTAATTGCAGTAGCTCTTAGAGGACACAAAAAAAAAGTTGCTGGTGGAACCTCAGCAGGTCAAGCAGCATCTGCGGAGGCAAAGGAATGGTTGGCATGTCATGTATGGACCTTCCATGGATGCCACTTGACCTACTGAGTTCTTCCAGTAGTTTGATTTTTACTCCAGATTCCAGCATGTTAAGTCTTTTGTGGCTCTTGGAGAACATACAAGGCACAAACATTGAAGTAAGTGGTGTGACAATGTCATTGATTTTATTTTTCCTTGGAGTATTCACATTTTACTCCATGATGCAGAGCCAGAGTAATTTGGCTGAAATTATGATCTGTGTAAAATGTTCAAGTTATTGATGTTTATTTTCTGATTTCCTCCTTTTTGCAGTTTCCCTCATGTCCATGATCTGCACACGACACTGCGGCTGTTTGGCCTCGGTGTGGTCAGGCATTTTGCTTCGGACCCCGTGATAAACACAACTTGGTGTTGGACGTCATGAGCATAGTAATTCCACTTGGAGTTACCACACCGGATACTTCATACTCTGATATGGCTGCTGGTTCAGAGTGAGTACAATTCAGATCCTGGGGAAGTGGGTGGAGAGGAGGCAGGGAGAAATCACTTAAAGTGGATGACTGAAGTGTTGGGTGATTATGGGGTGTGGTGTAAAGCAATGATCTGTGGTGAGCTCTACAACAATGGTGTATTTTAAATATTTTAAAATGAGTTTATCATGGGCTGTAATGCTACCACCAATGATCCTGCTGCATCTCTATCTTAATTACGTTTATTAATTTATCATCAAATGTCACTTCCCTTCCTCAAACAAACTTTTTCCAGAGAGCATGGATAGGTGACACTCTGTCTGAAGAAGGGCCCAAAACCGAAACATCACCATTAAATGTTCACCAGAGATGCTGCTTGACCCGCTGAGTTACTCCAGCACTTTTTGTTTTGTAAACCCGCATCTGCAGTTTCTTGTATCTATATTTCCCTTTTCACCTTTCTCCTACTGCCAAATCTTTTACCTCCGATTGCTAAAGGGTTTGTAATTTTTATCTGAATGTACCTTTTTGGCTGCGTTAGTAGCTAAACTCTACAAACATGCTCCATGGCTAGGACGTCTTGTAAACTAACGCAACTAATCAGCCAGTATACAGGAAGTAATAATAGTGCAAACCTGCAAAATATTATTCAACTTGTCTCATCAGCGTTCAGTCATGGTCTCACTTCCAGGAGCCGTTTTGCTTGCTTCAGATGCAGGACTTGGCAGCTCCCCAGTCGTAGGAAGTTCAACTGTTCCGCTCCTGCTTCAACCAGGCCAATTGCCTCCACCCAATCTCCCATGTCATCCAAGTGCTCTTGCCTATTCCTTGGCTGCATGCTTCAGTTAATTATATAAATCCTTTCCTCCTGCTCTATTCCTTACCCAACAAATTTACACGATGGCCAATGCTGTCAAAGCTTCTGAATCATTGACAACTTAGATCGATAGTATGTATTTCTTCAAAGCCATTTTAAGTGTAGCTCGATTTATTTTGTGGGCATTTTCTTCCCAAAGGTTGAGGCTGGCAGAGAGAATCGACATGCTGTTCTCTTACAAATGTAGTTTGTTTCTGAACAGCAGAAATTATATGAATGGTCAGTTCCTCATCTTCAGAGAGCACCCACCAAATTTAAAATTCCCATTTTTATTTGGTTAATCATTTTGAACCTCTTGTAAGTGGAAAGTTAATAATCCTATATTAAAATAAATTCATTATTCATAGGGGACTGAGGCTCTGGTGGGATGGAGGAACTGAAGGGAATGCACATTAGTTAGGAAATGGTGTTAGGTAAACTGTTGGGACTGAAGGCAGATAAATCCCCAGGGCCTGATGGTCTGCATCCCAGAGTACTAAGGAGGTGGACCTAGAAATTGTGGATGCACTGGTGATCATTTTTCAATGTTCTATAGACTCTGGATCAGTTCCTGTAGTCTGGAGGGTAGCTAATGTAACTCCACTTTTTAAGAAAAAAGGAAGAGAGAAAACTGGGAATTATAGACCAGTTAGCCCTACATCGGTAGTGGGGAAGATGCTTGAGTCGATTATTAAAGATGTAATAGCAGCGCATTTGGAAAACAGTGACAGGATCGGTCATAGTCAGAATGGATTTATGAAGGGGAAATCATGCTTGACTAATCTTCTGGAATTTTTTGAGGATGTAACAAGTAGAATGGATAAGGGAGAGCCAATGGATGTGGTGTATCTGGATTTTCAAAAAGCCTTTGACAAGGTCCCACTCAAGAGATTAGTGTGCAAAATTAGAGCACATGGTATTGGGGGTAGGGTATTGACATGGATAGAGGACTGGTTGGCAGACAGGAAGCAAAGAGTAGGAATTATGGGCCCTTTTCAGAATGGCAGGCAGTGACTAGTGGTGTGCCACAAGGCTCAGTGCTGGGGCCCCAGTTATTTGCAATATATATAAACGATTTAGACGAGGGAATTAAATGTAGCATCTCCAACTTTGCAGATAACACAAAGCTGGGTGGTAGTATGAGCTGCGAGGAGGATGCTATGAGGCTGCAGGGTGACTTGGATAGGTTGGGTGAGTGGGCTGATGCATGGCAGATGCAGTATAATGTGGATAAATGTGAGGTTATCCACTTTGGTGGCAAGAACAGGAAGGCAGATTATTTTCTGAATGGTGTCAGATTAGGAAAAGGGGAGGTGCAACGAGACCTGGGTGTGCTTGTGCACCAGTCACTGCAAGTAAGCATACAGGTACAGCAGGCAGCGGAGAAAGCTAATGGCATATTGGCCTTCATTGCGAGAGGATTTGAGTTTTGGAGCAAGGAGGTCCTATTGCAGTTGTACAGGGCCATGGTGACATTGCGCCTGGAGTATTGTGTGCAATTTTGTTCTCCTAATTTGAGGAAGGACATTATTACTATTGAGGGAGTGCAGCGTAAGTTCACCAGGTTAATTCCCAGGATGGTGGGTCTGACTTATGATGAAAGAATGGGTCGACTGAGCTTGTAATCATTGGAATTTAGAAGGAGAAGAGGGGATCTTTTAGAAACATATAAAATTGTTAAGGGATTGGACAGGCTAGATGCAGGAATAATGTTCCTGATGTTGGGGGAGTCCTGAACCAGGGGTCCCAGTTTAAGAATACAGGGTAGGCCATTTAGGACTGAGATGAGGAAAAACTTGTTCACCCAGAGAGTTGTGAATCTGGAATTCTCTGCCACAGATAGCAGTGGAGGCCAATTCACTGGATGTGTTCAAGAGAGAGTTAGATTTAGCTCTTTGGGCTAAAGGAATCAAGGGATATGCAGAAAAAGCAGGAACAGGGTACTGATTTTGGATGATCAGCCATGATCATATTGAATGGCGGTGCTGGCTCGAAGGGCTGAATAGCCTACTCCTGCACCTATTTTCTATGTTTCTATGCTGCTTGAGATGGAAGAAGTCACGTGTGCCACTGCTGAAGTCTGAGTTTCCTTCTAGTGAGGTTTAATATAGTTAACCCTATGGCCGGTACATTCTGCTGTCTTGACGGTGGTGCACCCTGTACCTACAACATAGGCATTTTATCCCCTGTTATTAATAGTCCTATTCAAATGTGTAATCTTGCTGCCTACTCTTAAACTCTAAAGAAGGGAATGAGTTCCAATTGCAGGATCATGTTTCAACTGAGGGGTGTACTGTAAACAGGAATTAGTACTAAATTTAGATTAATTACTGTAATGCATGGGCTCAGACCAGATTGGCATAGGATATACAGTTACAGTATTCAGTAGTATATGTGTTGTGTTCATATTGTGAAAGGTTTATTTGCATAAAATGTGTCTGTGTCAAATACAAAAAAAAAGCATATTTATATTAATTAAACTTATGACTCCACTGTTCAGTGATATGCACCAAATAAACTCAAATTATTGTTTGAAATTTTTAATTTGGGGTATTAAGCAAACTGAAACAGTAAAGGGCACACTGGTGGAATAACTCAACGTGTCAAGGAGGAATCTCTGGAGAACATGGATAGGTGATGTTTCGGGTCAGGACCCTTCTTCAGTATGATTGTGTGGGGGAAGGGGGGAGGGAGAAAAGAAGAGAGGAAAGGCAGGACAAAGTGGTTTATATGCAGGTGGTTGGAACAAAGGCCAGAGATTAAAACAGGTGTGAGGAGTAAGCGACCCATTACAGTATTCTGTCAATCAACAATTTGGTGCAAATGAAAACCATTGGCAAAACCTCTTGAGTATAAACAGGTAAAACCTGTTATTTGGAGAGGAGAACTCAGAACATTAAAAGTACAGCACAGCAACAAGCCCTTCAACCCACTTTGAATGCACCGAATATGATGCCAAGTTATACTAATCGCCTCTACCTGCACATGATCTATATCCCTCCATTCCCTGCATGCCCATGTTTCTGTCCAAAAGTCTCTTAAATCCCACTATTGGATGTGGCTTTGACTTAGTATTTGACTTTAATGTTTGTGCAACCTCACAGGAAAATATTCTCTTTTATATTTGAACATACCTCACTTTGCTTCCTCACCTTTCCCCGCCACTTTTACAAGTTCAGTTTGTGAGAGAGATGCAGATCTATGCAGTCAGTTGGCTGTGATCGTAAGCAGAATGCAGGGGGAAATTAGCATGATTGCGGACAATGTGAGGGAAAACATGGACCTGAAACTAGATTTTGAATCTTTACCTGCTGCAAGGTAATGAAATTAATGATAAATGAATTTCCAAATTTGAGGAAGGATATTCTTGCTATTGAGGGCGTGCAGCGTAGGTTCACTAGGTTAATTCCCGGAATGGCGGGACTGTCGTATGTTGAAAGGCTGGAGCAATTAGGCTTGTATACACTGGAATTTAGAAGGATGAGGGGGGGGATCTTATTGAAACATATAAGATAATTAGGGGATTGGACACATTAGAGGCAGGAAACATGTTCCCAATGTTGCGGGAGTCCAGAACAAGGGGCCACAGTTTAAGAATAAGGGGTAGGCCATTTAGAACGGAGATGAGGAAGAACTTTTTCAGTCAGAGAGTGGTGAAGGTGTGGAATTCTCTGCCTCAGAAGGCAGTGGAGGCCAGTTCGTTGGATGCTTTCAAGAGAGAGCTGGATAGGGCTCTTAATGATAGCGGAGTGAGGGGGTATGGGGAGAAGGCAGGAACGGGGTACTGATTGAGAGTGATCAGCCATGATCGCATTGAATGGCGGTGCTGGCTCGAAGGGCTGAATGGCCTACTCCTGCACCTATTGTCTATTGTCTATTGAATGCAGAATCTCGACATAAAACAAATTAAGGAAACTCAACCTGAAATGAAATTTCATTCCTATTGACAAAAATTAGATATTTACATTTTGTGGATTTCGCCGTGTTATTCAGAATGCATAACAATTTGGAGCAACATTTGGTACACAGTGCAGACCTTTAATGGTGTTTTGTCAAATTTGAAAATGGTTGTGAACAAATTTACTCCAGTGGTCTGGAGCGACTTGTCATTTAAATCTTCTGCTCCATTGGGATGCCACCTACATTTCCTTTCAGTGCTTCCCTCGAGTCATTCCTTCCCCTTGTGTTCCTTGCTCTGAAGGGCATGTCCAGTTGCTCTGCCCACCTCACATCCTTGTTACTGTACCTGCGCATTAACTTCCTGCATATCATGAAGCTGAACACTGAAGTTGATTAGTTTCCCACCATTTAAAAGATACAATTTTTCTATTCTTATCAGCAAAGTGAATAATGTTTTACCAATGCTGTATTATTCATTCACCCACTCTCTAATTTTGGATTCTGCCGTTACGGAGAAAGAAATAATCATGCACAGTTTGGCAAAGACCCGGGGGAATTACTGACTCATTAAAGCAAGCGAGCAGGCGTCTGAGAGAGCTTGGTGGCACATAGTTACCTATAGTTCCAGCATTCAATTTATGCTCTATATTATAAACTTGTTAGGTTATAGAGATTAGAAAACAGAAATGGAGCATTCAGCCCAATTACTGTTCGTTGTATTTATGCATCAGATAAACCTCCTTCCACTGATTGCTTAATTCATTTCTATTCCTTTCTCTTGCTTATTTTATCAGCATGCTTTAAGCAAGTCCCTTTTTTTTAACATTTACAAGTTTCCCATTCTGATCTCTCTTGGAATAAGGAGTTTTTCTTGGGTGTCTTTTTTGACTTATTAATGACCAATTTATCCAGGTTTATAAGCCCTAGTTTTGTCTTCCTCCACAAGTTAAAATATCCTCTATATGTCAATACTATAAAATCCCTTTAGCAGCATTAAAATGGTAGGATTAGGCAAAAAGGGAAACATTTGTCAGACTCTGAGAAAGAATACCCCAGGAAGCTTGGAAGAGTATTGAAAGTGTTGGTAGTGCAATTGAAAGGAAAGCAAAGAAAGGGTAGGAGAGCTGCCTTGGGAAGATTAGGGTGATTGATGGGCTCCCAATTAAGCAAAGGCGGCTTTGTACTGGATGGTGTTGAGCTTCTCGAGAGTTCTTGGTGCTGCACCTGTCCTGGCAAGTAGAGAAGTGGAGCATTTCACAGGTCACTGATAGTAGGCGAGTAGCAAAGTGTACAATTATGAAATTCCTCTTGAGAAAGGAATTACTGCATGAAACGAGTTTTTTTCACTGAAGCTGTTAGGCTAAAGTTAAAGGCAATCTAGAAGAAATGTAATTCAATCATTCATTCACCATTCTACTCATGCAGCTCTATGCTGCCTGGTTTACCTGGCAGCCGTGAGAGAACTTGAATTGCGTGACAATGTTCTCCTCAATACACATCCCTCAATGCGATGTTACAAGCTGAAAAAGTTTAATTGTACAAACCTTTTATCATTTCATCCTTTTGCCACCCGTCCTGAAAATGAATTTCATGCCTGTAAGAAAGGTTTTCATGTTTTGCTTTGATGTTGACCTCTATTCTTCATTAGTCAATAGTCAATAGTCAATTTATTTGTCACATACACATATATGTGCAGTGAAATGAAAGATTATCCACAGTCCAACAATAAGACCAATAAAAATAAGCAATAAAAATATGCAATAACACACAATCATAAACCAACTCCAAACAAAAAGAAACATCCATCACAGTGAGTCTCCTCCAGTCACATCCTCACTGTGATGGAAGGCCAGAATATCTTTTCTCGCAATACATTGGGGTTGAGTTTTGTATTTGGATTTTGAGAGGTTTTTTTTGCATCCATTCACTATACTTGAGCAGTAATGTGCTTAAAAATTATTGAAGCATAATCAGGCATGTTTCCATCCCATATGGGTGTTATTACAGTATTTTCATCTTTTGTCAACCTTGAATTTTGTGGCTGTATTTCACGAGATCTACCTTGGGTATGTGCTGGATCTTTATGTCAAAGAAAGAGTCTCAATTATATTCTCATTGCTCTTTTGATATCTGAAGTTCTATATATTTCTTCACGTCACACTCCTCTCGTATCAGCACAGGAGTTTCAGTTAACTCCAGCATGTGGTAACCTTGTGATGGAAGGAATTTAGGTTGAACCAGAAAATGAAGTTTATTTAAAGAACACTAGGTTTCTTTTTGAAACTCTTCAATAAAACGATACTTTCATCAAACATACCTTTGAACAGCACAGAAGCAGGCCTTATGGCTAACAATCAAAGCCAACCTTGGTAAATGTACAAAAATGTTTCAATTCTTATTGTGTGGAGGTGAATGACACAGCACAGATGTTTTGTCATTCGAATGAGAATTCTGTACTGATCATCCTCAAGCAAGGGCTTGATTTTGCCAGCAAGTATATTTATATCCTTTTGCAAATTATTTGGATCATGGGCTGTTTTTGCTATTTTTTCAAATGATGATTTTCTATGTCCACCATATGTTCTTGTATTTTTCTGAAAAGGTATAAATCTCTCTGAAAGAGTTCTTCTGTTCATTTTTCATTCTCCGGATATTCATTCCAAAACACAAGCGCCATGTGCCGATGCCTCATTGAAGTCGGCCGTACAGCCAGAACACCTGTGGAAAACATCTTCTAACTGCCGCGATGAAGAAGAAATTATACCAACGGGCCTTAGAATATAAAGACTGGGTCACGTGAGGACTGGAGAAAGGTGTAATTCGGTGACGAAAGCCATTCCCTGGTTCAGGGCCAACGCAGCCCCATGTTTGGAGAGTCGATGAGAGATGCCATATCGACCAGTTTATCAAACATCCTGACACGATGACAGCTGGACTAAATCAACTGGTCAGGCAGCATCTCTGCCGAACGTGGACTGGTGACCTTTCGGGGTCAGGACCCTTCAAATTCCTGAAAAGAAGATATTCTGGGGTTGTTTCAGCTACTGTTGTGTTGATTTGCTGCACCCAGTTGATGGATGATGACATTGCCGCAATATGGCGAAGTGTTGCAGAGACGAGTAGTGCCAGAGATAGTGAAGACTTTTCCAGAGCTGGGATATTCCAACAAGACCTTGCATCAGCCACACATCAAAAATGGTGACCCAATTTGTGCAGCAGAAGGGGATACGTGTCTTGGACTGGCCTGATAACTTGCCTGACCAGAATCGGATTGCGAATTTGTAGTCGTTTATCAAGGAGAGACTACAAGGAAAGGACTGTTCCATGAGACAGAAGTTCATTGAGGCCATAATTCAGCTGTGGTATTGAGATGAAAATCACCGGAAACTCTCAGAATTTGATCGATTCCATGCCAAATCGTGTCAAAGTCTTGATAAAAACCATGGTGGACATATGATGTACTAAAGACGTAATGGTGCGGTGATAATGAATAAAAGGTAGCAATGCAACGTGTATATTGGCGTGTTATATGCTTGATTCAATTAATTTGCACAAGGATATATATGAAGCCAAAATCTTTAGCAAGCTGAAAATTAATTAATCTTTAACTGTAATTTGTTTAGATGGAATATGTAGTGTTTTGCAGAATAAATTATCTTTGCATTTGGCGTGTGTGATAATGAAGTTTGCGTGTATCTCAACTGGTGTCTATCCGTTTCTGTGGTGAGCATTTATCTTTTGACAAATCCATTGTGCAGACACCCTGAAAGTTGTTACGAAGCAATTTGGCTGGATAAAACCTAGATATCCCTGCTTACACTGTTCATACAAACAAGTCTTTCAACTAAAACAATTAGCTATGAGGTTTTTAAAGTGATTGGGTATCTTGTGACTGGAACAACTTACTTTCTATCTTCTCGCCATTACAAAAAATGGCTCAATTTAACATTTTGTGGTGACGTTATGGTACTTGTGACCTTTTTTAACAGGGCTGAATCAAATGCTGCAATATTCTATCCATGCGGGGCATGTTAACAACTAAACCTTTTAGATTATTTTGCTAATGGAATCAGAATTTCAAAGGATGTTGGTAATAGTAATGGATAACGCTCCTTGTGAATTTTCATTAAATATTAACCATTCATAGAACTGGTAAAGGTTGAGAGGCAGCTTGAAAGATTTGAGGGAGATAAGGCATGCATCATCAAGTTCCTAACTGATAATTTAAGGCATTAGTAACTTTGTGACTTTGGTTGAGGAATAACTATCGTCCAAGACATGACTGCTCTGCTTTTCGCAAGAGCCTTCCCATCTTTGATGCCAGCCTGAGAAAAAAACCTTTCTACATCATTCTCATCTGAAATACTGCTCTTCTTATTTTAAATATGTACTTTGGAAGGTGTGTGTACATGATGGGCTTGTGGGGTAGGTGGGAAGGGGAAAGAAACTGGTTGATAGGGGCTGGGGATCTGGGTTATTGCAAAGAAGGGAGTGTGAGAACAACTGGGTGGATCAGAAGATCAGCAAAAGCAGGTTACCTGAATTCAGAGAAGATGATATTCGTGCCATTGGATTGTAGACTACTCGGGCAGAATATGAAGTGTTGTTCCTCCAGTTTGCTTAGAATTAATTATTTTAATTGAACACACTTGGAAATAAATTCGTTTCACCTGGAAGAATGTGTTGATAACTTTATGCCTCTCTCATTCATGATTTATTAGATGTTTTCACGTCAAGCTTCCCTGACTTAGGTTACCAGATTACTTGCTGCCATCTACTGGTGGTCCATAATGTATCATGCAATTGAATGACCCAGAGAAACAAGGAAAGGTTGGCTTACAAAAAAAGGACACAAAGTGTTGGTGTAGCTCAGAAGGGTGGGTGGAAGGAGGTTTAATAGTCACTTTTCAAAAGGGGATATATTTTAAAAGGAAAAGAAAATGCAAGTTTATTAGGAAAGAGGAAAGGGACAGATTCTGAGATGAATACCTCTGTCAGAAAGCCAACATGGTGGGTCAAACATTGCTCCTTTTATGACTTCTACCATTACATAGGAATTGAGAAGAAAGTCATTACCCAGCAAGTGATATAAAAGCACATGTATCTTGGAGAGCGATTGAAGTCAATAATAAAGATGCATCTAAGGAGAGGCTGAGGTGCAGGAAGATACAGGGAAAAAGGAAATAAAGGGTTTACGTTGGGTGAAAGGAAAGACTTTGCTCTGCAGAACTTAAACTAAGTGAGGCAGTACCTTGGTTTTATGCGATCAAGGCGAGCTTGGAGACTTTTCAAGCAAAAGGAAATAAAAAAGCATTTTTCTCAAATTTGAAATGTTTCCTGTGGAATTGCAAGCCTGGCATCTAGGAAACCACAGGCAAATGGAGAAGTAAGGAGTAGGGTGGGGGGTGGTAGGAGGGTCTGGCTCACACCAGTGTGGCATTTTAGACTGTGCTTGTGAGAAATAAATTGTCCTTGGTGTGTCGGATAGTGCTAGTATACGATCGCTGGTTGGCGCTGACTCGGTGGGCCGAAAGGCCTGTTTCTGTGCTGTATCTCTAAAGTAAGGTAACCCTCCCTTTGCCAGAGAGTCCCATAAAGACATTAATTAAACTGTTGCATTGGCCTGAACTTGGAAAGTAGTGGTTCTGTAATGTTGCATGCTTCCTTGTTTTATATATATATATCTATTCATTATGCTAAAGGCAGATATTTTCCACATTGATAATGATTCTGTAGCAGTAAGGCTGTGAACACTTCAATACTGTGCATATTGCACAAGCAGGACTGCGAACAATGGTTGAAACTCCAATGAGTAATAGAATGGAAATGGTATGAGGCAATTTTAGTGATGGAAAAGATATTGTGTCCAAACTTCAGTTTAAGTTTCTTGTGTAAAAGTCGGAGAGCAGTTGGGTTTAGAATTTAAGACATTGATCATAAGATCACAAGACAGACACAAAATGCTGGAGTAACTCAGCAGGTCAGGCAGCATCTCTGGAGAGAAGGAATGGGTGACGTGTCAGGTTGAGACCCTGCTTCAGACTGCCCCGCTAAGTTACTCCAGCGTTTTGTATCTATATTCGGTTTAAACCAGAATCTGCAGTTCCTTCCTGCACATAAGAACACAAGACATTAGAGCAGAATTAGGCCATTCGGCCCATCAAGTCTGCTCTGCTATTCGATCGTGGCTAATCTATTTTTCCCGCTCAACCCTATTCTGCCTTCTCCCTGTAACCTTTGACACCCTTACTAATCAAGAAGCTATAATTTTGATAAAGAGTTTGGAACTGGTTGGTAAGATTTGGAAGATTTGATGTTTCTCGTGGAGGTTGAATAAATGGCTTCAGCTTTAACCAGTCCCCCTCCTCTTGGACTCCCCCGGATGGGTCTCTAGCCTCTTTAGACCTTTTTATTTCCAACTGCCGGCGGGACATCAACCATCTTAAAAAAGAAGGGTGGCCCATTCCTTCTCTCCAGAGATGCTGCCTGTCCCGTTACTCCAGCATTTTGGGTCTCCCTTTAAACCAGTATCTGCAGTTCTTTCCTACCCGGCTTCAGCTTTAAGTTGAGTGGAAAAATGTCTTGCTCACCCAGTAGTGTGTGTTGGACAGTCGCTGTGACAGATTAGTGGCAGGGGAGTAATTAGCAGATGCGATGGTCAGGTGGAGTTGGAATCTAACTGTCCAGACTATGCTGGTAAGTGCTTGAGTCCCGAACATTTACCTATTTAGACATCAGCAGTCTGGTGTCTTTCATGCACATCAATTCATTACACCAGTCCCTTCTGCTGCTTGTTTTGATGTGGCACTAAGTCATGTACGTTAATCTTGCTGAGATTCCCCCAGCTTTTACTCTGCAGAGTTGAACAGTTGGAATGCAAATAAGAAATAATGTTAAATTATTCATAAGCCATTGGGTGCTTTTA
The DNA here is from genome assembly GCF_053455715.1 of Rhinoraja longicauda. Classification (NCBI taxonomy): domain Eukaryota; kingdom Metazoa; phylum Chordata; class Chondrichthyes; order Rajiformes; family Arhynchobatidae; genus Rhinoraja; species Rhinoraja longicauda. Next base: position 11,621,174 of record NC_135969.1, read on the forward strand.
AATTTTTTTTAATATTGTAAAGCCATGCATGTCATTTTTTATATATCTGAATGTCAGAAACATTGACCTTTGCAAAACCCATTAGCTTTTACTGCCAGCAGAATTTTAAGGGGCACTTTGAGGTGCTGCCTCAGTGCACTGCTGAAGGTCCTACTGCTACTTAGGCCACAGCCATGGATTCTAGGACACTCTGAGCCTGCCGCATTTGGACAGGGTTGGGACTGTGCGTGTGGGGGATGGTGGTGATGTTGGGGCCGCAGCAGAATGCAGGAAACATGATGATGATCTCGGCATATTCATCTATGAGGTCCTGAAGTGGCAGCTTCTGAAAATTGCATATCTGCACAGCCTAATCTTAAAATAGGCCACTACCCCTGCATGTACTGACACCAAAGTGTTGTGGTGGGTGACAGGCTGCAAGGTGAAGAAACCTTAATTGAAATAGGATATTGTGCTCAGTATGGAAAAGGGGGCATTTCTTTGTAATGTTATTGCCCTCTGGTGGTGTGATATAGAAATTGTTTTGGAAATCAATGAAAACTTTCTTATTTTATCATATCACTGTTCTTGCTGTACACCATGCAGCAGAGGGAAATAATGTGTTATTTTGTGCATCTTTTAATAATTGACCATTGTCATTCTGTGCTCTATAATCAATGAAATTCAATGCCTTTTCATAATTTTATGTAACTCCAGAAACAAATTACAGACATAAAATACTTTTAAATGTAGGCCCCATTGTAATATTCTGGCTCTGGTCTCCAACTTGTGTGCAGTCAAGTCCAGATCATATTTTTAAATTCTAATACTTTGATAAATATTGGCCTGGACTGGTTTGAGTGGTGCCATGGCTTTCACCAAACTAAACTAATATATTACCCCTAAAGATAGACACAAAGTGCTGGAGTAACTCAGTGGGTCAGGCAGCATCTCTGGAGAAAAAGGATCGGTAACGTTTCGGGTCAGGACCCTTCTCCAGACTGAAGCCCGAAAATGTCACCTGTCTTTTTTCTCGATAGATGGTGCATGTTAATCAGTTGTTGTGGCAGAGGACTAATTGATAGATGTGATGGTCAGGTAGAGTTGGATATCATTGGTATATGTGTGAAATCTAGTTGCCCAGACCATGCTGATAAGTACTTGATTCCCAAACATTTGCCTGTTTAAACATCATCAGCCTGGGGTCTTTCACGCACATCAAATCATTATACTCGTCCCTTCTGCTGCCCGTTTTGATGTGGTGCCAAATCATGTAGATGAATCTTGCTGAGATTTCCCCAGCATTTACTTCATTTTATGTTATCCCATTTTTTCGTGTCAGTGCAAAGATGACAGTTCCAATAACATAACGCTCCCTCGACACTACATTATGATATTAGGCTAGAGTGCATGGCTGTCTGATATTTTAACCCAGAAACAAGGTGCTCATACTGAATCAAGGCTAAAAAAGTTGCACACTAGTGTGTCTTTGCAGGAAGATAGACACAAACTGCTGGAGTAACTCAGCGGGTCAGGCAGCATCTCTGGAGAAAAGGAATAGGTGACGTTTCGGGCCGAGTCCCTTGGTACAGCTTATTACTAAAAGGAAGAAGAGAACATTTTATTTGATTTCTGAAAGATCCACGAGTCAGTAAACAAAACAGAACTTTAAAGCTACATGAGTAAAACTAGAGAACTAATTTTGTTTTGGCTTTGGTTTCATTTTTTTTAGCCCAGAGTCACTGGAAGCTAGCGCTGCGGTTGCTGAGAAGAACAGCTACGCAAATCACAACTATGGAAGTGCACAACATCATGGATACCGAGGTCTGCCATATGCAGTGAGTAATCAAGCCCTGTTTCACCAGCAACTATGCTTTTTTTTTGTTTTTTTTTTTTGAAAAGCATATGTACAGATAGAAATAAGAAAAAACACATTTGTTACAAAGTTCTTACATAGCTTCAATTTTAAATTTTTGAAGAGAGAAAGTAAAAATAAAAATAAAAAACTATAAACTTGGGGAGAGAGAGTAAGAGGGTTAAAAAAAAAAGGGATCTAACAATAAAAATTAAAGGGAGTAGATCCGGGAGACAATAACCACAGTTGTACATCCAACCCCTAACTCAAGTTTCAACTTTTAATTTAAATTTTTTATTTTAGTCCTGTGCCAAACCCATTTACTTTTCTAAAAATTCAATAAATGGAGACCATATTTTTTAAAAACAACTCAGGTTTGTCGATTAAGGCAAACCTTATTTTTTCCAAATGCAGGGTCTCTGTCATTTCCGTAGTCCACATTTTAATTGTGGGGGTTATTGGTTTTTTCCAAAATTTAAGTATTAATTTTTTCGCAGTTATTAGACTGTAATCAAGAAAATGTACCTGACTTACTGTAAAATTTGTAGTATGTTCTGATAATCCTAATATAATTAATTTTGGGTCCATATCTAATTTTTTATTAATAACTTTAGAAACTATTTTAAAAATCTCCAACCAGAAGTTTTGCATTTTTATACAAGTTACGAAAATATGAGTTAAATTAGCTTCTTGAAATTGACATTTATCACAAATAGGAGAGATACTAGGAAAAATCCTATTTAATTTCGTCTTCGAATAATGTAATCTATGTATTATTTTAAATTGTATTAAGGAATGTCTAGTATTCAATGAACATTGATGTATATGTTGTAAGCTTTCATCCCATATTGATTCAATTCGTCCTCCCATGCTCGTCTATAATATTCTGATGACGGAATGTCAGTGTCAAGGAGAGTATTGTAAATAAAGGATATTAATTTATTTGAATTATAATGTCGATTCAGGCATACATCAAGTGTTTCTGGACCTCTAAACTTATATTCTTGCATGTGTGATTTTACATAATCTCTAAGTTGTAAATATCTAAAATAATTATTAACATGTAATCCGTACTTCTGCTGTAAATCCTGAAAAGAAAGAAAAGTTCCCTTATGATAAAGATCTCCCACCCTTTTAATTCCATAACTTTTCCATTGAGCAAAGCCTCTATCTAAGACAGACGGTTTAAAAGAGGGATTATTCGCAATAGGAAGGAAAACAGATAATTTACTCAATTTTAACGTAAGCTTTAATTGTTTCCAGGTACGGATAACACTGTGTATAATGGGATTACCTCCATATGTTTTTTTATTTAAATTTATTGGAGCTAAGAGGATCGCACCAATATCGAATGGTAAACAATCCTCTTTCTCCATCTTTAACCAATCCGGTTGTTGATCAGAATCATCCAACCAGCAGGTTATATTTTTAATATTAACCGCCCAATAATAAAATAAAAAATTAGGTAAAGCAATTCCTCCATTAATTTTAGACTTACATAGATGTCTTTTATTTATTCTATGAGTCTTGTAGTCCCAAATAAAATTAGTAGCTGTGGAAGAAAGATCATCTTTATAGCATTACTACGACCAACTAATGATATAGGAAGTGTTTTCCAAAATTGGATATTTCTGTGTAATTTAGTGAGTAAAGGAGGAAAATTTAATTTAAATAAAGAAGTATATTTCCTAGTCACGTAAATTCCAAGATATTTAAACTTTTCATAGGCAATTTTAAAAGGAAATTGTTGAAGTATGGCCGGCTTATGCTCCATTATTGGCATAATTTCACTTTTATACCAGTTAATTCTATAACCTGAAAATGAACCAAATTGAGTTATGAGATTTAATAAATTCGGAATGCTAATTTCTGGCTTTGTAATATATATTAATACATCATCCGCATATAAAGAAATTTTATTGGTTGTATGTTTAGTGTTATAGCCATGAATATCTGAATTTGATCTAATACTCTCAGCAAGTGGTTCTATAATAAGGGCAAATAGAAGCGGTGATAGTGGACATCCTTGTCTACAACCCCTAGCTAAATGAAATTTAGATGACAGCATTTGATTAGTTAATATTCTAGCTGTTGGGGATGTATATAAAAGTTTCACCCATGAACAAAAATTTTCACCTAGTTGAAATTTTTCCATCACTGAGAAAAGATAAGGCCATTCTACTTGATCAAATGCTTTTTCAGCATCTAGCAAGATGATTGCTAAATCTTCATTTAATAGTCTATTTGAATAAATTATATTAAACAAGCGTCTCAAGTTGAAAAATGAATATCGTTTGGCTATAAAGCCTGATTGATCGGGGTGTATCAATTTATCTATAACTAGACTTAATCTCTGAGCTAAGATTTTCGCTAATATCTTCTGATCAGTATTTAAAAGAGCTATCGCCCTATACGAACCAGGATCTTCAGAATCCTTATCTTTTTTAGGAATGAGGATTATTGTTGATTCAGTCAGAGTTTGTGGTAATCTCTGTTGTTTAAAGGCGTGACTATATACAGTTTGCAACTATGCTATGTGTACATTCTGTTCTGACAGGTTTAAATCAAAATGGCATGCACCTGAAAGAGTAATTTCATCCAAGTAGCCATATTGGTCCTTGAACTTACAACTATGATATAGTTAACCTTGTGTGAGATTACTGGAAACATTTACGGGTATGAACCAGCCATGTAGTAAACGAGATTTTTAAAAAAGAAAATGAGTAGAAACTAAGGACAGCTCGTGGGCAGCAATATTTGGTAAGATACTGGGGTTTTAGTATCTGTGTCTGTTTGCTATGCACTTTAACAATCTGAGAAGAGGCTTAAAAAGAATGCAAATTAAATTTGCTGATTCAGTTTAAATGGCAGATGTACCAAATAATCCTGTGATCATTAAGACTTCAGGTAAGGTGAAATGGATGAAAATGTGGTGAAGCCGTTTAATATCAGTTAATCACATTTGGAGGAATAAACAAAATGTGTAGGAAAGAACTGCAGATGCAGGTTTAAATCGAAGGTAGACACAAATTGCTGGAGTAACTCAGCGGGACAGGCAGCATCTCTGGAGAGAAGGAATGGGTGACGTTTCGGGTCGAGACCCTTCTTCAGGCACGAAACGTCACCCATTCCTTCTCCAGAGATGCTGCCTGTACCGCTGAGTTACTCCAGCAATTTGTGTCTACCTTTGGAGGAATAAAGCTAGCTAAATACCATGGAAATGTGGAGGAATTTGTAAATTCATATTCACAAGACATTAAAAATAATGCCTCAGTGTGGATTTTATCACAGATGAAAGCTGAAGGAATATTGTGATTTATGGTAAGAGTTATTTAATATTAAAGTTGATTTGTAACTATGTCAGTGTAAAACATAAGTAAAAGGTAGAGTGAGTATTTTATGTGGCTTTGGGATATGAGCATATTGTACCTTCAATGTAAAAGTGCAAAGGCACGTTGATTAACTGATATTAAATCAGAAAATGCTGCAGACACTCAGCACGCCAGGCAGCATCAGTGAGAAAAGAGAGAAAGAGTTAATGTTTCAAGTCAATGATCTTTTCCAGACCTTGGAAAGAGAAAATATGTTGATTTTTGTACGAGCCTTTATCGAAAATGTTAACTCCATTTTTAATTTCGTAGATGCTGCCTGACTGGCGAAGTGTTTTATTTCAGACTTTTGTCTCGCAACACCTGAGGTTTCCATTCAAATTGTAGAGAAATATTTGGTATAAATGTTTAAAACAAAGGTATTGGAGAATTGATAGTTTCAAAGTTTGTGGAGTTGAGGACGAAGAGGAAGGTGAAAGACTAAATGTGAAATCTTGAGAATGGGGAACTGGCCAATTATTTTTTGAACACAATGACACATGAAATGAAAACTTCCACAACCAATAAGTACCAATGCAAATTGGATAGATAAATGTTACAAGTTCTACGGATGCCTTCTGTTCGATGCGATTGCTAGATATTTTCTTGTATAACCAAACAAAACAATAACAGGAGCTCAAATTGATTTTTTTAAAGAGTCGGAGGAATTCCCTATGAAATATATTCACCATCCAGTATTCTGAATAATCTGGATTTATTTTCATTTTCTTCTGTTATTCAGATTTTATTGAGGAATACCATGCACATTTTCCAATATTAGATATACAAATCTGTTATTAGAATAAAAACATTCTATCATTTATATTTAAAATGCACTAATAATTAAAATAATGCTACCTTTCCACTGAAGAGTTAAAATAATTAGTGATGGCATTTCAGTGAGTAGTTGAATGATTTGGACCTCCGGAATATGAGGTGGGGCTGTAGTGTATTGACATTGGTGTTGATCGGACAATATGAATTTGTAATTTGAGAACTGAAATCAATTTTTAAATAAATCTGGAAATAAAAAGCACTGTTTCTGTTCCTGCATGATACTGTGGTTCCTGTTGTATAATGGATTTTTGGAGAACAAAAATGAGGAGTCTTGAAGAGGGCATAGCTTCAAGGTGAAGGGCAAACTTTAAAGGAGATATACGGGGCAACTTTGTTTACACAGGGTGGTGAGGGCCTGGAACACATTGTGAGGGTTGGTGGTTGAGGCAGATATAATAGTCGGATTTAAAAGGCTTTTGGATAGGCGTATGGATATATGGTACATCCATATGAATATATATATTAAATGGATTATGTGCTGAGGCTGGTTTTGGCATCATGTTCAGCACAGACATTGGGGACGAAGGGCGCGTTCTAATGCTGCACTGTTCTTGTGCTGCATTGTTCTATGTTCACTGGCGGGACTCCTGCATTAATAAGTGCAGTTTGGTTGTTGGGAAACTATCTGAGCAAGAAAAGGTGATTGCCATAAGCAAATTAGTAAATAAGGCATTCATTCACTATGTCACAAATAAAAGAACTATGTGAACTACTATACAGACTAAAAATGTAGTCTTAATTTAGACCCCTTTCATTTTTATCAACTGTTGTTTAAAAAAATATATTGCAGATGCTAGAGAATGTACTGAAAATACTAAGCAAGTCGGCCACGTCCATGTCCACGCCGACCAGCAATCACCCTGCACACAAACACTAGGGACAATTTACAATTTTTACCAAAGCCAATTATCCTACAAACTTTGGAATTTGGATATATGGTATGGTCTTTGGAATGTGGAATGAAACCGGAGCACCAAGGCAAACCCCACGTGGTCATGGGGAGATAGTACAAACTCTGTACAGATAGTACCCATAGTCAGGATTAAACCCGGGTCTCTGGTACTGTAAGGCAGCAATAGTTTAGAGATACAGTGCCGAAACAGGCCCTTCGGCCCACCTAGTCAGCGCCGACCAGCGCTGTAAGGCAGCAAATCTACCTCTGCATCACCGTGCAGCCGCTAAAAGAGTTTTTTTTGTATGTAAACTAATTAAAACCTGTTGAAACGTCCTCGGATGTAAATCATGTTTTCCGCTGGAGTTTTGCATTTACAAAAACTTGTTTTGCAATGATGTCTACTCTGTGCACAGATTTAATTAGAATTGATCCTATGGGTTTTAGCAACTCAATACACCATAGCCTTCTGCAGGAAAGAATTCAACCTGATTGAATTGGTGTACCATGCTCAAGTATACATTTTCTTTTCCCTTCAATTTCCCTGTATCATAACCATCAATAATATTGAAAAAAAACAATACTTTTTGTGTTAATTCAAAGCAATCAGTTGTGTTACATTGGATTTAAGCGTAACTATGCCCAAAACATGCTTATTATTCTTGGTAAATACAGTTAAAAACCTTACATAATGGTAGACATATACCACCACCGCTGCGGGGGTAATTGTTCTTCAAAAGGTTGTCTCTGCCCATGTTCAACCTGAACAAAAATCATTTAATTTTGATTACCTTATCATATGTTTTACATTCATTTCAGTACTTACTGCCTGGTGAAAAATGCAGCCTTGTCTGAACTTTTCTCTGTTTTCTTTGCATTGGTGTCTTATTCAGAAAATCACATAATTTTAAGCACAGGTTTGTCATGTTTACCATCATGCAGGGATTTCATCTCAACTTCTTGTCTTAACTCCATAACTCTTGCCTTTCGTTTTTTTTGCTTTTGAACTCACTGATATTTGTGAAACACTATTCTCCAGACTTGGAGCTTTCTATTTACTAAAAACACCATATTTAGCTTTTATGACCAATCATTTACAGCCTGATAAACAAATGGTGTGTTATATTTTTCCTGCTTAGTTTCCATTTGTTCTGGGTTTTCAGTTCTTTGTGAGCTGAGATCTGCCATATTGTAATCACAAACATTTTAGTAGAAATTGAATAGTCATTAAATCCTTTTCTAAAATCCTTTTAACTGCTTATGTCAGTGGCTTCTATTGTTGGTGCAGCAGCTCCATAATTCCATAACTAGCTGAGAGGATTCCTATACCTTTTGTCTTGTATCTTTGGGATCTATCCCCATGGGTAGTTTTCTTAAGTACTAAATTAAGAGGATTGTTTGCTGGTGAAAAAGACCCGCCCTGCAGGTTTTTAAATAGCTTATATCCTCAAAACTGTTTATACTTTTTACTTGCATCTTAAAATTTAGGTCAGATTTTAAGATTCTGAATTCTTGCACCTCTTTCCACAGTTTCCATATGTTTGAAGTAGGAGAGGTATTTTTGTGTGTTAATTCTCTTCATTATGAGAAAAAAAAGAACTTGATTGAAATTAGATATTTTCTGGAAGGAAAATCCCCTTCTTGGGATATCATTTCAGTGCTGCATTCAAAGCACAGTTTATTAAGAAAACCTGGGTGGTTTATTAGGTTTTGTAACCAGAGAACTTTAACTTTAGTTAACAAGTATGCTTAAAACTATTGCCTCAGAATATAGTGTTCTCCTCATGGTGAGTTTGTGTCTTGGCTCCAATATTTCCTCATGTTTTTTGGCACCCAATTACATATAGTCTCTACCCTGGGAACATTGTCTACCTTTAGGAAATGATGAGCAGTTATTGGCTGTAAAACACTTTAAAGGGGAAATAAAAATTCCAAAGAGATTGGATCAAACTAAAGTTAATGCATTTACATTAGATCCAAAGAAACATCTTGAGATAGAAGAATATTCAAATCTTGTAAATCTTCTTAAAATTAAATTTGCTCTAACTTTAAAATATGCTGCAAAAATTACAGGTGTGACTTGGTTTATGACGTTTAAGGTGTCTCCCTGGCCAACGATTCTGATCACCAAGAAACTACACTCTAGTGATGTGTATTGGAACTATTAACTCGATTGATTGAATTGAAGAAAACAAAATCAATCAAGTACATTTTTTCTTAAGATTCTGTTCCTTTGTTTCGGCTTGCATAAAACCTATTTTCTTGGTGAGATGGCTGGCAGTAGGAATGCTTCGTGTGGGGTTTCATGCACAAAACTCATTTCTGAAATAAGGAAGTGGGAAAACCTTTTTTCTACCAGGAATAAATGTTTGGAATATTTGGAAAGTAAATTGGTAACTTGACTGTTACTTGCAAATAATGAGTTTGTTTATACTGTTGTTGAAATTAGAATTTTTTATCACTGTATTGAAAAGCCAAAGCCAGGAGTAGCTAACTCATTGATACTTTATTTTCTGTTGGGGTTTTTTTTCACTTATTTCATGTCCTTAAGATTTAAATTGTTTGTTTCTTTGTGCGTGTGTATGTATATATATATATATGTATGTATGTATGTGTGTGTGTGTACATATATATATTTATAATATTTGTTTAAAAGGATCATAATTTTGATGTTTTGTTTAAAGGACCATAACTATGGTGCTCCTCCTCCTCCAACACCCCCAGCTTCACCACCCGCACAGACTATAATCGCCCGAGTTGAGTTGAATCGATTGCGTTGCCAGCGATATGATGACAATTCTGAGGATAGCGACAGTTCATCTGAGGACGAGAACCTTCCCTGGTGTCATTGTAGCTTAACCCAGGATGGTTTTATTATCACATGCGAGAATTGCAGGTACGAAGTAAACTGAACATGATGGGATTTTTTGCATGCAGGCATGGGTGGATTGTTGCTTTGGCATGAACAGAATCATGTTTGTTGCCGCATCAATTTAGTTGCATTAAATGCCCAGGTCAGCAACAGTTTGATTGAAGTTATTGCAATTTGTCTACCTGTTTGGAAATGGAATTCAGCTTGATCCACAAGATGTGTTCATGATTATTTTGAAAACATTTTCAAAATAATTCCTTTGATTTTAATATTTCCTCATGACGCCCATTATCTATGCCAACTCACAGACTGATTATTTTTCACAAATTTTCCCTTTAACTTACCCCCGAATTCCCATCAACTCTACTCTCCTCCAGAGGCCAATTAGTCTCTTGGCTCGCACAGCTTTGGGGTGTGGGAGGAAACCGGAGCACCCAGAGGAAAATCCTGTGGTTACATTGCATGCGTTCAAATTTATCGCAGACAGCACCGGATGTTTGGATCGAATCCAGCTGCTTAAGCTGTGAGACGGCAGCTCTATTACATGCACTTATCGTCCTGACCTAAATTTCCCAATGAAAATTTTAGCAATATTTAACAATCCCATTTTATGTCCTTAAATTAGATTTTCGGGGTAACGTCTTAAAAATGTTTAAATGGTTTCTCATGATCCTTTCACAGATGCTATATTTATGCTGGTTTTAAGATACTCTGTCACAACTTTGGTTCTCAGTTACTCATTGTGTTGCTGTCTGCATTGACAATTACAGGGGCCTAGACAGGCGAAAGGTTATCAGACTCCAGCGCAGGAAGCAGGAGAATGTGTCTGGTAAGAAGAAAAAAATTCATTTAGAAATTTCCTTTAGTCCATATTTTATTATATTGATACTAACTGACATCAAGGAAAATAATTATTTGACATAACTATTATTATATGTTTTTCTGTTCCATTTGTATTTTGTACTTCACTTTCTGATTCATTTGAATCTTGTATTTTAAAGAACTATTAATGATTTCACTGATTAGTTTGGAGTTTTTCCCTGTATATCATTATGAATCGGTGAACTTTCAGCTGAAGTGCATTTAAATTGCCCTGCACTACTGATAGTTCCATTCTTCCACAATAGTACATGTATTTCTTATGTTTTAAAAAAGCAAGAAATTTCACCGAAATTTGAATCATTGACATTGTGATGCGTTGTTTAAATGAGCTGTTGAATATTTAAATAGCTTGCAGTACTGTTACAGTCTTTACGATTGTTTTATTGGTCTCAAACACGAGTATTTTTTACAAATGCACTTACCCACTACCACATTGCAGCACCTTTTGCTGGTAAAAGTTGGACAAGCCTAGTGTTTAAAGGTTTGCTTAGTTTTGTGTTGTAGGTCCCATTTAGTTTAGGCTCATTATTGTCCTGTGTACCAAGGTAGAGTGAAAAGCCTTGTCTGACATGCTACCTAATCAAATTAGATAATAGTAAACATAAATCCAATCAAGTCAAACTGAAGTACAAGAGGTAGAGTGTAGAATGTACTGTAGTTATCAGCATTGTCGCGCAACGGTCCCTAAGACGGGTCTAATGTCCGCACTGAGGTAGAGGAGAATCAGACTGTGCCCTAGCTTATGGAAGGACGGTTCAGAGGCTGGATAATAGAGGAGAAGAGCCTGTTCCTGTCTGGTGGTACGTGCTTTCAAGCTTCTGTATGATTTTCCTGTGTTAAGAAAGCTAAACACAATAGTCAGTAATGTAGTTTTTGCATAGGCTCTAATTTTGAAGTCCAACGTAGGTATTTGAAGTTGGAAGTATAAAACTTCAGGAAAAAATCTAAATAGTGTATCTCGCAACTTGATCGCGTTCAGAGGCACGATGCACAGCACCAAAATATTGAAGTCTTATAATGTATACCCTTTTGTCCTGGTACAATTTTGTCCTGGTAAATGGATTTAAAAAAATTAAAAGTGTAAATAAAGTGGGGTTTTTTTGTAATACATCTAACAGAGCAGAAAAAAGGAGTTGTAACATATGTAATCCTACTGTCTTTCTTAGCTCCTCCAAAGAAAAAGAAGTGGAGCTTAAAATAGAGCGAGGAGCAAATTTGTTTTTTTCAGCCCTTGTGCATGAGAGAATTAATTTAGAAAAAGCAGAACATTGGATTAAATAGTAACAATGAAGAAACATAATCAGCTATTAACGTAAGGGACTAATGTCAGTCAGTGAAGTCAGGAGAAGTAATATGGTTTGTGAACCTAAATGCAGCGCATTGGATATGCTGGCAAATCATTTCCTTGCATTTAGTTATTTTGGGTGCTAAATCCATGAACTACACGTTTAACCTATTTTAGGAAAAATAATCTTTGTTATCAGAGGGAAAGTAAGTAATATAATGTATGTTTGATGTCAAAATCGAAGTGGCAGGTACTTTTGCAATTAGATGATGCAACTGATTGATGCAACTTGTGGCTCTATTGCAAGATTGAGTGCTGGTGAATTTTACTGACCTCTCTCCAGCACTGTAGCACACCAAATTCAAGGTAATTCTGCAGGCCAATCTAAGGAAATTAACTGTATTTTTAGAAATATCATGTGATTCCTTTACCTTATAGTTGGAGATAGCAGTGCAACCGAGAGTGGGGATGAGGAGGTGTCACCTTCAACTGTGTCATACACAGCAACGCAACACACACCGACTAGCATCACACTCACAGTCAACCGTGTGAAGAGAACCAAGGCAAAGAAGAGGAAGAGAAGTACAGAAAAAGCAAAAAATGCCCCCAAAGCCAAAAAAATAAAGGTGGGTGTTTCAAAAGGAACCTGCACTTTTGTCATATCATATCATATCATAATCATATATCTACAGCCGGAAACAGGCCTTTTCGGCCCTCCAAGTCCGTGCCGCCCAGTGATCCCCGCACATTAACACTATCCTACACCCACTAGGGACAATTTTTACATCTACCCAGCCAATTAACCTACATACCTGTACGTCTTTGGAGTGTGGGAGGAAACCGAAGATCTCGGAGAAAACCCACGCAGGTCACGGGGAGAACGTACAAACTCCTTACAGTGCAGCACCCGTAGTCAGGATCGAACCTGTGTCTCCGGCGCTGCATTCGCTGTAAAGCAGCAACTCTACCGCTGCGCTACCGTGCCAGTGCCTTTTTTTTCAGGGATTGCACCCAGAAAATTTGATAAGTGGTGACTTATAAATAAAGTATCAAACATCTAATTTAATCTGATGAGCAGAGCCTTTATTGTCAGCAAGTAATCAAAGAAATAACCAATGCAAGGCTTGCCATCACAAGTTGCTTTTATATTTACTAAAGAGGAGATAGTGCTTTTGGAAGACTTGCTCTATAATATGCAGTTATTGAAACAGTTGATGGAACGATCATATGTGTAGAATACAGAAGTCACAGAAGCATATTAGAAATAAAACTATGATATATACTTCATTGAATGGAAGTCAACTCAAACAAGTTCAAGGTGTTGCATTTTGTTAAGTTATTGTGTCTCAAGAGTTTGAATGTTTTTTGAGGAAGTGACTAAGAAGATTGAGGGCTACGCGATAGACATTGTCTACACGGACTATAGCAAGGCCATGTAACTTGTTTCGGAAAGTTGTATCTCATGAGATTCGAGGTAAGCTAGCCAATTGAATACAAAATTGGCTAGGTGGTAGTAATCAGGGTGGCAGTGAATATAGCGGTATGAACATTGACTTCTCTAACTTCAAGTAATTCTTGCTTTCCCTCTCTCTCCAGCCCTCCCCCTTCCCAGTTCTCCGACCAGTCTTACTATCTCCAACTCCATTTTATCTCTGTTTGCTTTGTTGTTACCTTCTCCCAGCTAACAATGATCTATTCTACATTTTCCTTGACCTCTATTCCCTTTGACCTATTTTCACACCTTCACACTTCCTTATCTATGTATCTCCCTCCCCCCTATCGTCAGTCTGAAGAAGAGTCTCGACCCGAAACATCAACCATTCCTTCTCTCCAGAGATGCTGCCTGTCCCACTGAGTTACTCCAGCATTTTGTGTCTATCTTCAGTGGCAGTGAATAGTTGTTTTTCAGATTGGATGCTGTTACCAGTGGTATGCTGCAGGGATTGGTGCTGGATCCACTCTTGTTTGTCATTATGTTAATAATTTGGATGAGAATACAGACGGCATGCTTTCTTAGCTTGCAGATGACACCAAAACCGGTGGTATAGTGGTCAGAGAAGAAGGTTATTTAAAATTTACAGTAGGATCTAGAGCATCTGTGAAAGTGGGCCAAAGAATAGCAGATGGAATTTAACTCCAACTAGTGCAAATTGTTGCATTTTGGTAAGATAAACCAGAGTACGATATGCACAATAAATGGCAGTGCTCTGGGGAGCTTGTAGACCAGAGAAGTAAGGTTATAAGTATGTAGACCTCTGCAAGGGGCGGCACGGTGGCGCAGCGGTAGAGTTGTTGCCTCACAGTGAATGCAGCGCCGGAGACTCAGGTTCGATCCTGACTACGGGTGCTGTACTGTACAGAGTTTGTACGTTCTCCCCGTGACCTGCGTGGGTTTTCTCCGAGATCTTGGGTTTCCTCCCACACTCCAAAGACGTACAGGTATGTAGGTAAATTGGCTGGGCAAATGTAAAAATTGTCCCTAGTGGGTGTAGGATAGTGTTAATGTGCGGGGATCGCTGGGCGGCACGGACCTGGTGGGCCGAAGGTCCTGTTTCCGCGCTCTATCTCTAAATCTAAATCTAAAAAATCTAAAGACAAATGGTGGTAAAGATGGCATTTGGCATGTTTGTCTTCATTGGCCAGGGCATTAAGTATAAAAGTTGGGAAGTCATGTTACAACTGAATAAGTCATAGGAGAAAACAAACGTAGAATATCGTGCAGTACTGGTCACCGAACTGTTGGAAGGATGTCATTAAATTGGAAAGGTTGTAGGAAAGATTCACAAGGATGTTGCTAGGACTAGAGGACTTGGGTTACCATGATAGACAGGATATGAGGGGTATAGATAAATTGAATGGCCATAGGCCCTTTCCCAGCTTAGCGGAGACTAAAACAAAATCCCATGAGGTTAAGGAGAGAGGGAAAATATTTAAAGGAACGTGAGGAGCTTATTTTTTTCACAAAGAGGGTGTGGGTATGAGGAACACGCTGCCAGAGGAAGTCGTAGAGGTATTTCAGCAGGTACATGAAAAGGAAATGGATATGGGCTAAGCACAGACAATGGAACTTGGTCAGGTCGGCAACTTGGTTCGCATGGGTGAGTTTTTCATGCTATATAGCACTTTGGCTCTATTACATTCCACCTAAACGTTTTAATGGTGCCCTGATAGGTGCTACAATTGCTAACATAAACAATAGTTTAGCAGAATATTAATTGAACTTTACACAGATACTGCCTGATCTGAATGTTTCCAATATTTTTTGTTTTTATTTCAATTGAAAGTAAATAATTTATTGTGAAAGACCTTGAGATAGTCCATGGGACATAAATGCTTAGATGAGGTGGGAATTGAGGCATAATTGTAGTCATACAGCACGGAGACAGGCTACTCACCCCAACTTGTCCATGCCAACAAAGATGCTCCATCTAAGCGAGTCCCATTTGAACGCATTTGGCTCTTAACCTGTCCATGTTGCAATCCAACTGTTTTTTAAATGCTGTTATAGTACCTGCCTCAACCACCTCCTCTGGCAGCTCGTACCTTATACCCTCCTCTCTCTGAGTGAAAAAGTTGCCCTCAGGTTCCTATTAAATCTTGCCCTTCTCACCTAATGTTAATCGTATGTCCTCTGGTTCTTGATTCCCGTACCATGTGCAAAAGAGTCTCTGCATTCATTCTATCTATTCCCCTCATGATTTTATACACATCTAGAAGATCACCCATCAGCCTCCTGCGCTCCTAGGAGTAAAGTCCTAGCCTGCTCAACCTTTCCTGAATCCTCAGGCCCTTGAGTCTTGGCAACATCCTCGTAAATATTTTTACTCCAAAAGTGGCCTCACTAACATCGACAAGATAAGGTAATGAAGCCACAGCTTTGTATTGTTAAAAGGTTTTTCAGCATTTTCAAAATTCCTCAGTGTGTGAGTGGATTAGATGGATAATTAATGAAGGATGATTGATTAATTAAATACACAATTCCACAATAACTGCACTGTGATTTTGTTGTTCATAGGCCTTTCGAGAAGGGTCCAGAAGATCTATGAGGATGAAGGTATGGCTCAAGAGAGGTTTATAATGTTAATGTTATCTCTAGAGTGAGCAATTTTAGCTGAGTAATTGCCAGATTTAGTTCTTGTTTCAGCAGGAGTACTGGTCCACTACTGTTCACATATTTAGCATGCCATTTTATACTTTCCTTTCTATAATAGAATATTATAATAAAATTTTATAATAAAATATAATTCATTTTTTACATTAGTCTGAAGAAGGGTCTCGACCCGAAACAGCACCCATTCCCTCTCTCCTAGATGTTGCCTGACCTGCTGAGTTACTCCAGCATTTTGTGATACCTTGTATTTTATACTTCCCACTCAATTTTTAGATACCTATTTTACAGTGGGTTTTAAACACAGGTTTGGAATATAATTATTTTGCCACTGAATACTGCCACAGCTAATTCTCAATGGCAATCCTTTTTATAAATGTTATAATCCCATCTCAGATGTAGTAGGCATCTCTGCTTGGTGTTGTAGCATTAAATTAAGGAGGAGAAAGGCTAGGAAAAATCATTTGACTTTTGAAGAATGGATAGCTTAATTACAAAGAATGATTTGAAGCTCAGAATTTAACATTTTATTTCAATTAATAAACATTTAAAGCAGAGGAAAATGCAAGTCCTGGGAGAGGGATTTGGGCAGTTGCTTTAGTTATGGATTAGCTAGCAAAGATAAAAGAGCCAAGTGTGTAGGAAGGAACTGCAGATGCTGGTTTACATTGAAGATAAAATTCTGGACTAACTCAGTGGGTTGCTGAGTAGAAGGATCTGTCTGAAGAAGGGTCTCGACCCGAAATATCACCTATTCCTTTTCTCCAGAGATGCTGTCTGACCCGCTGAGTTACGCCAGCATTCTGTGTCTATCTAAAAGAGCCAAGTGATCTTTCTAATGCTCTGAGCTATTTTGATTTATTCCCACTCTTTCAATGAGCAAGTGATTTAGTTGAAGCTTGTAGGCCTTTCAATAATGGAAGAGTCTTCAAGAAATGACTTGTGCTGCACCGTATAGTGAAAATAACTTTTGGAGGGGAAAATTTAAAGCATGATTTTACTGAGAAACTGCCACCATTCTGCAGATTAAAAGGACATATTCCAAGAGCAGCTATAAGATATTGGAAGAGTTTTAAGCCAGGTGATTGAGTTTGATCAGTTTTCTTTTTAAATTAGAACTCATTGTCAGAAGCTCATGCATTGGATGAAAATACTGCAGAAGGTTGGGAGAACAGGATTCGACTCTGGACAGATCAATATGAGGAATCTTTTGCAAATCAGTACAGTGCAGATGTACAGAACCTCCTGGAATTGCATCGGTTAACCATGAAAGACTCTGTGGGTAAAAACGTTGTGCTGGACACTATTAATAAAACAGAACTAGCCTGTAACAACACAATTCTTGGCTCTCAGATGCAGGTAAGAACAGAGGACTAACAAAGTGTGAGAAATGGTCGTCAAGTAACTGCAACTAGTATATAATTCTGACATGTTTTCAATTTTAACATGCTATCCTGCCTTGTATGCACCTTTTCTAATATAAATGTTATTTTAATTTCTTTTCTTTCACATGTGTTTTGTGCTATTAAGCCATCAGACCTCTCAGTATAAACAGGAAAATAATAATGGTGTGGCTTCAATGTTATGTTCCTCCTGTTGACAGCTACAGCTTGGTAAAGTCACAAGAGTTCAGCGACATCGTAAAATCTTGAGAGCAGCCAGAGACCTAACACCAGACATACTCATTATTGAATACCGCGGGAAGGTGATGCTGCGGCAACAGTTTGAAGTCAATGGCCATTTCTTTAAAAGGTAGGACAGTATCAAGTGTGAGTAACACTGCTAACATAATGGTAACTGCAGGTTTGACCTTCCTGGCTTAGTCAGTTTGAAGGAATGCTACGTTAATTCATGCGAACAAATAAGTGTATTTCCAAGATCTAATTAGCCATGTCCCCTCAATTTGCCAGTCAAATTATTACATTGTTGGGTTTGCGCATTGGCTGATATGATTTACTATCTGCTCTATGTCAAGTTAGTTTCTCGGTTTCAAATTTCCGTCATACAAAGAATAAAATTGATTCTACATCTTACTTAGTTTGGTCATGTGTACCGAGGTATAGTGAAAAGCTTTTGTTGCGTTCTATCTAGTCAGCAGAAAGCAATACATGAATGCAAGCGATCCATTTACAGTGTATAGACACATGATAGGGGCATTGTTAAAGCAAGATATGTTGCTGTGGGGATAGAGATTTAAGAGAACAGGCCCTTTGGCCCACCATGTCCGTGCTGACCAGTGATCTCTGTACACTAGCACTATCCTACACACTAGGGACAAACCTGTACATCTTTGGTCAGGGGTAGAAGGGGTAGGACAAAGCCTGGCAAGTAATGTGGCTACAGGTAACGGGGTGTTATGAGAGACACCCGTGGTCAGGATCGAACTCGGGACTCTGGCGTGTAAGGCAACAGTTACCCCTACACCACTGTGCTGCCCCTTCGGATCGATAGCCAGGCCATACGTGATAACGGATGCTGCATCAGATTTGAATGTTTTACCTACTCCCTCCCCCTCTGATTGAATGTACTATCGATATTCATTCTGTGGTCTTGCGTATAAAAACACAGTATCTTAGATAAGTAGAGCTCTTATTCAGCGAATTGAGGATTGCATTTGTCACTTTGGTTTACAGACCCTATCCCTTTGTGCTCTTCTACTCAAAATTCAATGAGGTGGAGATGTGTGTTGATGCCCGGACTTTCGGGAATGACGCTCGGTTCATTAGAAGGTCGTGTGCCCCTAATGCAGAGGTTAGTCTTTTCTATTTATGTGTACATTTATTTAGTTTAACTTTATACTTGTATAATCATTGGCAAAAAATCATTTTGGTGTAATTAAAAATTATCCTTGGCCTTTGTAATATATGGATCGCACTTCTATACACGCATTGTATTAAATTTACAATGCTTAAGATCTATTGCTGCTACTTCACATAAATGCTGTATTATTGTCAGGGTTTGACCCATATAGTGATTCAGTCAATTAGTATTTATGATGAGTTTGCTTATAATTAAATTATGCACGACACCACCATTCTGTATTGAATGAAGCAAAATTAAAATTATTCTCAAGTAATAACTTTAGCAGTTAATGAATGTAGGTTCTGCTCTTCTTGCGTTTGAGGCAGCAGAGGTTATGTAATGCCCTCCAGGCGCTGTAGCCAGTGCAATGTGCTGTTGTCGAGGGCCGTGAGGTCTACCCCTCCACCAGGGGGGGCGGAGGACAGCGCAGTCGAAAATGACGTGCTGCGTTGTTTGCTGGTCTGCTCCACACACGCAGGCTGCTGATGAACGCAACCCCCAACGATGTATGTTGGCGTTGAACCGGACCGACCCCTGTGCGGAGCCGGTTCAGGGCGACCCACTCTTTGCGGGGCATCTCCAAGCCGGGTGGGGCTCTGGTGTCGACCTCCCCGTGGTGAGTCCTGTCAACTGACCTCAGTCAGGCGGACGACAACAAACAGAGACAGCAGAAGTAGGTTCTATTTATAATGAGTAAGCAGGAGGACTACATTGTGCCTTATTTATCAAGTTAAGGGAAAGGTCGAAGCAACTGTTTGATAAGGGAACAGGATGAATTGACAAGAAACAAGGAACTGCAGATGCTGGTTTTCCAAAAATTAGACACAAAGTGCTGAAGTAACTCAGCAGGTCAGGCGGCACCTCTGGAGAACATGGATAGGTGACGTTTTCAGATCGGGGCCCTTCTTCAGACTGATTGTAAGAAAGGGGGAAGAAAGCTGTAAGAAAGAAGGGATAGGACAAAGCCTGGCAAGTAATGTGGATACAGGTAACGGGGTGTTATGATAGACAGATGGTTGTGCAAAGGCCAGAGATGAAAAGACAAAAGGTGTGAGATGAAAGGTTTGAAGAGTTGCAAAATATGAAGCTGGAGGAATGTAAGTGGTGGGGAGGAGAGAAATGGGTGCGTGTCCAGGTGTGGTACAGGGAACGTGGAATGTGGGTTTTTGTTGTTACCTAAAATGGGAGATTTCAATGTTCATACTTTTGGGGTGTAAGCTACCCAAGCAGAATATGAGGTGCATGTCCTCCAGTTTGCATGCGGCCTCACTCTGGCAATGGAGGAGGCCCAGGACAGAAAAGTCAGTGTGGGAATGGGAAGAGGAGTTAAAATTGTTAGCAACCGGGAGATCCAGTAGACCTTGGCAGGCCGTAGACAAGCGTTCAGCGAAACTGTCACTAAAGTCTGCGCTTGGTCTCACTAATGTGCAGGAGGCCACAACAGGAACTCCATATGCAATAAATGAGGTTAAAGGAGGTGCATGTGAACGTCTGTCTCATCTGTAAGGATTGCTGTGGTTCGTAGATGGAGATGAGGGAGGAGGTATTGGGACAAGTGTTACATCTCCTGGAGTTGCAGTGGAATGTAGCTGGGGAGTTGGTGGTTTGGGTGGGAAGGGATGAGTAAATCAAGGAGTTGCAGAGGAAGCGGTCTCTGCGGAAGGTGGAGAGGGGTGTGGACAGGAAGATATGGCGGATGGTGGGATCACATTAGAGGTGACTGAAATGTTAGAGGATGATGTGTTGGATGCGGAGGTTGGTGGGGTAAAAGGAAATATCAGGGGAACTCTATCCTTGTTCCGTCTAGGACGAGGGGGAATAAGAGCAGAACTATGGGACACAGAGAAAACAAAGGTGAGGGATCCATCTACAATAGCAAGGAGAAGCCACCTTTACTAAAGAAAGACGACTTTGGATGGCCTAGAATGAAAGCCTCATCTTGAGAGCAGATGTGATGGAGAAATTGAGTGTAGGGAATAGTATCTTTGCAAGAGGCAGAGTAGGAGGAAGTGTAGTTCAGGTAATTGTGGGAGTCAGTAGGTTTGTACTAGATGTCATTCGATAGTCTGTCTCCTATGATGGAGACAAAGAGATCAAGAAAGGGGAGAGAGGTGTTGGAGATAGTCCAAGTGAATTTGCCAGCAGGATGGAAGTAAGTGGTAAAGTTAATTAAATCAATTATTTCTGCACGGGTGCAGAAGACAGCCTCGATGTAGAGAGTTAGGGGATGGTGCCAGTATATGTTTGGACAAGGACATTTCGACGTAACCCACAAAAAGGCAGTCATAGTTGGGGCCCATGAGAGTGCCCATTGCTGCACTTTAACTTGAAGAAAGTGAGAGGAATCAAAAGTTGTCACGGGTGAGGACAAGTTCCACAAGGCGGAGGAGTGTGTTAGTAGACGGAAATTAATTGGGTCTCTGTTCTGAGAATGCATATAAAATGCTGCCAGTTTGCAGCCTAAGATCTTTGTCGAAGATCACAATTGTAAATGAACACTACAGGATCAATCCACTGATTTCCACTTTTGAAAGTTCATGCACAAGGTTATTCGTAACAGCTCCTTATTTGCAGTGTTTCATAGTGTTTGCATGTTCACATGATCAATTATAGAGGCCAACTACTATAAATAGATAACTTTGATAGTTACATAAAATTGGAGAACTTAAATAGATAGATTATTTTTTGTGCCTGGAATGCATTTCCAGAGGACATTCTGTATTGTATTCTCTAGTTCAAAAGTGAGGCAATATGATGGCAATGCTTAGCAGCTAAAAAAAATTCTCCTCTTCCACCTGTCTTCATTTTATTTTGTTGATTAAGCAGGCCTTTGCAATGCCAATTTAATAGCTCAGAGATCCATAAGTATGTGCATAAACTTTGTCTTGATTTTATTTTTCCTGAATAGTTTAATTCTTTTTGGCAGTTCAGCACAACCAGTTCTGTTTTCCAACTGCAGCCTCAGAAATGTAATGTAAATAAGTAAAACTATGCCTTTCAAGAGATTTAACTGACCATTTTCAATCAGTCTTTTAAACATCACAGACTTAAGGTTTAAAATTTGGCCTGCCTTAGGACAAGTTTCCTCCCCTACCTTGCGAGCTGGCTGGCTGACTGACTTGCTCCAATCTTAAGTGTTCACAGGAAATAGAATGCCAGCACCTAAGATTGTTTTTTTTGCCATACAGCAGGCCAAACAATTACCCTGTCTTCCAAGAGTTGATTTTTGGCAAGGCACCATGTGTTGGGTTCAAATCAATGGAAATGCTTCTCTGCAGTTTTCTGGAGTCTCCACACTAATATTCATCATGTAAAGAATTCTGATTTCAACTCCTCATTTGGGCTCCTGGATGTACTGAAGTTACGTATGTTGAGAAGAAGATGGAGCATAATGCAAGGAAATATGAGCTTCAATTTGCAAGGACAAATAGAAAATACTTTAGTTGTAGCTGGTGGGCAGTACACATGTATGTGTAGAAGGCTCTTAGTCCGTTGGTTCATGAAATACAAGTAAACGTGTCAGTATATCAAGAAATTAGGACATTAAATTAGTTTGTTGGCCTTAATTCCAGGAACAAATGTATAGAAAGACTCACTGTAGTTATAAAGAAGTTTGCTGACACAACAAAAGTTCTGTGCGCAATTTTGGTCTTCATGTTTATGGAATAATGTTTGTCTTGGAATTGTTAAATGTTGGAATCACTGGATTGTGTTTTGACATGAGCTAGTCGAGTTGTTGAATAAGTTCGACCTGTGCATGGTGTAATTTAGAAGAACATGAGGTGACCATGTTCTGACACAATGGAATTTGAGAAAGGTTGGCAGGATGGATGCTGAGAGTCACAAGAGACTACAGGTGCTGGGGCTTCGAGCAAATACAAATTACTGGAGGAAGTCAATGGGTCATGCAGCAGATTGAGGAAAATGGACAGTCAACGTTTTGGGATGTGGCTTGTAATATGGACTTGGTCCACTTTCCTCCGCAGATGCTGCCTGACCCACCGAGTTCCTCCAGCAGCGTGCTAGGCGAATGAATGAATAAGTTTATTGGCCAAGTATGCATATACAAGGAATGTGCCTTGGTGCTCCGCTCACAATTGACAACACAAACAAACAGTTAACAATTAAGAATAAAGCATAAACACATCAAAGCAATAAGGATACACCATTATGGTCTAAACATGTGGGTGAAAATAAACCAGAGCAAAAAAGAGACTACAGACTGGTTATTGAGTAGAACTATCACTCATGGGAAATATCTGTTTTTATGTCTGACTGTGGCTGCTTTGACAGTCCGGAATCGCCTTCCAGATGGAAGTGCTTCAAAGAGTTTGTGGCCGGGGTGAGAGGAGTCAGAGATGATCTTGCCCGCTCGCTTCCTGGCCTTTGCAGTGTACAGTTCGTCAATGGGGGGAAGGTTGCAGCCAACAACCTTCTCAGCTGTGCGAACGATCCGTTGCAGCCTCCGGATGTCGTGCTCAGAAACTACTTCCTGTAGCGAGGTGTCATAACCTAGTCACTGGATTCAAAGTTTGAATTGAGAGATCGGAAATTAGGACTCGGTGTGTTGTGAGGCTTGGCATTCTCTACCCCAGAGAGTTGGTATGTTTAGTCGTTGAGTATATACAAGTGTTTGATAGACTTTTAGACACTAATGGAATCTACTAATATGGGATTCAGTAACAAATAAACAGGATTAATCAAAATCTTCTTGAAAAACAAAGTTAGATTGAGCAGTCACATGGCTTTCACCTTGTTTGATTTCTTACATTCTTATCTGAAACCTATGCTACATTTCATGCCTGCTGTTCTGTGAACTTAAACCTTGGAGATCCTCAATAACGTTTTTAGTACAAAATGTATTAAAGATCCTGTAGGTTCATAGCCAAAAATCCACCTCCTCTCGGAAGAAGTATCTCTCATCAGTGAACAAACCTACCCATGTTAACATTGATTTTTATTCTCAGTAAGACTGAGTGCCATTCTGACTCTTTCCCAATGATAAATAAGTTTAGTTGCATGAGATCTCCCTTGATATTTAAGAAGCTGTAAGTTTTGAATTACTTTTATTCCTCTTTAGCTGTCAACTAATGTTTTAGGGAAACATCTATACCAGCTTGTCAACCTTTTATGTTAAGTCATAGACATTAACCTCTTTTCAGTAGAATAATAATTTTGGAATAAATAGTCTCTACAGACGTAAAATTTCTAATTTGGGCTCATCTGCCTTTTAGTTTAGTTTAAAGATACAACATGGAAAATGGCCTGGTTTAAACATAATTTAATTAAACCACAAAACACAATTGTTTATGTTCATGTGTATTTTGTATGTTTCTTTGCTTTTACTTGCTAATGTTAACAAGAATATGCGTAGTTAATGGTACAGCCGCATACGTTTGATCACTGAAACCAAAAATTGCAGTGTGTTCGCACAAATAGTGTGGCTGAAAAATCTGAATGGAAATGTGAAATACTTAAAATGGGTTTAACCTATTTAAGAATCTGCAAAGAAAATAAAAAAAAAAAAATAAAATAAAAAAAAAGAATCTGCAAAGATAAAAGCTTACGTACTATATCTCCTAGGTACGGCACATGATTGCTGATGGAATGATTCACCTTTGTATATATGCCATCACAAACATCCCAAAGGACAATGAGGTGACGATTGGCTTTGACTATGAATACAGTAGCTGGTAAGTGTGATCAGGAATATATAGATTTATCAAAATGTTAAAAAAAAAATTAGAAGCAATATTATAGAAAAAAATATTATTGCAAGGACTGACACATAATGCTGGAGTTACTCAGCGGGACAGGCAGCAACTCTGGAGAGAAGAAATGGGTGACATTTCGGGTCGAGACCCTTCTTTAGACCCGAATCTCCAGATCCGAAGGGTCTCGACCCGAAATGTCACCCGTTCCTTCTCTCCCGAGATGCTGCCTGTCCCACTTAGTTACTCCAGCATTTTGTGTCTACTGTCGATTTAAACCAGCCTCTGCATTTCTTTCCCACACATTATTGCAAGGACTTGCAGCCCAGAGGCTGTAATGAGACTGTCTAATTCCCTCATCACCACTCACTCATAAACTGTGGAAATATGGAGTTAATGACGTTATTTAAATCAAATGTGGTTTGTGTGCAGAAGAGTTAGTGGACTGGTTGTGGGATGGAGTCAGGTGTCGGAGGCAAGGAAGATAAGAGAAAGGAACAAATCACATCCTGTATGTCCAAGGAAGAATAGTTTACCAGCTGGAGAAGGAGGATAATGAGGAAACTGCAGATGCTGGTTTCCCAAGGGAAAACAGGAAATGCTGGAGTAACTCAGCGGGTTCAGCAGTATCTCTGGAGAACATGGATAGGTGATGTTTTGGGTCGGGACCTTTCTTCAAATTGAAGTCCATCAGCCTGAAGAAGGGTCCCGACCCGAAGCGCCACCTATCCATGTTCTCCAGGGATGCTGCCTGACCTGCTGAGTTACTCCAGCATTTAGTGCCTTTGCTGAGGATAATAAGGAAGTACTTTTAAGCAGCATATCTGACAAAAGGGCAACATTTCTAAATGGGTAGTGGAAGAGTAGAAGAAAAATTTGCAACTAGAACTCCAATAATCCGGCATCCATTTATCTGGAATTCTGATGGTTCCGCATCTGGCTCACACTAAAGCCCAGAATGCAAGCCAGAGGTCATCAGTGCAAGTTGGTTGTGTATCCAGAGCCAGAATGCAGCAAGGACCAGTGCAGGGATTTCTATGCCTTTGAAGTGATTTCAGTTCAGACATGTTCTGATCAAATGGTGGAGCCGGATGGAGGAGGCATGTGACCTACACCAGTCACATAGATGTATAACTACTTGGCTGCTGGAATTCCTCAATCCTTTCTGTGGCTGTGAAGTCTTTCTGCTTTTGTGGCACCTCTCTCAACCTTGTAACTTACTTAACATCCCTGATTAATACAGAGAACTTATGCATCTTCATGGGAGTAGTATAACTTTCACGTGAAATATGTGCAGGAAAAAATGGTTTAATATATTCAATTAACAATGATTTACAACCGAAAATGAACCGAATAGATTCATTTAATCTTTTTTTTTAATCTTTCACTTCATAATAGTAAATATAAGGTTGACTGTGCCTGTCACAAGGGGAACCAGAATTGTCCTGTCCAGAAACATAACCAGGGATCGATGGAGCCCCAAGTAGGCGCAGAGACACGGCGGAGAAAAGCCAGGCGGAAAGAATGGGAGATGGAGTCTGAGCTCAATCAGGGCTCTGATGAAAATAGCAGTCACCAACAGGAGGAAGCGGCAGAACCTAAAGACCAACAGGAGTTACCTGCACAAAATCCAGCAAGTGACAGTGAGGTATGAACATGCACATGCTAAGGAAAGTAACTGCTGCAGTAGAGTGTGTCCAGATATATGTGAAGTACATTTGATCATTTTTATCTATCTGCATCAAAAACAGTGACAAACTGCCTTTGTTTTTCTTTACTAATTTTGTGTAACAATTGAAAACGCAAAGTGAAATACCAACATAAGGGGATGAGTTTATATTAAGGCAAAACATTTTTTAAATACATTTGTGCAAAATTAATCTAATATAAAAATCACTGACTAGTTTTCTGATTGATTCATTTGCTGAACATTAAGTTAGACTTTTTCACTTGTAGAATAGTTTGTTTGTACAGCCAATTTGTTCTCCCCTTTCCCCTGATGCGCATGCCATAGGCAAGGCCAGCATTATTGCTCATCCCTAATTGGACCTTAACTAAGGAGACTGGTATGAATCAGAATATTTGTCTCCTTTGCATGTAATCATCCAGCAATACAGATTCTGGCAGTTTGGTAAGGTTCTCATTAGCTCAGGGTTCATGAACTTAAAGTATAGGAGAGTAATAGTCAGTGGAGTTACACCCAGTGTCCATGCCTATATTTATTCCTCAGTAAGTATTGGAAGTAATCGTGCTGCTTTCTGTAATAGCTTGCCGTTTCTTGCTGCTATATACCTTTAAAATCCTTAATAATTAGCATTTGGAGCAAGTTTTTTGTGACAAATATGATGTGTGTAGTTACACTACATGTGAACTTTATTAAGAATCCATTGGATGAATAATAAAAAAATTCTGATTTCATCAATTAAATCAATCCATTCAATAATTAATATATCCATACTGTGCGTGCTATGAAGAAAGTGATAACTACGGTTGTATAGGTTTAACTCAATGGTCATAAAACAGTGCAAAAGTTTGATGACTTCAACTCAAAAACTAACAGGTTTATGAGTTGCTGCTTGTTTTTTAAAAACGTGAGGAGGAGAAAAAGGTAAATAATTCAAGCAAAAGCTAACAATTTAGTGGTTGGGTTCTTTTATGATGTCACAAGGCAGGGTTGTGACATAAGTAATATCATTATGGGTGTAAAATATTAGTTTATTTTTTACTGATAGCATTGAGAAACATCACATTAGTTTTGCAATTGTATTGCTGGCAGTTTTTAAGTGCAGCCCAATTCACTGTCTCCTAATCCTCTGTAAATAGGAAGGTCCTGGAGAAGGAGATCAAATAAAAGTTGAAGAAGAAAACGAAGAGTCAGAAATGGATGAACAACTCTGTGCCTTAGCACAGAATAAACTGGTAAGGGACATTCAGAGAAAAATAAATTTGAGAGGTGAAGAATTTCTCAGCAACTGGAACTCTTGCAGCCATATCATATGCCTAGCAAGCAGTACAATGGCACCTACAGGTGTAGGGAAAATCATTTCTTAATTTGAAAGGAATAATGTTTTCAAAAAAACATAATGATCATTTGATATGGAGGAAGAAAGATTACCTGTGCAGGCTACTGTATTTGGGAAAGCGAAAAGTATAAGAGCAAGATGCTTTTGCATCGGACAAAATGTATGACCGGAAAATAATAGCTTGTAAAATCATATACAGGTCCACCACCGATTTTCCGGCACTCTTTGATCCAGAGCCTTTCTGGATTATCCGTTTTGATGGAGGTTGTGGCCTCCATGAGACGACCAACGATACTGGAACGGTCCTCCTAGGCCACCGAAGGACCGAGATACTGGCCGGCGAATTCTGCCTGGGAAGTCAGCTTTGGGAATGGATCTGCCGGCTTCATCGGGCCGGAGTTCCAGAGCCCTGGTCACGGGGCAAATCGCCGATCGGCGCGGAAGTCCCATTGAGATCGAGATCAGTCCCCCTACCTGGCCTAGGCAGTAGATTTCCGGGGGTCATCTAGGGGGGATTTCAAGTGTGCTCTCATGATTTTGACTGGATTAAAGGAGACTCTGGACCAATAGTTGCTGGTAAATTGGTGGTGGAACTGTGTAATGACTCCTAACGTTACTGAAAACTGTCACTGCTGGCTGCACTGCTATAAATGATGGGAGTGTTTTAACTTAGCCAAAACTATTTCTGTGACAAAGAAACAGTGCAATTGTACAGTGTTTACAAATTAGGTGCCCATACATTTGAAAAAATGAGTGTTGACTATAACTTTGTGTTTTCCTGTTTATATGTTAATATGGCATTACCAATCTGACTGCTGTTGTAAATCAGGTTTCTTTGCTCGAAATGAGCAGTGATGTCCAGTCCTCATGATCCATTGATTTGCTATTTATAGATCTGTGTACTTGTGAATTTGGTCCAAGCCTTTGTCTCAAATCTTCTGATCAAAATATCTTTTATACAAAAAATCAAATTGAGGAACCAATCAATGCCTGTATAAATATGATGATCAGTTTCTAGACTTTTGTGTCATTTGGTCTCCTGTTGAGTACAGTTCTCTAACACAGCCGCACTTCTGTGTTTCAAATGTTTATGCTACTTTTAGATTTCAATGCAAATCAAATTTTCTGTTGCTAGATGATATATTTTCCATTTAGGTAGTTCTATACTTTAATGTTTAGTAATGCATTCTGATGATTTTAGGACATAGTTATGTTTATTTGCCGGAGTGTATTACAGGGTACGACAAGGGGATCATAGTGATAGCCATGTTTTTTGTTATCTCTAGGATGCCTCAGCACTTTCCCTTTCAGAAGACGAAGACATGGTGAAAATAGTTTACAATGGCTCCAATTTAACACTGATAATACATCAAATAGATTTATTTCTAAGAATGATTCCACTTCAAAACAGATTTTGCAGTTGGTTATTTATTGATCTTAGTTAAGCAAATATGTGACTGGTGTATTATCCTCATTACCACCAATGTCAATGGTGATGTATCTTGTCTGGTTTGTTGACCTCAATTGAAGGCTCAAGTGTGTTGATGATGCAATTTGGGTATCTCCATTCCTAAGTCTATCTTTTACTCCCAAGGCAATGGCCGCATCTCGTTATCCTGAAAAGGAAAATAAATGCTTATAAGCCATTTCTGAGAACATTAACAAAATTGTTGAAGTTGCGTATCGCTTCTGAAGGATTGTGCTAAGGTTGTTAGAAACAGTTCATGAGCTTTTGTCTCCCTTCTTGTGATTGACCACATATCAGGTTTGTTGAATTAATTTTCACAACCTGCCATGGTGGCGTTTGAACTCTCAAACTCCAGTCTGCTATTTAAGCACCTGGCCATCACAGTATTGACTGTGTTTAGCAAGCTTTGGTCTAATCCAGACCTGCCTTTTACTTTTTGCACAATAAAGGGAGCTGTTGCTATGGTCCGCACACATCAGTTGTATGTAACATTATTCAAACGCTTGTTGTGTTGGAATCCATCCACATCGAATAATTATTCAGCCTGTCTAGACCCTGGCAACAGAACCTTGCTGCACAGGTGTCAGCATGTGATGGCATTTCTTTCTGTTGATGAATAAAAAAAGAATGTGCTGAAATTGTGATTGTACAAAAGTGAAGTACACCCTCACCTGTGTTGACATACCATTTCATTTCAATTATCATGCATTGTTGTGTGCTGTTATTAAACTTCCCAAGAACTCATTCCAAACTAGTTTTATCAGAATTAAACTGATTTGCAGAAAGGTAAAATGCCGTAGCTAATGAAAACATTTGAGGATAAACAGCTATCTGCATGAGTGACAAACATCCATCACAAGACCACAGATTCCTATAGCTGCCCTGACTATATCTCTTCCCACTCTTCCTTTTATAAGGAATCTATTCCATTCGCTCAGTTCCCCTGTCTGTCATATCTGCTCCAATGATGTTTTGCCACACAAATGCTTCTGCAATGTTTTTCTTCATCTTAATACATTGCTTCCATTCTGCCCTTGACCACATCTCTTCCATTTCCCACACCTCGTCTTTCAAGGAGCAAAGAAACAGTTCTCCTGGCCCTGGCCTTCAACCTCACCAGCTTCTGCATTTAACAAATCATGGTGTAATTTCTATTGCCTTCAATGAGATTCTAGTACCAAATACACATTTTCTGTTCCACATTCAGAAAGGACTTTTCTCTTTGCAACTCCTTAGTCTACTCTTCCTTTTCCTCAAACCAGCAGTGTCATCTGGCATCACTTTTCCATTCAACCATAGGAGATGGAATACCTGCCCTTTTACTTCTTCCCTTCCTATCATCCAAGGACCAAATACTCTTTCCAGGTGAGGCAGCGATTTATTTGCACTTCCAGTCTAGTGCATTGTATTTTTGATGTTCGCTAAATAGTCTCCTTTACATTAGAGAATCAAGGATAGTTTGGGTGACCACGATGTGGCGCACCTGCCTTCAATCTGCAGTGACAAACCAAGATCATATTCTCTGCCACTTTAAATCTATGAACTGATATATCAAGGTGCAATGTAAACTTGTGAAATAGCACATTATCTTCTGTCTGGCCACGCTGCAGCCCTCCAGACTTAAAATTGAATTCTACTACTTCAGATAACTTCCACTATCTGTATTCTGTCTCTAAATTTC
The DNA here is from genome assembly GCF_053455715.1 of Rhinoraja longicauda. Classification (NCBI taxonomy): domain Eukaryota; kingdom Metazoa; phylum Chordata; class Chondrichthyes; order Rajiformes; family Arhynchobatidae; genus Rhinoraja; species Rhinoraja longicauda. Next base: position 11,651,937 of record NC_135969.1, read on the forward strand.
CCTCATCAACCTGTCAACCAGAAGACTTCATTTACAGCTAATCCTCAGGACAGCCCTGGCCTTATCCCGCAGTCCTTGTGTCTCCTGGCCTCATCCTATTGGAGATGTGCACTATGTCATATTCATCCTTTCTGAACCCTCAGCAACCTAAAGCAGACTTGTTTTCTTTCTTGCTTTCTTATTGATGAAGGAATTTCCATTCAAAACAGTAATGCTGTTCCTCTATCCACAATGCTACCTGACCTGCTGATAGCATAAATGACCTGCTGGATGTTTTGTTTCTGATTTTACACCAGACTTCCAGAAATGCAGGTTTCTGATTTTCAGAACTTTTAGATTAAAAGCTCTTTCCCTTGAAGAATACAAACTTAATAAATGATGTGGTACTGTGCAGGGTAGATAGAGCAACACCACTTCTCTTGATGTGACCAGAAGTCCGAAACAAAGATAATTGTCCACTTTCTATGTAAGATTTCAAACTAATATTGCATTCCTTACAAATATGTTTATCCCTAGAATGAAGAAGTGGCTGAGTAAACTAATCTGAATTGTTTACTGATCACCTGCCCTTTGGTAAAGCATGATTAAGATGATCTTACCAATGGGGAATTACTTCCATGCATTACTACTTCAAATCTTTTTGTGCACAATGGTGAATGGCAAGATGAATCTGTTGGATATTGCGTATTTTCAGTTATGTTGCACCTTTACTGCATTGTATTATTGCATAATTTATATAGGATGATAGTACTTAAAATTGAGTATGACATATACTCTTGCACTGCAACTAGTAATGTAGTAAATGTGTAAAATACTAATGTTCTCTAAAACTCAAATTATTTCCTCATATTCTTGCAATTCAGTACCAGCTCAGTTAGACAACTTGGTTGGTATGGACAATTTGGGATGACTGGGCTCTTTCTGTGCCCCATAGCTCAGATCAGGAATCATGATGCAAAATGCCACTTCAAAATATGTATTAAAACTATAATCTAGCACATAGTACTCTATTTATTTCACAAAATGCTGGAGTAACTCAGCAGGTCAGGCAGCATCTCAAGAGAGAAGGAATGGGTGACGTTTCGGGTCTCTCCTGAGATGCTGCCTGACCTGCTGAGTTACTCCAGCATTTTGTGAAATAAATACCTTCGATTTGTACCAGCATCTACAGTTATTTTCTGACACTAGCTGTTGCTCCACTGCGATTTCTCCTCAAGGTATGTCTACTTTGAACATAGTACTCTATATAGAAGAAATTGCAATTCAAATATAACTTGGAAATGGGCTGAATGGCAAATGTGGCCTCTGTAGAGTTTGGCTGTATCAACTTTATCAGGTCCTTGGATTTAGGAGGACTTACAAGACTTTATAAGGACTTACAAAAGTTTGTTCTGAGGTATAAATTCCAGCAAGGTTTATTTTAAACCTGTGTACAATGCAGATTTTTAACATCATCTCAACAATCACCTTTATATATGCAAAATACTTTAGATCAGGGCCTTTGGGTAGTCTAATTATAAATGCCTACTTGAAGACTAGCCCATGTCTTTCCACACTTATTTTCCCATTTCCCTCCATCCCGTCAACTCCAATAAAATATGTTCTGAGGGCACTTTTACTATATTATCTCTGGTCCACATATCAAATGGAAAACATTTCATTATTTGATAATTTATAATGTGCTAGACTCTTAAGTTGATCAAAATTACCTGCATTGAAAAATCCTAGGGAGAGCCTTTGAATGTCTGGACTCCAGTGTTCAGTATACCCCTGAGGGATTTAGTGTCGCTCAATTTTAGTGTTAAGTATTGGTGTGGATAGATCATTTTTTCAACTGCAAATGTCAACATGGACAAACACAGCGTGCTTTCAGCTTGGGAGCACTGGTATAGAAGGACCACAGTGTGTGTTTTCTTCTTGGGAATGCTAGTGTGGACAGATATTGCTTTAGTTATTTTTAGTGGACAGACGCTAGAGCTTTCACTAGAGCTTTCACTGTTTGGAGAGTTTGTTGTACATCAATATTAACACAACTCGACTTATTGATGTCTAAAATGTGCTATTTTTCAGATAGCTGAACCAGAATGACTGTGCAATGGATGGGCATGTTGGGTGTTAAGGGTTGCACTGTTTTTTTTAATCAGCTGTGAGCATATTTTGTTTTCGTTGCCGCCATGATAATTTGGTATTGATGTAGTGATTTATAAAGGCATAATGATAGAAAGTAACAACAACAAAAAATAGAAAGAATACTAAGAATGATAGTATTACTCCAACTTGCGTACAATAGTTCTATCAAAACTAGTGACCCAGAAAAGCCACTCGCCCTTTAGGAAATTAGCAGTACGTTTGCACATCTTGAGCCATGAAAGAAAGTTGTTGAGGATAAGATTCTGATCCTGTAAGTGGATTGTTTATTGTTTTGTTTTCTTTGACGCTCATTGTTCACAGTCACGGGAGCAGCGGAAGATGGAAGCCATCATGCAGGTTTTTGAGAACTTAGAGAAGAGAAAGAAAAGGCGTGAACAAGTGGTTGAGCGCAGTACTAGTCACCCAGGCGTCGATGGCGATCCGGAGACTCCGACCACTGATGTGGAGGAGGTGAAACTGGAACCTGCCGCAGAAGAACCACTGCCCAGTGAGGCAAGAACACCACAGCCTGTGCTTGCAGGGGTAAGCACACGGCGAACTTCACAGCTAGGGGTAAGCAGAGCATTTAATTGGCAAATGGGCCGGTGCAGCATGATAACAGATACTGGTGTCAGTGGCATAATTTGAGTAGTGAAGGTTTGGATTTTCCTGGTACTAATTGTCTTATAGTCTTCTGTGCTTCATTGGGCTTGGATACTTTCAATTATAGGGCTAAGCAGGCCAACTTTGTTCTGTAGTTTGTTGTTTGGGATGTAAACAGTTAAAAAGCAAGATGGCATGTGAGATGATCAGAGAACCTTGTACCTCATCTCTTTAGCAAAATGTAAGACGAATTCCATCAATCTGTCCAACACTAAGAGGGAAAGAAACACTGTCAGGCTCTTGTGATTGGACATATTTTTGGCTCCATTGTTTGCTGGACAACCATAAAGGTAGTATGATTTGTGGGCAAAAGTTAAACTTGAGGTTATTAAGCCCTGATGTCTTAAGAATATGCACTACGAGTGACTGGAAATGGCTGAGAAGGTATTCCATTTTCCCAGTTGAGAAATATTATCTCACACCCTAGACTGAACTAGCATTGGGTTGAAAAGCAACCCAGTGGGTACATTTTACACCTTGTGATTGGTGGAAATATGTTTGAAAAATGCTGGTGAATCCAGAAGGCATGGTTATCTTTTGTGTAAAAGAAATGCACAAAATTAGTGTGGAAAGACAATACAGAACATATTTTTTCATATTTACGGACATCCTTTTTCTCATACTTATGGTTCCGTTTATCATTTTTCATAACAGGTGATGTGTCTGCCTGCACTTGCCAAAAATATTTGCAGTGGTAAATCTTGTGCACCAATAACTTGGGCATTCTGAAGCATCAAAATATATAACTAATATGATAAAACCATGGAAAACAAATCTGCCAGCACATCATATCATCATCATATATATACAGCCGGAAACAGGCCTTTTCGGCCCTCCAAGTCCGTGCCGCCCAGTGATCCCCGTACATTAACACTATCCTACACCCACTAGGGACAATTTTTTACATTTTACCCAGCCAATTAACCTACATACCTGTACGTCTTTGGAGTGTGGGAGGAAACCGAAGATCTCGGAGTAAACCCACGCAGGTCACGGGGAGAACGTACAAACTCCTTACAGTGCAGCACCCGTAGTCAGGATCGAACCTGAGTCTCCGGCGCTGCATTCGCTGTAAAGCAGCAACTCTACCGCTGCGCTACCGTGCCGCCTTTTACCAACTCTCAAATCTATAAAATAAAAATAGAAAATAGCGGTAATTCTTCTCAACCTGAAATGTTAAGTACAGTATGTTATTTTCTCCACAAGTGCATTCTGAATTGTTGAGTATTTCCAGGGTTTATTGTTTTTATTTCAGATTTCTAACTTATACAGTTTTCTTTTTTCCTTTTCATACAAATAAATATATGGGGTATTAATAAATGTATCTATTAAATATGTAACTTATTTTCTATGCTGTATATAGAATATTAAGATTGATACCACAAATAATTTCCAAGTAGTAAAATGTTTGTACACCACCCAACCAAGTAACTAGTTAAATCTTTGTGTCTTAATCGTATTTGACACGATCAGGCATCCCTCAGATTTCAACCAAAAATGAGAATATACAAACGTAGAGAAAAAACAGCTGACATTGAAGATTTATAAATTACCATTTGTAATTGTTTAACAGATGACATTTCAAAATTCCATCCAACATAATGTCTCGTACAAACTAGGCATAACATTTATAAAACTTTTATCTAACTGTTGAATCACATACACTTATATTTTTTGACAACAATTGTATTTTTATTAACTTTTAATCGGTGCAATAAAACTGATATTTATATGGCGACTCTTTTTTTAATCTCCCTTCCACCCACTTTAGCTCCCCCTGCAGGCTTCAAATTCCTTATTTTTGTTTAATTTCTCGCTCTATTCTGTGATTTTTCAAATGTACATGCAATTAGGAAGCTGAGTTGTCACTTGGCAGTCATAGGATTAGAGAATTGCAGTAAGATGGCAGCTATTAGGAATTCAACTGTGTGACGTTGCTGCACAGACGTTAGTCCCAAGGAGAAATTATCCTCCCTTAAAGGAAAATATCGAAAAGCGCATTTTATTTGTGTGTAAGAAAAACTTATTTTCAAGCTTCAAAAAAGCATAAATTTGAAGTGAACTTGGCTATGTAAAATCACGTCTTGCCATCTTACAACATGTGGACATTTTTTTGTGATCTTCCAGAGCATGCTCTGTGCTTTTTCAGTGGAAGGAAGGTTAAATTGGTTGAATGCTGGCAAAGGATAGTAATATATAATCTGCTGGTAGATGGTTGCAGGATGGGATGTGTTACATGCCTTTTTCTTTGGAGTATATTTGTACTTTTGGAGATGCAAAAACTTCACCTAATATTTTCCATAAGAACTTGCTAAAACAACTAAATTTGAAATTAGCTAACTAGATAGTGTGCGAGAGGAAAAACAATAAATCCAGAATGACTTTCTTAAAGCATAGAAGTAATCATACAGAGTGATGTGAATGTGATTTGTATTTCAAACTGCAAAACAAACCACTGTTGAAGTGATTGTCAATGCCAATTTTTTTTTAAAAATTCAGAATGTAATCTCCTTTCATGAATTATAGACCTTTAAAGGGAAAGCTTATGCAATACTGACTAACAAGCATTGGTTGTTGCTTCTTTGTGTTCCTAAAGAAAATATTAAGAGAACTCTGGTTCTCTTTTGACTCCTCCCACTTCCTCCAAACCAGAGGCGTAGCTATGGGCACTCGCATGGGCCCCAGCTACGCCTGTCTCTTTGTCGGGTATGTCGAACAGTCCCTGTTCCGGACGTACACTGGCCCCATCCCCGAACTCTACCTCCGCTACATCGACGACTGCATTGGTGCTACTTCTTGTACCCATGCAGAACTCACTGACTTCATACACTTCACTTCCAATTTCCATCCTGCCCTTAAATATACCTGGACTATCTCCGACATCTCCCTCCCGTTTCTGGACCTCACCATCTCCATCACAGGAGACAGACAGACTAGTGACGGACATTTACTATAAACCCACTGACTCGCACAGCTATCTGGACTACACTTCTTCCCACCTGGTCACCTGCAAAAAGTCTATCCCCTACTCCCAATTCCTCCGTCTACGCCGCATCTGCGCCCGGGATGAGGTGTTTCACACTGGGGCGTTAGAGATATATATAACATATAACATATAACAACTACAGCATGGAAACAGGCCTGTCCGGCACTACCAGTCCACGCCGACCATTCTCCCTGACCTAGTCTCATCTACCTGCACTCAGACCATAACCCTCCAATCCCCTCCTATCCATATACCTATCCAATTTACTCTTAAATAATAAAATCGAGCCAGCCTCCACCACTTCCACCGGAAGCCCATTCCATACAGCCACAACCCTCTGAGTAAAGAAGTTCCCCCTCATGTTACCCCTAAACCTTTGTCCCTCAATTCTGAAGCTATGTCCCCTTGTTGGAATCTTCCCCACTCTCAAAGGGAAAAGCCTACCCACGTCAACTCTGTCCGTCCCTCTCAAAATTTTAAAAACCTCTATCAAGTCCCCCCTCAACCTTCTACGCTCCAAAGAATAAAGACCCAACCTGTTCAACCTCTCTCTGTAGCCTAAGTGCTGAAACCCAGGCAACATTCTAGTAAATCTCCTCTGTACCCTCTCCATTTTGTCGACATCCTTCCTATAATTTGGCGACCAGAACTGCACACCATACTCCAGATTTGGCCTCACCAATGCCCTGTACAATTTCAACATTACATCCCAACTTCTATACTCGATGCTCTGATTTATAAAGGCAAGCATACCAAACGCCTTCTTCACCACCCTATCCACATGAGATTCCACCTTCAGGGAACAATGCACAGTTATTCCCAGATCCCTCTGTTCCACTGCATTCCTCAATTCCCTACCATTTACCCTGTACGTCCTATTTTGATTTGTCCTACCAAAATGCAGCACCTCACACTTATCAGCATTAAACTCCATCTGCCATCTTTCAGCCCACCCTTCCAAAAGGCCCAAGTCTCTCTGTAGACTTTGAAAATCTACCTCACTATCAACTACTCCACCTATCTTAGTATCATCTGCATATTTACTAATCCAATTTGCCACACCATCATCCAGATCATTAATGTAAATGACAAACAACAGTGGACCCAACACAGATCCTTGGGGCACTCCACTAGACACTGGCCTCCAACCTGACATACAATTGTCAACCGTTACCCTCTGGTATCTCCCATTCAGCCATTGTTGAATCCATCTTGCAACCTCACTATTAATACCCAACGATTTAACCTTCTTAATCAACCTTCCATGTGGAACCTTGTCAAATGCCTTACTGAAGTCCATATAGACAACATCCACAGCCTTGCCCTTATCAATTTCCCTGGTAACCTCTTCAAAAAATTCAAGAAGATTAGTCAAACATGACCTTCCAGGCACAAATCCATGTTGACTGTTTCTAATCAGGCCTTGATTATCCAAATAATTATATATATTATCCCTAAGTATCTTTTCCATTAATTTTCCCACCACAGACGTCAAACTAATAGGTCTATAATTGCTAGGTTTACTTTTAGAACCTTTTTTAAACAAAGGCACAACATGCGCAATGCGCCAATCTTCCGGCACCATCCCTGTTTCTAATGACGTTTGAAATATTTCCGTCATAGCCCCTGCTATTTCTGCACTAACTTCCCTCAATGTCCTAGGGAATATCCTATCAGGACCTGGAGACTTATCCACTTTTATATTCTTCAAAAGTGTCCTCATTCTTCAGGAAACGGGGCTTCCCCTCTTCCATTATAGATGAGGCTCTCACTAGGGTCTCTTCTACATCCCGCAGCTCCGCTCTTGCTCCCCCTCCCCCCACTTGCAACAAGGACAGAATCCCCCTCGTTCTCACCTTCCACCCCACCAGGCAGCGGATCCAACAAATCATCCGCCAACATTTCCGTCACCTACAACGGGACCCCACCATTGGCCATATCTTCCCATCCCCTCCCCTCTCTGCGTTCCGCAGAGACTGTTCCCTCCGTAACTCCCTAGTCCACTCGTCCCTTCCTACCCAAAACACCCCATCCCCGGGCACTTTCCCCTGCAACCGCACGAGATGCAACACCTGTCCCTTTACCTCCCCCCTCAACTCCATCCAAGGACCCAAACAGTCTTTCCAGGTGAGACAGAGTCCTCCAACCTCATCTATTACATCCGCTGCTCTAGATGTCAACTTATTTACATCGGCGAAACCAAGCGCAGGCTCGGCGATCGCTTCGCTCAACACCTGCGCTCGGTCCGCATTGACCAAACTGAGCTCCCGGTGGCCGAGCACTTCAACTCCCCCTCCCATTCCCTGTCTGACCTTTCTGTCATGGGCCTCCTCCAGTGCCATAGTGAGGCTCACCGGAAATTGGAGGGACAGCACCTCATATTTCGCCTGGGCAGCTTGCAGCCCAGTGGTATGAACATCGACTTCTCCAATTTTAGATAGTTCCCCTGTCCCTCTCTTCCCCTCCTCCTTCCCAGATCTCCCTCTGTCTTCCTGTCTCCACCTATATCCTTCCTTTGTCCTGCCCCCCCTGACATCAGTCTGAAGAAGAGTCTCGACCCGAAACGTCACCCATTCCTTCTCTCCTGAGATGCTGCCTGACCTGAGTTACTCCAGCATTTTGTGAATAAATACCTTCGATTTGTACCAGCATCTGCAGTTATTTTCTTATACTAAGAGAACTCTGGTGGTCAAAGTACACAAAATAACCTCAAAGAAAAATGCTTAATTTAAAATACTGGCATAAACCAGAAAGGATGGTTGGAGAGCATGGGTGAAATATAAATCATGCCATTTAGAATCAAATGACTGTGAGACTTTCTCTGAGGGTGTTCTCATCAGGTTTTATATGCATGCTTGTGTATATAATGCCAAATGATTGGTTCAGTTAAACACTTTGAGATTGTCTAGCAAACAGGTTAACAGGAACTGACTGATCTTAAATTTGTATTTGTACACCAATGATGACCAGAAATGTAGGAAGAAATTCTGTCTCCAGTTCAGTGTTTTTATACACTAAATATGATTGGGGGGGGGAGGAATTATCTTGATTTTTACAAAGAGATGATCAGAGGATCAATTACTTAAGCATTAAAAGAGGTTTAAAAAAATTGAAGATTGCATCCTCAAGTTCTTCCGAACGAGAGATATATGTGCAGAAGTAACCGATCATTTCCTTCTCTTATTATCTGATCAGAGATATTTCTTCCCATTATGCATCTGTTGCCTTTTGAACATGATAGAGCTGTAAAATAATAAGATTTGTGCACGCATGCAGGTGAGTTTAAGATATGTATATTTCTTTCTTAATCAAATTTAACTGCTGTGCGGAAATCTAAATTCCAGAAGTTACTATTTTCTGGTGGACATAAAGGACACTATCCTTCAGCAATATAACAAAGTGCATTGAAACTTCTGGGACAAAAACTTAATTTCCCTTATCTTTCTGTGTTTCTGACTTGATGCACTGAAGAAAGAAATCAGGTAACTTTACAACGCTGCCCTTCATTGAAGAATGTGCGTAATATAAGGAAAAGCAATCAAAAGGAGAAAACAGAGGCCAATTCTCGTTTCTTGGTTTTTGTTTGGTCTGATTATCACTGGGCCATATTCTCCTATTTTTCAATGTGTCTTCTGTCTGTATTTGACAAAACATCTACTGGTATATGTTCAGTTATAACTATTGGAATGCATACCATTTACTTGAAGATGATTTATTGTGGTTAATTATCTTACATCTTTAAAATAGGAGCAAGTTCAAGAGAAGCCTGCTAAGCCTCCTGCATCAAAACCAACCAAGCCCCGACCCAAAAATCGTTTCTCGCGCTATCGCTCCAGTTCAGCTCAGCGGCTACGTAGACAGCGACAAGCCAGCTGTCAGTCAGAGCCAGCACCGGTGGTGGCTGTTGATGAGGGAGCAGCGGGGACTGTGGTAACAGAATCCACATCTACAGAAGGAGTACCCAGTGTAGCAGCCCCAGGAGTGGAGCCCATATCAGAACCTACAATTGTCTCCCAACCAAACCGAACCAATGTCAAGTATCCTAAAACCAAAAGAGTAAGTGTGTGTGTGAATATATCCGTCTCATTTGTCGATTGCGGAACTTCTTAATTATCGGACTGTTTCCTAAACAATTTTTGTACAAATTGATCAATTTGAGTTAATATCAAATACATTTATAAAACCTGGTGTATGATTCTACCTGTATAATATGGCCGTGGCTGATCTATGTTGGCCTCAACAACTCTTCTCTGCCATTTTTCCTTACCCCTCTATTCTTCAATATGTAACCCCTCCACTTGAATGATCTAGCTTTCACCACCTACCAGGGCAGAGAATTCTAATGAATCACCATCCTCTCTGAGAAGAAGTTTCTATGTACTTCAGTTGCCCCATATCTTGTAGTTCTGTGGCCTTGTTTGAGACTCTCCCACTGTCCCTACCATCTACCCTGTAAAGCCAGCCCCCTTTGGGTCTTGTATGTTTGAATGAGGTTACATCTCGTTACTCTAAACTCTAAATTAAAAGTTTTTTGATTTGATCTTCCCTTGGATTCTTGATGGACTCCATCGAATACCAGATAATTCAAATACCAGAACTCCGCAAGGGCGTTTATGCAGAGCTCTCTGACATAGCACTCCAGCCATCTAGCTTTATTGCAATGATACAGAATTCATTGCTGGGTGATCCTAGGCCTCTGTTGTTTTTTGTATCACTTCCTCGTTCAAAAAGAACATTGATGTCACATAGTTTTGTCTTTAAATAGAGTGGCTTTCAACTTGGGCCTTCATATTTGTACGTTTCAACAGCTGTTGCAGAGCCCTGCCAATTTAGTGACTTGGATATTTCACTGTTTCTCTTAGATGGAAGGAAACAGAAAGAGTAAAAATGGAGATAGGATTCATTCCCATTTGGAAAATCATGTACTTATTAGGGTTAATAAGCTTCGTCCAAGGGAACTTGATTGAGTTTGTTGAGGAAGTGACAAAGATTATTGATGAGGGTAGAGCAGTGAATGTTGCGTGTGTAGGTTTTGGTAAAGTATTTGACAAGACCCCTCATGGTAGCCTGAACCACAGGATAAAGACACGTGGATCAATGGGGACTTGGTAGATTGGATTTTAAATTGGCTTAGCCATAGAAGACAAAGGGTAGTGCTAGAGGGATGTTTTCTGACTGAACAATGGTCTGCAGGGATCAGTGGTGGAACCTCTGTTGTTTGCAATATTCATAATTAATTTGGACAAAAATGTAGTCCTGTTGGTAAATTGGCAGATGACAGAAGTGGAGTGTCTATATATTGAGGAAGGCCATCAAACTATACAAATAGATAATCAAATGATACAAATAGATCTGTTGGAAACACGGGCAGAGAAACGACCGCTGGAGTTTAATCCAGTCAAGTGTGAGCTTTGCACTTTGGGAGGTCAAATGTAAGAGGAAAGTATGCAGTAAATGGGTCTTGGGAATATTTATGTACAGATGGATCTTGGAGTGCAAGCCCATAGATTCCCGAAAGTAGCAATAGAAATGGATAATGGTAAAGGCGGCATTTGGCATGTTTGCCTTCATCGGCCGATGGATTTGAATATAAAAGTTGGCTAGTTACTTTGCATCGTATGAAGCTTTGGTTAGGCCACATTTCGAGTACTGTGTAGTTTCTGTTGCTGCATTACAGGAAGTTTGTGGAGATATTGGAGAGGGTGCATAAGATGCTCACCAGGATGTTGCCCGGATTATAGAGTATTAGCTAGAAAGAGACGTTGGACAAACCTGAATTCTTTTGTCTGGAGCATCGTAGGTTGTGAGGCGACCAAATAGAAATTTATAAAACTGAGATATTGAAATTAATGCATAGCTTTAAGGTGAAAGGTAATGGCGATTTACAAGCCATGTTTTTTTTAATACAGAAAGTGGTTGGTGCCTGGTACATGTTGCCATGGGAGGAGATGGAAACGGATATGATAGTAATGCTTCAGAAGCATTTAGACTAGTCCCTAGCAGGCATGGACTGCAGGGTTAAAGACCATTTGCAGGCAGATGGGATTAGTGTAATTTAGCATCATGGATGGACAGATATGGTAGGAAGAAGGAACTCTTCCGACACTGAACTGTTCCATCTTCTATGTTTTCTGTGGATGTAACAAATAGCGTAGTTAAAGGGGGCACTAATGGACGAGATGTATTTGAATTTCCAAAAGTGCCACACATAGGATTGTTGCACAAAATAAGTGGCTTGTGGGTTATAGTAATAACATGGATGTGAGATTAGCTAAGTAACAGAAAACAGCGAATTAGGCAAATGTATCATTTTCATATTGGCAGTCCTTCACTCGTACATTGCCAACGGGTTCATTGCTGATGTCTCAACTGGTGGCCCAAAGGGCCGGTTCCCACACTGTATCTGAACTAAACCACAGGTACAGCAGTCCATTACAAAGCAATAGTGACTTTTCTGCTAGGGAAATGGAATGTAAAGAAAGGAACAGACAGCAACTTTACAAACCACAACTAGAGTATTCATCTCAATATTCAAAAAAATATATACTTTTAACGCAATGCAGGGAAATTTCATGAGGTTGATTACGGGGATGAAAGGGTTGACACACATAAAAGTGGCCCTGAACACTTGAGTTTAGAATAATAAGCATTGATACTATTGAAATATAAAAGATTCTGAGTGGAATTGAGAAGCTGGATGTTCAAACAATCTGCGGGACTTGGTGTAAGAATGAGTGTTCATCTATTTAAGGCAGTGATGATGAGGACTTTTGTTTTCTTTCACTGAGTTGCAAAAGTTTGGAATTCTGTACCCCAGAGAGCTGTGGAGGCATTCATTGCCTATTTTCAAGGTAGTGACTGCCAGCTACAAAGACCAATGGGAGTGGGAGTGAATAGGAAAGTGACGTTGAGGCCAAGATTGAGTGGCAGAGCAGTCACAGGGAGCTGATGACCTACTAATGTTTCTTCTTAAAATCCTCGATTCTCATTTTGTGATAGCTCACTGAATCAATTGGGAACGGGACTTTTAGTTATACCAAATGACTATTTTTTCCCCCTACTTTTTGTTTAGTATTTGGTTACGGAATGGTTGAACGACAAGGTAGAGCGATCTGACTGTCCATATGACCGCCCATTACGCATCACAACGGATCCTACGGTATTGGCAACAACATTGAACATGCTGCCAGGTCTGAGCCATAGTCCTCATATTTGCACAACCCCTAAACACTACATCCGCTTTGGCTCCCCCTTCGCTCCTGAAAGAAGGAGGCAGAGAGTTGTGTGTGATGGCAGTTACGGATCCTGCAAAAAGGTAAGCATGTACTTTATCTCTACACCAATTTGTGGTTGCATAATATAGCCTCATGAATTTGGATTTAAGTTCAAATAACAGATAAAAAATCTTTGAAAGTGATGATTTATAGCCAGTGTTAACAGTGTTATCTGCTATATTCAAGGATGCTCATCAAACCCTTTTGGCAGAGAATGCTCGATATGATTTTGATGTATGATATGGCTGTAAATGTATCTGTGTGTTAGTTTTGGTCACATTCTTCAAACTGAGATGAAATTAAAACATGACTAAATCTAATTAATCAAGTTAGCCAAAATATTTAATGCTTTTGTTAGTATCTGCTTGTACAGTAATTGAGTTTCGTGATCTCACTTCAGACTCCTTTGCTTTAAAATGGCTTTAAAAACTCCTCCTAGCAGATAGCTGATTAGAACTAGGAATGTGGTCTAATTCTAAGTTGTTGGTATTTTTTATTGTTATCACTAGGTAAGATTTGTGCATTGACCACTATCATCATTACCTTCATTTTTCCATTGTGCTCTTTTCAACAGGTCTTTAGGCTGATCCAATTTAATCAAAAGAACTTGTATGTTATTTTCCTGTTGACAGTTTCGATTTGCAAAGAATTAGGTAGTTTCATCACATCCTTTTGGCTTTTTGGGGGAAATTATTTTTTGGTTATGTCTGCCTAGACTGAGAATAGACACAAAAAGCTGGAGTAACTCAGTGGGTCAGACAGCATCTCTATGAAAAGGAAGGTATTTATTCACAAAATGCTGGAGTAACTCAGCAGGTCCCGGACTACATTATACTCTCTATGAAAAGGAATAGGTGGCGTTTCAGTTCGAGACCCTTCTTCAGAAGCCTTTTCTTCTTTTCCTTTTCTTCTGAAGAAGGGTCTCAACCCCAAAAGTCACCTGCTGCTTTTCTCCAGAGATGCTATCTTCGCTGTAAACCAGCATCTGCAGTTGCTTCCTACACACCTAGACTGAGAATATTGTGTTTGGAAAGGGAAGGCTTGATAAACAACTAAACCCAATTTCAAGAGGAGTATTGTTTTTTTTCCCCTGCTGCAATAGATGCTTCACATTTAATAGTAGGTTACTTTTAATATGCTCCTCGTTTTCTCGGATAAATTAGTTGACAGCACATTTGGTTCGTTTTTTTCCCAAGGATTCCACAAGTTTAATTACTTTACAGCAACAAAATCAAATGTTGAATACATTTTCTTTGTACTCAAATGTGCATCAGTGTAAATGATATTTTGAAAGAATGCATTTCTTGTTTCAAGCAGCTTCATTATCTAATTTGTTTGTTTGGTTACTAAGTCAACATGGGAGTTTCTTCTTTTGAGTTTTATGTTTTTGAACAATCCTTTGTGTGTTTAACCAAGTGTTACAATTAATTATTTTAAGGAATTAATTTAGTCATAAGATTATGTATATGTTGAGGTGAATGAGATTCCATAGTTCTGACTCCAATCTTGAAGAAATGGTATTTTGTTCCATGATAGAGTTGCAAAATGCACTGTGTAGTTCAGTTTTGAATTAACATGGCTTGGGTGTTGGCTACAATGAATAAAAATCTTAGCTGAAGCTTGAGAACATCATAGATTTTGCTACCATCTGGTATTAAGTATGTCAGACTGTTATTGTTAATTTGACGAATTCTTATCACACAGGCATTCCATCTGGAAAATCTTAGTGAAAATTACGTATTTGAATCTGGCTCGATATTTAAATGGGAACATTTCCTAGGAGGCTGTTACAAATTAGATACAAATTCATGAGGCTGTGGAGTTATTGGAAATATCAAGATTCATGGTTCGTAGTAGACTCATTCTTGGTCCAGCTTAAATCCAAATTTGGCTCTTTATCTTGCTTCAAAAGAAAACTTAACATTATCAAATTTTAAAATATGAGACTCGTGCATTTGTCACATAACATCTTTGATAGTCATTGCTTTTATAGTCAAATGTTTTCCATTTATTTATAGTTCTGTGTACTGCATTTTCCTCAATGATGCCACTTTCACACAGATGTTAGACTGGTAGAAGTCTGCAGAATTGTGCTTAAACCATTTTGGATAATTAACCTGGTACTTTTCAGCGATGGATGAAACAGGCAATGGATGAGGCCATGGTGCAACTTCCGCTTACACCAGATATAGGACAAGAAACACCACCTATATACCACAGCAATGACAGCGGCAGTATGCCTGACGAACTGGATGATACCAATACCTCAACAGGTAAGTTTAAAAAGTAACATTTTTCATTGTTATAGTCAGCCTATCACTGCAAGCCTAGCTGCTGGGAGCCATTCAGCAAAATAAAAAGCAATCTGAGGCAGACCGATTGTTTAATGATTGTTCCCTCAGCAAGTGGGTGAGATTAAAAACTGAATACAAGAGAAAGGTGTCATCGCATAACCTTCCCACACCCCAGCCAAGGAGTCATTCTTCATAAGTGAGCCAAAGAATTAATATTTTCAGGGCCAATTGACCATAATATGCAATAAAGCAAAGATGTTCTCATTACACATTAATCATAACAGTATTTCAATTGTAGTAATACATTTCTGCTCATTGCAGCAGCATTAGACAGGACTTTTGCAATGTATATTGGAAGTGGCTGTCACTGGGTAAGTCTGCATTTAAAGTGGGAGTTGTGTGACGGCCAGCTGGTCAAAATTCAAGACCGATGGTCTTCCTGTCAGGAAGGAAGACAGGTTCAGAATCCTTGATTGATGAGATATGTGGAAATTGTAGTCAAAAAGAGAAAGGAAGCACATGCATGGTTTAGGAAATTGGACCAGACCTTTGAGAGGTGTAAAGGAAGCAGGAAAGAACTGAAGCAGGGAATCAGGAGAACTAAATGGGACCACAAAATATCCTTGAGTAAGGAAAATTCCAAGGCAATTTGTGCATACATTAAAGCAAGAGGGTAGTTAGGGAAAGGATAGCTAGCTAAAGCACAATGGAGGGAATTTATGCCTGGAAATAGAAGAATTGGCCGAGGTACTAAATAAGTACATTGCAGTGGTATTCACCAAGGAAAAAGGACAAGGAGAATATTTAATTAAGGGTGGAGGTATGTTGACATTCTAAGGCATGCTGATATTATAAAGGAGGGGTTAGACACAAAAAGCTGGAGTAACTTAGAAGGACCCATTCCTTTTTTCCAGAGATGCTGCCTGTCCCGCTGAGTTACTCCAGCTTTTCGTGTCTGTCTTTGGTTTAAACCAGCATCTGCAGTCCCTTCCTACACATTATAAAGGAGGATGTTGGGTCTCTTGAACTTCTCAAGAGAGGAGTTTGCTGGAACCTCCATTGAGATCTCTTTATCCACTCTAGACACAGGAAAGGATCCAGGGATCTGGAAGATAGCCAGTGCAAAGTCATTTTTTAAGAAGGACACTTGGGATAATACAGCAAATTATAGGCCAGGGAGAGAAATTATTGAGGATTCTTAAGAATAGGATTTACTCAAGTTTGGAAAAGCATGGGAATATCAATGTGGCTGTGCGGGGGAGGTCAAGTCTTATGAACTTGATTGTTCACGGAGGTGTCAAAGATGATTGATAAGAGTAGGATCGTGGATGCTGTCCACATTATCCATAGAACCTCTAACTTATTTGGACAAAAATGTTGGTGGGCTGATTGATAACTTTGCAGATGATGCATAGCTCCCTGAAAGTGGCAGCTTAAATGGATAGGGTGGCAAGTAAGGCATTTGACATGTTTGTCCTCATCGGTCAAGAAATTGAGTATAGAAGTTGGTATGTTGCAGCTATTTTAAACTTGGCTTAGGCCACATCTGGAGTACTGTCTACGGTTCAATTGCCACATGGCATGGAAGCTTTGGAGAAGATGCAAAGGAAATTCTCTAGGATATTATCCGGATTAGAGGGTATTTTAGCTAGAAGGAAAAATTAGGCAAACTTAGATTCCTCCGGCTCTGCCCGGCCAGTGTTTCAGTGCCCTGGCACATGGGGCAAATTCGACCCGCCAATCAGCACGGAACTCCTGATGAAGTTGAGATCGGCTGCCTCACCTGGCCAACTCGCCACAGTTTCAGGAGGACTTCCGGGGGGAGGGGGGGGGGGGGGGGGTTCAAATGCACTCTTATGATTTTGACCGGATTAGAGGAGGGGGCGGAACACTAGTTGCTGGATAATCGGTGTTTGACATGTATGTCTTTTGCACTCAATTGGTCTCATCCATAAATTTTGCCCAAAGTCACCAAACTTCCCTTCTCCGATTTCCTTTCTGTCCTGATTTCTTATCTGTATGTCTTGTTTTGTTCTATTCCATACTAATTAATGATTTTCTTAAATGGGGGATGGGATTGGATGTATGCAATTTTGTTGCCACATTCATGTGCTTGCTATGCCAAACAGCTTAACTTCACCACTTCAGCTTGTCTTGAAGATGAGAGGGGAATGATTTAATAGCAACCCAGGGGGGGGGGGACTTTTTCACGCAGAGGGTGCTTGGTATATGAAACGAGCTGCCAGAGGAACGAGCTGAGACAGGTTACTATAACAGCATTTAAAAGACTCTTGGACAGGAAAGGCTTAGAAAGATATGGGCCAAATATGGGCAAAGGGGACAAGCTTAGATGGAGCATCTTGGTCGGCATGGCCAGGTTGAGCTGATAGGTCAATTTCTGTGCTGTGTTACTCTGTCTCCAAAGTGTGTCTGTGTTCATTCAGTAAGGATGTTTGATAATTTCTCTATTTTCTAGAGTTGATTGCACCTCTGAAGAAACGAAAGGCACGGTATCTGTCAGACGTGAGTTTGACCGATTTGCCAGGACCTTGTAGTCCTCTGTCAGCACCAGCGTCTGTCACGGATACGGCCATGTCCAGCCCAACAATAATGACGCCTTGCACCTTGTTTCCAGGAGAAGAGGACAAGAAAAATGAATATAATACAGTTTACTCACCCCTTCATTCCCTTGCTGCTAGCCGATGTAATACTCCACTACAGTTTGAGGTAAATATATCTCCAGCAGAATGAAAGCCATTTTCACTCATGAGTCAGGTTGATCATTTGGTCTTCTCTCTTTAAATATAACTCTTCCAATAGTGTTCTCTGTGAGACAAAATTAGCTTCCTTTTTAATTTAAATGTGATAAATGGATGAAATATTTATGCTAGTTGATTTAAAGTGCACTGCAAATACTCATTTTGATATCAGCAGTCTTTACCTCTTGGCTATCTCAATGTATGTGGCATTAAGAGTTTTCGTTTTTACTGATTGCTTTGGTCATTAGGTTTCATGCTTGCCTGTTGGTTCTTTGATACCCAACATATCAAATATGTTTACCTCTGTGTTTCCATAAGTTGTTTATTTTCTCCTTTAAATATAGGCTAAAGATGGAGATCAGAGACAATGATCTTCTTGAAGTTGCACCATACTTTGTAAATCATTTTGTAAAACTAACAAATTCATTTTGAAAGGTGCAACTTTCAGAATTCAGGTACCCCGTAATCTAGTTTGACAGGTAATACTTAACAAAGACAAGAATATTTGTTTAGGCCCCATTTAAACTGTTATTTAAAAAAAGATAAAGTTTGATAAGACCGATGAAATATAACCGGATAGAATTTAGCCTATTTTGCATACAATTAGAGTAGTTCTTCCCAGTGCATTTTCATTATTGATAGAAAATAGAATTATTGTATATAACAGAATTTAACTGCATTCTCACTTTTATAAACACAAATAGAAATAGTTGCTGTTGTTGCTACTGAGAGTAAACTCTGGATAATTCTGATCAATTCATTCTCCTGCATATTTGTTTTAAATTATATTTAGCAAAGTTTTTTTTTCTCCTGACCAGTACTTTCACAAAAGTTTTTTAAAGAGGTGAGACCACACTTTCAGTTTTTGTGCAGGTTTGGTCACCCAGCTACAGGGAGGATGTTATTAAGCTGGAACGAGTATGGAAAAGATTCATAAGGATGTTTCCAGGACTGGAATGCTTGTTGTATAAGGAGAGACTGGATATGCTGGGGGAGTTTAGAGGGCTGAGGTGACCTTATAGAAGTTTTCAAAATCATGAAGGCCAAGATGATCCGTCATCTTCCCAGCTTGGGTGAGTCTAGAATATGAGGGCATCGATTTTGGCAGAGGGAAATTTTTTTAAAGAAGCCCTCAGAGGCATCTATTTTACCCAGTGGATGGGGGTATTTGGAACGAGTTGACTGTGGAAATTGTAGAGGCGGGTACAATTAGAGTCTTTAAAATGCATTGAGATACGTAGATAGGAAATGGTTAGAAGGATATGGGACAATTGGGTAAAAAGGACTAGCTCAGGTAGGCAACTTGATTGCCATTGATGAGATTGTTCAAAGGTCCTGATTCCATGTTGTGTAACTCCATTGTGTAGCTGAATCACTGGTTTGAGGAGACTTGGGCAGAGTGGGAACAGAATTGGTTGATTGCATTGTGCAAATTACCAACAGTATTAAAACAATAATTAAAATAAGGGAAATGTAGAAAATCAACAATATTTTCTTGCACGTATGTCCCTTATCTTTTAATGCAGGTAAACTTATCAACATCTCACCATCAAACAAGTTTTGTAAAAGAAAAACTATACGGTGAACAAGAAGTATTTGAAGTACAGGGCTGTATAAAGTGTACTTTCAAAGCTTTAAAATACATCGGGGAAAGCTTTTAATTGTTTTTGCACAAGTTTGCAGTGTTGTGACAAACATCATTTACCTGTTCACTTGGTGAATACGGTGGTTGGCCTAGACTTACCCACTTCCAAACAGTCAGTTTGTCTGAAAATGCGTGGAGGTGAAAAAAGCCAGTGTCTAAAGCATTCCATATTTTCTGTATCATGTTTCAAAGATCTTTTTAAAAATAGCTTCCGATCCAATAGAATCACCTACCCAAAGGTTTTGTCCATATGGCTTCCTTTACCACTTCCTTACTTCAATGGAAGGTAATAATTTGTTGCTCAGCCAAGTGTAAAGCTTTCTTTTTTTTATCTAGTAGGACTTTAGGGGAAAGATTTCTGTGGTTTGGATTCTGAATGGCATCAGAACAGAAGATGTGGCACTTTTAAAACCTCCTTGCATTTCAATAGCAAAAACTATATACTGTGAGCATTGGCATTAATCTCTCACTTTAGGATATTGATACCTGTGTAATATTTTTATTACTTTCTAGTGTAATTATTATGCTTGTGCTTCACACATCCTGATTTTTTTTTAATTCATACAAGAAATGAGGATTGAAGATACTTGGAAGTCACTTGACAGAACCGTGTTTGTCAGCCTGTAATGTTTCATTTAAGTTTAACTAGTGTTTCAAAAAAAAATTCTCCCCAGTCTGAGTCCTGGCGACATCGTTTCTAACATTGTTTTTATCCCACCTTGCCTTTAAATCAATTCTAATTTTAGGAGGTGGACAAGGGTGTCTGGTTGATTTATTTGATTAATTTATTTCAATGTTTCCAAGTGAGAGGGATCCAAGAACCTCATTTGATTCCTTCCTGGTTGATTGGTGAAGATCTAGAATGCGTGTACAGATTTAGAGGTGTGAGTCCATGTTATCACTTTTGGAGTTGCTTCAAATCACTTGACCACCCGAAGTACTGAAGGTCTTTTGATCTGATGTAAGATTTTGACTTGAAGACAAAAATGCTGCTACTTTCATTTGGGCTGAAGGTTATCTCAAAGTTTTATGTTTTTTCTTTCGTTACCTTTATGTCCTTTGGCACACTACAAAATATTTTTTCCCACCAAAATGTTTGCGGCATTGTTTGTAAAGCGGACCTAAAAGGAATATATACAAAATGAATTGGAAATTATTTGGATATATTCCTAAATCTGGCTCAGAGCTGTAGTTTGCAAAACAGACAAAAAAATTGGCATCAAATGTTCTCAAAGACTAAGAACTGTGAACAAATAAGTTCTACTGTGATCCCAACTTAACCTAGAGTTAAGCAGAGATTCAATTTTCTCCTTTTCATCTCATGAAGTTGTAGATCTCTTGGTAAAATGCATTTTTTGTGTGCGTGTGCCAATTCATTATTCATTATCCAAATGTTGATGACAATTTTACAGTAGGTCTAGCAGCAAAGCGTAATCTTATTTTAGCATAGGCAATACACAAAGCACTTCCTTAAATGGTCACTTGATAATGATTACAAGTGGGTATCCTAGCTGACTATCCCATCAGATAAGGCTCATGGTAACCAAATTAGTCCAGTGAAAGCTATAATGAAAATTGTTTCAAGCATTTTCGATTTGTGCTTCCTAGCTGTCCCAGTGGGATGAACACTGTTGATGTACAAGTTTCTATAATTAAACTGGTCCCAATTTATGATTTCAATAACAATTAAGGGTGCAAAATCTATGACAGAAAGAGAAAAATTCAATGGGATTCTTCACTTGTAATTATTTGATGAGCCAAGAAGTCAGCTAACACCACATGGTTTCATAAAGAAGTAACATACATTGGTTTGAAAAGATGGACGCAAAATGCTGGAGTAACTCAGCGGGTCAGGCAGCATCTCTGGAGAAAAAAATAGGTGATGTTTTGGGTTGGATCCCTTCTTTAGTCTGAAGAAGGCTTCCGATCCAAAACGTCACCTATTCCTTTTCTCCAGAGATGCCGCCTGATCCGCTGAGCTACTCCAGTATTTTGTGTCTACCTTCAGTATAAATCAGCATCTGCAGTTCCTTCCTATGCATTTTGACCACTGGTTTGAAAAGAAATAGACTACAAAATGCATTGCACTGATAACATTTAATTTGTTTTGAAATCTAAAGCAAACTATTACAGATGCTGGAAATCTGAGCGAAGTAGAAAATTCAGGAAATCTCTGTAGGTTGGGCAGTATCTGTGGAACAAAAAAAAGTAAATGTTTTGAGACACTGAAATTTTTAGAGATACAGCGCGGAAACAGGCCCTTCGGCCCACTGAGTCCGCGCCGACCAGCAATCCCCGCACATTAACACTATCCTACACCCACTAGGGACAATTTTTATATTTACCAAGTCCATTAACCTACAAATGTTAACTCTGTGTCTCTCCCCAGTGATTGTACCCAATGTACTGAGTACTTTTGTTCTATTATTAAATTATTGTGGTAAGGGAAAATGTTAATTGATATAGTACAAGTATTAGATCCAATTAATTGTACAATTTCAATAAATATGACTGAGAACCCGTCTGAAGAAGGGTCTCGACCCGAAACGTCACCCATTCCTTCTCTCCAAGATGCTGCCTGACCCGCTGAGTTACTCCAGCATTTTGTCATACCACTGAGAACCATCATGTCTCCTCCATCCATCGACCAGTGAAAAATAAAATTATTTCAAATGTAATCCCAATAGAGACAGTTATTTAACAAGATATTCCCAATAAGAAATGGAATTTTAACAAGGAATACCTTTTATAATTTTAAAAGATGTTAAAATTGCAGTCTTGTTGACACTAATCTTCATTGTTAATGTCACAGTTCTTTTTTTAAACAGTTTATAATGAAGAAAGGAAGAACAGCGAGTGGGTGTACTCCCTTCTTCCTTAGGAGTAATTCTCCATTCTGAATTCAAAAGCAAAACTAATGTGTTCATTTCTCCACTAATGCCTTTTTATTTCTAGTCAGTCAAATCAGAAGTGATTTCTGACAAGAAGCAACTGGAATGATTTTTCTTCAGCTTCCTTCTAAAGTTTATGCAGAATAGTTCAATGTTTGCATTAACCTGTATAATTTTAATGAGAATACATACAAATGTATGATTGCTATACACACGCATATGCTTAATAAATACCTTTTTGATGTTTTGCAGAGTACGGTCTTAGATCATATTTGCCACAATTGCCCCCCAGAAAATTCAAAATATGTGGATCAGCTAAAACTCTTGCAAGGTTTGCTTCACAGCTGATACACAATGAGTGTTCATATCAGAGACTTTTGTTTCAATCTGGCCATGACAAATTATTTTCTATGACGTAAATTCTTAATCCTGATGTTTGGTTTTAAAAATTATCCCATTGCGATGTGTGTTCTTGATTTCTTTCATGAACAGAGCAAAATGCATTTAGCTGACCTTATATTCTTCCAACATGTGGGTTCATGGTCCAATTCGGTTTATTGTGTCAGAAAATTATTATATTATTAATCCAAATTTATTTCACGATACTCCTTTGTATAAGTGTTACAGGTTATAATAAAATAAATAGGACCTAAATAAATCTGTTGACCAATGTTATTGTTTGGTTTGTATATATTGGTGTTCAAGTTGAATTGTCACATCACCACCTTTGTTCTGCAGGTTATGTGAGAAAGCTGAAGGATCTAAGAGATGCTGGCAGGATAGAGTTCAATTTCTGCCTGAAGTATAGAGTGGGCAATATTTTAGTATACTGATAAAGCTCATTGAAAAAATATAATAATCTCTTTTATCTGAAACCATTCCAAGTTTACCAGGGGAAAATGCCAAAGGAAAGAGCTGTCTCCTTAATTGTGTTGCCTTAAAGATGATCTCAATGTCAATATGTTGCAGCCCTTGTCTTTGCAACATTGCTCTTTGAATTTTATTTGTTACTGTTTTGTTTCATCTGCAAATATTATGATTATCAATAAGAACGTTATGGATGGACAGAGTATGTTAATAAGGCTGGAGAATTTTTAACAGATTATTTTGTAAGTGCATTCCACAGTCAATCAACCCATGCATATTGCTGATAATATAAAGGACTGTATCACTGATAACCTAACCTATCATATTTCACAGAATCATTTTTTAACTGCCTCAACCAGCTCTAAGACCGAGGGACATTGTGGAGCCTGTCTCCTGAGAGAAATTTTTGACATTGGGGTTTTCCCAGTCCCAGTGAGCCTGGAACATATGACTTTAATCTGGCAATTGTGCACATCCAGCTTCTGACATGCTTGCCACAGCAGACTCCAAGCAGTCTGAACTTTGACACATTGCCCTTTTTAATCTTCTAATGCTTCTTCATAGATCAAGAAACACTTCAGATTAGTTTTGCATTGTCATTTTATTTTAATAAAGCCTAACATTAAGCCACAGGTTATTGTTTTATTCTCGTTGTGCTTTGGTTTACAAACAAACACTGCAAAAGGGGATTTTGAATTGGCATTTACCTCGAGTAATTCAATGAACAAGGCAGATGTGGCAGAGTTAAACTTGATTGTCAATGACAGTTTAGTTTTCCATGTTGCCATATTGGCTAATTGCCCATTTTATTCGTGGGTTCTTTTTCTCCATGCTTCAAATTTTATCTTTAAATACCATTGTTTTTGTGTTTAGTACTCCTTTAGCCAATTCTCACCACCTTTTTAGCTCCTCCATTGTCGCAAGTTGCTGCTTTTAAACCATACCTAACAGTTTTCCTGGATCTGTCAGCTGTTGTTGTATAGGGCAGAGGTTGCAGAACAAAGCCCTTCATTTGGTAACACCAGTTCATCCTTTCATGAGACATAATATTTGAATATTTATTTCATTTTCAATTTTGGTCCTCAACCAAATTGAGGTCCAACTAAGTAACACTGATTAAATTCCTCTTCTTTGCAAGGGTTGGGATTTTTTTAAATACATTTATACCAATGTTATTAAAAAATGACACTTATAATTAAGCAAGCATTCCTAATAATAAAATGGAAATGGTTTTGTTTCCATAAACAAATCCCTTTTTAGAACAATGTCATGTTGCACAATGGCAAGTTGTGTAATTACAGCCATTCTTATTTGGGCATATAAGTTCCTAGTTGATTGTCTTTGTGTTAAAGAAAATAAATTTGCTCCCTTGAGTTTGTTTGTAACTAAATCAGTTTACAATAAAAGACTGTGGCTTTCTCTTGCTTTTGCTTACTCAACTTGTGAGTAGAGTTCTAATAACATGCTTTTCCCTTCTCTTAGAACATTTCCTCTCCTGAGAGTTCCCCAGTGCATAGGCCTGAGCCGTTTTCACCAGAGGTAGTTATCCCAGTATCTCATTTAAACTCGCAAGGCTGAAATAGGTTCTTGCGGCATCTCTCCCTCTCTCTCTTGCTCTGTGATTCCAACACAATCTTTTTACAGCATGATTCTTATATTTTATTCATCTGGTTGAATTTGTGCATGTCTGACTCAAGTCATTAATTTTTGCCAAACTGTGATTTAGGGTTGGAAACAAAATAGTAATAATAACCTGGAGGAAGGAGAGAGAGTGAGAGAGCAAAAGGCAGGGGATAGGACCGAGGATCTGTCTGTGTATCTGATGAGATAACAAAGCAATAAATGACATACAAGTCCAGTGGAACTTAAATTATAACTCCTGAGCATTAAATGATAACTGGCATAATTACTATTATTTTTCTCATGTCATGTTTGTTAGGAGTCTACTATTGTATCAGTTCACTAATTTGGTTGATCCTTTGTTTAAATCTGGATCATGCTAACCCATCCAATTCATTGGGAGTTGCTAATAAAAATATCCCAATTTATACCAATTGTGTGAACCTCGGGCACTTTATTGTCCCAGCTGCTTTTACTCCACAGTAGGTTTCCTGGTGGAAATTGCTGTGGTGCGGTTTTCCTGTTATATAGTTGTTTGCCAGCACTGTGCACATGACTCTTGTGAATTGTGCTTGTTGCTGTCATTCTGCAGGCAGTAACAAGTGAAGGCACCTTAACGTGCTGCAGCTGATTCTGATTCAGCTCACATGCATACAGAAGGAGGTGATTGGGCCCATCAAGTCCACGCTGGTTCCAATCTTGTCTTCATTCCATTTTGTCTTGGACATAAGGGAGGAAACTATGAACCCAGAGGAAAGGACGAGGTCAGGATTGAGCTTTGCTCAATGCTGCTGTCCTCACTATTTTTAGAAAGATAGTTCTAGTTCCAAACAAACAACAGTACCAGTTCCAAACAACAAGCCTTCAATCACAGTGACATGACAAGATATCGTTGAATCCTGTAATTTTTCTTATAGCTGATCTATATGAACAAATTTAAACAAACCAATTTAAATTTCTACAGAATGGATGTATTTTAAGGATTTAATGTGGCATTTTAAAGATTTAGTAGCAATCTCCCTAAGCATCGAAGCAGGTTTACTAAATATCACCTTCCCTCCCAAACGAATGGATGGTTATATTAAAATGTTCCACTTAGAAGATTAATTTATATTTTTTAAAGAATGATTCCCATAGTCTGTTCAGACTAAAAGCCTGCTGGTCTTATGTGTCTGTGTGATAAATGTGGTAGTTAATCTTTGTTGATTCGCAGACAGATCCTCTGACGTTGAGATGGATTTAGTTAATTAACATGTTGCTTTGTGAAGAATTGGACTCCAATTCTCAACTGTCACCTACATGAATCGATCTTTTTGTGAGTGTGAGATGCAACCGTTCTGATTGTGCAGCCAATCCAACTGCCTGCCTAACATTCAAAACGTTAACCTTCACCTTGAGGATGCAGTGCATCCTGTAGACCATTCACCTTCACAGATGAGGCATAAGGAGTTTGTTGTAGAGAACATTGCTTGATAGTAAACTATTGGTTTTTGCAAGCGGATGAATTTAAACTACTGTTAATAAAGTTTTTGCAATTCAGAATATCAGAATTGAAAATCAGAATAAAAGTATTTTGTCTGGAGGTTTAAGACTTGATTTAGAAAATGTCATTTGCAGCTACTTTCAGAGTCTGCAATTGGCTTTTGCAGTATAATTTCCTCATCGAGCCAATTTGATTTTGTTTAGGGACCTTCAGATTTATCACCTGTACAATTTCGCCTTTATTTGGCTCAATATCTCTCTCACAGGAGGCAGTTTTGCTGGCTGTGTTTCTGGATAAAAAAATATATAAATTGATGTGATAAAGATGTTTAACCAACTGCAATAGTTTTTAGCCAGCTTCGGTCATTAGATGCTTAAAGAATTTCTGTGACATTAATATATCAAGTCTTCTGTTCCCTTAGATTTCACAAAGGTGTGATCATGGAAATTCCTAATACCTAAATTCCTTCATTAAACTATGTTGTAAAGTATTTTGATATTTGCAAAAGTATTTTGATAGTGCCCTCCAATAACATTACTCAATAAGCCCAAGTTTTTCATCAAAAATAGATTTATATTTCAGTTTTGCTCTTTTCAAAAATATTTAAGCAATTTCCTTGCTCTCTCAGCCTAACTTGTGACGGGAAAATATATTGTAGGGGTACTGTTGACTGGTCTTCCTTTCTTTGGCTTTTGACCAAGAATGTGAAGCAGTCAACGTTAAATACTAATAATTTGACCGTGGCTATACTTAGCTTGAGACCAGACAACCAAATAAAACTCTGGTAGAGCAAGCAGTTAGAAACCCTGCATCCTGGTTGGGAGTGTCAGAGCTGCCAAGTCCTCAAGTTACCCATGCATGCTCTGGAGTTAGCTTTGGCAACTGTGGTGAACAGGACCGATGAAGACTTAGATATTTGGAAGTTTAGTTTTTGTAGTTGGCTCGCCTTTGTTTGTATGGGAAGATGATTATGTTAAAAGTATAAAAATGGGGTCTCCAGAGGAAATGTAAAGATTTTTTGTTCTTTTGAGTCCATATGTTTTGGCACATATTAAATACAGGTGTTGGTAGTTTTAATTATAAATGTATTTCTTTCCAATGAACTGAGATAACTAGCTAAGTCAAAAGGAATTCACCTCGATGGAAAAAATAACTTTCAGCAGTTTTGACTATTTAAGGAATAATTTAAATCTTAATCTTATTTTTGGTTGATTGCAGAGACAATTATTTTAAAATAATGTCTGTTTAAATTCATTGGTGGAAAGGCATAGATGCTCTAAAACAAAATTAAAATAATTGTTTTAGAGTTTTATAATCTAATGCCCTTAACAGTGATTTAAAGAAAATGCCAAATATGTTGATAATAAATTACAGGCTTAAAAGATCCACTGCAGTAGGTGTACAATGTTTATGTTGATGGGATTACTTCTCAACAAAATTTAGAAACTCCTTGTGCCTGAATCTGTGAAAGGACATCTATTAAAACTGCCATTACACTAACCTAATGGAGGTGACTAGCAAAGCATCAAGTTACTTATTGTGTGAATAAGGAATGTACTGAAGCATTTGTATAATTGTAGTGTGATGCTCTTTATCAATAAAGCACTGACACATGTAAGATATATTGTACACCTACAGTTTTTAATCAAATATTCCAGGTTTCGGGAAGATGAGGTAAAGATCTGAGCCTGACGACGGGAGGAGTTGACTGATTTGTTGATAATTATGCTTCTGTTAGACTCCAGACATCTAAATTTGATGTTTCTAGATTTATTTCAGTGCAGACCCAGCAACAGGAACCAGGCTGCAATACATGTATCTTGAGGAAAATAAGTTGGAACAGGCCATTCAACTTATTGTACCCGCTCCATCATTTAATAGGATCAAAGCTGATCTAATCTTGGCCTCAACACTACTTTCCTCCTATTTACCAAGAGCCCTAGACTCCTCTATAATCCAAAGATCTGTCAGTCTCAGCTTGATGCATTCAGTAATTTAACCTCCACAGCTTTCCAGAGTAGAGAGTTCCAAAGATTCATGAACGACTGTGGTAAGAAATGTCAACCCTTTATTCTGAAACGATGCAACGTAATTCCATATTCCACAAGAGAAAGCATTCTCTCAGCATCTACCAAGCCCCTCAGTGTATATCATTGGGAATTTTTGTCTGATTTGGTCTTAACATTGAAGATTTGGGATTCTAATACTGTAATTAGTGCACAAAATTGTAAAGTTCAGGTTTTTTATTCATTGATTAAAATAGACCAGTGGGAACATTTTAACATCTTTTAAATTTTATGTATTTGCTATTTGGGGATAGCTTGTTTTTTTGCAGATTTGCACTGCCATTCAAATGGCAAATGTCACCTTTGTTAGACAAGTGTAATTAAAATAGGTATGGGGTTAGATTCCCTGTCTGGAGGTCCACTGGAGATAACAGTCTAATAAGGAAAAAATCTACACCCCAAAGGTACTTAGAGTTTTTTATTATCCCATTGCGCCACCAGGTTATCATTCCTCAACAGCAAAACAGGGGCCTGGCAGCAAGTTTTTAAAATTTATTCACAGAATGTGGACATCACTGTCTAGGACAGAATTAATTGTCCATTCCCAATTGGTAGGCCATTTCATAGATAGTCGAAAATCAATTACTTCCTCTACAGCCAAAGCAGCCAAGGAAGATGGATTTCTGACAAACAAAACAGTATTTTACAAAAATTCTGCTAATTTCAAGGCCATCAATAGTTAATTAAATTCCTTTTTTTTAATCGCCAAGGTGGGATTTGAACTCGTGCCCCTGGATTGTTAGTCCAAGCTCTTAATGGCAATCCTGTTAATTTAACCTGACCTGTATCAATTTTTTTAAATGTCTACATTTGAGTAGGCTACAATTTCAAAGGGCAGCAGTTTTGATTAGTCTATCTTTGATCCACAAGAGCAAGTCTAACATTGTCAAATATCTCGCATACGCATTAGCAGCAAGGATCCTAGGAACATAATGGCCTTTTCCTCAATGTGTTCATAGGGTGTAACTGACAGTAGTGCTGGAAATGGGCGCACTTGAGAGATCTTGTGGACTTTTTTTTTGCTTTTTAATTTAGGGAGCTAAAAGAGGATATCTCCTGCTGAAAGTTTCCAACGCTAGCTTTGGAGACCTAAGAACTATCATCCCAGCACCCAATGCACTGTTGAGCTGCTATTTGCCACTTCAGCTGAAAACGAAATTTCAGCCTCCTTAGAGGAGAATCTTTCATTCACCTTTTATGTTATCCGTGCATCTGGCTGGATGTTAAACAAAATGGATGCTGAGCATATTTTTTTAATATAAGACGCACATGGAGAAAGAATTAGCTGAAAGTAGAAACCTGGTTCCTTGAGCTAAAATTACCAGAACGTTGTGGAGGCATCTTGTAGAGCCCTTAACATTATGTATCAGCCTTGTGCATATGTTTGCACCAAAAATACCAGTGCTGGTGAAAGGAGGCGTCATAAATGCACCATATCAGAAATACTCTTTGGGCAATGTTCTCAAGATTTTGGGTTAAATACATATGTTGAAAATTTGATATGTATTTAAGGCATTTACAATTTAATGATCAGAAAAGTTTTAAATTACTGTGCTGGTGTTTAAACAGAAGCAGAGCTCAGTCAACCACCTCACTTGAAATAGTTTCTTTTGATTCCCCTCATCAGGCTCATTTATTTTGTTTATCACTAACAAATAGTTCCTCCTTCTGTCATTTCAGCCGCCCCTGAGAGCGGATAATGACCAGTCCAGGACTAGTTTTTCAGATCTTTCCCTTCAAGCTGACCCAGATGCCACTACTCTTCGGGTCACCGAGGTAACCGAGGGGCCACTGTCAGACTGTGCTGCTGAACTTCCATGTTCTACATTAACATTGCCCAGTGAATCTGAAACTGGGTTTACAGGAAAGAACAGCGATGGTCCCTCGTCCCTGAAAAATGCAGAACAAGCATTCAGGACAGAGTTTAACTTAATCTATGCCTGTTCGCCTTTGAACTCCAACCTCCGAGACCTCACTCCGACACACAGGCTGGAGGGCCCTTACAGAGGACTCGAGAACAGAACCAATTACATCAGTGACAGGAAATCTTCACAATCGGAGCGAGGGTTTGGTGACGCTGTGTACATGAGTCCTTCTGGAGACTCCAGCTTTAATAGACAAGGCCAAGGATTCTTACCTGAGACTCTGCCAGGATCCATGTCACCTCAAGCAGATCGGCAACCTATGTTTTCTGAAGGAAATACAACATCTCAGCAAAATCCACCACAGAAGAAGAAGGCAAGTAACCAAATTTATGATAGCTCTGGGTATTATGCAGAAATACAACAATTTATGAGTAGCAGCTCACCTTCAGTGAGGTATGTTGGCATTCATAGTGAGGGGATTTGAGTATTGGAGCAGGGAGGTTCTGCTGCAGTTGTACAGGGCATTGGTGAGACCAAACCTGGAGTATTGCGTACAGTTTTTTGGTCTCCTAATCTGAGGAAAGACATTCTTGCCTTAGAGGGAGTACAGAGAAGGTTCACCAGATTGATTCCTGGGATGGCAGGACTTTCATATGAAGAAAGACTGGATAGACTCGGCTTGTACTCGCTGGAATTTAGAAGATTGAGGGGGGAATCTTATAGAAACTTTCAAAATTCTTAAGGGGTTGGACAGGCTAGATGCAGGAAGATTGTTCCCGATGTTGGGGAAGTCCAGAACAAGGGGTCACAGTTTAAGGATAAGGGGGAAGTCTTTTAGGACCGAGATGAGAACGTTTTTTTTCACACAGAGTGGTGAATCTGTGGAATTCTCTGCCACAGAAGGTAGTTGAGGCCAGTTCATTGGCTATATTTAAGAGGGAGTTAGATGTGGCCCTTGTGGCTAAAGGGATCAGGGGGTATGGAGAGAAGGCAGGTACGGGATACTGAGTTGGATGATCAGCCATGATCATATTGAATGGCGGTGCAGGCTCGAAGGGCCGAATGGCCTACTCCTGCACCTATTCTCTATGTTTCTAAACTTAAGATACTTAATTTTTCCAAAGGTTAAATGAGAATGCTACTTACATAGTAAAGTAATTATATGATAAAACATAATGTTTTCACTTTGGAAGCTAAATACTTTTTAGGGAAAGAAGATCCAACTCTTGAGGTCATGACCAAAGCTAATAAAGTAGCTTTTCACATGTTTATTAACTTTCACTTTATCTACCATGATATTTGTTTCTTTCTATGCCAAGAAGGAGATTGTAGGTTGACAAGCACAGGAGCTGCAAACAGCCTAGTCTTTTAATGTTAAGAAAATATTTGCAGTTTTAAATCAAAAAGTAAAGTTCAAAACAATATATTAATACATAATTTTATAAAGAAAGTAAAGGAGTTAGATTAAGTAGTTGTTTACTGCTAATTTTAAATTTGTTTGGAAACTGATACTTTCAATCATTTTGAGTCAAAGCTTTCCCTGTATTTTTATCTTACATCAGAGCAACTGACAGTTTTACCAAACAATGTTGTAACCGGCATCACTTTAATTGCTTAACCTTTGGTGATTACGATTTTATGGATTACGTTGGAAACTTTTGAATTCCCTTCCTAATTGTATCCACTTCTTCAACTTGAAGGAGCTCCTTAAGATCTACACTTCAAACAAGATTTGACTACAGAAGCAGAAAATCGCAATAAAATTTGTGCTGCTTTCAGCCTACAGGGGTCATGGCTGATCCTTGAACACAACACCCTAATCCCGCTCTCTCCCCCTACCACTTGATACCTTTTGTGCATGGAAATCTACCCATCTGCTCCTTAAATATGTGCAGTGAGGGCTCCGAAAGGGTGTGAAGGCTTTGAAGACTTTGTAGAAGTGCTTTGCCTGGATTAGAGGCCATATGGCAACAAGAAGAAGTTGGACAAACTTGGATTGTTTTCTCTGGAGCTTCGGAGGCTGAGGGGAGACCTGATGGGTTTATAAAATTATGAGGGGCACAGATAGTGCATCCAGTCAGAATCTTTTTTTCCAGGGTATCAAAGACTAGAAGGGATAGCTTTAAGTTTGTTGGGGGGAAATGTAAATAAGATGTGTGATGCAGGTTTTTTTTGTACAGAGAGAGTGTTAGGTGCCTGGAATATGCTGCCAGGGGTGGTGGTGGAAGCAGATTGGATAGTGGCTTTTAGATGGCTAGTTAAATTGATATAAATTGGCATTATGTTTGGCACAGACATTATGGGCTGAGAGCCTGTCCCTGTGTGGTATTGCACCATGTTCTATATTGCCCATGCTGAAACTGCCCCACTATCTGCTCTTTACATGGTTTGGTGCTAAATATTGTTTAATTATACTTCTATGAGGCACCTTGATATTAGAGGCAGTATATAAGCATAAGTCATTGTCATATGATACAAGATGGCTTTCTGCTGCAATTATGCCCAATAATTGTCCTTTAGTATTAGTTTAGGTTTATTAATGCCACACGTACTGAGGTACAATGGAAAATTTTGGTCTGCATGCTATCCAATCAGAACAGATAATAATATACATTTAAGTCAAACTGAAATAAAATAGGTAGAGCAAAGGAAAAGATAGAGAGCGAAGAATGTAGTTCTCAGCATTGCAGCAAATCATTTCCACAGATAAGGTCCAATATCCGCAATGGGGTAGAAGTGAATCAGACTATACCCTAGCTTTATGGAAGAACTGTTCAGAAGCCTGATAACAAAGGAAGAAGCTGTTTCTGAGTCTGGTGGTGTGCACTTTCAACCTTCTGCAAGCCATGATTTTCTTCCCTTTCTACTATTTAGTAGAGAATCATAGTTGCCAAGCACAGGAGCAGGAAACCTAATCTTGTGTTTTAATATTAGGGACAATTTGCTTGCAGTTGAAGAAAAAACGGCAAGTAAAGGCCAATGTTGCATTGTTAATGCACAGTTTTAGCAGAGGGAGAAGGACAGAACATGCTCAAGATGCAAGATCACAAATCATGATAATAGCAACATAGTCCACGGACGATTTGTAAAAGTAGTAACGATTTGGTAAATGTTCCTACAAAAGGGAGGTACACTTAGTATTTTTATAGCATTGAGTATTTTGTGTGGGAATGGTAGTGAATGTTGTGTCTCTAAAAACATGAAGTTGTTATCCATTTATCTAACAAGAACTGCTCACCATTCCAGTGGCTGAGCTACTATTTTCAGGTGTACCCAGTAAAGTAGCAGGGGAAAATGTGGAATGCTTCTGGAACTAAATCCCTCCCTGGCCATCTGAGATGAATATGTTGTCTGTTCTGGTTTTGGCTCTTTCTAGGAGAGGAAATTGTCAGGCTGCATGATGTATGAAATGCCTTCCTATCCACACAGTCCAAACAGTAATGTGAATTCCCATTGGAAATAGCTCGAATTCTCCTAACATTTTTTTGTAGCTGTCTAGATATGCTTGTGTATGCTGGACCTCGAACACATACCTTCTCTAGCTAATGTTGGCATCAGCAGAAAAAAATGCAGACACACCAACAAACCATAAGCCAAACTTAAAAGGGATTTACTAAGTGGAAACATCAGCCGAGTTTGAGTTTGGCAAGAATGTCTTGGAGTGGGGGGTGTGGAGGGGGTGGAAGAGGAAGAGGTGGAGGTGATGCAGGGCGGAGGGAGGGTGGCGATTGCCAAATCTATGCTCCGAGTTGGCTTCCAACCCAGCAGATCTACCATTCCTTTGCCATGCAGGAATGTTGATTTTTCTTCTGTACCCTCACAGCCAAGTCTCCCTCTTCCCCCTCTTGCATCTGGTCTCCTGATATTTTTCCACCCTGTCCCAGTGGCAACATAATAAGGAGGCAGCGAATGTATAACTGACGGTGTTGGTTGAAGGTCAATGAGAACTCTTTGACATCTACCTCAAACACCAACAAGGACAGTTGAGACCAAAATGTAGAATTTCAGCATCAGACTGTCTCTTTCAATACAACAATCAACTGTTAGTTTGCACTTTGGGCTCAATTCCTGAGTATTATCCAGCAAATAAGGTGATATTTTCCTTATGTTTGAGAATGTCTGCTTGGTTGCCTCAGTAAATTATTTGTACTTCCCTGAAAATATTCACACCATTGAAATGTCGTGGAAGTAGTAACAGATATTCATCATGTTGTGGTTGTTTTCAAGGTATCTTTGCTGGAATATAGAAAACGTCAACAAGAAGCGAGAGAAAGTAGTTCCAAATCAGACTGCCTCAGCTCCGATCTTTCCAGAACACCCAGCAACATGGGTACTCCAACCAGACGATATAGCGAGGGCGCTTGTGCACAGTCAGCAACCAATGGTGATTCCCCCGCCATATCTAGGTTATCACGTAGATCATCGTCACCCCCAAGTGGTTTTTCATCACCAGTGCACGCTTCAGTGCCTCAAGTTGAGGAGGTCAGTCCATCGGATCCGGCCAGCAGCAAGAACGCAGCTCTCTCTGCAGCAGCCAGCATTAAAAGTCGGAACAGCATGAGTACGAGGTGGTGAGTATACTAACCAATTAAAGGCAACATTTTTATCTGAGAGAAGAATTGGGGATTACATTTTTTGCTGAATTGAAGTCTAAGCTGCTGCCTCACAGCGTCAGAGACCCTAGTGCGATGCGCGGATGGTAGAGCTGCTGCCTCACAGCGTCAGAGACCCAAGTGCGATCCTGACCTCGGGTGTTATCTGTGAAGCTCCCTATGACCACATGGGTTTCTTCCCACATCCCAAAGACGTCCAGGTTTATGTTAATTGACCTCTATAATTTAACTTTAGTGTGTAGGGAGTAGACGTGAAAGTGGGATAAGGTAGAACTAGTGTAATAGCTGATTGGTGGACTCAGTGGGCCGAAAGTCCTGTTTCCATTTTTCAATCAATCCAATCAATCAATGCTAGTTTACAGCTTGTGTTGTAGTAACTTGCTGTAGTAACTACTTGTGTTGTAGTAGTTACCCTGTTGAGATTCTCTGTTTCATGATTCTGAGCCTATAGTTATGGAAAGTGATTTCATTCCTTTTTGAGCTTCACTAAATTACTATTCTAACTCAATTTTTCTATTCTTTCCTGAAGGCAATGAGCCAGCATAGTTCAATTTTCCCTTTCTCAGCCAAGCACTGTGAGGCCAGTTAATGATTTCCCCAAAATGTAATACTGCTTAGCCTGAGAATACGAGTCCAGCACAGACTTGGAACCTTTTGGCTTTTGGCTAAAAGACATTGTACAATATCTGGCTGTCTTTCTAATAGTGGTGGCTTGTCCACAGTGGAGAAATTAAGGATGAACCATACCCTGGGGTGAAGATGTCATGTATAATCATTAACTAAGTGTTTCTTAGAGCAGTGAACCACTCACCTCTGTAGATGATGTACCTGTAAACTGTGGTCTTAAAGTAAGGCCCATTGTGACCCCACACCTTCCACATTGCTATAGAGGACCGAGCAAGCCTTCACCAATAAAGAACTAGAAACAGGTTGACCGTTGGCTAAACTATGTGTAGGCTTTACAGGTGGTCAAGTTTTTCAAATTTGTATAAACTAATAAAAATCATTTTTGAACATTTTTTTGAAACAATTATAAAAAACGTTAAAGAGGATGTAAATTTTTTAAGCTGTTAAAAAAATATCTATAACATATGAATTATGTTAGCTTTTTTATTTTTATATATCTCCAATTATCAATGACATTACAAATCAGTGTTCTTTGACAACAACAGGTTGTAAAAAGACCATCAGGGCAGTCTTAGAGTGAGGCTTCAGGACCTGAGCCCCAATTGCATATAGCTTTTGGATTGCTATGGATTGGATCACGCATAAGCTCGGCCTTTTCCAGATAAAGAATTGGCATGGGTAGAGAACCAAGTTCATATCATAGCAAGCACCCCACAAGAAGGGAGAGATAAACAAAGAGAAGAAAGCTATTTGGGGAAGAAAAAAAATTGGTGTGGTTGTGTATTTATTTCAGGATGGTTCCTACATCAGTAGAACGATTGCGAGAAGATCGGGGAATGTTGGAACGTGTTCTTAGGAGGGTGGAAATTGGAAGTATGAAGCGAACAGGAGAAGAGCGAAGCACATTGGACCGTGTTCTGAGGAGAATAGAAACCAGTGCAGTGGACTCTGCGAGGGAGAAGGATACAGGTAATGAACATTATTAACTGATTTGGAGTTGGTTCTGAAGTTTACAAATGTATTTTGCATGGTCTAAATCTTCTTTCTTTTGAGCCTTTTTCCACTGCAAAGTTATGGCTGTTTGTTTCTTTTAAATAAAGTACTTAGTACAGCTTCAATATAATGCGCTCATTATATCACAGTTTGAATGCACCACAAGTATTATCAGGTCTTCTAAGATGCAAATTAAGTGAATATTAATTTCATTTATAATGTAGGTGTTAAAACCTGTGTGCTGATTTTGACATCTTTGGCACCTCGTGTTATTTTGACAGATTGTTGGCGTAGGCCAGATGGTGAATACACTGGTACCGCACATGGCACTAATCCACAATGCTGATTCACTTTAGTGCTCTTGGCCTTCCAGTCCAACCACTCACCAGCATGTACTCCTTCCACACCATCTTCCCTTCGCCCCTCCTCATCCCATCGTACCTCAAATAAGACATCCCCTGGTGCTGCACATTTCCAAAAACCCAACATGGCCCAGCAATAAATCACCCACAGTCAGTGTGAAGAGTTCACCTATGAGAGCAGGTGTGGGACAGGCCAGGACACGTGGTGTAATCACTCAGTGGTGAGATGAGGGGCTCAGGGCTGCATCCAGACCAGCACGGTAAATGTAGACCATTACTGGGATTTGGCCGCAGCAGCTACACTGGTAGACAGATCATCTAGATCCGGTGGTTTCTCTCATCACCTTTAGCTGAACATGATGGATGTTGTTGTCCTCTCCTCTTGGTTGAACCTGTTCCCATAGAGCAATCTCCAGACTTTTGCAACTGAAAACTGAGGGAGTCACTTACTTGCATCTCAGTCCCACAGGAGGTTGATGAGAGAGAGATAGTTGACCATGGGCTGTGCACATGGAGCACGTGCTGCCAGTCCCTGGCAATGGACGCCACACATCCTACAGCAGGCTCTCCATCAGCTGGGCAACTGGACTAAGGAATGGCTGATGGAGGTTAATTCAGATAAGGGTGAGATATTGCATTTTGAGAAGTCAAACCAGGGCAGACCCTTCACAGTGAATAGCAGGGCCCTAGAGAAAGCTGTTGAGCAGAGGGATCTTGGAGTACAGGTACACAGTTCCCTGAAAGTGGCATCACAGGTAGATAGGATGGCGAAGAAGGCTTTTGGTACATTGTCCTCCATTAGTCAGGGTATTGAGTAGTGAAGTTTGGACGTTATGTTACTGTTGTACAAGACGTTGGTGAGGCCAAATTTGGAGTACCGCAATTTTGCAGATGCTGGTTTATACCAAAGATAAACACAAAATGCTAGAGTAACTCCGCGGGTCAGGCAACCTCTGGAGAACATGGACAGGTGACATTTCGGACAGAAGCGTTCCAGCCCGAAACGTTGCCTATCCATGTTCTCGAGGGATGTTGCCTGACCTGCTGCGTTACTTCAACGTTTTGGGTCTATCTTTGGAGTACTGCTGCTATAGGAAGGATGTCATTAAGCTGGAAAGAGTGCGGAGAAGATTTACGAGGATGTGACCAAGACCTGAGAGGCTGAACTGTAGAGAGGTTGGGCGGGCTAGGACTTTGTTCCTTGGAGCGCAGGAGGATGAGGGATGATCTTATAGGGGTGTATAAAATCATGAGGGGAATAGATAGGGTGAATGCACAGAATCTTTTGCCTAGGGCAAGGAAATCAAAAACAAAAGGACATGTGTTTAAGTTGAGAAGGGCAAAATTTAATATGATCCTGAGGGTTTACTTTTTCATTGAGAGGGTGGTGGGTATCTGGAATAAACTGCCAGAGGAGGTAGTTGAGGCAGGCACTATAGCAGCATTTAAGACACTTGGACAAGTACATGGATTGGAAAGATTTAAAGAGATAAGGGTAAATAGGACTAGCTTCGATGGGGAACCTTGGTCAGCATGGAGAAGTTTGGCTGAAGGGCAAATTTCCATGCTGTATGACGATTGGTATCTGTAGTCCCATAGTCCAGCCAACTACAGTCCTCAAAGACAGTCACTTCACACTGAGTCATGGGGCAATTCATCACTCGATTCATGACATATTCCTTGCTTTGTTGGGAAAGTTAATAACACATCTTTCAATATATGTTATGATCCCATGGAGCGATTTTGTGCTGTTTTCTTGTGAAAGCATCCTCAGTGTTGTGAGGTATTACAGCTACCACTACTCTGCAATGTAATTCATATCAATTACCCTCAATATCACATAGCACAGAAGGCAAACGCAATGCAAGCATTTATTTCAGGAGAGCTAGAATACAAAAACAGGGATATAATGCGGAGGCTCTATAAGGCCCTGGTCAAGCCGCATTTGGAGTATTGGGCAATTTTGGGCACCATATCTGAGGAAGGGTGTGCTGGCCCAGGAGAGGGTCCAGAGGTTTAGAAGAATGATCCCAGGAATATGTGGGTTAACTTATGATAAGTGTTTGACGGAACTGGGCCTGTACTCGCTGGAGTTTAGAAGAATGAGGGGGGACCTCAATGAAACGTACAGAATAGTGAAAGGCTTGGATAGAGTGGATGTGGAGAGGATGTTTCCACTAGTGGGAGAGTCTAGGACCAGACAACATAGCCACAGAATTAAAAGCGACCTTTAGGAAGGGGATGAGAAGGAATTTATTTAGTCAGAGGGTGTAAATCTGTGGAATTCTTTGCCACAGAAGGCTGTGGAGGCCGTCAATGGATATTTTTAAGGCAGAGATAGATTCTTGATTAGTCTGGGTATCAGGGGTTATGGGGAGAAGGCAGGAGATTGGGGTTAGGAGGGAGCGAAAGATCAGCCATGATTGAATGGCGTAGACTTGATGGGCCGAATGGCCTAATTCTGCTTCTGTTAAGACCTTATGACATCCTCCCATGCATTCTTTCCAATTCATTGCCCTTGCTGATAAAATCCATAAGCAATTACAATAATTTTGATTTATCCTGTAGTATTGGCATTCTAAATTAGCAACCCCAGCAGTTCAGGTTAAGTGAAACCTACATTAAAAGCAATCCAATGTTTTTTACTCCACTTTTATGGTTTAACTGCCGACCAGACTACATGATGCTGTGCACAGCCTTGATGCATGAAAGTTGGAAAGCAACTGTGGAGAGATGATGCAAAGAAA
The DNA here is from genome assembly GCF_053455715.1 of Rhinoraja longicauda. Lineage (NCBI taxonomy): Eukaryota > Metazoa > Chordata > Chondrichthyes > Rajiformes > Arhynchobatidae > Rhinoraja > Rhinoraja longicauda. The sequence goes on from NC_135969.1 coordinate 11,691,822, forward strand.
AGATTAATATTAAATACAGCTTCATTAGAAGTAGCCTTATAATTTATAGGTTGCTTTTATTAAGACCAGCGGCTAATACAGCGTGTTCAAAGGCCTTAATCTGAAGGTAATCTCTCCTCCACCACCTCACCAACCCACCATCTCCTCAGTAGCAAAACATTCAAAGTGCTGAAAAGAAAACAATGATTGCCATGATATTGGAATAGTTCAACTTTGGTTGCAGTCTATACTTAATCTATGTAGTCTATTGGGACGGGTGTTATTTTGTTTCTTGCTGCCAGTGACATCGCTCTTACTGCTGCATTTTCAGATTCCACAGACGGTGAAGGATCAGAGACGCATGGCCTTGCACGCATCAAGAGTTCCCCAATTCAGAGTCCGCAGAGATATAGCCACAGTCCTTCCAGATATAATCACCAGGTAAAGATGCCTTCCCACACCAAGACAATTCTTCCAGTTTGTTGTTAAGCAAAAAAATGATAAAACAATAGAGACTTTTCTTCTGTGCTGGCTCAGTCAATCACGTTTCTCTTCTTTCCCATATCTCTTTATCATCTACTTAATAGACTGCGATCCTAAATTGGTAAAATTTACCAAAAAACCATTTGTTGATCTGAGTGAAATTCCCATTTTTTCTTTCTCCGTGTGCAGTTCTTCCATGTCTTAAGCCCTGATGATTCCTTGTTTCACAACATAGGTCATGATCAATTTCCACTGAGTCCTGTTCTCAGATGTCCAACGTATGTACACAGGAGCAAAGAAGGCCTTAATACTGTTAAACACCAGTCATTTGGTGCTTGCTGTACCTATAACTTGCATTTTCTGCAGACCTTACAGACAATCAGCTACTTCACACTCCCTCAACAGTAATATTGACAGATCGGGTTCACAAGAATACCCAAATACTTTGTTTCATACTACAGAGACTATGATCAGTTGCTATCAACCTTACATTTTTGTTGTTAACTTAACTTCCTTGCACTTGAACCAGAATGCCTTTGATATGATCTGCAATTGACCACGTAATGAATTTGAACACATTACAGTAATTCCCTTTGTAACTAACTGAGTAAGATTGTGGATGAGCTCCCATTCACTGCAAATTACTCCAAGATTCATGCTCTTTATTATTTTGCAAAATTGGGATGTTACATAGTTATGATTGCACTATTTGTACTTCCATCATTTTCTGTTTCATATTAGTGTAAACAAAGGGCATGGATTTTCACTTTAATGTTTCATCTGGAAATACGAGTTATATGCGGTGTTTATTATACTTATAATAGATGCATTATATAAGTGTGTTTATGTTACATTAATTAACTTTAATCAACTTCTGCAGACACAATCTGACGGAGTCGTCACTGAATCTCACGTACTTCCACAACAAAGTATGTCTCCCTACAGAACGCACAGCTCCTCGAGTGTTCCTTCGGCTAACACGCAAGGACATGTCTACAGATCGTCATCCCATTCGATGGGGCAGAGTGGATCCCAACATCCGATAGACTCCAGCTTAACAACAACTCCTCTCTCTACTCTCTACTCGAGCCCAGTTCATTCAACGTCTGTTGATACCTCTGTGGTCCAGTACGTTGGGAATTCTGGATACTACAGTGGTCAGCAGCATTCTGGGAGTGTCTTGCATACACTGAGTAGCACTCAACAAAAGACTCATTCTGGATCTACTCCTTCTATCGCTGCTAGCCCACTACAGAGCACCACAAAAAACATAACTGACTCTACGCCGACCCCAACTCCAAGCACCATAAACTCTACAGTTTCACAGACTGCAAAGCCATCACAATCAGGCTCATGGACCTTAAGCCCAGCAGGTTCAGGGCAAGCGCTTCACTCTGGAGCTAAGGTTGGCACAGCATCAAGTTCTCAGCACTACCGAAGTACTGGGGTAACCCAGTACCAACCTCCACAGGTCCAAGGTGCAAATGTAAGAACGCAATCAAGCACATATTAGAGGATTGACACAGCTATGACCTTGTTGGAGATGTTTGCCTGGGTAATATAACTCTTATGTGTCTGTATATGCCACGGGCATATGGATCTAGTGTGGCGTAAACAACTTTAAAGTATGGACCTCGAGTTCTGGTTATTGTTGGGCCTATATCAGCATTTACTAGAACATCTTCATACTGTACAAAATCCTGTACAAAACAAAAGTAAGAGTTAAGAATCGTGTACCTATTGGTAAGGTACATTTTAAGCTTATAATTCAGATAAATATTGTTTAGGCTTTTTTCCTCCAGTTTATTTGAAATAAACTAGTCATGTGCAGTAAGACTTTTTTTTAAAAAGCAAAACGAAAGCGTTTGTAGCGTCAAAAAATAAAGGCACGGAGGAAGGGCTGTTGATCGGGTGGGGAGAATTTGTGTAGGCACATGTTCCACGTGCCAGCTTCTCACATGTATACTGTAATATCCTGGAGTAGAAAATTTTATTTATCTAATTTTATATATAACCATTCTAGGCTAGCTATTATCTTACCCACACAGCGGAGTTTAATCCACGGTGCTGCAAAGAGTTTTTATTTTACACTTGATGCTGTGAGTTCCCCAACGTTGAGGCGCAAGAGTGGAGGAGAAGTGTATTTCAGTGACTGTTACAATCTCAAGTTTTTTTTAATTTGAAATCTTAAATTCAGGTCTGTGTTCAACTGAAGGGAGAAAGTGATCTCCATTTTGAAAGATGTAACATGTGACAAATACAAGTTTAAAAAAAAGTGATGCAGCCTTGCTGCATATTGTAAAATGGGAGTTTAATACTGTTCTTTTATTCAGAACACTGTATATACCACAGCTACTTGTTATCCTCAGAGGATTTAGTTGCCTGACTTTGCATAATGTACATTGGTAATTTTTTTTTGTGTATAATTTCTCTCGTGCACCTTTTTTCCTTTATTTTCTTTTTGACAACAGCTTTCAATCTACCATTGGGTGTCTCCATGTGCAGTCTTTTTTTGCGATGTGCATGAGGCGAGTTTGTTCCTGAATGTAGCTGTTGACTGAGTTGCACATCATTTACAATCAAGGAGAATTTTAAAAAAAATAAAAAATGAAACGGTAGCCTTGCTTTCTAAACATGTACAGTCAACCCCTCCTGTGGAGTGTACAAAAATAAAACAGTTCATTTCTGCACAGTTCTTTCTCCATATTTTCATTTTTTGTATTTTAAGATTGCAATGTAAAATGTACAATTTAAATTTGAATGTTTGCTACCCCCGTAATCTTTATCTTTTGTTGCAAGCTGTATTGTACTTTGTCTCTTACCATCTTCAGTTTTGTTACACCGGGTCAGATGTGCAGGCTCAGGATGCAGAGAAATAACCTGCTACCTGTACTCTCACAATGCCTCAGTCTGTTTTACTCTGTAATTATCCTGATGCAACCTCTCCTGTGAAAGCACAATTGAAATGAAGAACTAAATACACTCAGAGGATGGTGGGTATGTGGAACGAGCTGCCATAGAATGTTGTTGAGGCAGGCACAGTAACATTTTAAAAGACATTTGGATAAGAAAGGTTCAGAGGGATTTAGCCAAATGCAGGCAAATGGGACTGGCTTAGATTAGGCATCTTGCTCAGCATGGATGAGTTGGACCAAAGGGCCTGTCTCTGTGGGTTTAACTCTATTCAGAATATCTTCTCTCCAGAGATGCTGCCTGTCCCGCTGAGTTACTCCAGCATTTCGTGTCTACCTTTGATTTAAACCAGCATCTGCAATTCTTTCCTACACTATTCAGAATATTATTGATACATACACTATTCCCAGTGCTGCTTTCATTGTGTGCTGATTTTTCCCCTAGCTTCTGACACTTGTACAACTTACTATAGTACTGTTCGTAATGCAGCTGCTTCTACAGATGAAGTAATTTTACCTACTTAACTTAAGAAGATGGTGAGCTCATGATAAAATAAGAATTATTTATCAACAGACCAGCTAAACTTTGTAACTCTTAATTTCAAAGGCACTCCAACAGTGTGTCTTAGATTGGATAAAAATATGCTTCTTTAACAGCTTAGATTTCCCATTCCTTGGACCTAATAAACCCACCAATTGATAGTTCCCTCGTAGGCTACACACCATCCTGATTTACTGTTATTCCTATTGCACAATACTGTAACTTAGTCAAATCAATGAAATACTGTGAAAGTGACTCACCATCACCTGCTCGAGAGGAAAAAAGGACTGGTCCTCACCAGCAATGTCTACATCCCAATAATGAACTTTAAAAACTCCCAGCTCTGAGTGTTTTTCAGTAGTGGTATTTACATTGCTCGTTATAGTCCAGCCTCCTTTGTGGGCTTAACATCTAACGTGTAACTCGTGTTTCTTTGCCTTTGTCTTTGCATACCTGTGCATGAAAGTAATTGCAGGTCCACCACTGATTTTTCCGGCACCCTTGGTTCCAGAGCCTTTCGGGATTATCTATTTTGCCGGACCAATAAAGATCACAACCTCCGAGGGGAGTCGAACAGGCTGCCCAGGGGCCGAGATGCCGTCCTGCAAAGTCGACTATGGGAATGGAGCTGTCGGCTGCAGCCGAGATGGAGTTCCAGAGTTCAAGGCCACACGGGACAAATTCGACCCGCTGATCGGCCGCAGAAGTTGGCTACGGGAGTGCGTTCTTGGAATTTTGTTCGGATTAAAGGAGGTGCCAGATCACCAGTTGCTGTCAAATCGGTGGTGGATCAGTATTAATATGTGACCAACCATATGATCACTTCCAACCTGCCTTTACTTCATAACTTTATTAATATTGAGGCTTTTGGGTATTTGAGATTTTGGGGGGCGACAATTAAAGGGAAATTAATGTTTTCCTTATTACATCTTTTCATGAAATTGCTTGAATAAACCAGTAATGATGATATATTTTGTATGTTGTAAATATGGAATAATTATGGCAAAGTTAATTTTCTTATGAATTTGTTAAAATATCAGAAGATAAAGGTGCATCTATGTTTTTTTTTTCCTAGAGTAAAATCTTGCTGCCATGCTTTGAATCTATTACACCACTGCTATACTCATGTAATCTAGTAGCGAATACGAACAAACCTGTAATCGTCTGCCTCAGTCTACCTGTAATTCTCTGCCTCAGAAGGCAGTGGAGGCCAATTCTCTGAATGCATTCAAGAGAGAGCTAGATAGAGCTCGTAAGGATAGCGGAGTCAGGGGGTATGGGGAGAAGGCAGGAACGGGGTACTGATTGAGAATGATCAGCCATGATCACATTGAATGGTGGTGCTGGCTCAAAGGGCCGAATGGCCTATTCCTGCACCTATTGTCTGTCCTTTTTGACACTTCACTTAAGTGGTAATATTTTATGAATCTCAGCATTGACTCACTATTGTGACCCTTGATTAAATCTTTCATTTGCCAACCAAGTATTAAGTTTGAGTGAGAATGTCCATAGGCTATTTCTGGTGACTAATATCCTTTGAACAATATATTTGGAGCAGCACAGTGGTACAGCGGTAGAGCTGCTGCCTTACAGAGCCAGAGCCCCAGGTTCGATCCTGATTATGGGTAGCGTTTGTGTGGATTTTCCCCAGGTTCTCTGGTTTCTTCTCTTGCTCCAAAGACGTACAGGTTTGTAGGTTAATTAGCTTTGGTAAAAATTGTAAATTATCCCTAGTGTGTGGGATAGTAATAGTATTCGGGGTGATTTCTGGTTGGCCCGGACTCGGTGGGCCGAAGGGCTTGTTTCCACGCTGTATCTCGAAAGTAAAAAAAGTAAATATCTATGGCATTGCTTAAACTGATACCTAACTTTAAAAAATGTGCAAGATTTTTATACATAGGATTTCATAATGGCTTTCATTAATCCAGTTCTATGCTGCAGTCATTAATATGTCTTTCAGAGGATTGTATCAGCTGAGATTTTTTCTTCCATAAGAAAGAACACTGATAAGGTAATATTAAAGGCCCTAGGCATGAATAACTGATAAGCCGTGAACCTATTGCAGACATCATTTTATTACTAATATATAATTATAATGTCAACAACTTTTGCGAGGTTATGAATAAAAAGATATTTCCTAGTTTCTTCGATAATTTTGCATGAGATGGGCGTCACGGTAGCGCAAGGGTAGAGTTGCTGCCTTACAGCGCCAGAGACCTGGGTTTGATTCTGACTGGGTGCTGTCTGTACAGAGTTTGTACGTTTTCAATAGACAATAGGTGCAGGAGTAGGCCATTCGGCCCTTTGAGCCAGCACCGCCATTCAATATGATCATGGCTGATCATTCTCAATCAGTACCCCGTTCCTGCCTTCTCCCCATACCCCCTGATTCCGCTATCCTTAAGAGCTCAATCTAGCTCTCTCTTGAATGCATTCAGAGAATTGGCCTCCACTGCCTTCTGAGGCAGAGAATTCCACAGATTCACAACTCTCTGACTGAAAAAGTTTTTCCTCATCTCAGTTCTAAATGGCCTACCCCTTATTCTTAAACTGTGGCCCTGTGACCGCGTGGGTCTTCCCAGGCTCCTCTGGTTTCTTCCCACACTCCAAAGATGTACACGTTGGTAGGTTAATCAGCTTTGGTAACAATTGTAAATTGTCCCTGGTGTGTAGTGTGTGCTAGTGTATGGGGTGATCTCTGGTCGGTGTGGACTGAAGGGCTTTTTTCCACGCTCTCTAAACTAAACTAAAAGATGCCAATGCCATTTTAAGATGCATTTCCAAAGATACTAATTTGAGCCGTTTTAGTTAGGCTTGATTTGAATGAGTGAGACCAATGCTAGAGGTGCTCCTCCATAGTGAGTGGGATTATTATTTTTAATCAACTTGGTTATCTCACCGAAAATCTGACAAATCAGTGCATCCACTAAGGTTTTTTCGCTGATGCCACCATTGAGAAGACAATCTTTTGAAGGTTTATTCATTTTTATTTATTTGTGGAGCATATTGTTGGCTAGACTCTTATTACATCCCATATTACTCTAAGAAATGAGTAACTTCCTTGGCCTTTTCAGTGGGTCTAGAGCTATATAAAGACCAACACAGGTAAGAAAGGCAGATTTCTTCTGTGGTGGGAATTAATGAGCCAGATGGTGCAGCGGAAAAGTTGCTGCCATACAGCGGCAGACACCCTTGGTTCAATCAGTGGTATCTGACTATGTATGGGTGCTACTTGTACGTTCTCCCTGTGACCACGTGGGCTATCTCCAGGTACTCCGGTTTCCTGTCACATTCCAAAGAGATACAGGTTTGCAGGTTAATTGGCTTTGGTAAAATTGTAAATTGTCCCTAGTGTGTGGGATAGTGTTAGTGTATGGGCTGATCACTGGGTGGTGTGAACTTGGTGGGCCAAAGGGCCTGTTTCCACGCTGTATCTCTAAAGTATAAAGTAAGGGTGCATCTTTACCGCTTTCCAATCGTCTCTATTGCTGATGCTTCATTTTATTTAAATATATTTTGTTAACCAAATTTAAATTCCGTAGATATCATGCCATTCAAAGCAAAACGTGAATTGCTGGAGTAAGTCAGTGGGTCAGCAGCATCTGTGGAAGGAAATAGTCTCATTGAAGACCCAAAACGTTGTCTGTCCATTTTCTTCCATGGATGCCGCCTGACCCACTGAGTAACTCCAGCGGTTGGCTTTTTGCTCAAGAATCCAGCAGCTGCAGTCCCTCGTGTCTCCATGGAATTCAAAGTCACGGCTCCAGATCAATAAATTCAGGTCTCTGGAATAGTGGTTTGGTAATTTAATCAGAGTAGCCAAAGTTATGGCTTGTGAACCACCTGTTCCTGGAAACCCACACGTGAACCTGGCAGCTGCTGCACCCACTTTGCACAGTGCTGTGGTCGCATGTAATGGGCAGCTTATGGAAACAGGATGTGCATTTAAGAGAAGGAAACATTTTTGGTAATGTGTATTAAAAACAAGTGGTGCAGGAGATCTTTAGACAGCAATGCTTCTTTACAGTTGTATGTGATCAAAACAAGTTGACTAATGTAGCAGTATTACAATATTTTGCAGGACAGGCTTAATCGATTGCTTTCAACTATCGAAAAGAAGCTTCTTGAATGTTCTATGAAGTCGGCTGCTTTCTTTGCATCAACTAGTAATGCCCAATTTTTTTGTCAGTTGGTAAGAGTTTAGTTTATTGTCATGTGTGCTAAGATACAATGAAAAGCGTGCGAACTAGTCAGCAGAAAGACTATACACGATTCCATTCGAGTCATGCACAGTGTACAGATACATGATAACGGGAATAACGTTCAATGCAAGATAAAGTGCAGTAAAGTCTGATGAAAGATAGTTCAAGGGTCTCCAATGAGGTAGATAATAGCTCAGGACTACTCTCTAATAGTTGGTAGGATGGTTCAGTTGCCTGATAACAGCTGGGAAGAAACTGTTCCTGAATCTGGAGGTGTGCGTTTTCATTCTATATCTTTTGCCTGACGGGAGAGAGGAGAAGGAGTGGCCGGGGTGCGACTCATCTGTGATAGTGCTTGGTGGCTTTGCCAAGGCAGCGTGAGGTGTAAATTGAGTTAATGGAAGGGAGGTTGGTTTGTGCGATGGTCTGGGCTGTGTCCACAATTCTCTGTCATTTTTTGCGGTCATAGATGGAGCTGGTGATTGGGATTGCGTGAGCTGTTTTGGACTTTTCTCAATTTTCATCTGTTTTTAAATATGCAGGCACGGAGGAGTTGGCTATTTGTGACAATAAACATCTTGCACTGTGCTGGGTAAGTGACAGAATTCATTCAGCTTGTGTGACCTCTGACACTTCTGTTTCTTCTGCTTTCAGAGAAACTGAAAGCACATTTCTCAATTGCCTTCCTGGTCCTCTCTCAAATGTTAGTTGTATAATTTTTCTCATTGTTTTAACGTGCACCAACCTGCATAATCCAAATGTTTAATGGAATATCCAACAGTACAGCACAGGAGCAGGCCCTTTGGCCCACAATGTCTGTGCCCAACATTATGTGAAATTAAACTAATCTCTTCTGCCTGCACTTGGTCTATACCCCATGTTCATGAGCCTATCTAAAAACCTCTTAAACAGCAACATTATGTCTGCATCCACCGGCACAGATGGCACCTACTACTCTCTTAAGTTAAAAAAAAGAGCCCCAAACATCTCCTTTGCACTTCTCCCTCCTTTCAATTTCAAGCTATGCCCACTGGTATTTGGCACCACCCTGGAAGAAATGGTTCTGACTGTCTACCCTATCTATGCCTCTCACAATTTTATAAACTTCTCTCAGGTCTCCACCATTACCCTCTCTTTTCTATGGGTAAACTAGTTCAAACACCTATCAACCAAGAAGCTATGGATCTCGTGCATCTCAGTCTTCTGGGTCAGCCTATTTGGAACCTTGTCAAATGCCTTTCTAAGGTCTGCAGAGACAACATCTACTCACTTCCCCTCAGTGATCACCTTTATCACCACTTCAAAAAACTCAAATCAATTTCTTAGGCCGTGTCCTGCCAGACATATAGCCATGCTGACTGTCCTTAATTAACCCATTCTCTTACAAATGCAAATAAATCCTATCTCTAAGAATCCACTCCAATAGCTTCACTATCACTAACGTGGGGATCACTGGCCTATAATTCCCTGATTCATCACTATTTCTTGTAAACTAAGGAACAACATTGGCTAACCTTCAGTCCTCTGGATCCTCGCCTTTGGCTAGTGAGGACACAAAAATTTATGTCAAGGCCCTCTTCTGTCTCTCATCAACCATCAGGCTCTGGGGACATCCACATTAACAATATTCAAGAGCTGCAACACCACCACCTTCTTGATCTCAAATTGCCCTGGATATTAGTAAATACCACACTGATCTCACTATCCTCCATGTCCTTCTTGATGTAAAGTACTCATTTAGCACCTCAAACACATTCTTGGACTGCAACCATAAAGTCCCTCCTTTATCCTTGAGCAGTCCTCCCCTCTCCCTCGTTACCCTCTTGTTGTTAATGTATGCATAAAAAGCCATGGCATTCTCTTTAATTCTACCTGCCAAGGACATTCCGTGGCCCCTTTTGGCCCTGCAGATTCTATGCTCGAGTTCTTTCCTGTTTTCTTCAAAGGCGCTATTTGATTTTATGTTCCTATACCTTAATATGCATACTTTTTCTTTTTAATCAAATTTACAACCTATTGTCGCCTGAAGTTCCTTTACCTTGTGATCCGTGTGTCTCCTCCTTACTGGAACATGTCGTCCTGAACTCAATCAGCTGCACTTTAAACGCCTTATACATGTCTAATTTGACTTGCCCAATAACAGCTGCTTTCAATTTACTCTGCCTTGCTTCTGCAATAATGGTGTAATTTGCCTTCCTGCAATTCAGTACTTCCCTGCTTCCACACCCTCACACCCTACCCCACCCCCAAATTGGTACTTATCCCCCAAGGACCAGATTTATCCTTATTCAAAACTATCTTAAAACTTGAGGAGATGTGATCACTGTTCCCATTCTTCCAGATCTTTTGATAGGAATAATTGTGAACTGACGCAAATCACATTATTACCAGTTCTGTTCACTTAAAACAGTATTTTCCACAGCCACTTACCCGTTTGGTTTGAAATTCATTTAAAAGATCTGTTTAGGATTCATAAATGAATTACGTACCAGATAGTTAAGAAATTCTTCATGATATAGTCAATAATCATTGGCGATATCATATTCCCTTTATCCTGCATCTGCACACTGAATGGCTTGATTGTAATCATGTGTTGTCTTGCCACTGACTGTTTAGCATGCAACAAAAGCTTTGCACTGCACCTCGGTAAATGTGACAATAAACTAAACATTGAGATGTAAAAACTCTGGAGGCTGTGGCAACAAGTGACAGACTTCAAAGGATCAAGTTATGGAAAAAGTTTACAAAAACGTGTACATTTTAACCTTGAATAGAGTTGAAATATTGGAAAAACAATAACTAAAAAATTAGATTGATGTTTGGAGATTCTTCAGAATAATCAGTATGGAATTGCTTTCCTGCAGACAAAAAAGCTGGAGGTACTTAATTCTTCAGTGAAGAATGGAAGAGTGGAAGGAACTCTCTTCAACTGAGTGAGGCCCCATGACATTTGAATGACCCTTTCTTATAATAATTATGTCCATGTGCGTTATCAGTCTTGCAAACTGCAATCTCATTTTGTTGCTTTGCCTTTTTTATAAATCCCAGATGACTGTCTTCAGTTATTTCCAGTTTAAAACCTGATGGTCACAGTTTCTGGAAAATGGAGTATGGCGGCTCCCTCTCTCTGACATCAAAGTGTGTCGTTGATTTGCTTCAGCCCGTGATAGTTCTTCAGATCATGAAATTGTTACTGTTAGTTTATTCCAGTTGTTTCTCCAGATGAGGTAAAGGAACAAAGAGTCCAGGGAGTATTATAAGATTGAGAAAGCAGGCAGAAGAAGATATCTCTCCTCCCCTTACCTACCCTGTTAAATGTTTACCATTTGTATACGCACTGAAATTTTATGGGATTCGTGTTTATAAACTGCCATTCTCTGAGCCTCTTATTTTTGCGATCATCTTGAAATTTCCTGAGAACATGAATGGCCTTTAATTTTCCCAAGGGTCTTTTAGAGTTATCTAATCCTTGGCAAGTAAGTTTAAATATATATTTGTCCATTTTTTCACTTTCCTAATCATGATCAGCGTGGCAATGGGATTATCCAGTATATTTATGCCAAGTACATTTTTATACTTTTATATGAATGAACTCATAATTCTTCATTTTTCCCCCCCCACATTTTAGTACATCAAACAGATCAGAGGTGATGACTTGAAGCTCAGGTTTGTGATATTAATGTGTTATCAAAGAATGCGTAACTTTTGATGCTCAGTGCAAAGATATGGGACAGTTGATCAAAATTTGGATCATGTTTTATCTGGTGACTACTGAATTGCAGTGTTAAAAATAAATGTGGAAGTGCTGTTGGAAAAAGAAACCTATTTTAAAGATCAAAATTCAAAGTTAACAAATTGCTTTATATCAGTGATGGGAAATCAGCAATTCGAGTCCAGTGTATGTTTATATGAAACAATGAACCTTATTACTGAGCTATAATGAATAAAAGACTGCTAGCTGTAGTGGTTTCAGAGGCAATCGAAATTCTGAAGCAACACCGATTACCATCTTTCATAAATGTAGGATAACCTAAGAACTTCACAACCATTGAGAAATTTTCCAATGTATGTGAGCAAACAATGCTGCCAACTAAGTGTACTGTTGACGATGCATGGATAGGTGGGAAAGCAGATTGTGAGGAGGTCCCAGAGACTCTTCAAAGGAATGCAGATACATGAAGCTGGTGGGCAAAAGTTTCCCCCTCAACCCCATTCTCCTGGAGAATAACATCCACTTTGCAAATGCGGAATATCATTTAAAGTGAGAGAAGCTGCAGAACAAAAGTTACATGCACAGACGGCGAGTAATTAGGGAGGCAAGTGGAAATACGAAGGGGATTGAGGGTAAAAGTGGAAATATCTTGCTACACTGTAGAGAACTTTGGTGAGATGAGAGCTGAAGTACTATATATGGTTTTGGTCTTACCTGAGTAATATATTTGCATTTCAGGGAAGGTTCACTGGTTTGATTCTTGGGATGAAGAGGACTTGTTACGAGGAAAGGTTGAGCTGATGCTCATCAGAGTTCAGAAAAATAGGGCCAACATTGAATCATACAAGGTTATTAAGGTGATGTTAACAAGGTAAATGTGTTGTCCTATGTAAACAAGTTTAGATCCAATAACTGTAACTTCAGAATAAAGGTGGATATCTCTCATGAATCTGTAATTTTCTACCCCAGAGGGCTGTGCACGTACTGTAGCATCGTTGACTAGCGGTGTTCCGCAGGGGTCGGTGCTGGGGTCACTACTCTTCACTACTCTTCACGGTGTATATCAATTATTTGGATTTAAAGGATTGAAAGCTTTGTGACCGAGTTTGCAGATGATACGAAGATAGGTGGAGGGGCAGGTAGTGTAGAGAAACTGGGACTCTGCAGAAGGACTTGGACAGGTTGGGAGACAGGGATGAGAAGTGGAATACAGCATAGCAAATTGTGGAGTCGAAGATTTTGGTAGTAGGAATAAAGACGTAGACTATTTCCTAAAGGGGGAGAGAATTCAGAGGTGCAAAGGGACTTGGGAGTGCTGGTACAGGATTCCCAAAAATTCATTTGAAAGTCGAATCGGTAGTAGGGCGAATGCCATAATTACATGTATTTTGAGAGGGCTAGATTACAAAAAACAGGGATTTAATGCTGAGGCTTTGTAAGGTACTGGTCAGACTGCATTTGCAGTACTGCGAGTAGTTTTGGGCCCCATATCTGAGGAAGGGTGTGCTGGGGATGGAGAGGGTCCAGAGGAGGTTTACAAGAATGCTCCCAGGAATGTGTAGGTTAACAGATGATAACATTTTTCAAGTGGAGATTGACAGATTCTTGATTCGTATGGGTTCCTGGGGTTATGGAGTGAAGGGAGGAGAATGAGGTTGAGAAGGAAAGATAGATCAGCCATGATTGATTGGCGGAATAAACTTGATGGGCCGAATGGCCTAATTCTGCTCCGAGAACTTATGATTTGGCTCAAGGGACTATATTCATGAGTTCATAAGACATGGGAGCAGATTTAGGCCATCTGGCTCATCGACTACTCCACCATTCAACCATGGCTGATCTATCTTTTCCTCCCAACCTCATTCTCCTACCTTCTTCCCATAACCTTAGTAATCCACCCTTACAAATCAATACTTACAAATCAAATCAGTACACAGCAATAATCTGGCAAATGGCAATGAGAAAAATAGTTGGATCATATTTTCAGTCTTGACCAAGGGACAAATGCTGAATAAATCCCCAATATATTTCAAACAGTACATGTAATGTATTTGATTGTTAGATTTATTGAAAAACAGTATTCATTTTGTCATACAAAATATTTTGGTAAATCGATTTCACTCCACATTCAGTGAGGAGTTTGTCACAGTACTCAAACAATACAAAAGGATAAAATAAATTGCATAAATATAGGAATATGTAAAATAGGCCATAATACATAACTAGATTAATTACAGTATAAAAGTCAAAGATCTTGTATTGGAAAACACTGAGACCAAAGTAAACCTGCTTGAGCTGCAATTGGGATGAAGTAGTTAGTCTATTGACTTCTGATAACTTTATCAAATTCAGTTTAAAATGTGATCTAATAAACTATCCAAGCCGTCAGACCAGTGATTATCCTGCTGAAAATTGGGCACAACTCAAAACACGTACTGTCTCGTGCCCCTCAATGTAAATGATTGCAGTTCGAGGAAAATGTATTTTTCAAATTTTAATTCTTTTAAACATCTGCTACAAATCAACCAAAGCTTTACAGTATGCAGTAGATTCCATTGTACATGGACCAGCATTTGAGCCGTTCAACCTGTTTCAGTGTTACACCTAGTTATTGCTTTAATTGCTAGCAAAGACAAATAGTTCAGAATTTTTATTGTGTCAGTCACTGGATTGGTGGCTGCAGTAAAAATATTTAGTGGGGTTCATTATCTTCAAAAGCAAATAACAATTTTTTACTTCTAAAAAAACATTCAGTATTTTGTAAACGAACTAAGACTAGAATAGCTATTTTTGGGTCTGTAAATGAATTCCAAAGAAATAGTCTGAAAAAACAATGGATTTATTTAAAACCATATAATAGATCATCTACAGTTCTATTTACCCTAAGTCTGCCTATGCAGACTTGAGGCAGGCAGAAATAGACGATCTTTCGCACACCAGTTTTCAAAACCTGGATACCAATCTGTTTTTTTTTGTGATGTACTCATATTCTGGAACATCACACAAAATAGTTGACCTAATGCGTATTCAACCCTTTAAACTCAACCATGTCTAACTCTTCAGTTAATGGAACCAGAGACGATTATTGAGGCCTTGTTGTAACTGAACATTTCCCCCGAGTTTGGCTGAAACTTGGTCATCGTCAAATGAACTAAAGAAATCCAGTTGGCTTGCATGTGTTGTAAAGATAGAGATTTGAATATTCATTTGAACAATAGCTGTACAATGCATTCAGTTATTGTCCTCGATAAATCTATTTTTAAGACTCTGGATTCTATAAAGAATCTTGTCATTGCTCTAATAGTGCACAGTGGGGGATGGGAGTGAGGAGATGAAATGACCGCCTGAAGCAGTCAGATTCAGCCAACCCAGCTGTAAGCACGGCAGTCTTTGTCTGGATGAGAACGATACACTATCCGGTAGCTACAATCCATGTAGATAGGTTTGCACTTCTTAGGCCAGGAGGTTGGCCTCATTGGTCTGCACATGGAAGAAAAATGAATACAGAATCAAGACATGTGACTTTAAAATAAAAGAAACAGCTAGACAAATTATAATTTGATTGTAGTTCCACTGAACAAAAATAACAACCACCTCAATGCTAGCAAATGAGTTGGGCTATTTTGGTAGTACCTTTAAGGAGGAGTTGGTGATGGCGACGGAGGGTTTAGTTCTGGATTTGGTTTTAGGGAATGAAGCTGGACAGGTGTATGGAGTATTAGTGAGCAAACTTTCAACGTAGGCATGAAATCTGTTAAATACGTCATATTTATGCCATTGCTGTGGACATTTTCAAGAATATGGGAGCCATTACTGTAAATTGGGATAAAGCCAATTTTGCCAAACCAAGACGTGAAGTAGGACACGGAGGCCTGATGCAGGACTGCTAACATTGTACTACTGTTCAATAAGGGAGCAAGGAAGGAAGGAATGAACCAAGTCATCAAAGGTTCTGATGAAAAGTCATTGGAACGTGTCAGGGTTTGGGAAAACTATTGGAATGCATTCTAAAGAACTGCACAGACCTTCCTTTGGAAAGTTACAGATTAATTGAGGATAATCAGCACTTTACAATTGCAGCCAGACTTGCATCAAATGCCAACAGGAGGGAACTTTGGAGGGGGGGGGGGTTATAGATGAAAGTGACGGAGGTGGGTAGTTGGGAACATAAAAAGAAACCATGCACAGGAGGTCAGCGGAATTCAGATATATCAGAGGGTGGTGAATCTGGAATTCATGGCCACAGACGGCTGTGGAGGCCAAGTCGATGGGCATTTCTAAAGCGGAGATTGACAGATTCTTGATTAGTAAGGGTGTCCAAGGGTATGGGGAGAAGGCAGGAGATTGGGGTTGAGAGGGAAAGATGTATCAGCCATGACTGAATGGCAGAGTAGACTTGATGGGCCTCACGGCCTAATTCTACTCTTATGACTTATGAATCTTATGAATAAAATGAAGCAGACAAAGGAGAACATAAATATAGCTTTTTGGGGGTTATAGAAGGAGTGCACTAATAAGGTAAGAGGATGGTGGGTCCGCAGGATCAGGATGTGAGAGTGTTTTTAATCAGTTTGAGTGGTGGGTGAAGGAAGACATTTCAAACAGGACCAGCAGGTGTACTGGAATCAGGTCACTGATAATCTACTTATTTTATTTTACAGGAGCTTGCTGGTTTCTTTGCAGGAATTCAAACATCAAACAGCCATTCTCAGGACTCTGGATTTCTGGTTTGGGAATACAGGTGCACCTCTTTGCAAATGAACAAATTTAAGCATGTTGTTCTTCATTCGATCTTTAAAAGACATTTGGAAAGGTACGTGGACAGGAACGGTTTAGAGGGACATGTGCCAAACATGGGCAGGTGGGACGTGCAGATGGGGCATCTTGGTTGGCATGGGCAAGATGGACTGAAGGGCCTGGTTCCATGTTATATGACTAATGCAAATGGTCACTCTGACCAACGCTGAATGTTACTGGACTCCAGATGAACACCAACGTATAGAGTTTCCAGGGAATTTGGAAAACCAAAGTAGAGGAAGGATTTAAAAAAAATAAATTATCTTCTAACTACTGTGCATTACGTGCTGGGCAGTTGAAGGTGGAAATTAAGAAATATTAGTGACTGTTTAATAATGCCAAACAGAAATGACTCACGAGATACAGAAGAAGCCTTCCTCTTCACAGTAACACTTGTCACAGCCTCTTTGAAACTTCTGGCCCGGTTTGAAAATCTTGTCATTGTGTTTGCATTTCCCTGAAAATAGAACGCGTCAAACGTTGATCAATCCAGTTACTGTTGGCAGGATTAAGTTCATTGGAGATAAATTACATGGCATTTCCCATGCTGAGAATGGGATTATTTGGTCTGGCCATTGGGCTGGCCATGTTAGCACAATGAATTCACCTTTATGAAATAACTTCAAATCAAAGAAAAAGATAGAGAAGCACCACCCATGCCATTGTCTCCTTCTTACTGGTTGTTCCCTGATAAGTGAGGCTAGAAAGGGCATATTTGTACTTTTCATGAGGGCATAGAAGAAAAGGATGGACCATTCACTAATTTGCCTCGTCTTGAGACACACTACATAAACTTTATATTATCCTGATGACCTTATTAAACTTTATTTACCTTTTTGAAAAGGTGATTAACAGTTTCCATTGGTGTCAATGTGAGACAAAAAGGAACAATTCCTTCAGTGTGGATACAACATGAATTGTTTAGTCTGCACACTGTGAAGTTTGGCATCTCCCAGCCTTGACATTCCACTATCCTTCTGAACACATGTAGTGCTAATGCTGCTTTGTCCACCAGAGAGGGCCATGTTGATGAAGAATGTGTGGTAAATCAGGTGGAATAATTAAGTTATGGATTACATCATAACACTCTCAATAAACGAATTTACTTCAACTACATCCAGAATTTTGTTGCCATTTCTTAGCTTGCTCCAGATCCCTTTAACCCAACAGACCTATGCTTGCTGACTTCCATTGATTACTCTTCGGAAGTCAGGTATGGATTTGGCAATGACCACTGTCCGAAGAAGACTTCATGAACAGAAATACAGAGGCTACACTGCAAGATGCAAACCACTGGTGAGCTGCAAAAATAGGATGGCCAGGTTATAGTTTGCCAAGAAGTACTTAAAAGAGCAACCACAGTTCTGGAAAAAGGCCTTGTGGACAGATGAGACAAAGATTAACATATCAGAGTGATGGCAAGAGCAAAGTATAGAGGAGAGAAGGAACTGCCCAAGATCCAAAGCATACCACCTCATCTGTGAAATACGGTGGTGGGGGTGTTATGGCCTGGGCATGTATGGCTGCTGAAGGTACTGGCTCACTTATCTTCATTGATGATGCAACTGCTGATGGTAGTAGCATAATGAATTCTGAAGTGTATAGACACATCCTTTCTGCTCAAGTTCAAACAAATGCCTCAAAACTCATTGGCCGGCAGTTCATTCTGCAGCAAGACAATGATCCCAACATACTGCTAAAGCAACAAAGGGTTTGTTCAAAGCTAAAAAATTATTGGGTGGCCAAGTCAAGTCTTGAGTGGACTAGCCCTCCAGAACAAGCATAAGCTAAAGATGGCTGCAATACAGGCCTGGCAGAGCATCACCACAGAAGACACCCAGCAACTGGTGATGTCCATGAATCGCAGACTTCAAGCAGTCATTGCATGCAAAGGATATGCAACAAAATACTAAACATAACTACTTTCATTTACATGACATTTCTGTGTCCCAAACATTATGGTGCCCTGAAATGGGGGGACTATGTATAAACACTGCTGTAATTTCTACATGGTGAAACCAAAATGTATAAAAATGGCCTTTATTAAAATCTGACAATGTGCACTTTAACCACATGTGATTTTTTTTTTCTATTACAAATCTCAAATTGTGGGGTACAGAGGCAAATAAATAAATGATAGGTCTTTGTCCCAAACATTATGGATGGCCTGTATATGACAAACATCTGCCTTAAGCAAAAATGCAGGACACGTAAAACTGTACGTGAGCCTCAAAACTGGGCAATTCAGATTGTGTGCTGCAATGAGCTTTGGTGACTGGACAATTAGTCCAGCTTTGGTGACTGGACTAATCATCAGAAACCCATGACAGCGAGACGTGCCTCTCAGTGGCTAAATTTTAATTGACCATTCGATGTTGGCTGGGTTTTTCTGTTCCTCTTTGGAAACCATTTGCCCCCATGCTTTGATTGGGACATGGAAATCTCAGGGAACAGGACAGAAAATATTCTGTGCGTTTGTTTAAAATTTCACCCGCTCCTAGCTGCCAATTTAGCACTGCTCGGGACAAAAAGCATTTAGTTGGCTGCAGTCACTGCGAACCATCCAGCTATCAGACCAAAATTGGCAGCCAGGCTTTCAAATTGTAACTCGTCAAAACGACACAATGTGTGCCGCGTTCCTGATTCACAATAATTTCAAGCCTTTACTTTTTTTGCGACGCACTATATTCATGATAGACACTAAAAGCAGGAGTTGCTCAGCGGGTCAGACTGCATCTCTGGAGGAAAGGAATAGGTCGAGACTTTTCTTCAAACAGTATGTGATAAACTCTCGCTGCACCCCCTCTGACACAGTTCGCTCATCCGACCAGAGTTGTTCAACATCATGTCTCGCTGCAGGTCCCTCTGTGAGATCCATATTTGCAACTTCTCAGTTAGGCGGACCATTCATTATTCCCCAACCTGAGTGAAACACGACACTGCCCCCGGGGGCGGGACTCGCTTCCCAGTTGCTACTCTCTACAAAGTTAATGTTGGATGTTTCCCAGCCGCTCCCTCACCCACAGCGGACTTGGTCAATGCGAGTTGGCGCAAGTCAGAAAGAGGCACACTTCCAACTTTGCAATGGTTGGATTTTTTTTTTAAAAAGCCTTTCCATTCTGTCCCCTCCAGTTCTGCTCCCTTCTCCTCCCACGCACCCACCCGCACTAAGCCAAAAAACATTCGCCTAAAACAAAATATTGAAGCCATTGCTCGACCCAGCCTACACAGACGTTTGTTTGCTCCAGTCCCAGCTCCGTTAACCTTCCCACTGACTGCGCTTTCGGATGCTGAAGAAGGCGGGTATTAAGTCTCGAGTATCGGGGGAAATAGTTCACTGCAGGTCTGGAAAAAGTTAAACTGACTTATGTGATGCTTGCTCTCTTTAACTTTGGGGACTGATTTAAATGCAGTTTCGTTCTCCTACTTGATTAGGAAAAGAAATAGGTTTGCGTCGATAATCTCACTCTTTTCCAGCGCTCGTCCACAAACTATAGATCTTATTCCCCAAATTTGCGCGGTCGATGTCCCGGAATAAGCTCTGTATTCATTGTTGTGTAACGTCGCATATAACTCGGTGTGGACGCACTGCACGTTGATTGCCAAAGCGCCTGGTTGTAGTTGACCTCCAGTTGCCACCCAGTATCTGAGAGAAAGCGGTTGAATATTCCAACCCCTTTGACGACGGGTGCCGTTCTGCAACGACGCCCATCCTTGTCCTCCACAGATGCTGCCTGACCCGCTGAGTTACTCCAGCACTCCCAGCTTGCAGCATCTGCAGTTCCTTGTGTCTCCAAACCCACCCAACTCTTCCACTGACTGTGCCCGAGGAAGCTAAAGAAGGCCTTACCATGTATTAGATCACATCTTTGCAAAAGTATCTACTGTGAGCATGATGGAAAGTGACGGCTTCATGGGTTGATTTATAATGATATTGTTGAGACAAAAAGTCATACAGTATGGAAATAGGCCATTCGGCCCAACCTGCCCATGCAGATCATAATGCCCCATCTACACTAGTCCCACCTGCCAACGTTTGGCCCATAACCCTCAAAACCTTGGAGGTAGACACAACATGCTGGAGTGGCCACTCAGTGGGTCAGGCAGCATCTCTGGAGTGAAGGAAGGGATAGGTGACGGTCGGGTCGAGACACTTCTTCAATTCCTCACTGTACATCACCTTTAAACCTTTATCTTTCAGACAACTCTTCGAAGAGACCGCGTGTCTGATCAATGTCGCCGTTGGGCAATGGATGGTAGTGATCAGTGAGGGTGATGGGGAGTGAAAGAATGACCCTGGTCCCATTGCAGTCTCATCCCACCCTATCCCACCCTCTCTGCCCCATCCCACACACCGATCCAGTTCAGCCCGGAGAGCCGTCCTTTGCTTACCTTGACCGAAGTAGAGCCCCGCTTCGGAAGGACTCGCCACCCAGAGAAGGATCAAAGCCAGACAGAGCACGGCATACACAGACAGCCGACTCCAGGACGCGCCGGGCTCCATCTCAATGCACAAGGAGGTCGCTTCAAACCAGAGAACAGGAGCTGCTGAGTGCGGCTAGCGTTGTGATGGGGTTGCCGGCGCGCTGGGCTTTTATATACAGCACCTGGAGCCCACAGGTACTTGCATCTTTTATTGCAAGCGGCGCTGCCAGGAAACTCATTTCCTCCCTGGCGTGTTTTGCAGGACTTGGCTCCTTTGATGGTCGCAGATCACGCCCAAGCTGCGGCTGTCTCTCCCCCACCCCCGAGCGAGAGCCAGCTCGTCCCTCTCTCCCTCCCCGCCTCCAAAAATAACACCGACTCAAATATTGATTCACTTGGCGTGCGGACCAGCCGGGAATCCCTGACATTTCCTCTCCGCATCCCAGTGCCAAAAGCGTCAACGCCTCCACCACGGCAACCGGCCCTGGCTCAGTGTTTCATGTCAACACCACAAGCCTCTGCTACAGCCGAGAGGGTCACTAAATACTGGAGCAACTCAGCAAGGGCAGGCGGCATCTCTGGGGGGAAAGGAATAGGGTCGAGACCTTCCCTGAGACTGGGAGTCAGGGAGATAATAAACGGTGATACAGCGAGATTAAATAACAAATGAATGAAAGATGTGCAGAATAAAAAGTAACGACCAAGGGAACGGTCAATAGACAATAGGTGCAGGAGGAGACCATTCGGCCCTTCGAGGCCAGCACCGCCATTCAACGTGATCATGGCTGATATTAGTCACCAGAAATAGCCTATGGACATTCTCACTCAAACTTAATACTTGGTTGGCAAATGAAAGATTTAATCAAGGGTCACAATAGTGAGTCAATGCTGAGATTCATAAAATATTACCACTTAAGTGAAGTGTCAAAAAGGACAATAGACAATAGGTGCAGGAATAGGCCATTCGGCCCTTTGAGCCAGCACCACCATTCAATGTGATCATGGCTGATCATTCTCAATCAGTACCCCGTTCCTGCCTTCTCCCCATACCCCCTGACTCCGCTATCCTTAAGAGCTCTATCTAGCTCTCTCTTGAATGCATTCAGAGAATTGGCCTCCACTGCCTTCTGAGGCAGAGAATTCCACAGATTCACAACTCTCTGAGGGTTGGAGGCAGTCAAGAGTGTTTTATTGTCATATGTCCTGAGAGGGAACAATGGCATTCTTACTTGCAGTAGCACAGCAGACGTGTGAACATAGCACTCTGTAAACACTATAATAATAAAAACACGTTCCAAAATGTTGGGGGAGTCCACAACCAGGGGTCACGGTTTAAGAATAAGGGGTAGGCCATTTAGAACGGAGACGAGGAAAAACTTTTTCAGTCAGAGAGTTGTAAATCTGTGGAATTCTCTGCCTCAGAAGGCAGTGGAGGCCAATTCTCTGAATGCATTCAAGAGAGAGCTGGATAGAGCTCTTAAGTATAGCAGAGTCAGGGGGTATGGGGAGAAGGCAGGAACGGGGTACTGATTGAGAATGATCAGCCATGAGCACATTGAATGGCGGTGCTGGCTCGAAGGGCCAAATGGCCTACTCCTGCACCTCTATTGTCTATTAAGTTCAGTGATACAGTGTGGAAACAGGCCATTCGGCCCATCTAGTCCGCGTCAACCAATGATCTCCGCACACTCACACTATTCTACGCACACGAGGGACAATTTCTAATTTTACCAAGCCAATTAGCCTACAAACCTGTACGTCTTTGGTGTGTGGGAGGAAACCGAAGCACCCAGAAAAAAACCCCCACAGATCACGGGAGAAAATGTACAAACTCCGTACAGACAGCAACCTTAGTCAGGATCTAACCCGTGTCTCTGGCGCTGTAAGGCAGCAACTTTACCGCTGTGCCACCCCATTCACTATATTTACTGTATAAAAAAAACAATAATTGTGCAAAGACATAAACAATGCATCAAGTCTACGTAGTTCGGAGCGAATTTGGAGGTTGTGGAGTTTAATCAACTGCAGGTTGTTGGGAAGAAGCAGCTCATGAACCTGGATGTTACAGTTTTCAGGCTCCCAAGATCGAAACGCGAGTGTGGTCAGGGTGGTGTGGGTCTCTGATGATGCTGGCTGCTTTTTTGGGGCAGTAACTCTTGAAGATCGCTTTGATGTTAGGAGCGTCAGTGCCAGTGATGGACTGGCCAGTGCTCACCACCTTTTCGTAATCGTTGTTGTTCATGGGCGTTTGAATTGCCAAACCATCCAATCTACACCCTCTCTACTGTACACCTGTAGAAGTTCAAGAGAATATTCATTGTCATACCAAATATCCTCGCGCCAAACACTGCTGGAGGAACTCAGCGAGTCAGGCAGCATCTGTGGATGGAAATGGCCAGATGATGTTTCAACTCTGGATTCCTCTTATGATCACCCGACCTGAAACATCGACTGTCTATTTCCTCCCACAGGTGCTGCCTGGCCCGCTGAGTTACTCCAACAGTTTGCTTTTTGCTCCAAATTCCCAGCATCTTAAGAGAGAAAAGACTTTAAAAATATATTTTAAGGCAAGGCTGTAGAAGAAAATGAGAGGGCGACATTTCAATGCCAGATAGAACATAGAATAGAACAGCACAGGATGAGGCACGTCTGCCAACAATGTCTGCGCTAATCATGATGCCAACGTAAACGAATGTCCTCTGCCTGCACGTGATCCATATTCCCTGCATCTCCATCTGCCTACCTAACATCCTCTTCAATGCCACTATTATATCTGCTTCCACCACTACGTGGTCACGTGGCGGCGCCTAACGGCAGCGGCTGACTAGCAGTCTGTCCGTTTTTTTTTTCCCTTTTTTTGTTGTGTGTCGGTGTTGGGATGGTTTTTATATATATATTTTTTGGTTGTGTATGTGTGGGAGGGGGTGGTGGTGTGGGTGGGGGGGGGGGGAAACTTTTCTCTTCCTCACCGCGCGGGGTGCGGCTCGGCTGCGGGGCCTAACATCGCCCGCTGCGGCTTGGCCGCTGGACTTTACATCCCGGTGCGGCTTGGCTGCTGGACTTAACATCGCCCGGTGCAGCTCGGCTGCGGGACTTTTCATCGCTGGTGCGGCTCGGCTGCGGGACTTGACATCGCCCGGTGCGGCTCGACCACGGGACTTAGCTGCGCAAGGCTTGGTCGCGGGCCTTTCATCGCCCGGTTCGGCCGCGAGACGTTTCAGCGCCCGGTGCGGGGACTGTGCGGGTCGGTCGGGGACGAGCTGTCTGTCCGTGGGCGTGGGGAAGAGAGTGGAAGTTTTGTTGCCTCCATCACAGTGAGGGGGTGTTTGGAGTCACTGTGATGGACGTTTGTGTTGGGGTCATGTGTCTTGTGTTCTTTTTTTTTCTATGACTGCTATGTAGTTTCGTTCGGTACTTCGGTACCGAACGACAAATAAAGCTCTGTTATACTGTTATACTGTTATACCCCTGGCAGCCTGTTCCAGGCACTCAGCACCCTCTGTGTAAAGGACATTGCTCCACACGTCGCCTTTAAACTTTGCCCCTCTCACCTTAAAGCCATGCCCCCTGCAGCATCTTGTGTCTCCGGTTCTGTGCTGGGGATGTCACAAGGTGGTTATGTTACTTAGTAAACAAGATGACTGAGCCTTTGTGTGCCCTATATATTGAGCTAATCAGAAAAACAAATCTGCAATTAATCAAATGGGAGATATATAAGAAAGGGGAATATCTGTGATGGGGTGAGACCAGGTGAAATGAGGTGATTAAGTTTCTTTGTCTGTATTATCTGCTGCTGATAGCAGGGTGTGAAATGTGTCCAGCCAGTCAGGTTGTACTTGTGGAAAGAGAAACACTAAGGCAATATCACAGATGGATAACTTACTGCAGAAATTACCAGTTCTAATATAGGCAAGAAGAAAGAAGTTTTGTAGAATTTCATATTGAGTGTGGAAGACTACAACGTGCCCAGACAGTAGATGAGGTGCTCCTCACTCAGCTTCCATTGTGTCTCAGTGTAACAGGGCTAGAGGCCACAGACTGATCAGTCGGAGTGGGATGTAGAATGACAGCGGCCGGCAGTAGAAGCTCAGAGTCGCCACTGTGGATTGATCTAAGTGCTTCACAAAGCCATCACCTGTCACCTAATTTGGGGTGGCACTGTGGTGCAGCGGTAGAGTTGCTGCCTTACAGCGCCAGAGATCCTGGTTCGTTCCTGACCAAGGGTGGTGTCTGTACGGAGTTTGTATATTCCATTCTCCCCGTGATCAGCGTGAGTGGGGTGGGTGGGTGGGTGGGGTGGGGGGAGGTTGGTGGGGTGGGGGTAGGAGGAGCAGGAACACTGTTGGAAAATAACATATTACCCATTTAAGACAGAGATGACGTGAAATCTTTACTCTAAGTGGATCATAAACATTTGAGGCTCTCTTCCTCTAAGTGTGATGGAAACAGGGTCTTTGATTATTTTTAAAGCACATAGTTACAGAGTGTGGTGCATAGATTTATGGTAAGCAAACAGTGGAAGTGACTGCAGGAACACTGGAATGCACAGTTGTGTTTGCAGTTATTTGAGCCATGATCCAAAGGACTGCTCCTATTCCTAATGCGTATGTTCATATCTGGTGTCATTTTGAAAAGATCTTCTTCATGGTCCATAAACAGGGATATTCATTCCAGTGGAACACAGTGATTTTTCAGAATTGCAAACTCCCCACTCTTGGCACAATCCCAACTTTTGCTTAGATTTGTTATTCTCCCCAAAAGCAATGATCTGAATGGTATGCAATAATCCAGCCATGGCTCAACCAGTAGCTTGACCAAATTCACAAGTTCATAAATTCATAAGTGATAGGAGCAGAATTAGGCCATTTGGCCCATCGACTCTCCTCCGCCATTCAATCACGACTGGTCTATCTCCCCCTCCTAACCGCATTCTCCCGCCTTCTCCCCATAACCCCTGACAACCATACTAATCAAGAATCTATCAATCACTGCCTTAAAAATATCCATTGACTTGGCCTCCACAGCCTTCTGTGGCAGTGAATTCCACAGATTTACCACCCTCTGTCTAAAGAAATTCCTCCTCATCTCCTTTCTAAAGGAACGTCCTTTAATTCTGATGCTATGACTCTGATCCTAGACTCTCCCACTAGTGGAAACATCCTCTCCACATCCACTCTATCCAGACCTTTCAACATTTATTTTTCTTTGTAGTGTTATTTTCAGCTTTGTGTTTTCTTTGCATACCTAAGAGAGCCCACAGCTTCATTTAGGCTGTCTGCCACTGACCTATTCAGTGATAGTCCTGAGAACTATTCAAAAAGCGCAGCTCAAATCCTATTCATATACTCCTCCTTAACAGCGGTCATTCTTTACAAGCTAGTTGCAATGCTTCCTATTAATTATCGGGGATTGGAACGTACCAGGATCAGACTGGAGATTAGTTTGGGAAGAATGGGCAAATAAGGATGGATCTCACCTAAATTAACAGACCAGAGCCCATTGGCAAAAAAATGGAGTTACATTGCACACTTGGCAAAATGTTTTCCAGAGAGACCTGTGTGGATGAGCCAGAGGACATGTTGATGAAGGTGATCTCAGTGGGGTGTCATGGTGAAGATTGATATTCACCTGGTTGAACTCACAATGTCATTTCCTGATTCCGCAACCGCAACTCTTGTGAATTCTCAATACCTTAAAATGTGAGAGGGTAAGATCTCGGAGCAGGAGTAGGACAGGTGGCCCCACAGATCTGATCTGCAGATCATGGAGCCACTGGGAACTGCAGATGCTGACATCTTGCGTAGAACACAAAGTGCTGGAGTAACTCAGAGGGTCAGGCAGCATCTATGGAGGATATGGATGGTTGACATTTCGGGTCGGGTTGAGTCTGAAGAAGGGTCCCAATCCAAAATGTCACCTTTCCATGTCCCATTGAATAAGGTTCTGGAAGTGGCGGTGCCTCCCTGCAGCTGCGGCTCGCCGGCAGTCTGTTTGTCTTTCTTCTTTCTTTGTCTATTTGTTAGTGTTAGATGTATGAAATAGCCTATCTTTAGCTGTGTATATGTGGGGGGTGGTGGGGGGGGTGGGGGAAACCGTTAAAAAAATCTCTTCCTCAACGGAGATGCGACCCTTTCCGAGTCGTATCTCCGTTTGCGCTAAAAAAAATAATTAAAACGCGGGGCAGCTCGGCCGCTGGACTTAACAGTGCCCGGTGCGGCTCGGCCGCGGGGCCTTCCATCGCCCGGCGCGGCTCGGCCGCGGGACTTTACATCACTGGTGCGGCTCGGCCGCGGGGCCTTCCATCGCCCGGCGCGGCTCGGCCGCGGGACCTAACATCGCGCGGCGCGGCTCGGCCGCGGGACTTTACATCACTGGTGCGGCTCGGCCGCGGGACTTTACATCGCTGGTGCGGCTTGGCCGCGGGGCCTTCCATCGCCCGGCGCGGCTCGGCCGCGGGACTTAGCTGCGCACGGTACGGCCGCGGGGCCTTCCATCGCCCGGCTTGGCCGCGGGATGTTTCAGCGCCCGGTGCGGCTCGGCCACGGGGACTTGGGCGAGGGGAAGAGAGTGGAAGTTTTGTTGCCTCCATCACAGTGAGGGGGTGTTTGGAGTCACTGTGATGGATGTTTGTGTTGGGGTCGTGTGTCTTGTGTTTCTTTTTTTTGTGTGACTGCTGGTAACGTAATTTTGTTCGGTACCTCGGTACTGAATGACAAATAAAGGCTCTGTATTCTGTATTCTGTAAGATCATGGAACATAACACATAGAACAGTACACCACAGGAACAAGCCCCTCGACCCACAATGTTTGTGCCAAACATGATGCCCTGATCTCATCTGCCTGCACATGATCTATATCCCACTATTCCCTGCACTTCCAAGTGCCTCTCCATTAAACTCGGCTGTCGTATCTGCTTCCACCACCACTCCCGGCACTCCCACCACTCACTGTGTAAAAAAACCTGCACATCTTTATTAAACCTTTGCCCTGATATGTTGTCAGTCTCAGCTCCACTCCCAGTCATAAATCCTGACTCCTTTCCAGTCCAAAATCAGTATCTTAAATATATTCTGACTCAGTCTCAACAGCACCGTGAGGTTCAAAATCCAAAAGGTTCACAAGTCTGGCAAAGGAAGTGTCATTTCCACCTCTTACTCTGACACCATGTTAGATTATACCATGAGGGCAAACTACCTCTCAGCATTTCAATTGTCAGAGTTATGTCCACAAGATCCCCACTAATGCTTCCAAATTCTAATGAGTACGGGTACAATCTGCTGAACCTTTCATCGTGCAACAATCTCTCCATGTCAGTAAATAACCCGGTGAACTTCTGTCAACTGTCTCCTTAAATAATGAGACCCGGCCTTTCCTCACCCCTCTTCTCCCCGCTCGTGTCGGGCGGAAGATACGAGAGTTTAGAAGCATGTACCACCGGCCTGAGGAACAGCTTCTTCCCCTCTGTTATCAGACATTGGCAGCACAGTGGAGTGGCGGTAGAGTTGCTGCCTCACAGCGCCAGAGACCCGGGTTCCATCCTGACCACGGGTGCTGTTTGTAGGGAGTTTGTACATTCTCCCTGTGACTGCATGTGTTTTCTCTGGGTGCTCCGGTTTCCTCCCACACTCCAAGGACGTACAGGTTTGTCAGTTAATTGGCATCAGTAAAGATTGTAAATTGTCCCTGGTGTGTTGGATTGTGCTAGTATATGGGGATCACTGGTCAGTGCGGACCCGGCGGGCCGAAGGGCCTGTTTCCGTGCTGTATCTCCAAAATAAACAAAACTCATTTCTAATTGAAACCCATGGACTCAATGTTTACTAGTTCCCTCTATCCATTTTGCTCGTTTTATCTTAAATTCTCATAAACTTGTAAAATGCAATTTCACTTTCATAAACCACACTGTTTACAGTACAGTTGTACAGTAGTAGAGCTGCTGCCACACAGCGCCAGAGACCCGGGTTCGATCCTGACTAGGTTAGTTTATTATTGTCATGTGTTCCGATGTACAGTGAAAAGCTTTTTTTTTGCGTCCAATCCAGTCAGCGAAAAGACTATACACAATTACAATCAAGCCGTCCACAGTGTACAGATACAGGACAAAGGGAATAATGTTCAGTGCAAGATAATGTCTAGTAAAATCCGATTTATGATAGTCCGAAGGTCTGTAATGAGGTAGATGGCAGGTCCAGACCACTGTCTGGTTGATGAGAGTTGTCTGATGCCAGCTGGAAAGAAATTGTACCTGAATTTGGAGGTATGTGTTTTCACACTTCTGTAACTCTTGTCTGACGGGAGGGGAGACCAGGGTGAGACTTGTCCTTGATTAGTGGCCTTGTCGAGGTAGTGCGAAGTGTCGATGGAGTCAATAGAAGGGAGGTCTGTTTGCGTGATGGCCTGGGCTATGCCCACACTCTCTGCAATTTCATGCGCTCTTAGATGCGGCTGTCTGTGTGGAGTTTGCACATTTTCCTTGTGACCACGTGGGTTTCCTCCAGGTGCACCGATTTCCTCCCACATTCCAAAGACGTGCAGCTTTGTAGATTAATTGGCCTCTGTAAATTGCCCCTAATGTGTATGTATTATGCAAAAAAATTGAATGACATATAATTAGTGAATGTGTGTTTGACGGTCGGTGTGGACTCGATGGGCCTGTTTCCTTGCTGTATCCTGAAACTAAACTAAACACTGACTTTGCACGATTGTATTATGATGTTCCAACTGATGTGATGCTATTTCCTTTTGATTGAACTGCACCGTTTCCAATTCATAGATGTCAAGCTATCTGACCTATAGCTTCCTTGCTTGAATCAGGACATTATAGTTGCAGTTTTCCAATCCACTGGGACCTTTCCAGAACCTCAAGAATTTTGGATGATCACATCCAACACATCCATCAGCTTTGAAGCTACTTTTTTTACACCCTGGGATGCAAGCCTTCAGTTTAAGGCAACTCGCCAGCCTTTATTCCCCATTATTTTGACTGGTTATCCAGAGCGATCATGATTTTTTTTTAAATTCCTCGCTCGTGTTTTCCCTCAGACTTTCTACTATTATTGGGAAGTTTTTAATGTTATTGTACACTGCCACAAAATATTTGTTCAATGTCTTTGCCATTTCCTTATTTCCCATTATTAATTCCCCAATCTCATCCTCTAGGGCATCAATGTTTACCTTGGCTATTCTCTTCCTACTTGCATGTAGAAGCTCTCACTTTGTGTTTTTATATTTCTTGCTTAAACTTCTTCCCATAATCTATTTTTGCTCTTTTTTTTCAGTCATCTTTTGCAGGTTTCTAAACGTTTCACTTTCTTTCAGCTCACCGCTAATCTTTGAGGCCTTGTGTCAATTTTCTGCCTACTAGTCAATGCCCTGAGCTGACTTTCTGCACCGCAGATGGATCATCCTCTTTATACTGTGTTTACTTCCCAGAGGTATTATGTGGAGCATTACACAGAACACAGAATGATACAGCATGGGAACAAACAGCGATGTCTGTGCCAAACATGATTCCAAGATAAACTCGTGTCACCTGCCTGCACATGATCCACATTCCTCTATTCCCTGCAGGTCCACGTGCCTATCCAAAAGCCTCTTAAACAACACTCTCTTATCTGCCTCCACCATCATTCCTGCCAGCTCGTTCCTGGCACTCCTCAACCTCCGTAAGAAAAAAACTTGCATATCTCCTTTAAACTTTGTCCCTCTCACCTTAAACCTATACCCTCTAATCTTTGACCATTCTCCATGAAACTCTTAGCAAACATTTTCACCCTATCTTCCCAGTCCACATCACCAACACTGCTTTCAAATAGGTAATTGATTTCATTTAAATTAAACGTAATAGATCGGACCATAGGTTTCTTTCACTCACAAACTGAATATGATATTCCAGATGGATTGGGAAAATTGCAACTGGAACTCCTGATGTAAGAGCATCAAACTGAAATGTTAGCTCTGTTTCTTTGTGCACAGTTGAGTATTTCTGGCCTTTTCTGTTTTTATTTCAGATTTTCAGCTTCTGCGGGTTTTTGCTTGTTAATGTAAACCTATCCTGTTGTGATCCCTCTTCCACAGATGATCTTTTAATGTGAGATCATTAATTAATGCTGGAGTAACTCAGCAGGTCAGGCAGCATCTCAGGAGAGAAGGAATGGGTGACGTTTCGGGTCGAGACCCTTCTTCAGACTGATGTCAGGGGGGGGGGCGGGTCAAAGGAAGGATATAGGTGGGGACAGGAAGTTAGAGGGAAAACTGGGAAGGGGGAGGGGGGGGGAAGAGAGGGACAGAGGAACTATCTAAAGTTGGAGAAGTCAATGTTCATACTCCCCAAGCGAAATATGAGGTACTGTTCCTCCAATTTCCGGTGGACCTCACTATGGCACTGGAGGAGGCCATTACAGAAAGGTCAGACTGGGAGTGGGAGGGGGAGTTGAAGTGCTCAGCCACCGGGAGATCAGGTGGGTTAAGGCGGACTGAGCGAAGGTGTTGAGTGAAACGATCGCCGAGCCTGCGTTTGGTTTCGCCGAAGTAAAGAAGTTGACATCTAGAGCAATAAATACCTTTGATTTGTACCAGCATCTGCAGTTATTTTCTTATATTAATTAATCCTGTCTCGTTGCACATGACTAGATCTAAAATAATATTCTCCCTATTTACTTTAGAGTTTAGTTTGAGAGTTACAGTGTGGAAATAGGCCCTTCGGCCCACTGAGTCCACGCCAACCAGCGATCACCCACACTATCCTAGCTCTATCCTATACTCAAGGGACAATTTACAGAACCCAATTAACCTACAGATCTACAAGTCTTTGGAATATGGGAGGAAACCGGAGCACTCAGGGAAATCCCATTCGGTCACAGGGAGAACGTACAAACTCAGTATAGATAGCACCCATAGTCAGGATCAAACCCAGGGTGCTACAGTGCTGCCCTCTAAGAAAGATTCCTAAATACAGTATATGAGTTTGACTCGAAGGCTATCTTTGCTGATTTGATTTGTCCATTTTATGTGAAACTTAAACTTCATGGATGGTCTTTTCTCTGACTGGATAGCGTGCAAACAAATGGTTTACACTGTACTTCGGTACACATGACAATAAACAAAACTATACTAAACTAAACAATTATTGCAGTATATTTCCTGTAGGAACCCACTATTTCTTGATATATATTCTGTCCTTCAATGTAGTGACTAGTTGGGAGACTGTATAATACTCCCACAACTAATTTCTGCACTTAATTTTTCTTTTTGCCTATGCTTATGAAATGTCTAGTCATCTTCAAAATTTAGTTCCCGCCCTTAGACTGTTTGTAATAGTAATTAGACCATACACATTTATTTACAATTGCCTTTATCTTGTGAATGCGATGAGCATTCCAAACAGCCATCAATTTTCCTCTTGACTTGGAACATACATAGCACAGTACAACACTGAAACAGGCCCTTCGGCCCACAATGCCTATGCCAAACACGATGCCAAAATAAACTAATCTCATCTGCCTGTACATGATCCATATCCCTCCATTCTCTGCATATCCATGTGCCTGTCTAAAAGCCTCTTAAATGCCATTCTTGTATCTGTCTCCACCCCTGGCAATGTGTTCCAGGCATCTACTACCCTCTGTGAAAAAGAAACGTGCCCCACACATCTTTAAACTTTGCCCATCTTTGCCCATCTCACCTTATCACCTACCCTCTAGTTATTGAAATTTCCACTCTGGGCAAAAGGTTTGGACTGTCTTCTCCATCTATGCTTCTCATAGGATAGTGCGTGTGTACGGTGCGATCGCTGGTCTGCGCGGCTCGGTGGGTCGAAGGGCCCGTGTACACACTGGATCTCTAATGTCCAAAAAGATAACCTTCAATGCTATTGTTCCAGAATTATGCATGTCAAACGTAGTAAGTGGTATGGGGAGAAGGCAGGAACGGGGTACTGATTGAGAATGATCACATTGTATGGTGGTGCTGGCTCGAAGGGCCGAATGGCCTACTCCTGCACCTATTGTCTATTGTCTATTGTGTCATCCTGTGGTGGACAATGATTGAGGAGCACAAACAGATGAGCATTAAAAATGGCCTGCATTCCTCTGCAGTGCAAACTGGTGAAAAGCATGTCTTAATCCTTGATGGAAGCTCTCAGACATCCTCCTACCGGCCACAGGATGAGAGAACAGGAACTGTCTGTGCTGTTTCACACACAGACAAAACAAACAGGAGCGGAGAAAAAAGTGGTGCCACAAAAATCCCAACTATTTCTCCTTGCAGAGGTCATCTCACTTTCCAAGAAGTTGTTTTGCAAAGGGATAAAACTCCAAACCTTTCCATTGGCTCCAGTCAGCTGACTTACATAGGGCCGATTCTTCCTACCAAGAGACGATTTGTCACTGGGAACAGTCAAGTCTGTGTTAGGGTGGTGCGTTTGACAGGGTCCTGTGTGAAGCCTTTACTTCCAGCACTCTGCCGTTACAGTCACTGCGCGCCAGGGAGAGGGGAGCAGCGGGGAAGATTGCGGGATGCTGTGAATCACACTCGTGAGTCAGATTTCCAAAACACCTTTGTCATTTTGCCCTGCAGCTTGTGAGCTCAGGAAGAAATGTGCCTTCTCGCACTGCCGTGAGTAAAAGGGGAAGCTGCCGACCAAGATGGCTTCACAGCTGACTTGATGGGCAAACCGGGCGAGAATCCCGACGCATTTCCACCAACAACAGAGTATAAAGGGAGCATTCAACAAACATTGTGAAAGAAAAAAAGTACCCTGCAGGAGTCCTTTTTCAGCAATTGTAAAGAGAGAATATTGGAACAGGTCTAATTCAAAGAATTCTACTAAATAGTCAGACCCAAGGGATTAATCAAGAGTGACTTCTCTTTGATTTATGTTCTTAAATTATAAGAGCAGAATTAGACCATTCGGCCCATTGAGTCTACACCGCCATTCAATCGTGGCTGATTTATCTTTCCCTCTCAACCCCATTCTCTTGCCTTCTCCCCATAACTCCTGACACCCGTATTAATCAAGAATCTGACAATCTCCGCTCTAAAAATACCCAAATGACTTGGCCTCCATAGCCATGCGTGGCAATGAATTCCACAGAATCACCACTCTCTGACTAGAGAAATTCCTCCTTGTCTCCTTTCTAAAGGTGGCACGGTGACGCAGCGGTAGAGTTGCTGCCTTACAGCGAATGCAGCGCCGGAGACTCAGGTTCGATCCTGACTACGGGCGCCGTCTGTACGGAGTTTGTACGTTCTCCCCGTGACTTGTGTGTGTTTTCTCCGAGATCTTCGGTTTCCTCCCACACTCCAAAGACGTACAGGTATGTAGGTTAATTGACTGGGTAAATGTAAAAATTGTCCTTAGTGTGTGTAGGATAGTGTTAATGTCTGGGGATCGCTGGGCGGCGCGGACTCGGTGGGCCGAAGGGCCTGTTTCCGCGCTGTATCTCTGAATCTAAAAAAAATCTAAATCTAAAGGTACATCCTTTTATTCTGAGGCTATGATCGCTGGTCCTACACTCTCCCACTAGTGGAAACATCCTCTCCCCCATCCACTCTATCCAGGCCTTTCACCATTCAGTAAGTTTCAATGCCCCCCCTCATCCTTCTAAACTACAGTGAGTACAGACCCAGTGCCTTCAAATGATCATTAAATGTTAACCCAATCATCCCTGGAATAATTCTCATAAACCTCCTCTGGACCCTCTTCAATGCAGGCACGTCCTCAGTTAGGGCCCAAAACTGCGCACAATACCTTTCACTATTCGGACGAGGTCCTCCCTCATCCTTCTAACCTCCAGCGAGCAAAGCCCGGTGTTGTCATTCATAACGTTTGTGCATTTGCGTCCCATAGTTGCATAGTTTAGACGTATCCGGTTCGTTGGTTACTTGGTATTATTTTTATTCACAAATTACCACGGAGGGGATTTGAACATGTTTTCTTAGTGCTAAATAATATGCATTGCCCACTGTACACATTGACAAGTAATACAAATACTTGCAAATGTGCAGAAGACAGCAGTAAATGTTAAGACGTATAGTTTGTGGGTAATGATGTATAGACTGTGGGTAATGGAATCTCGTCCAAAATACATTTTTGGATGACAATAAAGGCTATTCTGATTCTATTCTGATTCTGATTTTTACAATACTGACTGTACCATAAAGACAACCTGATTAATGAGAGGTATATTCTGCACTCTGTATATTTTCCTTTTTCACTTGAGTTTGGCTTAATTGTATTTATGTATAGCATTACCTGGTTGATTGAATAGTGTGCAAAACAAAGCTCTTCACTGTACCTCAGTGCACGTGACAATAATAAACCTAAACCTAAGTGCAGTAGAGCTGCTGCCTCACAGCGCTGGAGACCCCGATCCTGTCTTTGGGTTTATCTGTTTGGAGTCTGTATGTTCTCCCTGTGACCACGTGGGTTTTCTCCGGGTGTTTTGGTTTGCTCCCCTATTCTAAAGATTGCAGATTTGTTGGTTAATTGGCTTCTGTAAATTGCCCCCAGTGTCTAGATTGTGAAAGTGGGATAACATAGAACTCGTGTACAGTTGATTGATGGTCGGCATGGACTCAGTGGGCTGAAGGGCCCGTTTCCACATTGCATCTCTAAACTAAGCTAAATAACTAGTAAATCTGATCAAAAAGTATTTTTTTTCACCATACAAGTACTTTCTTTTATGACTTCAAATGTACTTCACGCACGTACACTTTCACTTCCTGTCATCTGACCAGAAACCACCCACAGTTGAAAAGCAGCTATGTGTTTGCTGCACAAAAATGGCTGAGGGTATTCATAATGTCCAGGCTGCTGTGACCGCAGAACATTCCAGACTTTTCAATGATGTCTCAGTGGAAAGCTATGTTGCATTGCTGAGAGTTCAGGGAATGTGCAGTCGTTACAGGTCGGTCATGTTGACTAACATGAGTCGCCGCCGTCTGCAGTCTGCAACACCAGTACACAACAACTGGCACAATACTGATGAGCATGTCCTCTCGACCAGATGTGAAGCCAAGGCTCGACCTGCCTTACCACCAGTGAGACCACCAGAGAGCAGATGACAGGGGACAAAGTGAGGCAGTGAGATTGATGAGAGTGCCTGAAGAAGGGTCCCGACCCAAATCGTCACCTATCCATGTTCTCCACAGATGCTGGAGCAACGAAGAACTGCCAGATGCTGATTTATACCAGTGGTGCTGGAGTAACTCAGCGGGCCAGGCAGCATCTCCGGAGGAAATTTGAATGTCGCCCATCCTTTTTCTCCAGAGATGTTGCCTGACCCGCTGAGTTACTCCAGCACTTTGTGTCTATCTCCCGAGATGCTGCCTGACCCGCTAAGTTACTCCTGCGCTTTGTGTCCATTTGTGTTAACCAGCATCTGCAGTTCCTAGTTTCTGCTTACCACCAGTGTTAGTGGACATTAAAGATCAACAGTGTGCTTTTATTCATTTAAATTCAGTATTGGGCTTCCATGGTTCTGAGTCTGATTCATATTTCATTACTGTGCAGTAAACCATTTGGTCCTTTGCCTATGTTAGCTTTCAGAGCATTCCCATCAATCTCATTCCTTTTCCCCTGTAAACTGCGCTCTCTCACAAGACCATTAACTCTCCACTGATCCTCCTAGCTTTCAGTGTTTAGGGTTATTATTGTCACATATACCGAGACACAGTGAAAAGCTTTGTTTTACAAGCCATCAGAACAGGTCATATAACACTATACACAAATACAATCAAATCCAACTCAGTACAATAGATAGAGCAAGGTACAGAGTGCAGAATATAGTTCCCAGCCTTGTCGCGCTTCAATCCCACAGACAAAGTCTGCAATGGGGTGAAGGTGAATCGGACAATGGAAGCTTATGGGAGGACCCTTCAGAAGCGTGATAACAGAGTGGAAGAAGCTGTTCCTGAGTCTGGTGGTGTCAAGCTTTCAAGCTTCTGTACCTTCTGTCAGATGGGAGCAGGGAGAAGAAGGAATGACCGGGGTGGGACAATTCTTTGACCATGCTGCCTGCTTTCTCAAGGCAGCGTGAAGTGTAGATGGAGTTAATGGTGGGAATTCTGGCCTGTGTGATGGACTGGGTTACAGCTGCAACCCTCTACAGCTGCAACCCTCTACAGCCGCGACCCTCTACAGCCGCGACCCTCTACAGCCGCGACCCTCTACAGCCGCGACCCTCTACAGCCGCGACCCT
This sequence comes from Rhinoraja longicauda, assembly GCF_053455715.1. Taxonomy (NCBI): domain Eukaryota; kingdom Metazoa; phylum Chordata; class Chondrichthyes; order Rajiformes; family Arhynchobatidae; genus Rhinoraja; species Rhinoraja longicauda. Next base: position 11,729,075 of record NC_135969.1, read on the forward strand.
CTACAGCTGCAACCCCCACAGCTGCGACCCTCTACAGCTGCAACCCCCACAGCTGCGACCCTCTACAGCTGCAACCCCCACAGCTGCAACCCTCTACAGCTGCAACCCTCTACAGCTGCAACCCTCTACACCTGCAACCCCCACAGCTGCAACCCTCTACAGCTGCAACTCTCTACACCTGCAACCCTCTACAGCTGCAACCCCACAGCTGCAACCCTCTACCGCCATTATTGAGGGCAATTTACCAAGTCACCGAGGAACATCTCTGGGATGTGGGAAGAAGCTAGAATGATGTGGGAGGAAGCCCATGAGGTCACAGGGAGCACGTGTAAATCCCACACAGGCAGTAGTAGGGGACCAGGATCAAACCTGGGTCACTGGAGCAGGGGTACAGCTGCAACATCACTGGAGCAGCGGTACAGCTGCAACATCACAAGCACAAGTACATGTACATCACTGCATCAAGCAACTTATTCATATTATTTTTGATGGGTCACTGAAGAAATTCTGAAATAGAATTGAAAAGCTTTGAAATGTTTCCACCTGAGAATGAATTGAGAATAAGGGTCCATAGATATACTGTACTACAATGCCTGGGAGATTGCAGTTCGGTTGGCCCCAAGCAAGATTCCTTCAACATACTGCTACAATGAATTCAAGATCATATTGTTATACAGCACAGAAACAGGCCCTTCAGCCCACCAAGCCCTTGCTGAGCATTGAGAGACCATTTACTCTAATTCCACTTGATTCTCATCACGTTATCATCAAGTCTCCCAGTATCTACTGTTGACCTGCACACAAGGGGCAATTTGCAGTGGCCAATTTACGGACCAACCTGCATGTTCTTGAACCGGACAAAATGTGGTTTTGGAACTGCAGTGGCCTGTTTATATCGAAGATAGACACAAAATGCTCAATGCGTATAAGGCAGCGGGTCAGGCAGCTTCTCTGGAGAAAAGGTATAGGTGACATTTCAGGTCAGAACTCTTCTTCAGACTGAAAGATAGAGAAGGCCAGAACAAAACATGGCCGGCAACAGATGACCTAATGAAGGGTGGAGTCCACAATGGCCCATTGTCAACAGTGGCATTCGTACTTCTCTTGAATTTCTAGTATCCCCTGCATTCCTTCCTTCACCCCCTCGCCCCTCCACCCCCACCCTAGTGGCCCTACTAGTTCCACTGTTCGCACCCTTGCATCCCGGTCTGTAGCACATCTTCCCCAACTAAGGAAGGGTTATTCTGCATGGCCTTGGGAGTTCCTGGAGGAAATACATACGGTGACAGAGAAGACGTTCAAACTCCACACAGAGACCACTGGAGAGCAGAATCACGCTGAGCTGAGGAAGCAGCTCCACCAGTTGCTCCAACTAGCTGCCCGTCTCATCCATCACATTAATGGAAGTGATTTAAGAGGGTCCTCAAGAGCTACTTTTTCACTCAGAGTGTAGTCCATATGTGGAACAAGCTGACAAAGGAAGCTATCGAAGCACATAACATTACGACTTCCAAATAGCATTTGGACAGATATATAGGTAGGAAGGGCTCAGAGAGAAATGGGCCACATTGCAAACATATGGAACGTGGTCAGAATGCCAACTTGACAAGTTGGGCTGAAGGGGCTGGATAGCTCTCTGACTCTAAGAGAGGATTATGGTTGTTTTAATTTAAAGCCTGTTCTTCCAATCAGTGAAACACTTGATAACTCTGTAGCCTAATGCAATGCCCTCAAAGGTGTCTGGCTGATCTGTACGTTTGCAGTGCTCTGAGCATTAAATGCCATTGCTTTTATGAAGTTAGTGTTATTAGAAACAATGTCATCTCTCGCTGCAGAATAACGATTTGACCACTAGAGGGCATGCGGGGACCATCTATGAATGGATGTGGAAGACACAGGATAATTTCATTCCAAAAAGGAAGAAAGATTCTAAGGGGAGTAAGAGGCAACCGTGGCTGACAAGGGAAGTTAGGGATGGAATAAAACTAAAAGAAAGGATGTATAACACAGCAAAGAGTAGCCGGAAGCCAGAGGATTGGGAAACTTTCATAAGACAACAGAAGGTAACAAAACAGGCAATACGGGCTGAAAAGATGAAGTACGAGGGGAAGCTGACCAAGAATATAAAGAAGGACAGTAAAAGCTTCTTTAGATATGTTGAGAGAAAAAGAGTAGCAAAGTCAAATGTGGGTCCCTTGAAGGCAGACACGGGTGAAATTATTATGGGTAACAAGGAAATGGCAGAAGAGTTGAACAGGTACTTCGGATCTGTCTTCACTAAGGAAGACACAAACAATCTCCCAGATGTACTGGAGGACAGAGGATCTAGGGTGGTAGAGAGGAACTGAAAGAAATTTTCATTAGGCGAGAAATAGTATTGGGTAGACTAATGGGACTGAAGGATGATAAATCCCCTGGGCCTGATGGTCTGCATCCCAGGGTCCTCAGGGAGGTGGCACTAGAAATAGTGATCATTGGTGATCATTTTCCAATGTTCAATAGATTCGGGATCAGTTCCTGTGGATTGGAGGATAGCTAATGTTATCCCACTTTTCAAGAAAGGAGCGAGAGAGAAAATGGGGAATTACAGACCAGTTAGCCTGACATCGGTCGTGGGGAAGATGCTGGAGTCAATTATTAAAGAGGTAATAACGGTGCATTTGGATAGCAGTAAAAGGATAAGTCCAAGTCAGCATGGATTTATGAAAGGAAAATCATGCTTGACTAATCTTCTGGAATTTTTTGAGGATGTGACAAGTAAAATGGATGAAGGGGAGCCAGTGGATGTAGTGTATCTAGACTTTCAGAAAGCCTTTGATAAGGTCCGGCACGGGAGATTGGTGACTAAAATTAGAGCACATGGTATTGGGGGTAGGGTGTTGGCATGGATAGAAAATTGGTTGGCAGACAGGAAGCAAAGAGTAGGAGTAAACGGGTCCTTTTCAGAATGGCAGGCAGTGGCGAGTGGAGTGCCGCAAGGCTCGGTGTTGGGGCCGCAACTGTTTACCATATATATTAATGATTTGGAAGAGGGAATTAGAAGCAACACTAGCAAGTTTGCGGATGACACAAAGCTGGGTGGCAGTGTAAACTGTGAAGAGGATGTTAGGAGGTTGCAGGGTAACCTGGACAGGTTGAGTGAGTGGGCAGATGCGTGGCAGATGCAATATAATATAGATAAATGTGAGGTTATCCACTTTGGCGGCAAAAACAAGGAGGCAGATTATTATCTCAATGGAGTTAGGTTAGGTAAGGGGGAGGTGCAGCGAGACCTGGGTGTCCTTGTACACCAGTCACTGAAAGTTGGCGTGCAGGTACAGCAGGCAGTGAAGAAAGCTAATGGAATATTGGCCTTCATAACAAGAGGATTTCAGTATAGGAGTAAAGAGGTTCTGCAGTTGTATAGGGCCCTGGTAAGACCACATCTGGAGTATTGTGTACAGTTTTGGTCTCCTAATTTGAGGAAGGACATCCTTGTAATTGAGGCAGTGCAGCGTAGATTCACGAGATTGATCCCTGGGATGGCGGGACTGTCATATGAGGAAAGATTGAAAAGACTAGGCTTGTATTCACTGAAGTTTAGAAGGATGAGAGGGGATCTTATAGAAACATATAAAATTATAAAAGGACTGGACAAGCTAGATGCAGGAAAAACGTTCCCAATGTTGGGCGAGTCCAGAACCAGGGGACACAGTCTTAGAATAAAGGGGAGGCCATTTAAAACTGAGGTGAGAAAAAACGTTTTCATCCAGAGAGTTATGAATTTGTGGAATTCTCTGCCACAGAGGGCAGTGGAGGCCAAATCACTGGATGGATTTAAGAGAGAGTTAGATAGAGCTCTTGGGGCTAGTGGAATCAAGGGATATGGGGAGAAGGCAGGCACGGGTTATTGATTGGGGACGATCAGCCATGATCACAATGAATGGCGGTGCTGGCTCGAAGGGCCGAATGGCCTCCTCCTGCACCTATTTTCTAAGTTTCTATGTTACCCAGTCAGGCTGCAGATAGAGAGACTATAAACACAAAGTGCTGGAGTAACTCAGTGGGTCAAGCAGCATCTCTGGAGAGAAAGGATGGGTGATGTTTCGGGTGGGGACCCTTCTTCAGACTGAAAGTAAAGGGGAGGGAACTGGAGGTAAGAAAAGGCCAAAACAAAGCAGGGCCGGCAACAGATGACCAAGGAAGGGTGGAGCTCATAATGGTCCATTGTTGGCTGTGGAAGAGGTGACAATGAAGGGATGCAAGGATGTGAACAGTGGAACTAGTAGGATGACTAGCGTAGGGGGTGGGGTTTGAGAGGGAATGCAGTGGTTACTTGAAATGAGAGAAATCAACGTTCAAGGCACTGGGTTGAGTACTGTGATCACCGCACTGTGATGTCAATGAAGAGGTGCAAAAGCGATTCAGCAGGTATTGCTTGGGATGGGGTGTTTCAGTTATGAGGAGAGACTGTTGCCCTTGGAGTTGGAGTTGAGACTGACAACAAGTAGCTGAATGCAAAGTTCTGAGGGACATAGCCAGGGTCGGTAGAAACTAGTCCCCATTGATAAGGGTCTGACATCAGAGGGTTCAAGGAGGGTGTACGAAGTTTGGAGAGGATCCACGGAAGAATCCTTTCACCCATAGGGTGGCTGAAATCGGGAACATGCTGACTGAGAGGTGCTGGAGGCAGAGGTACTCACACATTTAAAACACATCTGGACGAGCAGCTGAATCACTGTGCCAAAGACCAAGTGCTGGAAAAACAGTGTTAATGTAGAGGTACTTGATGGTTAGCATGGACCTGGTGTCTCTGGGCAGCAGCACTGTATGGCAATGCCCATGTGGCTGGTGTTGCTCTGTTTTATGCCAGGAATGTCCCTTCTGACTAATGACCACTGGGGCAAGATTCCTCTCAACTGATCTCTTGTTTTGTTTAAACCGTGCAGTCAGAAACAGTTTGAATAAATACTTGCGTAGAAAGGAACCGCAGATGCATAGATGCTTGGATAAATATTAATTCATAATTTATATACACACACACGCACGCACGCACGCACGCACGCACGCTCACACACACACACACACACACACACAACATGCACACACACACACACACACACACACACACACACACACACACACACACACACACACACACACACACACACACACACACACACACACACACACACAACATGCACACACACACAACATGCACACACACACACACACACACACACACACACACACACACACACACACACACAACATGCACACACACACAACATGCACACACACACACACACACACACACACACACACACACACACACACACACACTCAACATGCACACGCACACGCACACGCACACGCACACGCACACAACATAAACACACACACACACCATACACACATATACTATCATATATATAATTATATGTTATTATATTATATACCTATTATATTATATATATACTGTTATACTTGGATAACTATAAATACTTTGATAGGTGACGTTTTGGGTTGGGACCCTTCTTCTGTCTGAGGAAGGCTCCTGACCCGAAATGTCTCCTATCCATGTTCTCCGGAGATGCTGCCTGACCTGCTGAGTTACTCCAGCACTTTTTATTTGCGTAAAGCAGCATCTGCAGTTCCTTATGTCTGATTAAATGCGTGTTGACAGTGCGATGTAATGGAAGCTAGTTTTTATTTATTCACTCACTCACTCTGGCATGGCCTAACTCCTAACGCCAACCCCCAACACCCCTGAGATGCCAGAAGTGGGTTGCCCCCTTGACCCTCTGTGCTGTTCAAGGTGAAGGGTCTCCCGCAGAGCTGTTGGGAAGGGATTTCCAGGATTCAGACCCAGTGATTACAACAACAAAAACAACGTGTTCGCCAAAGCATTCTTGGCCACCGATTATCTGAGTACATTTTGGCTTTGGAGTTTACTGTTGAATTCCAAGTGGGGAATCCTGTGACCGACCACATGCTTGCTCCTGCTGCACTCCTGGATGTGGGCGTAGGTTGCAGCTTTACACCTGCTCATTCCCCTCCTCATTTTATTGTGACGTGAGGACGGGAATAGGAGGAAGCCCTGAAAATAAAAATAAATCCCTGCAGATGCTGGAAATCTAAAAGAACAGAAGTCGCTGGAAGCAGTAGACAATAGACAATAGACAATAGGTGCAGGAGGAGGCCGTTCGGCCCTTCGAGCCAGCACCGCCATTCAATGTGATCATGGCTGATCATTCTCAATCAGTACCCCGTTCCTGCCTTCTCCCCATACCACCTGACTCCGCTATCCTTAAGAGCTCTATCCAGCTCTCTCTTGAATGCATTCAGAGAATTGGCCTCCACTGCCTTCTGAGGCATAGAATTCCACAGTGAGCAGGTCAGACCGAACCACGGGAGGAGAAACAGCCAATGGTCAAAAGCTGATCATCAGAACTTGTTAAACGAGGACGTGTCTGCAATGTGACCTGACTCCATTTACTCACACTTCCCTGTAATCTCTTATTTCAATAGTTACTAATTTGTCACGTACCTAGATACAAGTCAAGAGTGTTTCATTGTCATATGTTCCAAATGGAACAATGAAATTCTTATTTGCAGCAGCACATCTGATATGTAAATATCTTCTTCTTCTTAGGCCCCCCTCGGTCATGGCTGCCCATGGGTGATGCATCCTAGTTGGCTGCTTGCTCCACACCTCAGCTACAGCAGCGTCGCTTGTGGCTGAAGAGACCAATGCGGGAGTGACCGTCTCTGTGGCAAAGGTCACATTTGTGTGTGGTCTCTGGTCTGTTGACATTGTTGCGCTCCTTTCTGCGTGCCCGCTTGTCTGCCGCTGCGTTCATCAGTTTCTCTTCCTCCGTTTTGAGATGTTGGTTCAGGGTACCTCTCCACCTTGTGCGGTCAGCTGCAAGGCTCTCCCAGGACTCCACATCGATGTCGAGCGCCTTCAAATCTCTCTTGCAGACATCCTTGTAACGTACCTGGGGGCGGCCGATGGTTCTCCTCCCAGATGTCAGCTCTCCATAGAGGATATCTTTTGGGATACGGCCATCCTCCATGTGGTGGATGTGGCCCAGCCACCACAGCCTACACTGCCTGAGTAGAGTGGACATACTCGGAAGGCCAGCGCGAGACAGAATCTTGGCGTTGGACACCCTGTCTTGCCAGGATATACCCAGGATATGGCAGATGCTTCTAATGTGGAAGGTGCTGAGTCTTCTCTCCAGTCTGGCACATGTAGTCCATGTCTCACTGCCATACAGCAGCGTGCTGTTGACACAGGCATTGTAGACTGCTATCTTTGTCTTCACTGTCAGCTTTGGATTGGTCCACACTCGAGTTGTGAGGCGAGCAAGAGTTGTAGCTGCCTTCCCGATCCTCTTGTCAATCTCTGTGTCCAAGGAGAGGTTGTCGGTGATGGTGGAGCCGAGGTACGTGAACTGATGGACGGCATCGAGTTCGTAGTCGTCGATGGTGATGACAGGCGGGGCCTCTGTATCCTGTCCCAGGACGTTCGTCTTCTTCAGGCTGATGGTCAGCCCGAAGTCCTTGCAAGCCCGATAGAAGTGGTCCATCAGTGACTGTAGTTCCTGCTGGATGTGGGACACAACTGCTGCGTCATCGGCGAACAACATGTCTCTGATGAGAGCTTCATGTACTTTTGTCTCGGCTCGGAGGCGGGTGAGGTTGAAGAGCCTGCCGTCTGATCTAGTATGCAGGATCCCCTCTGTTGCGGTGCCGAAGGCATGTTTCAGGAGCAGTGCAAAGAAAATCCCAAAGAGTGTGGGAGCGAGGACGCAGCCTTGTTTGACGCCACTGCGGATGTCGAAGGGCTCCGAGAAACTGCCATTGAACTGCACTGTCCCCTTCGTGTTGATGTGGAAGGATTCTATCATGCTCTGCAGTTTTGGTGGGCAGCTCTTTGGGAGACCCTTCAATAGACCATCTCTGCTGACGAAGTCAAACGCCTTGGTGAGGTCAATGAAAGCAATATACAGGGGTATCCGCTGTTCTCTGCACTTCTCCTGGAGCTGGCGAAGGGAGAAGACCATGTCTACTGTTGACCTTCCAGCTTGGAAACCGCACTGTGACTCTGGATAGACACGTTCTGCCAGCTTCTGCAGGCGGATCAAGATGACCCGAGCAAAGACCTTGCTGACGATGTTGAGGAGGGAGATGCCTCTGTTGTTGTTACAGTCGCTTCTCTCACCCTTGTTCTTGTAGAGGGTAATGATCATGGCATCCCTCATGTCCTGCGGTACAGCTCCTTCTTGCCAGCACTGGCAGAGGGCTTCATGCAAAGGAAGCAGTGAGGTAGTCTTGCAGTGCTTGATCAGGTCAGGGGGAATCCCATCGCTGCCTGGGGCCTTGCCTGAGGCCAGGCTGTCAATGGCCTTGTTGAACTCTTCTACCGTCGGCTCTCCATCTAACTCAACCATGGTCGGCAGGCACTCGATGGCGCCAAGGTGAGGGAGACACAGTGTTCTCTCTTGAATAGAGGTCGGAGTAGTGTTCCACCCATCTTACCATCTGCTGGCATTTGTTTGTGATTACTTCCCCAGTGGAGGTTTTGAGGGGGGCTGTCTTGCTCTGGACTGGTCCTAGTGCCTTCTTAATACCATCGTACATTCCCCTGATGTTCCCTGTTATGGCGGCCGTCTGGATGTCCTCACTACGCTGTGACCAGTACTCATTGGTGCAACGCCTGGCAGTCTGCTGAGCCTTGCTCCTGGCAGCCCTGAGGATCTGCAGGTTCTTCTCGATGGCTGACCGCTTGTACTCGGCTAGGGCGGCGCGCGGCGGGTGTCATTTCGGACGACTTGGCCTCAAACCAGTCGCGTGCCTTTGAGATCCTCTTTCCAATTCTAGCCAAGGCTAGAATTGAGATATGAGTCAAGCACAGGTAAGGAGGATTATCTTGGATAGGCAACTTGGTCAGCATGGATATGGTGGGCAGTTTGGGGAGAGGGCAGGAGAATGGAACACTTAATCAACCATGATCGAATGGCGGAGCAGATTTGATGGGCTAAATGGCCTAATACTGTTCCTAAATGTTATGAACTTAGAAATACTCTCTAGTGCTGCAAATTTCTACAACTCCACAATCCTACCTGTGTCTGCGTCTGTGACAATAAACCCAAGCCCTGTAAAGTAACAGGTTGATCTTCTGTGACATTGCTTATCTATGTTGAATTCGGTGCGAAAGATTTAAAGAGTGATAAATACTAAATAAAAATATTATGAACAGCTAAGGAACTTCTGGTGGAAATGTGAGGTTCTGGAATACGACAATTCCTGGTTGGAATAGAGATTTCTCAAACTGGTAAAAAAAAAATTACAATTCTTAGCCGCAGGTGTTAAGAAGTTAAAAGGGATATGAAACATAATCCTTTTTTGTGTGCACAGTGTGAATTATGACAGACTCAAACGTTTTTCATATGAAAGTATACTTTAGACAGAGAAAAAGATGATACAGAAGATTGAGCCAAACCTGTCTTCTCTCTGGTCAAATTTATTATTCATCCATTGGAAGCAGAGTTGAGGGGTCAGAGATTGATTTTCTATCCCACTATTTTGAAACAATATTTTATCAAAGGAAGACCTTTTTTTTGCCAGCTCTGCATGTTTTTGTTTACAAAGGCATTGTTTTACCCAGTAGCCTGTTATCTATCACCAAAGAGAGCATCTGATGTCCAATTTTCACACATAAGGTAAAGGATCAATGTCATTGTGTAAAAACTGGACAAGATCACCCTCTAGTGGGCAACCTGTTCCTTGCTCTTCTCTCAGTTTAGTTTAGTTTAGTTTAGTTTAGTTTTGAGATACAGCGTGGAAACAGGCCCTTAAGCCCACCGAGTCCACGCCGACCAGCGCTCACCCGTACGCTAGTCCTATCCTTACTCACTGGGGATAATTTACAGAAACCAATTAACCTACAAACCTGAAAATAGACACAAAATGCTGGAGTAACTCAGCAGGACAGGCAGCATCTCAGGAGAGAAGGAATGGGTGACATTTTGGGTCGAGACCCTTCTTCAACCTGCATGTCTTTGGAATACAGGAGGAAACCAGAGCACTTGGAGGAAACACACGCAGTCACAGGTACAATCTGGATTAAACCTGCCTCAAGTCTCCTGTAAACTTGTCTCTTCTCGCCTTAAAGCTCGGGGCGGCACAGTGGCGCAGCGGTAGAGTTGCTGCCTTACAGCGCCAGAGACCCGGGTTCGATCCTGCCTATGGGTGCTGTCTGTACAGAGTTTTCACATACTCCCCATGACCTGTGCGGGTTTGCTCCAGGTGCACCGGTTTCCTCCCACACTCCAAAGACGTACAGGTTTATGGGTTAATTGGCTTCGGTAAAATTGTACATTTACCCTGGTGTGTGTGTGGGATAGTGCTAGCGGGCGGTGATCACTGGTCAGCACGGACTCGGTGGGCCGAAGGGCCTGAGTCTGCACTGTATCTCTAAACTGTGTCTCTAAACTAAACTAAAACTAAGATGTGTTGGCATCCATCCATCTGCAAGTGATGGACCTGCTTTGATGACGTCCTACTTGGAGAGGGGAATGGTTGCATCTCCTGCTGCGGCTGACTAGGCCCGTCCTTAACAGGCCGACCTTCCCACAGCTTCCACAGGTGAAGTTGTCCCTGGACGTTGGATTGGGGAGTGTACTGCTGCCGCCGTCGACCATTTTATGGCTGTGGCACCTGGCCTCCAGGGTCTTGAACCATATGCTGCCATGGTGCTTCACACCCGCCTGGAGGTCTTTCCTCCACCTCCCCGGCTCCTCAGCAGCCATTTCCCAGTTGCCAGTGATGCTTAGAGACGCAGCATGGAAATAGACACTTCAGTTCCACGCCGACCACTGATCGCCCATTCACATGAGTTCTATATTATCCCACTTTCTCATCAACTCCCGACACACTCAGGGCAATTTTACAGCGGCCAATTAAACCTACAATTAACCTTCACGTCTTTGGAATGTGGGTGGGAACAGGAGCACCCGTAGCAAACCCACGCAGTCACAGGGAGCACGTGCACACTCCGCACAGACAGCACCAGGGGTCAGGATCCAACCCGGGTCTCTGGCGTTGTGGGGAAACGCTCTGTAATAGGACAGTTCTAAATGACATTCCTGCCACAAACTTTCATCACAAAGTATATGCTCATTAAAAAAATGTTTGAGTTCGACATAATCCCAGCTTTGCACACAAAAAAGGATCATTATGGGGGACCCCTACACCCCAGCAATGGACTGTTCCAGCTGCTACGGTCAGGCAAACGCCTCCGCTGTCACACTGTGAAAACAGAGAGGATGAGACGGAGTTTCTTCCCACAGGCCATCAGGACTGTTAACTCTCATATCACCAGGGACGGTATTAATTTATTTTTTGTGTTCAAATTTTTTTTTTCTCTATTGTGTTTTGTAGTTTTAGCACAATCCGCAGGCGTTGGCACTTTCATTTCACTGCACATCTTGTATATGTATGTGACAAATAAAGTTGACTTGATATCCCTTTTAACTTCTTAAGACCTGCAACTAAGAATTTCAATGGTTTATTTCCAGTTTGAGAAACCTCTATTCCAGCCAGGAATTGTAAAGATATTTTTTCATATGTTGTCATATTTGTTACGAGTAATTCCTCTACATCATGAGTTCAGCGTGTTAGTTTTATGGGACAAGGCGTTTCTTTACAAAGAGAAGGTTCATTAAGTGTGTGTTTTCTTTAAATATTTTTGTCTTTTGGCATTGATGGGGAGGTACAAATTTTCCAACACGTGACTGTAAAATGGTGTGGTACAAGAGTGCGATAATAGGATTCTGCAGAGGCTGCATGCAAATATTTTAATGTGTATTGCGACCTTCAAATGCATTTTGCATGATGGCAATCGGTAAAGGGGACGGCAGCTGACATTTGCCAATGGTTAAATAACAAATGGGAAATGGCATAGAGTGGTAGAGTCACACAGCATGGAAATAGGCCCTTCGGCCCAACTTACCCATGGCGACCAAGGTGCCCCATCTACGCTAGTCCCACCTGCCCTTGTTTGGTCCATATCCCTCTAAACCTTTCCTGTCTGTGTACTTGTCCAAATGTCTTTTAAATGTTGTTATAATGTTAATTAATGCAGTTAAATGCATTACACAACAAAGCCACAGGTTGATGTTGATTATAACTGAAAGAAAATGTGCCTCTATCAATGAAAAGCAGTAAAATGGTGTTCTTGCTGATATGGTATGCAGTAAGTCAGTAGTCAATACTGAAAGCAGCCTGACAGCCTACCCTGCAATGCAGTGCAATGGTGAACAAAGAGCACTGAAACACGCAGTCAGAGATACCTGTGGCATAGGCAATCTTATTTGTACGTGAGCAGTGGTAGTTTAGTTTAGTTTAGATTATCATTGTCACATGTACAGTGAACAGCTTTTGTGGCGCGCTATCCGGACAAAGAAAAAGCTTTCCATGATTACAATCAAGCCGTCCACAGTGTACACATACTGGATAAAAGGTATAACACTTTGTGCAAGATTAAGTCTGGTTAAAGCTAGTTCAAAGGGCTCCAATGAGGAAGATGGAATGTCAGGACCGAACTCTAGCTGGTGAGAGGATGGTTCAGTTGCCTGATAACAGCTGGGAAGGAACTGTTCCTGATGTTGGGCTTCGACCCGAAACATTGACCATTCTGTCGGAATAATTTACACGTGACCTGAGTGAGAGTAAACCTCGTCTTTATTCGCAATAACTTGTCAGACAAGGAGAACATTCATATTTCATATTTCATATTTCAGATACAGCATGGAAACAGGCCTTTTCGGCCCACCAAGTCCGCGCCGCCCAGCGATCAAGTAAGAGACTGTTCTGCTACCCAAAGCAGGCAGCATTTGTGTATCATTTTTGATAGCATAAATATAAGATCGTCACATACATTTATTTACAAGGTTTACTATTGTGATCCAGCGTTCTGTAATTTCCCCTCAAAAACAAGGTATGAAGGCGTTCAATCTGTTGACTTTGTGGGCCACTTGAACCAGACATGTTTAGCCTGGAGCAACTTCTCTGTTCAACTCACACAGAATGAAGTGCTGCCCACCTTTAAGATAAAATGGAAGAGCAGCTCAGTTCTTCCCACAATTCCCTTTCTGTTTGCCGCAGTTGTAGTTACAGTTTGCTGCAAAGTTCAAGGGGTGGCGCAGTGGCGCAGTGGTAGAGTTGCTGCCTTGCAGCGCCAGAAATCCTGACTACGGGTGATGTCTGTACAGAGTTTGTACGTTCTCCCCATGACCGCGCGGGTTTTCTCCGGGTGCTCCAGTTTCCTCCCACACTCCAAAGGCGTGCAGGTTTATAGGTTAATTGGCTTTGGTAAAAATTCGGTTTTGGTAAAAATTGGAAACTGTCCCTAGTGTGCGGGATAGTGCTAGAGTATGGGGATTGTTGGTCGGTGTGGACTCGGTGGGCCAAAGGGCCTGTTTCTCTAAATTAAAACTAAAAATAAATTCCTTTCCATCATCGATACTGCTCACCCTGCTGAGCTCCTCCAGGAGATTGCTCAGGGGCAACTGGACAGAAACGTGAATGAACGAGGCATCAAATATGGAACTAATGTAGGCAAGTGTGATTACTATAGGCATAGGCATGATGTTCAGCACAGGCCCGGTGGGCTGAAGGGCCTGTTTCTATGCTGCATCACTCTGTCCGAGAGTTACTTCTTGCATAAAACAGTAAAACCTAAAAATTTAATATAAAAAGAAGAGAGGCATAGATAGGGTAGACAATCATAAAGTATCATTCAACCTTTCTCTCCGGGTGGAAATGTCCAACACTAGGGGGCATTGCTTTAAGGTGAGAGGGAGAAAGTTTAATGGAGACGTGCGGGGCAAGTTTTTTACACAGCGTGGTGGGGGCCTGGAATGCATTGCCCGAGGTGGTGGTGAAGGCAGATACTTCTCCCTGTCTGATAACAAGGGATGAGTTACTAGATGAACCCCAGGAAACAGAAGTCACTGCAGATAGTTGTGTGAATGTAATTTTTGGAGTAATGCAGGACGACAGATTTCAAGACCACAATGCACAATGAGATGCATTGGCACAACAGCGTAGTGAATGTCGAATGGTGCTAAGTGAAGACAAAGTGAAACTTTGGAGGAAAGGAGTTCCTATTATTGTACTTTTTTTGGAATAAGGAATTAGTTTCATAGAGTCATACAGTGTGGAAAAGAAGTCCTTCAGCCCAACATAAAGTATACCCTGATAAAGTGTAATTCATTCAACTTGCCCACGCCGACCGACATGCCCCATCTACACTAGTCCCACCTGCCTGCATTTGCCCCATTTTCCTCCAAACCTATCCAATTCATGTCTAAATGTTTCTTAAACGTTGTGATAGTACCTGCCTCAACTTCCTCCTCTGGCAGCTCGTTCCATACACCTACCACCCTTTGTGTAAAAAATGTGCCCCTCAGGATCCCATTACATTTGTCCCCCTCCCTCACCTTAAACCTAGGATCAAGATGGTGGAATGTCTTCATCCACACTTTGATTCATGGTTGAACTAAGGTTGTTTGCTTGACTGCAGGCCTGATTCTATTGGCTTGGCATGACATCTGAGATAAAACATTGCATTAAGATCTTTGGTTCATTGGAGTTTGGCAAGAATGTCCATTTATACATGTCATTGTGGCTGGGGCGTGGGTGAAATCTGGTGTAGATTCATGTTAGTTTCATGGCTATCGGAATATGAATACTTTGTCACATGTGACTAAGCACAGTGAGATTCTTTGCTTGCATACACAATGTATACAAATATATTAATTATTTATTAATCGTTAATCATGTATACAAATTATTAATGTGGTTAGACTTACTTCATGTATTATTAATGGAATTTTGAAGGAACTTCAGATAATGTTTACCACATTGGAGATGCCAGACCTGTTACTTACTGATAATGGACCCCACTTTCCATCCACAGAGTTTGCACTGTTTACTAACCCATGCTTTGTGTGGCCCATGACACCGCTACATTTCCAGTGCTAAATCACTTCTGGAAATTGGCACTGGTTTAACTTTGAGTTGGAGTTTAAATTTAGTTGAAGTTTAAGTCTAAAGATACAGCATAGATACCTGCCCTTCAGCCCACCGAGTCCCTGCTGACCATCAATCCCACTAGTCCTGTGTTATCCTACTTTCGCATCCACTCCCCACACGTCTTTGGAGTGTGGGAGGAAACCGGAGCACCTGGAGGAACCCCTAGTGGTCAGAGGGAGAACGTGCAAATTGCACACAGACAGCATCTAAGGTCAGGATGGAATCTGTGCCTGTGGCACTGTGAGGCAGCAGCTCTACCAGCTGTGCCACTGTGCTGCCCAATAATGCCGCCGCTGATGGAGCTGGACCTTCCGACCAGTAAACTTGTCATTTAGAGACTTGTAAGATGCACAGAGAAGCTCTGATATGAGGTTAGAGCCTGATCATGGAATATGCATGAGTTGGTTTATCTTGATGCACTGCCCATGAATGAAATGCCTGAGATTGAGCCCTGTTCTGAAAATGACCAGTGATTCTTTGGAAGTGCCCGATCTCCAAAGACACAACAACTAAACCAGACACAACTCCCACATTCCAAAGACATGTGGGGCAAGGACTTTTACAGAGAGAATGGTAGGTGCTTTGAATGAGCTGCCAAAGGTGATGGTAGAATTCCCAGCGTATCCAACAAATTATCCTCCAACATTTCCGTCACTTCCAACGGGACCCCACTACTGGCCACATCTTCCCATCTCCTCCCCTTTCTGCCTTCTGCAGAGACCGTTCCCTCCGTAACTCCTCGGTCCACTTGTCCCTTCCTACCCAAACCACCCTCTCCCCGGGCACTTTCCCCTGCAACCGCAGGAGATGCAACACCTGTCCCTTTACCTCCCCCCCTCGACTCCATCCAAGGACCCAAACAGACTTTCCAGGTGAGACAGAGGTTCACCTGCACCTCCTCCAACCTCATCTATTGTATCCGCTGTTCCAGATGTCAACTTCTCTACATCGGCGAGACCAAAAGCAGGCTCGGCGATCGTTTCGCTCTACGCCTACGCTCAGTCCGCCCTAACCAACCTGATCTCCCGGTGGCTGAGCACTTCAACTCCCCCTCCCACTCCCAGTCTGACCTTTCTGTCATGGGCCTCCTCCAGTGCCATAGTGAGGCCCACCACAAATTGGAAGAACAGCACCTCATATTTCGCTTGAGCAGCTTACAGCCCAGCGGTATGAATAGTGACTTCTCTAACTTTAGATAGCTCCTCTGCCCCTCTCTTCCCCTCCCCCTTCCCAGTTCTCCCACTGTCTTCCCGTCTCCACCTATATCCTTTCTTTGTCCCACCCCCCTGACATCAGTCCCAAGGGTCTCGACCCAAAACGTCACCCATTCCTTCTCTCCAGAGATGCTGCCTGACCTGCTGAGTTACTCCTGCATTTTGTGAAACCTTCGATTTGTATCAGCATCTGCAGTTATTTTCCTACACAACTAAACCAGCTGTAGATGCCATCAATGGTCTGCTACTGATCTGAGATGCTGTGCATACTGCCAGTGAGATGAAGGGTAATCCTGTATTCAATCCCAACCTTGGGTGCTGTCTGTGCAAAGCTTTTATATTTTGTACGTAGGTACATATCTGTGACCTAGTGGGTTTCCTCCAGGTGCTCTGGTTTCCTCCCACATTCCAAAGACATGCGGGGCATGGATTTTTACAGAGAGAGTGGTAGGTGCTTTGGATGAGCTGCCAAAGGTGATGGTAGAATTGAGATGGTAAGTTACTTGGCCTCTGTAAGTTACTTGGCCTCTGTAAGTTACTTCGCCCTGAGTATGTCGGGAATAGATGAGATAGTTAGATAACATAGAACGAGTGTGAACGGGTGCGGACTCGGTGGGGCTTAGGGTCTGTTTTCATTCTGTATCTTTCAATCATTTGTTGAGAGATTATATGAGGCTGGGAAGGCTGCTGGCGAAAAAATATTGTCCCGACCACATTTATCAGCAACAAGACATATGGCGGTGGTTCGATCCCGACTATGGGTGCTGTCTGTGTGGAGTTTGTACGTTCTCCCTGTGACCTGCATGGGTTTTCTCCGGGAGCTCTGGTTTCCTCCCACACTCCAAAGGCGTATCCGTTTGTAGGTTAACTGGTAAAATTGTAAAATTGTTCCCAGTGTGTGTAGGATGGTCCTAGCGTGTGGGGATCACTGGTCTTTGCAGACTTGGTGGGCCGAAGGGCCTGTTTCTGCACTAGATCCCTAAACTCATCTAGACTAAAACTGATTGGAATTGTTTTTGTGCTGGAAGTTCATCATAACTGACAATTAAAACACTAGATAATCCAATTGCCATCCCAATTGCTACTTACCACATGCTTTGCTTTTACAATAATGTTATCTTTATCTTTTTTAGAACCTGATTTAGCTTTCTTGACGGATAACGTCTTCTGCGACACATTGGTCTCTTCATTTCCATCACCGCTGATTGCTCTGGGTAGGAAAGTACTTACAGGGTATCACAGCCACAAGGAAAGCCATTATTCACAGCAAGCGCTGAAGGAACCATTTATGATTCCTGCTCAATTTGAATGCAAGCATGGCAACCATGTGCAAGCCTGAGCTGATGGGATTAATTCACCGTAGCTGGTAATTGCAGTGGATGAAATGATGTGCAAAAATTATGTTCAAAATTACAATGCCAGTTAAATTAGTGAGGCTTGAAATCAACTGAACTTGAGTTAAATGTTGTGTATCTCAATAAAATCTATCATCACCAAGTTACTTTCCAAATTCATTGTTTGCTTAATTAGCCTTCAACACCCGCGTTTTATTTATATGTTATGGCTTTGAGGTTTTATTTTTTATTTGGTGTAAGTTTTGTTTGGTTCTTAATTGATCTTTGTCCTCTGTTGCTTTATTCAAACATGATTATTCTAGGATACATTGATATGGTTTCTTAGACTATCACGGCATGAAGGAACAACTGCAAGGATTTCCTTTCAATCCTTTATTGTGGTCTATTTCTCAGAGAGAACAGAGTGCCTGTTGCCTGTGGTGTAGAAGCACGCTGTGTCTAACGTGGAATCATAGTCACACAGCAGAGAAACAGGCCCTTTGGCCCATCATGTCCATGCTGGCTACGTTTATCCTGTTCCCCATGAAGGAGGGCGAGCTCTGGCACAGAGGCAGGCACTAGCTGATGAAAGTTAATACAGCGAAGCATGAACTGATGTACTGACACACTGAAGCAGCAAGAATAACGAGCGAGGGAGTCAAGGGGAGGTGATAAGGTCATGTGATAGGAGTAGAATTAGGCCATTCGGCCCATCAAGTCCACTCTGCCATTCAATCATGGCTGATCTATCTCTCCCTCCTAACCCCATTCTCCTGCCTTATCCCCATAATCTCTGACACCCATACTAATCAAGAATCGATCTATCTCTGTCTTAAAAATATCCACTGACTTGGCCTCTCTCTACAGCCTTCTGTAGCAAAGAATTCCACAGATTCACCACCCTCTGACTAAAGAAATTTATCTTCATCTCCTTCCTAAAAGGTCATTTAATTCTGAGGCTGTGACTTCTAGTTCTAGACTTACCCACCTGTGGAAACATCCTCTCCACAACCATTCTATCCAAGCCTTTCACTATTCTGGACGTTTCAATGAGGTCCCCCTCATTCTTTTAAACTCTAGTGAGTACAGGCCCAGTGCCGACAAACACTCATGAAAGTTTAACCTACTCATTCCTGGGATCATTCTTGTAAACCTCTTCTGGACCCTCTCCAGAGCCAGTACATCCTTCCTCAGATATTGCTCACAATATTCCAGGTGTGGCACAGCCAACAACGGGCCATTGTGGGAAACAAGTGTCGACTGGGCGATTGTTTCGCTGAACACCTACGCTCAGTCCACCTTGGATACGAGATCTCCCGGTTGCCAAAGATTTAAACGTTACTTCCCACTCCCACGCTGACCTTTCTGCCCTGGGCCTCCTCCACCGTCAGAGTGAGGCCACAAGCAAATTGGAGGAACAGTACCTCATATTTCTCTTGGGCAGTTTACAACAATAGACAATAGACAATAGGTGCAGGAGGAGGCCATTCGGCCCTTCGAACCAGCACTGCCATTCAATGTGATCATGGCTGATCATTCTCAATCAGTACCCCGTTCCTGCCTTCTCCCCATACCCCCTGACTCCGCTATCCTTAAGAGCTCTATCTAGCTCTCTCTTGAATGCATTCAGAGAATTGGCCTCCACTGCCTTCTGAGGCAGAGAATTCCACAGATTCACAACTCTCTGACTGAAAAAGTTTTTCCTCATCTCAGTTCGAAATGGCCTTCCCCTTATTCTTAATCTGTGGCCCCTTGTTCTGGACTCCCCCAACATTGGGAGCATGTTTCCTGCCTCTAACGTGTCCAACCCCTTAATAATCTTATACGTTTCGATAAGATATCCTCTCATCCTTCTAAATTCCAGTGTATACAAGCCTAGTCGCTCCAGTCTTTCAACATATGATAGTCCCGCCATTCCGGGAATTAACCTAGTAAACCTACGCTGCACGCCCTCAATAGCAAGAATATCCTTCCTCAAATTTGGAGACCAAAACTGCACACAGTACTCCAGGTGCGGTCTCACTAGGGCCCTGTACAACTGCAGAAGGACCTCTTTGCTCCTATACTCAACTCCTCTTGTTATGAAGGCCAACATTCCATTGGCTTTCTTCACTGCCTGCTGTACCTGCATGCTTCCTTTCAGTGACTGATGCACTAGGACACCCAGATCTCGTTGTACGTCCCCTGTTCCTAACTTGACACCATTCAGATAATACTCTGCCTTCCTATTCTTACCACCAAAGTGGATAACCTCACACTTATCCACATTAAACTGCATCTGCCATGCATCCGCCCACTCACACAACCTGTCCAAGTCACCCTGCAACCTCATAGCATCTTCCTCACAGTTCACACTACCACCCAGCTTTGTATCATCTGCAAATTTGCTAATGGTACTTTTAATCCCTTCATCCAAGTCATTAATGTATATTGTAAATAGCTGGGGTCCCAGCACCGAGCCTTGCGGTACCCCACTAGTTACTGCCTGCCATTCTGAAAGGGACCCATTTATCCCCACTCTTTGCTTTCTGTCTGTCAACCAATTTTCTATCCATGTCAGTACCCTACCTCCAATACCATGTGCTCTAATTTTGCCCACTAATCTCCTATGTGGAACCTTGTCAAAGGCTTTCTGAAAGTCAAGGTACACCACATCCACCGGCCCTCCCCTGTCAATTTTCCTGGTTACATCCTCAAAGAATTCCAGAAGATTAGTCAAGCATGATTTCCCCTTCGTAAATCCATGCTGACTCGGAACGATCCTGTTACTGCTATCCAAATGCTCCGCAATTTCGTCTTTTATAATTGACTCCAGCATCTTCCCCACCACTGATGTCAGACTAACTGGTCTATAATTTCCCCGTTTTCTCTCTCCCTCCTTTCTTAAAAAGTGGGACAACATTAGCTACCCTCCAATCCACAGGAACTGATCCTGAATCTATAGAACATAGGGAAATGATCACCAATGCGTCCACAATTTCTAGAGCCACCTCCTTAAGTACTCTGGGATGCAGACCATCAGGCCCTGGGGATTTATCAGCCTTCAGTCCCATCAGTCTACCCAACACCATTTCCTGCCTAATGTGGATTTCCTTCAGTTCCTCCGTCACCCTAGGATCTCTGGCCACTAGAACATCTGGGAGATTGCTTGTATCTTCCTTAGTGAAGACAGATCCAAAGTACCGGTTCAACTCGTCTGCCATTTCCTTGTTTCCCATAATAAATTCCCCCGCTTCTGTCTTCAAGGGACCCACATTTGCCTTGACTGTTTTTTTCCTCTTTTCATACCTAAAAAAGCTTTTACTATCCTCCTTTATATTATTGGCTAGTTTACCCTCGTACCTCATCTTTTCTCCCCGTATTGCCTTCTTAATCATCTTCTGTTGCTCTTTAAAAGAGTCCCAATCCTCTGGCTTCCCACTCTTCTTTGCTTTGTTGTACTTCTGCTCTTTTATTTTTATGCTGTCCTTGACTTCCCTTGTCAGCCACGGGTGTCTCTTACTCCCCTTGGAATCTTTCCTCCTCTTTGGGATAAATTGATCCTGCAACTTCTGCATTATTCCCAGGAATACCTGCCATTGCTGTTCCACCGTCTTCCCTGCTCGGGCCTTCTTCCAGTCAATTCTGGCCAGCTCCTGCCTCATGCCTCTGTAATCCCCTTTGCTGTACTGTAATACTGACACTTCTGATTTTCCCTTCTCCCTCTCAATTTGTAGAGTAAAACTTATCATATTGTGATCACTGCCTCCTAATGGCTCTTTTACCTCGAGTTCCCTCGAGTTACCTCGAACCCAGCTCCAAAGACGTACAGGTATGTAGGTTAATTGGCTGGGTAAATGTAAAAATTGTCCCTAGTGGGTGTAGGATAGTGTTAATGTACGGGGATCGCTGGGCGGCACGGACTTGGAGGGCCGAAAAGGCCTGTTTCCGGCTGTATATATATGATATGATATGATATGAATATTGTTTTCTCAGTCTGAAGGTCTCGACCTGAAAAGTCACCTATTCCTTTTTTCCAAAGATGCTGCCTGACCCATTAAGTTACTCCAGCATTTTCATAGACCATAAAATTATAAGTGACAGGAGTAGAATTAGGCCATACAGCCAATCAAGTCTACTCCGCCATTCAAACTCTCCCTCCTAACCCCATTCTCCTGCCTTCTCCCCATAACCTCTGACACCCGTACTAATCATTTTGTGTCTATCTTCGGTGTAAACCACCATCTGCAGTTCCTTCCTGCACTACTAATTTACCAATACTAATTTCTTTAAGTCTATCATTCTCATTTTAACAGATCATTCTTAGCCAACCTTTAGCTCCTAATCTGAAAAAATGCTAATGTTTTCTTTAAATTAAATCTTAATGCTTCAAAAATCTGATCATTTTCCAAGCCAGGCAAATTTGAACAGTCATCTGTGTTAAACAAATTAAATTAACCTTTGGAAACTAATTAGTTTTCATGCTTGATAAAGAGCTTTACTGAGAGTGCATCAGGTTGCAAAAAGAAAACTGCAAGCTGACTGGGAGCCAATGAATGTTTCTTCAAACAGGGAAGACCTGTGGTGAATTGTAATACCCCTTGAAGCAGGAGGGAGAAGTAATCCCTATATTCAGGCTGACAAGCGTTGGAATATCACGGGGTTGTCCAAAGACCAATTTTAATTTGTGGATGAGACAGAGTTCAGACAAGGAGATAAGGAGAACGGGATGAATATTGACTTCTCTAACTTCAAGTGACCCTTGCTTTCCCTCTCCCTCCATCCCTCCCCCATCCTAGTTCACCGACCAGTCTGACTGCCCTGCTTTAAATTTTATCTTTGTATTCTTCATTGTCACCTTCCCCGAGCTAACAATGATCTATTCTACATTCTCCTTGTACATTCTCATTCTCCCCGTCCCCTTCGATGTCTGATACGTTTTCACACCGTAACCTTCCATATCTCTGTCTCCCTCTCCCCTGACTCTCAGTCTGAAGAAGGGTCTCGACCCGACACGTCACCCATTCCTTCTCTCCAGAGATGCTGCCTGTCCCGCTGAGTTACTCCGGCATTTTGTGTTTATCCCCATCTACACCAGTTCCACCCACCTGCGTTCGGCCCATATCCTTTTCAACCTATCCTATCCATGTACCTGTCTAAATGTTTCTTAAATGTTGCAGTAATACCTGCCTCAACTACCCTCTCAGGGAGATTGTTCCATACTCCCACCACCCTTTGTAAAAAAAAAGTTACCCCTCAGGTTCCCATTGAATCTTCCCCCCCCCCCCCCCCCCCCCCCCCCCCCCCCCCCCCACCTTAAACCTATGCCCGCTGGTTCTTGATTCCCCTAGACTGGGCAAAAGACTCTGTGCATCTATCTGATAATTTCCTATGATTTTGCACACCTCTATAAGATCACCCCTCAACCTCCTGCACTCCAGGGAATAGAGTCCTAGCCTGCTCAACCTCACCCGATAGCTCAGTCCCTCGAATCCTGGCAACATCCTGGTAAATCTTCGTTGCACCCTTTCCTGCTTAACAATGTCTTTCCTATAACATGCTCCTCAAGAACAGAATGGAAACAGGTCCTTTGCTATAAAACATCTTTCCTATAACATGGTGACCAGAAGTGAACACAATGCACTAAATGTGGCCTCACCAACATCTTATACAACTGTAACATGACTTCCCCACTTCTATACTCAAGACTGATGAAGGTCAATGTGCCCACGGTTAGGTATGGCCATGGTTTGCTGGGATCCTTGTGCCACGCGGCTTGATTGTGCTGGAGACAACACAGAGAATCTCTAACTTATGAGTAGTTAGTCACAATCTTTTTTAAGTAGCAATCTTTTTTTAAAGAAAACAAGAGGGCATACGTTTAAGGTGAGAGGGAGGAATTTGTTCAGTTTGGTTCAGCTTAGTTGAGTTGAGTTTATTGTTACGTGTACCGAGGTGCAGTGAAAAGCTTTTGTTGCATGTTATCCAGTCAGCAGAGAGAGACAATACATGATTACAATCGAGCCGTTTACAGTGTATAGATACATGATAAGGGAATAATGTTTAGTGCAAGGTAAAGCCAGCAAAGTCCGATCAAAGATAGTCCGAGGGCCACCAATGAGGTAGATAGTAGCTCAGGACTGCTCTCTAGTTGTGGTAGGATGGTTCAGTTGCCTGATAACAGCTGGGAAGAAACTGTCTCTGAATCTGGAAGTGGGTGTTTTCACACTTCTGTACCTTTTGCCTGATGGGAGAGGGGAGCAGAGGGAGTGGCCAGGGTGCAACTTAAAGGGGATCTGGGGGGTAAGTTCTTCTACACAGAGAGTTTTTGATATCTGGAACTTGCTGCTGGTGCTGATGGTGGAATCAGACACAATAACTACATTGAAGAGTTGGCAGTGAGGTGCAGTGGTGGAGTTGCTGCCTTGCAGCGCTAGACACCCGGGGTTTGATCCTGACTACGGGTGCTGTCTGTACGGAGTTTGCATGTTCTCCCCGTGACTGTGGTTTCCTCCCACACTCCAACGACGTGCAGGTTTGGCGGTTAATTGGCTTCTGTAAACTATAAATTAAATTGTCCTGAGTGTGTTGGATAGTGCTAGTGTATGGGGTGATCGCTGGTCAGCGCGGGCTCGGTGGGCCGAAGGGCCTGTTTCTGTGCTAAAATCTAAAGTAAAGTCTAAAGGCGATAGGTATGTATGCAGACACTTAAAAAGGCAAAGCTTAGAAGGACATGGTCTTATTGCAGGTAAATTGGGTTTGTTAGAAAGCACGGCATGGACGCGATGGGCTGAATGGCCTGTTTCTGCGCTGCACTGCTCTATGAATGCATGCTACCTCCTGCTGGCCCACACCCCAGTGCTGGTGAGTGTTTGGATTCTGCAAACACAGCCTGGCAGCACCAGCGCCCTTCATTTTAGTTAAACAAACTGTTACCTGGACACGTACAGGGTCACGTGTGGCTGCGCCTAACGGCTGCGGCTCTCTGGCAGTCTGTTTGTCTTTTTTCCTTTTTTTGTTTGTTTGTGCGTCGGTGTTGGGATGGTTTTTGTTTTTGTTTTTGGCAGTGTATGTGTGGGGTGGGGCGGGGGGCGGGGGGTGGTGGGGTGGGGTGGGGTGGGGGAAACCTTTCTTTTTTTAGGTCTCTTCCCCGGGGCGCGGCTCGGCCGCGGGGCCTTCCATCGCCCTGGCGTGGCTCGGCCGCGGAACGGTTCAGCGCCCGGCGTGGCCGCGGGGCCTTCCATCGCTCGGTGCGGCTCGGCCGCGGGACGGTTCAGCGCTCGGTGCGGCTCAGCCGTGGGGCCTTCCATCGCCCGCGGGGCTTTCCATCGCCCGGCGCGGCTCGGCCGCTGGACTTAACATCGCCGGCGCGGCTCGGCCGCGGGACTTAGCAGCGCCCGGTGCGGCTCGGCCGCGGGGCTTTCCATCGCCCGGCGCGGCTCGGCCGCTGGACTTAACATCGCCGGCGCGGCTCGGCCGCGGGACTTAGCAGCGCCCGGTGCGGCTCGGCCGCGGTGCCTTCCATCGCCCGGCGCGCCACGGCCGCTGGACTTAACATTGCCGGCGCGGCTCGGCCGCGGGACGTTTCAGTGCCCGGTGCGGCTCGGCCGCAGGGCCTTCCATCCCCTTGCGGGGGCTGTGCGGGTCGGTCGACTCGGTAGGGGTTGAGCTGCCTGTCTGTGGGCGTGGGGGGGAAGAGAGTGGAAGTTTTGTTGCCTTCCATCACAGTGAGGGGGTGTTTGGATTCACTGTGATGGATGTTTGTGTTGGGGTCGTGTGTCTTGTGTTCTTTTCTTTTTTGTTGTGTTCTGTGACTGCTGTAATTTCGTTCGGTACCTCGGTACCGAATGACAATAAAGTTCTGTATTACTAGGTGGATGGCAGGAAGGGCCAAACTAAGTTAGATTGAGTTTGAAGGAGAAAAAATTACTCCAGCCAAATTTCCATAGCAGGCAATTATACTTGCGTCAATTGAAAGTCACACCAATGCTGAACGTGGCAAAGGGTTTTGGAGCACCAGTGTAGAAATTCAGTGCGTTGTGTGTAATGTTGGAAGTTATGCATGCCACACTCTTATCTGGTAGCTCTGCGCCAGGAGCAGGTATATAAACATTCAATGTGCAAGCAAGCTGGCGGATGTGGCCTTAAAATGTAACAGTCAGCCTTCAGACTATACTTCAGACTTTAGAGATACAGCATGGAAACAGGCCCTTCGGCCCACTGAGTCCACGCAAACCAACGATCACACTAGCATTATCCTACACAATAGTGACAATTTACAATTTTTACCAAAGTTAATTAACCTACAAACCTGTACGTCTTTGGAGTGTGGGAAGAAACCGAAGCACCTGGAGAAAACCCACGCGGTCACGGGGAGAAAGTATAAACTCCGTACAGACAGCACCCGTAGTCAGGATTGAACCCAGATCTCTGGCGCTGTAAGGCAGTAACTCTACCGCTGTGCCACTGTGCTGCCCCAGCATTTGAAAGTTCGAGATAAATAGCCGGTGAGAATTGCAGAAGGTAAAAAAAGAGAACTTGGCAAACTATTTTCTTGCTAAAGTCTGATTTTTTTCCCCCCATCCTATTTTACCTCATTGGGATTTAACGTTAATGGTACAACTTCATAAATTTCCTTTTTAACTCATTTTATTGAGCAATCTGCGAAGCCCGTGAGTCTCTATTTCGACTGTCAAACGATTAAAGAAATGATCATGATTAATCTCGCAATTAAAATGTTTGATCCCAGTTCAATTTTGTTTAATTGCATATGTAATGTTTGCAATTGCTGCAGCCTTCCCATCATGCTTATTAATAATGAGATTAATATTGCAGTGAAGTATGTAGGAAGCTCGTAAAATGGCCATCAACCAAATCTCGCCGAAGCAGAGGGTTTCACAGCTTATGACTTTGGTTAGGCTTCCCCAGAGCATTTACAGTTTTATGTGTAGGAAGGAACTGCAGGTGCTGGTTTAAACCAAAGATGTTAATGTGTTGGTTGGTGTGGACTCGGTGGGTCGAAGGGCCTATTACCACGCTGCATCTCTAAACTAAACTAAACTGAACTGAACTAAACTAAACTAAACATTAGTTTGTTATTGAAGGTTGACACGGAAAGCTGGAGTAACTCAGCGGGACAGGCAGCATCTCTGGAGAGAAGGAATGGGTGACGTTTTGGGTCAAGACCCAAAATGGCCGTGCCTGCATGTGTAATATTTGCAGCAAGAATTTCATGGTTCAAGGTTCAAGGCTTGTCTATTGTCACATGTACCAATTAAGGTACAGTGAAATTCAGATTGCCATACAGTCATACCAATAAAGAGCAACAAGACACCCAAATACATTTTTAACATGAACATCCACCACAGCGACTCCCCCACATTCCTCATTTTGATGGAAGGCAAAAAAAGTTCAATCTTCTTCCCTTCTTTGTTCTCCCACAGTCGGGGCATTCGAACCTTCTGTTGTCGGGGCGATCTTGGCTCCCGCAACCGGCGGTCGATCCCTCCGCATCGGGGCGATCAAGCTCCCGCATCGGGGGGATCTCAGCTCCCCGCGACGGGCGATGGGCCTCCCGCTTCGGGGCTGGTCAAACCTCTTGCGGCTTGGAGCTTCCCGGCATCAGTCTCTACCCGAGACTGCGAGCTCCTCGATATTGAAATCCGAAGGCCGCGGTTAGAGCGTCGATCCCAGGCTAAGGATCGCAGGCTCCGATGGTAAGTCCACGACCCTGTGGTGGGGCTCAAAGTCAGTCCCGAGCAAAGCCGCCAGCTCCATGATGTTAGGCCGCAGAGCGACCGGAGATACGATCCGGAAAACAATCGCATCTCCGGCAAGGTAAGAGATTGAAAAAAAAGTTTCCCCCGACACCCACCCCCCACATAAAACGAACCAGAGAACACTAAAACATACTCTTTAACTTGAAATAACAAACAGAAGAAAGGGCAGACTACGCAGTTTCATATGCGACAAGCAATGCACCATTGAACCAGAAAGAGCTTCACAATTTGCAATTCTCACACCTGTCTTTTCAACTCTGGCCTTTGTCCACCATCAAAACTCCCCTTCACCTGTATTCACCCATTGCCTGCCAGGCTTTGTCCTGCCCCTCCTCTCTTCCAGCTTTCTTCCCCCCACTATCAGTCTGAGGAAGGGTCCAAACCCGAAACGTCACCTGTTCCATTTCTCCAGAGATGCTGCCTGAGCCGCTGATGTTGCCCCAGCACTTTGTGTCTATCTTCAGTATAAACCGGCATCTGTGGTTTTACTGCACTACCTGCCCATTGGGATTTGGATGCATACATAGCAGAAGGGGCAAGAGACAGCACTACAGGATTTGTTGTCGGTAAAACCCCAATGATTTTAATTTGAGGTCACAAGCAAATGCCTAGGGATTGCTGAACGTCAGGAAAGTCAGAGGTGTACGTTTCTCCCCCAAGTTAGTTTAACTGATTTAGTGCTAGTGACTTTTTTCCATTCAAGAACCATACCACAACATCAACTTTATTTTATGAAGTGTATAAGTATCATGAGAGGAATAGATCGGGTAGATACACAGAGTCTCTTGCCCAGAGCAGGCGAATCGAGGACAAGAGGACATAGGTTTAAGGTGAAGGGGAAAAGATTTAATAAGAATCTGAGGGGTAACCTTTTCACACAAAGGGTGTTGGGTGTATGGAACAAGCTGCCAGAGGAGGTAGTTGAGGCAGGGTCTATCCCAACATTTAAGACATAGTTAGACAGGTACACGTGTAAGAAGGAAATGCAGATGCTGGTTTAAACTGAAGATAGACACAAAAAACTGGAGCAACTCAGCAGGACAGGCAGCATCTCTGGAGAGAAGGAATGGGTGACGTTTCGGGTCGAGACCCTTCTTCAGACTAGTCAGGGGAAAGGGAGACGAGAGATATAGACGATGATGTAAGGAGACAAAGCACAATGGATGAAAGTATAATAATACATAATTCTTTGAAATTTCCGCCACCTCCAACGGGATCCCACCACTGGCCACATTTCCCCTTCTCCACCACTTTCCGCTTTCCGCAGAGACCGTTCCCTCCGCAACTCGATGGTTAACTCATCCCTTCCCACCCAAATCACCCCCTCCCCAGGTACCTTCCCCTGCAACTGCAGAAGATGCAACACCTATAGACAATAGACAATAGACAATAGGTGCAGGAGGAGGCCATTCAGCCCTTCGAGCCAGCACCGCCATTCAATGTGATCATGGCTGATCATTCTCAATCAGTACCCCGTTCCTGCCTTCTCCCCATACCCCCTGACTCTGCTATCCTCAAGAGCCCTATCTAGCTCTCTCTTGAAAGCATTCAGAGAATTGGCCTCCACTGCCTTCTGAGGCAGAGAATTCCACAGATTCACAACTCTCTGACTGAAAAAG
The DNA here is from genome assembly GCF_053455715.1 of Rhinoraja longicauda. Classification (NCBI taxonomy): domain Eukaryota; kingdom Metazoa; phylum Chordata; class Chondrichthyes; order Rajiformes; family Arhynchobatidae; genus Rhinoraja; species Rhinoraja longicauda. The sequence continues at coordinate 11,758,087 of NC_135969.1, forward strand.
TCTTTCCTCATCTCAGTTCTAAATGGCCTACCCCTTATTCTTAAACTGTGGCCCCTTGTTCTGGACTCCCCCAACATTGGGAACATGTTTCCTGCCTCTAACGTGTCCAACCCCTTAATAATCTTATACGTTTCGATAAGATCTCCTCTCATCCTTCTAAATTCCAATGTAACTATCGCTATACCTCCTCCCTCGACTCTGTCCAGGGACCCCGACAGTCCTTTCAGGTTAGGCAGAGGTTATCTTGCAACTCCTCCAACCTCATCTACGGTATCCGTTGTTGAAGATGTGGACTCTTGGTCATCGGCGAGACCAAACGTAGACTGGGCGATCGTCTCGCGGAACACCTTCGCTCAGCCCACATGAACCAACCTGATCCCCCAGTTGCTGGACACTTTAATTCTCCTTCTCATTCCTACACAGACCTTTCTGTCCTTGGTCCCCTCCATTGTTAGTGATGCTAAACGCAAATTAGAGGGCCGGCATCTCGTATTTCGCTTGGGCAGCCTACAGCCCAGTGGTATGAATATTGATTTCTCTCACTTCAGGTAGCCGCGGCATTCCCTCTCTCTCTCTATCCCTCCCCCACCCAAGTCGCACCAGCTTCTCATTGTCACCCTACAAACAGATTACAATGGCCTGTTTCCTTTATCATCGTTACTTTTTGCATATCTTTCATTCATTGTTCTTTATCTCTCCACATCACCGTCTACATCTCTCGTTTCCCTTATCCCTAACCAGTCTGAAGAAGGGTCTCGACCTGAAACGTCACCCATTCCTTTTCTCCAGAGATGCTGCCTGTCCCACGGAGTTGCTCCAGCTGTTTGTGTCCATCTCCTGTTTCCTTCATCATCGTTGCTTTGTTGCATATCTTTCATCCATTGTTCTACATCATCGTCTATATCTCTCGTCTCCTTTCCCCCTGACTAGTCTGAAGAAGGGTCTCGACCTGAAACGTCACCCATTCCTTCTCTCCAGAGACACTTCCTGTCCCGATGAGTTACTCCAGCTTTTTTGTGTCTCTCGACAGGTACACGGATAGGTCAGGTTTTGGCGGGATACGGGCCAAATGCGGGCAGGTGGGACTAGTGTAGCTGGGACATGTTGGCCAGTGTGGGCAAGTTAGGCTGAAGAGCCTGTTTCCACGCACTCTAAGTAAGTTTATATAACAGACTACATTAGTAAGAAGGTTTCTAACCCAAAACCTTCCTCCCACAGATGCTGCCTGACCCGTTGCTTTACTCCAGCACTTTTGTATTTTGCTCAAGAATCCAGCATCTGCACTTCTTTGTCCCTGTCATATATCAGTAAGTTGCTCTTACCTTCTCTGGATGTGCCAAAGTCCTTTACAGCCAAGGGAACACTTTTGGAAGTCGGTGACAGAGGGAACATTATACTGTAACATGGGGAACACTGAGGAGGAGGAGGAGGAGGAGGGCTGTGTAATTACCCCGAGCTTGGTTTTGATATTAATTCTAATTTAATTCTGTAAAATTGTGGTAATATATTTTCAAGGCACTGGTACCAAACGACATGATTAACAGATTAAAAAATAATTAACAGATTTAAAAAAAGCAGTTAGTTGCTCTTGTAATGCCATTTGCTGGGGGTGTTACTCTCGACTAGCAACAATTTAGGATGGTTCAATGGCGTAGCTGGTAGAGCTGCTGCCTCTTAGCACCAGAGACCTGCGTTTGATCCTGACTTTGAGTGTCTGTCTGCGTGCAGAGTTTGCACGTTCTCCCTGTGGGGACCCCGTGGGTTTCCTCCAGGTGCACCGGTTTCCTCCCACATCCCAAAGACATGCGGATTTGCTGGTTAATTGGCCTCTGTAAATTGCCTCTCCTGTGTAGGGAATGGGGGCACAAGTGCGATAACGTAGAATTAGTGTGAACATAGGGTGCTTGGTGTATGGAATGAGCTGCCGGAGGAGGTAGTTGTGGCAGGTACAATCGCACCATTTAGACAGGTACATGGATAGGACGGATTTAAAGGGATATGGGTCAAACGCAGGCAGGTGGGACCAGTGTAGATGGGACATGTTGGTCAGGGTGGGCAAGTTTCCAAGGGGCCTGTTTCCACACTGTATCACTCTATGACTCTAAATAAGGATCGAGGCATTTCCTCCTTTAACCTACGATCAACATTTGTTGGCACTAGACCTGTACTCGCTGGAGCTATGATTTTATTGCACGATTGAACAATTCAAAGGGTTGAGAGACCTAATCCTGATCCTATTTGTATGTTTGTATGTAAATTCACAATCACCTTCAAAGATGGTCCACATAAATTTCAGCTTTTAAATGTGCATCGCTAATAACTTCAATTTATTATCTTTTAAACTGAATTAAATGTTTTATATAAGAAAACCCCAATATAATCACTGAAGAAGGGTCCCGACCCGAAACGTCACCCATCCTTTTTCTCCAAAGATGCTGCCTGACCTGCTGAGTTATTCCAGCACTTTGTATCTATCTTTAATGTAATTACTTCTATGGTTTTGATTCTGTCACCATTCTACAAGGGTATTCGCAAGAATTTGCTAGTTTACAAGAATGATCCCAGGAATGAGTAGGTTAACCTATAATGAGCGTATGTCGGCACTGGGCCTGTACTCGCTGGAGTTTAGAAGAATGAGGGAGATCTCATTGAAACATACAGAATAGTGTAAGGCTTGGATAGAGTGGATGTGGAGAGGATGTTTCCACTAGTGGGAGAGTGTAGGACTGGAGGTCATAGCCTCAGAATTAAAGGATGTTCTTTTAGGAAGGAGATTAGGAGAAATTTCTTTAGTCAGAGGGTGGTGGATCTGTGGAATTCTTTGCCACAGAAGGCTGTAGAGGCCGTCAATGGATATTTTTAAGGCAGAGATAGATAGATTCTTGATTAGTACAGGTGTCAGAGGTTATGGGGAGAAGGCAGGAGAATGGGGTTAGGAGGGAGAGATAGATCAGCCATGATTGAATGGCAGAGTAGACTTGATGGGCCGAATGGCCTAATTCTGCTCCTATTCCTTATGACCTTATGACCTTTAAGCTAAATTATAGAACTTTTTGTCTTCCGTTTATTCTGGCTCGGATGGGACAACGTGACTCCTTCCTCAGAAAGTGAAGAACATGAAGATTATGTTTGAAGAAGGGTCTCGACCCGAAACATTACCCATTCCTTCTCTCCTGAGATGCTGCTTGACCTGCTGAGTTATTCCAGCATTTTGTGAAATAAATACCTGAAGATTATGTTGGTTATTTGAGAAATAGTGTAACTTTCGTGGCTAAATGAGTTCACAATGCCCCTGTGTAAGGAAATGTCGGAGAGAGACGGAAACGAGGAGGGATGATTGGAAGAGTCAAATCAACGATACAAATAATCATACACTCTTGGTCTTCTCTTGGTATGAAGTGGTATCTTTATTTTAACATCATTCCAACTACACAGAAGCTAAAAATTGCATCGCTTATATTTAACATTATTTAGTTTAACTAATATACCTAAAAGATGAAAATTTGCTTGAATTAATGACACAATATTTCTCCTGAAATGATCAAAAACTGTTCCACATTTAGATTTGTTTTTAAACTACAGACTTATTTCCAGATACAGCACAGTAACTGTGGTTAAAAAAAAAAACTAAAAGATTTACAGCTTTACCCAATATCAAGAGGAAATTGTAATAAACACTTAGTCAAATGACCATTGCGAGGGTCAATGGTTCCTGATGTTGGAGTCACAGATTCCTTGATATTATAAATGTGTGAATGTTCTCACATTAAGAGAATTGATTGGTTCTAATCAATTACTGGTTTGACTATTTACAATCAACTTTATGCTACAAAAAGAAGCCCAAAAGGAAGGCAGAATATAACAGGGCCACTATAGCAATGAACTGACCCAGTCAGAAAACCGGGTTCTGCCTAGTTGTCGGGACAATGAATGGGAATAACTTTAGAGAACTCTCTGTTACATTAAAAAAAAGAACTCCTGGATCATACGCTGCGACACGCTCTATCACTTGAGAAGAAATGTTTCACTTACACAGACTGTCTTGGCTTACCTACTCTTGTTTTCCGCTTCATTTGAACCTTGCGATTGCAAGACTGATGTCTTGATTGCTCCAACTGAGGCATTCAGTTGTCCAATTTAGCTCAGTAAAAGCAACAATTAAAATGGGCATTGGGCACCAAAGTCCCTACTGCACCTTCATCAGGATGAGCAAGATGGGTTCAGGCATTGGGACTGAGACTCTTTGAGTTGCCAAAGCTTGAATAACCAGGGCAACGAGGCTTCTATTCTCCCTACTTCCTTCTTGAGTTTAGAGGTCCAAGATAAGATGACTACAAATATTGTTTCCTCTTCTACTGTCGCTGAGAGATCTAGAGATTAGGCCTGCCTGCCACCATCTAGTTTGAATGCATATGTACACCTGGTTGGTGATGCTCCTTACAGGAGGGGAAGCTAAGGTGGACTTCAAGAAGACTTTCCTTACGTCAGCCTCGAGCCTGGAGAACAGGAAGGCCAGGTCTGCCATTCCCTACCACTTAGTCCGAAGAGTCAGAAGAAGGGTCCTGACCTGAAACATCATCTATCCATTTTCTCCAGAGATGCTGCCTGATCCGCTGAGTTACTCCAACACCTTGTGCCCTTTTAAACCCAGATCACAGTCAGCTTCAGTCTTACAATGGGCCAGGAGTTGCCATAGATAGGTCTGTTCATGACTGATGTCTTGATTGCTCCAACTGAGGCATTCAGTTGTCCAATTTAGCTCAGTAAAAGCAACAATTAAAATCTGGAAATGTAGCAATGGTTTTGAACACCTCAAATGACAATGAATACTGAGAGCTTTAGGATTTTCTTTAGACTGACGACTTATCGCGCAGAAACGGGCCCTTTTGGCCCACCGAGTCCACGCCCACCAGCAATCACCCCTTATACTAGCACCATCCTACACACGAGGGACAATTTACAATCTTACTGAAGCCAATTAACCTAAAATTCTGTACATCTTTGGAGTGTGGGAGGAAACCTGGAGCACCTGGAGAAAACCCACGCGGTCACGGGGAGAACGTACAAACTCCGTACAGGCAACACCCATAGTCAGGATCGAACCCGGGTTTCTGACGCAGTAAGGCAGCAACTCTACTGCTGCGTCACTGTGCCGCCCAGCTGTGGGAACTCACCCAACAAAGGGATGAAAGCTTGAATATGTATATAACTGGAACTTTGTATCTCTGCTGGGGGCACCATTGTTCAAATCTCATGCGCTATTTTCGAGGTGTGATAATAAATATTACTATTGTTCCAAGTTCTAGGTGCAAAATAGTAATAGGAAAAAATATATAAATTGACGTCAAAGATACGCAACTAAGGGATAAAAATTGATTTTACTTTTCAAGCTAAATTGCATTTAACTCTTAAGTCTCTCTGCACAGTATTGAATGAAGAATAACTTTACTTTCAGACTTGGCTGTTGTAGATATCCAGATTATGACTTTTACTGCAGTGCATGAAATTTAAAAGGACAGATTAATTGTTTTGTGTTATCAGATGGCAAACCTCTCTGCTCATTGCATCTTTATTTCAAATTAATGCTCAGATGTACAATTGAGATGATCCTTTATTACGTTTTGAATGCACGCTTTCACCTCTGAACCAAGGCGTTGATCATTCTGAGGTTGGTAATTAAGACTTTCATAAAACTTTTAGAACTTGACTGGCAGGCTGACATCGATGTTGCTCAAACATTTTGGACCGTTTACAAAAAAAGTCAAAACTATCAGTGCATTCACTGATGATTCAGAAGGATCATGGCTATTGGCAAGAATAGTGCAAATGCAGTCCAAATGCCTCCAATCCAAATGCAAGCAGAAAAGGAAAAAAATACGAGTTTAGAAGAACATGGGCCAAATGCAGGTAGTTGGGACGAGTGTAGATGGGGCTTTTGGTCGGCATGGGCAAGTTGGGCCAAATGGCCTATTTCTGTGCTGTATGACTCTATTAATGAATCTATGAATCAAAATGCTCTAAAGCTACAATGTGACTTTTTGACTCATACACTGAGTCTCGATCGATGAAGGCAAATGCCTTCTTTACCACTCTAACTAACCTGTGCTGCACACTTTCAGGGGCCGATGGAGTTGGACTCCAAGTCCGTCTGTATATAAATGTTGTTAAGGGTCTTACCATTAATTGTTTACTTTCTCCTTATATTCGATCTCCCAAAGTGCAACATCTTACACATGCTCCATCTGCCATTTCTCTACCCAATATCCGTAGCTGATCTTTTTCCTGCCGTATTCTTTGATAGCCTTCCACACGGTCTGCAACACCACCAATTGTGGTGTAATCTGCAAACTTACTAACCAACCCATTTATATTTACATCCATGTCGCTTATATATAAAAAGGATAGACATCTCACCACAGATCTCTGTGGAATTTCACTCGTCACAGATTTCCAGTCAGAGTAAAATCCCTTCCATTGCAATCCTCTCCCTTCTTTGAGAAAGTCAGTTCTGAATCCAAAGACCGAGTTACCAAGGATTTTATGCGCCTTAATCTTCTTGATCAGCCTACCATGAGGAACTTTATCAAATGCCTTACTAAAATCCACGTGGACATCATCCACTGCCCTACTCTCATCGATCATCTTTGTCACCTCCTCAAAAACTCAATCACATTTGTAGGACATGATCTGCCATGGACAATGCCATATTGACTTTCCTTCATCAGTCAGTTCATGTCCAAACAAGAGCGAATTCTGTGCCGAAGAATCCTCTCCAATGGTTTTCCTACCACTGACCTGAGGCTCACCAGTTTATAATTCTCTGGATTATCTCGACTTCCCTTATTAAACAAAGGGACAACATCAGTTCTCCTCTTGTCCTTTGGGACGTCGCCTGTGGCTGGAGAAGATACAAAGATCAAGGCCCCTGCAATCTCCTCTCTTGCCTCTCTCAATAACCTGGGATAGATTCCATCATGCCCTTTCCGTTTATCAACCTTAATGCTCTTCAAGAGCCCCAACATCACCTCCTTCTTGATCTCAAACTGCCCCTAGCATATTGATATTCTCCACACAGATCTCACTGTGTCCTTCGGTTTGTACTCGCTGGAATTTAGAAGATTGAGGGGGGATCTTATAGAAACTTACAAAATTCTTAAGGGGTTGGACAGGCTAGATGCAGGAAGATTGTTCCCAATGTTGGGGAAGTCCAGAACAAGGGGTCACATTTAAGGATAAGGGGGAAGTCTTTTGGGACCGAGATGAGAAAGTCTTTTTTCACACAGAGAGTGGTGAATCTGTGGAATTCTCTGCCACAGAAGGTAGTTGAGGCCAGTTTATTGGCTATATTTAAGAGGGAGTTAACTGTGGCCCTTGTGGCTAAAGGGATCAGGGGGGTATGGAGAGAAGGCAGGTACGGGATACTGAGTTGGATGATCAGCCATGATCATATTGAATGGCGGTGCAGGCTCGAAGGGCCGAATGGCCTACTCCTGCTCCTATTTTCTATGTTTCTATGTTTCTATGTCCTTCTCCTTGGTGAATGCAGATGCAAAGTACTCATTCAGTACCTCGCCTACACCTCCTGAGTCCAAGCACAAATTCCCTACATTATGCTTGAGTTGTCCCATCTTCTCACTGGTTAGCCTCTTGTTTTTAAGTATCACCAATTCACTTTTGTCTGGCAGACTGTAGAATCTGAATAGTTCAGAACAGATTGGTGAAACACTGGTGTCGTACTGGCCCCTATCTCTTTTGGCGATAAATGAAACCAGAATACAGAGTCAGTCCAAGAAAATACCATGGCTCAATTAGTTGTGACGGTGGTGGGAGGTAATGGGGCTGAGAGGGGGTCATCTTGATGGCTGTGAGAGAGCAACTTAAATTCCAGAGAGAAACTTGTCGGAAGCAAATAAGCTAGCAGGTGACCAGACACATCTCAGCCTGTCACAGGTCTTGAGCACTCAGAGTTCAGAGGTGAGTAGGTTTTAAGTGCTGATAGTTTCACAAGATATTCTTCCTCTAAACTAAATTCTGCTTCAAACGAACCTTTTGTCTATAAAACCAATCCATACTTTAAGGTAAATTTATTGTGTACAGTGACGTAGACGACATATGTAGCTGCTTATTGTCATTTTTGGAACATAATTCCTATTATGAGACATCTATTGCCGGTAATCTGGCCTCTACATTCAATGCTTTCAATGCCATTTCATTGGGGGTAAATAAATGTTTGGCCACTGCCTGTTTCCAACGGTCAGATGTTTATGAAATGCCCTTATCCACATTTTACAAAGCATGTTAATTCCTTTTTGGCCATCAGAAACATGGAACTGTATATATTTGTCATTTACTGGAATGTCTTTGTTAAAATCAAATTCCATTTAAGTTCAAGGCTCACTCTTCTGATAAAGCCGATTCATCTTATGAGGTTTCCAGTGCACCTATGAAATGTTCTTGGTTTGTTCTCTAATGCCGTTATAAATCGTTACCTGAATGGTAAATCCAAATTCGTGCCATCTGATGGAATTCATTTCCATTGATGAATGGGAAGCGATTTTAGCCTGGCAACTGTTGGTCACGATATTCAGTTTTTAGAAAACTACCACTGCAGTACAGTGAAATGGTCAAAGCAGCCTGAAATTATGGCTTCAGAAGCCTCAAGATACAAAGATAAGGTCTCATGTACAGTAGAGCTTTCCATGGTCATATTAGTTAACAGACTCCTGCAGTCACAGTCAGTGAAGAGCCAATATACTCAATCCTGGCCCAAGTCACTCTGAAGCAAAGTACTTGACTTAAAATAATCTTACATGGGTTTTGTAAACAAGCGATGTCTAGTGTCTACCAAGTCTCGCTGCTGGTTAAAAGTATCCCTGTTTCGGTATAGTGAGTTATACTGTGTAGGTGTGCTGGGGTCACAGGTTAATGGGAAACAAAAGCCCACAGTCATCACTGTGCTGACCTTATGTAACTTTTTAAAAAACTGTATAATTACCAAATACAAGTTCTTTCTGAACAAGGTTAATAGTTAAAAAAGTCCTTCACACATGTGAAGATACCACTCATCTCTAACAAGGCAATATGAAGTTTGGCCAGTGTCTGTAAATTAACAGTTTAGAAAGGTAAACTGAAGCATTTGGGATCCATCATTCTATTTAAAAACATTATACTAACTTTTCATGCATCTTCAGATCCTTGTTTTAATACAGGCAGGCAAAGTGAAAGGAAAATGCTTGGAGGTGTACATCTTGCTGTTATGAAAATATAATTTGTTTCCACTGGCATTTACCATCATTGTAGAAGGATTGTATAAAATAGGGTTGCTTGCTGATTTTTGTTAATAAATACTTGGATATTATTCTGAGGGGCTATCGATATCCTGGGCAGAGGTGTAGCTCCAATACACACTGATGCTATAAGTGATTGGTGCATGGTTTGAGATTATGTGTGCTTTCCCTGCACCATCGTATACACTCAAAGATGTGAGCTTCGCACAGTGATAAGACCTGGCAGCTGGCATCTCTTTCATCTGTAAACAAGTGTCATCACAGGGTGCAAAGATACCAAATTTTGAGTTTAGAGATAGCATGGAAACAGACCCTTCAGCCCACCGAGTCCACACCGACCATCAGCAACCCATTCTCACTAGTTCTAGATGATCCCACTTACGCATCCACTCCCTACACACTTGGGGCAATTTTACACAGGCTACACAAGCTACAAACCCGTATGTTTTTGGCATGTGGGAGGAAACTGGAGTATCCAGAGGAATGCCTACGTGATCACGTGCAAACTCCACACAATTAGCACCCGAGGTCGGGATCGAACTTGAGTCTGTGGCGCTGGGAGGCATTGCCATCGTGCCCTTGTGCACTCCTCATATCTAGGTAGTCTTGATGTGTACACAGAAACTGTTATAAAGATATCCTCACTCCCTCAGTTAATAGTCCACTATTACAGGTTCAACAAATGAATATTCTGGACAAATACCAGCTGATACCGAGTTGCAAACTCACTCCAGGGTAGGAGTGCGATAATCAGCAAAGATGAAGCCCATTTAGTCATCATCATTTCTAGGGCAGTTCTGCGGAAGCTGTTTAAAGTAGGGCATGGATTAATTTAAGTCTGCCTCGCCACCTTATTCCCTTTTATGATTTATAGTTAGTCAAATGCTACTTTGTGCCAAATCTATTCCTCACTATGGATGCAAGTTCAGGTGGCAATTAACCAGAATGGCATTGAGACTTCCTGTTGAAGTACAGAAATATCTCTTCTTAATTTGTGATACAAACTGTCAAAAAGACGTATTAAAATAAATGAATGCTTGATTTCTGGTGATAGGTTTCCAGGGAATGATAACGTAGCACTAGTTGATTGGGCCTGCCCAGCTTGGCCTTGCCAATCTCCATTCACCGTGGGTTAGAGGACATCTATAAGGGAAGGAAGGTCCATTTTGAAGTAAACTGGGGTTACGAGTAAAATAATAGCTATTTCTACAGTTTAGTATTCACCAGTTTCACTGTTTACAGAAACACTGGGTGTGTGTGACACAATTTCATCTTCAGTTGCTATCATTAAATACAAGAAAGTGGTGAATGACATCTATGGTCACTTCTATGCATTTTCATTGATGACTGAGTTCCACCCTTGGCAGATATACCGTGCCAGTCACTTAATACAAATTTCCTTCCAATCACTTTTGCACTCACTAAATGTAAAACATGATTAATATGTGAAGCCTCAGATTCTTAAATGTTCCAAACTACATTTCAAATACCTGTTCATTTTTACCTCATCTACTAACTGTATTTACTATTATATCTCAGAACTGGAACTCAATCAGTTTCAATCTTCACTGCGATCACTCTGGCTGATTATGTTTGGTTCTGGGTCTCAGAAGTTCCTTCTCGATCCTTAACTGGGTGAATGAGATCACTCAGGTGTGCTCCACGATAAACTTTCCATGTCTGCCACTGGATGGGTGAGCCATTAGCATCAACAAACGTAAGTAGAAGCCACGAAGCATACATTATTGTTAGTCGTCTTCTCCTTGTTTAAGCAGCAGCCAAAGTATTGTTTCATGCTCAATGCCGGACACCTCGACAATCCGCTGCAAGGCAAGGTATTTGGCGTGGAAATGGTGGCCATCGGCAAGCTCTGGCCTGGCCCACCTATCTTCTCTGCTCACCTGGAACCCTCAAAAGGCATCAACCACTGGGCTCAACTCAAGTTTCCTCTCTGCTCCCTTTGCTTCCGAGTCCGTGGAATTCACGGGACCCTGAGGGCCCACAGGTCTGGTCCACGGTGGGCTTGGAGTCAGTTCTTGTAACCTGAAGATATTAAATAAATTCAAGTTCATTTGCCTTCGGCTTGATGTTCAGCGTGGGGAGAACGAAGGGGAGATATCGTCCAGGTCAAATAGGAAGGGTGAGTGAGGAGGGAAGCCACAACGTGCCATCCGACTGCACAGTGTATTCTTTTTGCCTGAATAAAATGCACTCTATTTTTTTTAAACAAAGCAATTACAAACACATTTTAAATCATCGAACGCCAACCCGGTCCCACTGCTCTCACATGGCCCGGACCCAAGGACCACATTTGATCTTCAGAATCAACCCCCCTCCTTCTGATTGCCAATTCTGTGGCACCCAATGCCAGGGCTCGAGTGTGGGCCAGTTATCGTTCCACCATCACAGCAGGTGAGCTGACCCATTGTTGCGGGGCACAATGCATCCTCAGTATCAGTACGGAGGAGAGGTCAGCACCAGCGGTTGGCCTTAGGGTCAAAGGCTATGAATTCGGGGTCTCAGTCAGTAATTACATTTCAGACTTACCAAAATACACATTCTTGGATTTTCAAAATTTGAACCAGGGTCTCAATAGGATGGAGGTGGGCATTGGCAAGGCGGTACATTCTAATGGAGAAAGATGGAGGAGGGCCTTGAGATGAAGTGAGGATAGAAAGCTCTTTCTCCTGTTATTCACATGCACACATCTTGGTGATCATTGTTCCCGGCCCTAGGTGCAAATTGAAGCAACTGGAGAGCAAACGCCAAGGATCCCAACCCAGACCAAATCAGCTCTTTTGAGCGATTGGACAAACTGGACTAATCTTGCTTTGAACAGCAATTTGGACCAGGAGCTGAGGGAGGTTTTTTTTTCTTTCTTAAACTGAAAAGTTTGCATAATACACCCTCTGTCACCCCCAGTGTATCACAGATGATCGATGGGAAAGCCTGCAGGCACGTAGCAACATCTTGCGGAAATTCTATACACAGGTGCCACTATATCCGATCTTACCCTGTATTTAGTAGAATTTACACTATATAGTTTGTGGTTTTGTTTTTGTTAAACTTTGTACAGAAAAATATCAAATCAACTTCACAGTCTTGTAGTGAAAGTACAGAACAAAGTACAGAATCAAATACCAACGCTGTGCTGTTGACAAAGGTTGTGTGCACCTGATGTCTGCAAAGTCAATCCTGCTTTGGTGAATACATACTGTTTGATCCAAGCTCCTTGCAGTAAAGTGGCTCACTTGTCGTTCTGCAGAGAATACTGCTGGAAGTATTTCTCTGGAGCAGCAATTTCCTATAACCTGTGGAGCAGGGGACATGGCAGCCTTTGCAGACGTGTTATTATTTTTTTTGTGGCTGCTTTTCCCTTGTGGCATTTTTTAAAAAAAATCCCCATTTTTTGTCAGTTAAAAAGGTCAGTATCGTGTTGGTGCGGTGATTAAAGGCGGTTTTAATCTAAGTGATGTTGGCAAGTTATGAGGTGCCTGCAGCATTGGGCTTCGATCTGCGGGTGAGAGAGAAACAAAGATTCAGTATGAGATTTCATAAACCTCCTCTCCCCCCCCCCCCCCCCCCCCACCCCCGATCTCTCCAAATGTAATCATTTAATGCCATGCCTCGTTACATTGTCTGGAGCGACTAGGCTTGTATACACTGGAATTTTGAAGGATGAGAGGGGATCTTATCGAAACATATAGGATTATTAAGCGGTTGGACACGTTAGAGGCAGGAAACATGTTCCCAATGTTGGGGGAGTCCAGAACCAGGGGCCACAGTTTAAGAATAAGGGGTAGGCCATTTAGAACCGAGAAGAGGAAAAACTTTTTCAGTCAGAGAGTTGTAAATCTGTGGAATTCTATGCCTCAGAAGGCAGTGGAGGCCAAGTCTCTGAATGCATTAGAGAGAGAGCTAGATAGAGCTCTTAAAGATAGCGGAGTCAGGGGGTATGGGGAGAAGGCAGGAACGGGGTACTGATTGAGAATGATCAGCCATGATCACATTGAATGGCGGTGCTGGCTCGAAGGGCCGAATGGCCTACTCCTGCACCTATTGTCTATTGTCTATTGTCAGTAATGCCAGAATGTGAATCAAAAGCCGACTCAGTCATGAAAACCTCCTCTTGTCGGTGCCGAAGGAAAGCAGGATCTCATGTCTAAACGATTACTGTCCAGTGGCCTTGACATCCACCACCATAACATGATTTGGGAGGCTAGTTATGGAATGCATTATATCCAAGCAGCCTTGACGCACTGCAGTTTGCCTACCGCCACAACAGGTCCATGGATGATGCCATCTCCCTGGGCCTACACTCAGCCCTGGAATATCTGGATAAGAGAGACACCTATGTTCAGCGTGTCCCCAATAACCCTCACCAACTTCTATAGATGCGCCGTAGAAAGCATTTTATCAGGATTCATCACAGCATGTTTTGGGAACAGAATTGCATAGTATCATGGACACAGCCCAAACCATCACACAAACAAACCTCCCTTCCAATGACTCCATTTACATCTCGAGCAACCTCGGCAAGGCCACCAGCATAATCAAGGATGAGCCGCACCCTGGCCACTCTCTCTTCTCCCCTCCCCCATTGGGCAAAAGGTATAGAAGTGTGAAAATGCACACCTCCAGATTCAGGGACAGTTTCTTCCAAGCTATTATCAGGCAACTGAACCATCTTACTAGCAACTAGAGAGCAGTCCTTAACTACTATCTACCTCATTGGAGACCCTTGAACTATCTTTCATCAGACATTACTGGCTTTATCTTGGACTAAACGTTATTAATGTTATTCACTTTATCATGTATCTGTACACTGTGAATGGCTCGATTGTAATCATGTATTGTCTTTCCGCTGACTGGTTAGCATGCAACAAAAGCTTTTGGCTGTACCTCGGTACACGTGACAAGAAACTAAATTCATTCCCCCATTGCTAAGATTCCTGGAACTCATTGGTGCTGAGAAACTATCCAGTTCCTTCATGAAATCTGACAGGAATTTGTTCTCCCATTTATGCCGGTATTAAGTTTCCAAGCACTGTTTAAATTTTGAAATAGTTTCTCTTGCTTCTCTTATTTTATTTTTTTGTCCTTAACTTAGGGTAGACAAGTCTTTTGTTCACTGGCACTGTGGAACACTATGATATAAAAAGGCACAAAGTGCTGGAGTAACTCAGCGGGTCAGGCAGCATCTCCGGAGAACATGGATGGGTGATGTTTTGGCTTGGGACGTTTCTTCAGACTGATTGTAGTCGGGGTGGGGAGCTGGAAGAGAGATGGGGGCGGGACAAAGTCTGGCAGGTAATAGGTGGATACAGGTGGGGGCAATGGTTTGATTATCAGATGGTTAGACAGAGGCCAGAGCTGAAAAATTAAAAAAAGTGTGAGATAATGAGATAAGAAGAAAAGAGGCCAAAACGTGAAGACAGATGAAGGAACGTAAGTGTAAAGGGATCTGCTTCCCCATCTTTCCTTCTCCTCATCACAAAGCCTCACAGATATTTAGTTTAGTTTAAGTCAACGGAGTCAATGGGGCGGCACAGTGGCGCAGCAGTCGAGTTGCTGCCTTATGGTGCCAGCTACCCGGGTTCGATCCTGACTATGGTTGCTGTCTGTCCAGAGTTTGTATGTTCTCCCTGTCACCGCGTGCGTTTTCTCAGTGCTCCGGTTTCCTCCCACACTCCAAAGAGTTGTAGGTTAATCAGCTTCTGTAAATTGCCCCTAGTGTGTAGGAGCTGAGACAGGGATAACATAAAACTAGTGTGTGGGTGATCATTGGTCCACATGGACTTGGTGCGCCAAAGGGCCTGTTTCCATACTGTGTCTCCAAACTAAATATTGAGGGGACAGTAAAATAAATGCTCGGTCAATAAGACTAACCAAAGACATACATCTACCCCATGTGTTTCAATCCTGAAACTGGCAGAAAAGCTTGAATTCAATTTTTTCAATCTCATCGTCATCTTAAACATATAACTTCTCAGGTTTTACTTCTGAATGCAGGAGAGACCCACGGCATCTAATCTTTTCTCATATGTTATTTCCTCATGTCTTGGGACTAACAATGTTACCCTTCGTTCTCTCTAATAATCTTTTATGAAATGTCTTTTCAATCATTTTCCTTTCCTTCTTCAGGCAAGTTAATCCCAGTCTATTTATCTAGCAATGCCTCATGGTTACACAAAAACTAAGAACAATTTATATTTATATAGGGCCATTGATGTAGAGTGCTCTTTAACATGACACAAATGGAAAAGATATAAAATATAAAGATGAACTTGATTTTAAGAAGTTGAACGTAGGAGCTTGCAGAGTTGATGTTAGTCTGGAATTGATGGGTTAGCATATTTAAATAGCCGTTAAAGGGTGACGCAGACGTAAAGTTGCTGCCTTACAGCGTTTGCAGCGGCAGAGACTCGGGTTCGATCCCGACTATCGGTGCCGTCTGTACGGAGTTTGTACGTTCTCCCCATGACCAGCGTAGGTTTTCTCTGAGATCTTCGGTTTCCTCCCACACTCCGTACAGGTTTGTAGGTTAATTAGTATGGTAATGTGTAAAGATTGTCCATAATGTGTAGGATAGTGTTAATGTGCGGGGATCGCTGGTCGGTGCGGACTCGGTGGGCTGAAGGGCTTGTTTCCACGCTGTATATCTAAACTAAACTGAACTAAACTGCTTGAGAATGGGTCTGCTGAACACGATGACAAGGAACAGCTTGTGAACTTCAAAGATACAACCGATAAAAATCTAGGCAGTACTGTGGACAATAATCCCTTTGTATATATACAAATATTTATGTCCTGGTCACCCTATATAGAAGCCTGTGTCTCAGCAGTGTGTTCTGTGTGAAAGTTGTTCGTTGAATGTCCAGTGTTTTTTGTCCGTTAGTTATGTTCAGTCTTTTGTCTTTTAGTTGCAACTCCATAGATTCTTTCTGTTAGTTATTATATGTTTGGTTTTTAGTTAAGGCGGCACGGTGGCGCAGCGGTAGAGTTGCTGCCTTACAGCACCAGAGACCCGGGTTCCATCCTGACTACGGGTGCTGTCTGTATGGAGTTTGTATATTCTCCCTGTGACCATGTGGGTTTTCTCCGGGTGCTCCGGTTTCCTCCCACACCCTAAAGACGTAAATTGTCCCCAGTGTGTGCAGGGTAGTTCTGGTGTACGGAGTGCACAGCGTGGACATGGTGGGCCGAAGAGCCTGTTTCCACACTATATCTCTAAAATAAACGTAACTAATCTGCAGATATTTTAATGCTTTGCTGTAATGCAGTATAACTATTGGACTTGAATGATACGTTTTAAGTGCTGCTGCAGCAGTACTCGACAAATCATTGAGAAGTCAATGACCCCTATGCTGGATTTTCAGAAGACTCTTAAACACAAAGAGGTGGAAAGATCTTTGAATACCAGACCACCAAAATCACAGCATGGCCCTCTGAACACTTATCACAATGTTGCTGTTTCAGTTTTAAAATCACATTTGGAATTACTGGCACAGGCTACGAAAGATAACTTTCTTCTAATATATCCAGACTTACCTCACATCAGATCCTCTGAACAGCAGGAAAGAGAGTGAAAAAAGGATTTAATCGGGAAACAGAAGTACATAATGCATTGCAGTATTCACATTGATAAATCAATGACTTTTAGATTACAGAGGTCTTCTGCAATTCAGCAATAGAGCGGGAAGGTTAATGCATACTTTAGTGCTTGCGGAGGTTCTGTTTAAGTATATTTTGATTTATTTTCATAGTCCAGCAAAGTTAGTAATGCTCAGATTCAGTGTTAGCAAAGTCACAGAACATTTGAATCGGTAGAATTATCCATTCCTTCTTTTATTGATTTGTTGCAGCCTCTAAGCGTGTATTTCCCTTCTCATCAACTAACTAGGTCTGTCCCAACCTCTGCCAAGCTAGCTCGGTATGGACTTCTGGAATAAATGAAGCATCTTCCTTTCAATGGTTTTTTTCCTCTCCCCATACCTTACACACTTTTAGAATCACGGAGTTTAAGAGCTGCACAGCACATAAACAGGCCCTTCGGCCCAGTTTGTCCATGCTGACCAAGTGGGCATATTGGGCTGGTCCCATTTGCCTGCATTTGGCCCACAGCCCTCTAAACCACACCTTTCCACACATCTGTCCAAATGCCCTTTAAAACTCACAATTGTATCTGCTTCTGCAGCTTCCTCTGACAGCTCTTTCCAGGCAAAGTCTTCTTTTAATTGGCCACCTCAACATAAAGTTGGTTAACATTTCAAATCTTGCATGAATTTGTAACCATCAAGGTACGTGAAGCACATTATAAGTCACAGCCAGACCTGTTTTCATTAAAAGAGTGCTCCAGGAAATTGCTTTTGCCTTTCACCCACCTGACCCTATTAGTGCTAAAGCCTGCGCTAGACTCCTGCTTTGTCAACCTCAGCTCATTAATAAACAAACCGTGATTATGTAAAATCCACAATATTAATTCATACAGACAATGTCCTTGGCTGAGCCCATCTGAAGACAGTTTGCACAGTAGGTTGAAACTAGTAAAGTTTAGTTTAGAGACACAGCATGAAAACAGGCCCATCGGCCCAACGAGTCCACGATGACCATTGATCACTCGTTCACATTAGTTCGATGTTATTCCACTTTCGCATCCACTCCCTACACATTAGGGACAATTTATAGAGGCTAAATAACCTACAAGCCCGCACATGTTTGGGATGCGGGCGGATTCCTCGTGGAGCCTCTGTTGGTCTGGCAAAACGGATAACCCAGAAAGGCTCTGGAACCAAGTGTGCCGGAAAGTTGGTGGTGGACTTGTGGTAACCAGCATCTGCCAGTTCCTTGTTTCCACATTCCTAAACTCTCAACTATTTTCAGAATGTTTCCAGTGTGCAGCAGCAGAACAAAGGGTGGAGAGGAGGAGGGAGGCAGCTGGAGCATTGAAGCAGGGGTGGTTGAGGAAATGTGCCAATCGGCTCAGCACAAAGTTGGTGGGGTGTCAAGTGGGCTCCATGGTCAAGAAGTAGATACCTCCAGCCATTTGTAGGTTTGAGCATCACTTATAATTATCCTGAGATCTGCATCTGCCACTTTGCCGGGCACCAGTTTCTGCACAGAGAAATATTGCCCTGCTTCCACCCTAACCCATACCTACCCTGGCGATTGGCGGTGGGATTAATCTCTCAGATGGCCTCAATAGAGTGGATGTGGAGAGGATGGGACCAGAGGGCGCAGGCTCAGAATCAAAGGGCATACCTTCAGAATGGAGATGAGGAGGAATGTCTTTAGCCAGAGGGTGGTGAATCTATGGAATTTATTGCCACTGGTGGCTGTGGAGGCCAAGTCATTGGGTATTTTTAAAGTGGAATGTGATAGGTTCTTGATTAGTAAGGGCGTCAAAGGTTTCAGGGAGAAGGCAGGAGAATGGGGTTGAAAGGGGAAATTTGATCAACCATGGTGGAGCAGATTCGAAGGGGAAATGGCCTAATTCTGCTTCTAAGTGTTATGGTCTAACTAGCGATCATGAACCAGCAATGGGCTGACATGCTTTTGACAGCCTTGCAAAAACTTAAATATGAAGCTGGGGTGAAGCCTCCCTTTGCACATCTGAACCATTTCCTTCCTTAGAAGTATGTTTGAGGAATGAGGGAAGATCTTATTGAAACATATAAGAAACATATATAAGAACACACAAAGGTGTAATGTAAAGGTTAAACAGGCTCTGCATATATTTTGTAACAAATGGTACTGCATGGTAGATGTCAAGATATTTCTACTGGAACAATCTTAGTTTAGTTTAGGGAAAAAAACCCGACAGATGCTGGTTTAAATCGAAGGTAGATACAAAATGCTGGAGTAACTCAGCGGGTCAGGCAACATCTCGGGAGAGAAGGAATGGGTGACGTTTCGGTTCGAGACTCTTCTACAGCGAGACATATATATG
Organism: Rhinoraja longicauda; assembly: GCF_053455715.1. Taxonomy (NCBI): domain Eukaryota; kingdom Metazoa; phylum Chordata; class Chondrichthyes; order Rajiformes; family Arhynchobatidae; genus Rhinoraja; species Rhinoraja longicauda. The sequence goes on from NC_135969.1 coordinate 11,777,323, forward strand.
ATATGATATGATATGACACTGAATAAGGGTCTCGACCAGAAACGTCACCCATTCCTTCTCTCCCGAGATGCTGCCTGACTCGCTGAGTTACTCCAGCATTTTGTGTCTACCTTAGTTTAGTTTAGTTTAGTTTAGTTTAGAAATACAGTGTGGAAACAGGACCTTCGGCCCGATGAGCTCATCATTCACCTGTACATCCGCCAAAATTACCGTCACCTCCAACGGGATCCCACCACTGGCCACATTTTCCCATTTCCTCCCCTTTCTGCCTTCCGCAGAGACCATTCCCTCCGCAACCGCCTGGTTGACTCTTTCCTTCCCGCCCAAACCACCCCCTCCCCAGGTAAAATCCCCTACAACCGCCGAAGATGCAACACCTGTCGCTATACCTTCTTCCTTGACTCTGTCCAGGGACCCCGACAGTCCTTTCCTGTTAGGCAGACGTTCACTTGCACCTCCTCCAACCTCATCTACTGTATCTGTTGTTCAAGATGTGGACTCTTATACATCGGTGAGACCAAACGCAGACTGGGTGATCGTTTCGCGAAACACCTTTGCTCAGCCCGCATGAACCTACCTGATCTCCAAGTTGTCGGACTCTTTAATTCCCCTTCCCATTCCTACACAGGCCTTTCTGTCCTCGGTCTCCCCCATTGTCAGAGTGGAGGAACAGCATCTCGTATTTCGCTTGGGCAGCTTACAGCCCTGTGGTATGAATATTGATTTCTCTCACTTCAGGTAGCCCCGGCATTCCCTCTCTTTCTACCCCTCCCCCACCAAAGTCTCAGTAGCTTCTCATTTTCACCCCACAAACAGCTTACAATGTCATCGTTACTTTGTCATCGTTACTTTTTTGCATATCTTTTATTAATTGTTCTTTATCTCTCCACATCATCCTCTATATCTCTCGTTTCCCTTATCCCTAACCAGTCTGAAGAAGGGTCTCGACCCAAAATGTCACCCATTCCTCCTCTCCAGAGATGCTGCCTGTCCCGCTGAGTTACTCCAGCTTTTTGTGTCTATCTTTGGTTTTAACCAGCATCTGCAGTTCCTTCCTACACCTGTACACTAGTTCTATGTTGGACTACTTTCACATCCTACACAATAGGGGCAATTTACTGAAGTCAATTAACCTACAAACCCACACGTCTTTAGAATGTGGGAGAAACTGGGGCGCCCGGGGAAAGGCCACACGGTCCTGGGGAGAATGTGCAAACTCCGCACAGACAGCACCCTAGGTCTTGATCAAACCCAGGTCCCTGGCGCTGTGAGGTAGCAGCTCTTCCAGTGCACCTCTGTGCTGCCAAATCTTGAAAGAGGAGAAATATTTACAAGATAAGGGGTGGTCATTTAAACGAAAGAATGTAGGAAATTGTCTTGCAGGGTATTGTGAGTCTCTGGAATTCTTTTCCCCAGAGTTTAGGAAGCTGGATCTTTGGCGGTATCTACTGAGGTGGTGGATAGATGCTTGATGCTTGAGGACTATGGGGAGCTGGCACAGAAGAGGAGCTGAGGCCAGAGTAGATCAGCCGTGATCATATTGAATGGTGTGGTCGGCTCCAGGGGCCAGGGGACCCATTCCTGCTTCTGTGGAATTCCCTGCCACAGAAGGCAGTGGAGGCCAATTCGCTGGATGTATTCAAGAGAGAGTTGGATATAGCTCTTAGGGCTAATGGAATCAAGGGATATGGGGAGAAAGCAGGAACGGAGTACTGATTCTGGATGATTAGCCATGATCATATTGTATGGCGGTGCTGGCTCGAAAGGTCGAATGGCCTACTCCTGCACCTATTTTCTATGTTTCTATGTTTCTATTCTCTTCTTCTGCCTTTGATTGTTTTCCATTCAGTGTTGGATGCCCATTAAAATGATAACATGAAGAGTAACTTATTTGAACAAACAGCGATCCTATATTCCCACACTTTTTTGGCAAGAAATAGGCAGTCAGTTTTTAAAAATCACTTCCTGGAATGAATTTTCAGAGCAACACCGATAACTCTAATTATAGAACCCTGTTGCCTTTCGTTAGCCATGGTGGTCAATACTAAATTAGATACCAGTGTGCAGGTTGATCTCGAGAGCTGATATCCTGTGATTTTGACAAAGAATATGCCTCTAACAAAGACTTAATAATAACACTGTGGTAAGATCCTTTCTATCACCCTTATCATCTGATGTTTCCTTATGTTAAATCAGCAAGAAATTAAATAGCTTTCACCCTGTAGCTATGGATGATAGTATTGAAGACATCACCTGCTAATCCAATGAATTCGTTGAAGCTGGGAGATCTTAATCTCTTCATTTTATACAACGTACAAGGCGCAAGTCACAGGTCTGATGGAATAGTCTTCACTCGCTGGGATAAGTGCAGCACCAACAAAACCTGACAGGATCAAAGCCTCCAAGATCAAGAAGGGTCTCGACCCGAAATATCACCCATTCCTTCTCTACAGAGATGCTGCCTGTCCCACTGAGTTACTCCAGCATTTTGTGTCCACCCTTCAAGGAGTCAATTGACAGACATCACCTCAACCACCCTCAACATTTACTTCTTACACACCGGCACATGTTAGCTGCAGAGAGCACCAATATGTCTGTAATAATGTTGGGGTGGCACGGTGGCACGGTGGCACAGTGGTAGAGTTGCTGCCTTCCAACACTAGAGACCCGGGTTCAATCCTGACTACGGGTGCTGTCTGTATGGAGTTTGTACGTTCTCCCCATGACTTGCGTGGGTTTTCTCCTGGAGCTCCGGTTTCCTCCCACACTCCAAAGACGTACAGGTTTGTAGGATAATTGGCTTCGGTAAAATTGTAAATTGTCACTCGTGTGTAGGATAGTGCTAATGTACAGGGATCATTGGACGGTGTGGACGGTGGGCCTAAGAGCTTGTTTCTGCACAGTATCTCTAAGCCAGACTAAACTAAAACTTGCCAAAGCATCTTCGTAGGCACCTTAATCACCAAGAAGGATAAGGGCTGTGGTGGCATGGGAACATCAACACATTTACCTTTGTCTCCATCCTAACATGGAAATATATTATTTATCCTTCATTGTTGCTGGGTCAATATCCCTCTGCATTACTTACATCCAGGCAGTGCAGAGACTCAACAAGGTGAATCACCACTGTCTTCTCAAGAACAATCTGTATAGGTATTACATGCCAACCAAGTGACCACATCCCAATGTACGGATTAAAAATAATTTAAAAAATGTGCAACAATAGGCGACACAGTGGCACAGCGGTAGACTAGCAGCCATACAGCGCCAGAGACCCAGGTTCGATCCTCACTACGGGTGCTATCTGTACGGTTTTTGTTATGCTCTCAATGTGACCGCATGGGTTTTCTCCGGGTGCTCCGGTTTTCTTCCACACTCCAAAGACATACAGATTTGTAAGTTAATTGGCTTCAGTAAAATTGTAAATTGTTTTTAGTGGGTAGGATAGTGCTCATGTATGGGAGGGTTGGCACGGACTTGGTGGCCAAAAGGCCTGTTTCCATGCTGCATCTCCAAATTCTAAAAGTAAAGTTCAATATCAATTGACTTTTCCGATACACACTGGTGCTCTGAGAAATGGATCTGTACTTGCTGGAGTTTAGAACGATGAGGGGGGAATCTCATTAAAATTTAAAAAGCCCTCGATAAGGTGGATGTGGAAAGGATATTTCCAGTAATGGGAGATTCTAGAAAACATCAGAATAAAAGGACATGTGAAAGGACAGAATAAAAGGACAGTGAATCTATGGAATTCATTGTCACAGAAGGCTGTGGAGGCCAAGGCATTAGTTATTTTTAAAGCAGAGATTGATAAGTTTGTGCCAAAGATAGACACTAAGTGCTGGAATAATTCAGCGTGTCTGGCAACAGCAGTGGAGAAAATGGATGGGTGACGTTTTAGGTCAGGACCCTTCTTCAGACTGATCCTTCAGTATTGGCCCTTCTTCAAGTCCAAAGAAGTGTCCCGACCGAAAATGTCAACCATCCTTTTTCTCCAGAGATGCTGCCTGACCTGCTGAGCACTTTGTGTCTATCTTTGCTATAAACAAGCATCTGCAGTTCCATGTTTCTACTTGATAGTTTCTTGATTACAAAGGGCGTCGAAGGTTATGGGGAGCATGCAGAAGAATGGGGTTGAGAGGAAAAAACAAGATTGAATGGCAGAGAAGGCTTGATGGGCTGAATGGTCTCATTCTGCTGCCACGTCTTATGGTCTTAATTCAAAACCTAACTGAATGTACCACTCATGAAACATGAGGACTAGAAGTTAAACTTAAAGACGTGGCTGATTTAAGTGAAAGCATGCATAATTTCTACCAGGCCGAGATGAACACTTGACTTGCATAACTTTCTCAGAGGAAGCCGTAGTTCAACATACATTTCACAATCTCTCTGCCATAAATCAGATATCAGACAGGGTTTGAGTATTAGCTTGCCCACACGTTTGATCCTGGTAGCCCCAGGTAGCCCATTGTCAGGCATTAGTTCTAATGTTGCAAATTACATGAGGAGAATAATGGTTCTGTTCACTGTGCTTGATTCCATAAAAAAACAGTCCTGAGTAAACATGCATAAAGATAATCTCAGTTTACACCTGTGTGCCTTGGGCCGGTAATTGCATTTGTGCATCAGTGTGTAAATGTCATGTGTGGTGAGGCTAGTGGTATTGCTCTTCACCTTGATCACCAAGACTAAGAATGTCAACAAATTGAAGTTAAGCCATATGTTGTAACGCTGTGTAAGTCCCTGATGCTTTACTGATGGGGATTAGCACAGCGCTAGGATATAACAGGCACAAATATCCCTACTTGTAATATCAGGAAACAGGTGGTTCTGAAATAAGCCCGACACAGAGTGTCTTGCAGCACAACTGGTCTTTAAACCAGCCTTGACCTTCAGCAGACCATTTTTATTTACAGTAGCTCAATCTAAGGAAGTACAGGAAGGAGATTGAGGGCTTAGTAACACGGTGCTAAGGCTCCAATCTCTCCCTCAGTGACAGCAAAACAAAGGAGCTTATTATTGACTTCAGGAAGCAGGATGGAGTACACTCCACAGTCTGTATCAATGGCACTGAAGTTCAGATGGTTGAGAGATTTAAGTTCAAAGGTGTAAATGTCACCAACAATGTGTCCTGGTCCAACCACATTGACACGATGGCCAAACAAAACCCCATACCAACCCACCTCTACTTCCTCAGAAGACTAAGGAAATTCCGCCTGTCTCCAGCACTCATTGCACTCCTGCCGTCGGGAGGAAGATATCGGAGCCTGAAAACTATAATTTCTAGGTTCAGGAACAGCTTCTTCCCTACAGCCATCAGGCTATTAAACACTCCAAACACTACAAACACTCCATCAGGCTACCAAACACTCCAAACACTACAAACACTCCATCAGGCTACCAAACACTCCAATCACTACAAACACTCCATCAGGCTACCAAACACTACAAACACTACAAACACTCCATCAGGCTACCAAACACTACAAACACTCCATCAGGCTACCAAACACTACAAATAAGCCCTGAACTGCATCGAGTGGGGGCATTGATTTTGCTTTTTTGCGCTATTATTGTTTGTTTTATGTGTATGTGTGTTTATGTATCTATATATCTATACAGATGCATAGATATATATGGATGTAACTATGTTTACGCATCTGTTGTGTTGCTACAAGTAAGAATTTCATTATTCTGTTTGGGAGATATGACAATGAAACACTCTTGACTCTTGACCCTAACCAATTTCTACAGATTCACCATAGAAAGCATTCAATCAGGACGCATCGCAAAAGGGGCAGCACTGTGGCGCAGCGGTAGAGTTGCTGCCTTACAGTGCCGTACAGAGACGTGGGTTTGATCCCAACTACGGGTACTATCTGTACGGAGTTTGTACGTTCTCCCCGTGACCAATTGGGTTTTCTCCAAGATCTTCGGTTTCCTCCCACACTCCAAAGACGTACAGGTTTGTCGGTCAATTGGCTTGGTTAAAGTGTAAATTGTCCCTAGTGTGTGTGTAGGATAGTGTTAATGTGCGGGGATCGCTGGTCGGCGTGGACTCGGTGGGCCGAAGGGCCTGTTTCCATGCTGTATCTCTAAATTAAATTAAACTAAACGGTGTGGCAACTGCTCTGCTCAGGAATGCAAGAAATTTCAGAGAGTTGTGAATGTCGATCAGTCCATTACATAAACCAGCCTCCCCCACATTGACTCCATCTACACTTCACTCTGCCTCAGGAAAGCAGCCAACAAAATCAAGGACAACTCACACCCTGGCCATTCTCTCTTCTCCCCATTTGGCAGAAGACAGCAAATGTTTGGAAGTACCTACTACCAAGTTCAAGAACATCTCCTCCCTGGTATTATCAAACTCTTGAACAGACCTCACATATGCAAGAGGTGAATTACCCGATCTTCCAATCTACTTTGTTACAGGCCTTGCACTTCTTTTTAATATTCACTTCCATTGACTCTGCCATATTATATTCCGCACTCTGTTTATTTTTCTGTCTTGCACTACCTGATGTACAATTGCACAGTATGAATTTCCTGCATAATACTCAAAGCAAATCTTTTCATTGTATCTCGGTAAAACTGGCAATAATAAAACCAATAGCAATACATAACTGGCTATAAAATAGTAATTTCACGCAAAGAATGTTCCTCCTTGTTATTCCATCTCAAGAGATGGTACATACATTGAGGAGGATTTCCTCACAGCAAATATTGTACAACTGCCTTTTTGACAATGAAGCATCATGTCCAGCTATTTCAGCTAAGAATTAATGACATTGTTTTGAGTCTTGAGTTAGCTACAAGTGAGACTGAACGAGGACAATGGATCTCTATCCGAAAGATGCACATGAACATGTTTGGTTTTAACAACAATTTGGAAGTTTCATGCTCACAGTTAAAGATCTAGAAGTTAAAAAAGGAAATTCTAAGACTCACAAACTATAATGATTGGATTTGAAAGCATGTCTCTGGGTTAGTAGTCCAGCTCCACTGGATTAACAATCCCATAATTTAACCACGAAAACTACTGCATTATACATTTGCAGGAAGTGTAGCGAGGGGATTTGAGTATAGGAGCAGGGTGGTTCTGCTGCAGTTGTACAGGGCATTGGTGAGACCACACCTGGAGTATTGCGTACAGTTTTGGTCTCCTAATCTGAGGAAAGACATTCTTGCCATCGAGGGAGTACAGAGAGGGTTCAAAAGATTGATTCCTGGGATGGCAGGACTTCCATATGAAGAAAGACTGGATAGACTCGGCTTGTACTGGATAGACTCGGCTTGGCTTCCTGGATCGGGGGGGGGGCACTCCAGGACCTCCAACATGTGGCCTGGACTTTGGACTGTTTATGCTTTCTGTTTTTTTAAATTTTAAACCAAAATTCTGGCAACCGCGCCTATGAGGTTGTGCAAAAGAATTGCACTGTGCTGTGCATGCGTGCCAATGAAGAACTGCCGACCGACTCAACAAATAAGATCTAGGGTCTGTGAAAGAAGCATGGGTGCAAGAGGGAACTTGAATTAAATCAAGTGGAGAAAGAAATAACAAGTAAAGGAACTATGGATTAAGAGAAAGAGAGAAAAGAAGTGACACAAAAGAACACTGAGGAAGAAAAACACAAACCAGAGTAAAACTTGACATTTCTAAAATCTTTGACATTTGATTATGTGCAGCAAAGATATTCAGCAAATTTAACAATTTCCTTCATGGGTCAGAGAGAATGATCCGCATTGAGCCAACCACAAGCAAAAAGGCAGTGCTAATTATGGGCAGAAAATTTCTGCATAATTTGATGGGAAATTAATTTGCAAACTCAAAAGGTTCTAACAGGATGGATGAGCGCTTACAGAAGATAAGTAACAGATGGCATAAATTGACTGACAGAATTTAGAGAACCCCCTCAACCCACGCTGTCTCTCCTTCCTGAATCTTCCGACTGACTCACATGATGAACCACATGGCATCATCGGTATTTTTTGAGGAAGATGCAGCTCAATATTTACACCTGATTTAGATCAACCAAGCAGAGTCACAAGCAGTTAGAGTCATAGAGTCATGGAGCCATGCAGCATGGAAACAGGCTCGTCATCCCAACTTGCCCACGCCGACCAACATGTCCCATCTACTCTAGTCCAACCTGCCTGTATTTGGCCCATATCCTTCCAAACCTAGACTATCCATGTACCTGTCTAAATGTTTTGAATGCTGTGATAATACTTGCCTCAACTACTTCCTCCAGCACCTCATTCCATGCACCCACCACCCTTTGTTTACAAAAATTACCCATCAGGTTGCTATTAAATCTTTCCCCCCTCACCTTAAACCAATGTCCTCTGGTTCTCGATTCCTACTCTGGGCAAGAGATTCTGTGTGTTTACCCGATCTATTCATCTCACAATTATGTACACTTCTGTAAGGTGATCCCTCATCCTCCTACGCTCCAAAGAATAGAGTCCTAGCCTGCTTAACCATTCCCTATAGCTCATGCCCTTGAGTCCTGGCAACATCCTGGTAAATCTCTGCACCTTTTCCAGTTTGACAACATCTTTCCTATAACATGGTGCCCAAAACAGTTGCTATGAACAGCTGAATAAAAATTGCTACGTAAAAGTGGAAATGAAGTCCCAAGGGGTTCCTCATTTGCCAGGCATTAAGGAAACACAAGCAGGCAGAAAGTGAGAGCTGGAAATTGCTTTAAAATAAAGAGTGGTGTGATCCCTTAACAGTCGATCCCTTGTCTTTTATGAGTGTGTATAGGTTGGGGGTGGAGGCAGCAGATGCAGGGGTACCAGCTCCCCATCTCCTTAATCATTAAACCTATGTATTTATACATATGTGTATTGTTTGTGGTCGTTTAATGTGTCCCTCCAAAAAGAGTCATAGTCATAGAGTCATTCAGCACGGAAATAGGCTCTTCGGCCCAACACTTCATGTCGACCAAGATGTCCCATCTGCTTGTGTCAAGCCTCCAATGTCATCCCTCCAAAACCTTCCTGTCCATGGATCTGAACCAATTTCTTTTGAATGTCATGGTTGAACCTGCCTCAATCGCTTCCTCTGGCAGCTCTTCTCATATAAGCACCATCCTCTGTGTGATGAAGTTGCCCCTCAGGAACCCTCCTAAATCTTTCTCAAATGAAGTCAAATATAGATTCCTCCGATGTCCTTAGTTCCCCTAGTGCAATCTCTGGAAGACATTTAACACCTCCGTACACTTGTTTCATTTCTGAGACCCAACCTGTGTGCTGGCCCTGCCATGTTGAATGTCTTATCAGCTGTCCCATCTGGGGACAAATCCACCTGGGGACAAATCTTTTGCAATATGCTCAGACTGTGGAGAATTCAAGCTAAACACTCAAACGTAACAATCTTGGGTTGGGAAGTTAATTTTTACACATGTTTCAAAAAATAAGCATGTAAATAAAAAATGAAGAAAGCTTGTACCTCTAGAATATTTAATGGATACCTTTGTTATATTGACTTAGATGTGTGTTCCAAATAATGTTCCAAATGTTCCAAACATTTGTAATAATGTTCCAAATGCATTTTTTATAAATGTGTTTACAGTTTGGTTCAATATTTCTCCACCGCTGTCTAATATCAGCAGAATTCCCAGGGTGAATTAGCACACAGGATCTGCAGCTAAGACATTAACATAATGACAGAAAAACAGAGGGGCCCAGAGACTAAACCTCTTATTTACAACAATCTGGGATCTTGAGAATGATAAGCAATGCTCTGCCAAACATCATTCCTCTTAGGTAAGCAGTAGTTCTAATGTTTATATGAAATAAAGAAGAAATTTTGTTCAGATCATTTTACACAAAACTAGATGAAAGAAAGTGTGGCACAGAGCCTCAGAGGCACAGTGGTAGAGCTGCAAAAAGTAGTTCAACCTCATCCTCTGCAGAATTTACATTTGAAAATTAGTCAAATATAAAGAAAACATTCGGCCTTTTCTGCCTGGCACCATGGCAGACCTGAGCAATAGATCCCAGCCAAGCTCTTTACTGAAATGCTCACATGCCTCTCTGCAGCTGAGGTGAAGGAAGCAGGGATGAAATCAACCCGGAGAGGATCGGACATTCATTATTCTTCATCGTTTGGGGCTCCTTGGTCAATTCTTGGAGGCGGTGCAGATGATGTGAAGGGAAGCAGCAATAAAAACATATGGTGAGCGTTTGGCAGCTCTGGGCCTGTACTCGCGTGGAGTTTGGAAGGATGAGGAGTGATCTCAGAGAAGCCAATCAAAATAATGAAAGGCGTAGATAGAGTGGATGTGGAGAGGATGTTTCCATTAGTGAGAGAGTCTTGGAGCATAGGGCACAACCTCAGAATCAAAGGAGGCTTTAGAAAGGAAATGAGGAGGAATTTCTTTAGCCCGAGGGTGGTGAATCGATGGAATTCATTGCCACAGACGACTGTGGAGGACAAGTCTTTGGGAATTTCTAATGCAGAGGTTAACAGGTACTTGATTAGTAAGGGCGTCAAAGGTTCAGAGGAGAAAGCAGGAGAGTGTGGTTGAGAGGGAAAGATAGAACAGCCACGATTGAATGACGGAGAGATTCGAAGGGCCAAATGGACTACTTCTGCTCCTATGAATTGTGAACGTGAAAAATTAAAACGATTTAAAGCATAAATTGCCTCTTATAGTTTTACAATATTTAGATTCATGCGCAGAATATAATTCTCAGGTCAGTATTAGTGAATAAACTACCCACTGGTTGTGCGATGTTGTAGCACAGAACATAAAGATTAGTTCATTTTAAACAAACCATTAAATATTTAAATCCCGATTCCAACATTGGCCGTTTATTTTCATCAAATATTTAACAGTTGGCAGTTGTTGCGAAATAATAGATAGTTCTTTAGATAATTCTCCCGAGTTGTGTAAATGATTTAGAAATATTTACATTATGTAAGTGGAGAAATATCAAATACAGGACTTCCCCTGCATGAAATGTAATACTGTACTTTGCCCTGAGTTCCATCATTTGGCAACTACAGTATAGTACTAATAATTCAGCCTATTCAACTTTTATATTTAGTTATGATATCAAAGTGTGATGTTCACAAAAGTAAGAGATTCTTACCAAAACAAGAATACTTCAAGATACTGCAAACTGAAAGTCTGAAATTAATGTGGAAATTCCAAATCAACTTTCTGGATTTTGCTTCATTCAAAGCATACTCTCAACATCGCACTGCATTCTTTCATCAGTAGGCTCTGCGGGACTGAGCTGACTGAAATACTGGCTGTAGAGTTGTGAAGGAGAATTGTTGGGAAGAGAGGCAGATCAACTGTCGGGACCTGTAGTCTGGGTTGGGTCTGAAGAAGTCCGGCTTCTGAAGAAGGGTCTCGACCTGAAACGTGACCCATTCCTTCTCTCCTGAGTTGCTGCCTGACCCGCTGAGTTACTCCAGCATTTTGTGCCTACCTTTGGAATACTGGCTGCCTTGGCCATTCCGTGTGCACTGATGAGAGCCGAAGAGGCCGATCTCGCTGTGGACCAACTTCCTCAGATTATGGTGCCCAAAATTGCTCACAATACTCCGAATGCAGTCTGACCAGTGTCTTACAATCCCTTTTTTTATATCCTAGTCTTCTCGAAATAAATGCTAGTGTTTGATTAGTACGGGTGTCAGGGGTTATGGGGAGGAGAATGGGGTTGAGAGGGAAAGCTTGATCAGCCATGATTGAATGGCAGAGTAGACTTGATGGGCCAAATGGCCTAATTCTGCTCCTATCACTTATGGACATGAACTTGATGGCGTTGACTGCTGCTGCTCTCAAAGACCTTTGAATGGATTTCAAATGTCTCCCATGTTCAGTGACTTTTAAAGACGGTTCAAATAGATTTGAACTTAAATTTCAAAATTGCTCAAAGATAACAAATTTACTGAAACAGACTTTTAAATGCTCCAAACCAGTTTAAAAAAAAGACTAAGAGGAAACCAAACCAGTTATCCACACATAATCTTTTCAGTCCAGGTTAGTGATGGGACCTGCTACGTCTCGTGATCCACAGCATAGCAGCAGGTCAGATATAGACACGGAGTGCTGGAGTAACTCAGGCAACATCTCTGGAGAACGTGCATAGGTGATGTTTCAGTCAGATATGTTGGTATCTGATGCCCAGCTCATCTCTGGCCTCCATGCAGCAGTGAGCCAGAGAGTGGACTCAAAAGGGGACTCAAAAAAGCCAGCATTTTCCTGCAGAACTGTCAGCAAGTGACAAGTATGGAAATGTGACACTTTCTCACCTTTGGAACCAGGCATTCACAGTTGTGTTTAAGACGGACAGTTGCAGACTAATAATGGCACACATTTGGATCAGTAGCAATGGTAGGTGCTGCTAGAAACCTCCACAATGGCATCTGAGGCTCCCAGTGTACGTTGGTGGGCTGAATGGCATGGTGGTGAGGGTGTCTGTGTGCAGGGGGCCAACACAGTGTAGGTACGCAGAGCCAGTGGTTGACAACATGAGCTGTGAGCAACATTGACTTGATGCAATCACTTACAGTTTGGAGTTCAACGCTCTGGCTAACACCCTCTTCTACATTTGCACAGCTGAAAGACACACAGCAGCAGTAACAACAACCCCACCACTCCCCGCCAATGTTACATAACAGCATCATTAACCAGATACTATTTCACGGTTATCTGGCTCTTGCCGTGACTCTATAAGTGATTGGTGTTTTCTATAGTCGGACACAAAAAGCTGGAGCAACTCAGCAGATCAGGCAGCATCTCTGGAGAAAAGGAATAGGCGACGTTTTGGGTCGAGACCCTTCTTCAGACTGCCTTCAGACTGTGTTTTCTGAACTGGCCTCATCAATGTGGGAGATGTTGACAGAGCCCAGCACAAACCAATTGCTGCCAGACACTGATGCTTCAGCTTGGTAATTCAGCTGGGCTGGGAGAAAGTGTGGAGGGCGTGCACGTCATAACAAACTGCTGGAAGAGAGAAAGCAAGGAGAACTCACCATCACCTCATCTTCCTGAGAAGCCAATGCTTTATCCTGAACATCACCATTATGTAAGATGATTTAGACCTCAGCGATACAGCCCAGAAATAGGCCCTTTGACCCATCGAATCCCCGCTGACCAGCAATCACCCCTTACACTAACCTACACATGCTAGGGACAATTTTACAACTTACTGAAGCTAATTAACCTACAAACCTGCACGTCTTTAGAGTGTGGGAGGAAACCGGAGCACCAGGAGAAAATCCACGCGATCAGAGAGAGAACGTACAAACTCCATCTAGACAGCACCCGTGGTCAGGATCAAACCCGGGTCTCTGGGGCTGAAAGACAGCAACTCTACTGTTGCGCCACTGTGCAGCCCTGATAGTGCATTAATGATTGTGCATTAATGAGAATACATCCACTGAAACCTGCACTCTTGGAGCAGGGTCGGCACTGCATTGCCAGTAACTATCAAGGTGACTATGGCAATTAATTTCAATGCCACAGACTCATTCTTGGTTACAGCCAAAGTTACATGCAAGAACACATCCATTGTTGAGTAAGGAAAGTCTCAATTGAAAGACAGCTAACTAACTACGGTTAAATCTATTTCAGAAGCATTTGCAGAGAGCGCAGTGGCATAGTTAAGTGAAAGCTGCACATTCAAATCCCACAATGAAAGAGTGTAATTTAGCAATTAAATTTAAATTCAGTGAATTAAATAAAAAATAAACCAGCTTCAGCAATGTCCATCGTAAATTTACCACATTATCATCTGGTCATTAATGCTTATTGGGAGATTACTTCTGCCACCCTTACCTAATCTGGGCTGCATGTAACTCCAGAGGTACTTAAAGTTGAGCCTTAACTGACCTCCGAAAAGTTCTAACTAAGCACCCAGTTGCATCAAAACTGTCTTCTTAAAACAATAAGAATGAAGCAGTACCAACTATCCACCACTGACCTCGTCTTTCAATATGGGCACATAATATACTCATAGAGTCACAGAGTCACAGAGTCACAGAGTCATCCTAGGCCATCTACACCGGTCCCACCTTCCTATGTTTGGCCCATATCCCTCTAAACTTGTCCTATCCATGTACCTATCGAAATGATCTTAAAAATTGCAACAGTGCCTACCTCCTCCAGCAGCTCGTTCCACACACCCACTACACTTCGCGTGAAAAAAACTACCCCCCAGGTTCCTGATTCCCCTACTTAGCGCAAGAGACTCTGTGCGTCTACCCAATCTATTCGGCTTATGATTTTGTACACCTCTATAAGATCTCCCCTCATCGTCCTGCGCTCCAAGGAATAGAGTCCTAGCCTGCTCAACCTCTCCCTAAAGCTCAGGCCCTCGAGTCCTGGCAACATCCACGTAAATATTCTCTGCACCCTTTCCAGCTTGACAATGCCTTTCCTATAACATGCTCCTCAGGAACAGGAGTCATACAGAATGGAAACAGGTCCTTTGGCCCAATGAGTCCACACCAAGCATCAAGCACACATTCACGCTAATTCCATCTTTTTTTTATCTCATTCAGCTTCTCCAACTCCAAGAGCAATTACATACCAGAGGAAGTTTACAAAGGCCAATTAACTTACTAACCGTCACATCTTTGGATATGGGAAGAAGCCTTGTGTGGGGAGAATGTATAATCTCCAGGGAGACGGCAGTGGAGATTGAATGAATTAAAACATACAACATGGAAACAGGCCCTTCGGCCCACCGAGTCCATGCCGACCGTCAATCACCCGCTCATACTATTTCTAGTTCCATGTTATCATCCATTCCCTACACACTAGCGGCAACTAACAGAGGCCAATTAACCTACAGACCCGCACGCCTTTGAGATGTGGGAGGAAACTGGAGCACCTGGACGAAACCCACACGGTCGCAGGGAGAACGTGCAAACTCCACACGGACAGCACCCGAGAACCGGCAGGATTCTGGGTTACAGGAGCTGTGAGCCAGCCGCTCAGGGGCCAAGTCAGTGGATATTTTTTCTAAGGCAGAGATAGATAGATTCTTGATTAGTACAGGTGTCAGAGGTTAGGGGGAGAAGGCAGGAGAATGGGGTTAGGAAGGAGAGATAGATCAGCCATGATTGAATGATGGAGTAGACTTGATGGGCCCAACGGCCTCATTCTACTCCTATTCCTTATGATCTTATGACAACCTGCTGCTCACAGGTGTCTAAATTCTTGATGCAAATCTTCCCAATGAATTAGATCAAATCTCTTCTCTTTTCCAAGTGGACCGATACTCATTATCAGTACTTGCCATTTTAAGGGAGATTATGAGAAGCAATTCTTCATTTGGCACAAAGTGCATCGTGGTCCATGGGGAAAGTTGAGTTAGAACCAATGCATTTAGATTGACTGTACTATTGAGCAAAGGATACAAATTCATTGTAGAGATTGTTGAGGTTCACATGAACTGAGGGGCAACATAAAGTCGTGAGATTTAGTGCTTGACATTGAAACTCTGTTCCTTCATTCCCAATACTCTACCTGTGGCTTTCACAGTTACACCTACCTCGAATTTCCTTTAGTCACAATGTACCACCAACATTCTGGTGCAGGTGGTTCATCAGGCAAATTTCAGTTTGCTCGAGGCAATCAAGATACAATCTTCTTTCATCTTTCATTCCTCTACCGGAGAACGATTCCGAAGGCTGACAAAATATTGCACTGTTTTAAGGTTTTTCTTTTAAAGTTCCAGCTGTGTTTGACCTTGCACAACCTCAATGTCCCTGAAGATCATCTTGTCTGTGCCATCGGTGAGGAATTTGATTCCCGAAGTGTGAAGATGCTCGGCGGAGCAGTGCATCTTGTCATCGAGATCGCTGTGGAAGTCCCTGAATCAATACTCAATCCCTTTCATTTACTTGACTCATGTGTAGCAGCATGTTTCGAGGAGGGCGGCCGTGTGTGCAAGTTTGAGTCTCGGTTGAGCCGAGAGTCTGCTTTGAATCAGTGGCTGAAGACACGAGAGTGAAACCCATGGAATAAAGCAGATTGCGGCTTCGGCATTGCAGAGAGATATCCCACAACTGATGTGCTCGACTGAAGGCAGGATGGACGTATTCTCAGTCTTCCAGCCAGGGAGGTGAATCTTTGCTGTGTACGGTGTGTTATACAAACTGGCAGTATAAAGAAGGCGTTCAACTTGATGAGGGGAGGATGGGTGTTGTGCAAGCAGAGGTCAAGAACTGGGCAGTGTCTGTCCCAAAGGGTGATTGTCTTGGCACTGGGCCTTTGGATGACTTCACCTGAAGAAGTGACAAACTGCCTTTTTTTTTTGTGCTGTTCACAGAAACATTATCGATCCGTACAAAACGCTCGCCTATATTTATTTATCTTGAATTATATGGAATAAAGTGACGGTAAAAATGTGAAGTCAAAGATCCTCATGAAAGACAAATGCTTTCGTGTGATTCATTCACAACACAAGTTGGACAAGTTAAAATCTTTGAGACGTTACAAATAACGGAAGCAAATACAAGGATGAAATGGCATTATTTTGTTTTTATTTACATACTGATGAAGTGTGCGTGCCTAATGCTTGTACTGTGGTAGTTTCTCCAGTGTGACCTTGCAGCATCTTTTCAGTGAGTGGCCGCTGGCGGCAGACTGTGATCTTGTCATTGTGATGTCAGTGGATGAGAGAGACATGTCAATCTGTGGGCTGTGGATAATGGAGAGGGCCGCGGTGCTGGCTGACGTATGTGCGTCATGGCAAGAGATCTGTTGACACATCTGAATGGAAGGCCCAATGTCCACCTGGTAGGTTTCCGTGGTTATTGTGCTCGAGCTGGTCACCAACAAGGACAGATTGCTGGCGTGAGTGGCATCCTCCAGCTGTTGGTGTCCCAAGGCTTCTTCCAGCGTGCTTTCCATGTGCTCAAGTCGGCCATCCAGCTGGTTAAAACCAGCTTTCATGGACTCCCTCAGCTCCGAGAAACCTTCCCTGATCGCTGTCTGCAATCCTTCCTTGAGATCTATCAGCCCCTCCTTCAGGACTGACACCAAGTCACTGACTCCATGGGCCACCAGGCAGGTCTGCACGGCGCCTATTCTGGTGTCTAACACCTCATTCAGGTCAAAGAGAGAACCTTGGATCTCTTCCAGTCTTTGGTCCATGGATCTGTGGAAGTGCTTCACCGCCCGGTGAATATCCTGTTGATGCACTAACACTTTCGCCTTGAAGGCCTGCCCCTCAATATCCGCGCCCTCGTAATCGTGCTCAGGCGACCCCTCGTTGTGACTGCCGCTGTCCGCGGCGGGTCTGTCTGATTCACCCTCCTCCACCGGCACTGCTAACTCCTCCATGCCGTTCTCCTGCAGAGGAGATCGAACCAAAGTTTGTAAGGAAGGTGAAATGGGAGTTACGCTAGTGAGCACAATCTGGGTGGGGGAGGAAACGGACGCGCTTGTGGAGTCGGATGTTGTCAGGTGGCCAGCTGCCTCTGACGTTGGCGGTGAGGTACGACTTGTGGCGGAGGCAGAGAGTCCCGATATATCTGTGAAGACAACAGAAATAAATTAGTGTCCCTGTGCCTTCAGAATCGGAAGTCCTTATCAATGAACATATTTGTAAATCTCTCAAAAAAATGTCCGATCTATTAATGTAAATTATCTGTTTATCTGTAGTTCTGGATTAATTGCACTTGTTACTATAACTCGTTTATCGTTAAACGTACGGAACACAACAGCAATTACTTACCGGAAAGTGTGGAGGCAAATCCTGGCTCAGGGTTCCAATATAATGCAGGGTTTCAGTAGGCAAGAATTGGAGGAGTTTCTCTTTTCATTGTTAATACTTTATGGCTGTAGTCCTCCACTAGTTCCATTGCAACTTAATCTGTTGAAGATCAGATCTTCCCTTTGCTATACTTTTGATTGTGGTGAAACATTTTCAGCTAAGCTGGCTGGATGTTTTTAATGACACATTTTAATCGACATGTTATTGCATTCCTTCTGAACTTTAGGATTTAGATTGCATTCCTTCTGCCCTTTGTTGGTGGTACCAACTGTTGAATCACCATCCATTAACTCTTCCACCATAGCATAATATCTGGCTGTAAACTTTGATTTACTTGCTGCTTGTTTGTTTTTGACCCAGTCACGATGTACACAAACATATCAATTGGATGCAGGAGTCGGCTCCTCACTCCCTCAAATGTCCTCCGTCGTTTAGAAAAGTTCATAAGGTCATACGTTCCATGAGCAGAATTAGGCCATTCAGCCCATCAAGTTTACTCCGCCGTTCAATCATGGCTGATCTATCTTTCCCTCCTAACCCCATTCTCCTGCCTTCTCCCCATAACCCCTGACACCTGTACAAATCAAGAATATGTCAATCTCCGCCTTAAAATATCCATTGACTTGGCCTCCCCAGCCGTCTGTGGCAATGAATTCTACTGATTCACCACCCTCTGACTAAATAAATTCCTCCTCACCTCCTTTCTAAAGGTATGTCCTTTTATTCTGAGGCTAGACTCTCTCACTGGTAGAATCATCTTCTCCACATTCACTCTATCCAGACCTTTCACTATTTGGTAAATTTCAGTGAGGTCCCCCCCATCCTAAACCAGCGAGTACAGGCCCAGTGCCGTCAAACGTCATAAAATCTTGGCTTATCTGATGCCAACCGATGGTAGCACACATTTGCTTAGCATTGCTCAGCAAGTATTTGTCTATCCCTGCCTTAAAAATATTCAACAACTTTACTTCCAACACACTATGAGGAGGGGAGTTCCAAAGAACTGCATCTCTCACAGAAAAGGTTGGTCTCAGTCTGAAGAAGGGTCTCGACCTGAAATGTCACCCATGGTCTGAAGAAGTGTCTTGACCTGAAACATCACCCATTCCTTCTCTCCCGAGATGCTGCCTGACCCGCTGAGTTACTCCAGCGTTTTGTGTCTACCTTCTCTCACAGAAAATTTCCCCTAATAATAAGCAGAATTTCTTTAGTCAGAGGGTGAAGAATCTGTGGAATTCATTGCCATAGAAGGCTGTGGAGGCCAAGTCTATGGGTATTCTTATGACGGAGATTGATAAATTCTTGGTTAGCACGGGTGTCAGGGATTATGGGGAGATGGCAGGAGAATGGGGTTGAGAGGGAAAGATAGATCAGCCATGATTGAATGGCGGAGTAGACGATGGGCCAAATGACCTAATTCTGATCCTATAACCTATGAAATTATGAACTTATGAACTGATATTTGTCTTAGATGACTCATTTTTAATGAACCGTGACTTTGCTTGCAGATACAGTACACCCACTGGAGGAATCATACTTTCCACATGCTCTCTCTCAACAACTCTTAAGGCCTTATATGTATCAATCAAGTCCTTTCTTGCTCTTTAAAACTTCAGTAGATACAAGGCCAGCCGGCCCAATATTTCCTAATAATGCAATCAGCACAGAGACTCAGCGGCAGAACTGCTGACTTGCAGTGCCAGTGACCGAGGTTTGATCTGCGTGGAGTTTGTACGTTCTCCCTGTGACCATGTGGGTTTTCTCCGGGTGCTCGGGTTTTCTCCCACAACCCAAAGACGTGCGGGTTTGTAGGTTAATTAGCTTCTTCAAATTCCCCCTAATGTATATGATGCGAAAGTGGGATAATATTAAACTATTGTACGGGTGATCAATAGGCGGCCTGGACTCAGTGGGCCGAAGGGCCTGTTTCCACACCCTATCTCAAAACTAAATTAAAATCCCTCTGTTCCCGGTTTGGTTGAGCATATCTTCTCTGAACTTCCAAACATTAGCATCCTTCTTTAAATAAGCAGATCAATACTGCACATAGTACACCAGAGGCAATCGCACCAATGCCTGACTTAGCTTCAGTACAACCTTCCTACTTTTCCATTCCATTCACTCACAATAAGCAAAAACATTCTGTTAACTTTTCTACTTATTTATAAAACCCGCTTCTTGGCCTTTCGAGAATCATGTACGAGGGTGAAAGGTCCCTTTGATTTCAGAGTCCACAATCTCATTAATCAGATAAAGTGCTTTTATCAATTCTTTCTGTCAATTCCGCATTTTCCCACATAATATTCCATTGCCAGATCTTTGTCCACTTACTTAATCTTAATATTCTATTGTGGCCCCTTTATGTCCTTTCACAGTTTACTCTCCTCCCTATCTTGGTGTCATCAGCACATGTAACAACCATACATTTGATGCCTTCATTCCGTGTTATAGTTTCCATGTTCAAGAGTCCTACACCATGGAAATGTCCATGCTGACCCACATGCCCCATCTAAGGTGATTCCATTTGCCCACGTTTGGCCTATTTCCCTCAAAACAGCAATCCCCGTCTCAGACGGGCAATTTTAAAGCAGTGTGTTACAAGATCAAGGCTCAGCCAAGTGTCAAAGGAGAAAATCAGAGGCATTAGCCCTACGCTGAGTGTTCTCTACTAAAGGGCGGCACGATGGTGTAGCGGTAGAGTTACTGCCTTACAGCACCAGAGACTCGGGTTCGATCCTGACTATGGGTGCTGTCTGTACGGAGTTTTGTACGTTCTCCCCGTGACTGTGCGGGTTTTCCCCGGGTGCTCCAGTTTCCTCCCACATTCCAAAGACATACCTGTTTGTAGGTTAATTTGCTTCGGTAAACATTGTAAATTGTCCCTCGTGTGTAGGATATTGCTAGTGTACAGGGTTCACTGGTCAGCCCGGACAAGGTGAGTCAAAGGGCCTCTTTCCGCGCTGTATTTCTGATCTTAACTGAACTGAACTCATCAAAATCCAGAAATCTATGCATTGTACACCTTTAATAACAGTTCTAATATATTCCCTTTAACAGATGTTAGCTAACCGGCCAGTAGTTTCCTGATTTCTGTTGCCTTCCCTTTTTCAATGCAGAAGGTACATTTACTATTTCCCAATCGATGGTTGTGAATTTTCCTAAGCTCCCCCTTCCTTTCCAGTTCCCAATTACAGCTATTTCTCGGATGTTATTTATATTATTGACAAGCCAAAGGCTTCATGTTCTACTATTACACAAGTTTGCAGACACTGTGATGTGCGTGACTACTTATGTTCTCTGCTAACAGAAAACTCCAGTGTTGGCAATTGGTAATGGCTGGTTTATTGGGAGTAAGTGAGAGCTTAATTTCCTCAATATTTATGAAAAACTACCTTAATGTCCACACGAGAGATTATTTATCTGTAAATTCTTGAGGAAAACTGCCGTGCCTGGTGATGTATTTTGCATATTTACAGGTGGGGTTATTCATGGAAGGAGGAAAGACCATTATTGGCATGGAATTAAAAAATTCTGCAGAATGTTCTGACTTAGAAACTCTCTCTGGTTTGGGGATTGGTTGCCTTGTGTGATAAGGTCAAATGAATGGCATTTCCAGGGACATCATTGAACCCTAACTCGTTGGGATTAAGTAGACTCCATTCTGTTGTTTTGGTTGGGAGCACTGTTCACCTATTTCACGCCCCTGTCTAAAAATTACAAGTGGCTGGAAAGGCAGGTGGGTTTGTTGCTGGGAGACGTTATTCCTTAATGACAGTGTGGCACAGTGGGGCAATAGAGCTGCTGCCTCACAGCACGTGATCCTGACCTCGAATGCTGTCAGTGTAGAGTTCATACGTTCTCCCTGTGACCACGTGGGTTTTCTTCAGTTTCCTCCTACATTCCAAAGACGTGCAAGTTTGTAGCTTAATTGGCCTCTGTAAATTGCCCCTAGTGTGTAGGATGTGAAAGTGGGATTGCATAGAACTAGTGTACGGGTGATTGATTGGCAGTGTGAACTTGGTGGGTCAAAGGGCCTATGACCACACGATATCTCTAAACTATACTAACCTAAACTAACTAAACTAACTAAACTCAACTCAACTCAACTAGACTAAATTAAACACAAATTCCACCAAACAAGGTTTCCTTAGTCTGTAGAAGGGTAGAAAGATATCTCCAACACTTTACCCTGTTGGAACTCTGTTTGAATCTAACCATGATGAATGGCAAGAGTATATTGATCTCTATCAATACAAAGCAAGGTTAGGGCGGCACGGTGGCACAGCGGTAGAGTTGCTGTCTTACAGCGAATGCAGCACCGGAGACCCGGGTTCAATCCCGACTACGGGTGCTGTCTGTACGGAGTTTGTACGTTCTCCCTGTGACCTGCGTGGGTTTTCTCCGAGATCTTCGGTTTCCTCCCACATTCTAAAGACGTACAGGTATGTAGGTCAATTGGCTTGGTAAATGTAAAAATTGTCCCTAGTGGGTGTGGGGATCGCTGGCCGACGCGGACCCGGTGGGCCGAAGGGCCTGTTTCCGTGCTGTATCTCTAAACAAAACTAAACTGTCTCAAACAAGTTTCTAAGAAGTATGAGGTCAACTTAATAAAACTGTAATTTATGCAACAAAAGCACTAAATTAATAATCTATAATGTAACAAATGTAACCATGCAAATTGAATAGTCATGCATTAAGTAAGTGCTAGAGCAGCCATAACCTGCAGAGCTATAGATCAAAAGGTGAAGAACAGTTTTAATGTAAAGTCCATTTTTGCCAACATGAACACAATGGGCTGAATGCCCTCTTTCCATGCCATGATTTTCTGAGTGCTTTTCTGAAACACAAGGGAATGTGATTACGCTAAGGTTGGTGCTATCTAAAACTGCCGGGACTGTACTTTCTCCCCGTGTGGATGCATGGGGCTAAATTGCACAAAATGTATAATTCACCCAGGGCCCACTACTTGCGTGAGTTGTTTCTCAGTGAAGATGAGCAAATGTCAGGCATGTATGTCAGAACCTCTTGGCAATAATCTCACCATGAGCTGTTTGTCATGCTGATGCGGAGAGCAGAGAAGGGTAATATCTTGGCTCATTGTTTGCTTGCATAAACAATGCATATGTGATTTTGCTTAACAGAGGTTAGAGGAAAGAGTCACAAAAGATGAATGCAGTCAACTGGCGAACACTCCCAACCTGCTTTATGGCTTCACGTGTGGAATTAATGGCCGCATCGTAATTGTTCACCAGTTGAGATTTGATTTAGGTAAGTCTCAATTCAAATCAAGTAATAACATTAAAATTCTTCAATCATTAACTGCAGCTCAATAAACCACGACTGATGGCACCACAGGATGTACATTCCGTGTGTGAATGTCATTGTGCATCAGTTAAGTGGAACGTGTAGCGTGTTGATGTTAATGCTGGGAATCACTTCTGATGCGACACAAAATGCTGGAGTAAGTAACACAGCAGGGCAGGCAGCATTTCTGGAGAGGAGGAATGGGTGACGTTTAGGGTTGAGACCTTCTTCAGATTGAGAGTTAGGGGAGAGGGAGACATAGAGATATGGAAGGGTAAGGAGTGAAAACAAGAGATCAAAGGGGGACGGAGCTCAAGGAAAATGTGGAATGGATCATTGTTCATTGTGGGGAAGGTGACAACGAGGTGTGCAATTGCTACTGATATCTGTATTGTCATGGAAAGAACTGCAGACGCTGGTTTAATTCGAAGGAAGACACAAAATGCCGGAATAACTCAGCAGGACAGGCAGGGTCTCGACCCGAAATGTCACCCATTCCTTCTCTCCAGAGATGCTGCCTGTCCCACTGAGTTACTCCAGCATTCTGTATTGTCATAACATGTTTAGATTTCCCTGGTGAACAAATGTCACTAACAATAGCATAATGGAGACGAAAATAGACATAAAAAGTCTCAGCGGGTCAGACAGCATCTCTGGGGAAAAGGAATTAAGTGACGTTCGGGTCGAGACCCTTCTTCATACCTCAGCATTATAGATTCAATTGGTTTGTATAATTGTCAATTTACACCAATGATTGGGTCCTTAATACACATCTTAGCATGTCATAAAGTGCATGCAATTGATTTGCCTCTACGGTGATGAAGCGTGAGAGAGAAACACCCTTAGGGGTTAAATCTTATATTTGTTTATTGGGAAGTTGAGAGGTGTATCTATCCAGTTTATGAGAGAACGTGACACAAGGCATAGGAAGAGTCAACAAAAATACAAATTAACAAACAAATCCTCAAAAATAAATTATAATGAAGTGATCTGTGAATATAAGATTTTTTAATGTAATAAAAAGATGCTGGTTTATAGAGACAAAATGCTGGAGTAATTCAGCGGGTCAAGCAGCATCTCTGGAGAACATGGACAGGTGACGTTTCGGGTCTGGACTGAAGAAAGGTGCTGACCTGAAAAGTCACTTCTCCGTTTGTCCAGTGATGCTGCCCGCCCCCTGAGTTACTCCAGCATTTTGTGTCTATCTAGGACTTTTTTTAAATGGCACCGAGCATGCTTACACTTGCAATCTGATATGCCAGGTTTTTGTGTCGGTTCTGGAAGTAAGAGTTATAAAAGTGTCATGCCTGTGGTCTGTGGTATAATTTAAGTTTAGATTACTGACATTTTGGGGACTCCGGGTTTATCCATTATTCTCAGCATATTGTGTTAACATTGAACTTCGGTCCAGGTTTACGTGATGGGCTGAAACTGTTCCTCTCCCAATCATAGCTCTCTTCCCCCAACATCACACTGACAGATGGTAAATGGCTTTTAACGGCCCGAATATTAGGTATCCCATGAATAGAGTCACACACTGCTCCAGTCATGAAACTCACTCTACCTCACCTAACTTAGCCACAAAACTACTCAGCTAGTAATTTTGTGCAAAGGGTTTTTAACAATAAGTGTTGAAATAAGCTGCATCAACCTCAGGAAGTTATTTATTTTAAAAAACATTCCTAGTCAGACCCTTATGACACTGACAAGAGGGGTGTTGATATGTGGGGTTACACTTGGACTGACACAGATTCCAGCACAGTAAGACTATAAGACATAGGAGCAAAACTAGACCATTCGGTCCATCGAGTCTCTCCACTCCTCAAGAGAAAACAAATAAGTAACCAGTTTATTAACTGAATAAGATTGTAATTTTAAAGTTAGAAGAAATATACTGATGTAATACGTAAGATGTTCCTACTAAATGGGCTGAATAAACAACTGGATTCTGGATTATGCACCTTTTTCATTGTATATACCAACACATTGTATCTCTACACTAAATGCATGAACAAGTCAAGCTATACAAATGTAATACAAACAAACCACTAGATTGCTTATATTTATATACAAGCAACAGCATTCTGTACAGTATATAAAATAATATATATATATATATATATATATATATTATATACATTCTTAATATATTGCTGCTACTTTTTATAAGCATGGTATTGTTTTCTTGTCTTTAAACAATATGCTAAACTTGTGTAAAGGTTCCAAAAGGTATTCAATTTAGAATCCCTGTACATTCAAAATGCTGCATTTTATTTCCTTTGCTGTCAGTGAATTTCCTGCCTTATATATTATCACCTATTAACTGCCCTCCTTTTGTTTGCAGTGTGGTAGGCTTTTTGTGTGCTGGACGGTGAAAATAATGATCGCCGTGGATTCCCACAGCGAGTTCTTGATCTTTTCAGTGCTAAGAGATGGAAGACACCATATGAAAGACCAGAGAAGGGGAAATGCCTGAAGTAAATAAGCTGGTAGTTCACCTAAATCATCCATCATGCAGAGAGCTACTTGGGCATGAGAGGGAAGGTGTTCGCCTGCCTACTGGCTCTTTGAGAAACAACACCTAATATGGAGAGACATGGGTTGCTTGTATATAAATATAAGCAATCTAGTGTTTTGTTCAAAAGCAAACCAAAAATATACACAATGAATCTTGGGCCTGTACTTGCTATAACAAAAAAAAAACCTTTGCAGCGATCGCCTGCCATCATTCTATAACGTGGTCTTTTCAAAAGACACTGATTTTTATATTTTAGCAACAGTTGTTCCCATTTTCAAAACCTGTTTGCATTAAACACAAAAGCCAGTTCATTTCTTAACACGGTCATTTGGTGTTAAGTTGGTAGCCTGTATCTCACTGCTCTGTTCTCCAGACGAAATTACATGAAATAACATGGTTTCCACTTACCGCGGGACCGGTGAAATCTGAAAAACAACAGAAATTAAAAAAAGCAATAAATGTAATGAATAGTTTGTCCTCATAGAAACACAAAATAGAGCATCCCCACTTTACCCACTTAACCCCCCTCTGCCCATCTCAGTCTTTTCAGTTGTTTCTGAAATTGCAACCTTCCAGTTTCACTTCCATCACTGAAATGTATGAGAGGATGGGCCCAGTGTTAAGTGGGACTAATGACTGCAGTCAGATCCAGATATCATTCCCTGGGCTGGGTTAACCAACGTGACGGGCCAAATCATTCTCATCAGATCATTCAATTATTCTTTTGGCCGTTCCAGTTGACTTTAGAATTTAGACTTCAGAGATACAGGCTCAGATTCAGAGAACAGGCCCTTCGGCCCACCAAGTCCGCGCCGACCAGCCATCACCCCATACACTCACACTATCCTACCAGCTAGGGACAATTTACAATTTTACCGAAGCCAATTAACCTACAAACCTGTATATCTTTGGAGTGCGGTAGGAAGCCGGAGTATCCCGGAAAAAAACCCAGGCAGTCACGGGGGGAACGTCCAAACTCTATAAAGACAGACCCGTTGACAGGATGGTCCCATTACTACCCCTTGGTGCAATCCCTGGGCCCGAACTCTGCAGTATTTCTGCCAATGAGTCAGCTCAGTTTGTGGTCTGGAAGAGGGGGTGGGAGTGGGAGGGGTGGGGGTGGGGGGAAGGGGGGGGAAGAGGGAGGGGTGTGGGGGGGGGAAGGGGGGGCGGGGGGGAGGGAGAAGGAGGGGTGTGGGGAGGAGGGGGAGATAGTGGCAGACATAGTTGGCCCATCAATGAAAAATAATTGGGCATATGTGAAGATTCAGACACGTGGACGGTTTTGTAGATTACAAATTAATTTAATAATCTGTAAAAGATTACGTCTGATGTTTTTTCTCACTGGTAGTAGGAATATGGGCAAACGATTAAAAGCTAGGATTATTTTTAAAAAACTACACTGTCAAAATAAAACTTGATTTGGCACGATTTCTATTAATTGGGTTCAAAATGAAAATTCAAAATCTGTAGCAAATTGTTTTTACTCCTGGAATCTGACACGTTCGAGCTGTAAGGTGAAATGCTTTGTTCATGTCGGCACTGTTAACACCATTTGTTATTTACAGTTAGCTCCAGTACCATTGGTCTTCTTTTAGTACTGTATTGCTCAGTTACATGTAAATGCAAAACTCAGTAAGCTGATTGCCACAACTCGCTTTTGTTTACTTTCGAACAGAACACCTCCATCCCCCTCCATCTCTGGGATAACTCTTCAAAAATCAGTGGTACAAAGAGATGAGAGCACAGCCAGAAATCTGGGGAGAAGTTAGTGAAAGGTAAGCTGCTGGTTAATTCTGATAAAGACCCACCCAGCAATGTATTTACTGTATTTGATTAGTACAGGTGTCTGAGGTTATGGGGAGAAGGCAGGAGAATGGGGTTAAGTGGGGAAAATAGATCAGCCATGATTGAATGGCGGAGTAGACTTGATGGGCCGAATGGCCTAATTCTACTCCTACCGCGTATGACCTTCTGGCTTATGACTACTTTCAAAAGGTTAATATATTATTCAAAGGTTACTCGTTTCCAGTTTTTTCTGTCTTCTATTTAGCTGCACAGAACCAGTTAGATTTGGGAAAAATACTACCATGATTAAACATTTGCAAAAAATTGGGCAGTAGGAAATTCTGGCCGAAATTCTAGATAAGTGAGATTTTGTGATAAAACAATTTTCAGAGGAAGACGTTGCTGGAAGTAGATTAAAATGAAGAGATTTGGCGATATGTTTCGTCGTTCAATAATGTGGACCATTCATACTTAGTTTATTACCTTTATTGACATCATGGTGAGTTATATTGCAATAATATCACTGTAAAATAAATGTGGGGTGCTGCGATCTTCTGGCAATTGTGATTAACATGTTCATTTGAAGTGCAGGTATTTGACAGGGGCAATAGTTCGATAAAATATGCATCAATGACAGAAAATGACAATTAAAATGTATTAAAAGAAAATCAGGGAATATGGAAAACGGGATAGAAGGGAACAAAAAAAGAGTCTATAATGAGAACTTTTTGAGGCAGCTCTACTCTTCATGTGGCTGTATTCAAGTAGGATCTCAAATCCCTTGAGAGGATAACGATTCCATTGCCCAGATCTGGCACTGTTCACTCCAAGGAACCGAGGAAAGACGAAAGAAGGTTACTAAAGTAAGTTGCCTGCCCTTTGTTACTGCCAGACATCACATAATACGGCTTAGCCTTCCACTGGCAATGTTACATGAATGCTGCCAAGTGTGTTGTTTATATCTATGAGGTTGGCTGTTTATTTTTATACAAGCATCCTTGGTTCCAGTGCCTTGCTGGATTACCCATTTTGCCAGACCAACAGAGGTCAAGGCCTCTGAGAGGAGTCTGACGGTAACAGATCCGCCTATTCCGCCGGGGAGCCGAGATACCGGCCAGCAAAGTCGGCCTCAGAAGTCGGCTATGGGAACGGATCTGCCGGCTCCGGCTGGGGTAGAGTTCCAGAGCCCTGGCCGCAGGGGGCAAATTCGACCCGCCGATTGGCACGGAAGTCCCGATGAGGTCGACATTGGCAACCTCACCCAGCCTCGGCGCCACATTTTCGGGGGAACGACAGGGGGAATTTCAAGTGCGGTCTCGTAAATTTTGTCTGGACAAAAGGAGGTGCCAGACCACCTGTTGCTGGAAAATCAGTCGTGGACCTGTTAGGTTTTATTAGTAAAAGGGAATTAATATTCAGAGAAAGAAGGAAATGATCAGAACAAATTTACCAATGGACCATGCATCCTCTGCAGCAAGATGGCCAGAAAATTTAGTTTAGAGATACAGCGCGGAAACAGGCCCTTCGGCCCACCGAGTCCGCACCGACCAGCGATCCCCGCATACTAACACCATCCTACACACACTAGGGACAATTTGCACTTATACCAAGCCAATTAACCTACAAACCTATACGTCTTTGGAATGTGGGAGGAAACCAAAGATCTCGGAGAAAATCCACGCAGGTCATGTGGAGAACGTACAAACTCCATACAGACAGCACCCGTAGTCAGGATCGAACCTGGGTCTCTGGCGCTGTGAGGCAGCAACTCCACCGCCACACCACCATGCCACCCTAAAATCATGGATAACATTTCTAAAAGTCCCCTTAGAAAAACAGCAGTTTCATTGGGAGATATCAGCGAAATTGCCAACATTTGGTGCCTTGTATAGTTCTTTTCTGTGGCTTTCCATTTTATGTGACAAAGCTATGTTTGGAGATTATGAACAAGAACCACCAATATTCTTATCAAGGACCGTCTATAGCTCTTGTTTCCTTTTCTCCTGACTCTCAGTCTGAAGAAGGGTCTCGACTCAAAACATCACTCATTCCTTCTCTCCAGAGATGCTGCCTGACCCGCTGAGTTACTCCAGCTTTTTGTGTCTAGCTTCAGTTTAAACCAGCATCTGCACTTTCTTCCTACACATTTTGCCAGCCAGCTGAAAGAGGTCACTTGAGATCATCACCTCTTCTAGCTTCTCCCAATGTCCATCCTACACGTTGCAAAGAAGATCCTAATATCTAGTCCTTGCCTTTGCTTCATTAACAGCTCCTCCTGCACCTTAGTGCCCCATACATTATTTAGAGTGGTGCTTTCCATTCCTACAAAACCTCCTCTCGGCTAATTCCTGCCAAGGCGGAAAACCATAAAAATTCATGGACCCCAGAAGAATATGTGACACAGAAGGAAGCCATTCAGCCCATCCTATCCATACTATCTGAAATAGAGCTATCTAATCTGATCTAATCCCACTTCTCAGTACTCTGTCCACAGCGGTAGAGACCACAGCTCTTCAAGTACACAATGAGTACTTGTAAAATTAGTCGTCAACTTGGAAAGATGCTGTTTGGTCTGCCCAAAGCTTGTTGGCCTTCCAGCAGAGCGAAATATCTGTCAGGGAATGTCCCAACTGGCCCGCTGCAGACTGCAGGAGCACGTTTTGAGGGACTCGCTGAAGCTTGGTGCAGCCAATGTGGGGGAGGGCCACAGTCTAGGGTTCTTCCGCTGCTGGACATTGAGGGGCAGAGTCCAGTGGGGGACACCCCTCAAATAAGGGAAAGGATATCTCACCAGGGTACCAAGGGTGTTTTGCTTAAAGATACTTGTGAACAATACTGACTTTAGACTTTACTTTGGACTTTCAAGATACAAGGCGTAAACAGGCCTGTGGGCTCAAGTCCGCACCGACCAGCGATCGCCACTTACACTACTACTACCCTATACACAAGGAACAAGTTACAGAAGCCAATTAACCTACAAAGCTGTATGTCCTTGGAATGTGGGGGGAAACTAGAGCACCCGGAGAACACCCGCATTGTCACAGGGGAAACATACATATTCCATGCAGACAGCGCCCATAGTCAGGATCGAACCTGGGTCTCTGTCCCTGTGAGGCAGCAACTCTACCACTGCGCCATTGTGCTGCCCTGTGTATGGCTGAGTCTGGCACTAATGAATGTATAGACACTAAGAATGTTTGAAGAGTTTTTGCACAGTTTTTGTTTTGTATATTTGCTTTTATCTGAATAAAGTTTATTTTGGTTAATTTAGCCATGGGTTTCAGCCTCTACTGATTTTTCAGGCAGTGAGTTCCAGACCCAAGCCATTGTCTAGATGATACAATATTTCCTCATCTCCCCTCTGATCTTATACTGTTTAATTTAAACCAAATGCCACTTAGTTTTTAAACCTTCTGCTAATTCCTTCTCATATATTCTACCCTGGGCCTTTCATTGTTTTATACATCTTAATTCCATCCCTCAGCCCTCCCTCCCACACCACACCCAGTCCACTACTCCATCGTAAACTGCCCCAATCTATCCAATCTTTCTCAGCGCTAACATTTTCCAGTTCTGTCAACAAGTTTCTCCATACTTTTCCCAGATTTCAGTTATAGAGTCAGAGAGTCAAACAGCATGGAAACAGGCTCTGTTTCCCAACTTGCCCACACAGACCAACATGTCCCATCTGCACTAGTCCCACCTGCCTGTGTTTGGCCCATATCCCTCTAAACCTACCCTATCCATGTACCTGTCTAAATGTTTCATAAATGTTGCGATGGTATCTGCCTCAACTACCTGCTTTGGCAGCTTGTTCCATACACCCACCACCATTTGTGTGAAAAAGTTACCCCTCAGATTCCCATTAAATCTTTCCTCCCTCACCTTAAACCTATGTCCTCTGGAACATTTGTTGTTTGGTCATTGGACATCAACCTCATTCATCTCAAAAGCTGAGAGTCAAGAGACAGAGTGTTAACTGTCACATGCACCAAGATTGGAACAAAATTCTTACTCATCGTTGCTGCGTATAAATGTTATCTCATGCATCTCCAATGCTACATACATCATCTCAACATTAAGCAACTTTGTGGATTGCAATTGAGATGGGTTGTGAATAAAGTTAATGCTTCGGAGGGAGTTCCTTTATTTTGACAATTAAAGCCTTTTGTTTAGTTTAGTTTAGTTTAGAGATACAGCATGGAAACAGGCCCTTCAGCCCACCAAGCCCGTGCCGACCAGCGATCACTCGTATACTAGCACTCTCCTACACACACTGGGAACAATTTACCAAGCCAATTAACCTACAAACCAGTATGTGTTTGGAGTGTGGGTGGAAACCAGAGCTCCTGGAGAAAACCCTTGCAGTGACAGGGAGAACGTGCTGCATTGAAATTAAAATTGGACCTGGTGATGGAACATAGACCAGTGCAGAGCAGGAACAGGCCCTTCAGCTCAAAATATCCATGCCGAACTGTCCAGTATTAGTCGGGACATCCCGTATATTGGGCTAAATTGGTTTGTCCCATACGGAACCACCCTTGTCCCGTATTAGGCCCGTGGGGCACTGTAGGCCCGGACACTCTAGGCCAGGACACTGTAGGCCAGGACACTGTAGGCCCAGAGACCTGGGCGCCACCAAGCGGAGGTTGCGTAGCAACCCGCCTCCCGGCCCGGTTGGCCACCATTGGTGGAGCGGGAACACGTGGCCGCTGGCTAGGTGAGGTCACGTGGGTGCGGGGTGGTGACGTCATCTTTTGTCCCTTATTTGGGAGAAAGTTGGCAACCCTAATGCCGAACATGATGCCGTTAAACTAATCTCATCTGCTTACACATGATCCATATCCCTCCATTCCCTATATATCCATATGCTACATACATCATCTCAACATTAAAGCCTCTTAGATGCCTTGATGCCTATCCAAAAGCCTCTTAGATGCCTTGATTGTAACTGCCTCCACCACCATCCCTGGCAGTGCGTTCCAGACACCCACCACTCCAGTATAAAAAACATGCCTTGCACATCCCCCTTCCACCTTAAAGCTATGCCCTCCTAGTCTTTGACATTTCTATCCTGGAAAAAAAAGGTTCTGACTGTCTACCCTATCTGCACCTCATAATTTTATAGACATCCATATACTTCTGTAGGGTCTGATGTCATAAGATCTGACATGTTTGCAACAAAAAGACTTGTGAGGATAATCTTGTCATCTATCTGTGTGGGGATAAAGAATTCCTTCCATTTCCAGCTGCTCCAAGGTATAATTAATTTGTGGAACTTAAAGTGCAAATTTTTGATTGATCAAGTTAAAATTGGCCTGCGTTTAAAGCTGAGTTGTATGTTTTATGATATTACATAGCTGAAGGATACGGCAGCCTTTTCTCTCCTCCCATTACGTTCACACAATTTAACATCAAACCAATGTCACGTGTGATTTATCTAACGATTTTAATGTTACACTGAGATTGAGCCCTTCAATGCACTTGAACTGATCATGAACATTTAGGCAGATTTTAAGCATTTGTGTTGCAGCAGTTTGCATAATCTAATAGCACTGATGTTTCCACTGAGTTCCCTCGGATATGAAAGTGTAGTTGGAATAATTCTGGGGAATGCAATTTCTCTTGAATTCCCACTGGATTTATTAATGATCTTACATATTATGTCCTTGGGTCAGGTACAATTGGATATGTTTCTATATTTAGTCCATTAGACATTTGGCTTGTTTTCCATTTCTCCAGCCAACTGCGTACAGCCTTTAATCATTGCCCGGATGAGTAATTTAGTCAGGATTAAACCGGAGATCTTCGCTGGCCTGTATGACTTGTTTTCTCACTGAATGAAACACACCAGGTTTCTGAGGAAGCCCTAATGGACGTTTCCATGGCAACATTCACACCCTCCTTTTTGATCAGCGAACACTTTTTTAAAATGTGTAACACGTTACAATGTGCAGAGTTCACCTGACGCCCAGATTAATGATGCACATAATTTTCACAAATATTAAACTATCAATATTGTCCCAGTCATTAATGTCCCAGTCATTAAAAAAATTAATATCAATGAAATTAAAATAGATATAAATATGAAGATAGACACAAAAAGCTGGAGTAACTCAGCGGGACAGGCAGCATCGCTGGAGAGAAGGAATGGGTGACGTTTCGGGTCGAGACCCTTCTTCAGACTGATTTGGGATAAGGGGAACGAGAAATACAGACGGTGGTGTGGAGAGTTAAAGAACAATGAATGAAAGATATGCACAAAAGTAACGATGATAAAAGGAAACAGGCCATTGTAAGCTGTTTGTAGGGTGACAATGAGAAGCTGGTGTGACTTACGTGGGGGAGGGATAGAGAGAGAGAGGGAATGCCGGGGCTACCTGAAGTGAGAGAAATCAATATTCATACCACTGGGGGCTGTAGGCTGCCCAAGCAAAATATGAGATGCTGTTCCTCCAATTTGTGTTTAGCCGCACTCTGACATTGGAGGAGACTGAGGACAGAAAGGTTTGTGTAAGAATGGGAAGGAGAATTAAAGTGGCCAGAAACCAGGAGATCAGGTTGGTTCACGCGGGCTGAGCGAAGGTGTTCCGCGAAACGATCGCCCAGTCTGCGTTTAGTCTCGCCGATGTATAAGAGTCCACATCATAAACAACGGATACAGTAGATGAGGTTGGAGGAGGTGCAAGTGAACTTCTGCCTAACCTGAAAGGACTGTTGGGGTCCCTGGACAGAGTTGAGGGAGGAGGTATAGCGACAGGTGTTGCATCTTCTGCGGTTGCAGGGGAAGGTACCTGGGGAGGGGGTGGTTTGTGTGGGAAGGGATGAGTTAACCATAGAGTTGCCGAGGGAACGGTCTCTGCGGAAAGCGGAAAGGGGTTGAGAAGGGAAAATGTGGCTAGTGGTGGGATCCCGTTGGAGGTGGTGGAAATTTCGTAGGATTATGTGTTGTACGCGACGGCTGGGGTGGAAGGTAAGGACTAGGGGCACTCTGTCTCTGTTGTGACCAGGGGGAGGGGGAGCAAGGGCAGAGCTGCGGGGTACCGAACAGGCACGAGTGAGGGCCTCATCTATGATAGGAGAGGGGAACCCCCGTTCCCTAATGAATGAGGACATCTCAGATGTTCTAGTATGGGACACCTCATCTTGGGCGCAGATGCAGCATTGGCAGAGGAACTGGGTGTAGGGGATGGAGTCTTTGCAGAAAGCAAGGTGGGAAGAAGTGTAGTCGAGATAGTTGTGGGAGTCAGTGGGTTTGTAATAGTCAATCAATAGTCTATTTCTTGAGATGGAGACTGTGAGATCAAGAAAGGGGAGGGAGGTGTCAGAGATGGTCCAAGTAAATTTGAGTGCAGGATTGAAATTGGTGGTGAAGTTGATGAAGTCCATGAGTTCAGCACGTGTGCAGGAGGTAGCACCGATGCTGTCATCAACGTAACGGAGATAGAGTTTGGGGATAGGGCCAGTGTACGCCTGGAACAGGGATTGTTCAACGTACCCTACAAAGAGGCAGGCATAGCTGGGGCCCATGCGGGTGCCCATAGCTACGCCTTGGTCGGAGGAAGTGGGAGGAGTCAAAGGAGAAGTTGTTGAGTGTAAGGTCCATCTCTGCTAGGCAGAGCAGAGTGTTAGTAGAGAAAAATTGGATGGCTCTGCGGTCGAGGAAGAAAAGGAGGGCTTTAAGGCCTTCCTGGTGGGGGATGGAGGTGTAGAGTGACTGAACGTCCAGAGTAAAGATGAAGGAGTGGGGGCTCAGAAAGCGGAAGTCATTAAAGAGACGAAGGGCAAGTGAGGTATCTTGGGCATAGGTCGGGAGAGATTGGACCAGGGGGGATAGGATGGAGTCAAGGTACCTGGAAATCATTTCCGTGGGACGGGAGCGGGCAGAAACATTGGGCCTGCCGGGGCAGTTGTGTTTGTGGATTTTGGGGAGAAGGTAAAAAACGGGCTGTGTGGGTCTGGGGATCGATAAGGTTGGAGGCTGTGGAAGGCAGACAGCCAGAAGTGACAAAATCAGTAATGGTGTTTGAGATTAAGGCCTGGTGCTCGTCTGTGGGGTCATGGTCCAAGAATAAGTAGGAGGAGGTGTCTGAGAGTTGTCGCCTGTCCTCGGCCCGGTAGAGGTCAGTGCGCCAGACTACCACGGCACCTCCCCTTGTCGGCGGGTTTGATGATAATGTCGGGGTTGCTGCAGTGTGAGAGGAGGGAGGGCTGTACATTCAGAGGGGGTGAGGTTGGAGTAGGTGAGGGGAGTGGAAAAGTTGAGACGGTTGATATCACACCGGCAGTTAGAAATAAAAAGATCTAGAGAGGGTAGAAGGTCGTTCTGGGGAGCCCAAGAGGAGGGGGACCGGTGGAGACGGGAGAAGGGGTCATCACTGGGTGGTGAGGACTCCTTCCCATTGAAAAAGGCAGAGTGGCGGAGGCGGCGGAAGAAAAGCTCTACGTTGTGGCGGACCCGAAACTCGTTGAGGTGGGGGCGGAGGGGAACAAAGGTGAGGCCTCTGTTGAGGACAGACCGTTCCGTATCGGAAAGGGGGAGGTCAGGGGGGGATGGTGAAGACACGACAGGGGTGGGGCAGAGGAGGGCCGGGGAGTGGACAAAGGCCGAGGCGAGATCTGTTGGGGGGGGGGATGGTGGGTGTTCAGAGAGGAAGGGGGCGTGAGGATAATGTGTGGGTGGGGTGTGGTCAGGGTAACCTGGTTAAAAGTGGGGAAGGGGAAGGGGAAGACCCATCACTACTGAGGTTCCCGATAGGAGGAGGAGGGGGGAGGGGCAGTAGGACCCAGTAGGACCCAGTAGGACCCAGCAGTCAGGCCACGTGGTGTGGGAGTCTGCATGGTGGAGGCTGTGGGCCCGGTGCTGAGCCTGGGACTCGGGTGAGACGACGGCTGGTGGGCGGCGGAGAGGTGAAGGTCGGCAGAGTCGCATGTGGAGGCCCGCAGGGGGCTGGAGTAGAGATAAGGGTCGACGGCAGAAGCACCTGTAGCCCCGGGGAGACAGTGAAGATGTAAATATGGCCGTTACTGGACTATTGTTGCTGGGGAATGCTGGAGTAACTCAGCGGGACAGGCAGCATCTCTAGAGAGAAGGAACGGGTGACGTTTCGGGTCGAGACCTACAACCTACAAATTCTGTGGCAATGAATTCCACAGACTCACCTCCCTCTGGCTCAAGAAATTCCTCGGCATCTCCATTCTAACGGTACGTCCTTTTATTCTGAGGCTGCGCCCTCTGGTCATAGACTCTCCCACTACTGGAAACATCTTCTCGACATTCAATAGACAATAGACAATAGGTGCAGGAGGAGGCCATTCGGCCCTTCGAGCCAGCACCGCCATTCAATGTGATCATGGCTGATCATTCTCAATCAGTACCCCGTTCCTGCCTTCTCCCCATACCCCTTGACTCCGCTGTCCTTAAGAGCTCTATCCAGCTCTCTCTTGAATGCATTCAGAGAATTGGCCTCCACTGCCTTCTGAGGCAGAGAATTCCACAGATTCACAACTCTCTGAAGAGTTCACTCAATCTAGGCCTTTCATTATTCGTTAGGTTCCTTGATGCACGATGCACACACATCCTCGAACTGCTTTGTCTGGCCTTCCATCACAGTGAGGAGATGACTGGAGGAGACTCACTGTGATGGATGTTTCTTTTTGTTTGGTGTTGGTTTATGATTGTGTGTGTTATTGCTTATTTTTATCGCTCTTATTGTTGGACTGTGGTTAATCTTTCATTTCACTGCACATTTATGTGTATGAGACAAATGAAATTGACTATTGACTATTAATGTGGCTGGTCCAAATTTCTGGTCGATGAAGTCACTCACACCCCAGTGCACAGCAGGTGCGGGGCTTTGACGGTGTTAATGCCAGCGTATGTCAAGGATAGGTGGTTAGAGTCTATCTTGTTGGAAATAGTCATTGCACAGCACTCTTGTGGCAAAAATGTCACTTCCCATTATTCTGCCCACGTCTGAACGTAGCCTAGGTATGTGGCAACTGGTGAAGCCTGTTGCTTGATTGCAAATGGAAATGGACATTGTGTGATCATCAAAGGACAATCCCTGTTGTGAGCTTATGAATGGAGGGAAGGTCATTCGTGAACCAGTTGAGGGTGGCTGTGCTGAGGACACTGCCCTGAGGAACTCACTGCTTCAGCCTAGCGCCGGGATGAATGAAATGTATAACTATCTTCCTTTGTGTGAGCTCTCTGGCACAATGGAGCAGCTGGCAGAGACGCTGCCTCATGGCACCAGGGTCCCCGGTTCGATCCTGACCTCGGATGCTGTCTGAGTGGAGTTTGCACCTTTTCCCTGTGACTACGTTGGTTTCCCCCGGGTGCACTGGTTTCATCCCACCTCCAAAAGAATTGCGGGTTTGTGGGCTAATCGGCCTCTGTAAACTACCCCTGGTGTGTGTAATGAGTGGATGCGAAAATAGGATAACATAGAACCAGTGTGAACGGGTGATTGATGGTCGGCATAGACTCGGTGGGCCAAAGGGACTTTTACATGCTGCATCTTTCAATCAATCAATCAATCAATCAATCAATCAAACCAGTGGAATGCTATTCCTTTGATGCCCATTGACATCTGCTATACCCAGAAGCCTTTGTCAAATGCTGCTTTGATGTCTCGGGCAGCTCACCTGTAAGGGCAGCACAGTGGCACAGCCGTAGAGCTGCTTCCTTACAGCATCAGAGACCCAGGTTCAACCCTGACTACGGGTGCTGTCTGCATGGAGTTTGCACGTTCTCCCCGTGACCTGCGTGGGCTTTCTCCATGGGCTCCGGTTTCCTCCCACACTCCAAAGACGTGCAGGTTTGTAGGTTAATTGGCTTTTGTAAAATTGCCCCGAGAGTGTAGGATGTGAATCAGGGATGACGTGGAACTTGTGTAAGTGTGGTCAATGATCGGTGTGGACTCGGTGGGCTGAAGGGCCTGTCTCCACATTGTACACCCAGAGAGCAGTGCTGAACTACTATCTACCTGTTTGGTGACCCTCGGACTATCCTTGCTCGGATTTTGCTGGCTTTACCTTGCACTAAACGTTATTCCCTTATTATGTATCTATACACTATAAACGACTCAATTATAATCATGTATTGTCTTTCTGCTGACTGGATAGCACGCAACAAAAGCTTTTCACTGTACCTTGGTACATTTAACAATAAACTCAACTAAACTAATCTCTAAACTAAATTAAAGGTAATTCAGCTCCTTGATTCATGTTTGGACTGAGGCTGCGATGAGATCTGAAGCCAAATCCAAGTTGGACACTGCTGAGTAGGCTATTGGTTCCTTCTCCTTCCTTCTAATGAAAAGTTATCAACCGGAAACATTAACTGCTTCTCTCGCCTCAGATGCTGCCCAACCTGCAGGCAAGTTCCAGCCTGGAGCTCTCTGTTTCTATCTTAAACCTACTCCAGTGTACATGCTGGGGAGAGACCGAACTGTTTCTGTACAGCATCTAATCCAGGTAAATGCATTCATCATGGGGAAAGTCTTACTGTTATTGCTGCCCGCTGAGTGTGGTAAATTGCAAAGAGGGTATGATAGTAGAGTAGTTTCGTGTAGTTTAGTTTAGTTTAATCTAGTTTAGTTATTTTTTGTCACATACACTGAGGTTAGGGTTGCCAACTTCCTCACTCTCAAATAAGGGACAAAGGGTGACGTCACCGTCCAGCACCCCACGTGACCTCACCCATCCAGCGGCCACGTGCTCCCGCTCCACCAATGGTGGCCGCCCGTGCCGGGATGCGGGTTGCTATGCACCCTCCGTTAGCGGCGCCCGGGCCTACAGTGTCCGGGCCGACAGTGTCCGGGCTTACAGTGTCCGGGTCTACAGTGTCCGGGCTTACAGTGTCCGGGCCTACAGTGTCCGGGCCTACAGTGTCCGGGCTTACAGTGTCCGGGCCTACAGTGTCCGGGCCTTAATACTGGACAAGGGTGGTCCCATACGGGACAAAAGAATTTAGCCGGTATGTCCCGGTTAA
This sequence comes from Rhinoraja longicauda, assembly GCF_053455715.1. NCBI lineage: Eukaryota > Metazoa > Chordata > Chondrichthyes > Rajiformes > Arhynchobatidae > Rhinoraja > Rhinoraja longicauda. The sequence goes on from NC_135969.1 coordinate 11,816,691, forward strand.
TACGGGACAGTTGGCAACCCTAACTGAGGTGAAGTGAAAAGTTTTTTGTTGGCATGCTATCCAGTCAGTGAAAAGACTATATCAGGCTTCAAAATCAGGTTGTCCACAGTGCACAGATGCAGAATATAGGGTATAACATTTAGTGCAAGATAATGTCCAATCAAGTCTGTTTAAAAATAGTTTGAAGGTCTCCAGAGGTAGATGGCAGTTCAGGACCACTCTCTAGCTGGTGAGAGGATGGTTCAGTCGCCTGATAATAGCTGGAAAGAAACTGTCCTTGAATGTGAAGGTATGTGTTTCCAATCTTCTGTTCCTCTTGCCTGATGGGAGAGGGGAGCAGAGCAACTGACTGGAGTGAAACTTGTCCTTGATTATGCTGGCGGCCTTGCCGAGGCAGCGTAAAGTATAGAAGGAGTCAGTGGAAGAGAGGTTGGTTTGTGTGATGGCCTGGGCTGAGTCACAACTCCATGCAATATCTTGTGATATTGGATGGAGTTGTTCCAAAACCATGCTGTGATGCGTGTCGATAAAATGCTTTCTACGGCGCATTTGTAGAAGAGTGAGTTACTGGAATAATATCCAGAGGCCTGCATTACTGATTTGGAGTCATGAGTTCAGAGCCCTCTAAACCAGCTGGGGAATTTAATTTTACATGTTTTAGTTCATAAGTTCATGTGATAGGAGTAGAATCAGACCATTTGGCCCATCAAGTCTACTCCACCATTCAATCATGGCTGGTCTATCTCTCCCTCCCAACCCCATTCTGCCTTCTCCCCATAACCTCTGACATCAGTACTAATCAATACTGAGTGGGCATATACATGGCAAATGCAGTATAATGTAGATAAATGTGAGGTTATCCACATTGGCGGCAAAAACAAGGAGCCAGATTATTATCTCAATGGTGTTAGGTTAGGTAAGGGGGAGGTGCAGCGAGACCTGGGTGTCCTTGTACACCAGTCACTGAAAGTTGACGTGTAGGTACAGCAGGCAGTGAAGAAAGCTAATGGCATGTTGGCCTTCATAACAAGAGGATTTCAGTATAGGAGTAAAGAGGTTCTGCAGTTGAATAGGGCCATGGTAAGACCACATCTGGAGTATTATGTACAGTTTTGGTCTCCTAATTTGAGGAAGGACATCATTGTAATTGAGGCAGTGCAGCGTAGGTTCACGAGATTGATCCCTGGGATGGCGGGACTGTCATATGAGGAAAGATTGAAAAGACTAGGCTTGTATTCACTGGAGTTTAGAAGGATGAGAGGGGATCTTATAGAAACATATAACAATTATAAAAGGACTGGACAAACTAGATGCAGGAAAAATGTTCCCAATGTTGGGCGAGTCCAGAACCAGGGGCCACAGTCTTAGAATAAAGGGGAGGCCCTTTAAAACTGAGGTGAGAAGAAACTTTTTCACCCAGAGAGTTGTGAATTTGTGGAATTCTCTGCCACAGAGGGCAGAGGAGGCCAAATCACTGGATGGATTTAAGAGAGAGTTAGATGGAGCTCTAGGGACCAGTGGAATCAAGGGATATGGGGAGAAGGCAGGCACGGGTTATTGATTGTGGACGATCAGCCATGATCACAATGAATGGCGGTGCTGGCTTGAAGGGCTGAATGGCCTCCTCCTGCACCTATTTTCTATGTTTCTATGTAATCAGTACCCGTATAACAGCTGCATCACCCGTATAACAGACTGTATCAACACTGGTTGGTTGTTGTAAAAGTCCATTGGGCTCAGTAATGCCCTTCAGGCAAGGAAGTTTGTTGTACTTCTGTTATCTTGCCCCCAGTTAACTTCATCCCCACCAATGTGATCTAATTCTGGTCGTAACTGAAGAGGGGAACTTGGGATGAATAAAAATCACTGACACTGTCAGTAACACTCACAACCTGTGACCTTTCACCGTCCGGCGCGGCCTGGAACGTGGCAACGTCAACAGCCTGACCGCGGGAGAAGACGGCAGGGGAAGAGAAAAGACATTCTGGCCTTCCATCACAGTGAGGAGGGGACTGGAGGAGACTCACTGTGATGGATGTTTCTTTTTTTCTTTCTTTTTTTTTGTGTTTTGTGTTGGTTGGGGTTGTGTAATTTGCTTCTTTTATTGCTCTTATTGTTGGACTGTGGGTGACGAAATCTCGTCCAAAAGACTTGTTTTTTGGATGACAAATAAATATATCCTGAATCCTATCCTGAATCCTAATAATCAAAACAAAAAAAAAATCCTGTTTTTCCTCAATGTGTAATTTTAAACCTCTTTTCATTCTGCTGTTTATCATCAAATTCCAATTTTTCCTAATTGAATATCCTCTTTGAATATCGCCTTACTGAATGTGGCACAGTGGCCACGCATCGCCAGAGACCCGGGTTCGATCCTGACTACAAGTGCTGTCAGTGCGGAATTTGTAAATACTCCCTGTGACCATGTGGGTTTTCTCCGGGTGCTCCGGTTTCCTCCCACATTCCAAAGGTGCGCAGGTTTGTAGATTAATTGGCTTCCGTAAATTGCCCCTGGTTTGTAGGATGCGAAAGTGAGATAACATAGAACTAGTGAAAGGGTGATCGATGGTCGGCATGGACTCGGTGGGCCGAAGGGCCTGTTTCCATGATGTATCTTTCAACTAAGATAAAAAATTAAACTCTGCTCCATCTGTCCACTACAGGAAAGACACAAAAAGCTGGAGTAGGTAGTATCCCTGGAGGTGACGTTTTGGGCCGAGATCCTTCTTCAGACTTCTTTACTACAGAGGCTTGGTGCAGTAGGTTAAGATATTTGCAGCAGCCCCAATGAAGATGTGGGACCCCACAGGGAACTGAGTATTCCCACTGAGCTGTGCACACACAGTGGTCTAATTATAAAATACAATTATAGGGACAGCAAACACTGGGGTCAATTTCTGACTGTAACACAGCGCAGAGCCTTGCCTGCTGGGACTGCAAATCAAATATCTGCCCATGTGCTGTCCACAATCCTCCAAACACACAGAGATGGGCTCAAATGCAGGCAGAATGTTTGAAAATTACTTCCACTGTTTATCCTTAGCATTTTCTTGATGCATGTAACATATGTAAAATGCATTGCAATTAACTCTGACTGTTTGTGATGATGTAATATTCAATAGCAAATTTGCAGTCTATTTTATACCGTTCCAAAATAGAGTCAATAAAACTATTAGTTCACCATCAATGTTTTAATGATTTTCACACTCTGTAATTAACATCTGGGTGAAATGATTTTTCATCCTGAATAGCCTGTTTGTGTTGCATTGCTGTGGAGGTTCCCTGGTTGCCACAGTAACTTTGGGGGAATGATACACAGAAGATCATTGCTGGAAATCCGAGTAAAAGCTATTGATTGGGAGAAACTAGATGGAAAGTCAACCCCACTTCTACCTAACCACCATAAATGGACATCAGAAGGATTGGCGCCCATGCTTTCTGAGTAGGTATGGTAGTGGTACAGCAGGTATGTTACCAACAAACCCACCACACCAGCTATAGAGTTAATGATCTGGACTCATAGAGACTTACAGCATGGAAGCAAGCACTTTGGCCCATCTTGCCCACACCAACCAAAATGTCCCATCTACCCTAGTCCCATCTACCTGCGTTTAGCCCATATTCCTCAAAACCCATCCTATCCATGATCCTGTCTAAATGTTTCTTAAACGTTGTGATAGTACCTGCCACTGGCCGCTCATTCCATACACCCACCACCCTTTGTGTGAAAAAGTTACCCCTCAGGTTCCTATTAAACCTTTTCCCCCTCACCTTAAACCTATGTCCTCTGGTTCTCAATTCCCCTGCTCTGGGCAAGAGACTGTGCGTTTACCCAATCTATTCCTCTCATGATTTTGTACACCTCTATAAGATCATCCCTCATGCTCCTGCGCTCCAAGGAATAGAGTCCCAGCCTGCTCAACCTCTCCCTGTAGCTCAGGCCCTTGAGTCCTGACAACATCCCTGTAAATCTTCTCTGCACCTTGGAATTTGGAGAAAAAAAAACTAGTTTCAGCAACGATTCTTGTAAAAACCCATTTGTATTGATGTCCTTTGGGGGGAGAATTCTGCCATCCTTACCTGGTCTGGACCCTGTACCTCTCTGGACTATCCTTCCCAAGTGGGTGACTCCTAAATGCCATTGGAAATGACCGGGCAAGTCATCCAGCTGCAGGTGACAAACTGCCACCTTCCAAGGGCAGACACGGATAGACAATAAATGCTGGCCTTGATTAGATCTTGAAAAACGTACGTAAGATATCTAATAAACTGAGTAATATCATGCCTTACTCAGATAGAGCCCATAAAATCACCTTAATGAAACTTGACATTAAATTTCATGATTTTGGGACATTTCAAGGGACTTTAGACACCATTGTGTACTTTTGAAATATCATCACTTTTGGACAGCATAAGGAAATTTCAGTGTAGCAGGATCCCACAAGGGACAATGATTAGTCTGGGTGATGTTGTACTTATCCAGTTCTACAGCGCTTATTTGGGTGCCAATTTCTCGGGCTGAATCAATCCACTCTGGAAATTGTTTGGCATTTCCGGTCACAAATCACACTTGTGTCAATAGAACAACTTCCACATCAGACTCGATGGAATAATGTAATTGCCCAAGTAACGCTCCTTCAGTGCATTGTCAAGGAAACCAGATCACCTCATCAGAATAGACTTTAGACTTTGTAGATACAGCGCAGAAACAGGCCCTTTGGCCCACCGAGGAGTCCGTGCCAACCAGCGATCGCCCTGTACACTAGCACTATCCTACACACCAGGGACAATTTACAATTTTACTGAAGCCAATTAACCCGCAAACCTGGACGTCTTTGGAGTGTGGGAGGAGTACCAGGGCACCCAGAGAAAACCCACGTGGTCACAGGGAGAACGTACAAATTCCGTACAGACAGCACCCGTGGTCAGGATTGAACCCGGGTCTCTGGCGCTGTAAGGCAGCAACTCTACCACTGTGCTAACTGTGATTGAACTCTCTGAGCAGGTCCAAACACAGGGCTGGTAACCACATTCAGAAGAGTTCCTTCATTTACCTCCTCTCCTTTAAGATTGGACTGCCTACCGACCCCTCTAACAACCCCCCGCCCACTAGAGTTCATTGATCCCTGCTACAATTATTCAAATATCCTCCCCCCTCCCCTCCCTTCCAACTCTGTCTCCCCAACACCTCGCCTGCCTCCTACTGAGGCTCCGATCTGACTCCTGACTCCTGAAGGCTCTGGTGAGGACACGTTTGGAACATGGTGAGCAGTTTTGGGCCCCACACCTGAGGAGGGGTGTGCTGGCATTGGAGAGTGTCCAGTGGAGATTGACGGGAATGATCCCAGGGATGATCGGATTAATGTATGAGTGTTTGAAGGCTCAGGGCCTGTATTCACTACCGTGTAGAAGAATGGGGGGGGGGGGGGGGGGAGGTGGAGGGGAAGGGGAGGGGTGGGGGGAGGGGGAGGGAGGGGGGAGGAGGGGGGGGAGGGGGAGGGAAGCGGGGGAGGGGGAGAGGGGAGGGGGAGGGGGGGGAGGAGAGGGTGCTAGTATCTCTCTAAAACCTACCCTATCCTTGTACCTGTTTAAATGTTTCTCAAGTGTTGCAATAGTACATGTCTCAACTACCTCCTCTAGCCACTCGTTCCATACACCCACCCACCCCCCCCCCCCCCCCCTTTGTGTAAAAAAGTTACCCCTCAGGCTCCTATTAAATCTTTTCCCCCTCACCTTAAACCTATGTCCTCTGGTTCCTTGATTCCCCTACTCTGGACAAAAGACTGTGCATTTACCCGATCTATTCCTCTCATGATTTTGTACACATTTCTGATGGTCTTATGATCTCGTGACCCTGACTGGCCAATACCTTAATCAACTTCCTAACCACAGTTTGAAGAAAGGTCTCAACCTGAAACGTCACCAATTCCTTCTCTCCAAAGATGGTGCCTGTGCAGCAGTTACTCCAGCATGTTGTGCCTTCGATACCTTAAACATATTCATGACCACAACCTTGATAGTGCGGCATTCGAATGCAGAAAAGAAATGCTTCATTTCCTTTAAACTCCTCTCTCCATTATTTCAGTGCAGACATTAATCTGTTCATTTTAAAGGCATCATTGCCCCACTAAAATAGCAGAAGGAAAATCCCCAGGCACATGCCAAATGTTTCAGCCCATGCCTTGCATTGTGTTCTATCAGGACCAGTGCACATTAGATGCTCGGTAATCATTATCCATCAATTGTAATTACAAACATCGTAGGTTGCTCACTCTGTCTCCATCTGCTTACCACAGTCCACTCCCACATTTAACAGATCTCAAAACAATTTGTTCTAGGGGAGTGAAAGGATGTTTTCACTCTCCACCAGAGCAACAACTCCTGCCCGGGATATCGATGGATAATGGAGTCAACTGCCAGGCGTGCGTTCAGCTTTTTCCTCACATAAAAGGTAAACAAACACCCAATAAATTCAGTCTGTATGCCTCCACCTTTATACAAAGGAATAATGGATAACCTGGAAGTGTAGTTCATGTCTGTAATCTAAGCAAGGAGTTCCAATGATTTATATGAAAGAATAATGGATGCCTGAGATGAAAGTTCATTCCTTTAACCTAAAGCAAGGTGTTCCAGTGATTTAGATGAAAGAATAACGGATAACCTGGGAGGAAAGTTCATGTCTGTAATCTAAAGCAAGGAATTGCGATGATTTATATAAATGTAAACGAAGAGAGCTGTGGCTGCAGTTTACTGAGGAGGCTCGAATTGTTTATCTGCAGATTAATGTTCAGGCTGCATTAGAATGGATGGGTTCAGAATCTCGCATACTTATGGGCAATGCACGGTGTGAGTATCTGTTATACCATCTAATCCAAGGCATCAGATTGTCTCACAGATCACAGGAGCAGCGTGAACTGTTTTCAATTGTTGGCGTTGAGATGAGACGGCAGTCTGGAAATGACTCCCTGTCACATTTAACTGTACGATACGTACTGGTGCCCTTTCGAGAGGGCATTTTGTTTCTGGACCCGCTGTGTGGATGGTTGATGTGGCAAATTACCCAGCTCGGCCCCGCTTCAAAGTGGACACCCTCGTTCCTGTATAAACGCTAGCAATTTCATTTTGAGGAATAACTCATACACTCACATCATTACTTTGCTCAATGATATGATTTGGATCAGATTGTATGAACGGGGGGGGGATCTGTGACCGACCGGGTGGAGAATTAGGTGGCACCTTGCATCTTCTGCAAGCTTTCACCCTCTTGACGCCTTTCTCAGGTTGAAAGGTCTGCCGCTGTTGAAATGCCTGACACACGATGACATTCACACCGGATAATGAACCACTGTGACACTGTCAATGCAGGTTCAGCAGGAAAGGAACGCAGTACCGAGTTACAGATCATTCTATAGCATTGCTCCATACTTTGAATAGTTGGGGGTTGGGTGACATGTCAAAAAAGTAGCTACATTTGCAAATTCTGGACTCTGAACTGATGTGTGCTGCCTTGTCAGTTTTGTGTAGATAAAGCACCAGTTCTAACTCAGAATGCAGAAAATGTGACCCACCTTTGTTCTCGACCTTGAGATCTTCCTGAAGGAGCTCGTTCTGCCGGTTGCCAAGTACAAATGCCAGGAAGGAGAGGATTAATGCATCCAGTATTCCGATAATGGCCAGGATGTACGCCCAGCGCACGGAACAGTTCCCCAGTCTGTACTTCCCCGTTTTATCCCCGCACATGTGTCTCACGGCTTCTGAGTCCCATCCGTCGGGGAATACCAAACATCCCAGCACAAGGCAAACAGCTGGGGAGAGAATGGAGGGAGAGGGAAATATGGGGAAAAAAACAAGAAATCAGGAAAATACTGAAGAAATCAGCTCTTATCTAACTGCATGCTTCCGTATCAAAAGAGGTTCTTGCAGCAGAAAACATTTTGTCCATTATTACCCAAATCAACTTTATGGGAGGATCACTGGCATTTGAACAGATATGTATTTCATGATAAGAATTTTTTTAGACAATAGACAATAGACAATAGACAATAGGTGCAGGAGTAGGCCATTCAGCCCTTCGAGCCAGCACTGCCATTCAATGTGATCATGGCTGATCATTCTCAATCAGTACCCCGTTCCTGCCTTCTCCCCATACCCCCTGACTCCGCTATCCTTAAGAGCTCTATCTAGCTCTCTCTTGAATGCATTCAGAGAATTGGCCTCCACTGCCTTCTGAGGCAGAGAATTCCACAGATTCACAACTCTCTGACTGAAAAAGTTTTTCCTCATCTCCGTTCTAAATGGCCTACCCCTTATTCTTAAACTGTGGCCCCTTGTTCTGGACATGTTCTTAGATTAATAAAGATCAGATAACACCGAAATTTGCCAACATTAGTTTAGTTTAGTTTAGAAATATACAGCATTGATACAGGCCCTTCAGCCCACCAAGACCGCGGAGAGAGGAGAACTTCTTCAAAGTGCCTGACCCCTGAGTTACCCCATCTTTTTGTGTCTATCTTTGGTTTAAACCAGCATCTGCAGCTCCTTCCTACAGATTTTTTCTGCAAAATCTCCTCAAGGTATGCCTACTTTGAAGAAATTTTCCTCCTCTCTCTTATGAGAGTTCTGCCAACACCATCTCTCACTGCCTAAGTATCTTTTATATGCCTCGTTTCCCTTTCCCCTGACTCTCAGTTTGAAGAAGGGTCTCAACCCAAATCGCCGCCTGTTCCATTTCTCCAGAGATGCTGCCTGACCCGCTGAGTTGCTCCAGCTTTTTACGTCTATCTTCGGTTTAAACTAACCTTTCCCATTCCCACATTGTCCTGTTTATCCTCAGCTTTCCCCTCAGCTGGGCTGAGCCAAACACCAACATGAACAACACCTCCTATTCCGCCTGCATACTCTGCAACCCAATGGTGTGAACATTGGCTTTTCCAAGTTCAAGCAATCCGCACCCCTTGTGTTCCTATCTCCAAGTTCCTCAGCACAAATATCACCAATATGTTGTCCTGGACCTACCACAGTGAAGCTATGGCCAACAAGGGACACTGACCATTCTCCTTTCTCAGAATACTCAGGAAGTTCAGCATGTGTCCAACATCTCCAAACAACTTCTACCATAGAAAGCATCCTCTTGGAACACATCACTGCTTGAAAACTCCGAAAAAAAGCCCTGACCTGAAATGTCTTCCATCCTTTTGCCTCCACAGATGCTGCCTGGTCTGCTCAGTTCCTCCGGCACTTTGTTTGTACTGGAAGAATCATGTTTAATTTTTACCTCAAACTCTTTCCCTGGATTATTTAGGCAGATAACGATACCGGGCCTGTGCCAAGTGTTACCACCAAGAGTGGTGCAGTTTTGATCTTCAAATTTGAGGAAGGATATTCTTGCTATTGAGGGCGTGCAGCGTAGGTTCACTAGGTTGATTCCCGGAATGGCGGGACTGTCGTATGTTGAAAGGCTGGAGCAATTAGGCTTGTATACACTGGAATTTAGAAGGATGAGGGGGGATCTTATTGAAACATATAAGATAATTAGGGGATTGGACACATTAGAGGCAGGAAACATGTTCCCAATGTTGGGGGAGTCCAGAACAAGGGGCCACAGTTTAAGAATAAGGGGTAGGCCATTTAGAACGGAGATGAGGAAGAACCTTTTCAGTCAGAGAGTGGTGAAGGTGTGGAATTCTCTGCCTCAGAAGGCAGTGGAGGCCAGTTCGTTGGATGCTTTCAAGAGAGAGCTGGATAGAGCTCTTAAGGATAGCGGAGTGAGGGGGTATGGGGAGAAGGCAGGTACGGGGTACTGATTGAGAGTGATCAGCCATGATCGCATTGAATGGCGGTGCTGGCTCGAAGGGCTGAATGGCCTACTCCTGCACCTATTGTCTATTGTCTATTGTTCCAGGAGATGCAATTGACACTGCAATCAGTCCACCCAGATTCCTTGCCACCATGAAATAAAATACACAGGGTGTCTCTTTCTTCCTCTCTCTAAATGTGGAGCTGAGCATGGTGTTCCACAGCATGCAGCTGTTAATCCTTTCCTTCATGAAATGAAGCACAGATAACAACCATTCTCCTACGATAGGCACAAAAAGCTGGAGTAACTCAGCGGGACAGGCAGCATCTCTGGAGAAAAGGTATGGGTGACGTTTCGGGTCAAGACCCTACTTCAGATTCCTACGATTGATGAAATTCTCATGATTCATGAAGGGCATTCCTGTTTTGTTGACAATCAACACACGTTGAATGTGAATGAGTCTATTAAAACAAACCCCCCCTCCCCCCCCCCCCCCCACAAAGGGCTGGAGTAACAGCGGCTAAGGCAGCATCTCTGGAGGAAGTGGATAGGCGACGTTTTGGGTCAGGACCCTTCTTCAGACATTGCAGTCGGGGTGGATAATGCTGGAAGAGTGGTACAGGAAGGGCAAAGCCTGGCAAGTGATCGATGGATGAAGGTGAGGGGGGGCTTTTTGATGTGAGGACAAAGGGCGAGAGATTAAAAAGGGGACTAAAGAGTGTAAGTTAAGGAGAAAAGAGGGGTGAAATCTACTGCCAGAGGGAGGAATTAAGGTGGAAGGGGACGGAGGGAGAGAGAAAGGGGGTGGGATAGTGGGGGTGATAGGTGTACGCTGATGGGTGCAGGTAGGTAGGGTGGTCAAAAGGCTTTTGGCACTAGCCTTCATCAGTCAAAGTATCGAGTATAGAAGAAGGGTCTCGACTCGAAACGTCACCCATCCCTTCTCTCCAGAGATGCTGCCTGTCCCGCTGAGTTACTCCAACATTTTGTGTCTATTATCGAGTATGGAAGTTGGTGGGCCAAGTTGCAGTTAGAAAAGACGTTGGTGAGGCCACATTTAGAGCATTGCGTTCAGTTCCAGGCAGCATGTTACAGGAAAGATGTCAGGCTGGAAAGGATGCAAGGAAGATTTACACGGATGGTTCCAGGGCTCAAGGGCCTGAGCTATAGGGAACGGTTGAGCAGGCTAGGACTCTATTCCTTGGAGCGCAGGAGGATGAGGGGTGATCTTATAGAATCGTGAAAGGAATAGATTGGGTAAATGCACAGCGTCTCTTGCCCAAAGTAGGGGAATCGAGAACCAGTAGACATAGGTTTAAGGTGATGGGGGAAAAGATTTAATAGGAACCTTAGGGGTAACATTTTTACAAAAAGGGAGGTAGGTATATGCAACAAGCTGCCGGAGGAGGTAGTTGAAGCAAGTGCTAGCGTAACATTCAAGAAACATTTAGACAGATACATGGATAGGATAACCTTTGAGAGATATGGGCCAAATGCAGGCAGGTGGGAAGAGTATAGATGGGAAATGTTGGTCGGCATGGGCAAGTTGGGCCGATGGGCCTGTTTCCGTGCTGTTTGAGTCTATGACAATGACTATGGCACGCCCCTTGGGGCACAGGGAGGAGAGGGGAGGGGGGATCGGTGGATGTGGGGGGGGGGGGGGGGGGGGAGGGGTTAATGGTGGGGGGGAGGGTAGGAGGAATTACATAAAATGAGAGAATTCATTGTTCATACCATTAGCGTAAGTTCCCCAAGTGGAACATGAACTCTATCAAGACAGTGTGCAGGATATAAACACCTTTCAGGCTATGTTGGTGATGGGAGGCTTGTTTAAGACATTCCTGCACCAGGGTTCAACAGTACAACCTGCACCTACTGTGCCTACTTTAGCTGTCAGTTCCCAAGCAACAGAAGTAACGCAGGCAAGCAGCACACAGCAGGCTCAGCCAGCAGACAGCACAGACTATGTTGGGGAAACTCCTACCAACTCCAATCTGTTCGCACTAAAGCATGGAAATCCTCCATGCTGTCATTTTCTCAGATGTTGATTCACACGTTTTCGAAGATGCAAGCTGTCTGCCACAACTTCCTTTGGCACAGCCCGGATATGCAAACACGCTGCCAGCCTTAGTCCTGGTTTCTCCCCGCTGTGTCCCGGCTTGCAGTTCCAGCACAAAAAAAAAAAGATCCCTTCTATCGGCTGGTGGCAATCTCTCCCCCTGAGTCAGACGGTTGCTTCAAGTCCCACACCAGAGACGAACGTCCAACGTAGCTGTGAGGGAAAACTGCACAGCCCGTTGTATCCCTGTCGTTAGCACATCTTCCCCAGCCAACAATGGGCCATTATGGACTCTACCCTTCCTGAGGTCATCTGCTGCCAGCCCTGTTTTGTTCTGGCCTTCTCTATCTTTCAGTCTGAAGAAGGGTTCCAACCCGAAACGTCATCTATTCCTTTTCTCCAGAGATGCAGCCTGTCCCGCTGAGTTACTCCAGCATTTTGTGCCTATCTTTGGTTTAAAACAGCGTCTGCAGTTCCTTCCTACACATTTCTCAAATAAACGTATAGGATTCCCGAAGCTTCGTTGTAAAGGGTAGGACTGTTTTCCCTGAGTCATGTCAAAGAGTCATAGAGTCATAGAATCATAGAGTGATACAGTGTGGAAACTGGCCCTTCGACCCAACTTGCCCACACCGGCCAACATGTCAGCTACACTAGTCCTGCCTGCCTGCATTTGGTCCATATCCCTCCAAATCTGTCCTATCCATCGTTATAGGGGCCGAATTAGGCCATTCGGCCCATTGGCTCTACTCCATCATTCAGTCAGGGATCATCTATTTTTCCGTCTCAACCCCACCCTCCTGCCTTCAACCCCTAACACCCTTACCCCATACAGATCAAGAATCTGGCAATCTCCCCATTAAAAATACCCAATGACTTGGCTTCCACACCTGTCTGTTATAATGAATTCCATAGATTCATCACCCTCCGGCTAAATAAATTCCTCGTCGTCTCCTTTCTAAAGGTACGTCCTTTTATTCAGAGGCTGTGCCCTCTGGTCCAAGATTCTCCTACTAGTGGAAACATCCTCTCCGCATCCACTCTATCCAGGCCTTTCAGTATTCGGTAAATTCAAATGAATCCACCCTCATCCTTCTAAACTCCAGTGAGTGCAGGCCCTGTGCCATCAAATGCTCATCATACGTTAACCCAGTCTTGCCCGGGATCATTCTCGTAAACTTCCTCTGGACCCTCTCGAATGCCAGTACATTGATCTTCAGATATGGGGCCCAAAACTGTTCACAATAGTCAATTGTTCTTCCTCACGCATTTTAATTTAAAATTGGTTAACCTGTCATTGCTGTGCAGAAATTGGTAGCTGTATCTTGTACATTACATTGACGACTGCACTTGAAAAATCACCTCACTGGCTGCAAATTAATGAGGGGCCTGCTGAGAGGCATTGTACACATGCAAGGTTTCACTAATTGCTACCTCAACACTAGTTGATAGCTCTTCCCTCTTATCTCAAGGAATAAATTAAACTATACAAAGTAGGTCATTCAGCCCATTAGTCTGTGTCAGTTCAGCAGTGTTAGATACACAACTGACCATAAACTCATTTATGTTCATATATTTTAGGGGCAGAATTAGGCCAATCAAGTCGACTCTGCCATTCAATCATGGCCGATCTATCTTTCCCTCTCAACCCCATTCTCCTGCCTTCTCCCCATAACCCCTGACACCCTTGCTCATCAAGAATCTGTGAATCTGTGCCTTAGAAATACCCAATGACTTGGCCTCCACAGCCGCCTGTGGCAATGAATTCCACAGATTCACCACCCTCTGAGTAAAGAAATCCATCCTCGTCTCCCTTCTAAAGGTACGTCCTTTTATTTTGAGGCTATGACCTCAGGTCCTAGACTCTCCCACAAGTGGAAACATCCTCTCCTCACCCACTCTATCCAGTCCTTTCACTGTTCGGTAAGTTTCAATGAGGCCCCCCCCCCATCATCCTTCTAAACTCCAGCGAGTACAGGCCCAGTGCCATCAATCGCTCATCATTCCTGGGATTATTCTCGTAAAATTTAGAAATCATATATCTATTTTAGGGCAACCATTAGTGTTCCTATTGTGCACTGTGATGGGTCTAACACAGCAGGATGCAAAATCTAAAAGTTATCACGCATTAATATCTCACAATGAAACAGCGCCTTCAACATCGCAAAATGTTCGCAGCTGTTTCGCAAGAACAGTTGTCAAACAAAAGTGACGCAGAGCAACAGAAGGAGATACTGAAACATGTGGGTGGCAGAGTGGTAGAGCTGCTGCCTCACAGCGCCAGAGACCCGGGTTTGATCCTCACCTCCGGTGCTGCCTGTGTGGAGTATGTGTGCTCTCCCTGTGACTGTGTGAGGAAACCAGAGCACCCGGAGAAAACCCACACCGTTGCAGGGAGAACGTACAAACTCCCCGTACTGGCAGCGCCCGAGGTCAGGATCAAACAACCCAAGTCTCTGGCGCGGTAAGGCAGCAACTCTACCACTGCACTGCTGTGCCATCTCAAAACGGCACGGTGGCGTTGCGGTAGAGTTGCTGCCTTACAGCGAATGCAGCGCCGGAGACTCGGGTTCGATCCGGACTGCGGGCGCCGTCTGTACGGAGTTTGTACGTTCTCCCCGTGACCTGCGTGGGTTTTCTCCGAGATCTTCGGTTTCCTCCCACACTCCAAAGACGTACAGGTATGTAGGTTAATTGACTGGGTAAATGTAAAAATTGTCCCTGGTGTGTGTAGGATAGTGTTAATGTGCGGGGAGCGCTGGGCGGCGCGGACTCGGTGGGCCGAAGGGCCTGTTTCCGCACTGTATCTCTAAATCTAAATCTAAATCTAAAAAGTGGACAGTGAATGGGGAATGTTAGAGGCGCCTAAATGGTCAAAAATACAAAGGTGGTTGATGGGTTGAGGTACTTAAAGTGAATTTTCACTCTTGCCTTATATTCTCCTATTATGTAGAAAGAGCTTGTTCGGTCCATTGAATCTATGTTGTCCTCAGACTAACTCCATCAATCCCACTCTATTCACTGTAACATACTGCATTCCCTTCCACATGCTCCACCCTGATTCCCCTACCAAGGGGAATTTACTGCAGCCAACACACCCTTGGGATGTGGATGTAAATGAGAGCACTTGGGGGAAACCTAGTATGGTCACAGGGAGAACTTGCAAACTCCACAAAGAAGGCAGTGTAAGTCAGGACCAAACGTACATCTCTGGAGCTGTGAGGCTGCCAACTCTAGTGCCACTGCATCATCATTTCACCCCTTGAACTATTTTGACCTCGTTTTTCCTCTCCTAGCGCTCATCTTTGTCGCCTTCTGTGTCCGACATTGGCTAGCCCAGGCATCACTATCCCAATTACTCTCCACAAATCATCTAAATGTTGATTCTTATGCATAAGCCACCAAGGGAAAGAGCATTTAACAGCCGATTACAATCACCATGTACTAAAATCACGAAAGGGATGAATGCAGAATATATGTAAGAAGGAACTGCAGATGCTGGTTTAAACCGAAGATAGACACAAAAAGCTGGAGTAATTCAGCGGGACAGGCAGCATCTCTGGAGAGAAGGGATGGGTGGCGTTTCAGGTTGCGACCCTTCTTCAGACTGGTTAGGGATATGGGGGGAACAAGAGATATAGACGGTGATGTGGAGAGTTACTCCAGCTTTTGGTGTCTAACGCAGAATATATTATTGAGTCACTCTTCATGTTAATTGTCTGCACATGGGGGTATTTCTCATATTTCCCCAAGACTGAAACAGGCCCATTGAATCTTTGCTAACAGCTTTAGAAGACTTTGGTTAGGCCGCATTTGTGTGTAGTTTTGGTCACCCCATTATAAGAAGGATGAGGGTGCAGAGGAGATTTACAAGTGTGATGCTTGGATTAGGGGCTATTATCTTAGGGAGAGGTTGGTACAACTAAATCAACGCGAGTGGTAAAGAAGGCGTAACATATGCTTGCTTTCATCGGTCGGGCCATTGAGTGTACGAATCAGGAAGTTATAGGACTTTAATGAGGCCACATTTGGAGGATTGCATGCAGTTCTGGTTGCCCATTTACTGGGAGGACGTGGAGGCCTTGGAATGGTCCATCAGAATGATGCCTGGATTAGGTGGTATTGGCCACAAGGAGCGGTTGGACAGACTTGGATCGTTGTCTCTGGAACGCTGGAGGTTGCGGGGGGACCTGATAGAAGTATAGAACATTATGAGATGCACGGATAGGGTAGACAGCCAGAATCTTTTTCCAAGAATGGAAAAATCTAATACTAGAGGGTTCATGGCTTTAAGGTGAGAGGGGCAAAGTTTAAAGAAGATGTGCGGGTCAACTTTGTTTACAAAGATGGTGGTGAGGGCCTGGAACTCGCTGCCTGGGGTGGTGGTTGAAGACTTTTAGATATGGATATACGGGAATGGAGGGATATGAGTTATGTGCAGGTAGATAAGTGATGGTCTTGGCATCATGTTTGGCACAGACATTGTGGGCTGAAGGGCCTGTTCTTGCGCTGTACTGTTCAATGTTCCGTGTTCTAACTCTCAAAGCAAGCCCCTCAACCACAATTCCCACTTGTTTCTCCATACTCTCTCACAGGCTGACAAACTTTCTCTCAGGATAGTTAACAGTGGCCATTTATCCTACCAACCAGCATGCCTTTGGGATGTGTGAGGAAATTGGAGCACCCAGGGAATGCCTCAGAAGTCACAGGGGGAATGTATAAACTGCGCTCTGTATCGTAAGGAAATATGAGTAATGCTAGCATTAATTATCCCTAATTGTCCCCATGTGCACGCCAGTAAGTTTAAACCACATTGGGTGGTCGAGAGTCGTATTTAAGACAGACTGGCGGATTTCCTTCCCTTAACAACACGTGGATCAAAAAGGTCCATAAACAACAATCTGATTTTAGACTTTATTTTAGAGATACAGTGCAGAAAGAGGTCCTTCAGACCACCGAGTCCGTGCCGATCAGCGATCAACCCATACATTAACGTACACACTAGGGGCATTTTACAGTTTTACTGCAGCTAGTTAACACCTGCACGTTTTTGGATTGTGGGAGGAAACCAGAGCACCCGGAGAAAATCCACGAGGTCACAGGGAGAAATCTGTACAGGCAGCACCCGTAGTCGTAATTGAACCCAGGTCTCTGGCGCTGTAAGACAGTAACTCTACCGCTGTGCCACTGTGCCACATTGGCAATCATTGCAGAGAGTGGGATACCTTTTTAAAAAAATTGCAGATTTATAGAATTACTCGTACTGAAATTCCTTGGCTAGCACCTTAGGATTTGCAATTCATTGTTCCAGTTCAGATCCGGTGCATGTAACAAAGTCTTGACTTGACATCTCCAGATCAGTGATTCAGAACCTTGGTTGCTAGCTCAGTAACTCAACCACCGCACTGGCAATCAATCTGTTGAAGTGTTAAGCAACAATCTGCCTGCCCTCGTTTGTGAATCCAAGCATCATGGCTTGGCTTGAAGACCAGTGTAGACGTCAGCAATACAGCTAGGCCTCTGGGGCAGTGAGGCAGCAGCACCTGCACCACAGGGCCACCCAGCCATATTAATATTCCCTGAATAAATAGATAAACAACCACTATGACAATGCAGCACTCTGACTACAATGCAGCACTCTCTCACTACAATGCAGCACTCTCTTACTACAATGCAGCACTCTCTTACTACAATGCAGCACTCTCTTACTACAATGCAGCATTCTCCCACTACAATGCAGCACTCTCCCACTACAGTGCAGCACTCTCACTACAGTGCAGCACTCTCCCACTACAGTGCAGCACTCTCACTACAGTGCAGCACTCTCACTACAGTGCAGCACTCTCACTACAGTGCAGCACTCTCCCACTACAGTGCAGCACTCTCCCACTACAGTGCAGCACTCTCTCACTACAGTGCAGCACTCTCCCACTACAATGCAGCACTCTCCCACTACAGTGCAGCACTCTCGCACTACAGTGCAGCACTCTCCCACTACAGTGCAGCACTCTCACTACAGTGCAGCACTCTCTCACTACAGTGCAGCACTCTCTCACTACAGTGCAGCACTCTCCCACTACAATGCAGCACTCTCACTACAATGCAGCACTCTCCCACTACAATGCAGCACTCTCACTACAATGCGGCACTCTCTCACTACAATGCAGCACTCTCACTACAATGCAGCACTCTCTCACTACAATGCAGCACTCTCACACTACAATGCAGCACTCTCACTACAATGCAGCACTCTCACTACAATGCAACACTCTCTCACTACAGTGCAACACTCTCTCACTACAGTGCAACACTCTCTCACTACAATGCAGCACTCTCACTACAGTGCAGCACTCTCCCACTACAGTGCAACACTCTCATTACAATGCAGCACTCTCTCACTATAATGCAGCACTCTCTCACTACAGTGCAGCACTCTCTCACTACAATGCAGCACTCTCTCACTACAGTGCAGCACTCTCTCACTACAATGCAGCACTATCTTACTACAATGCAACACTCTCACTACAATGCAACACTCTCACTACAATGCAACACTCTCACTACAATGCAGCACTCTCTCACTACTCTGTAACTATAGAAACATAGAAAATAGGTGCAGGAGTAGGCCATTCGGCCCTTTGAGCCAGCACCGCCATTCAATATGATCATGGCTGATCATCTAAAATCAGTAACCTATTCCTGCTTTCTCCCCATATCCCTTGATTCCGTTAGCCCTGAGAGCTAAATCTAAATCTAAATCTATCTCTGCAATGCACCACTCTCACAGCAATGCATCACTCTCTTCAATGTAGCACTTTCACTGTGGTGCAGCACTTTTACTCCAATGAAGCACTCTCTGGCTACAAGGCAGCATTCACTCACTACAATGCATCACTCCATCACTGCAATGCAACATTCTTCACTACAGTGTAGCATTCTTTCGCCACAATGCATTATCCTCATGACAGTGCATCAATCTCTCACTGCCACTCAGCTCCCTCTTACTATAATGCATCATTCTCTCAACATAATGCATCACTCTCACTCCAATGCATCACCCTCTCAATACACCGCAGCATTCTTTCACTACAATGCGTTACTCTCACTAAGGAGCATCACTCTCTCACTATGGAGCATCACTCTCTCACTACAGAACATCACTCTCACCATAATGCATCATTCTCTCCATTCAATGCATCACTCTCTCATTACAATACACTGCTCACTAAAATGCAGCTCTCTCACTACTGCGCAAGTGCCAGGCTAGATTATGTGGTCAACGTTGAACCGGGCAAGCACTTGACCCAGAGGGCATCATTATTCAAGGCTAAGCAGGCTGGCCCTCTTTGCCTTGCTGTGACTGTAATACACTGATTCCAATAATGGTTGATATTAATGAGCCCTGGTCCTCGTGATCTTCGAATGAACAAAATGTCACGCCGGCTTCCTTCTAAAGGTGACCAGGAACGGCAAGCTGATGACCCTTGGCACTTGCATGCTGCTTCACCACAAGGCTCGCGGGTTGAGACATTAGCCCCAACGTAGGCAGCGGAATGCCAACAAAACAAAGACATATGGCTTTGTTGAGCAGGGAGCAAGGACACCTGCCAGACCTCATCTGTAAAGCTCATTCCGGCGGGCTACAGGCATCCATCACGGCTTTAAAGAGCCATCTGAACAGACTGGCCTTCGGTGAGTTTTGACTGACGAGGCACGCTTTGCCTTTACAGATGCCGGATGCAACCCGCTGAAGATAGAACAGAAATAACCCGACTTGACAACAAGGCTATAAATTAAAAGCTGCTAATTAGTTTCAGGCCTTCGCACGAGTAGTCCTGTGATTGACGTGAGTGTTCCAATAGCTCATTCACTTCACTTGAACTGGAATGCAGCAAATGGAATGTGCAGTGGACCATACATCTTATTTAAATGCTTCCAATTGATACCACGCTGACAACTCCACCGGAGAAGAGTTGCTCCAGTTCCAGCAATGCAGCAATGGAGTAAACACCATTATTTTTAATGCATTTGTAATGTTTCCACAAACAGACATCAGGGCAACACTGACACCCTCACTACCTACCCTCAAATAGAGTCCTGGAGTCGCACAGCATGGAAAACGGCCCTTCAGCCCAACTTGTCCATGCCGACCAAAATGCTCCGTCTAAGCTAGTCCCATTTGCCCACATTGGGCTATATCTCTCTAAACCTGTCATATCCATTTACCTGTCCAAGTGTCTTTTCAATGCTGTTATCATACTTGCCTCACCTACCTCCTCTGGCAGCTCGCTCCATATACACCATTTCTGAGATAAAAAGTTGCCCCTCAGCTCCTTATTAAATCTTTCCCCTCTCACCCAAAACCTGTGTCCTCTTGTTCTTGATTCCCCTACCCTGGGAAAAGATTGTGCATTCATTCTATCTATTCCCCTCCTGATTTTATACACCTCGACAAGTCTCCTCTCAGCCTCATGCACTCCAAAGAATAAAGTTCTAGCCTACCCAACTCCCTATAGCTCAGCCCCTCAAGTCTTGGTAACATCCTTGTAAATCTTCTCCACAACATTCCCGACTTAACAACATGCTTCCTAAAGCAAGGTGATCAAAACTAAACACAGTACTCCAATTGCGGCCTCATCAATGTCCCAATTTCTATACTCAATACCTTGACTGATGAAGGCCAATGTATCAAAAGCTTTCTTTAACCACCATTTCTACCTGTAACACCACCTTCAGGGAACTATGGCCCTGTACTCCTAGATCCCTCTGCTCTGCTGCACTCCCCCGAGCTCTACCATTTACTAAGACTGGCTTGACTTTCCGAAATGCACCACCTTGCACTTATTTGCATTAAACTCTATAGTCATTCCTCAGTCCCCTTGCCCAGCTTATTGTGATCCTGCTGTAATTTTTGATATCCATCTTCGCTGTCTACGGTACCACCTAAGATAGACACAAAATGCTGGGGTAACTCAGCAGGTCAGGCAGCATCTCTAGAGAAAAGGAATAGGTGACCTTTCGGGTCAAGACCCTTCTTCAGATGCCACCGCCTACTTTACGATACCACCTACATTAGTGCCATCTGCAAATTTAGTTTATTCGTTTAGAGACACAGCGCGGAAACAGGCCCTTCGGCCCACCGACCAACGCTCCACGCACACTAAGGCTACCTTACACACACTAGGGACAATTTACATTTATACCAAGCCAATTAACCGACAAACCTGTACGTCTTTGGAGTGTAGGAGGAAACCAAAGACCCACACGGTCACGGGGAGAACGTACAAACTCCGTACAGACGGAAACCGTAGTCGGGATGGAACCCGGGTCTCCAGTGCCACAAGCGCTGTAAGGCAGCAACTTTACTGCTGATTTGCCCACAAATTGTACAAATTAAAATTTGGATGAAACAAAGCTACCGATGCATAGAGCAATCAGCAAATTATAAAGGATTAATTGATTCCTCTCCAAAGAATTGTGCTTACTTTCACCATGGTAAAAAAACAAAACAGAATATTTATGTCCTGGCCTTATTCCATTGTTCCAAAGTGTTTCCCCTACAATGACTTTCTTTGAAGTGAAATGGTTGTCAGGGTAAGCAACAGACATTAACAAAAGATCTCACCATTCCCTTATTTATGAGCTTCATAGATAGGTGTAACTGTGAGCGAAATGATGCGTGGGAGGGAGTGAGAACGAGTTGGAAGACTGAGATACATGGTAAGGGACAAACATAGCAACAGGAGAGTAAGGAAACTGCTTGCAATGTACTGCTGGCAGAGATGAACCCCACCAGTATTATGCGGCATGCTTTCTCTGGTCCCATCAATAATATACTAGGCCGTGGCTCCCACCCAGTATGTGTGAACAATGGGCTTGGTGCTGAAGGATAGCATGAGTGCAGCTCTAACCATGATCTGGGATCACACTCCTCAACTGTTGTCAACCCACTCAAATGGGATTCTACCCAATAACTAATTTATCGCTCTGCTCTAAGCAGAAAGATGCTGGACTGTTTCAGGCTTCCTTTAAACGTCTTCGGGCTGATGTAAGTTTAATGAATGGCAAAGGCTGTTCAATTGTCGGTGTTATAAGAAGCAGGAGCAGCGATATGCCTTGCAGTCCTTTCAATCTGATCCAGAGTGAAAGCAATGTGAGTTTCTTACATGCACAGTTGAACTGCCAACATTTTAACTCATTTTTATTGCCTTACCAGCAAAAGTGGGATAACATAGAACTAGTGTGAACAGTTTATTGATGTTCGGAGTGCCGCAGTGCTGAAGGGCCTGTTTCCATCCTGTTTCAATTAAACGTAATATCCAGGTTGAGGAGTAACTTGGTCCCTACAACCATCAGCCACCAGGCTATGAAATACTACAACCTCCAAATAAACTCTGAATTACATAGATTTGGGTGCATTAGTTTTGTCTCTGCACATTTATTGTTTGTCTTTATCTCCCTCTCTTTCTCCCTCTCTTTCTCCCTCTCTTTCTTTCTCTCTTTCTTTCTTTCTTTCTTTCTTTCTTTCTTTCTTTCTTTCTTTCTTTCTTTCTTTCTTTCTTTCTTTCTTTCTTTCTTTCTTTCTTTCTTTCTTTCTTTCTTTCTTTCTTTCTTTCTTTCTTTCTTTCTTTCTTTCTTTCTTTCTTTCTTTCTTTCTTTCTTTCTTTCTCTCTCTCTCTCTCTCTCTCTCTCTCTCTCTCTCTCTCTCTCTCTCTCTCTCTCTTACAAACATGCAGACACACACATAAATATGCACACACGCACACATACATACACATACCTGTACACACACATACCTACACTTTCACACAACTCGTGCATGCAGGCATATCCAGATTTATGTACAAATACACAAAACACACATGGTTACACATGTATGTGTAGGAAAGAACTGTAGAGGCTGGTTTAAATCGAAGGTAGACACAAAATGCTGGAGTAACTCAGCGAGACAGGCAGTATCTCTGGAGAGAAGGAACGGGTGACGATTTGGGTTGAGACCCTTCTTCAGACTGTCTCGGTTTCCTCTTCGTCAAAAGGTTCTTCAGAAGGGTCTCAACCCAAAATGTCACCCATTCCTTCTCTCCAGAGATGCTGCCTGTCCCCCCGCTGAGTCACTCCAGCATTTTGTGTCAATCTTCGCCATTAGGTATGTATCTGAAACCAGAAAGACAGCAACTGTACTACCAGGAAGTGGCCAATCCAACTTTGAGATTGGCTTGGTAGCACAAGGAAGTCTTGGCCCCAATGCCACTTGGATACATGTTAGCATGAATTACTCCACATTTAAGTTAAATCAATTTTTATTGCTGTTCATGCATCAAAAAAGGTCAACTCATCCAATATTCAGGTTAGCTTTTGGGAAAAGTTGGAACTGGAAATGCTGTCCATCGGGGTTCAGATCTGAGACCTTAACACACATCAGAGACATAGGTTGAGAGCGATTAATGTCCATGCATCAGAGAACATCAAAAAAGGGACCAGCATTGTGGCCTGTTGGGCAATAAGTCCTGTGGTCTTCTACGCTTCCATGCTCCAGATCAATATATTGCTTGACAGTCTCCTCCAGTAATCTGTTTTAGCAATGTAGTTCAACGTCCTCCAGCATTTAGAGCCAAAGAGTCACACAGCGTGGAAACAGGGCCTTTGGTTCAACTTTCCCACACCGACCAACATGCCCCATCTACACTGGTCCCACCTGCCTGCATTTGGCCCATATCCCTCTAAACCTATGGTATATGGGCCAAATGCCCATATGGGCATTGGGATATGGGCCATATCCCAATCTATCTTATCCATGTACCTGTCCATGTACATTGTGATAGTACCTGCCTCAACTACCTCCTCTGGCAGCTCGTTCCATACACCTACCACCCTTTGTGTAAAACTGTTTCCCCTTGGGTTCCTATGGAATCTTTCTCCCCTCACCTTAAACCTATGTCCTCTGGTTCTTGATTCCCCTACGCTGGGTCAAAGATTGTGTGTTTACCCTATCTTTTCCTCTCATGATTTGTTGAGTACCGCTCTGTGCATGTGGAGCATGTCAAACATAACAAGATTCCCAGTTTGCTCTCGGCTTCAGCTTCATTAGCTGAGGGAGTGCTGTCAATTCTTTTCCCTTCGCTGTGTGTAGCACGTTACAATCATTGGCTGCAAAGTTCACCTTCCATTTTGCTGCCTGGTCCCTCAGCTCGTGCAGAGTTTCTGAGCTGACTCTTCTGATTTACACAGGTCCATCAACTGTCCTGACACGAAACGTCACCCAAACAAATTGTCCCAACCCAGCAACACAGTGGCACAGCGGTGGAGTTGCTGCCTTACAGTGCCAGAGTCCCAGATTCAATCCTGACTATGGGTGTTGGCTGTACAGAGCCTGGATGCTCTCCCTGCGATGCATGTGTTTTCTCAGGGTCCTCCGGTTTCCTCCCACATCCCTAAGTCGGACAGGTTTGTAGGTTAATTGGCTTCGCTAAAATTGTCCTCAGAGTGTAGGATAGTGCTAGTGCGCGGGGTGATCGCTGGTCGGCGTGGGCTCGGTGGGCCGAAGGGCCTCTTCCACGCTGTATCTCTAAAGTTCAAAGTCAATTAGCCATGTTCTCCAGAGATGCTGCCTGACCCTCTGAGTTACTTTTTGTTCCAGTCTTGCTTCCGGCATCTGCCGTTGCTTGCATCTCGAGCTATCACCTGTGATTCCCATCAATTTGCTTTCAGTTTCTATCTGCGATCTCATTGCGTATTTAATAGTCCCAGAATAAAGCCCTGACATCCTAATTAATATCTCTCCCCCATTCTGTCAGAGCTCCTGTAATGAGTGGCTGCTTTATCAGTGAATGTGCTGGCCTAAATGTGAGGGACCTCAGGAGGCTTAGGGAGCGATGGGATGGAACCAAACTGCTATCAAAATACCTACTGTCACAGCAAACCTATTGCAGCTAAAATGTGTAGGAAATGTGCAGCTAAAATGTGCAGATGGTTATTTACATCGAAGATAGACATAGAAAGCTGGAGTAACTTAGTGGGTCAGGCAGCATCTCTGGAGAAAAGGAATAGGTGACGTTTCGGGTCAAGACCCTTCTTCAGACTGAGAGTCAGGGGAAAGGGAGACAAGAGATACGAAAAGGTACATAGAACTTCCTCTCCGACGAGAGTCCTGCAGCATCCTCTCTCACTGCAGCCCTTCTGTCATTCCTCCGGCTCTTCCACCACGTTTTAACCCTGACTCGCTATTTATTTGTTCTGTGTACATTTTCACATCTCTCGATTTCCCTCTGGGGCTGGTTTGGCTGTCAGACCCAGCTGAAACTGGGATCCCAAGAGGCCCCTTTAAAAGATTGTTCTTGCCCAACCAAACATGACATGCCTTCTCTGAAGGCGAACGCCTGGCACTAATATATGATACACTGAATTCTGACAGCCCGTGGCATAGTTTCCACAGGCAATTGTTTATACTCTCTGCGGATTAATTATGAGGTAAATAGTCTCACTGTTTTCTTTATTCTGTCTTGAGTCTGTTCGGAGTCAAGGGGTCCACTACTCAGTTCGCCCTCAGTTTAATTCATGTTACCTGCTGTAAGGATTTCTCTCCATTAAACTGCTAATCCAGCAAACGGGTGTAATAAATATTTATCAGCCTGCTGCAGAATTACCGTGTACGCAGTGGGAACATTGTTGCTCAAATCTTTCGTGGTTTTGCTGTTCTTACTTTGTTCCTAATCTTCAAAATAAAATGCAGCACAATTTTTCAAAGAGAAACATGGCCCTTTTGTCGAATGTGTGGCTGTAATGCAATGCAGTGCGTGAGAGAAGGAGATCGCTTGTTCCTGGAAGAATACACGCGGGGACAGAAACAATTTGCAGCTTTTTTTCCCTCAACCACTGAGTAATTTCAGCCCTATTTGAATATTGGTGCTCTTAGATGAAAACTCAGGTCTTTTGGTAGGGAGTAGAGATGGCATCACACAACCCTCCATCACTGATCTTCGATACAGTGCCGTAGCGTTGTCACAGTACATCCGGCGGCAATGTACACAGGGCAACACAGTCGCAGAGTGGTAGAGTTGCTGCCTTACAGAGCCAGAGACCCGGGTTCGATCCTGACTATGGGTTTGGACACAAGGAGTTCTCCTTGTTCTCCCCGTGTGGGTTTTCTCCAGATTTCTTCCCACACTCCAAAGACGTACGTGTTTGTAGGTTAATTGGTTTGATATCATAGTAAATTGTCCCTAGTGTGTGTAGGATAGTGTTAGTGTGCGGGGCTAGTGCTAGCCGGCACCGACTTGGTGGGCCGAAGGGCCTATTTCCATGCTGTATCTCTAAAGTACATCTTGAGAAAGAGGCCCAATATTTCTGTTCACATAATGAGTGATTTGTCAGGAAATGCAGCTGTTGACCGTGTTGAAAGCTCAGATCTACTGGCCTTTCATTGTACATTCTTGAACTGCCTTTAATGGGATACATTTCCTCAGAGACTGGTCTGCTGAATAATTTATTAAAACAAAGTGAGATACTACAACAACATGGCTGTCATGACATTGTCTCCAGTGTCCCAACAGAGTCCGTTTACAACGGTCAGGTTGAACAGTTAGCCAATTGGGGAAGGAAGAAAGACCAAAACTAGCGGGATCTTGTTGCCTCCATCATCTTCAAGGTCGAGTGCAGGAGGCGCCCCCTGGACACAGGCGGTCGGGCGAGGAGAAGGACATCGGTTGGTGGGCGATGGAGGAGGCCCTACAGCAGCCTGTGGCTTACATGGACATACCCGGATTGGGGGCACTCCAGTACATCCAGCATGGACCTTGAAATTTTTCTTTTTCTTTTGTAAATGGTGCTTAAAATATGGAGACGCGTGCACGAATTTCACCGTGTAGAGCATATGTGACAATAACGACTTATTGAACCATTAATGCTTCACAAAGCAAAAGATCAATACATTTTCTACAAATTTTCAGTCAGTAGCACCATCACTGTTCCACCCTGCTACCCTCGTTTCTATGGGTTTTTAGACAGTTAAGAGTTGATCTTTCCATCATGTTCAGCACAGACATTGTGGGCCTCTTCCTGTGCTGTACTGTTTGATGTTCTATGCTAGGTTTGCCTTCACTTTCTTTGGAGAAGCTTCAGAAATTGTTCTTGGTACGCATCACTTTTTGATCATTTTATATTTCTGCCTATTCCATTCCTTGTAACTGCAATATGATGTCCCAGACCCAGTCAAAGCCATAACTCTCTCCTCATAACCATTCCCTCAGCATGGGTCTCTCATGGATGAGCTTGGGGCTAAAGGGGACAGGAGGGGAACCAGAGAACACAAAGGCAATGGGAAGAGGTGGAGATGGCAGTGGTAACTGATGCACAGTCTCACTCTTAGTATTAGATACCTTTTTTAGTTTAGTTTAGAGATACAGCATGGAAACAGGCCCTTCGGCCCACCGAGTCCGCACTGACCAGCGAACCCCGCACACTAACGCTAACCTACACACATTAGGGACAATATTCAATTATACCAAGCCAATTAACCTACAAACCTGAATGTCTTTGGAGTGTGGGAGGAAACCGAAGATCTCGGAGAAAACCCACGCGGTCACGGGGAGAATGTACAAACTCCATACAGACAGCACACGCAGTCGGGATCGAACACGGGTCTCCAGGGCTGTAAGGCAGCAACTCTGCTGCTGCGCCACCGTGCCGCCCCAAAGTGAGGTCCAAGCACGCTTTTGGAGGTGAGGGTGGGGGAGCACAAAGCTTTAGGAAGACGAGTGGCAGTAAGCCGAAGGTTACATTTGTATGCCAGGATAGTCCTGGGATAAGAAGCAGTTTTGCCATATGTCAGCAGGGACCAAATAGTGCTTTAACTGGTCCTGCCATAGCTAAACCAGTCGCCTGCCATAGCTGTTCACAGCTCAGCTTCATGGATATGGCAGATGACTGGTTTAGCCTTGCACTGTCATTTCTGGCAGGACCACATAAAGCACCACCTTTGTACAAGACTGCTTTCACCCCAGGACCACTCCGGAATAACCTTGATACTGTAAATTGTTCTCTTAAGTCTCCATACCTCTATGAACGCATCTGACCCTAATCATGAGGCCATCCATCGTTTGCCTCTATCATTTCTGCTTCTTTAGGTTGAGGTTTAGGTTCATTATCATCATGCTTTGTTTTGCATGTTATCCAAACACATCAGATAAGCCAAGCGAAAATACTACCAAGTCAATCTCAAGAACAATGTGTAGAGTGAAGGGGAAGATACAGAGTGCAGGATATAGTTCTCAGCATTGACGCACATCATTTTCGTAGACAAAGTCCAATGTCCTCAATGGGGTAGATGTGAATTGGACAGTATCCTAGCTCATGGAAGGACCATTCAGAAGCCTGGTAACAGAGGGGAAGAAGCTGAGTCTGGTGGTGCGCACTTTCAAGCTTCTCTACCTTCTGCCAGACGGGAGCAGAAGGAAGAAGGAATAGCCGGGGTGGGACAAGTCTCTGATTATGTTGAAGGCAGACACAAAATGCTGGAGGAACTCAGCGGGTCAGGCAGCATCTCGGGAGAGAAGGAATGGGTGACGTTTCGGGTCGAGACCCTTCTTCAGACTGATGTCAGGGTGGGGGCGGGACAAATATAGGATGTAGTCGGAGACAGGAAGACTAGCGGGAGAACTGGGAAGGGGGAGGGGATAATCTCTGATTATGTTGGCTGCTTTTCCGAGGCAGAATGAAGTGCAGATGAAGTCAATGGTGGGAAGTCTGGTCTGTGTGATGGACTGGGCTACATTTCCAGCTCTCTGCAATTTCTTGTGGTCTTGGGCAGAGCTGTTGCCAAACCAAACTGTGATGCAACACATGATTACAATCGAGCAATCCACAATGTACAGAACGTTTAAAAGAGTGGAGTGATTTTAATGTGTGAATGCAGATCCACTTCTGGGACCAGCACACAAAGAGTCGCCAGGCTTGAGCGCCATCTTGGATCAGGTCTTGACTCTTGACCAAATTTCCTCAGTCTTCCCATTGCCTTTGGGTTCACAACTCACATTCACCATTCTCTGGATTTTCTCTGAACCCCTTTCCATGATTATCCCTGAGACTCATGTTCTGATCCCTGCAGCCTATTTCCACTACAATGTCTATGACTTCCACTCCAAGATAGCTGACGTTGCTAATTCTTCTCTCTCATCAGATAAAGCATCCACCTCCTTCAAATCTGTTTTCCTCAGCGATTTTTTTCCTCAAAAAATAATCTTGATCTCTCAGTCTTTACTAAACAATGGTCTGAGTTTTACCCTCTTTTCCCTTAAAATCTTTGAACATTCGGCCACTCCTTGCGATTGCCCCATTTCTACCTCTGTAATATTACCAAACTCTATTCCTGCTTGATTTACCAAAACCTTGAACTATCATGGAGTTGTTTTTCTGATTGTGGACGTGGCTTGGCTTGACTTGAGTGGGCTATTACATTGGGTTGATACCAAGAAACGTGTACTCTGATTGTGCTGACAAGAAATTAAAAGCTTCCTTTAACCTGCTTCAATTATTCATAAAAGAACAAAAGAAAGAACAACTTGTTTTGATGGGAATTCATGCAAATGTGACGATGTGGGTGTGTGTGTGTTGAGCACAATTCTTTGTAATCTCATTTTAGAAGGCATGGTAATTTTAATCCTCTGTAACCCTATACGTGTTTATATCTCATGCAGCGTGTGTTCACCTGATGTGTGATTCCCCAGTCTATTTAAATTAACTAGACCTCTGCACAATTCACAGCCTTGCGTTATCATAGTACTTCATACTCAAGTCAGGATATACCCTGGATCACGAATGCATGGCATGAATATACAAACTAATTTTATTTAAGCACAGGTTAAGGTCATAAGGTCATAAGGAATAGGAGTAGAATTAGGCCAATCGGCCCATCAAGTCTACTCCGCCATTCAACCATGGCTGATCTATCTCTCCCTCCTAACCCCATTCTCCTACCTTTTCCCCATAACCTCTGACACCTGTATTAATCAAGAATTTTTCTATCTCTGCCTTAAAAATATATTCTGACTTGGCCTCTACAGCCTTCTGTGGCAAAGATTCACCATCCTCCGACTAAAGAAATTTCTCCTCATCTCCTTCCTAAAAGAATATCCTTTATTTCTGAGGTTATGAACTCTAATTCTAGACTCTCCCACTAATCATATCATATCATATCATATATATACAGCCGGAAACAGGCCTTTTCGGCCCACCAAGTCCGTGCCGCCCAGCGATCCCCGTACATTAACACTATCCTACACCCACTAGGGACAATTTTTACATTTACCCAGCCAATTAACCTACATACCTGTACGTCTTTGGAGTGTGGGAGGAAACCGAAGATCTCGGAGAAAACCCACGCAGGTCACGGGGAGAACGTACAAACTCCTTACAGTGCAGCACCCGTAGTCAGGATCGAACCTGAGTCTCCGGCGCTGCATTCGCTGTAAAGCAGCAACTCTACCGCTGCGCTACCGTGAACATCCTCTCCACATCCACTCTATCCAAGCCTTTCACTATTCTGTACGATTCAATGAGGTCCCCCTCGTTTTTCTAAACTCTAGGATAGGCATAAGCCACATATTTTTGTGACAGTCCATGTCAGTACAGTTTATTAGTACCTCTAAAATTAAAAATCGAAATTTTCAAAAAAATGTTTAATTTTTAACATGTTTTGATTTTACAGGATTGTATGCAAAACAAAAAAAATCACTGTACAAAGGTATGTGTGACAATAAAGTATCATTGAGTCATTGAATTATAGTTTTAGTTATTAGTTTATTAAATTATAAGTCGACCGGTCACAAAATCAAAACAGAAGAAGGGGGTATTTGGATGGAAAAAGAATCATGTCCATATGTGATAGGAGCAGAATTAGGCCATTCAGTCCATCAAGTCTACTCTGCCATTCAATCATGGCTGATCTATCTTTCCCTCTCAACCCCATTGCCTTCTCGCCATAACCCCTGACACCTGTAGTAATCAAGAATCTATCCATCTATCTCTGCCTTAAAAAATATCCACTGACACAAAATGCTGGAGTCGCTCAGCGGGTCAGGCAGCATCTCGGGAGAGAAGGAATGGGTGACGTTTCGGGTCGAGACCCTTCTTCAGACTGATGTCAGGGGAGGGGGCGGGGTCCCGGCGGGGTCCCGCCCCCTCCCCTGACATCAGTCTGAAGAAGGGTCTCGACCCGAAACGTCACCCATTCCTTCTCTCCCGAGATGCTGCCTGATCCGCTGAGTTACTACAGCATTTTGTGAATACTC
The DNA here is from genome assembly GCF_053455715.1 of Rhinoraja longicauda. Lineage (NCBI taxonomy): Eukaryota > Metazoa > Chordata > Chondrichthyes > Rajiformes > Arhynchobatidae > Rhinoraja > Rhinoraja longicauda. Next base: position 11,847,829 of record NC_135969.1, read on the forward strand.
TTCTGGTCATTTGTTAATCTCGTTACTTAGATTGCCACGTGAGAAAACAGTGAGGCAAAAATGCAGACACATAATTAATGGACTGGACAACTCAGCCGGAAGCTTAGTTTCCCATGTACATTCATCAAACTGACTCAACAGGCCACGTTTCCATTTGCAAGGAACTCTCTGTCCAACTCATTGCCTCCCCTGTGGAAAGCTCTGACGTCAGTGATCCTTCATGTTCAGCTTGTGGGATGTCACTGGCATTGGCGAATGCAAACGTATTCAGCTCACGGCAGCGTGCAGCCACTCTCTCAGTGACCCTGCTCTTTGCAGCTTAGAGCCTGATCCTCCTTGGCCTTCTAAATGCATTGAGCTTGTTCACCTTGGCTGCCTCATGAATCTCGAATAATGACTTATGATCCGAGCCGGCATGAAATCACAGGACTAGCTCAGCATTTGTTCACAGGGATGATCTGTTCCCTCAAAATTGATAAATTGTTTGCTATTTTGCACCTCGGACATCCAGCAAGTTGGCCTGAGGCCAGATCTGGAGGCAGAGAGCTGTACAAATGGGTTAATGCAGAGAGAGAGCCCATTGTCCTGGAAATACAGAGTATATTCACATTGAGTCATAGAGAGTCAAACAGCATGAAAACAGGCCCTTTGGCCCAACTTACCCACGCCGACCAACATACCCCATTTACATTAGTCCCAAATGCCTGTGTTTGAACCATACCTATCTAAACGTATCCCATCCATTTTTCCTGTCCAAATGTCTCTTAACTGTTATGATAATTCCTGCTCTTAAATGTTATAATAGTATCTGCATTGCTCTGTTAAGATCCAGTCATAGTATCAAAAGTGCCTCCAAATTGGCTTCTCGAGGATTTGCAATAGGCCCTTGTTTCAGTTCATAAGTGATAGGAGCAGAATTAGGCCATTCGACCCATCAAGTCTACTCTGCCGTTCGATCATGGCTGATCTATCTTCCCCTCTCAACCCCGTTCTCCTGCCTTCTCCCCATAACTCTTGACGTCCTTACAAACAGTACACCTGTATTGTTTCCTTATCCCTGCGTAAAATCTCACATTGATTCACCAACTTTAGATTGACATTTCCAAACAATACTGTGGTACTTCTCCATATTCAGGCTAAAGGGATGGCCCACTTGCCTTACACACAGAATGGGATAGAGGATCCAAATTGAAAGGCGACAAGGTAGGTGCATGGTCAACCTTTTACCCTTCAATTAATATCAGCAAGTCAGACTATCTCACCACTGACTGTATCTCAATGCTGTTTGTGGGATCTTAATATCAGCTCTGTTTCTCATCAATACAAAAGTGGCTGCAGTTTGGCAAGTATTTGAATCCTAATGGACTTCATGCCAGCATTAAAGTTTCAAATTTGTCGCTAGTGAGATTGCTTATGTGTTGCTTTCAATTTTCCAAAATTTCTTGAAAGCAGAAAATGTAGCAAAATAGCAAATTCCTTTATTTCATCCTTTATTCAAAAAGAGGGTGGCACAGTAGTGCAGCTGGTAAAGTTGCCCTCTCACAGCATCAGAGACCCCAGTTCGATCCTGACCTCAGATGCTGTTTGTATGGCGTTTGCACGTTCTCCCTATGACCCCATGGGTTTCCACCGGGTTCTCCGGTTTCCTCTTACATCCCAAATACATGTGGGTTTGTAGATTAATAGCCTTCTGCAAATTGTCCCTGTGTGCAGGAAGTGGATGTGAAAGTGGGACAACATAAAACTAGTGTGAATGGGCGATCGCTGGTCAGCATGGACTCAGTGGGCCGAAGGACCTGTTTTCATGCTGTATCCTTCAATCATTCAATCAAAGAGGGAAGGAAACAGAAAACAGGGCAATAGACAATAGACAATAGGTGCAGGAGGAGGCCATTCGGCCCTTTGAGCCAGCACCGCCATTCAATGTGATCATGGCTGATCATTCTCAATCAGTACCCCGTCTCTGCCTTCTCCCCATACCCCCTGACTCCGCTATCCTTAAGAGCTCCATCTAGCTCTCTCTTGAATGCATTCAGAGAATTGGCCTCCACTGCCTTCTGAGGCAGAGAATTCCACAGATTCACAACTCTCTGACTGAAAAAGTTTTTCCTCATCTCAGTTCAGGGCGATAGGCCAATGAGCTTAATATTTATCATTGGAAAATATTAGAAGTTATTATAAAGGATGTCACAGCAGATCATTCAAATTAAGTTTAAGATAATCAGGTGAAGCCACCATGACTTTGTGAAAAATCATGTTTGACCAATTTATCAAGGTTCCTCGGGAATGTTAATGTTGCTGATGAATGTATAATTCATTGGTGTAGTGCCTTTTCAAATACACTTCGGTAAATCTAAGGTTATTGTGTAAAATAAAAGCTTATGGTGTAGAAGATAATAAAATGGTATGGATAAAGATTGGTTGAACAAAGAGAAAGAGAAAGTAGGTTTGTTTTCCTGGTTGATAGAATGTGATGCACGCAGAGTTCAGGGATGGAGAAGGATTACAAATGTGTGCTGCAAGATTCGCAGAAGGATGGTTTGTAAGTGAGGCAAGTGATTAGGAAAGCAAACTAAGCTTTTCATTTATTGAGAGGGGAATTAAATACTAAAGTAGGGAGGTTAGGCTTCAGTTATACAGAGCACCAGTGAGACCACATATAGAGTTTTGGTCTCTTAATTACCGAAAGTATGCTCGTGTGTTGGAAGCAGTTTAGAGAAGATTTACTGGACTGATATGTGGAATGGGCAAGTTTAGTTTAGTTTAGTTTAGTTTAGAGATACAGTGCAGAAACAGGTCCTTTGGCCCACCGAGTCCGCACCGACCAGCGATCCCCACACATTAACACCATCCTACACACACTAGGGACAATTTACATTTATACCGCCAATTAACCTATAAACCTGTAGGAAGGAACTGCAGATGCATATGTTTTAAATCGAAGATAGACACAAAATGCTGGAGTAACTCAGAGGGACAGGCCGCATCTCTGGAGAGAATGAATGGGTGACGTTTCAGGTCACGTCTGAAGTCTGAAGAAGGGTCTTGACCCAAAACGTTACCCATTCCTTCTCTCCAGAGATGCTGCCTGTGCCGCTGAGTTACTCCAGCTTTTTGTGTCTATCTTCAACCTACAAACCTGTACGTCTTTGGAGCTTGGGAGGAAACCGAAGATCTTGGAGAAAACACACGCGGTCACGGGGAGAACGTACAAACTCTGTACAGACAGCACCCGTAGTTGGGATTGAACCCGGGTCTCTGGTGCTGTAAACGATGTAAGGCAGCACTCTACTGGTGCGCCACCCCGCCTTATGATGTCTTATGTCTTATGTTGCCTTATTTGTCTTATAAGTAAAGGTTGGGCAGTCTAAGGTAGCGTTAACTGAAGTGTAGAAGAGATAGACATAATTTCCTTGAAACGTAAGATCTTACGGGATTTAATCTTGGAGAAGATGTTTCCTCTTGTAGGACAATCTAGAGTTAAGTGTCACTGCTTAAATATAACGGGTCACCCATTGACACCAGGTGATAGACACAAAATTCTGGAGTAACTCAGAGGGTCAGGCAGCATCTCTGGAGAAAAGGTGACATTTTGGGTCGAGACCCTCCTTCAGACTGAGAGACAGGAGAAAGGGGAACGAGAGATTGACAGATGTAAGATTGATAGATTCTTGATTAGTGCGGGTGTCAGGGGTTATGGAGAGAAGGCAGGAGAATGGGGTTGAGAGAGAAAGATAGATCAGCCATGATTGAATGGGAGAATAGACTCGATGGGCCAAATGGCCTAATTCTGCTCCTATGCCTAATGAACTTACAAACCTATGAACTTAATTGGCCTCTCTAAATTGCTCCTAGTGTGTAGGGAGTAGATGTGGAAGTGGGATAACATAGAACTAGTGTGAACGGGTGATCGATGACTAGTGTGGACTCATTGGGCCAAACGGCCTGTTTCCACGTTGTATCTCTAAACTAAACTAAGCTAAACTAAACTACACTATACGTCCAATCCAAACGCAGTCACATTCATCTCAGGTTTTATATGTTTGCTGAGTTAACCCATTTCCTGACACTAACTCTTTTAAAATGACCCCTCTGCTTCTCATTCACTCCCTTCATCATTCGTATTCAACCTCTGCAAGTTATTTTATGGCACTTTTCCCCATTGAATAATAACTGCTGCACAGTTGGAGAACCAAAATGACATTTGTAAACCCAGCAGGTTGCCAATCTCCATTCCACTCTCTGCAATCTTCAGCCTGTAATTACACTTTCAATCTACCTACATAATGGCACAGAATAATCTTACGCAGAAACTTAAGCATTAATTGTTTCAGTTCCAATTTCTTGTTCAATTTCCATTTTATGTCTCAATGCATCAAATATGATTGTGGCATCTCTCACTTGATTCCCTTCATTGCCTCACTCAATGCATCCTGTCCATGAGACTCAACTCAAACTCATTCCCCATTTTTGCTACCAAACACCTGACAACATGATTTCCTTTTAGAGCCACAGAGTCATACAGCGTGGAAACAGGCCCTTCGGCCCAACTTGCTCATACCGACCAACATGTCCCATCTACACTAGTCCCACGTGCCTGCGTTTGGCCCATATCCCTCTAAACATGTCCTATCCATGTACCTGTCCAAATGTTTCTTAAACATTGAAATACTCCCTGCCCCAACTACCTCCTCCAACAGTTTGTCCCATGCACCCACCACCCTCTGTGTGAAAAGGTTACCCCTCAGGTTCTGATTAAATCTTCCCCCCCCCCTCACCTTAAACCTATGTCCTCTGGTTCTCGATTCCCCTATTCTGGGCATGAGACTGTGCGGATCTATTCCGCTCATGATTTTGTGCACCTCTATAAGATTACCCCTCACAGGGTGAGCTTTTGCTCGCTAATATTGTTTATTATTTCCTCTATTCGGACACTGTCCCTCTCATCTTTCAGTTGCAATCATCATTGCCCTCCTCAATAAAACCATCCTTTTGGTCTTTGCCAACCATCCAGCTTCATATTCTCTTCAAAGTCCATGATTACGATATCAACCGCGGTCTGAAGAAGGGTCTCAACTCGAAACATCACCTATACCTTTTCTCCAAAGATGCTGTCTGACCCGCTGAGTTACTCCAGCATTTTGTGCCTATCTTCAGAATTTGGGCCCTCTTTTCACTGGTTTTCAGAGGGATTCTGTTCAGGGGGGTCTTCATCCTTTTGGGTCTCCAGCATTTTGTGCCTATCTTCAGAATTTGGGCCCTCTTTTCACTGGTTTTCACAGGGATTCTGTTCAGGGGGGGGTTCTTCATCCTTGTTGTGGCATGCAGTGGGACTTGCCATGGGCATTTATTTGTATAATAGTGTGCAGCGGAACTGGTGTTTCTGAACTGAAAGGTGTTTTTGAAAGGAGCAAGCTCCAGATACCGGAAATCTTAAATAAATACAGCCTGTCTCCCTTCCTCCTGATGTCTCATCAAACTGATCTGCTAATTTTCACAGATGTTAACTGAGCCACTGGTTACATTCTGTTTTTAACATTAGGGGGATCCAGTCCTAGTCTTAGCTATCTTTCCACATGCATTAAGATTGCTCTATTTTTTGCCGTCTCTCCATTATCCAATTCTCAAAACAGATCTGTACATTCCCTCCAATTCCATGTCTTCTAAGCTTGTTGAGTAAACTCCTTAACTAAAGCAAGCTGAAAATCTAAGTACACCACACCCACTGGTTCCCTCTAAGCACGTTACTACTCACATCTTCAAAGAGCTCCAGTAAACAAGTCAAACATGATATTCCTGCTATATTGCCATGTGGACTCTGCTCAGTCCTATTATTCGTTCCTAGCTATTCCATCAGTACCTACTTCCCGATAGATTCTATCATCTTCCCTACCACTGGTGATAGTTTAACAGCTCATTAGTTCTCTGGTTTCCCTCGCCTTTTCTTAAATAATGGAGTTACATTTGTTATCCTCCTGTCTCCAGAGATGGTTCCAGAGTCTGTAGGATGTTAAAAATGATGATCAATGTATCCACCAATACTATTGCATCTCCGAGAAAATTGTGGGTGGCGAGATCATCAGGTCTTCTGGATTCATCGGCTTTCTATCCCACCAACCTCTCCAGAACTTTTACTATTATTCTCTTTCAGCTTTTGATGTCGTCAGACTTTAGATCTCCAATGCTTTCAGCAGTAACTCCATCCTTTCTTCTACAAAAGCAGACACAAAGCGATTGTTTAATTTTTCTTTTCTCTATTATAAATCTTCCTGTCTCAGAGAAATAAGGCAATCCCAGTTGCTGCCACTGATCCTTTCTGTTTTACTTACCAATAGAAACTCTCAACACCCATTGTGATGCTTCTCCCTAGCTTACTTTCGAATTGGGGCTCGGCTGGAGAGGCTGAGCACGTGGATCGGACATGGCCGGCATCAGTGGGGCAGCGGTGGCAGCGGCGGCCACCATGGCTATGCCAACCCCGTAATGCCACCGGGACAACAGGCCTTCATGACCAGGCCAAGAACCCTGCACTTGCTACAACTGGGGCTTGAAAATGACGCCACATCTGGCAACTCTGTACACTGTCTCAGTGTACTACTGCTGTACACTTGTACTGTATCTGAGATACTTATCTAAAATGTATCTGTGTTTATGTATAGCGATACTTGTACTGAACTGTATACAAAAATTAATTTCACTGTACCCCTTTATTCAGGCAAAAATCAAGTCAAGTCAATTTTATTTGTATAGCACATTTAAAAACAACCCACGTTGACCAAAGTGCTGTACATCAGTTCAGGTACTAAGAAACGAACATACAATGGCACACAAACATAACAGCACATACATAAACAGTTCACCGCGCCCCCTCAGAGGGCCTCAAACGCTAGGGAGTAGAAATAGGTTTTGAGCCTGGACTTAAAGGAGTTGATGGAGGGGGCAGTTCTGATGGGGAGAGGGATGCTGTTCCACAGTCTAGGAGCTGTAACCGCAAAAGCGCGGTCACCCCTGAGCTTAAGCCTAGACCGCGGGATAGTCAGTAGCCCCAAGTCGGCCGACCTGAGGGACCTGGTATAGAAAGGTATAGAAGTTTGAAAATGCGCACCTCCAGATTCAGGGACAGTTTCTTCCCAGCTGCTATCAGGCAACTGAACCATCTTACCACAACTAGAGAGCAGTCCTGAGCTCCTATCTACTTCATTGGTGACCCTCGGACTATCTTTGATAGGATAGTACTGGCTTTATGTTGCACTAAGTGTTCTTCCCTTATCATGTATCTATACACTGTAAACGGCTCGATTGTAATCATGTATTGTTTTTCCGCTGACTGGTTAGCATGCTACAAAAGCTTTTCACTGTACCTTGGCACACGTGACAATAAACTAAACTGAAATGAACTGAATTAAGTACCATGTATCTATTGAACTATTGAATTGAACCATTGAATTTCATCCTACCTTGCTTGAATTTTTTAATTTTCCACTGAGCTCTCAAATGCTATTTATCATCAGGCCAAATTTCTGGCAACTTTCTGAGCCTTTTCCTTTGAATTAATACCATCTTTAACTTGCTCTGTCAGCCTCTCTAAGCTATTTCTGTTCATTTTGATGGAGTGTATAGTGGGTCGGGGCGTACTGTTAATTATTCTCTGTTAATTAGTGCTCACAGTGATTTGGACCCCCGTATTAATGGATGTTTAATCCTGTGGTAGACACAAAATGCTGGAGTAACTCAGCAGGAGATGCAGCAGAAAAGGAATAGGTGACGTTTTGGGACGAGACCCTTCTTCAGAATGAAAGATTGAGGTGGGGGGAGTGGGGGGGAACTGGAGGCGAGGAAGGTCCAAAACAAATCAGGGCCGGCAACAGTTGATCTCAGCAATGATGGAGTCCATAATGGTCCATTGTTGGCTGGGGAAGATGTGCTAACGACAGGGATACAAGGATGCGAACAGTGGAACTAGCAGGACCACTAGGGTGGGGGAGGGGGAGTGAGGGGAGGTGGTGGGGGGGGGGGGGGGGGGGGTTGAGGGAAGAAATGCAGGAGTTACTTGTAATGAGAGGAATCAATGTTCATACCACTGAGTTGTAAGCTGCCCAAGCAATATATGAGGTGCTGTTCCTCCAATTTACGCTGGGCCTCGTTCTGACAGTGGAGGAGGCAGTGGAGGACAGGAAGTCAGCGTGGGGATGGGAAGGGGAGTTGAAATGTTTAGCAACTGGGAGATCGTGTAGGCGTATTCCTGTGGTGGTGTTCACTCGGACTGGAACTTGCATATTGGTCGTGTTCAATTGGGCTTTGATTTTGATCAGCAATTGACACCTAGCTGCAGTTCATTGGGAGCGAAACAAGTGTGGAGCTGAGATTCAGTGCTGACATTTTGGCGCTATAGTTTGATGAGGCGAATTAGGTTTCTGGATTGTTTCACGCATGGTCGTGGAGGTTAGAGGTCAGTTCCTAATCCAATTGCAGAATGCCTCCATGTCATAACCCTGCTTGGCCACAAATCGCTGGAGTAACTCAGCGGGTCTGATAGCATCTCTGGTGAACATGATTTAGTTTAGTTTAGTTTAGAGATACAGTGTGGAAACAGACTCTCCAGCCCACCGTGCCCGTGCCAACCAGCGATCACCCGTATGCTAGTTCAATCCTACACACCATGGACAATTTACAGAAGCCAATTAACCTACAAATCTGCACTTTTTTGGCATGTGGGAGGAAACTGGAGCACCCGGAGAAAACCCACGCAGTCACAGGGCGAATGTGTAAACTCCGTACAGGCAGCACCCGTAGACAGGATCAAACCAGGGTTTCTGGCACTGTAAGGCAGCAACTCTACCGTTGTGCCACTGTGCCACCCCCCCCTCCCCCCCCCCCCCCCCCCCCACCACCCCGGATAGGTGATGTTTCGCTTCGGAACACTAGTCCACTGATTGATTCAGACCTCTTTTTTTGGAGGAAGATACTTAAAAAAAAATCTAAAATCCCAAGTTGCTGAACAATATAAGTGTTATTTGCTCTCTGGATTCAAGCTGTCCTATGGCCTTATCCTTGTCCCATTGAATCTTTGATTTAGTTTAGTTTAGTTTAGTTTCGAGATACAGCATGGAAACAGGCCCCTCGGCCCACCAAGTGCGTGTCGACTAGCGATCCCCGTACACTAACACTATCCTACACACACTAGGGACAATTTACAATTTTTACCGTAGCCAATTAACCTACAGACCTGTACTTCTTTGTGGTGCGGGAGGAAACCGGAGCACCCGGAGAAAATCCACGCAGGTAACAGGGAGAGCGTACAAACTCAGTACAGACAGCACCCGTGGTCGGGATGGATCCTGCGTCTCTGGCACTGTAAGGCAGCAACCCTACCGCTGTGCCACCGCGCCGGCCCCAATGTGGTTAGCAATGTTGCTGTTTCTCAGCAACTCTACTGCTGCGCCACCGTGCCGGAGATTTTAGATGCTAGACTTCTAAGGTTCCTTTGAGAGAATCCTTGAAACTCACACACGTAAAGCCTGGCATGTGGGTTCTGGATATTGCGATGCTTAAAATATTTACGGTGTCCCAACAATAATTTTTTTCCCCCTATTCTCTTCATCTAAATGTCCTGGATTCTCAGAGAAAAATGATTAATGCAGCAGAGGCCGGTAGTTAAAAGTTAGGAACTTCACAGTCTTCAGTGGAAGGCATTTCAGACCAGTTGATTGATGGTTCCCTAACGTTAGGTGAGTGCTACATACATAGCATTGCCCTGGCGTCACCGTCCATTCCAGTAGCAATGCAGTTTTTAACACATAAATAATAGATGCTATTAAATCAGCGCACTGAAATTAACAGGTGATCAGAATTGTGAAGCTTGAGGACAAGTTGAATGTCAAATTCATCCTGTAACCAGTGCATTTTTACACATCACCGCTTGACTCTGCAGACTTTGTTTTAGTTGTAAGACATCACGGCAGTGACGTGCAGATTGAATCCAAGCACAAGTTTTCAATCAAGCCATTTGCCAGTGTGGGTCTTCTATATTTTATGAAAGTACACCGCGCATACTCGCACACAGTCATTGATAAGGTAATGAATATATCACGTGGCACATCTCCCATTCTGGTACTCAGTTCTTAAAGTTACAGTTACCATCACATCCATTCATTCATTTATTTGGGACCTTGGCTGTGCCTGCAAGGCCAGCATTAATTGGCCATCTTTAAATGACCTTGAAAAGGTGATGGTGAGTCTTCATCTCGAACCACTGCAGCCCTTCCAATGAGGATGCTCCTATAGCGGTGTTACGGAGGACATTTTAGGATTTTGACTGAGCAACTAAGGCGGGACCACATTATTCAAAGCGAGATAGTTGCTGACTTGTGGAGGATCCTGCAGGTGGTAGTGGTGTTCTACCTAGCTGATGCCCTGTCCTTTTTGGTCCCAGAGGTTTGGAGGACTGGGCCATTTGGACAGGTGCATGGATAGGAAAGGAGGGATATAGAGGGACACAAAATGCTGGAGTAACTCAGTGGGACAGGCGGCATCCCTGGAGATCAGGAATGCGCGATGTTTCGGGTCGAGACCCTTCTTCAGACTCGAGGGATATGGGCCAAACACAGGAAGGTTGGACACGTGTAGTCGGGGCACCCTGGTCGGCATGGGCAAGTTGAGCCCAAAGACCTGTTTCCACTCTATGACTACAGATAGACGCAAAATGCTGGAGTAACTCAGCGGGTTAGTCGGCATCTCTGGAGAAAAGGAATAGGTACTGTTTCAGGTTGGAACACTTCCTCAGACGCTGATACGGAAGGTGAGCTGTTGAGAGAAGTGGTGGATTGACTCGGCACCTGCAATCCGGGTTAGGCTGGAACTGGGAGGCCTGGAACTGGAGTTAGAAGCCACAAGGCACAAGATGGAGGCACAGGCAAGCACCGAGGAAACACGTGGCTATGGTAGTGAGTCCGGGTTAAAACATGGTCGTACAGTCGGAGAGCAGTAGTAATCACAGAGGGGGAGCAGAGTGATAGGGTTTAAAAGACATTTGGACAGGTGTGTGGATAGAAAAGGGTTAAAGGGATATGAGCCAAAAGCAACAAATGGGACCAGCTCGGATAGACATCTTAGTTGGCATGGATGGTTGGGTCAAAGGGCCTGTTTCCAGGCTGGATGGCATTTAATAGGCATGGCTCCTCACTGCAAAGTTAAAGTTGCTTCACATACCAGATTAACTGGTTTAAATACCTCTTAATGCTGCATTTAAAATTATAGGTGCATAGGCAGTTAGGGAGTGTACAGGTGTATAGGGAGTTGCTTATTATTTTTTAGCAACTATAGAGGTTGCTACCTCTCCAGGGCAAGTTGTCATGCTGTATGACTAACTGATTGTTTATCAGATTTAAAAAAAATTTCAGTCTTTAATTAAGGTGAATTCACATGCACCCAGATTCAAGCCCAAACATTACGTGTTTCCCCAACTGAAAAAAACCCTGTTTTAAATGCAGCTACTCCTCAATATAAGAAAAAGATGTGTTCCTAAAACGTGTTGTTTAAGGTAATCCCATATATTGAAAAGGCAATATTGAAAATGTATAATGTGAATTTTAGTATAATGCAATCTGACTGAAAGATAGTGGTGCAAAAATCGTGAGAGCAAAATATAGTTTCATAGATTGAATGCAGGATCGTCAGAGAGTCAATGGTGACCAAGCAAAACGATATAAATTAAACATTGGTAAATCAAGGAATTAATTTAATAATAACCTAACACTGCGACTACGTTGGGCCATTGTCATTGGGTCATTAGGCCAAGTCATTGGGTACTTTTAAAGAGGAGACTGATAAATTCTTGATTAGTAAAGGTGTCAATGGTTACGGGGAGAAGGCAGGAGAATGGGGTTGACAGGGGATCGTCAGTGGATATTTTTAAGGCAGAGAGAGACAAGTTCTTAATTGGAACGGGAGTCAAGAGTTATCAGGAGAAGGCAGGAAAATGGGGTTGAGAGGGAAAGATAGATCAGCCATGATGGAATGACGGAGCAGATTCGATGGGCCGAATGGCCTAATTCTGCTCCTATTTCTTGAGTTCTTTTGGTCTAACATTTGGTGGTTTTCAGCTCTCTGATTTGGAAATGACACATTAGGTTTGTTTAATGCTACATATTTTCTGCTGAATTAATTAACGCCTGTGGAACATAGAAACATAGAAAATAGGTGCAGGTGTAGGCCATTCGGCCCTTCGAGCCTGCACCGCCATTCAATATGACCATGGCTGATCATCCAGCTCAGTAGCCTGTACCTGCCTTCTCTCCATACCCCCTGATCCCTTTAGCCACAAGGGCCACATCTAACTCCCTCTTAAATATAGCCAATGAACTGGCCTCAACTACCTTCTGTGGCAGAGAATTCCACAGATTCACCACTCTCTGTGTGAAAAAAATGTTTTCTCATCTCGGTCCTAAAAGATTTCCCCCTTATCCTTAAACTGTGACCCCTTGTTCTGGACTTCCCCAACATCGGGAACAATCTTCCTGCATCTAGCCTGTCCAACCCCTTAAGAATTTTGTAAGTTTCTATAAGATCCCCCCTCAATCTTCTAAATTCCAGCAAGTACAAGCCATTATACTGGGGAGGTGGGAAGATGTCCCATAAATAACTTGTACCCAAGGGAACGAGGTGTTGGCATCTCACTGGGACCAAGGCCCAGCCATGCGTTTCGTTCTGATGCTTGCAAGAGTGCCCCAGACATTGAGCTCCATCAGAGCAGCAGCTCGCTTGGGACTGAGCCTATTGGCTGGTAAACTCCAGCCGACTGACTGAGTCCAGATCAGAGAACATATGCTGGCAGCAGGGGTGTGGCAGAATGTGCCAGTGAATGTGATAGTTCTGTCTGACCCAGCATCCACACACTGGGTCAGTCTGAGGGCAAGACAGACCAGGTGCAAGGAGACTGTACCTGAGACCTCAATGGAGCACGGAGAAAGGTGATTACAAAGAAAGAGACATCCCTGAAATGGAATTCATACAGCAGCAAATCGGGATAAATTTAGAAAGCAGTAGGGTATCGTGGAAGAGATGATGGCAAGCTAGATCCACGTTCATAAAGATACTATACAGTGTTCCAGTAAAATGGGATTCCCTGTAGCACAGTAACGATGAAAAGACTGATAACCTTTTGATATGTTAATGCAGAGAATAGCACTTCTGGCAATTTCCTGGGATATTATTTCTCTCATTATATTCTAGTTTCAATTTTAGAGTCAGGGAGAGAGATACAGCATGGAAACAGGCCTTTCAGCCCATCGTCTCCATGCCGAACATCAATCACCTACTTAAACTAATCATACATTAATTCTATTGTTTATTCTTCCCAAATTGCCATTAATTCTGCCCAGATTCTACCGCACACCTACACACTGGGGGCAATTTACAATGGCTAATTAACCCACAAATTAAAAGTACATCATCACAGAGGATATGGTTTTCACAGCTTTACGTTGGAGCTCAGCTGACTGTGAGCTGATACTCAACAGGGAATGAAATGAAGACACAATGAACTGCAGATGCTGGAATCTTGAGTAAAACACACAAAGCGCTGGAGTAACTCAGCATCTGTGGAGGGGATGGATAGGCGACGTTTCAGGCCAGGACCCTTCTTAAGACCTATTGTAGTTGGGGGGAGAAAGCTGGAAAAGAGGTTGGGGTAAGGCGAGACTGGCAAATGATGGGTGGGTAGGAAAGGTGAGGAGTTTGCGTAGTAGGTGGATGGAGTAGGTGACAAAGGCTAGAGATGAAAAGTAGTCAAAAGAGTGTCTGTTCAGGTAAGACAAGGAGCGAAACTTCAACAACAGACTGGTTCCACCAACATGCAGTGCAGAGCGCCACAGGAGATCCTTTTCCCCCGTGGCTATCAAACTGTACAACTCCTCCCCCTTATGTTTTATGACTGTTGGCAGACCAATTTCCCTCCTGGGATAAATAACGTTCTATCGAATCGTATCGTATTGTATCAAAATGAATACAGAGGCAGGGATATAGGTGGAAGGGACAGGGGGGTGGGGGGTGGGGTCGAAGAGGGGTGGGATCGTGGGAGGAATTTGTGTGCATCAAGGGGGGGGGGGGGGGGGCACAGAAAAGAGAGAGGGGAAGGAAGAGGGTTACCTAACAATGGAGAATTTATCGTTTATAATTGACCAGTATAAGATGCTATTCCTCCAATTTGTGCATGGCCTCACCCTGGTAATGGAAGAGGCTCAGCACAGAAGGATCGGAGTGGGAATGGCAGGGGAGTTAAAATAGTTAGCAGCCAGGAGATCCAGCAAGCCTAAGGGCAAATATTCAGTGAAATGGTCGCCTAGTCTACGCTTGGTCTCGCCGATGTAAAGGAGGCCACATTGTGAGCACTGAATGCAGTAGATGAGGTTTGAAGAGGTGGATGTGAACCTGCAGCTCACCTGGACGGGCTGCTGGGATCCCTGGATGGTGGTGAGGGTGGAGGTGTAGGGACAGGTGTTACATCTCTTATGAAAGTATCAGGGGAGAGGGAGGTTTAGATGGGAATGGATGAGTGAACCAAGGAGTTGTGGAGGGAGCGGTCTCTGCTGAAAGCAGAAAGGTGTGCGGATGGGAAGATGTGACTATTCTGCTTGGGTAGCTTCCATCCTGATGGTATGAGCTTTGAATACTCTAATTTAAGTAACCCCCCTAGACATCTCCTCCCTTTCTTGTGCATCCCCTTCCCACACAGTAGACAATAGACAATAGACAATAGACAATAGACAATAGGTGCAGGAGTAGGCCATTCAGCCCTTCGAGCCAGCACCGCCATTCAATGCGATCATGGCTGATCACTCTCAATCAGTACCCCGTTCCTGCCTTCTCCCCATACCCCCTCACTCCGCTATCCTTAAGAGCTCTATCCAGCTCTCTCTTGAAAGCATCCAACGAACTGGCCTCCACTGCCTTCTGAGGCAGAGAATTCCACACCTTCACCACTCTCTGACTGAAAAAGTTCTTCCCCATCTCCGTTCTAAATGGCCTACCCCTTATTCTTAAACTGTGGCCCCTTGTTCTGGACTCCCCCAACATTGGGAACATGTTTCCTGCCTCTAATGTGTCCAATCCCCTAATTATTTTATATGTTTCAAGAAGATCCCCCCTCATCCTTCTAAATTCCAGTGTATACAAGCCCAATCGCTCCAGCCTTTCAACATACGACAGTCCCGCCATTCCGGGAATTAACCTAGTGAACTTACGCTGCACGCCCTCCATAGCAAGAATATCCTTCCTCAAATTTGGAGACCAAAACTGCACACAGTACTCCAGGTGCAGTCTCACCAGGGCTCGGTACAACTGTAGAAGGACCTCTTTGCTCCTATACTCAACTCCTCTTGTTATGAAGGCCAACATTCCATTGGCTTTCTTCACTGCCTGCTGTACCTGCATGCTTCCTTTCATTGACTGATGCATTAGGACACCCAGATCTCGTTGAACTCCCCCTCCTCCTAACTTGACACCATTCAGATAATAATCTGCCTTTCTATTCTTACTTCCAAAGTGAATAACCTCACACTTATCTACATTAAACTGCATCTGCCATGTATCTGCCCACTCACACAACCTGTCCAAGTCACCCTGCAGCCTTATTGCATCTTCCTCACAATTCACACTACCCCCCAGCTTAGTATCATCTGCAAATTTGCTAATGGTACTTTTAATCCCTTCGTCTAAGTTATTAATGTATATCGTAAATAGCTGGCGTCCCAGCACCGAACCTTGCGGTACCCCACTGGTCACTGCCTGCCATTCCGAAAGGGCCCCATTTATCCCCACTCTTTGCTTTCTGTCTGTCAACCAATTTTCTATCCATGTCAGTACCCTACCCCCAATACCATGTGCCCTAATTTTGCCCACTAATCTCCTATGTGGGACCTTGTCGAAGGCTTTCTGAAAGTCGAGGTACACCACATCCACTGACTCTCCCCTGTCAATTTTCCTAGTTACATCCTCAAAAAATTCCAGTAGATTTGTCAAGCATGATTTCCCCTTCATAAATCCATGCTGACTCGGAATGATCCTGTTACTGCTATCCAAATGCATGCCCATTTCTTCCACTATCCAGTCCCTCTTCTCCAAACACCCCCTCCCCCTCCTCTCCCTGTCCCCTTTCACCTATATCTTTCCCTCTGGTTTTATATTTCACTCTTTATTTCTCCTGATCTGACACCATTTTGACTCTTTTTCATCTCTCGTCTTTGTCACTTGCTCCGGCCATTAGCTAATCAAACCCCGCTCACCAATCCACCTATCAGTTGCCAGGCATTGTCTTGCCACCGCCTCCTGTCCAGCTTTCCCCACCTATTACAATCAGTCTGAAGAAGGGTCTCGACCCAAAATGTCGCCTATCCATTCCCTCCACAAGATGCTGCCTGACCCGCTGAGTTACTCCAGCACTTTGTGTTATGGAAAGCTACATTACGGCTGCTGGAGGCACCCCCAGGGAACAAAGGTGGACGGGCAAGGAGAGGGCATCAGTTGCTGGTCGACCAAGGGTAGGCGATGGCTGGAGGCCCACAACAGCCTGGGTCTTGCCTGAATTGGGCACCACCCATAACAACTGGAGCATGGACTGGACTTGGTGAATGGTGCCAAAACATGGCACCTCCTGCTCGAGAGATTAGTAGACTATTTCTGTACCATTTTAATCAGGGAGTGGTATGGTGATACTCTACTGGACTGTTTGTAAGAAAATAATTTTGGGCGACACGATGGTGCAGCGGTAGAGTTGCTGCCTTAGAGTGCTTCCAGCCCAGAGACCCGGGTTAGTCCCCGACCACGGGTGCTGTCTGTGCTATCACAAAATGCTGGAGTAACTCAGCAGGTCAGGCAGCATCTAGGAGAGAGGGAATGGGTGACGTTTCAAGAGAGCATTCAAGAGAGAGCTAGATAGAGCTCTTAAGGATAGCGGAGTCAGGCGGTATGGGGAGAAGGCAGGAACGGGGTACTGATTGAGAATGATCAGCCATGATCACATTGAATGGTGGTGCTGGCTCGAAGGGTCGAATGGCCTACTCCTGCACCTATTGTCTATTGTCTATTGTTTCGGGTCGAGACCCTTCTTCAGACTGATCTGAAGCTGTCTGTGTGGTGTTTGTACGTTCTCCATGTGACCGCATGTGTTTTCTCAGAGATCTTTGGTTTCCTCCCACACTCCAAAGACGTATAGGTTTGTAGGTTAATTGGCTTGGTATGAGTGTAAATTGTCCCTCATGTGTGTAGGATAGTGTTAATGTACGGGGATCGTTGGTCAGCGTGGACTCAGTGAGCCGAAGGACCTGTTTCCTAAACTAAAGTGTCTCTAAACTAAGCTAAACTAAACTAAACTTCACTGTGCATTTGCACTTCGCACATGTGCCAATTAAACCATTGAAGTTGATGAGAGTGAATCTGGTAATTTATCATAGGCTTTTCAGCCTATTATGCTGAATATATCTGCACTGGTGCCAGTTAATGGCAAGAGCATTTCTGACAAGACATTAATTAATTGCCTACCACTGGTTCCATATAAATGAGGATACTTGCTACCTTTGTGAACCTATAGGAAGAAAGAGAATGAATCACTGGCCTGGGGCAAGAGTGCCTTTAGTCCATTTTGTTCTTTGTAAAGATTTTCTTTCAAAAACTCACATTAAAAAATACCAAGTTTGATCCCATTTTTTGCATGAATTAGCAGAACACAAACCAGTGTGCTGGAATTAGTCTCACAACTCCAGTATCAACAGGCAGAAGAGTCAGGTATTGTTTCTGAGCTTGATCAGAATGAACCGATCCCTGTGGACACTGTTTCTGTGGACACTGGGCGTAAACAATCATGTCTAGTCCGTCCTCACTTCCATCCGTGACACCCCGGATACTTTGACAGATCCCTGATCCCAAATGGCTGATCTTTACTGTGGATGTGCAAATCTTCTCCACCCCCACCCCACACCAAGATGACCTGAGGACCCTTAGCTTCCTCCTTGTCCCAATCAATTATTTTGCAGTGACATCATCAGCAAACTCAGCCTCATTCTATCAGAGTTAGTTCATTTTTTATCTCATCCATAACTCCTGCAACCTTTTTAGTTTAATTTAGTTAGAGATACAGCGTGGAAACCGAGCCCTACGACACATCGAGTCCGCGCCAACCAGCGATCCCCGCACATCAATACGATTGTACACACACCAGGGACAATTTACAATTTTACTAAAGCCAATTAATCTACAAACCTGTACGTCTCTCTTTAAGAGAAATTTGTTTTTATTTCTTAAACAGTTCAAACGAAAGGACCTCAACTGAGTTTCTTTTCCACAGGTGCTGCCTGACCTGTTGAGTGTTTCCAGCATATTTTGTTTTGAATTTGGATTTCCACCATCTTGCGATTATTTTCATTTCCATGTTCATCTGTCTCTCTCATCTCAAATTAATGGCTACTTGGGTGAGGGGAGCAGCTGGAATGGTTACACAATAGACAATAGACAATAGACAATAGGTGCAGGAGTAGGCCATTCGGCCCTTCGAGCCAGCACCGCCATTCAATGTGATCATGGCTGATCATTCTCAATCAGTACCCCGTTCCTGTTTTCTCCCCATACCCCTGACTCCGCTATCCTTAAGAGCTCTATCTAGCTCTCTCTTGAATACATTCATAGAATTGGCCTTCACTGCCTTCTGAGGCAGAGAATTCCACAGATTCACAACTCTCTGACTGAAAAAGTTTTTCCTCATCTCTGTTCTAAATGGCCTACCCCTTATTCTTAAACTGTGGCCCCTGGTTCTGGACTCCCCCAACATTGGGAACATGTTTCCTGCCTCTAACGTGTCCAACCCCTTAATAATCTTATACGTTTCGATAAGATCCCCTCTCATCCTTCTAAATTCCAGTGTATACAAGCCTAGTCTCTCCAGTCTTTCAACATATGACAGTCCCGCCATTCCGGGAATTAACCTAGTAAACCTACGCTGCACGCCCTCAATAGCACTCAGCTAAGAAACATTGCAGACAATGCTATAAATATTCCACATTAATTCTGCCAGCTAACTAAAAGGCATGAGTTCTCTGAAGACATTAGCCCAAGAAAGAGGGCATTATAGAAAAGCCAACTTGGTGTTTATTATTATTGTCACACGAACTAAGCTACCGTGAAAAAACTTTGTTTTGCCTTCCATCCAGGCAGATCATGGCGTACATAAATACATACAGACATCAAGGTTGTGCAAAAGTTACAAAAACAGAATGTAATGTGCGATATATGTACCCAGTGGC
Source organism: Rhinoraja longicauda (assembly GCF_053455715.1). Classification (NCBI taxonomy): domain Eukaryota; kingdom Metazoa; phylum Chordata; class Chondrichthyes; order Rajiformes; family Arhynchobatidae; genus Rhinoraja; species Rhinoraja longicauda. Next base: position 11,867,118 of record NC_135969.1, read on the forward strand.
ACAGCTGGTAGAGCTTTTACACTCATAGGGTTGTAAATCTGTGGAATTCTCTGCCTCAGAAGGTAGTGGAGGCCAATTCTTTGGATGCATTCAAGAGAGAGCTAGATAGAGTTAATGATAGCAGAGTCAGGGGGTATGGGGAGAGGGCAGGAACAGGGTACTGATTGTGAATGATCAGCCATGATCACATTGAATGGAGGTGCTGGCTCGAAGGGCCAAATGGCCTACTCCTGAACCGGTTGTCTATTGTCTATTGCTAGAGACCTGCACTTGATCCTGATCTCAGGTCCTGCCTGTATGGAGTTTGCATGCTCTCCCAGTGACCGCGTGGGTTTCCCTCGGGTGTTCCAGTTCCTCCCACATCTTAGAGATGTGTGGGTTTATAGGATAATTAGCCTCTGTAAATTGCCTCTAGTGTGTAGGGAGTTGATGTGAGAGTGGGAGTTGATGCAAAAATGGTTCACTATAGAACCAGTGTGAACGTGTGATCAATCGATGGTCATCGTGGACTCGATGTATCGAAGAGCCCGTTTCCATACAATTCAATCAGTCATTTCAATCAGTATAAATATATTAATCACTTCCTGCTAAGATCCCTGAAGTTTCCCTGCTTTTTTACAGAATGCATTTGCATTTACCTGCTGGGCTGTGTTATAATGTTTTTGTTGGAATGATTTCTATTGCCTCTAAAAGGCCTCCTAATACAATTGTTCACCACCTCATACAATACCCACCACCACAGCAGCACAGTGGTGCAGCTGTAGAGTTTCTGTCTTACAGCACCAGGGACCCGGGTTCGATGCTTGTGCTTGGCTACAGGTGCTTGTCTGTACGGAGTTTGTACGTTCTCCCTGCGACTACGTGGGTTTTCTCCAGGTGCCCCAGTTACCTCCCACACTCCAAATAAGTGGACATTTGTAGGTTAATTGGCTTCTGTAAAGGATAGAACTAGTGTATGCATGATTGCTGGTTGGCGTGGACTTAGTGACTTTACTTTGGACTCTAGGCATTAGACATACAGCGTGGAAACAGGCCGTTTGGCCCACCGAGTCCGTGCCAATCAGTGCTATCCTGGTACATTAGTTCTATCCTACACACTAGGGACAATTTACAGATGCCAATTAACCTACAAATCTCTACGTCTCTGGAGTGTGGGAGAATATGCAAACTCCGTACAGACAGCAGCCATAGTCAGGATCGCACCTGGGTGTCTGGCGCTGTGAGGCAGCCACGCTACCACTGTGCCATTTTACTGTGGGCTGAAGGACCCGTTTCCACACCATGTCTCCAAATTAAACCTCAAAGAAGTGCAAAATCTTCAGGTGAGACCACTTTGTGTGGATGTTGGCAGGCCTATTCACCAGCAATAAGATATACCTTACACACACTTATGTATACTTTCTAAGAAGGGAATCCCAGGATAACGGCCCAAAATAGAAACCCTGATTTATCTCAAGGGAATGAAAGCTGGAGTTAGCTAAAACAGCAAAGACCAGTGATCATGTCTATATTAAGCTTTGGATTCAATTTAGTTCAGTCAATCCAATCTAGTTTACCTAAATTGGATTTAACTTGCCCAAACCAAATTAAATTCTGGCTCAATGACATGTGGGCCAATGTAGCTTAACTCAAATGTCAACATTGCAACTAGATGTTCTATACTGTTCCATCGTTTTTAAGCCTCTCTTTAAAATATCATAATGTTCTGTTCAATTGATTCATGCTCTCTATCCGCCATCAAGCAATATTTATTTTACGATAGACCCAAAATGCTGGAGTAACTCAGCGGGTCAGGCAGCATCTCTGGAGAAAAGGAATAGGTTCTTCAGACTGAAGAAGGCTCTCGACCCAAAGCATCACCAGTCGCTTTTCTCCAGAGATGCTGCCTGACTCGCTGAGTTGCTCCAGCATTTTGTGTCCATCTTCAGTGTAAACCAGCATCTGCAGTTCATCCCCACACCACATTTATTTTACCTGTATTTCCAGTTAGATCCTCCATTGGCTAAAATACTTATGATAACCTGTCACCATTAGCTGGTAACTATTTAGTTCATACATTACAGTTCTATTTAATTGAGAGGGAAGTTAAAAAAGAAGTGGTTTAAAATGAAGCTGCCCAATTCAATGAAGTAAATGGGTTTCATTAAGATTAATGGAAGGTCAGTTTTCATTCTGCAATACACAAGCTACTGACACCAGGATTATCAAGCAGCAGAAGATTGAAATTCAGAGGGGAAATAATTTAACTTTGGCCATTTCCCCCTGGAACCACTTGTATGAAGGTGAAAATAATCCATGGCTGATACTCTCGCTTGTCTTGAGCGCCAGTGACCAAAATTAAATTTCTCGCCAAAATATTTAAATTTTAAACAATTAAGCTCACAATCATTGATTCTGAGAGCTAGAATAAGGGCAGTTGTTTAGAGATACAGCACGGAAACAGGCCCTTCGGCCCACCGGGTCCGTGCCGAACAGCAATCCCCACACATTAACACTATTCTATACCCCACTAGGGCCATTTTTTACATTTATCGAGCCAATTAACCTACAAACCTGTACGTCTTTGGAGTGTGGGAGGAAACCGAAGATCTCGGAGAAAACTCACGCAGGTCACGGGGAGAACTCCGTGCAGACCGAACCCATAGTGAGAATCGAACCCGGGTCTCCGGCGCTGCATTCCCTGTTAGGCAGCAACTCTACCGCTGCGCCACCGTGTCGCCCGTAGTGGGTGACACGTCTTGTTCAAATACGGTTCTTTCACTCTGCAAACTTAATATTCCGGAGGGCGTGAAGATCTTGTTCCAAAGGAAACTTCCTGAGAATTAGGAACAGTTTGATATCTGCGATTCTACACCTGTCAATTGCCAAGCATTGTTTGATGTCAGCTTTGGAGTTTACTTGAGCCTACATCATATTCCACATGGGAACCTTACAACCCAATGTTATGAACATTGAATTCTAAGATTTTAGGGAAATAACCAATAAACCGTCCACTTTTGTTTCTCCTCCCTCTCTTTCATTTAGTTTAGCTTAGTTTATTGTCACAGTGAGAAGCTTTTTGCCGCGTGCTAACCAGTCAGTGGAAAGGCAATACGTGATTACAATTGAACCGTCCACCGTGTACAGATGCACGATAACGGGTATAATGTTTAGTGCAAGATAAAATCCAGTAAAGTCCAATGAAAGATAGTCCGAGGGTCTTGAATGAGGTCGATAGTGGGTCAGCACTGTTCTCTGGTTGTTCCTAGGATGATTGAGTTGCCAAAAAACAGATGGGAAGAAACTGTCTCTGAATCTTGAGGAATGCGTTTTCACACTTCTGAACCTCTTGCCTGATGGGAGAAAGGAGAAGTGGGAGTGACTGAGGTGAGACTCATCCTTGATTATGCTGGTGGCCTTGCCGAGGCAGCTTGAAGTATAGATGGAGTCAATGGAAGGGAGGCTGGTTTGTGTGATGGTCGGGGCTGCGTCCATAATTCTCTGCAACTTCTTGGGGTCTTGGATGGAACTGTTCCCAAACCACGCTCTGATGCATCCCGATAAAATGCTTTCTACCCAGTTCCCAACCTGAGTGCACACCCATTTCTCCCACTATTCCGCCCCGCTTTCCTCTTCCCATGTCTTCCACCTACATCCCTTCCTGAGGCCTCAAAATTCATGCCTCTTCTCTCTTTATCTCACAGCATTTTGATTCCTTTTCATCTCTGGAATTTATCCACCTATCTGCCAAATAGCCTGCCTCATCTGTATCCACCTATCACTTGCCTGTCTTTATCTCCCACCACCCCACCCCCTCTCTCTTCCAGCCTCTCCACCCCCCACTCCCCCCCCCCCCCCCACCACAATCAGTGTGAAGAAGGGTCCCGATCCGAAAAGTCGCCTATCCACATTCTCCAGAGATGCTGCCTGACCAGCTGAGTTGCTCCAGCATTTTGTGATCTTTTGCCAAAGTGTTAAGCTCTTGGATGCTTCTGGGACTGAAGAGTATCAACAATGTGCCAGGAGTTTCCTGAGAGGACTGGCTCCAGCACTACACTCTTGCAATCTAAATTTATGAATAAATTACTTGTGGCACTTAAGAACTGTCTTTAGGGATGTGACTGCAAGTTTAATTTCCTCTTTTCTCAACACTTTATATTGTGGCGCTGAATATAATTTTCATCAATTTCCACCAGACTATTCCATCACATTATATCTTTGAAAAGATTAAAGTTATAATTCTTACTTTCCAAAACGTTGGCAAGTGAGAGGGAAAATGGCAAATAAGGTATATAGTGATTGTCCCTATACGCAGCAGGGCTGGCTGCAATGTTAATGGCATGTACTAGAAATGGCTCAGCAATAATTACTACAACAGCAGAAATATCTGCCTTTTGTCTCTGACTCAGGCTGGTGATAATGGGCAGATGTAAATAGCGTGTGTAATTGGAACATACATCAAGTCTGCCATTTTAAGAGCAAACCCTAAATAAATTGAACCATAAATCAACTCAGGGTCAGTGATGTGATTGGAACTCTTCTGAATTCTAGTCTTTCCCTCAGAGAGTTACCAGAACTTTGTACCAACTGACTACACATTAACCACAAGCTTTATTTACATTTGTGACTTTGGAACCAAATACTGTACATGTGTACTGTTAATTAGAAAAAAAAAAAAAAAAAGAGTGACAACGTGGAATTAAAAGCAGAAAATGGTGGAAAGAGCTTTGTTTCCATTTACAAAGAAAATGAAGGTTGACACTAAATGCTGGAGTAACTCAGCAGGACACGCAGCATCTCGGGAGAGAAGGAATGGGTGACGTTTCAAATCGAGACCCTTCTTCAGACCCGAAACGTCACCCATTCCTTCTCTCTCTCGAGATGCTGCCTGACCCGCTGATGCACTCCAGCATTTTGGGTCTACCTTTGACTTAAACCGGCATCTGCAGTTTTTTAATAATTCTGAAATCTATTGTATTTAATATTAGAGTCTGTGTCTTTTTCATGCATGTTTCAGGACTACCTTTCTGAATGCATCACATTCAGGGAAACACAACCACTCTTTATCAAGCAGCAAATGTTTTGAATTTGATGTTAACTGAGAGGATAATTTATACCCTGAGCAGTTGCGTGGAGATCAGTCAGCTTCAGTAAGCAGGCCTCAGCTGTCTGGCTTCGGCCCAGATATTTATTTTCAGTGGGGCTACTTGCAAGCTTCAGAAGCAAAAGGCCACATCTATTTAAAAGGCTATCCTTACATTCTCCTGATTTTTGCATTTTATAATTTAGAAGCATAAAATGCTCCATAAAAAACTTACTTTATGGCGAGTCCGAAACTTGCTGGTTGTAGAAGAAGTTTATTGCAGCCGCAATATTCGAATACAGAGTTAAACAACAAGGTAAAGGACAACCATCACAAACTTACTGTCTTCTTGGAAGACTTCGCCGAACTAACTAAATCGGGCGCCAAACGCGCACATGACATCGCTGGCCAATCAGCGATGTCGCTCCCTGGACCAATCCCCATGGTCGCGTTCCCACGTGACCTCGCTGGCCAATCCGAGGGTTCGACGACCTGGACCATTCTCTATGGTCGCTACATGACCCCCCCCAGAACCCGAGGTGCGGAACCGAGCAGGGAGCCGGATTTCGCGACCATAACGAGTACGGAGAGGGACAGCCTGAACCACAGGAGCCGGGGGTTCCGGACTTGGCGGAACAGCCGGAACGGGAGGTCCTGGAGGAACTACCGGAACGGGGGGTCCTGGAGGAGCTGCCGGAACGGGGGGTCCTGGAGGAACTGTCGGAACGGGGGGTCCTGGACTGAGCGGAACTAACGGAGGTCGGCCTCTCCTAGGGGTTTGACCGACCAGGACTGGTTGATCCGGATCCAAATGGGCAGGTTTGAGCCGGGACACCGAGACGAGCTCACTCTTGCCGCACATGTCTAAGGTGAAGGTAGCCGTTCCCTTACGCAAAACCCGGAACGGCCCTTGATAGACCCTCTGCAACGGGGCGCGATGGGAATCTTTTCGCAGAAAAACGAACTCACAGTCCTTCAGGGAAGGCGGTTCATGTACCATGGGACACCCATGACGTGAAGTCGGAACTGGAGCCAGGGAGCCCACCCGTTCCCGGAGAGACGCTAACACTGATGGGACTGTAGGCAGCTGGTCTGAAGGGTCCGGAAACAGATCTCCGGGTACTCGAAGTGTCGAGCCATATACTAGCTCTGCGGACGACGCACCGAGATCTAGCTTGGGAGCAGTCCGGATGCCCAACAGAACCCAAGGGAGCTGGTCTACCCAGTCCGGGCCTTCAAGCCTTGCACTGAGGGACGCCTTAAGTTGGTGGTGGAACCTTTCTACGAGTCCATTTGCCTGGGGGTGATATGCAGTCGTGGGTTGTAACTTGGACCCGTACAGTTCTGCAAGTGCGGCCCAGAGGGACGAAGTGAACTGTGGCCCTCTGTCAGTGGTAATAACTGCCAGGACCCCGAAACGAGCTACCCAATGAAGGGCCAAAGTCCTAGCACAAGACGCTGACGAAATATCAAACAATGGGAAAGCCTCTGGCCACCGGGTGAACCGATCCACCACCGTGAGGAGGTGGGTGTAGCCCCGGGAGGAAGGCAAGGGCCCGACCAAATCCACGTGGATGTGGAAAAAACGAACAGCCGGGACCTCGAAATCCTGTACGGGGGGCTGGACATGGCGCTGGACTTTAGCGGTCTGACAGGGCACGCAGGAACGTGCCCACCCCGCTACCTGTTTCCGTAGGCCATGCCAGACAAACCTCGCTGCTACCAAAGCAGAGGTGGAGCGGATGGACGGGTGCGCCAGCCCATGAATGGCATCGAAAACCCGGCGCTGAAGGGAGGGCGGTACTACCGGCCTGGGACGGGGAAGAGAAACATCGCACCAGACTTTTGTGCCCGCCGACCCACAAGCTACCTGGGCCAACTTCAATCCCGAAGTGGTGGACCGGTAAGCCGAAACAGTAACCGCCAGAAGCTGTGCCTCCGCAAGCTCCTGGGGATCCACTTCGCAGTCCACCGCCGAAATAGGGGAAAAAGCAGGTCTAGACAGGGCGTCAGCAACGGCATTAAGCTTACCCGCGACATGACGGACATCGGTGGTAAATTCGGTGATAGCAGTCAGGTGCCGCTGCTGGCGGGCCGACCATGGGTCAGACAATTTCAAAAAAGCAAATGTTAATGGTTTGTGGTCCGTAAAGGCCACAAATGGGCGGCCCTCGAGGAAGTACCTAAAATGACGAACAGCTAAATAGAGAGCCAGAAGCTCTCGGTCAAATGCGCTATACTTCAGCTCGGCCGAATTTAGTTGCCGGCTGAAAAACGCTAAAGGCTGCCAACGGCCACCGACCTGCTGCTCCAGAACCCCGCCCACCGCCACGTCAGAGGCGTCAACCGTCAGGGCCGTGGGGGCGGAGGGGCTCGGGTGGACCAACATGGTGGCGTCTGCCAAGGCTGCCTTAGCTGCTGTAAAAGCCGACTCTGCGGTCGGGGACCATATCAACTCTACCGGATTGCCTGCAAGGCATTGGAAAAGTGGGCGCATGACTCGCGCAGCTGCCGGAACGAACCTATGGTAGAAATTAACCATACCTACGAACTCCTGTAGCCCTTTTACTGTGGTGGGCCTGGGAAATGCCCGGATAGCCTCCACCTTCTCGGGCAAAGAGGAGGCGCCGGCAGGGGTAATTCTGTGCCCTAGAAAATCAAGAGCAGGAAGGCCGAATTGACATTTGGAGGGTTGGATAATGAGCCCGTGGTCTTGGAGCCGCTGGAACACGGTCCGCAAGTGGGCCTGGTGTTCCTGCACTGAGGGGCTGGCGACCAGGATATCGTCTAAATAAATAAACAAAAAGGGTAAACCCCGGCCCACGCGGTCCATCAGTCGCTGGAAAGCCTGTGCCGCGTTCTTTAAACCGAAAGGCATACGCAACCATTCAAACAACCCGAACGGAGTAATTGTTGCAGTTTTCTGTATGTCCTCCGGTCGCACCGGAATCTGATGGTATCCTCGCACCAAATCGATTTTGGAAAACACCACCGCTCCTTCCAGCCCAGATGAAAAATCCTGTAGGTGCGGTATGGGGTAGCGATCAGCCGTGGTGACAGCATTGAGACGCCGATAATCGCCACATGGTCTCCACCCCCCAGATGCCTTGGAGACCATATGTAACGGCGAGGCCCACGGGCTGTCAGACTGACGGACAATTCCCATTTCCTCCATTTTCCTGAACTCCGCCCGTGCCACCACCAGTTTGTCTGGCGGTAGTCTCCTGGCCCGAGCGAAAACGGGAGGGCCTTCGGTACGGATGTGATGGACCACGCCGTGCTTGGCCGAAGGCGTGTCAAAACGTTGGATGAGCAGCTCTGGAAACTCTGCCAGAATCGCAGCATACGAGTCGGGGGCCGCGACGACGGCCTGGACAGTAGGGCTGGGCGAGGAGGCGATTGTCGGAGCGACGTGCTCATCTTCGACGGAGGGTCGGAGGTCGTTACCGCAGACATCAGGAACCAGTGAAAAAGCCCAGAGAAAATCTGCGCCCAGGATCGCTTGTTTGACGTCGGCTATGATGAACGGCCATTCGTACGTGCGGAGGCCTAACACAAGGGACATCTTCCGTGTACCGAAAGTGCGAATCGGGCTGCCATTAACCGCGATGAGGGTGGGACCTGTCTTACCCGATCTGGTTTCGAGTTCGGTCGGCGGCACTATGCTGACGATGGCTCCCGTGTCTACCAAAAATTCTGTGTCCGTGAATCGATCATGGACATAGAGGCGCCGGTTCTGGCCAATCGTAACTGCCCCTATGTACGATCGGCCGAGGCATTTCCCGCGAAGGTACAAGGCACCCCATCGTAGGTGATAATAGCACCAGCCGTGCTTGTGCGGATCTTTTTGGCGGGCTTTCGGAGAATTGGCGGGAGATGTGGCGCCATCTTGCCGTCGCTGTGGCGTGGTCACTGATGTCGAGACCTTGTTGATCGAACCACTTGCCTTGTTTTTTGCCGCTATGAGCGCGTCCGCTTTCGCTGCATATGCTTCGGGGTCCTTAAAAGAACAATCCGTGAGCAGCAGTCGGACATCCTCGGGAAGTTTCTCGCGGAATGCCTGTTCGAACATAGGGCAGTCCGTATGTTCACCGGCTAGCATCATCATTTCGGACATGAGGACGGAAGGCAGTTGGTCTCCAAGATCCGGTAGGTGCAGAAGTCTTGCCGCACCACCATGCTTATTAAACCCGAAGATTCGCAGTAATACTTTCTTCATGGCCTCGTACTTGTTTTCCGCAGGTGGATCCACGATGAACCGCATCACGCGCTTGGTTGTGTCCGGCGATAGAGCGCTGACGAGGTAGTAGTACATCGTGGATTCGTCCGACACCTTCTTTATATGAAATTGAGCTTCGGTGTGGATAAACCAAGCTTGCGGTGCGTGCGTCCAAAACAACGGAAGATGAACGCTTGCCGCGCTTGACTCCGGTGTGCCCGGCGCGGTCATCGTCAACGAGGCGTCGGGTTCCTGTTTAGTCGGTGATCGTCCAGATCACGTCGGGGTCACCAATATGGCGAGTCCGAAACTTGCTGGTTGTAGAAGAAGTTTATTGCAGCCGCAATATTCGAATACAGAGTTAAACAACAAGGTAAAGGACAACCATCACAAACTTACTGTCTTCTTGGAAGACTTCGCCGAACTAACTAAATCGGGCGCCAAACGCGCACATGACATCGCTGGCCAATCAGCGATGTCGCTCCCTGGACCAATCCCCATGGTCGCGTTCCCACGTGACCTCGCTGGCCAATCCGAGGGTTCGACGACCTGGACCATTCTCTATGGTCGCTACAACTTCAATATTTTGATAAATATTCCACGCCAGAAAGGAGAGTAAAAGCTATTGGAAATAATCACTCCTCACAGGCTTGGGCGGCACAATGGTACGGCGGTAGAGTTGCTGCCTTACAGCGCCAGAGACCCGGGTTCGATCCTGACTACAGTTGCTGTCCGTACAGTTTGTACCTTCTCCCTGTGACCGGGTGAGTGCTCCGGTTTCCCCCCACACTCCAAAGACGTACAGGTTTGTAGGTTAATTGGCTGAGGTAAAAAATTGTAAATTGTCCACAGTGTGCAGGATGGTGCTAGTGTACGGGATATTCGCGTAGTGAACAGTTATTCACTATATCTCTACGCATGATCATAATAATCCAATGGCAACACCAATAGAGTTTGGCATAAAAGCTGTCTAAGAGACTAAAAGTATCAGGATTTTTTTTTCCCAAAATGCTATTGATCAAAATCAAGTCAAATTCAGTTGGTCCAGCTATTCCCATTCTATTCAGTCACATTGGGATGAAGGGTCACAGACTTGTTTCTCTTTCGACAGATGCTACCCAACCTGAAGGTTTTTTGAAATCATTTTCTGTCCATGTTTCAGATTTAGAGCATCTGCATTATTTTTACGTTGTAATAAAGATAACCAGTGATGTTGTGTGGAGTTGGCTGTGGTTTTATGTCGGTCTGTGTGGCTATCTCCTGTTTCTAACAGTATCTCCTCTCACCGTCTGTGTGTGAATGTATAAGGCAACTTTATAACCTGTGAATGGTTGAATAATGGGCATCTCGGATCTGGGTTTGAATATGAGCACATTTGAAAAGCAACCCATTTTTGCATCAGCAATAAATTGGCAAAGGTGCCAAAAGGAAGGAGCATTTGTAGACGTCATGGAATGGAGCAGTTCAAGACGATGACGCAGATAGTCAATGGTGACCCCAGGATATTGACGGTTTAAGGATTCAATGGTTTCGTTTAGCTTAGAGATACAGCATGGAAACAGGCCCTTTGAACCACAGAGTCCGCACCGACCAGCGATCCCCGCACATTAATATCTTACACACACCAGGGAGAATTTACACTTATACCAAGCCAATTAACTTACAAACCTGTACGTCTTTGGAGTGTGGGAGGAAAGCGAAGATCTCGGAGCAAACCCACGCGGTCACGGGGAGAACGTACAAACTCTGTACAGACAGCACCCACACGATGTACTGGAGCGGCTCCTGATCCTGGTAAGCCCCAGGCTGCTGCAGGGCCTCCTCAACAGGCTCGACCCATGAACCAACGTCCCTCTCCTTGTCCGACTGTCTTTGTGTCCTGCAGGGCGCCTCCCGCAGCCGACCTTGAAGGCGCTGGAGGCAACACCTCGATCCCTCTCCTACCGACCCACGCCTCGTGTCTGTTGTCGTCAGCGGCTCCCTCCTCCTCGACTTTCCGGTCTTGGGGGCCGAGCTCGGATGCTTCTGTGATTTCCCTCCTGTAGATGGGGGCTGGGCCAATGATGATGCCAGTGATTTGGATGAAAGATTGAAAGATACAACTTGAAAACAGGCCATTGGCCCACCGAGACCACGCTGACCATCGATCACTCTCTCAAATGCAATTAAGAATGGCCGTTATATTCCGACCTTACATCAGTTCTCGCGTCACCCAAGAACATAAGAAAAAGACACCAAAATTTCTCTGACTGCATCAACTGAAAAAAATGAACAATAGTGGCGGTCTCAGTCGCAAGTATTGGAATTAATCAAGAGTTCCCTTCGTGACGGCAATTTTCTCTAAATTATTCAAGGCATGCACTTACGGTAATAGTGAATAATAACTAACGTTATTACATTCTTCAAGGAGCTATTAGAGTTCTATTCATAGCTTTGTGTCTCCTTCAGAAAATACTACAGTAATGGAAAATTACGCTTGAAAGATGCCTCCAGTATATATTACAAAAAGTAATTTTCTGAGTTTGGTGTTTATATTTGACACATTATTTCCTGATATTGTATGTTGACCTTTAGGTTGAACGAGAATCTGGAGCTGTCACTCACTGCAGGATGTCTACGGTCTGATCTGCTTTTGAAACTCCAGTATTTATGTGACGGGAAAAAGTTAGTTAGCGGTGACCCCAGGATATTGATGGTGAGGGCTTGGCCAATGATAATGGCGTCAAATTGATTTAAAGATACAACTTGGGAACCTTCAACCCACCCAGTCCACGTCGACCATCCATCACCCGTTCACACTAGTTCACACCACTTCTGTGTTTCCCCACTTTCTCATCCACTCCTTACACGCAAGGGGAAGCTTACAGACCAATTAACCAGCCAGCCTGCATGTCTTTGGGATGCGAGAGGAAACTGGAGCACCCGATGGAAACCCGCGTGGTCGTAGGGAGAAGGTGCAGAACTTCACACAGACAGTACCGGAGGTCAGGACTGAAGCATGGTCTCTGGCGCTGTGAGGCAGCAGCTCTACCTTTGTGCCTTTGTGCCGCCCCAACGTCAAGGGCACGTGGCTGCGGGATTGGTCATTTCCTGGTACTTGTTGGCATTAGTGTCACTTGCGAGTTATCAGCGGAGGCCTGAATACCGTCAAGATCATGCCGCACGATACCAATGGACAGCTTCACTTGATGAGGAGTTGGAAATGGAATTGAATATCCACACTTCTCACCTTATGACGGAACAAAAGTCATTGATGAAGTAGTTGAAGATGGGAATTTGGTCATCAGGCATTGGAATTACCTCCGTTTTTGAGGGCTGGGACTGGGTCATCTGAAAAGATGCATTTGACACCAAAAGGGGACACCTTTTGGAGCCATCAAAAAATGTCCTATGATGTGCAGGAAACAATATTCAGCAGGATTCCTATAAAATTGCCCTTGCGGCCATCAATTTTCTACTTGTCACTTGTAAAAAATATTCCTACACATTTACCACAGAGGAGAGTGGGGATGATTCAGGGTTAGGATTCTGTTTAGAATCAGGGAGATAATTGGTCCACGTAGTGTACAAAGTTGAATGCGATGGTCTGTCAAGGTAACGATGTTGACGGCATCGTAATTGGGATATTCATACAGAGATAGGTGATGCTCGCTGTTTATTTCTTAAAAGCTCTGATTCACATTTAAATTTAAAAAGGGGTCTACTTTTGTCTAAGCCAGGCCATCATAGATATGGACATTTTCCACACAAAATGAAAACATGTATCACAAGAGATTTATTAGCCACAAATTTATCAAATTCCACTCTGCCTTTTCTCAGCCAGTTTTCTGGACAGTGATATTCATGGTAAAACATTCAAATCAGAGTTAAATGAGGCCTACGTATTGAGCAATGTTCTGAATAGTGGAAATTTTGTACAACCCATGAATGTTTTGGATTGATATTTGAACCACGTTCCTTTCATTTCACAGAGTAGTGAACAGGAAGTTAGTTTGGCCTTTATTATCTTATACTATAGTACATGGTATCATCTACTGTGATCTATAAAGCAGGACGAATAGATTAATTTAAATGGTGAAATTGGAATGTTTTCCTTGAAGTAATGCTTTTTTAATTCAGCCCATCAATACTACTCTGCCATTCAATCATGGCTGACCTATTTTTCCATATCAAACCCATTGTCCCCGTAACCCCTGACACCTGTACTAATCAAGAATTTGTCAATCTCCGCTTTAAAAATATCCCATGACTTGGTTGCCACAGCCTTCTGTGACAAAGAATTCCACAGAATGACCACCCTCTGACTAAAGAAAGTCCTCCTCCATTTTGATGTAATATAAAGCTCGTTCAAATACATTTAAAATGCAACCCAACAATTAGTATTCTAAGAAATGCACATATATAAATAATTTATGTACAGATCCCATCTGAGCCCAGAATAGTGGGATTAGATTTGATGAGGGGACAACTTCCCCAATTATCAGAGCAGATCAAAATGAAGAAGCAATTAATCTTGATTGCCATCATTATAATTCCCATGTGTAGGATGGAACTGCAGATGCTGGTTTAAACCGAAGATAGACAAAAATAGCTGGAGTAACTCAGCGGGTCAGACAGCATCTCTGGAGAAAAGGAATAGGTGATGTTTCGGGTCCAGACCCAAACAATTACCTGGAAGATCACAGAGCAGCAGTAGCAGCAGCCAGACCAGTGAGTGAGTGGATTGGCTGAAAGAATGCTTTCTCCGAGGTGAGTAAAGTTCGGGAGGTCTAAAAAGAGCGCCAAGAGACAGCCCGGGGCAATGACCTGAAAGATCACAGAGCAGCAGCAGCCAGAGCAGCGACTGAGTGGATTGACTGAGACATCCTAATTAGTTGAGTGGATAGTTGACTTGATTAGATAAAATTAAGTTCAGGACGAGGGGAAGTGCCTTGGTGAGGTACAGTGCGAGTCTTTGGTTCAAGAGTCTTCGGCTGGGAGGCTGAGGCAAGGAGGCCTCACTTGCATCGGTTGTGTGTTTAATTTAAATAGTTCAACTTGTGATGGCAGGAATGTTATTGCAGTGCACTTGTTGCAGGATGTGGGAAGTCAAGGGGCACTGCTGGTGTCACTGACCACTACACCCGTGGCAACTGTGTCCAGATGCAGCTCCTCAAGGACGGATTATGGAACTGGAGCAGCAGCTGGATGACCTGCGGTCCATTCAGGAAGACAAAAGCTTCCTGGACAACTCATAACAAGAGGAGTTGAGTATAGGAGCAAAGAGGTCCTTCTGCAGTTGTACAGGGCCCTAGTGAGACCGCACCTGGAGTACTGTGTGCAGTTTAGGTCTCCAAATTTGAGGAAGGATATTCTTGCTATTGAGGGCGTGCAGCGTAGGTTTACTAGGTTAATTCCCGGAATGGCGGGACTGTCATATGTTGAAAAACTGGAGCGACTAGGCTTGTATACACTGGAATTTAGAAGGATGAGAGGAAATCTTATCGAAACGTATAAGATTATTAAGGGGTTGGACACGTTAGAGGCAGGAAACATGTTCCCAATGTTGGGGGAGTTCAGAACAAGGGGCCACAGTTTAAGAATAAGGGGTAGGACATTTAGAACTGAGATGAGGAAAAACTTTTTCAGTCAGAGAGTTGTGAATCTGTGGAATTCTCTGCCTCAGAAGGCAGTGGAGGCCAATTCTCTGAATGCATTCAAGAGAGAGCTAGATAGAGCTCTTAAGGATAGCGGAGTCAGGGGGTATGGGGAGAAGGCAGGAACGGGGTACTGATTGAGCATGATCAGCCATGATCACATTGAATGGCGGTGCTGGCTCTAAGGGCCGAATGGCCTCCTCCTGCACCTATTGTCTATTGACCTACAGTCAGTTCATCACTCCAAGAGTACAGGAGGTGCAACGGGTAGAAACGGAAAGAAAACAGAAATGAAGTGAGTGCAGGAGACCTCGGTGGAAGTGCTTCTTGAAAACAGGTACACCCTCTTGGGAGATGTCGGGGCAGACGACGCTTCCAGTCCGAGCGGCGGACAGGTCTGTGACTCGAATCCTAACGCTGAGACTCAACCAGCAAGACCGACGTCAGGCAGAGCCATAGTGGTGGGTGCAACGAGACCTGGGTGTGCTTGTACATCATTCACTGAAAGTAAGCATACAGGTACAGCAGGCAGTGAAGAAAGCTAATGGCATGTTGACCTTCATTGCGAGAGGATTTGAGTTTAGGAGCAAGGGCGTCCTACTGCAGTTGTACAGGGCCATGATGAGACCGCACCTGGAGTATTGTGTGCAAATTTGGTCTCCTAATTTGAGGAAGGACATTATTGTTATTGAGGGCGTGCAGCGTAGGTTCACCAGGTTAATTCCCGGGATGGCAGGACTGACGTATGATGAAAGAATGGGTCGACTGGGCTTGTATTTGCTGGAATTTAGAAGGATGAGGGGGTCTTATAAAAACATATAAAATTCTTAGAAGATTGGATAGGGTAGATGCAGGAAAAATGTTCCCGATGTTGGGGGAGTCCAGAACCAGGGGTCACAGTTTAAGAATAAGGGGTAGGCCATTTAGGACTGAGATGAGGAAAAACGTTTTCACTCAGAGAGTTGTGAATCTGTGGAATTCTCTGCCACAGAAGGCAGTGGAGGCCAATTCACTGGATGTTTTCCAGAGAGAGTTAGATTTAGCTCTCAGGGCTAAGCGAATCAAGGGATGTGGGGAAAAAACCAGAACGGGGTACTGATTGTGGATGATCAGCCATGATCATGTTGAATGGCGGTGCTGGCTCGAAGGGCCGAATGGCCTACTCCTGCACCTATTTCCTATGTTTCTATGTTTCTAAAAGGTCTCGACCTGAAACGTCACCTATTCCTTTTCTCCAGAGCTGTTGTCTGATCCACTGAGTTACTCCAGATTTTTGTGTCTATCTTCATCATAAATCGCATGTCTGAAATTCATTCGCTCATTGTGTATAGGCAGCATTATGCTAAGCAAGGCGTCAGCTCTTTGCAAGGAGGTGTTGCGCATTCAGAAGCCATTCAAGATTTCATTAAACAGTGCATTTGCAGGATTGGCAATGAGTTTACAGCTTTATGCTGGGTCACCTTGGTAATAGTGGGGGGCGTTTTCTTTCTGAGAATCAGAACCGTAGAAAGTGAACCAACTCCAGAGAATCTTATGGGCGGCACAGTGGCGCAGCGGTAGAGCTGCTGCCTTACAGCGCCAGAGACCCAGGTTCGATCCAGACCACAGGTTCTGTCTATACGGATTTTGTATGTTCTCTCTGTGACTGCTTGGGTTTTCTCCGGGTGCTCCAGGTTCCTCCCACATTCCAAAGATGTACAGGTTCATAGGTTAATTGGTTTCAGTAAAAATTTGTAAATTGTCCCGAGTGTGTGGGATAGAGTCAGTGTAGGGGGCGATCGCCTGAAGGCACGGACTCGGTGGCCGGAAGGGCCTGTTTCCACGCTGTATCTCTATAGTCTAAACTCCAACTCTCCCTGCAGCCACTATCTACTTTAAGAATCACGCAACACACAACTGATGCTATCCCTGCTGTTACATAACGTGCATTGAATATACATGCTGCTGCATGTGGAAGAATGCCAAACTCTAACATAGGGCATTCTCTCAAAATGTTCTTCCTGAGCAGTTAGCATTAGGTAATTAACACTTTGCAGATGGATCTTCAACAAACAATGACATGGCTCACATACTAATTTTTATTTCATTGGTTACTATGGCAATGACCAAATGGAGGAGCTGGAATTCATTCCTTTCTGGCTGGCCTCGGGAGGCTGCCTTCCTTCAGCTGTGCTCCTTCCATCTGGGGGCTGCTTTGTGTGCGTGTTTACTGCGACTGTGGCTTATTGTGCATGAATTGCAACCTTGGAGTGCATGTGCGTCACTATGCCTGCGCAGAATCCGAATCAGTTACTCCTTCCCCACCTCATCAATAAAACACAGTCTGCCATCCTGGCAAGGTAGCAGCTGCAGGTCTGGGACAAGTAAGATCCCACTCCGGCTGGTAAAACGACAAGCGCAGGAATATCCTGCTCAGAACAAACATTGTTGAGCATGTTACAAAAAGATACAAAGTGCTGGAGTAACTCAATGGGTCAGACAGGTTCACTGGAGAACATGGATAGGTGATGTTTTGGGTTGGGACTCTGGAGAGCATGGATATTTGACCTTTTGTGCTGAGATCCTTCTTCAGACTGATTGTAAGGTGGAAATGGGTAGAGGCAGGACGTTCTCCACGTTCTCCAGAGAAGACAGTGTTAACCGATTGCTAACCATTTCAACTTCCCTTCCCTCTTCCATACGGGCTCCCTCCATTGCCTGAGTGAGGCCACACGCAAACTGGAGGAATAGCACCTCATATTCAGCTTGCGTTGTTTATACCCCAATGGTATGAAAATTGAATTCTTAAATTTGAGGTAATCTCACAACCCCCCAACTTTCCTCTCCCAACCCGTTACCTCACCTGGGTTCCCACCTATTTCTCCTCTCCACTCACCCCCTCTCCAGTCACTATCCACCCTCTGGTTTTACAATCCACAGCTTTTCAATCCCGTTGCACACCATTCTTTCTTCCTATCTTATCTTCAGCCTTTATTCCAACCAGCAGCTACTCAAACCCCACCCCCACCCTTCTCCTGTCTGTGCCAACCTATCACCTGCATCTACCCATTTCCATCTTACAATCAGTCTGAAGAAGGGTCTCAGCACACAACATCACCTATCAAATGTTCTCCAGAGATGCTGCCTGACCTGCTGAGTTACTCCAGCACTTTACATCCTTTTGTGTATTAACCAAAATGGGTAGAGGCAGGACGTGCTCCACGTTCTCTACCGGGGCGGCACGGTGGCGCAGCGGTAGAGTTGCTACCTTATAGCGAATGCAGCGCCCGAGACTCAGGTTTGATCCTGACTACGGGCGCCGTCTGTACGGAGTTTGTACGTTCTCCCCATGACCTGCGTGGGTTTTCTCCGAGATCTTCGGTTTCCTCCCACACAACAGGTATGTAGGTTAATTGACTGGGTAAATGTAAAAATTGTCCCTAGTGTGTGTAGGATAGTGTTAATGTGCGGGGATCGCTGGGCGGTGCGGACTCGGTGGGCCTGTTACCGCGCTGTATCTCTAAATCTAAAAAAAATCTAAAATCAGCATCTGCAGTTCTTCATTTCTACAGCTCAGCACTTTTATTCCAGCACCTTGTGTCTTTTTTTGTAAACCAGCATCTGCAGTCCCTTCTTTCGACATGTTCTCCAGAGATGCTGCCTCTGAAATTCGGGACCCGAAATGTCACCCATCCTTTTTCTCCAGAGATGCTGCCTGACCTGCTGAGTGTTTTCCAGAGATCCTGTCTGACTCACTGAGTTACTTCAGCCCTTTGTGTTCTTTGCAAGATTCCAGCATCTGCAGTTACTTATGTCTTAGCAGGGTGTGAGCTATAGGGAGAGGTTGAGTAGGCTGGGACTCTATTCTTTGGAGCGCAGGAGGATGAGGGGTGATCTTATAGAGGTGTATAAGATCATGAGAGGAATAGATTGGGTGGATGCATGGAGTCTCTTGCCCAGAGTAGGTGAATCGAGGTCTAGAGGACATAGGGGAAAAGATTTAAGAGGAATCTGAGGGGTAATTTTTTCACACAAAGTGTGGTGGGGGTATGGAACAAGCTGCCAGAGGAGGTAGTTGAAGCTGGGACCATCCCAACGTTTAAGAAACTGTTGAACAGGTACATGAATAGGACCGGTTTGGAGGGATATAGACCAAATGCAGGCAGGTGGGACTAGAGTAGCTGGGACATGTTTGCTGGTGTGGGCACGTTGGGCCTGTTTCCACACTGTATGACTCCATGACTCTATGACACACCTAAACTAGTCTTTCTTTGGTGTGTTTGTAGATCCTATTAGTTATTTATTTGATGCACTTTTCTCTCTCCCTGCTGCCATTCCCCCCTCTTATGTTGCACTGTTTTGAAATAGAGGCATAATGGATGGATCCAGCCAGTTGATGTGTTGTCAGGTGTAAGTGGTGATGAAAGCAGACCACAATATACAGGTAGAATGTGCATGTGCTTTCATTTGTTCAAGGACGGATAATCTGCAGGGAGGAACTGCAGATGCTGGTTTACACTGCGTTCTCAGCCCCCTTCGTTACTCCTTGCGCACCCACAACTGTGCAGCCGTGTACAAATCTAATTCAATTTTCAAATTCACAGACGAAACCACCATTGTGGGCCGGATATCAAATAATGATGAGATTGAGATCCTTGTGTCCCGGTGTTTGAAGACAACAACCTTTCTCTCAATGTCAGCAAGACAAAGGAGATAGTGATGGACTTCAGGAAGTGAAGTGGTCCACATGCCCCAGTTTGCATTGATGGTGCCAAAGTAGAGATGGTCGAAAACTTCCAATTCTTTGGAGTCAATATCACCAACAACTTCTCCTGGACCAGTCATATTAAAGCAACGACAAAGAAAGCACACCAACGCCTCTACTTCCTTAGAAGGCTTAGGAAGATTAGCATGTCCTGAACAACTCTCACCAACTTCTACAGATGCACCAGAGAAAGCATTTTATCAGGGTGCATTACAGCTTGGTTTGGGAACAGCTCCAACCAAGACCGCAAGGACTTGCAACGAATTGTGGACGTAGCCCAGGCCATCACACAAACTAATCTTCCTTCAATTGATTCCATTTATACCTCACGCTGCCTCAGCAAGGCCAGCAGCATAATCAAGGAAGAGTCACACCCTGGCCACTCCCTCCTCCCCTCTCCCATCAGGCAGAAGGGATAGAAGTGTGAAAACGCACACCTCCAGATTCAGGAACAGTTTCTTCCCAGCTGTTATCAGGCAACTGAATCGTCCTACCACAACCAGAGAGCAGTGCTGAGCTACTATCTACCTCTGGTGACCCTTGGACTATCCTTGATCGGACTCTTGGCTTTACCTTGCACTAAATTCCCTAATCATGTATTTATACACTGTAAATGGCTCGAATTAATCATGCATAGTCTCTCTGCTGACTGGATAGCACGTAACAAAAGCTTTTCACTGTACCACGTGACAATAGACTCAACTGAAACTGAAGATAGACACAAAATGTTGGAGTAATTCAACGGGTCAGGATAATCTGCTTGTCTTCTGCTTCACCAGGGAAACATGCCAAAACCGCGTTATAGGCTGCAAGCAAACCTGCATCAATCCTACCTAACCATGACAGACTTATGCCTAGAAATCCATCCTCTATTGATAGGACCAGGCATGCTTTATAGTAGTGATGCGCATTCTGCTTTGCCAACCAAGTCTCACTTTCTTGAAGTCAATTGAAAGATTTTTTTATTGAATTGATTGAAAGATACAGCATGGAAACAGGACCTTCGGCCCATTGAGCCCACGCCAACCAGCGATCACCCGTTCACATTAGCTCTATGTTATCCCACTTTGGCATCCACTCTTTACACACCAAGGCCAATTTACAGAAGCCAATTAACCAACAAAACCCACATCCCGTCTTCGGGATGTGGGAGGAAACCGGAGCACCCGGAGGAAATCCACATGGTTAGACGAAGAACATGCAAACTTCACACAGACAGCACCCGAGGTCAGGATCGAACTTGGGTCTCTGGCACTGTGAGGCAGCAGCTTCACCGGTGAAAGTGTGCAATTTCAGGGGCAGTGTGTAAAGCATTGACCTTACCATTTAGAACGCTTAACACTAATGATGGGGAAAAATTTTTGAGGCATTGATGTTCACTGTAAGAATCCTTTCAACTTGGCAAGTTTGGCATTTCTCACATGAACTATGAACATTTCATCTTCCTATCATCTTGACACTATGAAACAAATGTGAGCGCAGTCACTTCTATTTTGTGGACATATCATGCTTGAGAAAAGCCTATATGTTAACTCCTTCACTTGTTTTTGGAAGTAACCCTTGATTTGGCAACGTATCAATGCCGCCTGCAAATCTGTACACGTTGCCCTTTATCCACAGCACATGTTACTTCTTTAAAGCGGTCCATTACATTGATCCTGTCCTTTAACTACAATTATACCTTCCTATTTTCACATAATCACAAATCACAAATCCACTGTTTATGCAACTTTATGAAATACTCCCAAATCCTGCAAAATCAGACTGAGCCGAAACCTGGTTTAATCTCCAAATACTGCACTTATGTCGAAATCTCTGTCCTGAGATGCTTATTTTTTTAATGCAAACATCATCACTATAAGCTTCTATCTCATTGGCAAAAGAATACAAACCGATTGATTCTTGTAAACAGCCGATTTTCTAGATTGTTGCTTCAATGCAGGTAAGCAGTTAACGCAATGCTCGCATTTATTTCAAGAGGACTAGAATACAAAAACAGGGATGTAATGCTGAGGCTCTATAAAGCGCAAGAGACCTGGGTACAATCCTGTCTATGGGCGCTATCTGTACGGAATTTGTACGTTCTCCCTGTGACCTCGTGAGTTTTCTCTGGGTGCTCTGGTTTCCTCCCACATTCCAAAGACACACAGGTTTGAAGATGAATTGGCCTTGGTAATTTGCAAAACAAAATTGTCCCTTGTGTGTAGGACAGTGTTAATGTGTAGGATTGTGCTAGTGTACGAGGTGATTGCTGGTCGGCACGGACTCGGTGGCCCGAAGGGCCTGTTTCCGCGCTGTATCAGTCACATATTACAAAATTGCATATTACATATTGCAGTCACATATTACAAAATTGTAGAAGAAATCAAAGGAAAAAAAAAAAACCAGAGAACAAGTTGCCTTGCCTTGTCACCTCGTTGTCACCTTCCCCTCAGCTAACAATAATCCATTCTAGATTTTCCTTGAACATCGTCCCCTTTGATGCCATTTAGAACGGAGATGAGGAAAAACTTTTTCAGTCAGAGGGTTGTGAATCTGTGGAATTCTCTGCCTCAGAAGGCAGTGGAGGCCAATTTTCTGAATGCATTCAAGAGAGAGCTGGATAGAGCTCTTAAGGATAGCGGAGTCAGGGGGTATGGGGAGAAGGCAGGAACAGGCTACCGATTGAGAATGATCAGCCATGATCACATTGAATGGTGGTGCTGGCTCAAAGGGCCGAATGGCCTCCTCCTGCACCTATTGTCTATTGTCTATTGTCTTTGTCTTTGTCTATTGTCTAATGTCTCGGTTGCACACCTTTCCCTTCCATATCTCTACGTCTCCCTCTCCCCTGACTCTCACCCTGAAGAAGGCTCTCGACCCGAAACGTCACCAGAGGTGCTGCCTGTTCCGCTGAGTTACTCCAGCATTTTCTGTCTATCTTCGGCGTAAACCAGCATCTGCAGTCACTTCCTACTGAATAGATTTTGGTTTGGATTGCCTGTGCATGATGTAAATAAAAAAACTCACAATCGGGTTTTGGATGCATAATTCACCGTAAATGTTTCGAACAAAATTCTTGATGACTTATTTCTACACTGAACTGCTTTTATCCATCTATAGTTTTCATGGGTCATTCGTCAAATGTTCTGAATATATTGCAGGTTCTCGCCTGATCCTGTAATGCATCAACAAGCTCTTCGCAGCCCTGGTATCAGTATTCTGTCCACTTCACCTAGATGTGTCCAGTGTACGGATGCAGAATACATATCAGCTGTAAACTCAGTGAATGATGCAGCAGGGTTTGAAAGTCGACATACAGTCTTCCAATCTTCTTGTAAAATAAAAGCATTTCCTTAAAAATTACCTTTAAATTTACAAAGGTTAAGAGGTGCATGGGCAGTGTAGATAATAGGATTTTTTTCCCCCCCGGAGCAGAGGAATCTAATGTGTAGGAAGGAACTGCAGATGCTGGTTTATACCGAAGAGAGACACAAAATGCTGGAGTAACTGTGCGGGCCAGGCGGCATCTCTGGAGAGAAGGAATGGGTGACGTTTTGGGTCGGAACCCTTCTTCAGACTCTAGTCTGAGGGAACAAGTTTATCATGCCTATACTGAATAGATTTATTCACAAAATGCTGGAGTAACTTAGCAGGTCAGGCAGCATCTCAGAAGAGAAGGTATGGGTGACGTTAATAGTCGAGACCCTTCTTCAGACAATATACTGAATAGATTTCAGTTTGGATTGCCTGTGTATGATGTTGGAAAAAAACCTCACTATTGAGTTTTGGATGCATAATTCATCAGCCTCTAGTCTGAAGAAGGGTCTCGACCCGAAGCGTCACTTATTCCTTTTCATCAGAGGTGCTACCTGACCCGATAAGTTATTCCAGCATTTTGTGTCTATCTGCAGAGGAATCTAAAATTGGAGGGTAAAGAATAAGAGGTTTGAAGGGGATCTGAGGAAGAACGTTTTCATACAGATGGTGGCTGTTAGAGCCGCTGGTTCACAATCAGGTTCGATCTCAACCTCAGGTGTTGCCTGGGTACAGTTTGTACAGTCTCCTTGTGATCGCGTCGTTTTTCTCCGGGTGCTCCGGTTTCCTCCCACATCTCAAAGACGTGCAGGTTTGGAGGTTAATTGGCCTCTGTAAATTGCCTTGAATGTTTAGGGAGTGGATGTGAAAATGGGATATAATAGAACTAACGTGAATGGGTGAACGATGGTCGGCGTGGACTCGTTGGGCCAAAGGGCCTGTTTCCATGCTGCAGTATAGTTTTTCGTTTAGAGATACAGCGCGGAGCAGGCCCTTCGGCCCACCGAGTCTGCACCGACCAGTGATCCCCACACACTTACATTATCCTGCACACTGGGGACAAATTCAAATTATACCAAGCCAATTAACCTACAAACCTGTACGTCTTTGGAGTGTGGGAGGAAACCGAAAATCTCAGAGAAAACCCATGCAGGTCACGTGGAGAACGTACAAACTCCATACAGACTATACTTCTAAGCTAGATAAAAAATTACCTCGGGATCACCTGAAGTGTCCATCTATTAACACAGTGACAGTCAATCCTGCTGCCTCCCAGCTTCAGGTACCTGGTTTGATCCTATCCTCAGGATGTCTATCCGCGTGTACATTTTCCTTGTGACCATGTGGGTTTCTGCTTCCTCCCATAACCTGAAGATGAGCTAGAGGGGCATTGAAATGCACTCCAGGAATGATTACCAAACCAATGATAAGTTGTCCAATATTTCTATCACTATCATGAAATGTTAACGTGGGAGCCATTTGTGTTGGTGCTGGCTGCTTTAGCATATTATATTATTTTGTCTAGATATATCTTGCCGTATTATTTTGGACACTTGGGGGCTGTGGTTAGATGAATACATATATGGACATAACGTACTGGGAGGAGCCAGAACTCGGGGGTATATCTGGAGACACAAGGACTGGGAGGGGTCAGACACGGGGAGTTTGGTGAGATACAGTTCTTACCAGACCTGCAACGGGAGCTGGGGTCAGACGGGGAGAACAGAACAGCCAGTTATGACTTGATTGCAAAATAAGTACAGTCTGGTATGTTCATCTTCTTGTTTGTACAACTACTTCAATAAACAACTAATTAAACTGAAACATCTTGAAGATCTCTCTGTTGGGGCTCTGTGTCAAGATCACTCCCACTCCCTGTGAAGTAATGGCAATTGGAAAGGACTTTATTGGAAAAGACTGAAGTTGCCATTACAGTTAACAACCCTTGTGATGAGGATTGTCACAGATAGCTGGATGTAGTGGGATAAGCAAGTACAATTCAAGGTAGAAAAATATGTAACTAACGCTTTCTTGAAGCAAAGGTTTAGTTTAGAGATCATTTAGCTATACCGCGTGGAAACAGGCCCTTCGTCCCACCCAGTCCACGGCGACTATCGACTGCCTCTTCACACCAGTTCTTTGTTATCCCACTTTCTCCTCCACTCCCTGCACATTAGGGGCAATTTACCGAGGCCAATTAACCTGCCAACCCGCACGTCATTGAGATGCAGGAGGAAACCGGAGCACCCGGAGGAAACCCACGTGGTCACCGGGAGAACCTGCAAACTCCACACAGACAGCACCAGATGGTCAGGATCGAACCCGGGTCTCTGGCGCTGCGAGGCAGCGGCTCGGCCACTGTGCTGCCCCAAAAGTTAAATAAATATCATCTTACATCTGATCTAAGCCTTCTCAGTCAGAAATCCACCCTGGAGTGATTACTGGAAGCAGGCAGAGGTGTAAATGCAATTCCTGCATGGACATCTGCATTGCTGCCAGAAAGAATTGAAGAACCAGATAGTTGATTGTTGGCAGCGGCAGACAAGCGGGCACGCAGAAAGGAGCGCAGCAACTTGAACAGACCGGAGACCACACACAAATGTGACCTTTGCGACAGAGACTGCCACTCCCGCATTGGTCTCTTCAGCCACAAGTGACGCTGCTCTAGCCGAGGTGTGGAGCAAGCAGCCAACTAGGATGCATCACCCATGGGCAGCATTAAAAACAATATACAGTATATAATATATACACACACACACGTAAAAACCAAACAATAATAATGCAAAAAGACAAAACCAATGCCCCCAAGTCTATGTCGCTCAGAGCTTACTTGTAAGTTGTAGTGTGCAATAGCCTGATGGCTGTCAGGAGCAAGCTGTTCCTGAACCTGGACATTATAGTTTTCAGGCTTGTGGAGAGGGGGGGAGGGTGGGGGGAGGGCAAGGTGAAAGAACAAGATAGCTAACCATTGTTTCTAATTGTTTCTGTTGTCCTTCAGTAAGAACTCCGTTGATTTAAACTTGACTGTAATTAGGATGAAAACACAACAAATATGTTCCTTGTGCAATCGAGGCTTCCCCAGCTCAAAGCTGAAAATCCCCATTGGGGATTCTTCTCCCATGGTCAGGACATTCCTAAAGCTATTTTCTCAGCAGTGACTGGGAACTAGCTTTATACAAGAAGCGCTGTCTCAAAGAAAGCAACCCGCATCGTCAGCGACCCACACCAACCTGGCCACGCTCTCATTTCACTCCTGCCGTCAGGAAGAAGGTTTACGAGCTTGGAAATTGTAATGTTCAGGTTCAGGAGCAGTTTCTTCCCTCCAACCATCAGGCTGTGAATTAGTCAGACAAATTGAAATCAGTTTCCGGTCCTGGACGGAACATGAACTACTGGACGGAACTGGACTACTGCAACAGCCTCCTCTATGGCGCACCCTCAAAAATCATCAATAAACTTCAATACATTCAAACCTCCGCTGCCCGTCTACTCACACACACCTCGATCCGTGACCATATCACCCCCGTCCTTTATAAACTCCACTGGCTCCCCATCCCCCAGAGAATCCAGTACAAAATCCTCCTCATAACCTACAAAGCCCTCCATAACCTGGCCCCATCCTACCTGACCGACCTCCTCCACAGGCACACTCCCACCTGCACCCTCCGCTCTGCCGCTGCCAATCTCCTATCCCCCCACATCCGGACTAAACTCAGATCCTGGGGGGACAGGGCTTTCTCCATCGCTGCTCCCACCCTATGGAACTCACTACCCCAAACCGTTAGAGACTCCCCCACACTCACCACATTCAAAACATCGCTGAAGTCTCACCTGTTCAGTACTGCCTTCAACCACTGAAGGTCACCTCACCTTCTGTCTCCTTTCTCTGTTCATTTATTTATTTACTTATTTATCTATTTATTCATTTCCCTATGTTCTCAAAATCTCTGTAAAGCGTCTTTGAGTATATGAAAAGCGCTATATAAATAAAATGTATTATTATTATTATTATTATTATTATTATTATTATTATTATGAATGTGGGGAATTTGTAGGGTATCCAGGAGGGGGGTTAGGTAATGGGGTCTGATGGGAAATAAAGAAAGTGTCAAATGAGGTGTATTGAGAAAAGATCATTGGTCTGAAACATTAGCTCTGTTTCTCTCTCCCATGGTGTTGTCTGACCCACTGAGTGTTTCCAGCAGCTTTTACAATATTATAGCTGTGAGGAATACTCCTGCCTCTTCTTCCCATCCCTTTCTCTTCACCCGGGAACTGTCCTCATATTTCACTGTAAACATTAGCAGCTATTGAACTGTGAGAGGCATCATGGAGGAATCCAATTCTGTCCCATGTTAACCATCACATAAGCTTGTCGAAACAAGGAACTGCAAATGCTGATCATAGACAAAGGGACACAAAATGCTGCAATAACAGCGGTGTAGGCAGCGTCTCTGGAGACCATGGATAGGCAACGTTTCGGGTCGAGACCCTTCTTCGGACCTTGCTTTCTAGCCAGTCAATCTTGTCAAGCAACCTGAAGGACTATTGTTCGCTGTTGTAAAAACCGTCAATTCATAAAAACTGTCACTTCATAAAATCATGGCCAATTTGATTGCAACCTCAACTCTGAACTTCTGGCCATCCATGTAACCTCTCACCATCTTATTTATCGAGCACCTCTCTACTTGCACCGATAAAATATTCAGACTCTGAATATCTGCTGCCTTTCAAGGAACGGAATTCCAAAAAACAGCCACACTCTGCGAGAGAGAATTTCACCACAAATGCACAACCACTTACATTTTCATGGATCACCCACAGGGAGAGGTCAACCCACACAGTGGGAATAAAATATGGATCCTCCAGATTAAGGTCATAAAACATAGGAGCTGTATTAGGCTCTTTGGCCCTTCGAGACTGCTCTACCATTCGATCATGGCTGATCTAATTTTCCCTCTCAACCCTATTCTCCTACTGAAACCTTTGACACCCTCACTAATCAAGAACCTATCAATCTCCGCTTTAAAAATACCCAATGACTTGGCCTCCACCTTTGTCTGTGGCAATGAATTCCACAGATTCGCCAGCCTCTGAATAAAGAAATTCCTCCTCATCTCGTCTAAAGGAACGTCCTTTTATTTTTTTTAGATTTTAGATTTAGATTCTACAGCGAGGAAACAGGCCCTTTCGGCTCACCAAGTCCGCGCCGCCCAGCGATCCCCGCACATTAACACTATCCTACACACACCAGGGACAATTTTTACATTTACCCAGTCAATTAACCTACATACCTGTATGTCTTTGGAGTGTGGGAGGAAACCGAAGATCTCGGAGAAAACCCACGCAGGTCACGGGGAGAACGTACAAACTCCGTACAGACGGCGCCCGTAGTCAGGATCGAACCTGAGTCTCCGGAGCTGCATTCGCTGTAAGGCAGCAACTCTACCGCTGCGCCACCGTGCATTCTGTGCACTCCGTCTTTGACTCTCCAACTCCTGGGTACATCCTCTCCAAGAGTCAAGAGTCAAGAGTGTTTTATTGTCACGTGTTCCAGACAGAACAATGAAACTCTTACTTGCTGTACACAACAGAATATGTAAACATAATACACTGTAAACAATATGATAAACAAGAGAGAAAAAAAACTTCAGTGAGCACATACTCACAAGTGCACACACATATATATACTGTATATATATATACTGTATATATATATATACACATACACCCATACTCAAAAATCAAACAATAGTAGTGTAATAATAATAATACTAATAACAACAATAATAATAATAATAATAATAATAATAATAATAATAATAATAATAATAATAATAATAATAATAATAATAATAATAATAATAATAATAATAATAATAATAATAATAATAATAATAATAATAATAGTCTATTGTAGTTCAGAGTTTATTTGGGGTTGTAGTGTTTAATAGCCTGATGGCTGTAGGGAAGAAGCTGTTCCTGAACCTGGACGTTACAGTTTTCAGGCTCCTGTACCTTCTTCCCGATGACAGTGGTGAAATGAGTGTGTGGCCAGGGTGGTGTCTGGCCACATCCACTCCATCTAGGTCTGCATAGTTTTGCATTGATTGGCATAGTATAGGACAGCCCGAACCAAGAATTCAGCATTTCATTTAATGGCTGAGTGAACCTTGCCCTGCAAGACAGCCTGGTGAAGCTGCATCAAAGATGGCCATTGCTCAGCACCACCGGGAGAGCCCAGGCTAACTCTTACTGACCCTGCTCTCTCTGGGCCCATTGGGTAAGTGGATCAGTGGGCCAGACCAGCGGGCCGCTCGGCCGGACACCGTAAGACCAGCAGCCTGCGGCCTGTCGAAGGGAGCTGCCGCCAAACCCGGCCCTGCTCATCCCCGAAGACCTGAGGAGCCACCGGCAACGACGGACACAGGGCCACGTGGCGGAAGCTCTCAGAGGGCCAGAGGTCACGTCGCCAAACACCTGACAGACAGCCGGCCGCGGAACTATGTAGTACGCCTGGATTTCTTTTTGCTTAGTTTAGTTTAGAGATACATTGCAGAAACAGGCCCTTCGGCCCACCAAGTCGGCACCGACCAGCGATCCCGCACATTAACGCTATCCTACACACACTAGGGACAAATTACACTTATACCAAGCCAATTAACCTACAAACCTGTATGTCTTTGGAGTGTGGGAGGAAACCGAAGATCTCGTAGGAAAACCCATGCGGTCACAGGGAGAACGTACAAACTCCGTACAGACAGCACCCGTAGTCAGGGTCGAACCCGGGTTTCCGGCGCCGCAAACGCTGTAAGGTAGCAACACTACCGCTGCGGCATTGTGCCGCCCAAAGTGGGTCCATGGCTTGTCTCTCATTTGTCCCCAGACACCAGGAACCAGAAGGAGGAGGGAGTTGGCGACACCAGTGGATGCTGGACAATGGGCAGGCCGGAGAACCGGGGGGTCTCATCGTCCACACCTTCAAGGTCGGCTGTGGGAAGTGGTCCCCGGGGCCAAAGGACCTAAGGCCCAGAAGGAGGAAGACGGCTCGCTGGAGAACCCAATGAGGTGATGGCTGCAACTTGGACTGTGTAAAATGGCGCCAAAATCTGGTGACTATTGCACATGGACTCAGTGGGCTGTTTCCATGCACGGGGTACTTAATCGGAGATTGTCTTTTTCATATGGCAATAATCTCACTGATCTATATGCAAAAAAAAATATTTCACAGCACCTTTGGTGAACGTGACAATAAAAGAAACATTGAACCCATTGAACCAGTGTGAAGATTTATGCAGCCGGCTTTTGCTCCTTTATAAATACTCAGCACCACTAAATGAGTGACATTGTTGTGTCACTATTCCTCTGTCTCTTTTTTACATTGAATGACCTTCAGAATAAACCATGAAGCCATTATAGAAACTGTATATTCACAGGGTTAAAGGATTGTGGAATCACAGAGATCTATGGGCGGCACAGTGGCGCAGCTGGTAGAGCCTCTGCCTCGCAGCGTCAGGGACCAGGGTTCAATCCTGACCTCAGCTGCTGTCTGTGTGGACTTTGCACGTTCTCCATGTAACCGCTTGGGTTTCATCCGGGTCCTCCGGTTTCCTTCCACACCCCAAAGGTGTGCCGGCTTGTCGGCTAATTGACCTCGATAGAAATAAATTTGTCCCTTGTGTGTAGAGAGTGGATGAGAAAGAGGAATAACATAGAACGTGTGTGAACGGGTGGTCGATGTTCGGTGTGGACTTGGTAGCCCAACAGGCTTGTTCCCGTGCTGTATCCCTAAACATACAAAGTGAGAGATTAACTGGTCTCTGTCAATTGCCCGTAGTATGTGGTTGAGTGGGGGAGGTGGGTGACAATATGGTGAGAATAAAATTGGGATTTAGTGTAGGGTAAGTGTAAATGGGTGGTTGATGGTCAGCATGGACTAGGTGGGCTGGAGTGTTTAGTAGTTCAACTCTAGCTTGTTGGAGACCAGCAAAGAAATGTATGGGAAGGAACCGCAGATGCTGGTTTACACTGGAGATAGACACAAAATGCTGGAGTAACTCAGCAGGACAATCAGAAGTCTGAAGAAGGGTCTTGATCCAAAATGTTACCCACTCCTTCTCTCCAGAGTTGCTGCCCGTCCCACTGAGTTACTCCAGCATTTTGTGTCTATCACCAGCAAAGAAATGTTGTGCCTTATTCAGTGACAGAGGTCTACTATTCTGTGGATGCTGTAGAGGAAGATAGAAAATATCATGCAGCTGTGTCTGAGTGCAAGATGACAGGGATACAGAGGTACAATGCCAGATCTCAATCTCGACTGTGTCTCCCTCTTTCCAGATACTTTAGTTTAGTTTAGGTTTTTCAGCTTAGAGATACAGCCAGGAAACAGGCCCTTCGGCCCACCTAGACCACGCCAGCCAACAATCACCCGTACACGAATCCTACACACTACGGGCCAATTAACCTACAAACCCGCACGTCTTTGGAGTGTGGGAGGAAAGCAGAGCACCCAGAGAAAACCCAGACAGTCACAGGGAGAACGTGCAAACTCCATACAGACAGCACCCGTAGACGGGATCGAACTCGCGTCCCTGGAGCGGTAAGGCAGCAATTCTACAGCTGCGCCACTGTGACACCTAATGTACAATGATTTATGTCAACTTAATCCAGGGTAATGTGGAGGAAAATTATGAATCTAATTTGCTCAGAGTTTTTGCTGCCTGGCCTCTTTGTGCAGAACAGTCAGCCGTATCACAACTCTATCAACCTGTAACTTGTCCAATTCCTTTTTTTTTGTCAGATGGAGCCAGCTCAGTGAGCAAGGCTGCAGAGGAGAGAACGGAACTGACAGGGACTGAATGCAATGAACAGCAATCACCATCTCAGACGGGCAATTTTAAAGCAGTGTGTTACAAGATCAAGGCTCAGCCAAGTGTCAAAGGAGAAAATCAGAGGCATTAACCCAACACTGAGGGTTCTCTACTAAAGTGCGGCACGATGGCACAACGGTAGCGTTGCTGCCTTACCGCGCCAGAGACCCGGGCTCGTGACCTGGGTTCGAATCTGACTACGGGTGCACTCTGTATGGAGTTTGCATGTTCTCCCTGTGACCTGCGTGAGTTTTCTCCGGGTGCTCCGGTTTCCTCCCACACTCCAAAGACGTGCAGGGTTCTAGCCTAATTGGCTTGGTATAATTGTCAATTGTTCCTAGTGTGTGTCGGATGGTGTTAGTGTGCAGAGATCACTGGTCAGCGGGCCGAAGGATTGATTCCATGCTGTGTCTCTAAACTAAACTAAGCTAAATGTGTCAGTAAGTAGAATATTCAAATACTGTATGTAAAGGATTTTGGTCTGGTTGCTCATCAGCCATCCATGGTTTGACACACATCATCTTGCGCTAGTCAATAATAATGTTCATTGAGTTTTAAAGTGTTCTGTTCAGCTTAGTAAAATGCCAGTTATGAACTTCAGCAATATGCATGCAGTAAGTCCACAATTACTAGCGCAAAGCTCAAGAATAAACAAGGGACGAACAATAAATAAAACTCTCTCCACTCTTCCAATGTCCAAGCAGTCATAGAGCATGGGAAAAGGGTCTTTGACCCAACTTGTCCATGCTGACCGAAATGCCCCATCTAAGCTAGTGCCATTTGCACACATTTAGCCCTAATCCATCTATCCTATTCAAATACCTGTCCAAGCATTTTTTAAATGCTGTTTTAGTTCCTGTCTCTGAATGGATATGTTGCCCCTTGGGTTCCTAGTCAATCTTTCCCGTCTCACCTTAAATCTATGTCTTCTGGTTCTTGATTCTCCTACTCTGGGTAAATGTCTCTGCCTTCACTTGATTTTATACACCAATAAAATCACCTCTCAGTCTCCTGCGCTCCAACGAATCACATCCTAGTCTGCCCAACCTCTCCCTGTAGCCCAGTCCCTCGAGTCCTGGCAACATCCTCGTAAATCTGCTCTGCACTCTTTCCAACTTAATAATGTCCTTCCTGTGGCAGGGTAGCCAAAACTCCAAAAACAGCCTCACCAATGCCTTGTACAAATGTAACATAACGTCCCAACTTCTATTCTCAACACCCTGACTAATGAAGTGGCCTGCCCAACCTCTCCCTATAGTTCAGGCTCTCAAGTCCTGGCAACATCATCGCAAACCGTCTCTGCATTCTTAATGATTTCCTTCCTGCAGCAGCATGACCAAAACTCTGAATGCAGCCTCCCCAATGTCTTGCACAAATGCAACATAATGTCCCCACTTCTATACTCAATACTCAAGGCCAATTTGCTCGAAAGAGAAGGCTTTCTGTGGGAGAAATTCCACAAATGCCAAGGCCTTGTTTTATTGCAGAAATCTGTGAGTTGTTGGAGCAAGATTTGTAGGTAAACATGACTCGATAAAAAACCCGCTGGTTGTCTCATATCAATGTAGGAAATACAACAGTGTCACCATTAAATAAGGAGGTTGCTGAATTATAGATGAGACCTGTTAGTTCTGGGCATCTCTTCCTCTCTGGTACCACTGGGAGATAAGGTACGGGAGCAGGAATGCTGACACGAGTCTCCACATGTGCCTGGTGCTCCATCCTGTTGTCAGCTTTTTGCATAAGTGAATCTCTCCAGGAGCTCACGCTGGAAGCTCTGATGGACCGAGTTGTCCTTGCCTAATTGTGCAGTGGAGCCAACCTGATAGATTTACAAAAGCAAAAAAACTGTACAAAGAATAACAAATCACTTGGGCTAGAATAAGTATTAGTTGAGGGGCGGCACAATGATGCAGCGGTAGAGTTGCTACCTTACAGCGCCAGAGGCCCGCGTTAGATCCTGACTAGGGGTGCCGTCTATACGGAGTTTTGTATGTTCTCCCTGTGACTGCGTGGGTTTTCCCTGGGTTCTTTGGTTTTCTCCCCCACTCCAAAGACGTACAGGTTTTGTAGATTAATTGGCTTCTGTAAATTGTGCCTAGTGTGTAGGATAGTGCTAGTGTATGGGGTGATTGCGGGCCAGTGCAGACTCGGTGGGCCGAAGGGCCTATTTCCATGCTGTATCTCTAAAGTCTAAAGTATCTCATAAGAGGAATTGATGCTTGGGTGGTGCCCTGAATTAATTGTGATGAGAAGAATTTTCCAAGTTATTTTCCTCGCCAGAGTACGGGTTTTGATTGATTGAAAGATACAGCATGAAAAACGGCCCTTCTGCCCACAAGGTCCATGCTGGCCATCAATCATTTGTTCATACTATTTCTATGTTGACCCATTTCTCATCCACTTCATACATTCGGGGTAATTTTTAAAGGCCAAATAACTGCAGAGCCAGGTTGTCTTTGGGATGAGGGAAGAAACCATAGCACACAGAGGAAACCCACACAGTCATTGGGAGAACATGCAAACTCCACACAGACAGTACCCAAGCTTATGTTCCAACATGAGTCTCTGGCACTGTGAGGCAGCAGCTCTACCAGCTGCACCACTATGCTGCTTCAGTCTTTTCTCTTTTTCCTTGATTACCTTGATTGAGTCATAGTCATAGAGTCTTACAGTGTGGAAACAGGCCCTTCAGCCCAACTTGCC
Source organism: Rhinoraja longicauda (assembly GCF_053455715.1). NCBI lineage: Eukaryota > Metazoa > Chordata > Chondrichthyes > Rajiformes > Arhynchobatidae > Rhinoraja > Rhinoraja longicauda. The sequence goes on from NC_135969.1 coordinate 11,901,652, forward strand.
CACGCCCCGGCCAACATGGCCTTTCTGCACTAGTCTCACGTGCCTGCATTTGGCTCTTATTTGGATCTATTCTTCTCATGATTTTATACAGGTACATCTCTATAAGATCACCTGCTCATCCTCCTGAGCTCCAAGGAGTAGAGTCCTCATTGTCCCAGGAAATTTGCTGGTCTGGTGGACAGCTACAAAATATGATGCATAAGGTGTCACAATTAAATGGGTCCTGCTGGGTGAATTATGAGGGCTTTTACCATTTGCTTGAGGGGTTGAGTACCCCACTCCTGCTTCTGCTTTCTTTATGCCTTACAAAATAACGTTATCATAAACCAAGCAAAATGCACTGTTGGTTGATAAAGCTCTTCTTCAAATGATTGGCAGTGGATGAAGCTTTACGTCACTGTCAGAGGCCATTGAGTGATTGTGTATTGAGGACTCTAGGATATGGAACACCACTTGTTGGGGTACTCAACCCCTCAAGCAAATGGTAAAAGCTCTTATAATTCACCAGGAGCATCTGTGTCAACTGTGATTTGCCACAAAGTTGCTTCCAGTCCCAAGGTAGGCTATTTATGAAAATGTACTATGCTTCTCTGTTTGTCTTGTCAACATATCCAAAGATGTACTTCTCTTTTCCATCGCTCAATTCTCCTCCACCAAATACTTGGAGTGTGCTTTCAGTTAAAATAGATTACTTGGAGTCCACACTAAACTAAATTGGACATCAGTTTAGTTTAGTTTAGTTGGATAAGACAGGTGTAAAGGGATACTAGACCAAGTGGACCCATTGGGCCCAAACCTCTACTACATTGGTGCAGCACCCTCTCCTCCCCCCTCCCCCCTCCCCCTCCCCCCTCCCCCCTCCCCCCTCCCCCCTCCCCCCTCCCCCCTCCCCATCCCTCTCCCTCTCCCCTCACTCCCTCCCAACCCCCCCTCCCCCTCCCACCCCTCCCTCCACCCCCCTCCCCCTCCCCCTCCCCCTCCCTCCCGCCTCCCTCTCTCCTCCCCCTCCATCTCTCCTCCCCCTCCCCTCCCCCCTCCCTCCTCCCCCTCCCTCCCCCCACCCCCTCCTCCCCTCCACCACCTCCCCCTCCGCTCCCCTACCCCTCTCCCTTCCCCTTTCCCCCCTCCCCCCTTCCCCACCCCCTCAACCTCCCCCCCCTCCATCCCCCTCAACCCCCCCTCACTCCACCCTCCCTCCCTCAGAGATAGATTTAAACTTTAAAATGTGAATAACTTTAAAAATATAACACCGATTTTAATGAAACTTCTTCCATTAGCACCAAAGGGACGACGGTGAGTAAAGTGGCCCTAAAATTGTGCGCTATCGTGTACCGTTTTGGCTGTAGTTCAGGAACAAACAAACAAATGAGAGTTTTAGTATATAGATGGGCCAGGCGCTGGGAGGTGAGACTAGTATAGATGGGACATGTTGGTCGATGTGGGCAAGTTGGGCCACAGGGCCTGTTTCCACACTGTATGGCTCCCTGGCTCTATGACTCATTAATCTCAAACCTGCTGCATGATATTGAGTCAAACCTTTGTCCCAATTCATCCATGCCGACCAAGATGCCCCACCTAAACTAATCCTATTTACCCATGTTTGGCCAATCCCTCTAAACCTTTCAAATCCATGTACCTGTCCAAGTGTCTTTTAAATGCCATTATAGTACCTGCTTCAACTACCTCCTCTAGTAGCTTGTTCCATATACCCACCACCATCTGAGTGAAAAAGTTGCCCCTCAGGTTCCTATTAAATCATTCCCCCTCACCTTAATAGATGACACTGATATGCAATGGTAGCAATCCACGTCTCTAGCAGCACATTACTCAGCGGGGGCGACACAGTGGAGCAATGGTAGAGTTGCTGCCTTACAGTGCCAGGGGCCTGATTACGGGTGCTGTCTGTACGGAGTTTGCGTGTTCTCCCTGTGGCCGCGTGGGGTTTCTCCGGGTGCTTTGGTTTCCTCCCACACTCCAAAGACGTGCAGGCTTGTCAGTAATTGTAAAATTGTCCCAAGTGTGTAGGATAGAACTAGTGAGTGGGAATCGCTGGTCGGCGCAGACTCGATGGGCCGAAGGACCTGTTTCCACGCTGTATCTCTAAACTAAACTAAACTCGCAGTTGAGCTGCAATAGTTCTATGTGACATTTTCTGGGGGTATACTGAGCTCTACGTGGTCTGGACGTTCAAATCTATCCAAGCTCACAAAACTGTTTTATCACATTACCATCTATTGATGGATTTGCACCTTAAGTTGAATTACATTTATTCTTTTTAAACAGAATATTAATGGACATTGGGTATGGGGGGATTATTATGGTAATTATTATGGAGCCATATGTCCTGGCACAAAAGCCTCTTTACAACATGTTATCATAGGTTTGAATTAACAGGGCCACAGGAAAATTAAAGCACCCTATCTCTGCACTGTGCCATCCAGCTGCAGAAATTAATGCTAATAAAGAGGCTGCAACATAATTGCACCAGTTCAGTCAACCTTTAAAGTCTCCCTAAATTAGATATTCAATACACAGGCACTGAAATATATGCTCCTCTTGGTATGATAAGGCTAGACTGAATGTCGAATTGAGCAATGGGGTGTGACTACATTGAATAATCAGTAATTAAAGATATTAGGGTTTAATGAGAAAGTGCTTAAACTGTTACTGAAACCACTGGCTAAATAGCTTTATTAACAGAACAGAGAGAGAGAGAGAGAGAGAGAGAGAGAGAAAAAGTGTGTGTGTATCGAGGATTTGCACGACACTTCACTCTGTTTGAGTGCTGACATATTGCCATGTATATGAAGGCTTGATATAAGTATATACAATTATGCCCTTTAATGTTAGAGGATGAATATGCACAGGTGTATTATTGTCAGGTGTACTGAGTGAAAAGCTTTTACTGTGTGCTAACCAGTCAGCGGAAAGACAAGACACAATTACAATTGAATCGTTCACAGTGATAAAGGGATACATGATAAAGGGAATGAAGTTTAGTGCAAGATAAAGTCCGATTAAAGATAGTCAGAGGGTCTCCAATGGGGTAGATAGTAGGTCAGGACTGCTCTCTAGTTGTGGTAGGATGGTTCAGTTGCCTGTTAACAGCTGTGAAGAAACTGTCTCTGAATCTGGAGGTGTGCATTTTCACACTTCTATATCCCCTGCCTGACGGGAGAGGGGAGAAGAGGGATTATGCTGGTGGCCTTGCCGAGGCAGCGTGAAGTGCGGATGGAGTTATAGGAAGGGAGGTTGGTTTGTGTGATGGTTTGGGCTGTGTGCACAATTCTCTGCAACTTCTTGTGCTGAGTGCTGCATGCTTCTGGGAAAGGTCCTCCCACGGGACTGTTGGTTAGAGTTCTCCAGGATTTTGTTCCCATGGTAATGAAAGGATATTCTGCAAGTCAAAGCGATGTGTGACTTGGAGGGGAGGTTGCAGGTAGTGGCTTGCCCCAAATGATGGAGGATTGGAGAACCACAACTCTTCACTGGTACTCCCCGAACTATTGCGACAGTTTAACAATGGAGCCTCGCTTTACCTGCAAGTAACTGAGACAATTTTTAGACTTTAGACTTAAGAGATATAACGTGGAAACATGCCGTTCGGTTCACCGAGTCCATGCCAAGCAACGATCACCCCGGACACTAACACGCACTATCCCACGCACTTAGGACAATTTACAATTTTACCGAAGCCAATTAACCTACAAACCTCTATGTCTTTGGAGTGTGGGAGGAAACAAGAGCATCCACAGAAAACCCACCTGGTCACAGGGAGAACCTACAAACTCTGCACAGACAGTACCTGTAGTCAGGATCGAACCCGGATCTCTGGCACTGAAAGGCGGCAATGCTACTGCTGCGCCATTGTGCTGCCCCCTGTGCCACGGTGTCACTTCCAACTGTAACCTTATGATTCCTGAAGATAGACACAAACAGCTGGAACAACTCAGTGGATCAGGCAGAATGTCAGGAGGAAAGGACAAGTGATGCTTCAGGTCGAGACTCTTGAATATTCACCAAACCCTCTGGAGCCTGTCAGCTTATAAGATGAGATGCAGCACAAATCTTGCTTGCACGCCAGATTTTATAACTGAGAGATCACAGTATAGATTTTATATCTGGTACTTATAAATAGATACCAGAGCACCATCTAGTTTAAGAATTAATATTTTAAAATCTGATTAGAGTGCGATAGTTATTTAAGCTATCTTGCTATAACTGAGGAGTGAATGGACCTGAAGTGAAATGGTTGACATTCCTATCAAAATATCTTAGTATTAGTGACATTTACCAGAACCGAAACTGAAAGATCTAGACAAATAGTGAAAGGCTTCGATAGAGTGAATAAAGAAAGGATGTTTCCACTAGTGGGAGAGTCTATGACTGGAGGTCATAGCCTCAGAATTAAAGGACGTTCCTTTAGGAAGATGAGGAGGAATTTCTTTAGTCAGAGGGTGATGAATCTGTGGAATTCTTTGCCACAGAAGACTGTGGAGGCCAAGTCAGTGAATATTTTTAAGGCAGAGATAGATATATTCTTGATTCGTACGGGTGTCAAGGGTTATGTGGAGAAGGCAGGAGAATGGGGTTGGGAGGGAGAGATAGATCAGCCATGATTAAATGGCGGATTAGACGGAGTTGATGGGCTGAATGGCCTAATTCTGTTCCTATCATTTATGACCTTATGCCATTCTTTCCATTGGAAGCACAACCTGCTGGGTCCTGTTCCATTGAAATCTTGGGATAATTTCAGTAGCAAGGGTGAATAGCTGAGTCGGTAAGAGTGGTGTGTGCATGGTTTGCTGATCTGGAGGATTTCACAGTGGTATGTTTCATCATTCATCTTGTTGTTGGTCTGGCGTCTGATATGCTAATTTGGTGGTTGATCCTTGTTGATTTGGAAATTTGTTTTTTCCTCGTGCAGGCACTCCCCGACTTACGTAATAGGCAACTTAAGTAAACTCTCACTGACGCAAGCAATTCTTTAAACCCACTGCTTTATTTCCGAGTTGTGCATCTCGGTAGTTTCAGTAGCAGTGTGCTACTGCCGTCTCGTGTGAGGTCATTACCACAAGACAGCCAGCTGTTCTCATTGGCTGCTTCCACGTGGTCTCCACATCGGAGCTCCCCCGTGGTCTCCACCTCCGAGTTCCCTGTGGTGTCCATGCCGGAGCTTCGCCGTGGTCTTGACGCCAGAGCTCCCCCGTGGTCTCCACACTGGAGCTCTCCCGTGGTCTCCACGCCAGAGTTCCCCTGTGGTCTCCATGCCGGAGCTCCCCCGTGGTCTCCACACCGGAGCTCCCCGTGGTCTCCACGCCAGAGCTCCCCATGGTCTCCACGCTGGAGCCCTCCCGTGGTCTCCACGCCGGAGCTCTCCTATGGTCTCCACGCCGGAGCTCCCCCGTGGGCTCCACGCCGGAGCTCCCCATGGTCTCCACGCCGGAGCCCTCCCGTGGTCTCCACGCCGGAGCTCTCCTGTGGGCTCCCAATTGTACTATACAGTACGAATAGTAAATTTATACTGGCGCAGCAGCACTTCCGTATCCGACATACATTGCATTCCACAGACCTTTGCTTAAGTCAGGCAGCGTCTGTACATAGAACAATACAGCTCTGGATCAAGCCCTTCATGTCTGCACCAAACATGAACTAATCACCTCTGCCCACATATTCCTGCATTCCCTGCATATCCATGTGCCTGTCCAAAAGCCTCTTAAATGCCACTATCGTATCTGCTTCTACCACCATCCATGGCAACATGTTCCAGGCATCCATCAGCCTCTGTGTAAAAAACTTGGGCCCGGGTAATACAAATGGTCTTCATTCCCCACACCTAATAGCCCTGTCAATGGGTAATAAGTAGGGGTCTTGCCAGCAATGGGCAGACCTCAAAGACTCAGGTGGAGCAGCCATTGTCTCACAGCGCCAGCAACTCTGGTTCAGTGCTGACCTGCAGTGCTCTCTGTGTGGAGTTTGCATGTTCTGTTTGTGAACACGAGAGGTAGGAGTGGGAGATGTTGGCAATAGAATCAGAGGTGATGAACACGGAGGTGAAATAAATGAAAAAGAGCAGGGAACAGGCAGATGGTTGGAAGATGAACATGAGAAGAAAGAAAAATGATAGGATAATTTAACAGAAGGAGACTAATGAGGAAAGAAGTATGTGTATTAATAAATCCCTGGGTGGAACAGCTTGTTTGGAGGGGTTAAGGGTTAGCTTTCTCATGAAGATGCCATAGATTAAATCAGCCCACAACTCTGCGACATAGTAGTGCGGCGGGAGAGCTGCTGCTTTTCAGCGCCACAGACCTGGGTTCAATTCTGACTATGGGTGCTGTCGATATGGAGTTTGTACATTCTCCCCGTAACCACGTGGGTTTTCTCCAAGTACTGCAGTTTCCTCCCACACTCCAAAGATGTACGCGTTTGTAGGTTAATTTGGCTTTGGTAAAAATTGTAAATTGTCCCTCGTGTGTAGGATAGTGCTAGTGTACGGGGATCGCTGATCGTCGCGGACTTGGTGGGCCAAAGGGCCTGTTTCCACGCTGAGTCTCTAAACTAAACTAAACTAATTTGAATCTTTACCACTTTTCATGACACTGGCCCCTTCCACACTCTGCCCTAACAAGTATCTGCACTTACTCAACATGGGCTGGGCAAACACAAGGCCGGCCGGCCGGCCCGTCGGCTACATCATTAACGAGCTGATTATTGAATAATTAACAGGAGGTGTCTCTGAGTAATGGGCTGTTTGAGGAGACTCTACCTGTTTTGACAGACCATCCATAACACCACACACTAATCACTGAGCCCTGTAATTAAGAGCTGCTTTCTGATTGTATCACTGCAACAATTTCAAAAGGAAAGCCAGATGCAACGCAGTGCAATACACCCTTCCCACCATTTCTTTGTCATTCACTCTGGCAGCTGCAGAATCCCACAAAAAGCCACCAGTGCATATACATTTACATTTTATTGATTTTCCATCACATATAATACAGCTCAAATGCGTCAGTATAAACAAACAAAACTGCGAATATGTTTGGTTTCAAGATAAAACCTGCCTTGGAAATCCTGCCTTTGCTCGTGATGCCAAGTGTTATAAGGAAGGGTTATCCAAATAGTCCCACCCTTTAAATGTTTACACTTTGGAGCCGCTCAGTGGCGCAGCGCTAGAGTTGCTGCCTTACAGTGCTAGAGACCCGTGTTCGATCCTGACTATGGGTGCTGTCTGTACAGAGTTTGTACGTTCTCCCTGTGACCGCATGCGGTTTTCCCAAGGCGCTCCGGTTCCCTCCCACACCCGAAGAAGGAAATTGCTGCAGAATATTTACGATTTATTTTTAATTTTACTGCACACCTAGGATCAGCCAAATTCCCAACATACGAAGATAACAAATAACCCAATGAGCCAAATGGCATCAGATTCTGCCCACCACTCCTGATCCCTGAGCACCCACACTCACCTATCTGAGCTGGATGCAAAGGGCTTCATGAGTTGATGTCCCAAACCCCTGAAGAATTCAGTAGTGACTGGGCCTCAGGCAGTATTGCACTGAAATCTCACCCTGCCAGCCTTTGATAGGAAGAAAGCCAAGGCCAGCCACACCTTTTGCCAAAGCCATCAGGCTTTGTAATCTATATACTAAAACTCTCATTTGTTTGTTTGTTTGTTCCTGAACTACAGCTAAAACGGTGCACGATAGCGTGGGAGGGAGGAGAGGGTGCTGCACCAATGGAGGAGAGGTTTGGGCCCAACGTGTCCACTTGATCTAGTAGTTTTTAAATGTCACTGTTATGAGTGGCTCTGTGGTGCAGCTGGTAGAGTCGCTGCCTTACTGCACCAGAGACCCCAGTTTGATCCTGACCTCAGGTGCTGTCTGTGTGGAGTTTACACGTTCTTCCTGTGATCACATACATTTCCTCCGGGTGCTCTGGTTTCCTCCCACATCCCAATCTTGTGTAGGTTTGTAGGTTCATTGGCCTGAATGTGTATGTAGTGGATGTGGATAGCACGGAACTAGTGGGCTGGCTCGATGGCTGGCGTGGAATCGGTGGGTCGAAGGGCCGGCTTCCCTGTTGTAAATTTCAATCAATTACGATATTTAGTGATACTCCAAAATGATGGAACTTGCTTCTAACAATTTAAATAATTTTAATATTATGCATTAATGAAGTGATAATTAAAACAATATTAAATATGTAAACATGAAAAGTGTTTAAATTACTAAAGAAACATACCTTATTTATTATTTCGCAACTAATATACAGAGCTACGATTTCATCAGTTCATAAGTACCTAGGTTCTCGGAGCAGAATTAGGCCATTTGGCCCATCAAGTCCATTCAGTCATGGCTGATCTATCTTTCCCTCTCAATCCCATTCACCTGCCTTCGCACCATAACCTCTGACACCCATACTAATCAAGAATCTATCTATTTCTGCCTTACAAATATCCACTAACGTGGCCTCCACAGCCTCCTGAAGCAATGAATTCCACAGATTCACCACCCAATAGCTAAAGAAATTCCCCCCTCATCTCCTTTCCAAGGGTACGTCCTTTTATTCTGAGGCTGTGCCCTCCAGTCCTAGGCTCTCCCACTAGTGGAAACATCCTATTTCCAAAACATGCGAGATCTGATTGCCTTGCAAAGGGAGAGGTGTAATGCTGGAGAATTTGAACATGATTGAGCTCCACCACTGGAGTCCGTGGCATCAATCACTCAGTGTTCCCCGGCCTTGTCATGGAGTAAGTCGAGGCTTTCCCATGGAATGGCTGAATGCTGACATTTTCATTCAGCCGAAGTTAGCACCACTCAACTAAATGCTTGGCAATGAGTTGCAACATTGGATTCCAATGCATGCCACCTCAAACATTCACGATGACAATCAGATTTCACTCACAAGAAATATGGGCACGTGGAACCATAAACGAATCTGAGAGAGGACAAGGCAGGAAGTCCATTGTTCTTTGAAAAGAACAAACGTTTATAGTCACAGAGTCATAGAATCATTAGCATGGAAACAGGCCTTTGGGACCAACTTGCCCATGCCGACCAAGATGTTCTATCTACACCTCCCCGCGTTTAGCCCATAGACCTCTATGCCTTTCTTTACTTTAGATTCCAGACTTAGATACATAGATACATAGACAATAGGTGCAGGAGTAGGCCATTCGGGCCTTCGAGCCAGCACCGCCATTCAATGTGATCATGGCTGATCATCCACAATCAGTACCCCGTTCCTGCCTTCTCCCCATACCCCTTGGTTCCCCTCGCCCTAAGAGCTCTATCTAACTCTCTTATGGATGCATCCAGTGAATCGGTCTCCACTGCCTTCTGAGGCAGAGAACTCCACAAATTCACAACCCTGTGTGAAAAAACTTTTCCTCGTCTCAGTTCTAAATGACCTACCCATTATTCTTAAATTGTGGCCCCTGGTTCTGGACTCCCTCAACATCGGGAACATGTTTCCTGCATCTAGCGTATCCAATCCCTTAATAATTTTATATGTTTCTATAAGATCCCCTCTCACCCATCTAAATTGAATACAAGCCCAGTCGCTCCATTCTTTCATCATATGACAGTCCCGCCATCTCGAGAATTAACCTTGTGAACCTACGCTGCACTCCGTCAATAGCAAGAATGTCCCTTAAATTAGGAGACCAAAACTGCACACAATACTCCAGGTGTGGTCTCACCAGGCTCCTGTACAACTGCAGTAGGACCTCTTTACTCCAATACTGAGATCATCTCGTTATGAAGGCCAACATGCCCTTAGTTTTCTTCACTGCCTGTTGTACCTGCATGCTTACTTTCAGTGACTGATGTAGTAGGACACCCAGGTCTCGTTGTACTTCCCCTTTCCCTAACCTGACAACGTTCAGATAATAATCTGCCTTCTCGTTCTTGTCACCAAAGTGGATAACCTCACATTTATCCACATTATACTGCATCTGCCATGCATCCGCCCACTCACACAACCTGTCCAAGTCACCCTGCATCCTCACAGCATCCTCTTCACAGTTCACACTGCCACCCAGCTTTGTGTCATCTACAGATTTTCTAATGTTACTTTTAGTTCCTTCATCTAAATCATTAATGTATATTGTAGATAGCTACGGTCCCAGCACCGAGCCTTGCGGCACCCCACTAGTCACTGCCTGCCATTCTGAAAGGGACCTGTTAATCCCTACTCTTTGTTTCCTGTTTGCCAACCAATTTTCTATCCATGTCAGTACCCTACCCCCAATACCATGTGCCCTAATTTTGCCCACTAATCTGTGTGGGCTTTCTGAAAGTCCAGGTATACTACATCCACTGGCTCTCCCCTGTCCATTTTACTTGTTACATCCTCAAAAAATTCCAGAAGATTTGTCAAGCATGATTTCCCCTTCGTAAATCCATGCTGACTTGGACCGATCCTATTACTGCTATCCAAATGCGCCACTATTACATCTTTGATAATCGACTCCAGCATCTTCCCCACCACGGATGTCAGGCTAACTGGTCTATAATTCCCTACTTTCTCTCTCCCTCCTGTTTTGAAAAGTGGGATAACATTAGCTACCCTCCAATCCACAGGAACTGATCCAGAATGTACAGAACATTGGAAAATGATCACCAATACGCCCACGATTTCTAGAGTCACCTCTTTGAGTACCTTGGGATGCAGACCATCAGGCCCTGGGGATTTCTCAGCCTTCAGTCCCATCGGTCTACCCAACACCATTTCAAGACTAATGTGAATTTCCTTCAGTTCCTCCATCACCCTAGGTCCTCTGTCCCCTAGTACGTCTGTGAGATTGTTTGTGTCTTCCTTAGTGAAGACAGAACCAAAGTACACGTTAACTCGTTTGGCATTTCCTTGTTCCTCATAATAAATTCACCTGTTTCTAGCTTCAAGGGACCCACATTTGTCTTAACTAATTTTTTCCTCCACATACCTAAAGAAGCTTTTACTATCCTCCTTTATATTCTTGGCTAGCTTACCTTCATACTTCATCTTTTCTCCCCATATTACCTTTTTAGTTACCTTCTGTCGCTCTTTAAAAGTTACTCAATCCTCTGGCTCCTCGCTCATCTTTGCTATGTTATACGTCTTCTCTTTTTTTTTTACTGTCCTTGACTTCCCTTGTCAGCCACGGTCGCCTCTTACTCCCCTTAGAATCTTTCTTCCTCTTTGGAATGAAATTATCCTCCATCTTCTGGATTATGCCCAGAAATACCTGCCATTAATGTTTCACTGTCATCCCTGCTAAGGTCTCTTTCCAGTCAACTTTGGCCAGCTCTTCCCTCATGCCTCCATAGTCCCCTTTGTTCAACTGCAATACTGACACTTACGATTTTACCTTCTCCCTCTCAAATTGCAGATTAAAACTTATCACATTATGGTCACTACCTCCTAATGGTTCCTTTACCTTGAGTTCCCTTATCAAATCCGGTTCATTACACAACACTAAATCCAGAATTGCCTTCTCCCTGGTAGGCTGCAGTACAAACTGCTCTAAGAATCAATCCTGATTTTCCCAGACTGCATGTTGAAATCTCCCATAACCACCATAGCATTACCGTTGTTACATGCCAATTTTAATTCCTCTGCATCTTCTGATTCTATGTCACCCCTTGCAAGGGACTGAAATTCGTTCCTTCTGCTCACCCCCTCTGCTCACATCTGTCTTTTCAACAGAACGTATATCCCTGAATATTCAGTTCCCAGCTCTGATCCTCTTGCAGCCATGTCTCTGTAATTCCCACAACATCATACTTACCAATTTCTAACTGAGCCTCAAGCTCATCAACTTTATTTGTTATAGACAATAGACAATAGGTGCAGGAGTAGGCCATTCGGTCCCTCGAGCCAGCACCGCCATTCAATTTGATCATGGCTGATCATTCTCAATGTACCCCGTTCCTGCCTTCTCCCCATACCCCCTGACTCCACTATCCTTAAGAGCTCTATCTAGCTCTCTCTTGAATGCATTCAGAGAATTGGCCTCCACTGCCTTCTGAGGCAGAGAATTCCACAGATTTACAACTCTCTGACTGAAAATGTTTTTCCTCATCTCCGTTCTAAATGGCCTACCCCTTATTCTTAAACTGTGGCCCATGGTTCTGGACTCCCCAAACATTGGGAACATGTTTCCTGCCTCTAACATATCCAACCCCTTAATAATCTTATATGTTTCGATAAGATCCCCCCTCATCCTTCTAAATTCCAGTGTATACAAGCCTAGTCGCTCCAGTCTTTCAACATATGACAGTCCCGCCATTCCGGGAATTAACCTAGTAAACCTACGCTGCACGCCCTCAATAGCAAGAATATCCTTCCTCAAATTTGGAGACCAAAACTGCACACAGTACTCCAGGTGTGGTCTCACTGGGGCCCTGTACAACTACAGAAGGACCTCTTTCGCACATTCATATATAACTTTTAATTCAGTATTCACCTCCCCTCTCACACCGGTTCCTATTTCACTTGACCTTACTCTCTTATCCAGTCTTGAACTTCCTGTTCCATTAATTCGGGTGTCTTTTGTAACTTTTCCTGTACTCTCTTCCCCTTTAAGTCCATCCTTATATTTCCAATTTGTCCCCCCCCCCCCCCCCCCGTTATTTTGTTTAAAAACACCCGTGTAGCACTAGCAGACCTGCCTGCCAGAATGTTGGTCCCCCTCCTTTAATAATACAACGCAGAAACTGGCCCTTCGGCCCACCGAGTCCATGCCAATCAAAGATCGTCCCATACACGAGCACTATCCTACACACTAGGGGCGACTTAAAATTTACAGAAACCAATTAACCCACAAACCTGCACGTCTTTGGAGTGTGGGAGGAAACCGGAGCACCCGGAAAAAACCCACGCGGCCACAGGGAGAATGTAACAAACTCCGTGCAGACAGCACTCATAGTCAGGATCAAACCCGGGTCTCTGGCGCTGTGAGGCAGCAACTCTACCGCTGTGCCACCGTGCCGCCACTTTCCCATCCATTGATGGTGTAAAAAACAAATAGATACTCTGCAACAACTTAAGAAGAACTTAAGAAGCTTCCTGAAAGCTGTGCATGGGTATGCAACGTGACCAAGAAGAATGGTTTGTGACAACCTCATGGGGTTTGTGGGTTCACTGAATGGTTTTGTGCAAGGTTCAGCTCTGAATTTATTGTCCTCCACCATTACAGAATTTCAGACAAATATACCACCGCATTATGCTGTGTCGGGTGTTTTGGAGAAAAAAAATAAGAGCAGGCGTATGTTTTGAAGCTCACATGGTACAAAAGCTTTCCTCACACAATGCAATTCTTCCCTTGATTTTTATGCATTGTTCGAATTATTTCTAATATCCAGCGGTGCATTATTGCTGTTCGAATAGAGGTTAAGATTTGAGAGGATTTAAGAGAGAAAGGTTCCCTTTCATGCAGACTGCACAATCATCACATGGCCAGATCTTTCTGTTGATGATTGCTAAAATGTAGGCATCATGCCAGGCGCACAGCGTGCACCAAGAACTAAAGAGGATGTGGGTGATTATCATGAGTAGAGGTCCTCCAGAAGGAATACTAGTGAGAGGTAAAACTGAATATGCAAGAGCTCCTGTGGGCAAAAATACACCAGGAGTCTCCGAGACCATTAACTCTCCAAGTGCCGCAGGAACATTGGCAAGAGCATACATCTGCTTCTCAAGCACAACACCAACACTCAGGGAGCAGACTGGTTTGCAGGTGGGCGCTCATTAATCTGGCTTTGGGGGGTCTTCCATATTGGTTCTTCGAGTGGAACTCAACTAGCCCAGCGATTTATTAAGCAGCATTACAACCCTTCGCGCCAGGTGGTATTGTTCTGAAGGAAACCATATTGTGCCATGGGTATCCTGCATCTCTATTTCGAGATTTAGGTTTTCAACTGCAGGTCCTGGGCCTGAGGCCATTGAATTCATCAAGTTTATATCTGGTTTGTTTCTGTATTAATTATATCGGAACACAAGAAAAGGAGTAGGACCTTTAGCCTCTCAAGCCAGCCCTGCCATCTGTAAGATCATGACTCATTTATGACCTAACTCCATTGACCATAGCCCTCAGGATGTAAAAGCCAGCACTCCATTAGTTTCCACATCTGCCTTTGACCTCTGTAGATGGATTCCAAGGTCTCTTTGGTTTCCACCACCACTAGCATTTTCTAGAATACTTAGCGGATAGTGAAAGGCCTGGATAGAGTGGATGTAGAGAGGATGTTTCCACTACTTGGAGAGTTTGTGAACAGTGGACATATCTTTAGAAAGGAGATGGGAAGGAATTTATTTAGTTAGAGGGTGGTGAATCTGTGGAATTCGTTGCCACAGACGGCTGTGAAGGCCAAGTCTATGGATATTTTTTAAGGTGGAGATTGACTTATTCTTGATTAGTCAGGGTGTCAGGGGTTATGGGGAGAAGGCAGGAGAATGGGGTTGAGAGGGAACCCATGATCAGCCATGAATGAATGGCGGAGTGTGCTTGATGGGCCGAATGGCCTAATTCTGCTCCTAGAACTTATGAACATTTCATCACAGACCCTATATTATTTAGGTCTAAAGCAGATGACCTCACTTGTGCTAATTTAAAATTCCATTATTCAACAACAACTCCATTCGTCTACTACTCGTCATTTAAACTAGGTGTATTTCCCTGTAATTTTATGTTTCCATGTGGTCTACTGGTGATGCTCCTTATCTTACAGTTAACATAGAAACGTAGCTTTCTGGTCCATTCTGTAGGTCGTTAACAAATATAGTGAGTTGGCAAAGCTTTGTATTTCCAGGTGGAAAAAGCTAGCCGCAATCCGCCAGCAGGGAGACAGAGTAGGGATACAGTGCAGGATCATCAGAGTAGGGATACAGTGCAGGGTCATCAGAGTAGGGATACAGTGCAGGATCATCAGAGTAGGGATACAGTGCAGGATCATCAGAGTAGGGATACAGTGCAGGATCATCAGAGTAGGGATACAGTGCAGGATCATCAGAGTAGGGATACAGTGCAGGATCATCAGAGTAGGGATAGAGTGCAGGATTATCAGAGTAGGGATAGAGTGCAGGATCATCAGAGTAGGGATAGAGTGCAGGATTATCAGAGTAGGGATACAGTGCAGGATCATCAGAGTAGGGATAGAGTGCAGGATTATCAGAGTAGGGATACAGTGCAGGATCATTAACAGGTGGAGCGTGGCCGTATTTATTAACGTTTGGTTAGTTTCTGAAGCAGGCTGATAATTAACCTACAAATCCGTGAGCTTTGCCTTTTGCAAATCATCTCAGCCTGGTACGTCATCAAAAATCTTCAGAAAGTTTAGTTTAGAGACACATCATGGAAACAGGCCTTTCAGCCCACTGAGTCCGCTCCGACCAGCGATCCCAGTGCACTAGCACTACCCTACACACTAGGAACAATTTACACTTTACCGAAGCCAATTAACCTACAAACCTGCACGTCTTTGGAGCGTGGGGGGAAACCGAAGCGCCCGGAGAAAACCCACGTGGTCAAGGGGAGAACATACAAAAAATCTGTAAGGACAGCCCCCTTAGTCAGGAACGAACCCGGGTCTCTGGCGCTGTGAGTCAGGAACTCTACCACTGTGCCATCATGTAAAGATGGAGTTGGAACCGTGTCCAGCTACACAGTCATGCGTATGGAGGGAATAGACCAGGGCACTGAGAACACCGCCTTTAGATACACTTCCAGCTCTTTGTGTTCTGCTCAAGATTTCAGCATTTGGAGTTCCTTGTGTCTGCATTGAAATCTTGGCTGATCCAATCTTTGGTTTAACATCACCGTACCAATTTCTCCCCAAATCCCAAGATTCCCTTGAAGTTTAAATGTCTCTCAATCCCTGCCTTGAATATACAGTGTTCAATGACTTTGCCTTCACAGCATTGTATATTCAAGGCAGAGAACGACAAAGGTTTAAGCCACAAGGGAATCAAGGATTAGGGAGAAAAAAATGGGATGGACAACCGCAAAAGTTTAGGATCTCCGAGAGTACCATCTTTTATTGTTTCTTATATTTGTTTTCCATTCGATATGCGCCAGTTTTGCAACATTATATTCTTTACCCTCGAGTTCTATATCCCACCTCGCAACTTCAGACTTAAAGGCTATTGTTTTTTTTTGCAAGTACAGCTTTTCCTTTCAGGGGTGTAAAGTGACATTGATAAAGAGAGTGCCTGGCTGATTTCACAATCCATCGGTCGGTGCGTTGTGGCCAGCAGTCCGGATGAAAGTATAATGGCTCGTAATTGAGAGTGGGAGTTGAGTTTGTAAAGATCTTGCTTCCATCCTCTTGATTCTCAGGCTAATTCTGTCCATTCCATTCATTAGAGAAGGTTGATGCGAGAACACGATAGTGGGTGGCATCAGGCCAAAATCTTCATTTCCTCCAGCCATTATCAGGAACTACATTAAGGTTAAACATTCTTCCAATGTATTTAGCTGATGAGAGGTATTGTTGGGAGCCATGCAGAATTATTTTCCACTTCGATGCTGGCATCTCACGTGCTTTCCGTGCAATTTACTTTCTTCTGGATCTGCCTCTGCCATACATTATCTCGCAGGCAGGTGGGACTTACGTAGATGGGGCCTCTTGGTTGGCATGGGCAAGTTGGGCCGAAGGGCCCGTCTCCATGCTATATGACACTATGACCATGTCATGGTAAAAGACACTGGGCAGCAGACTACCATCAGACACATACTAATCCGAGTCACCAAAAGTGCGTTGGTGAAACTAAACTAAACTAATCTGAAGGTGTGATGAGGCAGTCGCCATCTTATGCATGTTCCTCAGCTTCCTTGTAATAAAGATAAAGAGTCTGGAGATAAGAACTGGAGATACATTTAAAACAAAAACCACTGTTTCGTTTTAGTTTAGTTTAGTTCAGTTTAGAAATACAGCGTGGAAACAGACCCTTCAGCCAATCGAGTCCGCACTAACCTGCAATCACCCCGTACACTAACACTATCTTACACACCCGGGACAATTTACAATATTTACTGAAGCCAATTAACCTACAAACCTGTACATCTTTGGAGTGTGGGAAGAAACAAGAGCACCCAGAGAAAACCCACGCATGTCACGGGGAGAATGTACAAACTCCATACAGACAGCACCCGTAGTCAGGATCGAACCTGGCTCTCTGGTGCTGTGTGGCTGCAAATCTACCACTGCACCACCTTGCCGCCCCTGCTTTCAGTGCATGCCTGTTTAATTTGAACAGCACTGGAAATGACAAAAGGGTCACACAAGATTACACAAGAACACGACGGCATCATTCTTATCAGATACCTGCTGGACAGGTGGTGAAATTGGTTGCAACAAATGATTGCCTTCATTGACGCTGTTCCCATCAGCTGTCACCTTACATCAGATACGGATCATTTGGAAGAAAGGAATCTGCACACAGTTTTAACTGGGCTTTGAGGAAAGAGTCTGCTTTCCATGGGCCTCCCTGTCAGGCCAACTGGGGAGTAAGTGATCCAATCAGCTAGGATAATACCATACATTAATACAATCAAGCCAAACTCAAGTACAAAAGGTAGAGCAAAGGAAAAGATACAGAGGGCAGTGTACAGTTCTCGGCATCGCAGTGCATCAGTTCCATAGACAAAGTCTAATATCCGCAATGGGGAAAGGTAAATTGGACCGTATCCCAACTTAAGGTATGGCGGCACCTTGGCGCAGCGGTAGGGTTGCTGCCTTACAGCGCCAGAGTCCCGGGTTCAATCCTGAATATGGGTGCTGCCTGTATGGAGTTTGTACGTTCTCCCTGTGACCACATGGGTTTCCTCCAAGAACTTTGGTTTCCTCCCACACTCCAAAGACGTACAGGTTTGTTGTGTAATTGGCTTGGAATAAATGCTAAAATTGTCCCTAGTGTAGGATAGTGTTAATGTGCGGGGATCGCTGTTCAGTGCGGACTCGGAGGGCCAAAGGGGCCTGTTTCCACGCTGTATCGTTAAACTAAACTAAACTAAACTCCCTCAACATTGCGTACCCTCTTACCCCTCTCGTCAGCTCATTTGCGGAGATCATGGACTCAACCTCTGGGATGCTGCCTGTGTATACTTGGCCAACCTGGACTGTAGTCTGTA
The DNA here is from genome assembly GCF_053455715.1 of Rhinoraja longicauda. Lineage (NCBI taxonomy): Eukaryota > Metazoa > Chordata > Chondrichthyes > Rajiformes > Arhynchobatidae > Rhinoraja > Rhinoraja longicauda. Next base: position 11,919,767 of record NC_135969.1, read on the forward strand.
CATTAGTCAAGCCTCTGAATGAGAATCCTGCGAGATAAAATCAGATCTCACACCACAGAGGGCTGGATAATGTCCCTTCCACCTCCACCAATTCCTTGATCGGTCAGGATTAAATTCAGATCATACGTTTATTTCCAGAGATCACAGAGTAAGTTGTCAGCTTGTTCAAAGGATGAGTAGCCTTTGATGAAAGTGCAACTGGCAATTTTTACAAAGTTTTCTTTAACTGCAGCTTGAGATTGATGTTACAGATGAGACGCCATGTCAAGCTTTAATATTCTCATTGAAATCTAACCCTTTCAAGGATAAATCACGTCAGCTATCCTAAGGCCTAATATCCTAGCCCCACTCAACCCAAGCATTTCCTGCCATTCCACATGTGACACACCACTTCAGCAGTGTCTTTCCGCTGACCGGATAGCACGCAAAAGCTTTTCACAGGACCTTGGTACACGTGACAATAAACAAAACTAAATTAAACTACACCTTCCAAATCATTGTTATGAGTTATCATATCATATCATATATGTACAGCCGGAAACAGGCCTTTTCGGCCCACCAAGTCCGTGCCGCCCAGTGATCCCCGCACATTAACACTATCCTACACCCACTAGGGACAATTTTTACATTTACCCAGCCAATTAACCAACATACCTGTACGTCTTTGGAGTGTGGGAGGAAACCGAAGATCTCGGAGAAAACCCACGCAGGTCACGGGGAGAACGTACAAACTCCTTACAGTACAGCACCCGTAGTCAGGATCGAACCTGAGTCTCCGGCGCTGCATTCGCTGTAAAGCAGCAACTCTACCGCTGCGCTACCGTGCCGAGTTCTATTGAAAGAAACAGTCCACTCAACCCAACAGTCCATTCAACCCAACCAGTGCAAAAACCATAGTGCCCTGCAAGTTCCTATTAAATCTTTCCCCTCTGATTCTTGATTCCCCTACTCTGGGTAGAAGACTCTGTGCATTTATCCTATCTATTCCTCTCATGATCTTACACTTTACAAAATCACCCCTCATCCTCCAACACTCCAAGAAATAAAGTCCTAGCCTGTTCAACACTATAGCACAGGCCCTCGAGTCCTGGCAACATCCTTGTGTATCTGCACTGCTCCCTTCCCAACTTAACAACATCAAGCTTCACTTTCGCTTTGCCTGTTTTATATAGATAAATAAATTTCCATTCTGGATGTTGATTCTGAAGGTTGTTAAGCGGAAGAGAAAGTCGATGACTCTGCATAATCCAACATAGTACTCAGTTAAGAATACTTCCCACAGGTGCAGGGTCTGGAACAGTGTATTAATCACTGCCTGTTTACACTACAGTGAATGATCACCTGGGGTCAGTACCTCAGCTTGTTTAAATTGCAGTGGACAATCAACTCTGAATCTCGGCCCAACCTCTGCAAAGAAGGCACTGAAGCCATCAGTCACACCACCCTTTCTCTCTGGTTTAGCCCTGTCAGAACCGATGAATCTTTGAGAATTAACACATAGCAAACAGACTATTCTCAGTGGCATACTGTCAAATTACTACAATCTGGCATTATTCCAAACTTTCTTTTTTTCTAACATTTTCTTTGAGGTGCTTCTGAGAAATTGCTATTGATCATTCGATGCGAGCACTGACTGCCTTCTATTGCCGATGGTTCCATTCCGCTGATCCCCACCATGCTTGTCTATTCAGCAATGCAGAAGGAGGTCAGTAATGAGTGCTGAAGACCATTTGTCACGTCTGGGAAGAAAGTGAAACGGGGTAACGCTCCTGCTGCATGCCCCCCCCCCCCCCCCCCCCCTCCCCATCAACTGTTCTCAGGTCATGTGCAATAAAGGTTAGAATCAAAATGAAGCAACTTCTATTTCCATTAGCCACAGCCGGTCAGATGCAGATTTCAGAACGTTGTACATCCTCCCATTAACCACTTATAAGCAATCGCTGATAAAATAAATGTATTTTTATTTCTCTGTTGTATTTTCGCATAAACGTCTTGCATTCTGCATTTCTTCACACGAAGGTTTGCCTGGGTATTTCTGACGCTCAACTGAAAATTAATTGATCAAAGATAATATTACTGAAGCAAGGCCAATGATTGTAAATGGCGCTGATGGAGTACAACGCTCAAACACACAAAGGGAAACGCACTTCTGTAGCTGAGTGTAACAACGCTGTCTCAAACGCATCCTATCAAGATGCACGACAGCTTGGTTTGGCATCACCTCTGCCCAAGACCACAAGAAATTGCAGAGAGCTGTCGATGTAGCCCAATCCATCACAAAAACAAGCATCCCCTCAAATTCCTTTCGGTGGACTTTTCTTTGAACTGTTTTAGGAAAATATGAGCGTGTCAATTTGCCAGAGCACCCTGATGACAGGAAATATATACGAGTTATTTTATAATCTGCATGGAACTTTGATGCATCGCTTATTTTAAATTGCTTAGCACAATGCTTTATAAAGTTGACAGCATATCATTTAATGCTAATGCACTGCTCCACTACCAGCGTACAGCTGCGCTCATTTTGTTGAACTCAATCAAAGACAATTTTCTCGTCAGGTATTTGTGGGAAGGTCAGCACAGAAGTTGCGGACGCCTAGTGTATATAATCTGTCAAATGAAGAGTGATACTTGAAATGCCTTTTTGTAATATATCAAGTAGCTATTTAAATGAATGCATGACTTCAACAGAAGTGCCATATTTTCCCACTGTTCATTTTCATGCCTATGTATGAACACGAGGCAACACAGTGGGGCAGCGGTAGAGTTGCCGCCTTCCAGCACCAGAGACCCGGGTTCAATCCCGGCTATGGGTGCTGTCAGTACAGAGTCTTTACGTTCTCCCCGTGACCGGGGGTTATGGGGAGAAGGCAAGAAAATGGGGTTAAGAGGGAGAGATAGATCAGCCATGATTGATTGGCGGAGTAGACTTGATGGGCCGAATTGTCTATTCTGCTCCTATCACTTATGACCTTATGAGTGCGTGGGTTTTCCCTGGGTGCTCCGGTTTTCTCCCACACCAAAGGCGTACAGGTTTGTAGGTTAATTGGCCTTGGTAAAAATTGTAATTTGCCCCTAGTGTGTAGTGTGTGCTAGTGTGCTGGGATCACTGGTCGGCGCGGACTCGGTGGGCCAAAAGCTTGTTTCCTTGCTGTCTCTTTAAAACTAAAAAGCCAAAACTAAAACGAATGTAAGACGATCAAATAATTGTAAGGTTAGAGAAGAGTGAAATTTAAACTTGAGGGTAGGAGTTGGGGGGATGTGCAAAATAGGTTAGGTTGAAATTGTACATGTGGAAAACTAAGCTGATTAAAAATCTGGATAACACCAATATTCGGACATTTTAAAGGTGACAATGTTTGTATGAATGACTGAGTATTCACTGCAAATATTCCTCGGTTCTGTCCAATATATATTTCCCAGTCACCATCACTTATAACAGATAATCGAGTCAGTTTTAGCTGCGTTATTTGCAACTCTCAGTTAGCTGAGCTCTTTGCAGTTCTCTAATGTGACCAAGCAAGACACTCAGTGGCACAAAAGCACTGCAAGTGATTTAGCTTGGTAGGATAATTACCTCTTACCAATTTAATCATGATGCCCGCAATGAGTGAGTGTGATTGTATGAGGCTGGAGGAAGTTGGAGGGAGGTTCTGGATCTGAGGGACTTATGTCAACAAGGTGCACTTGAAAACAAGGAACCTTGAATTTGAGAGACTCAAATGTCTGAAGAGTCACGACCCAAAACGCTGCCAGCTCATTTCCCTCCACAGATGCTGCCTGATCAGTTGTGTTCCTCCAGCAGTTTGTTTTTTGCTCAAGATTCCAGCATCTGTCTTAAATTTGAGACCTTGGGTTCATTGCCCATCGGTCCACCGAGTCCATGCCGACCAGCGATCCCCATACACTAGCACTATCCTACACACGAGGGACAATTTACAAATTTACAAATTTACAAAGACACTACAGCTCATTGCCTTCAGAATGATCCAAGTGTGTATATTTCATTATATTATCCTTTCGTCAAAAGAATACAATTGCTTTCCTTTGGTAGAAACATGAAGCTTTGCAACAGTCATGCAGTCATTGAACTACAGTCTGTTCCGTTCTGCACTGCCATTAGTCACACTTGATTATTGACTACTCATGCCAACGAATCATCATAAGTGGGAATTCCTTTATAAACATGGTGCCTCTTTAGTCAATTGCAATGATTATTTAGCTTCCAACACACGATAGAGACACTGTGGAACTTGCACCATAGCATTGTATGCAATTTGTTCAGGACTACAAGCAGGCCCATTGACCAAGAACTGCATTTTGTTAGCATGTAGCTATCTATTTAACTTCGAGATGGGGCGGCATGGTGGCACAGCAGTAGAGCTGCTGCCTCACAGCTCCAGAGACCCAGATTCGATCCTGACCACGGCTGCTGTCTGCATGAGTTTGTACGTTCTCCCCGTGACCGCGTGGGTTTCCCCCGGATTCTCTGGTTTCCTCCCACACTCCAAAGGCTTACAGGTTTGTAGGGTAATTGGGTTCGGTAAAAATACTAAATTGTTCCTAGTGTGTAGGATAGTGCTAGTGTATGGGGATTGCTGGTCGGCGCCAACTCGGTGGGCCGAAGGGCCTGTTTCCGCGCTATATCTTTAAACTAAACTAAACTAATGTTAGGGAAACCACAGCAGCTACAAGGGACAAGCTCTTTCATTTATGTATTCTCAGCATGGCCCGCTGAGCATTTCCAGCATTTTTTATTTTATTTAGGAGTACAGCGGATCAGATCCAAGAAGCACATTGACCTATGCTCAGCAGACCGCCTGTACGAACCTAGCTACTGTTTTCACTGATTGTAATAAATATTTTGCCGCAGGCTAGTATGCAGGTTCAGCATGTAATTAGGAAAAAAAATAACAGAATATTATTGTTTATTCCCTGGGATTTCAATAGAAAAGTAAGAAGTCCACGTTCCAATTACATGGGCTTTGGTGAGAATATCCAGAGATGGAGAATCAAGAACCAGAGGACATAGGCTTAAGGTGAGAGGAGAAAGATTTAATAGGAATCTGAGGGGCAACCTTTTCACACAGAGGGTGGGTATGTATATGGAATGAACTTTCAGAGGGGGTAGTTGAAGCAGGAACTAACAACATTTAAAGGACATTAGCAACTCTCTTCTTCAAAGAACATAGCAAAAGGCAGAGGAGGTCTCTTCCTCTCAAGGGCATAAGTTTCAGGTGCGAGGGGCAAAGTTTAAAGGAGTGCCTGAGCTGGAGGTACAGTAATGGCATTTAAAACGTTTCTAGATAAACACATGGATATGCAGGAAATGGAGGAATATATTAAGTTTAGTTTAATGTCAGGCGTACCGAGGTACAGTGAAAAGCTTGTTGTTGCACGCTATCTAGTCAGCAGAAAGACTATACATGATTACAATCGAGCATTTCTTGCAGTCTTGATGGAGCTGTTCCCAAACCATGCTGAGATGCATCCTGATAAAATGCTTTCTGCGGTATAACTGTAGACGTTGGTGAGAGTTGTTGGGGACATGTCGAACTTCCTATGTCTTCTCGAGAAGTAGAGGTTCGGAATATGGATCAGGTGCAGGCAGGGGAGATTAGTTTAATTGGACATCATGTTCATTGGCCATTGTGGACCGAAGGGCCTGTTCCTGTGCTTTACTGTTCTGTGATCCATGTTCAATGTAAAGGCTGATTGAGGTAGAGTTTTGAATATTTGTACGGCATTGATAGATAGAATCTTGATAGCAAAGATGTAAAAAATTACCGTGTGTAGACATGAACATGGAACTGGGATTAAAATCCATTCAGCTATGATTTTATTGAACGATTGAACAATTCAAAGGGTTGAGAGTCCTAATCCTGATCCTATTTGCATCTTTGTATGTAAATTCACAATCACCTTTAAAGATGATCCACATAAATTTTAGATTTTAAATGTAAATTGCTAATAACTTCAATTTGTTATCTTTTGAACTGAATTAAATGTTTGATGTAAAAAAAACAATGTAATCACTGGAGAAGAGACCCAACCTGAAACGTCACCCATCCTTTTTCGCCAAAGATGCTGCCTGACCGGCTGAGTTATTCCAGCACTTTGTATCTATCTTTGATGTAATTAGTTCCATGGTTTTGATTCTGTCACCATTCTACAAGGGTATTCGCAAGAATTTGTAGTTTACAAGAATTATCCCAGGAATGAGTAGGTTAACCTATAATGAGCGTTTGTCGGCACTGGGACTGTACTCGCTGGAGTTTAGAAGAATGAGGGACCTCATTGAAACATACAGAATAGTGAAAGGCTTGGAGAGAGTGGATGTGGAGAAGATGTTTCCACTAGTGGGAGAGTGTAGGACTGGAGGTCATAGCCTCAGAATTAAAGGACGTTCGTTTAGGAAGGAGATGAGGAGAAATTTCTTTAATCAGAGGGTGGTGAATCTGTGGAATTCTTTTCCACAGAAGGCTGTGGAGGCCAAGTCAGTGGATATTTTTAAGGCAGAGATAGATAGATTCTTGATTAGTACAGGTGTCAGAGGTTATGTGGAGAAGGCTGGAGAATAGGGTTAGGAGGGAGCGATAGATCAGCCATGATTGAATGGCAGAGTAGACTTGATGGGCCGAATGGCCTAATTCTACTCCTATTCCTTATGATCTTGTGTTTACAGAATGGCAATGATATGAATATGCCGGATGGAAAAGGATCTTCCAAAGAGAGAACAATATTATGAGGTGGAAAATTGAAAAGACATTTGGACAGGCACGTGGATAGGAAAGGTTTAGTGGGATATGGGCCAACCACAGGCAGGTGGGACTAGCGTTGATGGGCATATAGGTCAGCATGACCAAGGTGGGATGAAGGGCCTGCTGTCATACAGAGTCATACAGTTTCCATGCTGTGTGACTCTAGGACTATGACTCTAAATGGTCAGATCTAAGACTTAGACAATTGCTTTTCACGGCTTCACCTGCATGCATTATGGTATTCATTCTCGTCCCACGAGGAAAGACCCACATTCAGTCTGCCAATGTTACATTCCTCTGTTACCATTTATGAAATTCTGCCATTTTTACCAAAGAGGCTCAGAGTAGAACTGCTGCGTTGACAATCTGGGTTCAATCCTGAGCTCTGGTGCTGCAGTTGTGAAGTTTGCATATACTCCCTGTGACTGTGCGAGTTATTTACCCCATTCTCTGGTCTCCTCCCACATCTCAAAGATGTCTGAGTTGCTAGATGGATTTTTCACTGTAAATTCCTCCTTGTTTATAGGTGAGAAGGAGGATCAGGAGTGGGTTGATAGAAATGAGGAGAAGAATAGATTGCAGCGAAGATTAATTGGGGAATTGATTGTTCTGTGAGCCAGCATAAACTTGATGGGCAAAATAGCCTTCTATATAATAAGAAAAATGGAAATATGGTAAATTCAGTATACTTTTCTGAACCATATTATGGAATTTTGTGCTGACAGGTACGGGTTAATCTTCAAGCAAGTGTTGTATCCTTGGAAACAGACATTCCACTAGAGGACGGCACGGTGGCACAGCGGTAGAGTTGCTGCTTTACAGTGCCAGAGACCCGGGGTTGATCCTCACTGTGGGAGCTGCCTGTATGGAATTTGTAAATTCTCCCCATTTCTACCTGGGCTTTCCCCAGGTGCTCCGATTTCCTCCCACGCTCCAAAGACGTACGGGTTTGCAGGTAAAATGGCTTTGGTAAAAAAAAATATTGTCCCTAGTGCGTGGGATAGTGCTAATGTACGGGGATGGCAGGACGGTGCAGACTCAGTGGGCCAAAGGTATCTTGGAAATGGAAGCAGAATATTGAAACCAGCCTTTCCACTATATTTGCAACCTTTCTTCAGAATTAGAAGATGTTACAAGTGTAGCAGGGAAACACAGGCAGGGGAATGGAGGAAAGGAAACAATAAGGTCTCCGCTAGAGATGAGAGCAAGAGTATTTTTAATTTATTTATTCAACGGAGTCAAGAATCAAGACTATTAAATTGGCATAGGCACCAAAAACAGACATTGAAATTCCTACTTGCAGCATCATCATAGATCTGCAAACACAGTACTCATAGATAACATAATAAATTAAAAAGTTCAATAATTTTTTTTTAAAGTGCAAAAAACCCCTGAAGTCCCTAGTGCAAACAAGGCTGTTCGTAGTTCGTGGCTTAGTTGATGTTTGTAGCGTTCAACAACCTAATGATTGTTGGGAAGAAGCTGTTCCTGAACCCAGAGTTCACGGATTTCAGACTCCTATATCTTCTTCCCGATGAAAGAAGTGATAAAGTGATGTGGACAAGGATCAGCATTTATTATCCATAAAGAATTATCCTAAATCCAAGTAGCTTCCTGCAATATTTCAGAGGGCAGATACTAGGAGGCTGCAGAGTGACTTGGATAGATTAGGCGAGTGGGCAAATGCATGGCAGATGCAATATAATGTGGATAAATGTGAGGTTATCCACTTTGGCGGCAAGAACAGGAAAGCAGAGTATTACCTGAATGGTGACCGATTGGGAGAAGGGGAGATGCAACGTGACCTGGGTGTCATGGTGCACCAGTCATTGAAAGCAAGCATGCAGGTGCAGCAGGCAGTGAAGAAAGCGAATGGTATGTTGGCATTCATAGCAAGAGGATTTGAGTTTAGGAGCAGGGAGGTTCTGCTGCAGTTGTACAGGGCCTTGGTGAGACCGCACCTGGAGTATTGTGTGCAGTTTTGGTCTCCTAACCTGAGGAAAGACGTTCTTGCCTTAGAGGGAGTACAGAGAAGGTTCACCAGATTGATCCCTGGGATGGCGGGACTTACATATGAGGAAAGACTAGATAGACTGGGCTTGTACTCGCTGGAATTTAGAAGACTGAGGGGGGATCTTATAGAAACATATAAAATTCTTAAGGGGTTGGAGAGGCTAGATGCGGGAAGATTGTTCCCGATGTTGGGGGAGTCCAGAACCAGGGGTCACAGCTTAAGGATAAGGGGGAAGTCTTTTAGGACCGAGATGAGAAAACATTTCTTCACACAGAGAGTGGTGAGTCTGTGGAATTCTCTGCCACAGAAGGTAGTTGAGGCCAGTTCATTGGCTATATTTAAGAGGGAGTTAGATGTGGCCCTTTTTGTTAAAGGGATCAGGGGGTATGGAGAGAAGGCAGGTACAGGCTACTGAGCTGAATGATCAGCCATGATCATATTGAATGGCGGTGCAGGATCGAAGGGCCGAATGGCCTACTCCTGCACCTATTTTCTATGTTTCTATGTTTCTAACCGCATAGCAAATGCTCCTGAGTCAAGAAAAGGATGGGTCAGGTAACAAAAGCAAATGAGCTTCCTAAGCAGGGTTTTATGATGATCTAATAGTTACATCATCTTTATTACTGACACCAACATTTTATTCCAGATTTATTTCATTAATTTAAATTAGCCCTGGTGGATTTGAGCACTTGTCACTAGGCCATTAGTTGAGACCTGTGGATTACTAATTCTGCTACATAGCCACTGTGCTTCCATTCCCTTAAAAGTGACAAAAGGAATGATAATGCAAGGAAAAGGACAGGGAAAGAGCTAAATGATGCCTCTGGAGATTCTGTACTGTAAATGGCAAATCCAGCATCATTACACGTTCTTGCTGTCTGGTAAACTAGCGGCTCATTAGAGTGCCTAATCGAGATGTTGTTTCACGGAACAACCTAGAGTTTAGGTCAGTTTAGAGATACAGTGGAGAAACAGGGCCTTCAATAGACAATAGGTGCAGGAGGAGGCCATTCGGCCCTTCGAGCCAGCACCGCCATTCAATGTGATCATGGCTGATCATTCTCAATCAGTACCCCGTTCCTGCCTTCTCCCCATACCCCCTGACTCCGCTATCCTTAAGAGCTCTATCTAGCTCTCTCTTGAATGCATTCAGAGAATTGGCCTCCACTGCCTTCTGAGGCAGAGAATTCCACAGATTCACAACTCTCTGACTGAAAAAGTTTTTCCTCATCTCAGTTCTAAATGGCCTACCCCTTATTCTTAAACTGTGGCCCCTTGTTCTGGACTCCCCCAACATTGGGAACATGTTTCCTGCCTCTAACGTGTCCAACCCCTTAATAATCTTATACGTTTCGATAAGATCTCCTCTCATCCTTCTAAATTCCAGTGTATACAAGCCTAGTCGCTCCAGTCTTTCAACATAAGATAGTCCCGCCATTCCGGGAATTAACCTAGTAAACCTACGCTGCACACCCTCAATAGCAAGAATATCCTTCCTCAAATTTGGAATTCAGCCCACCGAGTCCACGCCAACCAGCAATCCCCATACACTAGCACTATCCTACACTCACACGAGGGACAGTTTACAATTTTACCAAGGTTTATTAACTGACAAGCCTTTGCAGTGCGGGAGAAAACCAGAGTTCCCGGAGAAAACCCAAGCAGGTTACAGGGAGAACGTACAAACTCCATACAGACAGCACCTGTGGTCAGGATCAAACCCGCGTCTCTGTAAGGCAGCAACTCTACCGCTGCGCCACCGTGCCACAACCAGTCAGAGACTGATGGCAAAGTGGTCAGAGGGGCATTTTGGGGGCAGAGAATGAAGGTAAAGGGATCCTTCCATCGTAAAATGGAGTGAAGGAGGAAAGTCAGAGGCTGATGAATCTGTGGAAATCAGTGCCACAGACGGCTGCGGAGGCCGTCAATGGATATTTTTAAGGTGGAGATTGATGGATTCTTGATTAGTAACGGTGTCAAGGGTTATGGGAAGAAGGTAAGAGAATGGGGTTGAGAGGGAAAGATAGATCGGCCATGATCGAATGGCGGAGTCGAGTTGATGGGCCGAATGGCCTAATTCTGCTCCCAGAACTTATGAACTTAATGACCCCACGCCAACCATTCATCACCCATACACTAGTTCCATGTTATCCCAGGGACATTTTACTGAAGGCATGCTCTCTACTTACCTGCACATTTTTGGAATGTGGGAGGGAACCAGAGGTCCCGGAGAAAACACATGCGGCCACTTCGAGAACGTGCAAACTCCTCACAGACAGCACCTGTAGTCACGATCGAACCCGGGACACTGGCACTGTGAGGCAGCAGGTCTACCGCTGCGCCACTGTGCTGCCCCATTGAGCCGTTTCAGATCATAAGCAGCACTCCCATTTCTACCAGACAACAAAAATATATATCTGTTATCATTTGTACAAATTCGAGGCCATCTTCTACATCTTATTCATTTCATTCCAACCTCTTTCTCTTGCGACCTCGTCCATTGTGTCTTTTTGAACACTTCCTCTCTCTGTTTTGTTTTTTCCTTTCCTCTCCCACTTTTTTTCTCTGCTTCTACGCTTGTTTAAACATTATTACGTCTACAAGATTTTTAATTTCCAACAAAGAATCACAGGCAAGAAAAGCTGGCTCTGTTCCCTTCTCCACAGCACTGCCTAGCCTGCTTCTTAATTATCATTTTCTGTTATGATTTCAGATTACCAGCGTCTATGAGGTTTTGTCTTCTCCGCTACATCTGTGATATTCACTTAAATAACACAACCACTTAACCTGCTGACCCAACCCGTCTGTTCATCAGGACTGTATATTATATCACACTTCACACAAACATTCTGAGACCATTGATTCCATATTCCACCAAACCCAGCAAATGGAATGGTTAGGGACGCTCCATTGCCCCTTTGTAAATGAGAAGAAATTTTTAAAAAGCTGATGATCCATCTCCATGAAGTTGGAATCCAAATACGACAGTCAGAAATAGACATAAAGTGCTGTGGTATCGCAGCGGGTCAGGCAGCATCTCTGGAGATAAAGGATGGGTGACATTTCAGGTTGGGATCCATTTTCAGTCCGAAGATTATCTTTGGTATAAACCTGCATTTGGTGTTCTTAGTTTCTACCTTTATGGCAGTCAGAATCTTTTTTCCAGGTTGGAAATGCTGAAGACTAGAGGGTGTAGTTGTAAGGTTACTGCAGCAAAGTTTAAAGGAGATGTGCAGGGCAAGTTTTTACTTTTTTTTTTACACAGACGGTAGTAGGTGCCTAGAACATAGTGCCAGGGTTGGTGAAGGAGGCAGATATGATAGTGGCATTTAAGAGATTTTCTAGGTACACACACAGATATGGTGGGACTGGAGGGATATGAATCGCATGGAGGCCATTTTCTGTGCTGCCCTGTTCTTTGTTCTGAGGTATTTATAGCTTGAGTATACATATCTTTAATCAGATCCAGCTGGAGTACTGCTATGAACAAAATGGACATAATACCTCAGAAAAATGTCATTCATAGGAGTATAAAACAAAATCATCAGAATGACGTCTGGATGTAAAGGACTAATTTATAGAAACAATAGGATTCATTTTCAAGGAGTATATGGAATTTGAATTGTACACACATGGTCGTGTATACAATTGCTCATGTGATCTGATAAAGCTGTTCGTGTAGAAGGGTCTCGACCCAAAACATCACCTATTCCTTTTCTCCAGAGATGCTGCCTGACCCAGAGTTACTGCAGCTTTTTGTGTCTGTCTTCGGTTTAAACAGTTCCTCCCTACACAAAGGTGTTTATGCTGATAGAGTCAATAAGGTAGATGTGGAGAAACAAAGCTTCTCTCCAACTTCCAGAACACCATGCGGAAACCAACATCACACTGCAAATTCTAATGATCAGCTGTTCTGGTGGATACATCTTCAATAATCTTTCAAAAGAGATCTGGATGGATACTTAAAGGACAAGTAATTGGCCTTCAAGTAACTCCTATATTCCCTCCCTCCCCATTCCTGCCCCACCCAAGTTGCACCAGATTTTCGTTCTCACCCAGCAAACAGCTAACAATGGTCTGTTTCCTTTATCATCGTTACTTTTTGCATATCTTTCATTCATTTGTTCTGTATCTCTCTACATCACCGTCCATATCTCTCATTTCCCTGTCTCCGACTCAGTCTGATGAAGGGTCTCGACCCGAAAGGTCACCCTTTCCTTCTCTCCGGAGATGCAGCTTGTTCCACTGAGTTACTCCAGCTTTTTGTGTCTATTTTGGTTTAAACCAGCATCTGCAGTTCCTTCTTGCACAAGGTCTGATTAAAGATAGTCTGAGGGTCTCCAATGAGGTAGATGATAACTCAGGACTGCTCTCTAGTTGGTGACAGGCCAGTTCAGTTGCCTGATGACAAGCTGGGAACAAACTGTCCCTGAATCTGGAGGTGTGCTTTTTCACACTTCTGTACCTCTTGCCTGATGGGAGAGGGGAGAAGAGGGAGTGACCGGGTGAGACTCATTATGCTGGCGGCCTTGCCCAGGAAGTGTGAAGTACAGATGGAGTCAATGGAAGGGTTGGTTTGTGTGATGGTCTGTGCTGCGTCCACTCTCTGTAAGTAAGATGAGGCTGGGATTCGGAAGGGTACTAGCCCAAAACATTGCAATCCATGTCTTCCAATGATGCTGCCTGGCCCATTGAACATAGAAGAATACAGCGCACAACCAGAACTTTTGACTCCCAACGTCTGTGCTTAAATAATGCCCAAATAAATGAATCTCATCCACCTACACACGATCTATATCCCCCATTTCCAGCATCTCCACGTGCCTATCTAAAAGCCTCTTAAACATCACTATTGTGTCTGCCTCCACCAGTGGAGTCCAATCACTCGCCACCTTCTGAGTTCCTGCAGCACTTTGCGCTCAATGCTCGGATTCAGACCCATCTTCCATGCCCTGAAGAATCTTACCCTTAACTGATAATGACACTAATCACTAAATACCATGGGACAGATTGTAAATGTGGAAACAAGGAACTATGGATGTTGGTTTACAAAAATGAAGCCAAAGTGCATCCCTGGAGAACATAGATAGGTGACATCTCGAGTGGGGACCCTTCTTCAGACCGATTGTGGGGCAGGGGGTGGGGAAGAAAGCAAGAAGAGAGGAGCAGCAGGACAAAGCATGACAGGTAGTAGGAGAACACAGGTGAGGAGGGGGGGGGGGGCTTGGTAAGCAAATGGTTGAACAAAGGCCAGAGATACAAACAAATGTGTGAAACAAATGGATGAGGATTTGAAAATTGTGAAGCCAGAAGAAGGAATGTAGGTGGAGAGGGAGGGGTGAAGTAGGTGTAAGTCTAGGCGGGGGGGGGGGGGGGGGGCGGGGGGGGAGAAAGGGGGTTTGGGGGGGGGGGGGGAGGAGAGGATTTCTAGAGTTTATCTAAAATTGGAGAATTCAATGTTCATATCATTGGGTTCTAAGCTCCCCCAAGTGGAACACGAGGTGCTGTTCCTCCAGTTTGAATGTGCCTTCACTTTGGCAATGGAGGAGGCCCAGGACAGAAAGGTCAGTGTCGGAATGGGAAGGGGAGTTAAAATGGTCAGCTACTGGGAGATCCAGTCGGCCTTGGTCGACTGAGCGCAAGTGCTCAGCAAAACAATCGCCGAGTCTATGCTTGGTCTCGCCGGATGCAGCAGGTGAGGTTTGAAGAGGTGCACGTGAACCTCTGTCTCACCTGGAAGGATTGCTGGGGATCCCTGAATGGAGGTGATGGAGGAGGTACAGCGAAAGGTGTTACATCTCCTGCGATTGCAAGTTCAGCAAATGCACCGTCTCTTGAAGATTCATCCCATTCCACATACTGCCTCTGTATTGGGAATAAATCTCAGTTTCTTCGATGTTTGTGTTAAAACCTGTTCCCCCGTCTATCCACACCCACCAATTCAGCATCCCCATCTCTACCAATAGTCTTTTACCCAGAATAGGGGAGTCAAAAACAAGAGGATATAGTTTTAACATGAGAGGGGAAAGAATTAATAGGAACCTGAGGGACAACCTTTTCATAGAGGGTGGTGGATATATGGAATGAGTAACCCAAGCTAGTTGTGGCAGGTACTATAACAACAAATAGAAGGTATTTGGACGGGGAGAAGGACAGGAAAGAATTTGAGGGATAAATGGGCCAGATGCAGGCAGATAGGGCATCTTGGTTAGCATAGGCAAGTTAAGCTAAAGGGCAGGTTTCCATGCTGTATGACTAAATCTGATCTTCAATTCCTATGTCATTAATATTTATAAATGCCACTAACATGCCTCAGGCATCAGGTTTTCCTCTATAATAAGGAATAGTGTGACTGAAAAGTACAAACGTTATCAATAATAAACCATGTTCCTTTGTATTAGTGCAGGTCCATGGAAGTTTTGCGAGAAAATTCAGCACATTTGAATCAATGCAGGGCAGAAATTTTCACTTATAAGTTTGGGGAAGTCAGATACAGTAGAAACGATTATGACATAATGTAACTGAAGATCAAAATCTACTTAATTTTGTGGTGTTATGTTGCATTGTTAATACACTTCCTCATTCATGTGTTCGTGCATCCCAGAAGAATAGAGATTTATAGGCTCTGTCAGATATCAGTCAGTTTTCAGACTTTTCAGACTTTCTCAGCTTTATAGACAATAGACAGACAATAGACAATAGGTGCAGGAGTAGGCCAGTCAGCCCTTCGAGCCAGCACCACCATTCAATGTGATCATGGCTGATCATTCTCAATCAGTACCCCGTTCCTGCCTTCTCCCCATACCCCCTGATGTGCATCTGGTATAAATTATTTTTAATTTTACAGTGGCTGGTTTGCAGTATTGTAAAGATTGCCAAAGAAACTTTAAATTTCGCACAATTTTAATTTAGCTATAAGTATTAAGGTAAATAATATGAATCCATTTGTTCATTTACTCAACATAAGCTACTTACGATTTCACTTCTGAAAGAAACGCCATGGACAACTACCTGAAATTGATATCTAATATATTAGCGCTGAAGGTTATAATATCATTTTAAAACCTGAAGTGAAACTTTGAGCAGGGCTACAGATATATTTTACACAAGTGACATTTTACAGGTGTTCACTCTGTTATTCTGTGGCTGGCTATGATATTTATTAAGAAAGGATACATTTTAGACTCCCAAGTGTAATATTTCAAGCAGACTACTGATTAGTGGCAACAACAGAATGCAGGTTTCTAGTTGAGAAACATTGGTTGGCAGAAACATTGTTTATGCATCTGTGTCAAGGGCAGACCAACTCACATCTGTGACACTTTGGCCAGCACTAGCTGTCCAGCAACTTGGAATGGAATACTTTACAATACAATACAATACAATATATATTTATTGTCATTGTACAGGGGTACAACGAGATTGGGAATGCGCCTCCTATACGATGCAATAATTGAATTAGCTAGTTAGTATTAATTTAAACAACAACAACCCAACGAAACAAATTGTAACAGTTTTAAGACAGAACAAAGTGCAAGTAGATCTGTGCTGGATCACTGTGCGATGTGACCATCCGGCTCAGCAGGACCGGTTTCAACGTGACAAGGCACAGTGAAATTCTTGCATAGCCAAGGAATGCAAATGGTCGCCACATACAGCGCTGACAAAGTTACAAAGTACCCCCGCCGGCTCCTCCATTGTTCTCCCCCCCTCCACCTCCCCCGCTCCGGGTCCTCCATTGTTCTCCCCTCCTCCCCTCCACCTCTCCTGCTCCGGGTCCTCCATTGTTCTCCCCCCCTCCCCTCCACCTCTCCCACGCCGGGTCCTCCATTGTTCTCCCCCCCCCCCTCCCCTCCACCTCCCCCCGCTCCGGGTCCTCCATTGTTCTCCCCTCCTCCCCTCCACCTCTCCTGCTCCGGGTCCTCCATTGTTCTCCACCTCTCCCACGCCGGGTCCTCCATTGTTCTCCCCCCCCCCCCTCCCCTCCACCTCCCCCCGCTCTGGGTCCTCCATTGTTCTCCCTCCCTCCCCTCCACCTCTCCCACCCTGGCTCCTCCATTGTTCTCCCCCCCCTCTCCTGCTCCGGGTCCTCCATTGTTCTCCCCCCCTCCCCTCCACCTCTCCTGCTCCGGGTCCTCCATTGTTCTCCCTCCCTCCCTTCCACCTCCCTCGCTCCGGGTCCTCCATTGTTCTCCCCTCCCCGCCCCCCGCCGGTAATCTCCCCACGCCAGGTCGTCCACTGTTCATTGTTCTTCCCCCTCCCCCATTCCGGGTCCCCCTTTGTTCTCCCCCCCCTCACGGTAGTTCCCCCTGCCCTCATCGACCGCCGACCGGGGGTCAACTCGTGAGGCTTCGCCGCCGCTGCCGAGGCTCCACTGCCACCGCCGAGGATGGTATAAACCAGCATCTGCAGTACCTTCCTACACATCTTATCTGTGACATATTTATCAGCCCCTGGCATATTGTTGTGCCTAATTGGAGCTGGTTTCTAACCGATGGCCAGAATTTTGGCGACTGTTAATGAACAGCTTGTTCCCACATACCAAAGGAAGTGCAGGGTTGTAGGTTTCTGCAAATTACCCCTTGTGTGTAGAGAGTGGATGAGAAAGTGGGATAACATAAAACTAGTGTGAATGGGATATCAACGGTCAGGGTGGACTTGAATGACCATGGTGCCTGTTTCCATGCTGCACCTCAGTAAAAAAAATGCTATGTAAGTATTTCAATTAAAACTATTGAGATACTGAGGAACTTCAGCATGAAAAGACCTACCTCTGTGTTCCCCAACCATGTACTCATCTCCCTCTCCTTAGGTTTCCTTCCATCTTGGTGAATAACTAACATTTGCTAAGCCACTCTCCTTTAAACTGTGTCCCTCTCATCTTAAGGCTATGGCCTCTAGTCTTTGACATTGCCACCCTGGATAAAGGGCTTTGACTATCTTTCCTATCCATGGCTCTTATAAATTTATATACTTCTATCCGGTCGCCTCTCAGCCTCTGATGCTACAAGTTTGTACAACCTCTTCTGACAATTTGTACCCTCTAATCCAGGCAACAGTCTGGTAAATCTCTCCAAAGCCTCCTTTCACATCCTTCCTGTAATGGGGTGACCAGATACATTAAAATTAGAGCATATGAAAGAAAAACGAGGAAGAAGATAGATATAGATTGAGCAGGTGTTTTTCCAAAGAATATTCAAATGTAGTTATATTTTATGCATTTATTTTTATATAGAGTAATTATTGTGACAATGCTATCAATGCCACAAAAGCAAAACTTTGCCAGCTGTTCATATCATTATATTTTGCAATCATCAGTTTAAAGATGTTTTTCTGGGCGCTGATTTGATTCCCTCTTCTTAATAATGTAACCAAATTTCAAAATATTACATTTTCTCACTGACTAATTTAAACCAGTTTTGACCAACTTTGGCTCACAAAGATAATGACAAATGCTGGAAACACTTGGCATGTCAGGCAGCTTCTGAAGAGGCAGGGAAAATGTTAGTGTTTCAAGCTGATGACACATCATAAAAACTGGGGAAATGAGGAAAAACTGTTTCCAGAACCTGCAGGTTTCTGTTTTCCATGTGGCTAATGGATACTGAATATAGACATGCATTTGGCAATGTTCAGAGTTTACAGAAAACTCATTGCATCCAACATTACTACAGTGGTCTATTGCAAAGCTTCCAGCTCCATCGGCCTGACATCAAAGGATGGCACTCAAGCAGCAATGATCGCACTTCTGTTCACAGTATCACTTTATTCTTTCTTAAGTAAAAATAAAAATTGTTAAAGCTTTTGGTGTGGCTGCAGTGAGACACAATGATAACAAAAGTGATACTATAATTATGTACAACCAGACAACGTAGTTATGTAGACAAATACAAAACCACTTTTCATAAAGATAATGGTTTTGAAATGATGTGGCAAGCGCTTAATGCCTTTAGCTGAAACTACTCTCTTCTGTTGCAATGAAGGCTCGATAAATGGGCGAACTGATCTGCTAACATGATGGAAGAGAGTTTCAAACAATAGTGTTTATCGTTCGTACACAATTACTTGACCTCAAATTAAACAGCTTCAGTATAGACTCCGTTACGAATTTGGCCAAATGACTGACACAAACCTTTTGGTCAAACGTTTTTTGAGTGAGAGGACCACAATTTGCTTTTGGTCAAACGTTTTTTGAGTGAGAGGACCACAATGATTCAAAAGAATCAAGGCTTCAATTTGTATATCTCGATGCATGGAAGCTGTTTTTCCACAAAGGTATTTTAATTTAACACCTTTTCTCCAAAGTTGCATAAATTAAGTGGGAAAATGATCGGAATTTTAAGGCATAGAAGGTAAAGTAGGTATATTTTTGTTATCAAGGGCTAGATTTATATTAGACCGCATGCATAATACAGTGTTTATTGCATAGAGACAAGATAATCATTTCAACAAGTTCTGGTTTGTGTTTATGTTTCATTCGAGCCTTCTTACATTCTTATTCATCTTAGCTCAAGAACTTATTTTTCTGTTCCTTTGTATCTCAAGTATCTAGCTTGCCTTAACATCTATCTACCTTACTCAATTCAACTATTCCTCATGGTACAAAATTCCACATTCCAAACCTCCCTGGATAAAGATATTACTTCTGAATTCCTAATTCAACTTATTCATGGCCATCATATATTTATACCTCCCAATTCTGATCTTCAACGTAAGATGAAACAATTTCATTCTCTCAAAGGCTTCCAACCCCACCACCCTTCAGTTTCTTTTCTTTGTAGAAAGAGTCCCAGCCTGTTCATTTTTTCTGATCAAACAAGCCTCTTTTTAACCTAGTAACTTTTTTTGTACTTTCTCCAATGCTTCTATGTTCTCTTTTCTACAATGTGGAGGTTGTATTTCTCTATGCAATGCCTAGAGAATGCCTTGTTGTTGGGGCAAAAGATAAGTTCAGATCTTATTTTAATAACCAAAGGAGGTCAGCATGAAATGGATCCAGATTTTTTCCTCCAAATTACCCATTCACCACAGTCATAGAGCAATACAGCTTGGAAACAGGCCCGCACAGAGTGATACAGTGTGGAAACAGGCCCTCATAGAGTGATACAGTGTGGAAACAGGCCCTCATAGAGTGATACAGTGTGGAAACAGGCCCTCATAGAGTGATACAGTGTGGAAACAGGCCCTCATAGAGTGATACAGCGTGGAAACAGGCCCTCATAGAGTGATACAGCGTGGAAACAGGCCCAACTTGCCCACACCGGCCAACATGTCCCAGCTACACTAGTCCCACCTTGCCTGTGTTTGGCCCAATTCCCTCCAAACTTGCCTTATCCATGTACCTGTCTAACAATTTCTTAAACGTTGGGATAGTCCCTGCCTCAACTACCTCCTCTGGCAGCT
Organism: Rhinoraja longicauda; assembly: GCF_053455715.1. Lineage (NCBI taxonomy): Eukaryota > Metazoa > Chordata > Chondrichthyes > Rajiformes > Arhynchobatidae > Rhinoraja > Rhinoraja longicauda. The sequence goes on from NC_135969.1 coordinate 11,939,946, forward strand.
CGTTCCATACACCCACCACCCTTTGTGTGAAAAACATTACCCCTCAGATTCCTTTAAAATCTTTCCCCCTTCACCTTAAACCTATATCCTCTGGTTCTCGGTTACCCTACTCTGGGCAAGAGACTCCGTGCATCTACCCGATCTATTCCTCTCAACGTCACCCATTCCTTCTCTCCCGAGATGCTGCCTGACCTGCTGAGTTACTCCAGCATTTTGTGAATAAATACCTATGATTTGTACCAGCATCTGCAGTTATCTTCTTATACTATATGTACTCCCAGCCCCATAGGTTTCCATTCCTCTTCTTTCGTATGTCAACTACAACAATCAAAAGTGGCAATTGGTGCTCCAGAGTACCGTAGTTGACGCTTTGCTGCAGATGTTGCCAGTTCCGTCCAACTACCCAGGGTGGACAACGAGGACAGCTCCCCCACCCCAGGGCAGCTCCCCCACCCCAGGTTTCCATTGTCTGGTTTCCACAATAATGCGCAGGGACAACACCGCGAAAGGAAAGGTGGAGGTTGCTTTGAATTCCAGACCATTTAATCTGTTCTGACAAATTCTTCGCGTGAAATGTCAACCCATCAAATGATTTACCTGCGGCAAAACTTCGCGAATATTTCCCCTGCCTGGAATAGCGGGACGCAAGCCCCCAATCCGCAATATTCCCACCAGGGGATATGTGATTTAAAGCTCAAAACGACCCCGAGAGCCGGTACTCTGGCCTCGGTAAGCCTCTTATTTCGTGAGCTAAAATTAACGCTGTGCAATATGAAAAGAGGATTTAGTAGTCATGTAACAGCATTAGGTTTAAACTGGCTACACGGATTCAATAATGGAGACGCTCTTTCCCTTCCTAAGAATATAAAGGATAGAAAGACTTGCTATTTGCAAGCAGCGGCTCAGATTAATACAATAAGCTCGGCATCATTTGGGTCCCTTCGTCCCACTTTACCAACACGCTCAATCCATCATGTTGTAATAATAACTATACTGGGTAATAGAGGAACTCGGATTACCCGAGGAGAGGAGGGGGTGGGAGAAATAAACATGCCATCCGACTGTGTTGTATCCCACAGTCGATCTTCCTCAAGGCAACGAGACCCAACTGTTGGCATTCAAGCCTGATAGCATCGCCTATCGCTCATTCCACATTCTGCCAACACCGCTGGCTTCAATCACTCCCTTCAGTAACATATTTGAACAAGAAGAGACCCAGCCACAAAAACAAATATACGTCTCCCGTGCCAGCTTCGGCAGCCCTTTTATTAGTAGTCTGTTTCCATCTTGCTGGTCAATTAACTATTCGCGGACCACGGCGAGTTCACTTTGATCGGATCAACTAATTCAAGGGATGACATGGCATCGGGGATATGAGCCCAATTTTCCGTTGGAAACCCCTATCGCTACCTGCTACCGGTAATCTAGACCTCGCCTCGATTATTCCTAGCCATCATAGGACCACATTGAGGAATACTACATACAGCACTGATTAGCATTCAGCGCCGTGCAGTCAGTCGGTGGGTTTGATGTGATGTGAAGGTATATCGTACACACAGCGACGTTCAGCGCCCGGCTGGGTGAATATTATTCCACCCAGATCTCCAAAGAAGGTTCAGAACCTTAGGATCCATCACATTAACTTGGGATTGCATTCCAGTCACTCGCGACTGAAGCTCGGGAATTAGTCAGTGTGAACATCCTGCATTCCATCGCCACCTTTAATCATTGCACGGCATGTTATATAACGAACCACATGCCCCCACAAGATCACCTCGATTAATAACAGTGAGTGGGGCAAGATAGGGTGTTAGGTGGGTGTTAGTGGGACGGTGTAATCCGCTGCCATGGGCTTTGACAGCAGGTACCTGATGCTGGCAGGCGATCAGAGGGATGCCAAGGCGTTGGAGTTTTATGCTTCCCCACCTGTCTCTCGCCTTCACGGCTCCCGTGGGATTATACATCCCCACATGCAGTATTAACACGGCATAGACACACACACACACACACACATATATATAGATATTGTAAAGGGCGCGTAAACACACACACACACACACACTGGCATCGGCCAGCCAACCCTACCTGCCAGAAGCTGCATCCAGGCGCAGATCTTGTAGACAGTGGCCGTGTTACAGAAGAAGAACAGAGTGAAGCAAGAGATGCAGCCGAGAATCAGCACCATGGAGAGCAGCACGAAGAACGACGCCGCCTTGAAGGCACTCGACGGGATGCTGGAGAAGTCAGAGAAGGTTCCCTGGCAGATTAGATCCCGGCTGTTTAAACCAGTGCCGACGCAGTAATGGAAAAGGCCGAAGTAGCCGGCGTAGGGCGTGTTGACACTGTCTCCGATCCAGTAAGGCTGGATGAACACCACCACGTTAATGATCGCGAAGCAAATGGTGAAGATGGCCCACAGCACGCCGATGGCTCTGGAGTTACGCATGTAATTGTCATGGTAGATTTTGGAGGCTTCCTGTGAAGGCAACATCTTTCCTCCTCTCCCCTCGACACCAATGCAAGACCCACTCTTTGCATAAAGCCCAGTGAACCCAGGGCGTTAAAGACCCTGCGTGTGAGAGCTGTCCATCCTCCAGGCGCTCTCTATCTCTCCCTCTCTCTCTCTCTCCCTCTCTCTCTCCCTCTCTCTCTCTCTATCTCTCTCTCTATCTCTCTCCCTCTCTCCCCCTCTCCTCCTCCTCCCTCTCCCCGGCTCTGGCTGCGCGCTCCCGACACGCTGGCTGCTTGGCCAGTGCGCGTCACCGAGGCAATGCAATGCAGCCTTATTGGGAATATTTCCCAGCAGTCAGCACGACCAGGATCCTAAATGAGATTGAAGTGAACCAGTTCTTGATAAAGCTGAGACCTTTTGCAATGAACCACTGTCGTGATTTGTCAATTGTGATTTAACTATATGTTCACTGTCTTGCCCAAAGGCCAAGGCAGGTCCGCACAGAATTCACTGAAGATACGTTTAGAAGTGTGTTAATCTTTGCAAAAGCTCCGAGTCAATGCAACATATGTCCTTGGAATATATAATATCTACATCTATATACTAAAACTCTCTGTTTGTTTCTGAACTGCAGCCAAAACGGTACACGATAGCGTGACAATTTTAGGCCCACCTTACTCACCGTCGTCCCTTTGGTGCTAATGGAAGAAGTTTCATTGAAATCGATGTTATATTTTAAAAGTTATTCATATTTTAAAGTTTAAATCTAGCTTCTAGGGAAGGAGGGAGGGATGGAGGGGAGAGTAGGGAGGATAAGGGGAGTTGAGGGGGATGGAGTGGGGGGGGGTGTAAGGTAGGGATGGGGGGTGGGGGAGGGGTAGGGGGGGAAGAAGGAGGGGGGGAGGAGGGGGGAGGGGAAAGGAGAGGGTGCTGCACCAATGCAGGAAAGTTTGGGCCCAATGGGTCCACTTGGTCTAGTATACATATATATGTGTGTATATGTGACTTTACTATATATAATGGGTGTGTGCATATTCTGTATATATACACTATACACAGGCACGCACACACACACACATATATATATATACTCTATGGTATCTCTAAAGCAAAATAAAGTGATGTCACACACATATATATGTGTGACTTTACTTTAGAGATACAATGCAGAAATAGGCCCTTCGGCCCATCGAGTCCTCGCCAACCATTGATCACTCCCTACACTAGCATTATCACGAGGGACAATTATACAATTTTATTGAAGCCAATTAATCTACAAACTTGCACGTCTTTAGAGTGTGGGAGGAAACCGGAGCACCCGGAGAAAACCCATGCGGTCACAGAGAGTACATACAAACTCGGTACAGACATCACCCACAGTCAGGATCGAACTTGCGTCTCTGGCACTGTAAAGCAATAACTCTACCGCTGCGCTATTGTGCCATCGTGTATGTGTATTATTTTCCCTGGTGACTTGGGAAATACATTAACTGCTCCAATTATATTTTCCTTCTTAAAATGTTCCCAGTTCAGTGCTGCAGCTGGTAGAGCTGCTGCCCACAGCACCAGAAACCCTTAGGTTCAATCCTGAACTCAGGTGCTGACTCTGGGGAGTTTGCATGTTCTCTCTGTGACCACATAGGTTTCCTCCGGGTGTCCCAAAGACGTGCAGGTTGTTGGATAAGCCACTGTGAATTGCCCCTAGTGTGTCGGGAGTGTATGCAAAAGTGGGATAACATAGAACTGGTGTGAATGGGCGATCGATGGTCGGCACGGACTCAATGGGCCGAAGGGCCTGTTTCCATGCAGTAACTTTCAATCGATCATTTGATCAATCAATCAATCAATCAATCAATCAATCAATCAATCAATCAATCAATCAATCAATCAATCAATCAAATCAATCAATTGGGGAAGAAAAGATATAAGGAATTGCATAACTACCAATCCAAGAAATGTACAAGTATGAATATGAGAGGATTTTAAAATGCTAAATGGAGAGACAGAGAGATTTATGTTCCTGTTATTTCCTGATTTAGTGTGATCATTGCAGAATCCATCACTATCTTTACAGCTGTCATTGAGAAGAAACTCATCTGGAACAGGGATATTCATGCCATATTTAGCAGAGAAGGTCAAACACTGGGTGTACTGTAGTGAACGGCTTAATTGCTGACTGATCCAATGTTTGATACTCACTAATACTCACTAATATTCCTGGACACACGCACCATCATATGCTGCTGTCGCCCGTATCATGGCGATGAATGCAACACAGTGAAAGGTGGTGTGGGGGATGTATTAGGAGCAAAATAGAAGGAGCATTGGAATATTTTTACAGAATTAAATACCACAGTGAGAAAAATTGAAAGAAAATAATTTGAGGTGAAGGAAATTGCAGATAAGGGAAGGATTATCATTGGTATTAGTATCGGTATAGATATCGGTATTGATTTATTGTCATGCGTACCGAGACACAGTGAGAAACTTTGTATTGTGTGCTATCCAGGTAAATTTTCCATACATGATTACAAACAAGCCATACATGAACATGAACATAACTGGTAGTGCAAAAAGAGAAAGGAGTGTACAAAATATAGTGCCACGTCAAAGAGAAAGTAATTACAATTTTGTACCAAAGCCAAATTAACCTACAATCTTTGGTATGTGGGAGGAAACTGGAGCACCGTGGGAAAACCCACGCAGGGCATGGGGAGAATGTACAAACTACGTACAGACACCACCTGTAGCCAGGATCTAGCGCTATAAGGTAGCAACTCTGTGCCTCTGTGCCACCCTCAAATGTTCAACCTCTCCCTTGTTTTCTTATTTCACAGTCTTGTATAATTTATGTATAATTCATATTTTGGGTGTTGTGTGAATCTAAGTGCCTGTGATGCTGTTCCAAGCAGGGTTTTCATTGTACCTGTACCTCACCAAACTTGTGCATATGACAATAAACTCAAAGTGAAGTGTCTTTAATTGCAGAGAGCTGGCGGTTTAGTTTAGTTTAGAGGTACAGAATTGAAACATGATCCTTCAGCCCACTAAGTCAACACCAACCAATGATCACCCATGAACACTAGTCCTATGTTGTCTAGGAGTAATTGTGTCACCTAGACGACCTTGGTCTTCCATTCCCTATGCGCTAAGGGCAATATACAGAGACCAATTAACCTACAAACCCGTAGGTTTCTCATCCATTCCCTATATGCTAAGGGCAATTTACAGAGGCCAATTAACGTACAAACCCGTACAACTTTGGGATTTGGGAGGAAACCGGAGCACCCATAGGCAACCTACATGGTGACACGAAAAACATGTAAACTCCACAGAGGCAGCATCCAAGGTCAGGATCGAACCAGGGTCTCTGGCGCTGTGAGGCAGTAGCTCTACCAGCTGCGCCATTGTGCCGCCCCATTGTGGAGAATGCCTTTGATAGGGGAAGACCAAGGTTGTCTAGGTGACACAATTACTCCTGGCGCTGCTTAAGAGAGAGAAAGAGATGAATGCTGGTGAATCAGAGTTGATCTGTCTCGGAGTATAAAGAGAGAAGCATGAATAAAGACTGCATGAGAACAGATAGGTTCAGAGATTTGTAATCAGTTATGATGGTTTGATTTTGGCGAATAAAATGTCAGGTCACCATCAAAGGCCAAAAGAAATTAGTGTTGAATATTAGCGGGATATAGGCCAAATGTGGGCTCGTGGGACTGGCTTAGATGGGGTATCTTGGTCAGCATGGACGAGCTGGGCCAAAGGGCCTGTTTCTGTGCGTGTGACTCGAGGGCTCTATATCACAGTTGCAGAAAAGATGAAATTAAAAACGCTGCAAGAAGTGCTCAGCTGATGTAGTAGGATCCGTGGAAAGAGAAAAACGGAGTGAACATTACGGGTGGATGGCTCTCCGGCAGAGTTGGTCAGTTCTAGCACAACGAGGATCAGCTGAGGTTATGCAACACCCTCTCCCACTGCCCCCCCTCAGTGATTCCTACTGCTCTCCGGCTCCACACGAGCAAAGACCCAACCAATCTCCCTCTACTAACACTCTCCTCCACCCAGCACGCCTTTCCAAGTGAACAATGGACCTACTGAGGTCATTTTTGGCTGGCACTGATTGGTCGCCTCCAGCTCTTCAACCTCCCCCCCGCACCCCCACCTCTACCCCATCCCCGACCCGACCCGAAACGTCACCCATCCTTTTTCTGCAGGAATGCTGCCTGACTTGCTGAGTTACTCCAGCACTTTATCTTTGTTGAATTCAAAGTTGAGCCCCAAGAGCTGCAACTTGCCTAGATGGGGGGCTTGAGCTGCTGTTGTTAAAGCTTATTTTGGACTTCACAGAGACAGTGCAGGTGGCAAGAGACAAGGAGACTGAAAAGATGACGTTAAAACACTTGCTAAACTGGGTAGGAACATTCAATGAGTTGAAAGCTGTAATATTTTAATACCACTCGCGTGCACTGCACATCACCTGTCGAGCCGGCTCTGATGTCTCTGATGAAAGTTTTATAAATCCAATACATTTAGATAGTCCTGGATTTGTTCAGTCCTTAAGGGAAATTCTTTTGCTGTTTGTGAAGACAAAAAAAACAAAACTCTGCTTCAAGAGATCCAGTTCTGGAACTAGCTGTCAATGTTTCTGCAACTTAGTTTTAGTTTCTACAGCGCAGAAACAGGCCCTTTGGCCCACCGATTCCGCGCCGACCAGCGATCCCCGTATTTCAGGACTGTCCTACACTCTAGGCACAATTTACAATTTTTCTGAAGCCCATTAACCAACAAATCTGTACGTCTTTGGAGTGTGGGAGGAAACTGGAGCTCCTGGAGAAAAGCCACATGGTCACAGGGAGAAAATACAGACCATGTTCAGACAAACAATGTACAGACCCATAGTCAGGACCTGGTTGTCTGGCGCCGTCAGACAGAAACTCTACCGCTGCGCCACCGTGCCGATCCTATAGGGATATGAAGAGATATGAAGAGACCTTGAAGAGATAATCACATAATATTGCCAGGGGAAGAGTAAAGTATTATTTAGATTTAGATTTTTAGATTTAGAGATACAGCGCGGAAACAGGCCCTTCGGACCACCAGGTCCGCGCCGCCCAGCGATCCCCGCACACTAACACTATCCTACACCCACTAGGGACAATTTTTACATTTGCCCAGCCAATTAACCTACATACCTGTACGTCTTTGGAGTGTGGGAGGAAACCGAAGATCTCGGAGAAAACCCACGCAGGTCACAAGGAGAACGTACAAACTCCGTACAGACGGCGCCCGTAGTCAGGATCGAACCTGAGTCTCAGGCGCTGCATTCGCTGTCAGGCAGCAACTCTACCGCTGCGCTACCGTGCCGCCTAAACTTTAGTTAATTTAGTTTCGAGAAGCAGCATGGAAATAGGCCCTTCGACCCACCAAATCCCCGCTGACTAGCGATTATCCGGTCACGCTAATTCTACATTATCCCACTTTCTCGTCCGCTCCCGACAGATCAGAGGCCCATTAACCTACAAAACACGTCTTTAGGATGTGGAAGGAAACCTGATCACCCGGAGGAAACCCATGCGGTCACAGGGGGAACATGCAAATTTCACGCAGACAATTCCTGTAGTCAGGCTCGAACCCCGTGCACTACCATCTGCACCACTGTGCCGCCCTAGAAAGATTCTAATTGAATCGTGCATCTGAGAATAGAGATGCTTTAATAGCTCTGGTGCATATTTAAAATATTTACAGAGATCATTTTGAGCTGAAGATAATAAAGTGACAATGGATGCTAGAACAGGTCCGAACAGGTCCACGGATGATGCGGTCTCCCAGGTTCTACACACCGCTCTCTCTCATCTGGACAGCCAGGGGGGCTATGTGAGGATGCTGTTCATTGACTTTAGTTCAGCATTCAACACAATAGTCCCCAGCAGACTGGTTGAGAAGCTGCTGGAACTGGGGCTTAGCACCCATCTGTGTGCCTGGGTCCTGGACTTTCTCACTGCCAGGCCCCAAGTGGCCAGGATGGGGGAACACACATCTAGCTCCCTCACCCTGAACATAGGATCCCCCCCAGGGCTGCGTCCTTAGCCCCCTACTGTACTCCCTGTACACACATGACTGTGGGGCCAGGTTCAGCTCAAACTCCATCATCAAGTTTGCTGATGACACTGACTGTGGTGGTGGGCCGGATCTCCAACAACGATGAGAAGGCCTACCGGGAGGAGGTGGCTGATCTGGCACTCTGGTGTCAGGACAATAGCCTCCTCTTGTATGTCACTAAAACAAAGGAGCTGATTGTGGACTTCAGAAGGGCTAAACATCCAAGGACGTACACGCCACTGGAGATAAATGGGCAGTTTTAAATACTTGGGAGTCCGCATCAAAGAGGATCTGACGTGGGCAACGCACATTGCCGCACTGGTGGGTAAGGCTAAGCAGCGCCTTTACCACCTTAGACAACTGAGGAAATTCAGAGTGTCTCTGAGGATCCTTCATTGCTTCTACTCTGGGGCTGTAGAGAGCATCCTGTCCGGCAACATTACAGTCTGGTTTTGGAACAGCTCTGCCCAGGACAGGATGGCCCTGCAGAGAGTAGTGCATTCGGCAGAACGCACCATGGGAACTACACTCGTCCCCCTGCAGGACCTATACATCAGGAGGTGCAGATCCAGAGCAAGCAAGATCATGAGGGACCCCTGCCACCCCAGTAACGGACTGTTCCAGATGCTACGATCAGGCAAACGCCTCCGCTGTCACGCTGTGAAAACGGAAAGGATGAGACGGAGCTTCTTCCCACAGGCCATCAGGACTGTCAACTTTTATAACCCCAGAGACTAAATTTTTGTCGACACTAATAGTAACTTATTAACTTATTTATATGCTGTAACTGTAATTTTTTTTTGTGCACAACCCGCAGGCATTGCCACTTTCATTTCACTGCACATCGTGTATGTGTATGTGACAAATAAATTTGACTTGACTTGAATATTAAACATGTCTGGAATGTGCTGCACAAAAGATATCTTACCCTTTCATCTGATAATTTGTGCACATGTGGGATCATCATGTAATAAGGCTTTCCAAAACCATTTTGATGCGCACAAACCAACATTATAAATTGTAGCTCATTATTTTGGATGGAGTTTCCTTCAGTATTATTGGAGAACTAAAAGCATTCTTTAGAGCAAAAAAAATTACTATTTTCATGCATATGTCTTTGAATTGGGTCATAGCTTTAGTGCATAAAATGACAGGGTTTCTTTAAAGGGCAACATCAAACAATTCATTCCTCTTACGATTACAAATGCTAAGCTAGTTACTGATGCAAGCATGAACTCTTCACTTTGAAATGAACCATATTATTAAAAGGTTAAAGTTTGTGATTTGAAATTATATTCAAGGATACATTTTCAGGTCTGAATTTTATGCCTTGTATTGTGGTAAAATACACTGTACTAATCCTATGATAATAGCATTCTAAATGTCAGTGTATGTAGAAAATTCCAAATTGTCTTGCTGGTAATGAGCTAATGCTATGCAGTTATCACAAAATGCTGGAGTAACTCAGCAGGTCAGGCAGCGTCTAGGAGAGAAGGAATGGGTGACGTTTCGGGTCGAGACCCTTCTTGAATGCTATGCAGTAATCACTTACAATGCAATCTTAATATGCAGAGAAGATCAGATAATGACGTATTACCTCAATTCAGCCTTCTTGGAGAAGTATATACATTGTATACATTGTATAGTATATATTGTAAATATTTAATTGAGACCTGATTTTAATGTGCAGGAAGGAACTGCAAATCCTGGTTTACACCTAAGATGGACACAAAATTCTGGAGTAACTCAGAAGGTCAGGCAGCATCTTCAGTCTGAAGAAGGGTCTCGACCCAAAACGTCACCCATTCCTTTTCTCCAGAGATGCTGCCTGACCCGCTGAGTTGCTCTAGCATTTTGTGTCTCCCTTTGACCTGATTCTAATGCTATAAATGCGGTCCTGGCATTTGTTACACACTGCATATATTATACACGAAAATAAGTAGTGACTTAGAGAGTTAAAAGTTACGTTTCTGAGGAATATGGATAGGTTGAGACCCTTTTCCAGACTGATTGTGTTGGGAGTGGGGGTGGGGGGGGAATGGGGGTAAGAACACTGGAAGCTCCTTTCCACCACCTATCTTTCCACCGCCTCCCCCTGGCACAATCAAACTGAAGAAGGGTCCTGGCCCAAAACATCACCTATCCAAATTCTCCAGAGATTGCTGCCTGATCTGTTGAGTTACTCCAGCTCTTCGTGTCTTTCTTTGTTAACCAGCATCTCCAGTTCCTCATTTTTAAGAGATTTCTGTTTATCAGGGTTTTTTCCTACTATTTTATCTATTTTGCTTCTGTATAGTTGTTAACCTACTAAATGATGTAGGGGTGACACAGTGGTGCAGCTACTGCCTCACAGCGCCAGAGACGCGTTCGATCCTGACTACGGGTGCTGTCCATACGGAGTTTGTACGTTCTCCCTGTGACCGCGTGGGTTTTCCTTGGGTGCTCTGGTTTCCTCCCACATCCTAAAAAAAGTGCAGTTTGTCGGTTAATTGGATTCTGTAAATTGTCCCTGCTGTGTATGATAGAGCTAGTGTACGGGGATCGCAGGTCGACGCAGACACGATGGTCCGAAGGGCCTGTTTCCACGCTGTATCTCTAAAACTTAAAACTAGAAATCTTGGAAAATATCAAAGGACCACTGTGAAAACTTAATTGTGGAAATAAAGAGAAAGGTTTTGCAGTTTTACATGAATTACAGTAAAACAAATTACAAACGTGGACTGCCAAGGAGAGGGCCGTGGGTTCGCTGGTCGATCCACATATCCAGGGAAGGCGATAGCTGGAGTTCTGCAGCAGTCTGGGGCTTGCTTGGATCGGGCACCACTCATAATAACTAGAGCGCGGACTGGACCTTGAAAATGGCACCAAAGCCTGGTGCCTCTTGCATGCGGCCTCAGTAGACTATTTCTGTACACTTTGCTGATCGGGAATGTGCTTAAGTATAGCGATACTCTCCTGGACTGTATGAAAGAAAAGAATTTCTCTGCATTTGCACATCTGACAATAAAGAACCATTGAACCCATTGGACAGGTGCTTAATGCTACTTGGCTTGGTATTAAGAGAACATTTGAGATTTTGGAAATCATGTTCAGATGACCAAATCACTGACTGTGCACCACAGTGCAAAGCTCTTAGTATCTGCCAGCTTCTCCCCAGTAGTTTGTGTTCGCTTTCACACTGCAATGCCTTGTGGAACTGCTCTGGCCTTTCGGAGGGAGGGAGGATAAAGAAGGAGGAACAGCTCATACTGGTGCAGATGCAAATTTAGGAATTAATATAAAACAGTTCTCCCTGAAAGCCAGAATGTGAAGTTGGCATCATTTACAGTCCTTTTATTTTAAATACAAAATTGTTTACATTCTTCTCTTTTTCTCTGGAAGAATGCCAGGTAAAATTCCAAATGAGCCAAGTAATGCAAACTTGCAATGTTTTCATATACACAAAATAAAATTCACTTGCTCAAAACAGTCAGAAAAAAGTCAGGAGTTTGCACGTTCTCCTTGTGGCCGCGTGGGGTTTCTCCAGGTTCTCCGGTCTCCCCCCACATTCCAAAGACAGCAGATTTGGAGGTTAATTGGCTTGTGTAAATTGTCCCTGCTGTGTAGGATAGAACTAGTGTTCGGGTGATCATTGGACTCCATGGACTTGGTGTGCCTAAGAACCTGTTTCCACGCTATATCTCTCAACTAAACTAAACTAAACTAAACTAAACTAAACTAAACTAAGCTAAACTAAGCTAAACTAAGCTAAACTAAACACAGAATAAAAACATCCCTCATCGAAATTTTTGGGATTGCTCTACAGGTCTCTTCCTCCAATCCCCTGGATATCATGACCTTGTTCTCTAAAGGCTGTCCATATACGAGGTTGTTTGATTGTAAGGGTCAGAGCAACATGCAAGGGAGACGGTGCTGTCACAGCAATCATCTTCTGAAGAAATACATCTTGTTATTTTTTGTATGCAACTTTTTGGTGCTTCAAGGTGGATAATAAAATCATCTAAGACAATTTTGACAGTTTTCTCCAGATATTCCTGTTTTAGGTTTGCATGCAAACATTTCTGCTCTGTCACTAAAACTCGCTCTGAACAGCTGACTGACTGTGATGATTATATGTTGAATCATCGTGGATTCAACAGCGACTCTGCACCAAGAGTGAAGCATGACTGTACTTTCTCTTCCAGCGACGAGGAATCTAAAATGAAGCTTTAATCCTGCATTGATCTGATTCTGTGCTTGTTAGACAGTTTGGAAAGGCAAATTGTAGGATTTTACAAATGAGTCACCCACCAACAGCAGAGAGTGGTTTCATAGTTTTGTGCCCTATCAATCGATCCCTGGGCATTTTTAACTGAGATCTTATTGGAAAGATCACTCTGACTGCCACACTCGGAAGAAGCTGCTCTGCAAACAGGAGCGGGCCTTCAGACAAATCCACAGGTTTTCCTTGTGGTGTCTGGAGTAGATTGAATGTTCTACAAAACATGCTAATAAATTCTCAACTTCCTCTCCACTTCACACACTCACCCAACTCCTAAAGTCAGACCACACATATTGAGCCAATTGGTTGTAGAACCAAAGTAAATAAAATCTCTAAAGGTTGATTCATGTGATATGGCATAAAGAAAACAGGGATTAGATGGCCATAGGGGAGTTTCAAGAATCAATAGTCAAGAGTGTTTTATTGTCATGTGTCCCAGATAGAACATTGAAATTCTTACTTGCTGCAGCACAACAGAATATGTAAACATAGTACACCGTAAACAATATGATAAATGAGAGAGAAGAAAAAGTCCAGTGTGTATATATACACATACGCACAAGTGCACACACACACACACATATTTATATATATATATACACACACACACATACACACACACACACACACATATATATATATATATATATATATATGTACATATTTATCACAAAATGCTGGAGTAACTCAGCGGGTCAGGCAGCATCTCAGGAGTGAAGGAATGGGTGACGTTTCGGGTCGAGACCCTTCTTCAGACTGATGTCAGGGGAGGGGGCGGGACAAAGAAAGAATGTAGTTGGAGACAGGAAGACAGTGGGAGAACTGGGAAGGGGGGGGGGGGAGAGAGGGACACACACCTCAAAAAACAAACAATCCTTAACAATGGCATAATTCCTTACAAACAGGTGATTTTGTGGATTCTAGAGCAATATTATACAGCTAAAGAAAACAATGATTACGTGACTGTAAAGGAGAACTTATCACCAGTAATAAGGAAGAATTGAGAGAGGAAAGAAGCTTGTCAAACGTGCAAAAGCAAAACTTGTACTAAGTCACATGACAGCAGCCAAATGGCAACCATATCTAAAGGGCAATGACATAGTGCAAAATGTACATAGAAACAAAGAAACATAGAGACATAGAGACATTGCGACATAGAGACATAGAAACATAGAGACATAGAAACATAGAGACATAGAAACATAGAGACATAGAGACATAGAGACATAGAGACATAGAGACAGAAACACGGAAGCATGGAAACATAGAAACTTAGAAACATGGAAACATAGAAACAGAAAATAGGTGCAGGAGGAGGCCATTTGGCCCTTTGAGCCAGCACCGCCATTCATTGTGATCATGGCTGATCATCCACAATCAGTAACCTATGCCTACCTTCTCCCCATATCCCTTGATTCCACTAGCCCCTAGATCTAAAATTCCCATTGAGAAACTCCATCCATCTGAAAATAATACAGAGAACCTTGCACAGAAAATAAAGCATGGGCAAGTTTCATCTAAACACCTATTTAGAGTATATCCAAAAATGGTGATACAAAGGAGAATCATTCCTCTGATAAATGTAGCAACACAAATATCAAAGCAAGTAAACAGCAATAGATACATGATTCATAACAGCTACACTTCAAAGGTTGGCAAGATGATAGCCAGCATCATCAATGGAAGGTGGTTAACATGGAACAACATAGAATATAGAACAGGAAAATCACAGGAACAGGCTCTTCAGCCCACAATGTCTGTGCCGAACATAATGAAGGTTAAACTCTGCTTGTACGTAATTCCCGGCATATCCATGTGCCTATTGAAAATGCCTCTTAAATGCCACTGTGATACCTACCTCCACCACCACCTTTGGCCGAAAAGGCCTGTTTCTGGCTGTATATATATATGATATGATATTCCATTTACTCACTGTTCTTTGCAATAAAAATTTGCCGGCACATCTCCAGCGCCTTCCAGTTTTTGAAATTTCCGCCCTGGAAAAAGGGTTCTGACCATCTTCCGCATCTACTGTAGGCCTCGTAAGACAAATTCTGCAGGAAAAGAACAATCAGTGCCCAGTTTTTCAATCAGTTCACAGATAATCACAGGGCCAACAAACCTTGGAGAAATTGTAAGAAACAAATCTGATCACTGCATTCATGCAATGAATCTTTGAATGTTAGGCTATGCATCAATTGATGTTCCATCAACAACAGCAATAATGTGAAATAGGGGCCATCTAAACTTTGATCCCATTTTGACTGAATGCAGAAAGAAACTTCATAAAATAGAAGTTTACTTTAGTTTCGAGCTACAGCGTAGAGACAGGCCCTTTGTCTCACCGAGTCCACACTGACCAGTGATCACCCATACACTAGTCGAAGGTATTTATTTCACAAAATGCTGGAGTGACTCAGCAGGTCAGGCAGCATCTCAGGAGAGAAGGAATGGGTGACGTTTTGGGTCGAGACCCTTCTTCAGACTGATGTCAGGGGGGCAGGACAAAGGGAGGATATAGGTGGAGACAGGAAGATAGAGGGAGATCTGGGAAGGGGGAGGGGAAGAGAGGGACAGAGGAACTATCTAAAGTTGGAGAAGTCAATGTTCATACCGCTGGGCTGCAAGCTGCCCAGGCGAAATATGAGGTGCTGTTCCTCCAATTTCCGGTGGGCCTCACTGTGGCACTGGAGGAGGCCCATGACATGGGTCAATCCAGACCCATACACTGGGAAACATGGAAACATGAAACATGGAAACATGGAAACATAGAACATGGGTCAATTCGGACCCATACAGTGCTGTACACTGGGGACAATTTACAGAAGCCAGTTAGCCTACAAACCTTCATGCCTTTGGAGTGCGGGTGGAAACCGAAGCACCTGGAGAAAACCCACGCAGTCACAGGGAGAACGTACAAACAGTACCCGTAGTCAGGATGGAACCCTTATCTCTGGCGCTGTAAGGCAGCAACTCCATCGCTGCGCCACTGTGCCACATAAAATCAGCAGAAATTTTCATCTGACTTTAGTAGCAACTAATCTATAAACATTATGGAGATATTTCAAGCAACATGATGTATCATTCTAAGATGGTTTACGATTTGTGGCTGTGAAAGGAAACATCACTGCTACATTTGAAATACTGCCAACATATCAAATGGAAATTTTACACCAGAATGTATGAAACTCCTTGTGCAAGCAAACATTCTGTTTACCTTGGCAATTATTGACAGCCGCTTTGACAACACTTTTGGCATCTGGGGGTAAACTAGTAATTGCAAATGATTCCTTACAACATTTAAATAAGTAAAACTGAATGAACTTTCTTTACAAGAATAGGAAAGTGTGAGGGGTGCATTGTGGTATGTCACTGTGTTGTTCCTAGTTATGCCAACTTTACACCACCATTTTGTTGTTTATTCATGGATGCAGAGATTGCTGTCAAGACACATCTTTAATTGTCCTTGCACCGAGGAGCTTGCTAGTCCACTTCAATTTGATGCTACCTGATTGCAATGGGTCTGGAGTCACAGATGGACCTGACCCATCAGGATAACAAATTCATTAAAGGATACTAGTGAAGCTCACATTTTAATTTATAACAATCCAGCAAGTCAATAGCCACTAATACGGGCATCAGCTTTTAAGTTCCAGATTTTTTTAGTTAACTGAACATAAATTTCCCAGCTACTGTGATAGGATTTGATCTCATCTCGATTTGCTAACTTTCTACTGTGCAACATTTTTACATAGAAACATAGAAAATAGGTGCAGGAGTAGGCCATTCGGCCCTTCGAGCCAGCACCGCCATTCAATATGATCATGGCTGATCATCCAAAATCAGTACCCCGTTCCTGCTTTCTCCCCATATCCCTTGATTCCATTAGCTCTAAGAGCTATATCTATCTCTCTCTTGAAAACATCCAGTGAATTGGCCACCACTGCCTTCTGTGGCAGAGAATTTCACAGATTCACAACTCTCTAGGTGAAAAAGTTTTTCCTCATCTCAGTACTAAATGGCCTACCCCTTATTAAACTGTGACCCCTGGTTCTGGACTCCCTAACATCGGGAACATTTTTCCTGCATCTAGTCTGCCCAATACCTTAAGATCCCTGTCCAATTACAGGCTCATTTACTCAGTGCATAAATCCTTTGTCACAGTTGCCCAGTGCCATCGTTATCAAGAAAGCCCAACAGACCCCCAAAACTGCCAAGGAAAATAAGGAGTGCTCTTCTAGGTCCTGGAGGGAAAACGAAGACGTCAGTTGTCCTGTGTCTTCCTTTCCCAACCAGTTTAATCAACTCAATTGGCACCACTTACTCAGGTACTTCCGCTCAGTCTTCTGACGGTTCATCGTGTTTTTGCCTGTTGAACAGGCTGGGCCAAGTGATGGGCCTTGGTTTATTTAAATAATAGACAGTAGCCATAAATCCCTAGATCTTGGCCCAGGCTGACCTCTATTAAAATTGGGCCATGGAACTCAAGAAAGACAAGTGTGTAGGAAGGTACGGCAGATTCTGGTTTATACCAAAGATAGACACAAGGTGGTGGAGCAACTCAGCGGGTCAGGCAGCATCTCTGGAGAAAAGGAACAGGTGATGTTTCAGGTCAGAACCCTTCTTCAGCGTCTGATCATGATTAAGGCAGTCAAATCTGGACTACAATTCAGCAAGGTCAGTAGATTCTTCTACAACTCCATTCTTACTCTATTCTTATTTCCTTAATTTTCCTGGATTTCAAAATCTATCTCCATCAGTCTTGATTACATTCAGCGACTGACCTTCCAGTCTTCTGTGGTATAAAACTCCCAAAGCTTCAGAGCCCTCCTTATGAAAATTTTCTCCTGACCATATTACTAAATGTCTGCTGCCTTATCCTGAGACTTTGCCCTGTTAGTCTAGACTCCACAGTCCAGAGAAACAATGTGCATGTTTATTATTCATTTTACAGCAATAAACAATTGACTTACCCAGTTGCCAATCTGAAAATCTTCTTGAACAAGACACCAAACCATCTCACTTCTGACACAATATTGTGGTGTCAGCCAGATCACTAATTCCATTTACCTCTTCCAATGATATTGCTAACTATTAAAAACAGAAAGAAATATTGCCGTTCTGCTATGTACATTTTGGATTTTGCAAGCTTATCTTGTATTCTGCAAAGAACGGTGTCAAATGGAAAGGTATCACAGAATCTTACAGCATGGGAGGCCGCTATTCAGCCCAATATGTCTGGGTCAGCTCTTTTTAAGACCAATCGATTTTCTCTCTCACTATCCTACATTTCCCCCCTAATCTAGCAACTTTTTTTCCATTACAATTCAATTTGTCTGGTGACACTTTTTATTCAATCTGTTTCCACCGCAATCTCACAATGGATTTGTTCCAGATCAGAAAAAAACTCACAGTGCAAAAAAATAATTCTCATCCCTCCCCTCCATCTTTACTATCTGTTGCCTGCCGCTTGCAGTGTGTTTGCTTTTCACAGTATTCAAAGGACACTCGTGGATTTATTAGACCCAGCTGGGATCTCACAAACACTGCCTGGTAAACTAATTACCTCCACTGTCGTGAGGCACACATGAATTGCTTCCTTTATTGCATGCCTACAAGCATTATTGCAGGGGAATGTTATTAAAATAATAGGCCTATAATTCCAAGGTTCATGTGAATGATCTTTTGCACAGGTAAGAATCATTTCAGCTGACTTTTCAGGCCTTGGGCATAACCCTGTAACTTGTCAAATTGCTAATAAACTTATTTAATACTCTTGTATGCCTTCTACCCAGGTATTCGATTTCTGTGTGTATAAATATATAATATATATTGCTTTCTGTGTGTGTTTTTATGTGTGTGTGTGTGTGTGTGTGTATAAATATATAATATATAATATATATCGAATTCTGTGTGTGTGTGTGTTTATATATATTTTTTCAGGACATAAGACAGTAAAACATTCTTGACATTTGATACTGCAAGCAATACACTTTCATATTTACTACTTAAATGCTGGTAATAGTCTCGTGTATCTAGACTTTCAGAAAGCCTTTAATAAGGTCCCACACAGGAGGTTGGTGAGCAAAATTAGAGCACATGGTATTGGGGGTAGAGTATTGACATGGATGGAGAATTGGTTGGCAGACAGGAAGCAAAGAGTAGGAATAAAGGGTCCTTTTCAGAATGGCAGACAGCGGCGAGTGGAGTGCCGCAAGGCTCGGTGTTGGTGCCGCAACTATTTACAATATATATTAATGATTTGGATGATAGAATTAGAAGTAACATTAGCAAGTTTGTAGATGACACAAAGCTGGGTGGCAGTGTGAACTGCGAAGAAGATGTTAGGAGGTTGCAGGGTGACTTGGACAGGTTGAGTGAGTGGGTAAATGCATGGCAGATGCAATATAATGTAGATAAATGTGAGGTTATTCATTTTGGTGGCAAAAACAAAGAGGCAGATTATTATCTCAATGGTGTCAGATTAGGTAAAGGGGAAGTGCAACAAGACCTTGGTGTCCTTGTACACCAGTCACTGAAAGTAAGCGTGCAGGTACAGCAGGCAGTGAAGAAAGCTAATGGCATGTTGGCCTTCATAACGAGAGGATTTGAGTATAGGAGCAAGGAGGTCCTTCTGCAGTTGTATAGGGCCCTGGTGAGACCACATCTGGAGCATTGTGAGCAGATTTGGTCTCCTAATTTGAGGAAGACGTCCTTGCTATTGAGGCAGTGCAGCGTAGGTTTCACGAGGTTAATCCCTGGGATGGAGAGACTGTCATACGAGGAAAGATTGGAAAGTCTGGGCTTGTATTCAATGGAGTTTAGAAGGGTGAGAGGGGCTCTTATAGAGATATATAAAATTATAAAAGGACTGGACAAGCTAGATGCAGGAAAAATGTTCCTAATGTTGGGGGAATCCAGAACCACAGTCTAAGAATAAAGGGGAGGCCATTTAAAACTGAGGTGAGAAGAAACTTTTTTACCCAGAGAGGTGTGAATTTGTGGAATTCTCTGCCACAGAAGGCAGTGGAGGCCAATTCACTGGATGAATTTAAAAGGGAGTTGGATAGAGCTCTAGGGGCTAGTGGAATCAAAGGATCAAAGGATATGGGGAGAAGGCAGGCACAGTTTACTGATTGTGGATGTTCAGCCATGATCACAATGAATGGCGGTGCTGGCTTGAAGGGCCAAATGGCCTCCTCCTGCACCTATTTTCTATGTTTCTTCCTCAAAGAGCAAAGACTGCATGTTCTTTCGTTACAGACCAGAGCTGCTTTCCCAACCTTGTAAGAGGAAAATAATTTAACATTCCATTGTTGTCCTGCAGAGTGCAGAGAGGTTGCCAATTTTAACCACATGCCCACAGAAGCACTTTTAGATTCTTATTTTTTGGCCAGCAACCAGCTAAATGGATTCCTTGAGAGATGGCAAGGAAGGAATTTCTAAAGTAGGAGACTTATACTTGAAAACATTGCTGAAGGAATCTGGAATCAGGAGCAATCTGGCATTGTGATTTGGGCTTAGGATCCATGATCGTGAATTGAACTGTAGATGTGGTGCCATAGCTGTAGATGTAGCTGTAGATGTTGGCTGCCAAACCAGCCCCTGCTCCTGCTCTGAAGACCGAAGACCAGGAGGATGGAGCCAGTGTCGACGACGGACGCAACAGGCAAGGAGCAAGGCCAGTAGGAGAGGTCTGCTGTGGGACTAATGTGGACACCAATGTGGACGGGGCACTAATGTGGACGGGCAAGAAGAAAGATGTCGCATCCACGGAAGGCAATGGCTGGAGGCCTGCACTGTCTGGGGCTTGCCTGGATCGGACACTGCTCATAAGAACTTGAGTGCATACTAGGCACGGAAAATGGTGCCAAAACATAGCGCCTCTTGCATGCGGGCTCGGTAGACTATTTCTGTGCAATTGCTAATCAAGGATGTGCTTAGGTATGGGAATATGTCAGATCCTCACTGTAACAATGGAGGTGACCTAAGTCAGAAAGTCTGAAAAAGGGTCTCAACCCGAAATGTCACCCATTTCTTCTCTACAGAGGTGCTGCCTGTCCCGCTGAGTTATTCCAGCTTTTTGTGTCTATCTTCCATTTAAACCAGCATCTGCAGTTCCTTCCTGCACATGGGAATACTGTACTGGACTGGATGTAAAAAAATAATTTCACTGTGTGTTTGCATGTTACAATAAAAGCACCATTGAAACTGAATTAGGCTTGGAGGTGAGAGGGAAAGACTCATGATTGGGGCTGGCATTTGGCAAAGATGACGGGACCAGGAGGAAATTCAAAAGATTGACATATCATTGCCTCAGTTTACAATACTGATGCCCTTAATGAAAGTACATCCTATCTTCATGCCCGAACCTCTGCCCCCGGATCTACTGTGCAGTTTTGGTCTCCAAATTTGAGGAAGGATATTCTTGCTATTGAGGGCGTGCAGCGTAGGTTTTACTAGGTTAATTCCCGGAATGGCGGGACTGTCATATGTTGAAAGACTGGAGCGACTGGGCTTGTATACACTGGAATTTAGAAGGATGAGAGGGGATCTTATCGAAACGTATAAGATTATTAAGGGGTTGGACACGTTAGAGGCAGGAAACATGTTCACAATGTTGGGGGAGTCCAGAACCAGGGGCCACAGTTTAAGAATAAGGGGTAGGCCATTTAGAACAGAGATGAGGAAAAACTTTTTCAGTCAGAGAGTTGTGAATCTGTGGAATCCTCTGCCTCAGAGGGCAGTGGAGGCCAATTCTCTGAATACATTCAAGAGAGAGCTAGATAGAGCTCTTAAGGATAGCGGAGTCAGGGGGTATGGGGAGAAAGCAGGAACAGGGTACTGATTGAGAATGATCAGCCATGATCACATTGAATGGCGGTGCTGGCTCAAAGGGCCGAATGGCCTACTCCTGCACCTATTATCTATTGTCTATTGTCTATACTGCACTCCAGATCTGCCAATGGCATCTATATCCCTCTTGCGCCCACCTGAGTACTTACAGCATCACTTTTCCCTTCCAGAGCTGCCCTGTGGTCCTTTTTGAGTTTCCCTCCATCACTGTATCCTATCCTCACTTTGATCTCATTGCACCATCTTGCTTTGATCCAACCAGCAAAGGTTGGTATGATTTTCTTTTAAGCCGCTCCTTCAATGATTTCCAAACTATCCATCAGCAATTCCTTATTAATAAATGAATGAAAAGCCATCAATACCAATTAATGCATTAAGGTTAATTTTATTTCTGTACCTAATCGAAGTAACAGTGCAAAATACCAGATTCAGTTTTCTTGTGGTTTCCTTCAAATCAATTAGTTTAGCTTGTTGAGAGGTTAAAATATCGAATTGTTACGGTGTATGTTATATATAAAGGTGTGAGGCGTTTGCATTTTCTTATGTCATTAGCCCGACAGTGGACTCAAGGATCATACTGCCCCATTGATTGACACTAAGAGCTGGAATAACTCAGAGGATCCGGCAGCATCTCTGGAGAAAAAGGATGGGTGATGTCTTGGGTTGGGACCTTTCTTCAGACTGAAAGTAGGGGGTGTGGAGTTGGGGTGATGAGTTGGATGCGAGAAAAGACCAGGGCCAATCAGGGTCGGCCAGAAGTTACCTTGAGATCACACCTTCCCAAGTCAACAGTGGGCCCACCAGCTCACCACCCTGCCTGAGTTAATTTGTGGCCGACCTTGACTGGTCCTGGTATTTTCTCGCTTCCAGCTCTTCACCCATCCCTCTCTCCGCACCCCCTACTTTCAGTCTGAAAAAGGGTCCCGACCCAAAATATCACCCATACGTTTTCTCCAGAGACTCTGCTGAGTTACTCCAGCACTTTGTGTCGATCTTTGGTATAAACCAGCATGTACAGTTCTTTGTTTCTTCATACTACCCCATCTTTTACTGGTCCACTGACAAACCCAAGCATCTGTTTCTGGTCTTTACCTTGCCTCCCAGCCCAAAACCCTGAGGGCTGATTCTGAATGCAGTAGATTCTATTCATTCAAACCCTAATTTAGAAGGACAATCTCCAAGTTTCAAGCTTTGCTTTCCTCCACACATTGTGACTTATATAGAGGAGGCAGCAATGGAAGATTAACAAGGTGGAAAAAGAAAACAGAAGAATCAAGGACAAGTGTTGACATTTAAACAGAACAACAGACTATTTGTTTTTATGACCATCAGGAAAGATCATCTAATTTAGTTTGGTTTAGTTTCTTTTGTTTAGTTTAGTTTAGTTTAGTTTTAGCTTAGTTTAGTTTAGAGACACAACATGGAAACAAGCCCTTCGGCCCACTGAGTCCACACTGACTCTCAATCACCCATTCACACTAGTTCAATGTAATAGTGAAGAAAGCAAATGGCATGTTGGCCTTCATAGCAAAAGGATTTGAGTATAGGAGCAAGGAGGTCCTACTGCAGCTGTACAGGGCCCTGATGATACCACACCTTTAGTATTGTGTGCAGTTTTGGTCTCCTAATTTGAGGAAGAACATTCACTGCTATTGAGGGAGTGCAGCGTAGGTTCACCAGGTTAATTCCCAGGATGGCGGGACTGACATATGATGAAAGAATGAATCGACTGGCCTTATATTCACTGGAATTTAGAAGGATGAGAGGGGATCTGATATCTATATACTAAAACTCTTGTTTGTTTGTTTGTTTGTTCCTGAACTACAGCCAAAACGGTGCATGATAGTGTGACAATTTTAGGCGCACCTTACTCACCGTCATCCCTTTGGCGCTAACGGAAGAAGTTTCAATGAAATCGGTGTTATATTTTTTAAGTTATTCACATTTTAAAGTTTAAATCTATCTCCTAGGGAGGGAGGGGGGGGGATGGAGTGGGGGGAGGGGAAGGGAAGGGGGAAGCGGAGAGAAGGGGGTGGGGGGCTGGAGAGAGGGGGGGAGGGGAAGTGGAGGGGGGAGGGGGAGGACGAGAGGAGGAGGGGGAGGAGGGAGGGGGAGGAGGGAGAAGGGGTGGAGGGAAGGGGAGGAGGGGGGATTGGGGAGGGGAGGGAGTGAGGGAGGGAGGGGAAGGGGGGTTGGGGAGGATGGGGAGGGGGAGGGAGGGGAGGAGGGGGAGGGGAAGCGGGAGGGGGAGGTAGGGGGGAGGGGGAGGGATGGAGGGAGGGGGAGGGGGAGGGGATGGAGGGAGGTGGGATGGCGGGAGGTGGAAGGGGAGGGGGAGGGGAGGAGGGAGGGGGAGGAGGGAGGGGGGAGGGGGGTAATGGGGGAGGAGCGGGTGCTGCACCAATGCAGGAGAGGTTTGGGCCCAACGGGTCCACTTGGTCAAGTAAACATATAAAATTCTTAAGGGATTGGACAGGCTAGATGCAGGAGAAATGTTCCCGATGTTGGGGGTGTCCAGAAACAGGGGTCACAGTTTAAGAATAAGGGGTAGGCCATTTCGGTCAGAGATGAGGAAAAAAATGTTCACGCAGAGAGTTGTGACTGTGGAATTCTCTGCCACAGAAGGCAGTGGAGGCCATTACATATACACCTCACATGCTCTCCGTCTCTTTGATAACTTCCGGTTTCCAGGCCCCCACTCCCTCATCTTTACCATGGATGTCCAGTCACTCTACACTTCCATCCCCCACAAGGATGGTCTCGAAGCCCTCCGTTTCTTCCTCGACCGTAGAACCAGCCAATCCCCATCTACTAACACTCTCCTCCGCCTAGCAGAGCTGGTTCTTACCCTTAACAACTTCTCCTTTGACTCCTCTCACTTCCTCCAAACCAGAGGCGTAGCTATGGGCACTCGCATGGGCCCTAGCTACGCCTGCCTCTTTGTCGGGTATGTTGAACAATCCCTGTTCCGGACGTACACTGGCCCCATCCCCGAACTCTACCTCCGCTACATCGACGGCTGCATTGGTGCTACCTCTTGTACCCATGCAGAACTCACTGACTTCATACACTTCACTACCAATTTCCATCCTGCTCTTAAATATACTTGGACTATCTCCGACATCTCCCTACCATTTCTGGACCTCACCATCTCCATCACAGGAGACAGATTAGTGACTGACATCTACTATAAACCCACTGACTCGCACAGCTATCTGGACTACACTTCTTCCCACCCTGTCTCCTGCAAAAAGTCTATCCCCTACTCCCAATTCCTCCGTCTACGCCGCATCTGCGCCCGGGATGGGGTGTTCCACACTAGGGATTCAGAAATGTCCTCGTTCTTCAGGAAACGGGGCTTCCCCTCTTCCATTATAGATGAGGCTCTCACTAGGGTCTCTTCTACATCCCGCAGCTCCGCTCTTGCTCCCCCTCCCCCCATTCGTAACAAGGACAGAATCCCCCTCGTTCTCACCTTCCACCCCATCAGCCAGCATATCCAACAAATCATCCTCCAACATTTCCGTCACCTCCAACGGGACACCACTACTGGCCATATCTTCCCATCCCCTCCCCTTTCTGCGTTCCGCAGAGACCGTTCCCTCTGTAACTCCCTGGTCCACTCGTCCCTTCCTACCCAAACCACCCCATCCCCGGGCACTTTTCCCTGCAACCGCAGGAGATGCAACACCTGTCCCTTTACCTCCCCCCTCAACTCCATCCAAGGACCCAAACAGTCTTTCCAGGTGAGACAGAGGTTCACCTGCACCTCCTCCAACCTCATCTATTGTATCCGCTGCTCTAGATGTCAACTTCTTTACATCGGCGAAACCAAACGCAGGCTCGGCGATCATTTCGCTCAACACCTTCGCTCAGTCTGCCTTAACCAACCTGATCTCCCGGAGGCTGAGCACTTCAACTCACCCTCCCACTCCCAGTCTGACCTTTCTGTCATAGGCCTCCTCCAGTGCCATAGCGAGGCCCACCGGAAATTGGAGGAACAGCAGCTTGCAGCCCAGCGGTATGAACATTGACTTCTCCAACTTTAGATGGTTCCTCTGTCCCTCTCTTCCCCTCCCCCTTCCCAGTTCTCCCTCTATCTTCCTGTCTCCACCAATATCCTTCCTTTGTCCCACCCCCCTGTCATCAGTCTGAAGAAGGGTCTCGACCCGAAACGTCACCCATTCCTTCTCTCCCGAGATGCTGCCTGACCTGCTGAGTTACTCCGGCATTTTGTGAATAAATACCTTCGATTTGTACCAACATCTGCAGTTATTTTATTACACTGCCTAACTTCAAGTAACCCTTGCATTCCCTCTCTCCATCCCTCCCCATCCTAGTTCTCCGACTAGTTTGACTGTCCTCCTGATTAAATGTTACTGATTGTGGGCCTCGTTGTCACCTTCCCCTCAGCTAACAATGATCCATTCTGCATTTTCTTTGAACTTCATCCCTGTTGGTCTCTCATTTTCACACCCTACCCTCCAATATTTCTATGTTTCCCTTTCCCCTGACTCTCAGTCTGAAGAAGGTTGTCGACCTGAAACGCCACCCATTCCTTCTATCCAGAGATGCTGCCTGTCCCGCTGGGTTACTCCAACATTTTGTGTCTTTTGTTGGGAAGTTATCCAGTTGGCTTGCTGGTCCAAGGGAAAATATTCCATCTCCTTCTGGCCCATAACGACTTGGAGAAATGAACCCCAGCAGCAATCCTCATCCACAGGGCTTGTAAAACCCTTTCAGCAAATCAAATGGATAAAGGGTACAACATATCTCAACATATCCATACAATGTAAAGGATAACAGGTACAACGATCAGTGCAAGATATAACATTGAAGTCCGATTAAATATTGTTCAAAGATCTCCAATGAGGTAGATGGGAGGTCAGAACTGCACTCTAGTTAGAGATACACAATATCAACACATTGAAGGGGTTTGACATGGGTGAAAAGTCACTGTGCTCCATTTATTGATAAGACATGGACAGGATTGATGAACTGCCTGTATTATTTTCTGCCCATGATTTTCACTCAGATAAGGGAATGATATATTGTAAACAGATAACCATATTGCACACAATATGCTCAAGGGTGTAAGCTTATAGCTTTATAAGACACTGATAACAGCATCTCGGTGACTGACATATGCTTCCTGGAGGTAAGCCTTGCAACTGAAAACACTGCTTTATTAAAGCTGATAATTGAAAATCTCTCATAAAAGTGAATGGCAAATAATTTAGTCACTGTGCAATGGTAAATATCACAACAATTAAGTTTTGATTTGAATCATGCCCGCCAAGCAGAATGCTGATTTTCCTTTCAAATTTTAACGTAGACATTTCTGGAGAGTAAGGCACAAAGTGCCGGATTAACGCAGCAGGCCAGGCAGCATCTGTAGAGGGAATGAATGGGAATGAAACGTCACCTATCTGTTCCCTCCGTTGATGCTGCCTCACCTGCTGAGTTACTCCAGCACATCGTGTTTTGCTCAAGATTCCAGCATCTGCAGTTCCTTATGTCTCCATTTCTGCAAAGTGATGAATGTGTGCCTGAGGCAGGCATGAGGATGTTGCAGGAGGATCTGTGGCTGCCTCTGAATTCATGGAACTCAAGAGTCATTTTAAAAATTCATAATTCAGAGGAGCAGAAATCGTCCATTTGGCCCATCGAGTCTACTCCATCATTCAATCATGGCTGATCTATCTTTCCCTCTTAACCCTGTTCTCCTGACCTTTCCCCATAACCCCTGACACCATTACTAATCAAGAAACTGCCAATCTCCGCTTTAGAAATATCAATTGACTTGGCCTCCACATCCGTCTGTGGCAATGAATTCCACAGATTCACCATCCTCTGACTAAAGAAATAGTCCTTTCCAAGGGCATTTATTCACAAAATGCTGGAGTAACTCAGCAGGCCAGGCAGCATCTCAGGAGAGAAGGAATGGGTGACGTTTTGGGTCGAGACCCTTCTTCAGACATACTTTCTAAGGGCATGTTCTTTTATTCTGAGGCCGTGCCTTCTCTCCCACTAGTGGAAACATCCTCTCCGCAATCACTCTATCCAGACCTTTCACTGTTCGGTTAGTTCCAATTAAGTCCCCCCTTTTAGGTCAAAGACTTCCAATTGCTTTTTAACTTGGGCTTGAATGAGGAAATCGGCAAAGGTTCCTGTCAGGCTGAAGCAGATGTGTTCCTGGCTTACTGAATGAGTCACTTGGTACAATCCTTTTTTTGAACCAGGAGGGGGAGCCCCTGTCCCAAAACAAAGGGAAAGGCTTTTCCTTCCTGACCAGTTGTCCCCTTGAAGATGGGTCCCAATCCGATAGGTCGCTTATCCATGTCATCCTTGTCCTCCATCTCGTGCGTTTTGCTCAGGATTCCAGCAGCTATAGTTCCTTATTTCTCCAGTTCTCCCCTTCTCTGCCCCACAGCTCCTTTCTTGTCATTCCATGGCAATGGGTCACAAAGGGCCATTAAAGCCTTCTATAATAATAATAATATATAATATAATATTCATTTATTGTCATTGCAACGAGTACAACGAAATTAAAAAATAGCCAATCCTGACGGTGCGTACAAACATATATGCAATAAATGCAAAAACAAATAAATACATAAATACAATTAAATACAATTATATTAAGTACAAGATTTTTTAACGGTGTTGCCTAGTGCAAAGGTAGTGTTCAGTTCTCGTATGGCCCTGGGGTAAAAACTGTTCTTAAGTCTGTTTGTTCGGGATTTGATCGACCTGAAACGTCGACCAGAGGGCAGATGAACAAACAGACGGTGGCCGGGGTGGGATGGATCTTTTATTATTTTGCCTGCTCTACTGAGGCAGCGTAGGCTGAACAGGTGCTCCAGGGAGGGCAGTGAGCAGCCGATGATCTTCTGGGCCGTCGTGATGACCCTCTGAAGGGCCTTCCTGTCCTTTTCTGAGCAGCTGGCATACCATGTGGTTATACAGTATGCCAGCACACTCTCGATGGAGCAGCGATAGAAGGACAACATGAGCTTCTCCTGCAGGTTGGTTTTCCTGAGGATCCTCAGGAAGTGGAGTCTCTGCTGTGCCTTCTTTACTGTGGTGATGGTGTTGGTAGACCAGGTAAGATCCTCTGCGATGTGCGTACCCAGGAACCTGAAAGCTGGTACCCTTTCCACACAGACCCCATTGATGTAGAGTGGGTCGTAGTCTACACTGGTTTTTCTAAAGTCAATTATAAGTTCCTTTGTTTTGGAGGAGTTCAGGACCAGATTGTTCACTGAACACCATGCTGCCAGTCTTTGGATTTCATCCCTATAGGCTGTCTCATCTCCTTCTGAGATGAGTCCAACCACAGTCGTGTCATCCGCGAACTTGATGATGGTGTTGGTGGGATGGGTGGGGGCGCAGTCGTGAGTGTAGAGGGAGTAAAGGATGGGGCTCAACACACAGCCCTGTGGTGAGCCGGTGCTCAGTGTAATGGTGGAGGAGAGGTGAGGGCCTATTTTGACGGTCTGGGGGCGGTTGGTCAGGAAGTCCTTGATCCATTGGCAGATGGTTTGGGAAAATCCAAGGTCGGAAAGTTTGGTGACCAGTCTGCTCGGGATGACCGTGTTAAAGGCAGAGCTGAAGTCGAGGAAGAGCATCCTCACATAGCTCCCCTGGTGTTCAAGGTGGGTCAGTGCAGTGTGAAGAGCAGTGTCGATGGCATCCCCTGTAGACCTATTTGCTCTGTAGGCAAACTGGTGTGGGTCGAAGGTGGGTGGGAGGCTGGCTTTGATGTGCTGCAGGACCAGTCTCTCGAAGCACTTTGTGATGACCGGTGTGAGTGCTACCGGACGGTAGTCGTTAAGACCGCTGATGACAGACTTTTTCGGCAGTGGGATGATTGTGGCGGACTTCAGGCAGGGAGGGATGGTGGATTTTAAAAGGGACAGGTTGAAGATTTTTGTGAAGACCTCAGATAATTGGTCTGCACATTCCCTCAGCACTCTGCCCGTCACACCATCGGGGCCTGCAGCTTTCCTGGGATTCACTGCTCTGAGCACGCGCTTAACATCATACTCCTGCACAGTGAAGGTGTTGCTGTCAGGTGCTGGAGAGGGTGTTATGTCTGCCACTGTAGCTTTCACCTCGAAACGAGCACCCTCTTCCACTCCAGAATGACTGTGAAGGTGAAGTGGACATATCATTGCAGCACACAGTGGCCAGTAGTGCCGTTACCTCACAGCGCCAGAGACCCGGGTTCGATGGTTCATCTGGTCGAGCTGCTGCTTCACAGGGCCAAAGACCCAGATCAGATCCTGACCCTAAGATCGCTGGGGTGCTGTCTGTGTGGAGTTTGCGCATTCTCCTTGTGACCACATGGGTTTCCTCCGGGTGCTCCAGTTTCCTCCCACATACCAAAGATGTGTGGGTTTGTAAGTTATTTGGACTCTGCAAATTGCCCCTAGTGTGCAGGGAGTGGGTGAGAAAGTGTGAATACATGGAACTAGTGTGACTCGGTGGGCCCAAGGACCTGCTTCCATGCTGTATCTCGAAACTGAACTAAACTAGTTAATTAAAATATCCAAAGATGGCAATTGTTGTTAAATGAGATTAGTATAGATGGTGACCATGATCAGCATGGACAGGCTAGGCCAAAGGGCCTGCTTTTTCTTGATAACTCCATGCCTCTGCGCTCACCCTCTTAGGAGTCTCTTATACTCACAAGGTCCTTGCCTGCACCAGAATCACTCAAGGTCAAATTCGATCCCATTGTTTGTATTTATGATGCTATGGCGAGTCCGAAAACTTGTTGGTTGTAGAAGAAGTTTATTGCAGCCGCAATATTCGAATACAGAGTTAAACAACAAGGTAAAGGACAACCATCAAAAACTTACTGTCTTCTTCAAAGACTTCGCCGAACTGGCTATTTCGGGCGCCAAAAGCGCACCTGACATCGCTGGCCAATCAGCGATGTCGCTCCCTGGACCAATCCCCATGGTCGCGTTCACACGTGACCTCGCTGGCCAATCCGAGGATTCGACGACCTGGACCATTCTCTATGGTCGCTACAATGCTCAGTTTATAGTGCTCAGCATTCATGTCAATGAGCAGAGAGATCACAAGGTAACAACCACGTGCAAGACGTCTGAAAGTCAACAGGGACGTTGCAGCTTCAGAGAATTAACTTGCTTCACTTTGAAGTGCAATTGTCCTCTGTTCTGCCGTCACAGCTGTGCAGGCTTGTGAAATAAAGCCGATACAACGCAAGCAAAAGCACAAATTACCAGCCTAAAACCTGCGCCACTGACTGACAGAGTATGTATAATCAGAGTATGCACCATCGGAACACAGCTACCAGCCTTGGAGGGCATCTACAACACACGATGCCTCAGAAAAGCCATCAGCATCCACAAAGACTCTTCACACCCCTGCAACAGTCTGTTCGAACTTCTACCATCGGGCAGACGATACAAGGCCTTCTACGCCCGCACCTCCAGACTCAGGAACAGCTTCATCCCCAGGGCCATAGCTGCTATGAACCGGTCCTGCTGAGCCGGATGGTCACATCGCACAGTGATCCGGCACAGATCTACTTGCACTTTATTCTGTTTTAAAACTGTTACAATCTGTCTCATTGGGTTGTTTAGTTTAAATTAATATTGATTAGCTAATTAATTTATTGCATCGTATGGGAGGCGCATTCCCAATCTCGTTGTACCCCTGTACAATGACAATAAAGATATATTTTATTGTATTGTATTGTATCTTTGTGAGTCCTTCCAGAACCTTCCAGGTCCTTCCAGAACCTGCATGAAAGATAATGGTAAGTGTAGGAATCCAAATGTTAGCTCAATCTGTAGTGGTGGAGGAGAAGGGATCATGTTAAACATATATCCATTGTATTAATACAACTGTATCCTTGGCAAACATAATTGCTGGGGGAAGGATGCTTGGCCACAACTTGATGGAGGGGATATTGAACATAGAACCGTACAGCAAAAAATAGTTCGCCCCACAATGTTGGCGCCAAATATGATTCCAAGTTAAACCTATCTCATCTGCCTTCCAGGGCACCTAAACTTATAGCAGGCTCAGGTAAAGGCTGAAGAAACAAGGAACTGCAAGATGCCAGTTTACACAAAAGGACACAAGTTGCTGGAGTAACTCAGGGGGTGTGGCAGCATCTCTGGAGAACATGCATAAGTGATATTTCGGGTTGAGACCTTTCTTTAGACTGATTGTATGGGGGGGGGGGGAGGGGAGGGGCGGGGAAGAAGAAAAATGGAAAAGGGGAGACGCAGAACAAAGAATAAAGCGTGGCAGGTAATAGGTCAACACAGGCGAGCGGGATTTATTGAGAGGCAGGTGGCTGGAAAGAGGGCCCGAGATAAGAACAATAGGTGCGGTACTGGTTTGAAGAGTTGCAGAGGGGAGGAAAGTAACAAGACTTGGGCTGGGGGGTGGAGGGAAGAAATAGGTGGGAGTCCAGGTGGGGCCGAGGGCTGAAGAAGGGTCCCAACCCAAAAGGTCACCTATGTATGTTCTCCAGAGATGCTGCCTGACCAGCTGAGGTACAATAGACAATAGACAATAGGTGCAGGAGGAGGCCATTCGGCCCTTCGAGCCAGCACCGCCATTCAATGTGATCATGGCTGATCATTCTCAATCAGTATCCCGTTCCTGCCTTCTCCCCATACCCCCTGACTCCGCTATCCTTAAGAGCTCTATCCAGCTCTCTCTTGAATGCATTCAGAGAATTGGCCTCCACTGCCTTCTGAGGCAGAGAATTCCACAGATTCACAACTCTCTGACTGAAAAAGTTTTTCCTCATCTCAGTTCTAAATGGCCTACCCCTTATTCTTAAACTGTGACCCCTTGTTCTGGACTCCCCCAACATTGGGAACATGTTTCCTGCCTCTAACGTGTACAACCCCTTAATAATCTTATACGTTTCGGTACCCCTGAACTTTGTGTTCTTTTGGGGTAATGGCTACTACACCAGAACTCTTTTCTATGCCAATCACAGTGACATTTGTTCCAGTATGTTTACGACGTAGACAAGGAAACTAAGAAACTCATCATTGTTATCTCCCTCAGGTTTACGCCTTGTCAATTATACTGCACACCAATTCCAATCCATTGTCCATCCACGGTGAGGTTTCTCCTTTCTCATGTTCAGTCTGTCAAACATAATCATAGTTACTCTGGGATATCCACACTGACAATGCCATACCCTGCCAGAGAACCGACTTGTCCATCATTTGTCTTTTCCTCCTCATCAAGGTTGTTGCATCCTGACAGGTGATGTACCTGCACTATCTTACAGTTGACAAATTCTCCAACAAATAAACTCCAACGAGGGCTTCAGAAAAACTCATTTATCGAAAACTAAAACCAGCAGCTGTACAACTTGTAATATTACAATGTCGTGTCACAGATGCACACAATTCCTTTCGAACGCAACAGTGAACGACATTTGAACTGGAAAATAAAACACACACAAAAATAATATTACACACACACAGACTGTGAGCATCAAGCAGTCACATTGTGTTTCAGTTTCTTCATATGCAAGGTGTCATTGGCAAATGAATTGCATTAAAATAGGCAATTATGATTAACCATACTGCAGGCCAGATAGGGTTAGGAAGGCAGGTTTCCTGACTGACTGGGCACCAGTTAGCCAGATGGAGTTTTACAATGATCCGGTAGTTTCACAATCATAATGATGAACATCCAAGATGGCGCCTCCCTGTGGGGCAGCCATTGCAGTAGCTCCTGCTCACAGGTGAGCGTTTTTTCTCTTTCTTAGTAGTTAGTTAAGTTATTTCTATCACTATTCTTGTGTATTAGTTTTGTGTATTAGTTTTGTGTAACTGTAGCGTGGTATGAAGACTAATGCCGTTTTTGCATGACCTTTTTCACCTACCGTGTCCGGAGATCCCGCGCGCAGCCAGGGCCTTGTTGTTCACAAGAGGGAGCAGCTGTTAGCGCTCCGTAACCCAGCGGTGCTGCCCCCAGGAGAGACCCGACGTCCCCCGTGAGATGAGGAGGAGGAGGAGAAGAGGGTGCCGTGCTGGAATGCAGCGTCGAGTCGGGAGGAGACGCTACAGACCAGCGCTCCCGTCCATCGTTATGGGAAATGTAAGATCTCTCCCCAACAAGATGGACGAGTTGGTGGCGTTGACCCGGCACCAGAGGGAATATCGGGAGTGCAGCATCATGCTGCTTACAGAGACCTGGCTGAACACGTTAACAACGGACACGAACGCCTCACTGGATGGCTTTCACCTGAGGCGGGCGGACAGAACAGCGGAGAGTGGTAAGAGAAAAGGAGGCGGGCTGGCTGTGCTTGTAAATGATAGATGGTGTAACCCTGGGCACATCACTGTTAAAGAGCAGCTCTGCTGCACGGACATCGAGCTGTTAGCTGTTAGCATGAGGCCTTACTATCTACCAAGGGAATTCTCACATGTTGTTGTGATAGCAACATATATTCCCCCCTCTGCTAATGGCGACATGGCCTGTGATGTACTGCACTCAGCTGTGAGCAGGTTGCAAACACAGCACCCACGTGCCCTCTTTCTAATCTCCGGGGACATCAACCACGCACCCCCATCGTCCACTCTGCCCACGTTCACCCAGTACGTCACCTGCCGCACCAGAGACAACAAAATACTGGACTTATTTTATGCCAACACCAAGGAGGCATATAACTCAGCACCCCTCCCCCCTGTGGAGATCTGACCACAACATGATCCATCTCCAGCCTGTGTACAAACCTCTCGTGCACAGGCAACCAGTGGTGACCCGCACAGTTAGAGGATGGTCCGAGGAGACGGTGGAGGCTCTGAGAGACTGTTTCGAAACAACTGTGTGGGGGGAACTCTGTGATCCCCATGGGGAGGACATTGACGGTCTAACCCAATGCATCACGGACTCTATTAACTTCTGTGTGGAGAACATTGTACCCACCAGGACTGTACGGTGTTTCTCCAACAACAACCCCTGGGTCAACCCTGACATAAAGGATCTCCTTAAGGAGAAAAAGAGGGCCTTTAAGTCGGGAAATAAGGAGGAGCTGAAGGCTGTGCAAAAGGAGCTGAGGAGGAAGATCAGAGAGGGGAAGAACAGCTACAGGAAGAAGATGGAGGACCAGCTGCAGAGGAACAACATCAGTGGAGTCTGGAGAGGCCTCAAAACCATCTCTGGGTACAAGGAACCGGACTCCCAGGCCGTGGGGTACCAGAAGTGGGTGAACGATCTGAACCTTTTCTTCAACAGGTTCGATCAGTCACCTACCCCTCCCCCGGTCCAGTCACCCGTGCTGCAGCCCCCCTTGTCTGCACATCCAGTACACTGCCCCACCTCCCCTCCCACAGCACTTGGGTCACAGTCACCACCCACTGCTTCTGTTTCTCCTGCCTCAACCCCACCACCCCCACCTCCTCCCCTCACACCCCCTCCTCCTCTCACACCCTTGAGCACCCAGCCCCTGTGCTCCAATCTGTCTTTCTCACCAGGTGAGAAATGAGCTCAGGAAGATCAATGCGAGGAAGGCGGCTGGTCCGGACGGCATCAGCTTGAGGCTCCTCAAGTCCTGTGCAGACCAGCTGTGCGGAATAGTGGAGCATGTCTTCAATCTGAGCCTGAAACTGGGGAGAGTTCCACAGCTGTGGAAAAAATCCTGCGTGGTACCGGTACCAAAGACACCGCACCCGAAGGAACTCAACAGCTACAGGCCGGTGGCACTGACATCACACCTGATGAACACCCTGAAGCGTCTGGTCCTCGCTCATCCCCGCCCCCTGGTGAGACCATCAATGGATCTGCTGCAGTTTGCCTACCAGACTCACATCGGGGTGGAGGACACCATCATCTACCTGCGGAACAGAGCTCTATCACATCTGGAGAAGCCGGATAGCACTGTGAGAATCATGTTCTTTGATTTCTCCAGTGCGTTCAACACCATCCAGCCGGGGCCTCTGGGGGGCAAGCTGGAGCCCACAGGAGTGGATCACCACCTCACATCCTGGATTCTGGACTACCTCACCAACCGACCACAGTATGTGAGGACAAAGGACCTGGTCTCAGACAGGGTGGTCTGCAGCACTGGGGTTCCGCAGGGAACAGTGCTAGCTCCATTCTTGTTCACCTTGTACACTGCGGACTTCAGGCACAGCTCTGCAGACTCCTATCTACAGAAGTTCTCTGACGACTCTGCCATCGTCGGCCTGCACATACCCATATGTGCGGGCGACGAGGACAGGGCTTACAGAGAACTGATCAAGGAGTTTGTGGACTGGTGCCAGCGGAACTGCCTGCGGATCAACGCGGGGAAAACCAGGGAGATGGTGGTAGATTTCTGCAGGTGCAGCCAGGTCCCCCCGACATCAGTGAACATCCAGGGAATGGACATCGAGAGGGTGGATTCTTGTAAGTACCTGGATGTCTAACTCAACAATAAACTGGACTGGACTGAAAACACCGATGAGCTATACAGAAAGGGCCAGAGCAGACTTTATCTGCTAAGGAGGCTCAGGTCCTTTGGAGTGCAAGGCCTAAGGACCTTCTACAACACAGTGGTTGCATCAGCCATCTTCTATGGAGTGGTCTGCTGGAGCAGCAGCATCTCAGCGGCGGAAGGGAAGAGACTCAACAAGCTGGTCAGGAAGCCCTGCTCTGTCCTGGGTTGCCCTCTCGACTCAGTGCAGGCGGTGGGAGAGAGGAGGATGATGGCAAAGCTAACATCGCTGCTGGACAACGACTCCCACCCCATGCAGGACACTCTCACTGCACTGAGTCGCTCCTTCAGTGACAGACTCCTTCACCCCAAGTGCGTGAAGGAGAGATATAGGAGGTCCTTCCTTCCCGCTGCTGTGAGACTGCACAACCAGCACTGCTCCCAGCAGACGAGTCAACAATAACAGCTAACAACACACAGAAAACTGATGACAATTTATGTATCTTTTATTTATAATGAATGATCTCTTGCTCTCTTGCTATGCACTTTGCTGCTGTAACACTAAATTTCCCCGGTGTGGGACGAATAAATAATAATAATAATAAACATTTATTTTTTATAGCGCTTTTCCAAATGCTCAAAGACGCTTTACAAAAACAGTCAAGACATAAAAACAAACAGACGAACTATCCTGACGGAGAAGCGGCGAACAAATTGCGCCAGCGTCCTCTCACATCAGGGTCCGGCAGTAGACAATAAAGAACACAAGACACACAATTACAATTTTTAACACAAACAGCCATCACAGTGATTGCTCCAGGCACACCCTCACTGTGATGGCTCCAGGCACACCCTCACTGTGATGGAAGGCAAAGAAAAG
Organism: Rhinoraja longicauda; assembly: GCF_053455715.1. Taxonomy (NCBI): domain Eukaryota; kingdom Metazoa; phylum Chordata; class Chondrichthyes; order Rajiformes; family Arhynchobatidae; genus Rhinoraja; species Rhinoraja longicauda. The sequence continues at coordinate 11,976,928 of NC_135969.1, forward strand.
TCTTATCTCCTCCTCATTCTTCTCCCGTGGTGCCACGAGGTGATCGAGGCTCCCGACTTTTGAAGCCCCCACTGGGCGATGGAAAGTCCCAGGGCCGAGCCGAGCAGGCCAATGAAGGTCCTGAGCCCCCACCGGGCGATGGAAAGTGCCGCGGCCAGGCCACGCAGGGCAATGAAGGGCCTGCGAGCGGGTCAATCAAACCTCGCGCTTCGGGGTGGTCAAAGCTGCTACGGCTGGAGCTCCCGAAAGCCGGTCGCCAGCCAGGGACCTGCGAACTCCCGATGTTGCGGTCTGCAGGGCCCACGGCCGAAGCCTCCGAGATGGTAAGTCCAGGCCCTGCGACCGGAGTCTTCAAGGTCGATCCCAGCTGGAGGCCGCCGACTCCACGGTGTTAGGCCGTAGCACGAACGGAGATACGATACGATGAAGGTCGCATCTCCGTTGAGGAGGAGATTAGAAAAAAAGGTTTCCCCCACCCCCCCCCCCCCCACCACTCCCCACATATACAGAGTTAAAAATAAATCAAAAGAAACATTTAAACGATAACAAAAACAAAAACAAAAAAAAGACAGAGAGACTGCCGGTGAGCCGCAGCTGCAGAACGCAGCCACGCCCCCTGTTTTAAAGGAATATATTATATTATATTATAAAGGAATATATTATATTATTATATTATTATTATTATGGGTATATTTATAGAAGTATTTCCAGAATATATTTTAATCCAATTTAGTTTGGGAGCAATTCTACCCAAGACTGCATGAAATTGCTGAGTTGTGGATGTAGCCCGGTATGTGCCCACCATTGACTCCATCTATACTTCACGCTGCATCGGGAAAACAGTCAACATAATCAAAGGCCTTTCCCACCCTCATCATTCCTTCATACACCTATATTCTTTCATCTGGCTTCAAAATTTTGCACCTCTTCTATCCCTTTCTCCTTATCTTACACTTTTGTCTTTTCATCTCTGGCCTTTGACCAACCGTCTGCCAATCAAAACACCCCCTCCCCCGTAACCATCTCTCACTTGCCAGGCTTTGTCTTATTTATTTATTTATTTTCATATTTCAGATACAGCGCGGAAACAGGCCTTTTCGGCCCACCAAGTCCGCGCCGCCCAGCGATCCCCGCACATTAACACTATCCTACACACTAGGGACAATTTTTAGATTTACCCAGTCAATTAACCTACATACCTGTACGTCTTTGGAGTGTGGGAGGAAACCGAAGATCTCGGAGAAAACCCACGCAGGTCACGGGGAGAACGTACAAACTCCTTACAGTGCAGCACCCGTAGTCAGGATCGAACCTGAGTCTCCGGCGCTGCATTCGCTGTAAAGCAGCAACTCTACCGCTGCGCCACCGTGCCGCCCGTCTTACTCCCACCTCTCACAGAGTTATAGAGTCATACAATGTGGAAACAGACCCTTCGGCCCAACTTGCCCACACTGACCAATTAGTCCCACCTGCCTGCGTTTAGCCCACATCACTCTAAACCTATCCTATCCATTCAAATTCAAATTGCTTTTGTTGTCATTCAAAAATAGATTTGAATGAAATTGTCGTTACCATGCAGTCATAAACAATAAAGAGCACAAGACACACAATTACATAAGTTTAACACAGACAACCATCACAGTGATTCCTCCAGGCACACCCTCACTGTGATGGAAGGCAAAGAAAAGTCTTATCTCCTCCTCTGTTCTCCGCGGTCAGGCAGTCAAAGTGCTGCTTCGAGGCGATCGAGGCTCCCGACTCCCGAAGCCCCCGCCGGGCGATGGAAGGTCCCAGGCTGGGCCGAGCAGGCCGATGAAGGTCCTGAGCCCCCACTGGGCGATGGAAGGTGCCGCGGCCGAGCCACGCAGGGCGATGACGGTCCTGCGAACGGGTCGATCGAGCCTTGCGATGCTAAATATTTCATTAATATTGCGATAATGCCTGCCTCATCTACATCCTCCGGCAGCTCGTTTCATACACCCACCACACTTTGCGTGAAAAAGTTACCCCCCAGGTTCCTATAAAAATCTTTCCCCTCTCAGCTTAAACCTGGTTCTCCATTTCCCCGACTCTGGGAAAGAGACTCTGTGCATCTACCCGATCTATTGCTCTCATGATTTTGTACTCCTCTAAAAGATCACCCCTCATCCTCCTGTGCTCCAAGGAATAGAGTCGTCGCCTGCTCAACCACTCCCTATAGCCCAGGCCCTTGCATCCTGGTAACAAGGATGAGAATCTTCTCTGCACCCTTTCCAGATTGACAACATCTTTCCTATAACATGGTGTCCATAACTGAACATAATACTCTAAATGGGGCCTCACCAATGTCTTATATAACTGCGACATTACCTCCTATAATCTCGTCCAGCTTTCTCCCCTCACTCCCCCACCACAATTAGTCTGAAGATGGGTCCTGACCTGAACCGTCCCCTATCCGTACTCTCCCGAGATGCTCCAGTGAACTGAGTTACTCCAACACTTCTAAACCAGCATCTGCAGTTCCTTGTGTTTCCATTTTGTTGAATTTGTTGTTGAGTACCAAAGGCTGCAATATATCAAAACAAAAGATGAAGGTATCACAAAATGCTGGAGTAACTCAGCAGGTCAGGCAGCATCTAGGAGAGAGGGAGTGGGTGACGTTTCGGGTCGAGACCCTTCTTCAGACTGAAGTGTGAGGAAAGATCTCGACCCGAAATGTCACCCACTCCCTCTCTCCTAGATGCTGCCTGACCCGCTGAGTTACTCCAGCATTGTGTGATACCTTCGATTTGTACCAGCATCTGCAGTTATTTTCCTACAAAACAAAAGATGAAATTCATTTCCACAAGCTTATGCTGAGCTTTGCTGCAACTCCCAGGTGGATGAAAATGAAGGTCAGAGTAGGAATGAGATGGAGAATTAAAGTGACGGAATTAAAGCTCAGGGTCATTTTGTGGATTACATGGAGACATTCTGCAAAATAATGACTCAATCTGCATTTAATTTCTTAAATGCAGTAAACTAAATTGGAGGTATGTACAAGAGACATGGCAGGCCGTGGCCTGCAGGGGAGAAGCCCAGACGTTGCTGAGCTCGGTCCCGAAGATCAGAGAGCTGAGGAGGAGGGAGCCACTGATGACGACAGAGTGATATGGGTACGTGCAGGTAGATAACTAATAGTCTTGGAATCATGTTCGGCACGGACATTATGGGCTGAAGGGCCTGTTCTCGTGTGGTACTGTTCTATGTTCACTGCCTTTCTACAGGTTACCTGGAGTAGTTTCAGACCTATTCAGGCACCCTCATCTCTTTTTCCAGCATATTTAGAACGGAGATGAGGAAGAACTTTTTCAGTCAGAGAGTGGTGAAGGTGTGGAATTCTCTGCCTCAGAAGGCAGTGGAGGCCAGTTCGTTGGATGCATTCAAGAGAGAGCTGGATAGAGCTCTTAAGGATAGCGGAGTGAGGGGGTATGGGGAGAAGGCAGGAACGGGGTACTGATTGAGAGTGATCAGCCATGATCGCATTGAAAGGCGGTGCTGGCTCGAAGGGCTGAATGGCCTACTCCTGCACCTATTGTCTATTGTCTATTGTCTATATTGATGGTTGTTCTCACCCTGCCTAATCTTGTGGTTGATTCCCTTGACTTCTCCGTCTCTATTTAATGGATAAATTGGTGTCCAATATCAATTACAAGCTCCTAGACTAACACGCCTATCCACTACAACCCTCTCACCCTGCCTCCTGTAAGGTCTCTATTCCAATCTCCCAGTCTCTTCAGCAGTGTTGTATCAATTTTGATGAAAACATTTTCCACGTCAGTGTTTTTGAGATGACATCCGCTTTAAACACTGTGGATCTCCTCCCAACATAGATGCAGGTCCACCATCGATTTTCCAGCACCTTTGGTTCCAGGACCAACAGAGGTTACAGCCTCCGAGAGGAGTCCAAAGGTACCGACACGGTCTGCCTTGACTGGCGTCGATCCATGATACTGGCCCACAAAGTCAACTACGGAAATTGGCAATGGGAACTGGTTGGAGATCCAGAGACCTGGCCGCTGGGAGCAAATTCAACTCATCAATCGGCACAGAAGTTGCAATGAGGTGGAGATCGGCTGTCTCACCTGGCCTAGGCGCCACACTTCTTGGGCGGGGGGGGCAGATTTCAAGTCCACTCTTGTGATTTTATCTGGATTAAATGTGGTGCTGGACCACCAATTGCCAGAAAACCAGTGGTGGACCTACAACTAACATATAATGAACGAATGGGTCGACTGGGCTTGTAATTTCTGGAGTTTAGAAGAATGAGAGAGGATCTTATGGGAACATAAAATTCTTAAAGGATTGGACAGGCTAGATGCAGGAAAAATGCTCCCGATCTTGGGGGAGTCCAGAACCAGGGGTCGCAGTTTAAGAATAAGGGGTAGGCCATTTAGGACTGAGATGAGGAAAAATGTCTTCATGTGTGGAATTCTTTGCCACAGAAGGCAGTGGAGGACAATTCACTGGATGTTTTCAAGAGAGAGTTAGATTTAGCTCTTAGGACTAAAGGAATCAAGGGATATGGCGAAAAAGCAGGAAGGGGGTACTGATTTTAGATGATATTGAATGGCGGTGCTGGCTTGAAGGGCCGAATGGCCTACTCCTGCACCTATTTTCCTACGTTTCTATGTTTCTGACAGGGCTCTCCGCCACATCTGATCCATTTGCAGATGGAGCTCCAAATGGTCCTGCCAGGTAGTGAGTATATAAGTTGAGATGTTATGTGACAGTTGCACAGCACATTGGTGCAGCCACATTTGGAGTATAGTGTTCAGTTTTGGTTACCCTGTTTTGGGAAAGACGTCGTTAAGCTGGTTCAGAGACGATTTACGAGGATGCTACCAGGACTTGAGGGCCTGACCTTTTGCGGGAGAGGCTAGGCAGGCTAGGACTTTGATCCTGAGAACGCAGGAACCTGGGTGGTGGGTATATGGAACTAGCTGTCAAAGGAGGTATTTGAGGCAGGCACTATAACAACATTTAAAGGATATTTGTTCATGTAGATGAATCAGAAAGGTTTAGAGGGATATGGGCAGGTGGGACAAGCGTAGATGGGGCATCTTGATCAGCATGACTAAGTTCAGCCAAAGGGCCTGTTTCTGTTCTATATGACTCTATGGTTTTATTTACCACATTTCTACTCTCACCCCATCTCCTTCCACTCTTGCATTTCAGAGGGAGCCATCACTTGTACAAGAGATGATGGTGGTGGCAGAATTAGCTCATTCTGCTACCACCATCATCTATTGTACAAGTGATGGCTCCCTCTGATTGTCGCCGGAAGCTTGCGTCCTTTTCAGGACGGACGATGACAGTGATGTAACATTTGAAACATAGAAGATGGACAAGAAAGAAGAAGAAGGTTTCCCTAGTCCTCATCGTGCCTCTACATGCTGTAGATCGTCCTCTGTAATATCCACTGCCTTCATTGAAAAGTCACCATCAGGGACTATTTGTGACTAAATGATCCTCTTTTCCAACTCTCTCAACAACCATTGCCCATTTTCATTGCACCCTTCCAGATGATTATCTGCTCTTTTACCTCTTCTATTCCCACATCCCAGGTACCCAAACGGTCCTTCCAGGTGAAGCAGTGGTTCACTTGGCCTTTTTTCCCCAATTTAATGTACTCGCTAAGTAGCCTCTACCACACTGGAGAAATCAAATGCAGATTTGGTGATCAATTTGTGAAAGGACCATATGGTTCACAGTTGCTTGTCACTTTACTTCTCTGTCCCACTCCCATTCCGATTCCATTTTTCTCCCCTTACACAGCTTCAGTGAAGACCAACATAAGCCTGAGGAACAGCACCTTTATCTTTATATCAATGTTGTCAGCTAGATCTACACATATGTCTGTATGCTGTTGACTCTATGAGCTTCTTGTGAACAAGAAATTTCATTGCAACCTTGCGTATATGAATTAACTCATCTAATCTTACCGAATAAAAAGTATCCGCAGATGATGGGTTTCCCATAGTATAGATAGACACAAAATGCTGGAGTAACTCAGCAGGTCAGGTAGCATGGAAAGGTGATATATTGGGTTGGGACCCTTCTTCAGGCTTACTGTCTAATCTTACTGTCTAATCTTACCTATACTGATAATCTGTCCAGGCACATATTGGTGCTTAGGACTCAACTCTAAATTCAGAATGATCAAAATGATCAGCCTTCCCAGTTTATTTCTGATGTAGCTCATCAACTTATAACATTGACTATGGTTTTTCTTTCTCCACGGATACTGCCTGACCTGCTGGGTACCTCCAGCATTAGATAGTCACAAAATGCTGGAATAACTCAGCGGGTCAGGCAGCATCTCCGGGGAAAAGGAATAGGTGACATTTCGGGTCGGAACCCTTCTTCAGACAGTTTGAAGAAGGGTTCCAACCTGAAACTTCACCTATTCCTTTTCGCCAGAGATGCTGCCTGACCCGCTGAGTTACTCCAGCATTTTATGTCTATCTTCAGTATGAAACCAGCATCTGCAGTTCCTTCCTACTTACCTCCAGCATTATCTTTTTTCTCTGCTGTACAGCAGCTGCTGTGTTCTGCACCTGAAAGTTTTTTTTAAATAAATTCCCTATCCTCATTCACCACCTCTTACTTACACTTCCTCCAGACAGATAAGATGTGATTAACAAACCTTCAGCACACTGTTTCAGATGGCAAAAACACCATCTGTGTCATTTGTATTCTCTTGAATTCAGGTTGTCGTTACTAATATCGTAGAGAATATCAACGACGGACAGAGCTGAATATATGTGCATACCATGGTCAGATCAATACTCAATATCTGTAGATAGACACAAAAAGCTGGAGTAACTCAGCGGGACAGGCAGCATCTCTGGAGAGAAGGAATGGGTGACGTTTCGGGTCGAGACCCTTCTTCAGACTGGAGCAGGGTGGTGAAGAAGCCATTTGGCATGCTTGCCTTGGTTGGTCAGAGCATAGTGTATGAGAGTTGTGACATGTTGTTAGAGCTGTACAAGATGTTGGTGAGATCGCATTGGGAGTATTGTATGCAGTTCCGGTCACCTAGCATAGGATGTTATTACAATTACCTAATTTAAAACACTCTTGGATGTGGCATATGGTACGTGGATAGAAGGGATTTGGTGGGATAAGAGCCAGGCTTTGGAGAGTGGAATCAGCTTAGTTAGGCAACTTAATTGGCATGGACATGGTGGGCCGAAGGGCCTGTTTCTATGTAGTATAGCTCTCTAATTCTATGACTTTAAAATGTTGCTATTGTGTACACATTTCTGCATAAGGTGTTTTTATGATAAAACATTGCACTATTACACCTTCTATTGGTCAGAACAGAGCACTACAACCTAACCAGGTATGACCCATTTCTGCATAAAATTTGCAACATCACGCATTTGATCCACTAATTTAGTTAATACTGCACCAGAATTATATTTTAATGTAGTAATGTCTCCATTTAAAATCCTTCCCCATTTTGGATTCAAACTGCTCTGAGATCTTGTCCCTCCCTAACTCAGTATTCTCTTCCAACCCTATAGCCCTCTGAGAAATCTATGCTTCACCAATTCTGGCTTCTTGATCATCCCTAGATTTAACCATTGGCTGCCATGACACCAACTGCCAGGGCCCAAAGCCCTATTATTCCTTCTCTCAACTTCTTGTAGGACCTCAGATAGACACAAAACGCTGGAGTAACTCAGCGGGTCAGGTAGCATCTTTGGAGAAAAAGGGTGGGTGGCGTTTTGGGTCGGGACCCTTCTTGAGACTCCAAGACTGATTGCATTTTCGTGTAGATATGAAAAAGTCAATAAAACATAATCAAGTATATCAATGTCCAGATGGTATAATAACGTCACCATTTATTCATATCTTTTAACACACACACACAGATATATATATATATACTAGACCAAGTGTACCCGTTGGGCCCATTCCTCGTAGAGGGGGGACAGGGAAGGGGTGAGGGTGCCACTCACCTCGGCGGGTGGTATATATATATATATATATACCATATTCATTATGAGCTGGTATTTAATCTACCACCAACTGAACAGAAATCATGAATTAGGAAGTTAGTAAATGATAAGAAACCCAGAACTGATATATCTTTACTTGAGACAGAGATAGCAGTAAATTTATTGAAATAGCTGACACAATGACATAATTTCCTTTGATTAAGGTTACGCTGACTAAGAGCTTTAACCAATTTGGAATAGAAATTACAGTAAAGACTCGTTATAACGGACTGGGGATGGGGTTGTGGGGTGGGGGATAATGGTGTCCGTTGATGTTGATTGTCAGCTATAACCAAATAACTGACTTGCTCCAAACACCAATCACGGTCACTCTGTGAATCAACGAGTTGTTTTCAAATACACAGTTTTTTTAACAGCCAAAAATGTATTTTTGTTACTGTAAGCTATAAAGTACCGAAGGCTGTTTGTTGCATTGCTTAATAGAGTTAAGTGTCGATCGATCGAAGCAATTGCTTGCCAATTTTTATACATTGTCAATTTCTAAAGCCTCTGCAGTGTTCTTAAAGAGACAGTCTGCTATAACCAAAATATGTTACAAGAGGTCTGTAATAACGAGGGTTTACTGTACGATGGAATGAAATATTTACAATGGGGTTACATATTAATTGGGAAAATACAAATGTCAATATTTCCCACTGCCTTTTATTGAAATAAGATGATTCCTAGAAATGCAATGCGTAAACAATGCAGTCCTTGACACTATTGTTTGTTTGGTTGGTTGAAGTATTCTTCTTATGGTTTACAAATCATTGGCCTTTGACCAATGATCAATTCCAAAGGCTTTGGGTTTGGAAGTAGACATCTGGAACCCTGGTTCTTAAAATTTTGTGAATAGTGTATGTTTGCAGGACAAGTGGATTAGCGACAGAGATGGTTAATCTTAGCAAATACGTACATCTCTCTCTTTGTCCCTTTTTACAGCTTGTATATTTGGTTCTCTCATGGTCTGCTGGGACATTACTTAATTTTGTTGTGGTTCATAAACTGCCTTTACTGCACAGACCTACCTACTAATGGAGTATGATTAGAGCCACATTTGTCCTGCAGGTATGACCAGATTTCCATCTCTCTCCCTCTTTGTCCTTCTTTGAGACATCGCCGAAGGAGCCGAGTTCGAGAGGGGACTACATGAATCTAATGATTACTTTTATAACTTTGATGGCGCCAAAAATGTGGTGACTCTTTTTGTGTACATTGGGCACCGTATGCAAAAACAAAGAAGTTCACAGTACCTGGGTACATATGACAGCAAAGTATCATTGAATTATTGAATCATTGAAGACCTACGTTGATGATCAAGCTGTTGGTCATCTGCTATGATATCACCTTTTACATGCCACCCACAAAATGTAGCATATAGCCCTTCGAGGTACCTTTTAACCTGAACTGCTGGAGCTGGTTTGATACAAATAATTAATCACTTTAGAGGGTGCTAAGTCAATAACAATGGGACAGCAGTAGAACCACATATTAAGCAAATTGACCTTCCACTAAATAAAACATTTTGACTTCATATTAGTCGACGAGTTCCACATCTACTTTCATTAATATCAGCTTTTGTTTCCATAATTTATAACGTCAAACATACTTCAAGCTCACAAATTGTCATGGCGGGTTGTGAACTTTATCTCTGTGATTGCTTGTCTACTAAAGTAAATATCATAATCTGTGGCCACGTGAGGTTCTTTCTGTTTTCCAATCTACTGCACTTTTTTTTTCTATAGTGAGTCCCTGGATGTGATTTGAGATATATAAAGCATTTATGGTTCTGTCATCTGATTTGTTTTGTATTTGAAGCAACCCACTGCAATTAATGCAAATAAACCTGGGAAGAGAGAGAAAAAATATAATTGGTTGATTGATTGAAAGATACAGCATAGAAACGGGCCCTCTGGCCCACTGAGTCCATGCTGACTATCGATCACCCATTCACGCGACGTAGTTCTATGTTATCCCACTTTCATATCTACTCCTTAAACACAAAGGGCAATTTACAGAGGCCAATTAAGCTACAAATTAAGGCCACATCTTCAGGATGTGGGAGGAAATGAGAGCAACCATAGGAAATCCACAGGGAGAATGTGCAAAGTCCACGCAGACAGCACCTGAGGCCTCTGGCACCGCGAAGCAGTTGCTGTACTTGCTGTGTTGGGTTTACTGATTAAAAATTAGAGCAACATATATTAAAGCAATATCAAAATATTTTCTGAAGAAGGGTCTTGACCCGAAACGTCACCCATTCCTTCTCTCCTGAGATGCTGCCTGACCCACTGAGTTACTCCAGCATTTTGCGTCTACCTTCAAAACATTTTCCCTGCTCATGACGATTTAAAATGTTCTCGCCTCATTCAGGCACACCTGCTGAAAGAGAAGTGAAAAGTGTCTTTGGACAGTCTTGGAGTCTGAACGGATTGTGAACAAAAATTAGATTTTCATGGCATGCCGAAGAGCCATGGTGGGACACTCCAACAGGAAGGCATGTCTGTGCTTTAATATTCAAGAGTTGCAGCCCGCTTGCGCTATTTGTCAAGCAGCAGCGTGTCTCTGTTGTGATATATGTAAAGCTTTTCCAAAGATCTTAGTGTATCTGATCATCTCAGATCAGATCAGGTTGTGATAAAGTTGTAGTTTATGAACTGGTTGTGTTGAACTTTCAAGCTGTCGAGAATTGTACATAAATCCATCTGCAGATTTCAGCTGGAGCGATAAGCAGTTCAATAAAGAAAGCTTACCTTTTAATTGTACCATTCATGACTGCAGGCCAATCCATTGGGCTCAACAGCCGATGAAGCTCTTTTGACACATTGTCACTGTAAGCAAAATGTCAGTCAGCTTGTGCACAGTAAACCCACAAGCAGCAAAAAAATTAATGAGCAGAATTTTTTTTGACGATGTTGATTGAGGGATAAGCATTGAGAAGGACAACTGGGAGAAATCCCACTTCTTTGAAATAATAATTGAGAGATACTGCATGGGATACAAAGGATACAGTCTTTCAGCATACTAAACCACTTACTGACCATCAATACCGATTGACACCAATTCTACATTAATCTTAGTTTTTATTTTTAGATTTTAGTGATACAGCGTGGAAACAGGGCCTTTAGCCCACCAAGTCCGGACCGACCAGTGATCGCACCGTACATTCCCACAATCCTACACATTAGGGACAATTCTACCAATTACCCACGCAGTAGGGGCAATTTACAGTGGCCAATTAAACTATTTTTGGGACAGGGGAGAAAACAGGAGAGCCTAAAGGAAACATAATGATGTTACAGGGAGAATGTGCAAAACTCCATGCAGACAGCAGCTGAAGTCAGGACTGAGTCCAGGTCTCCACTGGTAAACAGATGAATACATTCCTTATCTTTCTGGCATTTGAACACAAACTGTTGTAAAAGCTGGCCTTTACTTCTTTATTCTCATTGGAATCAAGTAAATAACTTCCATCTCATTTTCTTAGCTGTTCCCACTACACTGTCAAGGAGAATGAATTTGGGGGGGGGGGGGAGATAGAGACAGGAACTGTATGCAGGGCTGCACTGGAAAAATAAACAGGTGGAGAAAGATTTCCATCAAATCGTGATATTTGTGAAAACAAAACTAAGATAGTCCAGCCTCCCTGACTTGACTTTTTCTAACCCTCTTTCCCTCACCCTGTACTTATAGAAATGCTATTCACCTTGAGAGTCGTTTGGTTTTGATGAAGGGGCAGCTATCTTTCTATTTGAAATGGCCCAAACCTGTTGGGGGGTTTTTTCCAATTTATATTTGAGATCTTTTTTAACTGGGTTTTTGAACCGCAAAATACAGTTCAGGAAATGGATAGAGGACCACACCCCTTCCAAAAGAAGAAAGGTTAGCACAGCCAGAGATTAAATTTCCCCCAATTTTCCATTGCATTATACCTAGAATTTGTGCAGATCATCTTTACTGATCATGTTGTGACCATTACTGAAGGCAACAAAGGTTGTCAAAAATCTCAATTTCCAAGCAAGGCTTCAGCCACTAACTATTGAGATCAATTAGTTTTTTTTTTCTAAAACCTGCAAAGGTCAGCTTCCCTTCTAAGGATCTCAGCAACATCTGGAGATTCACTAATGATGGTACCCTGTGTAATAATAATGTAGTAAAAATGCTAAATGAATTGGGATGAGAACATAGACTCATGCAATGGAATAGTCTTATGAAATGTATAAGTAGGCAAGGAGTCAACTATGATTGTCAGTTTAGAGTGAAGAAATTGCAACATTATCTTGTTGAGAACAAGAGGACATAGGTTTAAGGTGAGGGGGGAATGATTTAATAGGAACCTGAGGGCTAACTTTTTTACACAAAGGGTAGTGGGTGTATGGAACGAGCTGCTGGAGAAGGTAGTTGAGGCAGGTGCTATTGCAATGTTTCAGAAACATTTAAATAGGTATATGGATAGGATAGGTTTAGAGGGATATGGGTCAAATGCAGTCAAGTGGGTCTAATTGGTCATGTTGGTCAGTGTGGGCAAGTTGGGCCAAAGGGCCTGTTTCCATGCTGTTTGGCTCTATGACTCTATCTGGACAGTGGTTGGAGGTAGAAATTCACATTGCGTATTATGAGGTGACGTTAATGGATAGTCCATTATCATTGATGGAATGAAGCCAGGCCACTTTTCCATTATGTACAAAGAATATAAATCAGGCTGCCTTCCTGTTATGCAACTGAGAGGCCCGGCTGTTTTTCTGTAATGACAGGGAAGGGCACCAGTCTGACATTCCATTGCAAGAGTGGAAATGTCAGAATGGCATTCTACAATAAAAGACGCTGGGGGGATAGTTTTGATATCGAAAGAGATACTAGGTTTGTTTTTTAATAATTGGGAGATAAGGTTGGAATGTCTCCTTGGAAATTCTCAGATAGTGAAGCAACAAGTGCAACAAGATCTTTGACGACGTTCAGGCTTGGAAGTATTATTCATGACACACATGTGCTGCGCAATAGGTATCTCTAACAAGAGATTGTCCCTCTGTTTCTCCTTGACAATCAATGACAAGACCAGTACCACATTAGTTTAGTTTAGAGTTTAGTTTAGATATACAGGGCAGAAACAGGCTCTTTTGCCCACTGAGTCCGCGCTGACCAGCGATCCCCATACACTACCACGATCCTACACAATTTACAATTTTTACCAGTCAATTAACCTACAAACATGCACTTCTTTGAAGTGTGGGACAAACCAGAGCACCTGGAGAAACCTCATGTGGTCATGGGGAAAATGTACAAGCTCCATACAGACAGCACCGGTAGTCAGGTTCAAACCCTGGTCTCAGGTGTTGCAAGACGGCAACTCTACTGCTGCGCCACCGTGCTGCACAGCATCCTGCACTGTAAACATCCGTAATGGTGAGGACACAGGATCATCATTGACCCGAAGGTATACAAGAACTTATCAATATTCTGATTACATCAGAGTGGAACCTAAAAATGTGTCCATGTTGTTTTTAGGGCATGAAGACAATGCTGTGAGTTCCCCCAATGTGTTGATGAAAGTGGCAGGCGAGCAAGAACTTTAGTTGCGATGAGCAACAGAACCACAAATTTGGGTTTCCCTGCATGAGGCTGCTTTGAAACTGACACTGTTAGTTTGGGTGTGATTTCCTTCTGAGACGTTGCAACTTCACAGAATTCTCAGCATGCAGCACACCACACGCGATTTTTGCATCTAGATCTTGAAATGACACATGATAATGCAGGCCAAACTTTTCATTCTACTGAAGGGATTGTTTGGGGAGGGAGGAATGGAGGAACAACGCATCCATGACAGGCTGGAGTAGAACAAAGTGAACAGGATTGTGCATGGAGAGGTGACTTTATTGTTCAATGAGGTTAACCCTCAGCCTAAGATGATGCCAGTGCATGGCGAATCATTGCTTGCTGGTCCCACGGGAGAATCTAATATCATCCAATACAATCACCCTACCCTTTTAAATTTCTCTTCCACCTGTAAATCTAGAATTAATTATATCTGAAGTGGCGGCATGGTGGCACAATGGTAGAGTTGCTGTCTTACAGTGCCCGTGACCCTGGTTCGATTCTGACTACGGATGCTGTCTGTATGGAGTTTGTACGTTCTCCCCATGACTGCATGGGTTTTCCCCGGGTGCTCCAGTTTCCTCCCTCACCCACTTGTAAGTCTTTGGAATGTGGGAGGGAACCGGAGCAGGTCACGCGTTGAAAGTACAAACTCCGTACAGACAGCACCCGTAGTCAGGATCAAACCCAGTTCTCTGGTGCTGTAAGACTGCAACTCTACCACTGCGCCACCCCTGTAATCTAGAAGGTTTAAATAAATGCCTCATTTCTTTCAGAAAGTGAGAATGGCGTGAACAAGTTAAAAACCTTAGTGGTGAGCACTGCCCAGATGTTTCCATAAATGTCATGCCCATCTGAAGCAAAATATTGGCAATGAAGCTACATGGAGGTTGGACAGACTTGGGTTGTTTTCTCTGGAAAGGCAAAAGTTGGGGGGGGGGGGGGGGGGGGGGGAGACCTGATAGAAGTGTATAAAATTACGAGAGGCATAGATAGGGTAGGCAGCCCCAGTTTCAGAGAGTCCCCTTTTCCCAGCATGGAAATATGAAACACTAGAGCCCATAGCTTTAAGGTGAGAGGGATAAAGTTAAAAGATGTGCTAGACAAGAGAGGGTGATGGGTGCATGGAAGGCACTGCTGGGGGTGGCGGTGAAGGCACATACAATAATGGCATTTAAGAAGCTTCAAGATAGGCAAAGGGATATCTACTTACTAACAGATACAGTGTGGCAAAAGCCTTTCAACCCACCGAGTCCATACCAATCATCGATCACGCAAACACTCTTGACTCTTGACACTAGTTCTATGTTATCACCCTTTCGCATCCACTTCCTACACTCAAGGGGCAATTTTACAGAGGCCAATTAACCTTACACATTTTTGGGATGTGGGAGTAAACCGGAGCACCTGGAGGAAACCCACTCAGTCACAGGGAGAACATGCAAACTGCACACAAACAGCACTCGAGGTCAGGATCGAACCCAGGTCTCTGGCCCTGTGAGGCTGTACCACTGTGCCACTCTTACTGAAACTTACTGAATAGTGTAAGGCCTGGATAGAGTGTATATGGAGAGGATATTTCCTAGGGTCTCAACCCAAACATCAACTATTCCTTTTCTCCAGCAATTTGTGTCTATCTTCGGATGTATCCACTAGTGGGAGAGTCTAGGACCAGAGGCCATAGCCTCAGAATAAAAGGACATACCTTTAGAAAGAAGATGAGGAGGAATTTCATTAGTCAGCGGGTGGTGAATCTGTGGAATTCATTGCTGTGGAGATCAAGACAATGGATATTTATAACGCAGAGAATGACAGATTCTTGATTAGTAAGGGTGTCAGGGGTTGTGGGGAGAAGGCAGGAGAATGGGGTTGAGAGGGAAAGATAGATCAACCATGATTGAATGGTGTAGTAAACTTGATGGGCCAAATGGCCTAATTCTGCTCCTAGAACTTATGACAATTCAGACAGTGCAATGCTGACCGACTGAAGGAGATATTTTAAGAAAGCAGTGGAGGACACCAATGGCTATGCTTGACCAGGCCGACCCTGCAATGCCCCCAGGACAACGGGCCTTCATGGTCACGTTAAGAATGCACTTACAACAACTAGACAGGTACATGGGTAGGACAGATTTGGAGGGATATAGACCAAACGCAGGTAGGTGGGACTAGTGTAGCTGGGACGTGTTGGCCAGTGTGGGCAAGTTTTGCTGAAGGGCCTGTTTCCACACTTTATCACTCTATGTTCTAACTGGGACTTGAAAGCACTAAACCTTCCGACTCTCGCATACCCTCTCAGTCTACTGCTTCTACACACTTGGTTTCTTGGTCCTCCAAAATATTCCAAATGGAATTTAAACTGGAGGTGGCGGAGTATAGACAAACTTCTTGGAGCAAGAAGAACTTCTTGGAGAAGAAGAGCTACCCTAAATTTAGTTGCGTCTGGTTGAGTAGGGTGGAGACTATGCTTTAATTGTGCGAGGGAAGAATGAATTGCTATACACACATGTTTTGGTAGCTGGGATCTCGAATTATATCATATATACACAGCCGGAAACAGGCCTTATCGGCCCTCCAAGTCCGTGCCGCCCAGTGATCCCCGTACATTAACACTATCCTACACCCACTAGGGACAATTTTTACATTTTACCCAGCCAATTAACCTACATACCTGTACGTATGAATTGAGTCTACTGTACCTAGGATTATGCCAATGTACTGAACTGTGTACCAAAAAAAATGATTTGACTGTACCTCACTGAGTACACGTGACACTGGAGTGCCATTGAAGCGGCTGTGGGTTGAAGGTTGACAGCAAAGCCTCTAGTTTCTTTGGTTGACAGGAGGTGTCTGGGGAGCAAAGATACTAGAGGAACAAGATGGACCACTCCTTTGAAATGGCCTATACTGAAGTGTAGTACGCAAAGGGCCGCCATTTTAGTAAGCAAAACCCGCCGTTCGCTCAGCCTCTCGCAGTGTAATCCGTGTTTTGGGGGAACAGTATGCGTGATGATACCATTAAAATGCAGAGTATATCTCATCTATTAACTCACGGATTGTTGTTATTTTTCTATTTTGAATGTTTCTGTGAGTTCCTGCCTACTAAAATGGCGCCGTGCCACGCTGGGGTTTTTCGGGTCGAGTGGTCTATCGGGCTCCTCTAGTATCTCTGCTGGGGAAGGTGGGTGGGCGTTGCCAGTGGTGACGCTGCGGGGTGACGGGTCGGATGGGAAGCGAGGGGTCACGGCGGGGATCGGCGACGATGGCTGTCAGGTGGAGGCGGCGGCGGTGGCTGCTGTGAGAGGGCGGGGAGTGACCGACCGACCAAGCGGCGGACAGCCTGCTGTCAGCATTCGCCGAGGGGAAGGGGAAGGGGAGGGGGAGTGCGGGCGGAGGCCGGGCGCCGGGCCCGCCGCGCCCGGGAGGCGACAGGTTTGCAGGGCGGCAGCGGCGGCTGGGCCATGGGCAGCGACCCCGGCTGTGCACTACAGGGAGAGAGCGGCGCAGGCTGTGCGGATTGGGGAGTGGGCTGAAGACCACGACATGTGGGAGGCCGGCCTGGCCGGGCCTGCAGCGGCCAGCAGGAGTGAGGAGATCGGGGAGCTGATCGAGCATTTCTCCAGGCACCAGTACCGGGCGAAGGAGAGCAACCCCAAGGTAACCCCAGTGAGACCGCACCTGGAGTACTGTGTGCAGTTTTGGTCTCCAAATTTGAGGAAGGATATTCTTGCTATTGAGGACGTGCAGCGTAGGTTTACTAGGTTAATTCCTGGAATGGCGGGACTGTCATATGTTGAGAGACTGGAGCGACTAGGCTTGTATACATTGGAATTTAGAAGGATGAGAGGGGATCTTATTGAAACATATAAGGGGTTGGACACGTTAGAGGCAGGAAACATGTTCCCAATGTTGGGGGAGTCCAGAACCAGGGGCCACAGTTTAAGAATAAGGGGTAGGCCATTTAGAACGGAGATGAGGAAAAACTTTTTCAGTCAGAGAGTTGTAAATCTGTGGAATTCACTGCCTCAGAAGGCAGCGGAGGCCAATTCTCTGAATACATTCAAGAGAGAACTATATAACAGGTATAACAGAGCTTTATTTGTCGTTCGGTACCGAAGTACCGAACGAAACTACATAGCAGTCATAGAAAAAAAAAGAACACAAGACACATAACCCCAACACAAACGTCCATCACAGTGACTCCAAACACCCCCTCACTGTGATGGAGGCAACAAAACTTCCACTCTCTTCCCCACGCCCACGGACAGACAGCTCGTCCCCGACCGACCCGCACAGTCCCCGCACCGGGCGCTGAAACGTCCCGCGGCCGAACCGGGCGATGAAAGGCCCGCGACCAAGCCTTGCGCAGCTAAGTCCCGTGGTCGAGCCGCACCGGGCGATGTCAAGTCCGCAGCCGAGCCGCACCAGCGATGAAAAGCCCCGCAGCCGAGCTGCACCGGGCGATGTTAAGCCCCGCAGCCGAGCTGCACCGGGCGATGTTAAGCCCCGCAGCCGAGCTGCACCGGGCACTGTTAAGTCCAGCGGCCAAGCCGCACCGGGTGATGTAAAGTCCAGCGGCCAAGCCGCACCGGGATGTAAAGTCCAGCGGCCAAGCCGCACCGGGTGATGTAAAGTCCAGCGGCCGAGCCGCAGCGGGCGATGTTAGGCCCCGCAGCCGAGCCGCACCCCGCGCCGTGAGGAAGAGAAAAGTTCCCCCCCCCCAACACCCACCCACACCACCACCCCCTCCCACACATACACAACCAAAAAAATATATAAAAACCATCCCAACACCGACACACAACAAAAAAAGGGGAAAAAAAGATGGACAGACTGCTAGTCAGCCGCTGCCGTTAGGCGCCGCGCTCTTTAGGATAGCGGAGTCAGGGGGTATGGGGAGAGGGCAGGAACGGGGTACTGATTGAGAATGATCAGCCATGATCACATTGAATGGTGGTGCTGGCTCGAAGGGCCGAATGGCCTCCCCCTGCACCTATTGTCTAAGGACACCAGCGCATCGCAGTCATGAAAACAAGGCAAAGTCGGGTAGTCATGGAGCTAAATAGCACCAAGAACAGACCCTTTGGTCCACCTTGACCATGCCAACTAAGCTGGTGTACAAAGGAACTGCAGTTGCTGGTTTGCACTAAAGATAGACACAAAGTGCAGGAGTACTCAGCAGGTCTGGCAGCATCTCTGGAGAACAGAGAGGGATATGTCCCCAAAATGCAGATTAATGGGGATTAGCCCAGAATACCAAGTTGGTCAGGAGACAGACACAAAAAGCTGGAGTAACTCAGCGGGTCAGGCAGCATCTCTGGAGAAAAGGAATAGGTAATGTTTCGGGTCGAGACCCTTCTTCCGACAGAGTCAGGGGAAACCGACAATGTCACCTATTCCATTTCTCCAGAGATGCTGCCTGACCCGCTGAGTTACTCCAGTATGTTGTGTCTATCCTCAGTGTAAATCAGCATCTGCAGTTCCTTCCCACAACAAAGACAGGCCCTTTGGTCCACCTTGTCCATGCTGATTGAGTTGGTGTAGAAAGGAACTGCAGGTGATGATTTATACTGAAGATAGACACAAAGTGCTGGAGTAACTCAGCATGTCAGGCAACATCTCTGAAGAGATCTGGTCTGAAGAGTTTTGGGTTTGAAGAAGGGTCATAACCTAAAATGCCACCATCCTTTTTCTCCAGAGATGCTGCCTGACCCACTGAGTTACTCCAGCTGGGCTGGTCCCATTTGCCTGCATTTTGGGGCCATATCCCACTCCCTGTTGTTCAGAGATGCTGCCTGATCTGAATTACTCCATCACTTTGTCTCTTTTTTGCAAACCAACAACTGCAGTTTCTTGTTTCTACCTCTAAACCTTTCCTATCCATACATCTGTCTAAATGTCTTTTGAAAATTGTAATTGTATCTACTTCTGTAGCTTTCTCTGGCAGCTCATTCCAGACACACTATGAGGGTCTGGAATGAGCTGCCAGAGACACTCACAGGCTACTCTACGAGTGAAAAGGTTCACTCTAAGATCCCTCTTTTAAGTGCATGTTTACTGTTCAAATAATAAATGCAAAGCTGTGTCACCATATCCAGTAATAATCCAGAAAAACAGTCACAGTCAATTAAAAACCCAGATACTACACAATAATAAGCCATATGCAGAGTAATAAAACTCAAAATTCAAATTAAAGACACAGTCAATGAAAATCAAAACAAAAATTGCAGATGTGGGAAATACAAAAATAAAATTCTAGTCTGGAAAAGGAATTTCCAGGGCTCATCAACTTTATTTCCTGTTTTATTTAAGAGATGTGAAAAAGATTGAGTCTGTACTCTTCGGAGTTTAAAAGAATAAGGGGTGTTAATGATGAAGATACGAAATGGGGTGTGGCATAGGAGATGGTGGGAATCTTGACTTTGGGAGACATATTTCAAGATAAGGGGTCAGTCATTTAAAATTGATGTACCTCAAAGTTTGCTCTCTTGGAGTGATGATTCTCTACAATGAGAGTTGTGGAGGCTAGTTCATTAGAAATATTTAAAGTGGAGGTTGATTAATTTGTGAAAGATTGGGTGATGAGGGATGGAGATTGGGCACCAAGAAGGAGGTGAGGCCTGGGGGTTGATCAGCCATGATCATATTGAATGATGGGCAGACTTGAGGAGATAATGTTCTTTCACTACTACTTTCTTATGTTCCTGTGAGTAACTACATCAATATCCCAAGCCAGGCGTAACTTTTACAGTAATAATGCCAAACCTGTTCTTCAGCATCTGGTGAGCATAAGCATTTCTTGTAAAGAACTTTCACTTCTGCTATATTAGATAAGGTAGATTTTGTGCTAAATATATATCCATTTGTGATATTAATGTTCCTTTTAATGCTTTACATTTCTTCGAGCGATATTTTTTGTTTTCAAAGACTTGTTTTATACTCCTGTATATTTCCCCAAAGTTTATTATATAAATAATAAATGAATCCAATGTTACTCTACCTTCAATCTGTTAGGTTCAATTCTTGCGTTACTTGGTTTATTTGTTAAATGACAATTAGGTGGTATGTAGTAATGTCCTTTTGTTTCTACACGCTTGCACAATTTACATCTTTCCGCTGACTGGTTAGCATGCAATAAAAACTTTTCACTGCACCTTGGTACGCGTGACAATAAGTAAATTAAACTAAATTCAAGAGTTCAGCAAAGTGGGGGTTTGAAGTTTGAACTCCCAGACTGTGCAGTATTAAAGCTCAGCCTACCAGCCTGGTGCACTGTTAAACTGTATTTAAGAAGTAATTTCTCTCCATTTTGGATATGTCACATATCAGCAGAAAAACATTTGGCCTGCACTTTATTTCACAATCTAATAAGTTTAATTGGTCAATTATGAAGTCAGTAGTGCTTGCTTGCCAAAATGGGCAATGTCCACCCTCTACCAAGGGAGAATGAAAGGCAGGCGCTACATTTTACCGATGTTACACGATGTGTCAAGAACACTGATTGTCCCGTGGTACACAGCCACAGGCTTGCACATTTTATTGTGTTTCAAATTTGGACTCTCATCTTTGATTTGAATTGTCACTAATAAGTTCAGAGTTTCACCTTGTAAACAAAGCACCAGATTCACATTGCTTCCTCTCTGCTGTTTTGTAATTTGTAGGTTAACCTCAAATTTGCCAATGTTAGGGAAAGCTTGTGTAAAACCAAATGCTTATCGCAGATAGTTTCACTTCTGAAAAGAAAGCAGTTAATACTTAAGCATTTTAAAAATAAACTTTCTTTTTCTTCCAGCATCATTCCAACGGGTTTTGTGATGACTTTCATTTGTGCATTTTTTAATCAATTTATCTCTCTTTAATTTATCTGTCTCTATCATAGATTTTCATTGTCTTTTGGCAACAAGGTTTTCTGCTATGCAAATTTTACTTTCCATTTGTGAATGCACTCATTGTTAAGCAATCCTGCTCAAAACATGTTGGCCTATTTACAGCCGCCTGTTTTGAAATTTAATTCTGGTCTGCCTATTGAGAAAAGTTGCACACTGAATGATATCACTGAATCCAACCCCAGCTGAAAAACCTTGCAGTTTCTAATTGGACGTTTGACAAACTTGCTCCCTCTGATGGTTGTAAAATATTTAATCATGCTATTTGAAGAAGAATGCAGAAATTCTTGCTTATTAACCAACCTTTATTAGTTTAGGTTTATTATTGTCAGGTGTACTGAAGTACAGTGAAAAGCTTTGTTATTCATGCTATCCAATCAGTTCACATAGTACTATACATAATACAATCAAGCCAAACACATACAATAGGTAGAGCAAAGGGAAAGATACAGAGTGCAGAATATAGTTCTCACCAATTCCAGTGACAACGTCCAATGGCCATAATGAGATAGAGGTGAATCGGACAGTACCCTGGCTTATGGAAGGACCATTCAGAAGCCTGATAACTGAAGAAGGCTATTGATCTGAAACGTCACCCATTCCCTCTCCATAGATGCTGCCTGTCCCGCTGAGTTACTCCAGCAATTTGTGTCTATTGACAGGGAAAGAAAACTGTTTCTGAGTCCAGTGATGTGCACTTTCAAGCTTTTGTATCTTCTGCCTGATTGGAGCAGGGTGAAGAAAGAATCACCGGTTGTCATATATCCCTCTGCCAACATCACCAAAAGAGTTTATCTCATCAACAATGTTTGTGGAACCTGTGTTCACCAATTGTTGCTTTGTTACTATCGGTACTTGTGATAAAAGTAACTATTTGAAGTCCACTTAACTGTAAAATGCTTTGGGATTTGTGGAGATCATGGGAGGTGATTCTTTGAAAACAAAAGATTGAAAACTCTTTACAAAAACATAATTATGTGCAATAATATTTTTGCAGAGAATTAGTAATTTAGAAGTATATTTTACATGTTTTGCATAGTTCTATTCTTTAGATGTCTTAGTTTGGGACAGTAGATTTATCCATTGACTGACCACACCTTTCCCCTGAAGTAATTTTGGATTGTTCTTTGATTTGCAGGTTGAAAAGATTGAGAATCGCTGCTTGGAATTGTTCAGGAAGGACTATGTGTACAGTGTGATCCATAATCCAAATGGAGAGCTTTGTGGCCATTACCCTCGCCAGATCGTCTTTATGGAGTATGCAAGCACAGAGGGTGGCAGGGACAGGTAAGGGATATAATTAAGCAGCATGTCCAGGGTCTTATGAATTTTGTGTGAAGGTTCACATCTGTGTTGTATTTTTTCCAGAGTATTTCCAAGCTGTATTGTGGAATGGTGTTGATAGCGGGGAATGTGAAGAATCAGGAAGATATTGCAGAAATCCACAAATGTTTATCTAATTTTAAATGCTTATAACATACCATTAGATGAAATGTTGCTGAACCTCTTTCCTCTGTTATACTGTGCAGTTGAGATCAGTCGTATCAATTATTTAGGTTATTTTGGATTCCTTTAGTGATGTACCCATTTCACCAATTGAGAAGTTACAGACTCTTGTCCAGGATTTCAGGTGATGTCGCTTTGTAACTACTGATTGTGACAACCCAAATAAAATATTGGAAGCACTCATGGGACTTCGGAGGAGAAATAACCCTTCATCAAAACTACATTTTGCAGTGGTTCAGTGAAGGAATCGGGATTGGGAAAGCTGCCTACTTTATATTTAGTCTGGCACCTCCTTTAATTCGGGCAAGACTACGAGAGCACACTTGAAATCAACCCCCCCCCCCCCCCCCCCCCCCCGGGGTGAGGCAGCCAATCTTGACCTCATTGGGCCTTCTGCGGCCAATCGGTGGGTGGAATTTGCTCCCTGCGGCCGGGGCTCTGGAACTCCAGTCTGGATGGAGCCGACTCCTCAGAACTACTTTGTGGACTGGTATCTCGGCGCCTAGGCGGATCGTTCCAGTACCGCTTAACTCCTCTTGGAGGCCGTGACCTCCGTTGGGTTGGATAAAACGGATAATCCAGAAAGGCTTTGTGGATCCAAGGGTGCTGGAAAAATAGGCAGTGGACCAGCATAACTAACGTATCTCTGTGGTTCTTCGAATTGAAGCTATTAAGATAGAGAACGCATTGTGGAATTTCTTGATAAACCTTTTCAGAGCCGTCCTAAATTACTCCTCCCTAGGGGATTTTTTTTGCAGCTTCTCAAGTCAGGATATTTGTTCTCTGGAAAAATGAAAGAATGTTGATTGTTTTAATTTTATCTTTGTCTTCAATGAGAAATTTAAAATAATGCCTGGAGTAGATCAACAGAGACTAGGTACAAAATGTATTAACTTATCAAGAATTTATTTTCCCAGAATGGATTTTTTTCCCCCCGCTTTAGTATCGGGGCTTCAAGTGAACAAGAAATGCTGCATTCTTGAACACTTAACTCCTTTGATAAATTCACCTTGTCTTTACTATTCTCTCAGTTCAACAAAGTACTTAAAACAAAATAAGCAAGGAAACAATGAATTAAATAATTTAAAGTTTGTCTCAAGTTTAAGCTCTTTATTTTAAGGCTGTATAGAAAAGGCACTTTTCAATTGTTTTGGATTTTGGTAGACTGGAGTGATCTTTCAACTTTTATATGAATTTGTTGCAAACTTTCAAATCTGAATTCAGTGACTGGTGGTGATATTCCTGAAACAACAAAAGCATGCAAGACTTGTTTTTTTTTACACTTTACACGTAGAATATCAGATACAGGAAGAATGGTTTTATTATTAACTAAGCACATGAGCATGGTGTTCTCGGCATGCTCTTTCAAAATCAGGGCAGTAATCTGGGGTTCAAGTCCATAGCTATCTGACGGTGGATAGTGGTAAAGTGAGTGTAATGTTTGGCTAAGGCTAATGAAGCCAGTGTATTAAGTATAAGTCAGAAAGTTACAGTGCTGCTTAAGACTTTGGTTAGGCTGCATTTGGAATACAGTGTGCAGTACCGATAGGATATGGAGGCTTGTGGAGGCAGAAGAGGTTTACCACAATTTTACCTGGATTAGAATACCTATTAGGAGAGGTTGAACAAACTAGAATTATTTCCTTTGGAAACATTAGAGGTTGAGGGGGAACCCGATAGAAGTATATGAAATCTAACAAGGTATAAATAAGGTAGATGGTCAAAACTTTTTTCCCAGTGAAGAAATATCAAGGACTAAAGGGCATACTTTTAAGGTGAAAGGGGCAAAGTTTAAAGGAAATGTGCAGGGCACGTTTTTTACCCAGAAAATGGTGTGCCTGGAATGCACTGCCAGGGTTGGTGGTGGAGGCAGATACGATAGTGGCATTTAAGAGGCTTTTAGATAGGTCTAGCGGCTTCTGGTTCCTGGGGGGGAAGGGGTGGGGTGGGAAGCCACAATTAACCAGCACTGGCAGGACATCCAAAGCAGGGTGTTTAATCATTCATGTATTTTTTGGAACATGCTCAACTCTTCCCCCAATTCATCGGGTTATACAGCGTGGAAATAGGCCCTTCGGCCCAACTTGCCCATGCTGACCAACATGCCCCATCTACACTAGTCTCACCTGCATGCATTTAGCCCATATCCCTCTAACCTATCCTATCCATGTACCAGTCCAAATGTTTTATAAGCACTGTGATAGTATCTACCTCCTCCAGCAGCTCGTTCCATATACCTACTGCCCTTTGTGTTTAAAAAAAAAAGTACCCATCTGGTTCCTATTAAATCTTTTGCTACTCACCTTAAACTTATGTCCTCTGGTTGTTGATTCACGTCTGCTAGGTAAAAACCTTTGGCATTTACCTTATCCAACCCTCTCATTATCTTATACACCGCTCTAACATCACCCCTCATCCTGCACTACAAAGAATAAAGTCTGAACCTGCTCAACCTCTCAGGCCCTCGAGTCCTGGCAACATCCTCATAAATCTTCTCTGCACCCTTTCCAGCTTAACATCTTCCCTATAACAGGATGACCAAAACTGAACGCAATACTCAAAATGTGGCCCCACCTATGTCTTGTGCAACTGTAACATGACCTTCTATGTAAGAAGGAACTGCCATTCATTCCTATAGGTTCTGTCCCTGTTAGATATCCCAAAATGCAACACCTCGCATTTCTCTACATTAAACTCAATCAACCATTCCTTAGCCCACCTGTCCAACCGATCAAGATCCTGCTGCAATTTTTGACAACCGCTATCTACAATACCACCTCCTTGAATATCATTTGCAAACATGAAAACTGCAAACTTTTGCTTCTCATGTGTTTAATTTATTTTGTTGATATTGAATAAGTTCAAGAATATAAATAAATAATCTGCATAACCTTTAATTGTGCAAGCTACAACCTTGTACACTTGTGGTAATACCAATATTTTGGTTACCTCCCAGTCGATTATAGTAATTTTTCATGCCATTTGACTTTTTTTGCTTGTTATGTACGTATTGATCTTCAGGAGTACAATTTGTTGTGCATTGCCTTCTACAACACCTACCCAAGGTACATTCATCATTCATGAACCTGACAAACTGATTGTCTATTTCACTGTTGGATTCATCGCAGCCAAGATTACTTTTTTCCCCAATGGAAATGCATATTGTCTTTCATGTTTCATCGTTAAAGTTTCGCCATTGAAAGAATTTGTACCTTGGCCATGGTTGGAGAGTGGGTCTGAGACCTTCAGTTACATAGCATATGATATGGCAGCTATCAAAATGGGTCTTGTCATTTTATTAAGCAAATTTGGGCAGGATGTCAGAAATAGAACCAAGTAAGGACAAGATCGATTTTTATGGTTCGAGGGAATAAGTTGACGAGGGCTATTTAAAAAAGAGGCAGTTAACTGATGCCATCCGTTAATTATTTTTGCACCTGGTTTTGCTTCCTACTCTTCTGATGACGGCTGAACCCGAGTGTAAAGATGGATATGGTCAGTTGGTGCAATGATTCTTTATTGCTATTGGTGATCATTTAATTATTTATACGTACAGAGGCTTGAATAGTCAGGTTTTTTTCAATGAATTAGCCCATGAGAGTTATTTGAGAAGTCCTTAGTAATGAGGACAAAGGCATTTTAGTTTTTCTTGTTAGAGAATTGTGCTGATGGCATTGCGAGAATTACTATTTCTTCCCTTGTAACCATTGACCTTTCTATCACGTCCTATCATTGCTGCTACTTCTGAAAAACCCATTAGATCAACCGAAGTTGCTGTTTTGATTTTTTACATACCAAAGTACACAATCAGGAGAATATACTAGAGGATTGGTCACAAGAAAGAGGGGCAGGAGTTGGCCAGATGCCCTGGAATTTGTAGGAAGGAACTGCAGATGCTGGTTTACACCGAAGATAGACACAAAATGCTGAAGTAAATCAGTTGGTCAGGCAGCATTTCATGGAGAAAAGGAAAAGGTGACGTTTTGGGTCGAAACTCTTCTTCAGACTGAGAGTGGAGAAGTCTGAAGAAGGGCCTCAATCCGAAACATCACCTATCCCTTTTCTCCAGAGATGCTGCCTAATCTGCTTACTCACTCCAGCATTTTGTTTAGAACCCTGGAATCTGTTGCCCATTCGATGAGATCACCACTGATGATCTGCCTCAACTCTACTGTCCGACGTGTTCTCTATATTTCTTTATTCCAAATGTATATTGATCAGTCTTGTGTATACTCAACCCAAGATAAAAAAATTCAAAATATATTCCCAAGATTCATACACCACAGTGAGAATGAAGTCTCCCATGATGTCAGTCCAATTCTTTGGTCCCCTTTCGACTTCCCCCTAGTTCTAAACTCTGATGGGAAGGAAAATAACCTGATGGCATTGCTCCCGTCGAGCACCATTATATAAAAATGTAAAATAACTGTGAATGCTCGAAATCCCAAATAAAACCAAAGGTCAATATTATCTGTGAATAGAGCAAAATAATTTCAAGTCCTTCCTTTTGTTGGAAACCTTTCAATCTGTTTTATATTTTTGAATAAAATTACATTTTGTTCTTAAACTTCAGAAAGTAAAGGCAGTTTCTTGCAAACTTTCCTCGATTCAGTTTAATTATCTTTGAAGCAGTCCAGTAAAACTTAATTTCACCAATAAAACTTAATGCCTCCAAACCATCCTTTGTGCCCAAAACTACAAATCTCTTACTATCTTTCTCCATTTAAAAAAACTTGTATTCTTATTGTAAAAGAGGTGCTAATCAGTCTACAAATTCTTGCCAGACCCTTTACATCTTTAAGTTACTTTATTTACTAATTTTGTATTGTCAGAAAACTTGGATACTTTACAGTTGGACCCTTTATCGAAGTCATCAATGTAGCTTGTAAATAGCTGAGGCTCATGCAGTGATCTATAAAAGGTCTAGTTAATTCAGCCTAACAGTCTAAAAATGATCTGTTTATTCTTGCTCTGTTTCTATTTTGCTGGATGCAGGGAGATGTTTCCTCAGACTGATGAGTCCAGTTCCACGGAACACAATTTCAGTATAGACTTGGGGAAATTTCTCCAGATTTAGGTTTCATATTGTCATGTGTACCACGACAAAGTGAAAAACATTGTTTTGCTTGCTATCCAATCATTCAGATAATACTATACATAAATTAAATCAAACCAAACTCATGTACAATCGCAGAGCAAATGGGAAGATACAGAGTGCAGAACCGTTCTCAGCATTGTAACACACCAGTTCCAGAGGGGAAGAAGCTGCTCCTAAGTATGGTGGTGTGAACTTCTGTATCTTCTACTCAACGTCATCAAGGAGAAGAAATAATCATCAGGGTGGGACAAGTCTTTGATTATGTTGGCTACTTTTCCGATCCAGCATGAAGTGTATATGGAGTCAGTGGTGGGAGTCTGGTCTGTCTTATTGACTGGGCTACATCCACAACTCTGCAATTTCTTGCGGTTTGGGCAGAGCTGTTCCGAAACCAAAGCTGTATTGTAACTTGACAGTATGCTTTCTGTGTAAGAAAATAACTGCAGATGCTGGTACAAATCGAAGGCATTTATTTCACAAAATGCTGGAGTAACTCAGCAGGTCAGGCAGCATCTCAGGAGAGAAGGAATGGGTGACGTTTGGGGTCGAGACCCTTCTTCAGACTGATGTCAGGGGGGCGGGACAAAGGAAGGATATAGGTGGAGACAGGAAGATAGAGGGAGAACTGGGAAGGGAAAGGGAGGGACAGAGGAACTATCTAAAGTTGGAGAAGTCAATGTTCATACCGCTGGGCTGCAGGCTGCCCAAGCGAAATATGAGGTGCTGTTCCTCCAATTTCCGATGGGCCTCACTATGGCACTGGAGGAGGCCCATGACAGAAAGGTCAGACTGGGAATGGGAGGGGGAGTTGAAGTGCTCAGCCACCGGGAAATCAGGTTGGTTAATGCGGACTGAGCAAAGGTGTTGAGCGAGACGATCGCCGACCCTGCGTTTGGTTTCGCCAATGTAAAGAAGTTGACATCTAGAGCAGCGGATACAATAGATGAGGTTGGAGGAGGTGCAGGTGAACCTCTGTCTCACCTAGAAAGATTGTTTGGGTCCTTGGATGGAGTTGAGGGGGGTGGTAAAGGGACAGGTGTTGCATCTCCTGCGGTTGCAGGGGAAAGTGCCCGGGGATGGGGTGGTTTGGGTAGGGAGGGACGAGTGGACCAGGGAGTTACGGAGGGAATGGTCTCTGCGGAATGCAGAAAGGGGAGGGGATGGGAAGATGTGGCCAGTGGTGGGGTCCCGTTGGAGGTGATGGAAATGTTGGAGGATGATTTGTTGGATACGCTGGCTGGTGGGGTGGAAGGTGAGAACGAGGGGGATTCTGTCCTTATTACGAATGGGGGGAGGGGGAGCAAGAGCGGAGTTGCGGGATATAGAAGAGGCCCTAGTGAGAGCCTCATCTATAATGGGAGAGGGGAAGCCCCGTTTTCTGAAGAATGAAGACATTTCTGATGCCCTAGTGTGAAACACCTCATCCCGGGCGCAGATGCGGTGTAGACGGAGGAATTGGGAGTAGGGGGTAGACTTTTTGCAGGACACAGGGTGGGAGGAAGTTTGTAAGAGTTATTGGATGCTTGCTGAATTTCCTCAGTTTTGTGTCGGAGTAAAGGTGTTGATGTGCCTTCTTGGCTGTCGCTTCAATGCGACGAACCTTTTGAATTCTTCACTCTGGAATGCCATGAAAATTCAGTCATTGCTTTCATTCAAAATGCCGATTTCTAGATATGAGAGAAATCGAGGCCAATGGAAGTAATGCAGGCAAATTGAGCTGAGTTAGATCAGCCATTGTCTTAATAAATGGTGGAGCAGGCTGAATTTCAAGAGCTCCTGTATTTGCACTAGGATGCATTAGTTGCTGCATAATTGATCCAGAACCGCTCAATGCTAATAATACCTGGCAATAGAGCTGAGTTTCCCAGAATGTTTTACTTATTTTCAGTTGGATGAATACAAATTGGCAAAGGATTCTTTTTTTCTGGATCTTGGGGGTGGTCATCTTGTCGATGTAAGCAGGTTTCCATAAATGCATCATTAAGATGCTATTGATTATTTTGAGCCTAGTAGTAATGAATCTATGCCAAAATGGAAATATAAAGCTGTTTCAGTTGCATTTAAGTTTTATTGAAGAAAAAATATCGGAGGTTGATGTTTACATCTGCAAATATAACAAGCGGTAAGAGGACAAATAGTATGTTGGCCATTACAATAAAAGGATTTTAATGTGGGAGGAAGGTCGTGATATTTCATTTCTGTTGAGGTTTGTGTGAGACTGTATCTAGAGCACTGTGTGTGGTTTTTACCTCCTAACGTGTGATAGTATGTACTTGCATTAGAGGGAGTGCAGTAAAGATTTAGACTGGTCCCAGGGATGGTGGGCTTGCTGTATGAGATTTTGAGTGGACTGGCATGTATTCTCTAGTGTAAAAATGTTTTAGTTTTAGAGATACAGCATGGAAACAGGCTCTTCAGCTCACTGAATCCACACTGACCACGCTGACCCCTGTACACTAGCACAATCCTACACACTAGTGACAATTTACATTCTTTACCGAAGCCAATTAACCTACAAACCTGCTTGTCTTTGGAGTGTGGGAGGAAACTGGAGTAACTGTGGAAACTTCACACGGTCATGGGGAGAACGTACAAACTCAGTGCAGCCAGCACCTGTATTCAGGATTGAACCCAGGTCTCTGGCGCAGTAAGGCAGCAACTTTATCACTATGCCACCATACCACCCATAAACTGTTGCACTCAATGCTGTGAACTTTTGGAATTCTTCACGCAGAATGGCTGTGGAGACTTAGTCATTAATGTTTATTTAAAACATTGATTGATATGACAGGATTTGAGGAATATGGGAATTACACAGAGGCAGATTAACTACCATGATCTTAAATGGCGGAGTAGAATCAGAGGCCTAGGTGACCTCCTGTGCAACTGTTTCTTATGTTAATGAGGTTTTTTGAGGGACTGGATGACCAAATGAAAATACCTCATTGATATCACTCTTGCAGTTTATTATCAAGTAGATATGGTAATAGAAATTTTGGAATAATCCAAAAAGGCACAATGATGGATAATCACTCTCTTCTGATATGTTAATATATGGCCAATTATTTTCTTTGTGCACAACATTTCAGCAAATATATTTATAACTACATTTTTGTGTTGGGTTTGCTAGTTTTGGAGACTTGTAGAACATCCCATAAGAATGGGAACATTCTTGTACATATTTCAAGATATCAGTAATTTCACATAGAAATCACAGCAGCTTTTAATGTTATAATTTGTTTGAAACTTTATCCCCAAAGCTGACATTGTTCTTACAAAAATATTTTATTTTTAGAGCATTTTAAAATATTTTATTTGGTCTTCTGTGGGAAAGGTATATAATCCATTGTAAGAGGAAGTAGAAAATTGCAATCTGGTTTATTTCTACACATTGGTTAATGGCTGCCAACAGCAAAATGGTCATAAATAGTCTAGGGACCAAATGTGTTAGTTCCTGAAAAAGACATGGGTCAAAATGTGTAATTAACTCTTGCCTGTTGATTACAGTGGAGGTAAATTGCCATTTTTGTTCTGCTTACTCATTACTGTGTTGCCAGTGTCCATCTTCAGTACTGTACATATTATTTAGCTGGATGATTTAGCTGGGGACAAATATTGTGAGTGGCTAGCACATTTAAAGACAGGTTTTACATCACTTAATAGGAGGTGCATTGTGGTTAGCATAGATGCTGCCATTAGTTTCGGAAATGAATTCTACTTGCACAAGAAGTGGGAGCGAGTATGCTGTAAGGTGGTTAGGTGTTATTTTGGTGGTCTCGGTAGAGGAGGTGGAAAGGCACCCAGTGTCAGGAGGGAATGACAATGCAATCAACACGCCTTCAGAGGGTGACGGGAATGGTTAGCAATGGAAGTCAATGCCACAATTTTGACTTGGAATTTGTGACGTTGCACAGGTGCTGAGGATCAATATGTGCCATTTCCTACAGCCTCCCCACAATCTTGGAATTTCAGAATTTTCCAGATGACCATTGCTCATATAAGGTCATAAGTAATAGGAGCAGAATTAGGCCATTCAGCCCATCAAATCTACTCCACTATTCAATCATGGCTGATCAATCTCTCCCTCCTAACCCCATTCTCCTGCCTTCTCCCCATAACCCCTGACACACCATATGCCAACAATCTCAATTACTTGGGACTTGTTCTTACAAATGCTTGCGTCCACATCCAGGATTTCGACCATAAAGCCATCTAGATTGAATGATGCTTGTTGATGTGTTTTTTTTCGTCTGGCGCCCGAGATAGATTCCTCTGCTAAAAAGATGGCAGCATTCCACCAGGAATATTGCAAACACTGCAGCAACTTTGTACGCAAGCATCAGAGCAGAGATTTCAGACTAGTTTATTGTTATCTACACCTGCGTGCAATGAGATTTCTTGTTCGCATGAAGCTCCAGAGGTAAACCTTGAACTTGCAGTATCGCTGGACAAAACAAATACAAAGTGAAGTCACATGGAAGATTGCTACGGAATGTGCAAAAACAATTAGTTTGCTATTGACTGCCACATAGATTGATTTTATTAAAAATCTTTATTCAGTGGGACATTTTCACCACGCTACAAGTTGACATAGAAACAGTCAGTAATAGAGAAAATAAAATCTGGAACCTTGTAGAATAGACCATTGCGATTATATTTGCTGGTAACATACTTGACTGTGTTCTTCTTCATATGGGCAAAAAGGGCATTCGTTTCTCAGCTATTTGCCATATAATAATAACCCAAAGGGGATTCGGATATTGTAGACCATTGGTGTTTGACTCATAAATGAAAAAAACATTAAGAGAAATGAAACTGTCCAAATGACGGTAATGTATCGGGCTTCTTTTTTATAGGGAATCATTATTAACATTAAAAAAGGGAAGTAAATGTTTGTATTTATTAATAGAAAGTCTGTTAAATTTGCCTAATTATAATTTGGGTAGAGTCACATTGGTGTGAGGAAGTTAGTTTATTCCTTTGCTTTAACATTGCTATTCAGCACCATCTAAATGTCTCCCGTTGAATAATATTTGAACAAGTGGCCAGGTACATTTGAAAGTACACTGTCTAATGCACTTAATTGATGGAGAATACATTTAATTATGAAACACTCTTTGATTTAAGTATGCTGTGAAATTTATGAAAGAATAATAGTAATGCAGACAAAATAAATTTAATGTAGAATACTTTACTTTTTAATGCTCCCTATTTAGTTTTATGAGCAATGTTGCGTTATTATTGAGTGTATAATGATCTCGGCAAACCCGGAGAATGCTTAAAACTTTTGGCTAGTTGGAGTCATGAGGTCGGCATGCCTTTGACAAAGAAATGAATGCTAATTGCCAGCTGGAATGAAAGAGTGCCAAGCCATGTTGCCAGTGTTCAGGCACAAGCTGAGCCTGTGGATTATGTCAGCTGAGTGCAAATTAGACTCTTTAGGCAGCCTAAAATGGCAGAATCTTGAGCGATTTCACGTATTTGTTATTGGTTCGCTATCTCCAAGGTTGACATCTACACCTTTTTAATGTCAAAGAAAAATTTAAGTTTTCAATTTAGTCTATTAATCATAGCCTTGTGACACCATTCCTGTGATCTATTATCATGGAATAAATCGAACAGCAGAGACTGCAGTGCACACATGGACAGCTAAACATGGAAATCGGAAAATCACAGTCTGAATTCCTCTTCTTCTATAGGTTGTGGTGAAATGTGAAACTCGGCATTAAAGTCAAAGAAAAAGCATAGAGTTATTACTAACCCAAATTTTACTGCTTTTAGGGTTAAGTTAATTAAAGTTAGGAATGGTAATTTCAGGTGCAAGTGAAATTTTCTTTGTACAACTGATTAAAATTACTCAAATCACCAATTCTTTTTTTGCAGATTTAGTTTTACAGGAATGGTGTCTCACTCCTGGTTTAAAATATTTTTGGTTTTATATTGACCTGCCTCTAGCTTCTCTAATCTTTCTCTTCCTCCATTTTGTTTTTCAGAGGTGTGCATGATGTGTTCTAAATATTAATTTTGATTTTTGCATGTCTTGCAATAGGTTTTTAAATCTGGAGGAAGAGCTTTGTTTTTTCTTTATCTGTTCAAACACATTGTAGTTCCCTATAATGTCAAATGATGGATAAGTAGCTAATGACACCATGTCCTTCACCGAAAGTCCTCATAAACTCTGGACAGCTGTCAACATAGAGAATTATGTGTACTGTAGCTTTTCTACTGGCAGCAAAAGTCGGTTCATTCATCTTTAGTGCTTTCTACAACTTGAAAGAGAACTTTAAACTTTTCTCATTTGCATCTAGGTTATCTTTGACAGCTTGATCGTATGACTAGATTCTCGGTAATGTCCGTCCCATTGAACCATTCAAGGATAATTAGGGTGTCGTGTGACAGCATAGCTTGGGGGAATAAATTTGCAGATTGTCAAACACTTGTGCAAATTGAATCCTTTTGTTTAGCCATAGAGATAAAAAATGTACAGGTTCCTTGCGTTTTACGCGTGTTTGATTTGTGCGTTTTGGAATAACATGCTTATTCATTTAATACCAAAGCCTGATTTATGCACTCATATTTTTAAAATAATGCACTCAAATTTACACGTATATGTTTAATTTATGCATTTTTGAATTTCGTACTGTTTTCCAAGAACGTACCCCTAACGTAAAATGTGAGGTGCCTGAATAATGTGGTATTATGAAAGTATTCCACAATGTGTTAAAGGTGTTTACATTTTAAGATTGTTGTTGCTTGGACCTCATTGCTTGGAACATTATTTGGCATATCGCTTGATATCTGAATAATTTCTTGGTATTTTGGTGCTCCAGTATTGGACCCCCTGCAGTTTGCATACAGGGCCAATAGATCGGTGGATGACGCAGTCAACTTAGGCCTGCACTTCATCCTCCAGCACCTAGACCGCAAGGGAACCTATGCCAGGATTCTGTTTGTGGACTTTAGCTCTGCTTTTAACACCATTGTGCCAGAGCTACTACACTACAAACTCTCCCAGTTGACTGTGCCTGAACCCCTCTGACAGTGGATCATCAACTTCCTGACGGACAGGAAGCAGCATGTGAGGCTGAGAAAGCACATCTCAGACCCGCAGACCCTCAGCATAGGAGCACCGCAAGGCTGCGTACTCTCCCCTCTCCATTACTCTCTCTACACCAACGACTGCACCTCCACAGACTCCTCTGTCAAGCTCCTCAAGTTTGCGGATGACACTACCCTGATTGGACTGATCCAGGATGGGGAGGAATCTGCCTACAGATGGGAAGTGACACTGCTGGCGTCCTGGTGCCATCGCAACAACCTGGAGCTCAATGCTCTCAAGACAGTGGAACTAATTGTAGACTTTCAAAGAGATCCCCCTCCCCTCCCCCACTCACCATCAACACCATAGTCACATCTGTGAAGTCATTTAAGTAATTTGGAACCATCATCTCCAGGGACCTTAAATGGGGGCCCACCATCGACTCCACAGTCAAAAAGCCCAACAGAGGATGTACTTCCTGCGGCAACTGAGGAAATACAATCTTCCACAGGCAATGATGGTCCAATTCTATACTGCTATCATTGAGTCCGTCCTCACCTTCTCCATCATGGTTTGGTTTGGCTCAGCCACCAAGCACGACATCTGGAGGCTGCAACGGATCGTTCGCTCAGCTGAGAAGGTTGTTGGCTGCAACCTTCCCCCCATTGACGAACTGTACACTGCAAGGGCCAGGAAGCGAGCGGGCAAGATCATCTCTGACCCCTCTCACCCTGGCCACAAACTCTTTGAAGCATCCCTCTGGAAGGCGATTCCGGGCTGTCAAAGCAGCCACAGCCAGACATAAAAACAGCTTCTTTCCACGAGTGATAGTTCTACTCAATAACCAAAGTCTGTAGTTTCTTTTTTGCTCCGGTTTATTTTCACCCACCATTAGACCATAATGGTGTATCATTATTGTTTTGATGTGTTTATGCTTTATTTTTAATTGTTAACTGTATGTTTGTGTTGTCATTTGTGAGCGGAGCACCAAGGCACATTCCTTGTATATGCATACTTGGCCAATAAACATTCATATTACATTAGTCATTATACTTCTTTGAATTATCAATAGTTAACAGATATTACAACTTTTTTGCTCAGTGCTGCATACTACTTTATTATTGTTGACATCACCAGCTCGGCCTTGTATAGATCTTTTCAACTGAGATCGGCGTATACCTACAAAGCCTCTCCATCTGGCAACAGTCATATAGCAGCTATAATAATATGTGTGGTAATGTCACTGGTTAGGAGCTAATGTTTACTCTTGTGTTTTACAGGTTTGAGAGTACAGTTCAGACCAGTAAATTGCAGGACTTTGTGAGCCGTAGCAAGATGGCAAGATGTCGTAGTCGTTTTGTGTGCCCAGTCATTTTATACCAAGGAAAGGTACAACTTAATTTCCTGATTTATATTTTAATTCAAAATGTAAAATTGGTGGGAACAAGGGTATGTGTTTTTACGTTAACTGCTTAGTGAGCCAGGCAGCATCTCTGGATAACATGGATAAGTGCCGTTTTGAGTCACCCTAAACCGAGACTCGAAATGTCACCTATCCATGTTCTCCAGAGATGTTGCCTGACCTGCTGAGTTACTCCAGCGCTTTGTGTCCTTTTTTGTGAACTAGCATCTGCAGTTCTCTGTTTCTGGCCTGCTGATGCTTTGTGTTAAATATATAATTGTATAGTTCAACAAAATTAAATAGCTAAATTCTCAGGAAATGAGGAAATATACAATATGATTTTGAGAATTAGCATTGTTTTGCTCATTATTTGTTAGCTACTTTGAAATTTATGATTACTGACCTGGTCTCGCCTGTACTGCCTAGATTTATTGCCAGCTTCCGCTGCTTCACAGTAATTATTTTAGACTGAGCTGCATCTGCTAATCTGCCACTTACTAACCCAGTTACCTAAAAATAATGGGGATGGGAAGGAATCGTTTTTCACCACCTGACCTGTTTTTCAGTTATTAATGAAGCAGTGACAAGGGAAACACTGTTTGTACATCAGAGATCCCATATGCATTATGATTAATGTCATGCTATAATGAGAGCGAAGTGTGAAACTGAATAGATAATGGCTTTAGGACTGAGTGTTTAAAAAAAAATAGGACTATTCACTACTGACAAATCGCATCTTGAATTCAAAAGGAGAGCATTGGAACTTTCTGCAATTTGGTTATTGTAAGTGGCATCTTCCATTTTGTAGATAGCATAGGGGAAATAAAGAGCAATCTTCTGGGATTGGGAAAGATTTGCATGTTCTTTGCAATAATTATGTTAGTCAGCCAGATGCAATTTAGTATGGAATGTTAAATGTGGAGCATTAAAATGATTAAATGTAATAGACCTATAACCGTCAGGAAAGATTACACGAATTGGAGTGGAAAAAAAACTCCAGGTGTTGCAAATACAAAATGAAAATGGAAATGTTGGAAGATATCAAACTGCATCACTGGAAAGACAAACAGCTAACACTTCAGGTCAAGGGCCCTTCATCAGAACTATTAAACTGAGGACACTAGTGTACTTTAAGTTGCAGAGAGGGAGAGCAGTTGAGCGTACAGAGGGAATGTATACAAAAGAGTGCAGATCAAAGTTTGGTATAGTTGATGGCACAATGGTGCAATCAGTTGAGCCACTGACTCACCATGCTGGAAAACCAGTTTTGATCACAGTGTTCTCTGTGTGGAGTTTGCGCGTTCTCCCTGTGGTTGCGTGGGGTTCCTCTGGGTGTTCTGGTTTCCTCGCACATGCCAAAGGCATGCAGGTTTGTCGATTAATTGGTCTCCGTAAATTGTCCCTTGTGTGCAGAGTGGATGCAAAAGTGTGATAACACAGAAGTAGTGTGAATGATCAGCATGGTAACAATTATTTTGGAAACAAGAGATTAAAAACCTATTGAAACAAAGATATTGCCACATCTGTAGAAGAGAGTCAGATGAGGTGGTGGAAAATAGTGGTTACATGACATTGTTAAATTCGTTCTTAAGTCCTGAGGGCTACAACAACCCCAGAAGAAGATAAGATTAAGTTCCTCAAGCTTACCTTGGGCATCTCTGGAGCAATGTAAGACATTGGTGATACAGAAATTAGAGTTGGGGAATGGAAGCTCGGGGTTAGGCCTTGTAGATTGAATGATTGTGTTTAGCAAAGTAGTTAGACAATCTGTGTTTGGTTTCACCAAGGCAAAGGGGGTTACATTTTGAGCACCAAATGCAATACTTCAAGTTGAAAGAACTGCAAGTGAATAGCATCTTCGTCTACAGAGATTGTTTAGGTACCTGGATGACGAGGAGGGAAGAGAGAAAAGAGCAAGTGTTCCCTCTCCAAGAATTACATGGGAAGGTTCTGGGAGAAAAGGAGATGGAAGAATGATCAGGGAATGGTCAATTTGCAATGCTGAGATGGGAAGGAATAGGAAGATAAATATGGTGGTGGAATCTTGGTGAAGATGATGAAAGTTATCAAGAATAATCCATTGAATGTGGAGGCTGGTAGAATGGGAGATGAGGACAAGGGCAACTGCTCAAGGAAGAATTGAAGGGCTCATCCTTGTGTGCAGTGGCCATGTAGAACAATTGATGTCGCTGGGGAAGAAGAGCCAGTTGAGACCAGGATACTAAACCTGTCATAATGGCAGAGGGGATTTGAGGTGTCATATAAGAAGGAACAGACTGCAGGAGGAGAAAGAATAGATTGAAGCTAGGAAGAAGTACATTCTATTGGGCAAGAGCAGACTGAAACGTTCGGTTAATTATGGCTCTCTTGCTTGTGGATCTCGAGGAGGATGTAGAAATGGGCCGTGGAGAAGCCTTATGATGCTGCAGGCTATTAAGAGGCAATCTCCCAAGGTCAGTGATTGTCTGGAAAACAATGGCCTGATTTTCAGTCGTGGGGTCATGGTTCAGTCGGAGTTATCCAAGCTTTGTTATCTGGCTTCTGTAAAATAGTTCATCAAACCACATCAGCATTTCTTTTGTCTGCAAGTATAAGAATAAATGTTGGAGTAACTTGGGACTGTTGGAATCTCTGGAGGACATGGATAGGCACCGTTTCTGGTCGGGATCCTTCTTCAGAGTGGGTCTGAAGAAATGCTGCCTGACCCGCTGACTTACTCCAGCACTTTGTGTTTTGCTCAAGATTCCAGCACCTGCAGATTGATGATGATGTCATGTTTGATCACCAGTCAGCAGATGATGCACATCCAGAAGGGAGTGTTGGAGTAAATAAGGACAGTGGAAAGTTGTCCATTGTTACATTAGCAGTCAGTGATGAATGGGCTTAGTGTTGAATTCTTCTACCGCGACCTTTACGTCTCTGCCGATTTTTTTATTTTTGGCCAGGAGACCACATCATTGTCTGGGCCTAGAATTCTTGAACCAATTCATTTGGCCCCTCTTCCCAATTTACCCTCTCCAAAGATGGCCTGCAACTTATCATTGATACTGCACCCATTCTCCCCATCACTCTCTGCAACTAAAAAACAATTCTCACTTTTCCAGTTCTAGTAAATGGACCCTTGATCTGAAATGTCAATTTTTCTACATATCGAAGATATCAAGAAGATAGGAGCCACAATAAAAAGTGTGCTGTAGGTTGACCCGAAAGTACACAAGTAATCCCCATGATGGAGATTTCTCCTTCCTTGATGTTGGTTGTTGCCAAATCTCTGGCATTCAGAAACACTGGTGTTATCAAAAATAACCCAGTCAGTCACATTGAAGAATTCTCATTGAAGGCAAACTGAAGTACAAACCACAATTTGAGCATCACAAAATATGAGAAAATGATCAGAACAAATGTGAGAAGACATGATAAAAACTGAAACATAAGAAATATATTATTTTAACTCGATGGAACATTGAAATATTTGAGGGATTGAGAATCTGTCCACACGGAATGAATGTTTAGAAGCCAAAAATGAATACAGTAAATGTTACATTGTAAAATTTTAAAAAACAACCCTCAAAGTGAAAGTTTATTAAAAACATGTATAAGAAAGGAATAAAAATCTGCATGTATGAAGCATATTTCAAGATGTCCAGAAACATTGAATATCCAGTGTGGTATTTTTGAAATTTATAATGTGGATGAGGAATCAACGGGGCTCGTTGTTGCTCATCTCCCATGAATGGCAATATGATCATGACCACATTACTTATTTTGATGATGATGATACTTTATTGTCACATTGTCTATGTGCCTTTGTTTTGCATACTCTTGCAATTCTTTATACAATCCAGTAAAAAAAAAAAAATATATAAAATATTGTAGCGCGTCGATAAAGGCAAGGAGCCAGGTATTTCGGGAAGGTATATTTTATTGTATCGTGGTATCAGACGGGTCTAGTCTGCCGGAATGGCTTGGCGCCCAAACCTTGTCCTTATATACCTGAGTCCAGGACCGCCTCCCGGGACTGGTCCATTCCCGTGCCGAGGGGTCGGTAGAAGTATGGCCCGACCCTTGGGAGCCGCCACAGTACCCCCCCCCCCAGAACCGGAGGCACGAAACGCACTGGTGGTCGCACAACCCGACCGGACCGCGTACGGTAATCGGTCGACAGAGGGGCCGGCGGAGGCACAGTTGGAGGGACAGGCGGTGGGACCCGCAAAGGGGGGCGACCTCGTGGCCGAGGCTGGGCCACCCGCACCGGTTGGTCGATGTCTAAGTGGGCCAGCTTCAGGCGGTCAATTGACAACGGCCTCCGGCCGGCCCCCCATGTCCAAAACAAAGGTTGTCTGTCCGTGCTCCAGCACCCGGTACGGGCCTTCATACGGCCTCTGGAGTGGCGTCTGGTGGGCGTCACGGCGCAGGAACACAAAGGCGCAGTCCCGGAGGGCCGATGGCACGTAAGGGCGGAATGTCCCATGGCGGGACGTCAGCATGGGTGCGAGCTTGCCAACTCGCTCTCGGAGGCGCTGTAGGGTGGATGAGGGCGGTTCCTCTCGCCCCGGCAACGAGGGCACGAACTCCCCGGGCACCGTGAGCGGAGACCCGTAGACGAGCTCCGCTGAGGATGAAGCCAGGTCTTCCTTGGGCGCGGTCCGGATGCCCAGCAAAACCCATGGTAGCTCGTCCATCCAGTCGGGGCCGGCGAGTCGCGCCTTCAGCGCTGCCTTCAGCTGCCGGTGGAACCTCTCCACCAAGCCGTTTGCCTGCGGGTGATAGGCCGTGGTGTGGTGCAGCCGCACGCCCAACAGGTGGGCCATGGCCGACCACAGCTCGGAGGTGAACTGTGGCCCCCGGTCCGATGAGATGACCACCGGCACACCAAAGCGAGCAATCCAGTGCGCGGCCAACGCACGAGCGCATGTGGCTGTAGACGTATCAGCCAGTGGTATGGCCTCCGGCCACCGCGTGAAGCGGTCCACCACCGTGAAGAGGTG
Organism: Rhinoraja longicauda; assembly: GCF_053455715.1. Lineage (NCBI taxonomy): Eukaryota > Metazoa > Chordata > Chondrichthyes > Rajiformes > Arhynchobatidae > Rhinoraja > Rhinoraja longicauda. The sequence continues at coordinate 12,018,466 of NC_135969.1, forward strand.
GGTGATGCCCCGGGACGGCGGGAGCGGGCCCACAATGTCCACGTGCAGGTGGTCGAAACGGCGGCAGGGTAGACCGATCCCTTGGAGTGGCGCTCGATAAAGCGGATGGAGGTGGTGAATTCCGATATGTACGCCAACTGGCGCTGCTGTCGGGTGGACCATGGGTCGGAGACCTTTGCCAGGGCGAAAGTGAGCGGCTTGTGGTCCGTGTAAGCGGTGAACGGGCGGCCCTCCAGAAAATAGCGGAAGTGACGAACGGCCAGGTACAGGGCGAGGAGCTCGCGGTCGAAAGCACTGTACTTCTTCTGGGCGTTGTCGAGGTGCCGGCTGAAGAAGGCCAGGGGGCGCCAACCCCCGTCCGTGAGTTGCTCCAGTACGGCACCAACCGCCAACTCTGAGGCGTCCACCGTAAGGGCTGTCGGGGCATCCTCCCGTGGGTGAACCAGCAGCACAGCCCGAGCCAGGGCCTCCTTCGCGCCGTCAAAGGCTGTTACGGCCTCGTCGGTCCACACGACGGTCTTACGCTTGCCCGCCAGCAGCTCGTATAGCGGCCGCATGATGTGGGCCGCGGATGGCAGGAACCGGTGATAAAAGGCCACCATGCCGACGAACTCCTGCAGGCCACGCACCGAGGACGGACGGGGAAACCGGCGGATGGCGTTTACTTTGTCCGGCAGGGGAACCGCTCCTTGCGAGGACACACGGTGGCCGAGAAAGTCGATTGTGGCCACGCCAAAGCGGCACTTGGCGAGGTTTATGGCCAACCCGTGTTCGCTGAGCCGCTGGAAAAGCTGCCGGAGGTGGGCACAGTGCTCCTGCCGCGAGCGGCTGGCTACCAACATGTCGTCAAGGTAGACAAATAGGAAATCCAGCCCGCGACATACGCCGTTCATTAACCGCTGAAATGACTGCGCGGCGTTCTTGAGGCCGAACGGCATCCGTACGAACTCGTAGAGTCCGAACGGCGTGATGATTGCCGTCTTGGGTACATCCTCCGGGTGGACCGGGATCTGGTTGTAACCTCGCACCAGATCCACCTTTGAAAATATCGTGGCCCCAGCCAAATGGGCGTTGAAGTCCTGGATGTGGGGCACGGGGTATCGGTCCTCGGCGGTAGCGACATTCAGCCGCCGATAATCCCCGCAAGGCCTCCAGCCCCCGTTTGCCTTTGGGACCATGTGGAGTGGAGATGCCCATGGCTGTTGGAAGGGCGGACGATCCCCAAGGACTCCATCGTGCGGAACTCCTGTGGTGCCAGGCGTAGTTTCTCAGGCGGGAGTCGGCGTGCTCGTGCGTGGAGGGGTGGGCCGGTAGTTGTGATATAATGGTACACCCCATGCTTGGGGGTCGACGACCGGAATTGCGGGGCCATAATATCAGGAAAGTCCGCCAGCACCCGAGCGAAATGGGAGTCCACGGACGACAGCGGGCGTATAATGGGGTCATTCAGCCGCAACGCGATGGGCTCCATCGTGGCGGAGTGGACCAAGCGCTGCTGCCTGACGTCCACGAGGAGAGAATGAGCCCGCAGAAAGTCGGCCCCGAGCAACGGCTGGGAGACGTCGGCAATCGTAAACAGCCATGTAAAATGACTGGCGCCGAAAACGATGTGGACCGTGCGGACGCCATATGTCTGAATAATGCTCCCATTTGCCGCGGTGAGAATGGGCCCCCGCTTCCCAGAACGAATGTCCAGCGGCGAAGGGGGCAGGACGCTCAGCTCCGCCCCGGTATCCACGAGGAAGCGGCTCCCGGAGCGCCGATCCCAGGCGAAGAGGCGGTGAATCTGGCCGGCCACCGCAGGGACTATTGGCAGCCGGCCGCGGCGTTTCCCGGGAACGTGCATGGCTGGCGGCATTGTCGGGCTGCCGCACCCCAGCGCTGGTGGTAATAACACCAGTACCTCCTGCTGGTGCTGGCTGGAGCCTGCTGGTGTGGGACTGCAGGTGCACGACCCGCAATGGCCACCGGGGGCGATCTCGCAGGCCTCCGGGACGTAGCTGTCACTCCTTCCACAGCTCCCCCGCCCGACCGGAGAAAATCGGGCGCTTGTCGAGTGACGTTTAGCGCACTGACGTCATCACGGCGCGCCGCCCACAGCGCATCCGCGCGCCTGCCGAGGGCCCGGGTGTCTTCAAAGGAGGCGTCTGTGAGCTGCAGGCGAATGTCGGCCGGCAGCAGGTGCAGGTAAGTATATTCAAACATCAGGCACGGTCTGTGCCCGTCGAGTAACGCGACCATCTCCTTCAGGAGGCTAGATGGGCGCCGGTCACCGAGGCCTGGCATGTGGAGGAGCCTTTCGGCCCGCTCCATTCGGGTTAGCCCGTAGGTTTGGAGCAGCAGCTCCTTAAGGGCTTTGTATTTATCGTGGGCCGGGGGGTCCTGGAGGAACTCCGTTACCTCTTCGGCCGTGTCCTGGTCAAGGGCTCCCACCAGGTGGAAAAACCGGGTGTTATCCACTGTGATGCCCTGCAGCTGGAACTGGGCCTCCGCTTGGTAAAACCAAATGCGAGCCCGAGTGGTCCAGAAGGTCGGGAGCTTGATTCCTACCGCGTCGACAGCTGGGGCCTGGTCGGCCTGCGAGCCGGACGGGCGGTCGGATTCTGCTTTTCTGTCCATCCTAATGAATGGACCGTCGAGGTCACCAATGTAGCGCGTCGATGAAGGCAAGAAGCCAGGTATTTCGGGAAGGTATATTTTATTGTATCGTGGTATCAGACGGGTCTAGTCTGCCGGAATGGCTTGGCGCCCAAACCTTGTCCTTATATACCTGAGTCCAGGACCGCCTCCCGGGACTGGTCCAGTCCCGTGCCGAGGGGTCGGTAGAAGTATGGCCCGATCCTTGGGAGCCGCCACAATATGTTACATACTATACATAAGCACAATCATAGATAAGTGCAACGGTTGTAGACTTCACCAACACAGTACAAGCAGAGTCACCACGTTTCTGGCGCCTCAAAGTTCTTGGGTGCTGTCATATCTTGGCCTTAAAGGCCCGTTGTCCTGGCGCCACCAATCCTCTCTTCCATCAGCCACCATTTTGAAAGCGGCCCTTTGTTCAGCGTCCGTCGCCAACTCCCTCCACCCTCCTCCCCGGTTCCCAATCTTCGGGGTTGAGCAGGAAACAAGCCTCGGATGCCTCCAGCTGGTTCCCGGTTCCACGGCAGGCGAGCCAAGCCTGCTTTAGTATGCCTTTTTTGTGTGTTGATTGAGCGATAAATCTTATCGAAACCACTGATAACATCCCATCATAAAAATAATGCCTTGAAATTTTTCACATCTACCCAAGAGGATAGATTCTGAGTTTAATGTCTTATTCCATAGGCTACATCGTTGATAAACCAACACTCCCTCAGTACAGTTCATAAGTATATGAAATGTACTCAGTACAGTTCATTGAAATCAAGATTTTGTTGGATTAGGTTACAAATCGAACCATCCTACGGAAGAACAGAGTATCGCTGACAGCAGTTTCTAGTATTCCACACTGACAGTGCAGAACTACATCCTGCATCAGGACCTATTGAGGAAGTGTCCAAAGACTCTCAGCCCTCTGAGACACTAAATGTTCATTTCATCTGTCTTAAATGGATGACCCCTTTGCTATTAAACAGTGACTCAGAGCAGAAGCATCTCCATATCCACCCTCTCAGTTCTCTTCAAGATCATTTATTTCAATTAAGTTGCATTCTGTTCTTCTAAACTCTAGCAAGTACAAGCCTAGCTTCTGCCATCTTTCCTTATGACAACCTGTTTATTTCAGGTATTAATTAAGTAAACCATATCTGAACTGCTTCCAACATGTTTACATCTTCCTTTAAATTTGAAGGCAGATACCATACACAATACTCCAGATGCAAATCAATCCGAAAGCAGCTGGAGAGAATAGAATACATAATGGGACAATTGCACAACCAATATAGTATAATTGATCTAGAGAGGTTTGTTCACATATTCAAGGAAAGATGTTACGCCATAAGACAGGATATTCACAATGATTCTTGATATCTATAAACTTAGGATAGATAAATTAAATGAAATTTTCCCATTTGGAAAAGTGGCCTGAGTCCACCTTAATTGAAATCTCAATAACATTGAGAAGATTGGCAAAATTGTTTTATATGATTAGATAGTGGTTCAATTAATAGGCAGCATGTGATGTTTTGTTAAATTAGAGTTTGGGAAGGAAGTCCCTAAAAAGTTCTAAATGTTCTAAATTCTGAATTGCTATTGTTTTCATCATAAGTTTCAGCCAAAGTCCTTTATGGGTGATGAGATATTCCTCCTCATCTCCTTTCTAAAGATCTGACTTATTCTGAGGCTATGGCCTCTGGTCCTAAATTCTCCCACTAGTGGAGCAATAAAGAAGTTTCAAAAGCTTAATTCTCTATTGTGAACTTTATCATATTTCATTTATTGTGATATTGCTGTAATCTGCTGAAGTGTGTAGATTATTCATGTAATTTTTTTTTAACTCCAGCACATTTGCCGGTCAGCAACACTGGCGGGATGGGGAGAACTATATGGACGCAGTGGATATAACTACTTATTCTCAGGTGCGTAATGATTTACTTCATCAAATGTGCATATATGAATCACCCATAGAATCACATAAACATATGGCATAAAAGGAGACCTTTTGAAACATGTCCAGACATTGTTAAACTGTATTATTCTTTAAGTATATGTTCAATATTGCCTTTTCCAAAATAACGTTTTCACTGGGAAATTAAAAGATCTGACTGTTTCTTGGCACTTTTGTTTTGGCTTGAGTTGATCTGATTCCATGTGGTCGTGAAAGTCGTTGTGAACGGTTAGAAGATGGAAGCATAAGCAGGCAATGCAGCTCCCATGTGCTGGTTTATACCGAAGAGGGACATAAAATGCTGGAGTAACTCAGCAGCTCAAGCAGCATCTTTGGAGAAAATGAACAGGTAAGTCTTCAGTCTGAAGAAGGGTTCTGACCTGAAACGTCACCTGTTCCTTTTTCTCCAGAGATGCTGCCTGACCCACTAAGTTACTCCAGCATTTTGTGTCTACAATGCAACTCTCATACTTGCTCTGCCAATGAATAAAATTGTGGCTGATCTTTTACTATAGTTGCATCTTTCTGCACTAACTCACTACTTCCCTTAATGCCTAAAAAAAAATCTATTTGCCTCGGAATGTAATGTGCAACTGTGCCTCACAATCATCTTATGTAGAATTTTATAAAGATTTGCTACTATCTAACTCATGTAGTGATCTCTTATTTTGAGACTAAAACCTCTGAGTGTAGTCAGGGAAACATCAACAAGAACACAAAAATACAATAGCAGGAATAGTTAATCGGGTCCCTCAAACTTGTCTTGCCATTCATTGTGATCAAGTTAAAATCGACAAAGCAATAGTTGATCTGCAAGTTCAAATGTACTTGCAGTGAACCCTGTACATCTATCTATCTTCTATATATATTATTATATTACTAAAACTCTCTGTCCGTGTGTTTGTGTGCACCATACCTTTGGTGCTTCGCACAGCCTAAACGGTACACCATAGCGCCACAATTTTTGCACCACCTTACTCGCCATTATCCTGGGTATAATCTCTAACAACTCTCATTCAAATTGAAGCTACATGTTTAAAGCTACAGACATTGATTGTAAAGTTAAAAAGGTCTCCTTTTGTGCCATATGTTTATGTGATTCTATGTGATTCATATATGCACATTTCTAACCCATTTCCTGAAAGTCATCAGCGTATGACATCACAATTGGCCATATTCGACTTCATTTGCTCCTCACTCGCCAAAAAAAGATGGCCGCCGGCAGCGCCGCGCCCGCGCTCAGTCATTCCCTCTCACCTCTCGCCCGGCCCCAGCCCCGGGGGAGACTCGCACGTTGGCAACCAGTGTTGAACGCACGGGCACTGGTAAGTGCCTTTCGCTGCCAACGGCTCCACGGAGGGGAGTGGGTGTGGCGGCCGAGTGCGTGGAGGGGAGGGGGGGTGGGGGGAGGAGAGAGTGCGGGTGGGGGGAGGGGGTTGAGGAGAATGGGGGGAGGGGGAGGGGAGGAGGGTGGGGGAAAGAGAGGATGGGGTGGGGGCGAAGGGGGACAGTGGGGGGCAGGAGCGAGTGGAGGAGGGGAGAGTGGGAGGTGGGGGTCAGGGGAGGGGGGGAATGGGTGGAGGCAGGGCTGGCGGGGTGGGGGGAGGGGCAAGTTGGGGTGTGCTAGGGGGGATGGAGTGGGTCAGTAGGGGGAGGGGGGAATAGGGGTGAGGAGGGGGGAATGGGGGTGGAGGCAGGGCTGGTGGTGGGGGCAGGGGAGGGACAAGTTGGGGTGGTCTAGGGGGATGGGCTAGGGGGGGATGGTGTGGGTCAGTGGGGGGAGGAGGGGGCATAAGGGGGATTGAGTGCGGGGGAGGGGAAATTGAGGGTGCTACACCAATACAGAAGAGACTTTGGGTCCAGGGCTCACCCTCTCAGTCAAACCCTCTCCCCTTCCCTGCCCCCCCCCCCCCCCCTCTATGAGGAATGGACCCAACGGGTCCACGTGGTCTAGTTTACTTCTAAAATTGAGTTTTTTGAGGACCTGGTCTGTTTTAGTTTGTAAAAGATCACATCTTTCTTAAAAGGTACAAGTTTAGACGATGTGCCATTTAGAAAACAAATGCACTTATTATTACAGGTTGATTGAAGTCATAGAGAAAAAGTAAACCAAACTTTACTCCAGCAGTTTGTGTCCTTTTGTTCCAAACTTTAAGGGGTTGACTTTCAGAGGGATAGAACTGAAAAGAAGTGCACCTATTTTAACATTCAAGTCAAACTTTGGTTAGATAGGCTCAGTGGGTGGGGATTCTTATGTACAGTTCTGGTTACCACCTTATGAGACATAGAGGCACCAAAGAAGGTGCATTGAAGATCTGCAAGATTGATACTTGTAAAGATGTAGATAGAGCTGTTCAGAATAAACTGAATTGGGCTCTTCGATCTTGAAAATAAGTCTGAGGAATAAACTAACAGAGTGATGGGTTTTAGTAGGATATTTACAGTGCTTGCATATGGGTAAGAGCCCATGTAGAATCCATGAGTTTGATATGTTGGAAAGAACTGCAAATCCTAGTTTAAATCGAAGGTAGACACAAAATGCTGGAGTAACTCAGCAGGACAGGCAGCATCTCTGGAGAGAAGGAATAGGTGACGTTTCGGGTCGAGACCCTTCTTCAGACCATGAGTTTGATAGTTACTCTGAAATCCAGTGCTCTGACAGTTAATATGATCAGCTACAATAAGAAGTGATTGAAGCAGATAATGCAGATGTGTTTAAGAGGAGACTGGAAAATCAAACATGGGAGAATGGAATAGAAGGTCCGGTTGTTATCTTTTGAGGAGGAAAGATGGAAGGAGATTTGAGTGTAACTTAAACGCTGACATTAAGATTGAATGCTAAGGGAATAATGAGATATGAAATAATTACAAGAAGATGGCACTACGATCAATGCAAGCTATATTTCTATTGTAACAAAGCAGGCCTGTGGGGCTGAATGGTGTATATTTCTTCATGTCCTAATATTTTGATAGACAGTCCTGTGAAAGGCCTGTTTCAGTTCTGCATTAACCTCAGTACAGATTGTAAAAATTGTGACTTTTGAGAAAGTTGAGGAAAGAAAAAAGGGAAGCTTATGGTAATTTTGTACACAGTTACTGCCTGTTTTAATCATTTGTCTGCAGAAAAATGGTAAATTTATACTACATTTTGTTCTTCCTGTTTTCTCAGGAGGATCTGATGATACAGGAGCAGAATCGGAAGAACTGCTCGATGACTATGCAGTACGGTGGGTGAAATTCTTCAAGTCGAGTGAAAATGACCTTTTGGGCATATTTTTGTTTGCTGAGTAGTAATGCATTGTCAGAGTATAGTTTAGAGATGCAGCGTGGAAACAAGCCCTCGGCCCACCGAGTCCACGCTGACCAGCGAACCTCGTACACTAAATTGTCCCTACTCTGTGTAGGATAGTGCTAAAGTCTTTACAAAAGCCAATTAACCTGCAAACCTGTATGTCTTTGGAGTGTGGGAGGAAACGAGAGTACCCAGTGAAAGCCCACGCGGTCACAGGGAGAACGTACAAACTCTGTACGGACAACACCCGTAGTCATGATTGAACCTAGGTCTCTGGCGCTGTTAGGCAGCAACTCTATCTCTGCGCCACTGTGCCGGCGCAGTGATAACGATAAGTATGTTAATTTGGAGCTCTTTAAACTAGTTAGATTAATTCTACATTTAGTTTCTCCATTTTCTTTGAATGATTGTGACGCAATTTTGAAGTTAGGATGTGACTGGTGACCTTGGACAAAATAATTTAAAAAATATACAGGAGAGATTTAAAATAATTTTATATATGGGTAGAATTATGGTTTTTAGAGATGCTGTCTTTTTTAGTTTTAATTAATGAGAATTAGCAAAGCATTTTATACTGAACAGATAATTTGATGTGAATATTGTGGCCAGTAATGAAAATGGCAGAGCTCACTGCTGACCTAATAGAAAGCTTCCTGCAAAGATCTGGCAGTCTCTGTGGGGACTGACTTCCTTTATTCTAATATCTGTTGCTGTCAAACATCATATCGAGTGGGTCCCCAGTGTACACCAACTGTGAAGCCATCTATTATGCTCGAGTATAGGATTGGGAAATATTCTGAACTCTGCAAAGGATGACTTAAAAGCAAATCACAGAGTGCAAAGATAAACTAGCAAATAATACAAAAGCAGGCAAGGAGCTTCAGTTATTTCAAAAAGAAGAGAATAGCTAAGATAAGTGTTGGTCCCCTAGAAGGTGATGGTGGGAAATGGAGAAATGGCAAAGATTGTCAGCAGTTATTTTCCCAAGTTCACGTTATATGAGTAGAATTAGGCCATTCAGCCCATCGAGTCTACTCCGCCATTCAATCATGGCTCATCTATCTTTCCTACTCAACCCCATTTTCCTGCCTTCTCCCCATAACCCTTGACACCCGTTCTAATCAAGAACTTGTCTATCTCTGCCTTAGAAATATCCGCTGATGGCCTATACAGCCCTTTGTGGCAATGAGTTCTACAGATGAACTACCCTCTGGCTAAAGATGTTTCTCCTCACCTCCTTTCTAAAAGAGCATCCTTTCATTCTGAGGAAAATACCTCTGGTCCTTGACTCTCCAACCAGTGGAAACATCTTTTCCACATCCACTATATCAATGCCTTTCATTATTCTGTAAGTTTCAATTAGGTCCCCCCTCAACCTTCTAAACTCCAGCGAGTAGAAGTCCAGTGCTGGCAAATGCTCATCATATGCTAACCACTCATTCCTGGAATCATTCTTGTAAACCTCCAGAGCCAGCACATCATTTTGAATCTGTCATCTCAGTAAAAGACATTTAAAAACATCCCAATAATAATTGATAATCAGAGCCATAGGGTGGGATGAACATAAACCAATCTTATTATTATTAAAGAAAATGTACTAGAAAAGCCAATAGTCTAAAGGTCAATAAATTGCCTGATGGCTTGTGTCCTTTGGTCTTAAAGGAAATGGCTGAAGAGGTGAAGTGTTACAATCAACCAAAGTTCTTGGATTCTAAAGAGGCCCAAGAGGATTGGAAAAAATGGCAAACATAATGTCCCCTTTCAAGAAAGGAGGGTGCCAAAAACAATAGCTATTCACCAGTTAGCCAAATGTTATAATTGGAAAATAACTGCCATCGTTTGTCATAGAGTGATAAAGCATAGGACAAGCCTTTTGACCCAACTTGTCCATGCTGACCAAGATACCGCAGCTAGTCCCCTTTGGCCCATATCCCTCTAAACCTTTCCTATACATTACTTGTCCATGTGTCTTTTAAATGCTGTTGTACCTCCCTCAACTACCTCCTCTGGCAGTTCGTTCCATATATTCGCCACCCTCTAAGTGAAAAAGGTGCTCCTCCAATTCCTATCTAATCTTACCCTTCTTACCATAAACCTATTTCCTCTGATTTTTTTATTATCCTACCGTGGGTAAAAGACTGTGTGCATACACCCTACCTATTCCCCTCATGATTTTCTACACCTCTAAGATCACCCTTCAGCCTCTTGTGCTCCAAAGAATAAAGTCTAGCTTGCACAACCACTCCCTATAGCTCAGGCCCTCAAGTCCTGGCAACATCCTCGTAAATCTTATCTGCATTCTTTCCAGCTTAATGACTCCGTTCCTATCTCTGGGTGACCAAAACTGAATGCAACAGAGAGTAAAGAAGTGGTATGGTTTTTCAAGGAAAATTTGGTAGAGTTCTTTGAGAATGTTGCCGGCAGGATGGGTAAATCAATTGTTGCACGGTAGCGCAGCGGTAGAGTTGCTGCTTTACAGCGAATGCAGCGCCGGAGACTCAGGTTCGATCCTGACTACGGGTGCTGCACTGTAAGGAGTTTGTACATTCTCCCCGTGACCTGCGTGGGTTTTCTCCGAGATCTTCGGTTTCCTCCCACACTCCAAAGACGTACAGGTATGTAGGTTAATTGGCTGGGTAAATGTAAAAATTGTCCCTAGTGGGTGTAGGATAGTGTTAATGTGCGGGGATCGCTGGGCGGCGCGGACTTGGTGGGCCGAAAAGGCCTGTTTCCGGCTGTATATATATGATATGATATGATATGAAGAGCATGTGGAGATGAGCAGGTATTTGATTTGGATAGTGTACTGGCTATCAGAAAACAATTTTAACAAATTAGTCATTTCCAGATTTTCAATCCAAAATTAGTGGGCACAAATCAATATTATGAACCAACAATTTATACACACTGTTAATCGCTTGGTGCTTGAATAAAGGAACCTGTACACTAGCCATATTTGATGCTGATGCAACAATGGGTAGGTTGGCTATTCGTGAGAAAGATATTTGGAGCCTGCAACAGGATATGGATTGGTCAAGTAAATAGGCAAGAGGTTGTCATATGGAATACAATATGGAAAATGTGAAGTTATCCATTTTGTAAAATACATTAAATAACTGCGAGAAGTACAGAGTGGAAGCAGGCTCTTTGGCACACTGAGTCCGCGCTGAACTATCCTACGTATCTATACACTGTGGATGGCTAGATTGTAATCATGTATAGTCTTTCAACTGACTGGTTGGTATGCAACAAAAGCTTTTCACTGTACCTCGGTACACATGGCAATAAACTAAACTAAGCCTGTGCTCTCCCCTGTACATTAGTTCTATCCTACACACTAGGGACTATTTTATAGAAACTAATTAACCTACAAACCTGCATGTCTTTGGAATGTGGGAGGAAACCAGAGCAACCGGTTGGTTGCGGCCACAGGGAGTATGTGCAAACTCCGTATGGACAGCACCTGTAATCAGGATCAAACCCTGGTCTCTGATATTGTAAGTCAGCAGCTCTACTGTGTGCCATTGTGTATTGTTTAAAGAAACAGTATGCTTGTAAGCTTCAGCAGAATCTGAATATAGTAGCTCTATCACAAATTTACTTCTTGGAAAAATATAGTATTCTTTTTGCAGTCGTAATCACTACTAAGTGTTCAGTTAGGACATTAGGTTTCACTTTCATTCTGACCTTGCTTTATTTTTCTATATTCTATTCCAGAAATGGTGAATCCCAGTTATTCGATAAGGTTCGAGGTCATGACATAAAGTTACTACGCTATCTTTCCGTTCGTTACATCTGTGACCTGATGGTGGAGAAGAAGAAAGTGAAGTTTGGGTTGAAGTAAGTGATAACCAGATTTCGTTGCATAAAAACAACCTGATGAAGCACTAACCTAAGTAATAAAACGGAGGCAAAGTTTACTGATGACGAAAGCAGAGAACCTTTGGGGCAAGAAACAAAACAGAATGCCTGTCAGATTAATATATAACTTCTCTAAACTATTGTTATAATTTGTTTTTGTCTGTCCAATAGCCAGTTAAATTTATATTAGTTCCAGCATTTAGAGCCTTCAAGTGTGCATGAGACTCAGCAGCAAAATTTGATATTTCCGTCCCTTCCACTTTTACTCTGCAGTAAAAACATTCTAATTGTGATTGTGAATTAATGATCTAGGAATTAAGAGTCCAGATTTTACCATAGCAAATTGATTGATTGAAAGATACTGCATGAAATAGGCCTTTCAGCTGACCACTGATCACCCATTCTAACTAATTCTGTTATCCCATTCGCACATCCGCTCTTTAAACATTAGGGGCAATTTACAGAGGCCAACTAGCCTACAAATCCACGCATCTCTGGGATGTGGGAGGAAACCGGAGCACCCTGCGGAAGCCCATGACGTCACAGGCAGAACGTGCAGACTCCACACAGGCAGTACCCTGGGTCGCGATTGAACTTGACTCTCTGGCACTGTGAGGCAGCAGCTCTACCAGCTGCATTACCGTGCCAACGTATTCCACAAATGAGGTCATGTGGAGCTCATAATTTATGTAAATGACCATGAAAGTGTTTCTTTAAACCCTTTCAGGGGTTTGCCAGCTCCATACTGTGTGGCCTATAGTGTGTGGCAATACTCCTATTGATAGATTGTTCACCTCTCCAGGAAAATAAATGTTGACAATAAACAAAGCCTTGCTCTGATTGCCCATGCCCAAGGTAAAGTTTATTTAACAAAATAAAAAATGTCTTTCTAAAATCAGCGTACAATTTAAATTTTATTAAATAAGTTCAACATATGCGATGCAAAATTGCATTATAACATCTGTTGCGGTAGAAGTGAGTGGGGCAGAGCTGTTCTTAAAAAAAGAATCCTCCTTCAAGAAAACTTATCAGTTGGAAATAAATGGAACATTTAAGTTTAAAGAGTGTCTCCCTGAAACATAATTTATTATGGTGGCGAGTGAGCAATTTTGCATTAATCTCTGTAATCTTTCTTGAAATCACTACACATTTTGAGGCTAAAATAGATTCTTGGGTGTAAATCAGAAGACTAAATGTGACCATCAGAATGGGAAAGCAACACTAGTTAGGCCACATTGCCACTTGGGTACTGGGTTCAGCTTGCGCCACCCATTCCAGGAAAGATATGAGTTTTGGGGGATGGTGGGGGATTTAGAAGGATTTTTCATGGATAAAAAAATTATAGCTATGAGAAAACAGGTTGATCCACAGTGGTTTTCTGTGGAACAGAGGAGAGCAATGGGCGACTTGAATGAGCTGCATAAAATTTAGAAGGGTGCAGGTGACGAAAGTAGGAAGGTAAATCCAAGGCTTTTTTTTAAATGTATGTTTAAGATTAAAGAGTAATTAGGTAAAGAGTAGGGTCTATTATGGACAATGGGTGTAATTGAGTATGGATCGAGAAGATATAAAGTGAGGTCCTAAATGAATGTTTTTCATTAGTATTTGCAAAAAAACTTTTTTTTTGTTGTTGGAGAACTTGGCGAAGGGGAAGGTGAAATTGTAGTGCACAATTCCATAAAGAGGATATGTTAATTCCATGGCAAGCTTAGTGGATATCCCCAGGGTGGATGAGGATTATTCCAGCCTCTGTGGGATGCAGCCCTTGGCTGAGACGTGAGAAACAAAATAACTGGAGAATATCCTCCTTTTCAAGAAGGGCAGCAGGAAAGAACCTGATCATTGCAGACCTGTGAGCCTAACATAAGTCATATGGAAGTTATTGGAAAAAAAATCTGAGGGATAGGATTAATGACTACTGGGAAGATCAGGGGCTAATTGAAGATAGCCTGGGTGCCATTGTCAAGGGCAGATCTTGTCTAATCAATCTAATTGAATTCCTTTGAGGAGGTAACAAAGTATATTGATGAGGGCAGAGCAGTAGGTGCAGTTTGCATGGATTTCAAGAAGGCCTTTGACAAAGTCCCACTTGGGAAAGGGGTCTAAAACGTGAGGCCCATAGGATCCAGGGCAAGTTGGCAAACCATCAAAAATTGGCTTGGCGACAGGAGAGGATGACGGTGGAGGGTTGTTTCTGTGGTTCGGGGGGTTCCTCTGGTATTAGTCCTGGGACCCTTGCTGTTTGTGATGTATGTGGATGCAAGGGGCATGATGGGAAAGTTTGCAGTTGACCTGAAGATTGGTGAAGTTCTTGATTGTGGAGGGTAGTCTTAGTATACAGGGTGATATCGATCTGACACCATTTAAAAACTGTCTAGAAAAGCACCTGATTGCCTAGGCACAGAAAGCCATGGACCAAATGCTGGAAGATGGGATGAATTTGGCTGGCATGAATGTGATGGGCTGAATGGCCCATATCCATGCTGTGTTGTTCCATCTATTACATTTCAATTGGCAGTGGCGTCAAATACTTGAGGAATAGATTTGAAGTAATTGATATTGTACAAGAGAGATGTAGGAGAAAAATCACTGCAGTTGGTGCTGTTCCGGAACAAACTGCCTGAAAGGATGTTGGAGGTAGAAACCTTCATCATATTTTAAAAGTAATTTGGGTGTGAAAATGAACAGCAGTTGATCAAATGCTGTAAGGTACAGCATGGCTGAGAAGCTCTCTCTTTTCACTTGCATGGATGCAGACAGCTAAATTGGTTCCTTTGCTATTTGCGTCCATTTATGACAAGAAGCATGCAATCCCAAACATTTTCACAACTTTACACTGCAGAAGGGCAGTATGTGAGTGCTGCATTCGTTATAAGTTTCATTATAACTGCACAGCAGCTTTAACTCGGATGGATAATATTAAAGAGGCTACATCTATTCTACTGCATGTGGAATATTCTGCATAGTATACTGCACAGTGTTATTCTTGCCAACCTTTCTCCATCCTTCCCTACCCTCGCCTCCAATTAAACTCTAAATGAGTCTGAATTGTTCCATTTTACAATTTGGTGAGTGGGGCTCCTCGTACAGTATGAATTTGCTGCACGTGATCACAATGTTGTGCAACTTTTGAAATAGTGTGAAGATGGCTTGTGGTTCTGCAATTAGTGGTCCTCAATCAAACATGCACTTTACAAGTCTTTAACTTTTTATTGTTACGAGTCATGGATTTTTGTTTCCCCTGTTGGAGCATCGAATGGATTTACAGGAGTCGCTGTCTTAAAAGGGCAGCCAACATCATCAGAGACCCACACCACCCTGGCCACACTCATTTCACTCCAGCCATCAGGAAGAAGATATAGGAACCTAAAAACTGTAACGTCTGGGTTCTGGACCAGCTGCTTCCTTACAGCCAACAGGCTATTAAACACTACAACCTCCAAAGAAGCTCTGAACTGCATAGACTTGGGGGATAGACACAAAGTGCTGGAGTAGCTCAGCGGGTCAGGCCGCATCTCTGGAGAAAAAGGATAGGTGACGTTTCGGGTCGGAACCTGTCTTCAGAAAGTAGAGAGGTCCCTTCTATGAAGGGGTTTCTTTGGCATAAACCAGTGTCTGCAGTTCCTTTCTACACACGGGGGCATTGTTTTTTTCTTCACACTATTGTGTGTGTGCGCGTGTCCTTTTTTTGTTTATTATATTGTTTACAGAGTACTATGTTTACATATTCTGTTGTGCTGCTGCAAGTAAGACAGTTGTTCTGTTTGGACATACTACAATAAAACACTCTTGTCTCTTGATTGGTTTTGGTCCTCGTTTTTCAATGCACTTAATTGGGCTATCCTGTATCATTGCAAGAACTTGCATATGTCAGTCTTTGACAAACTGCCTGTATATCTATGACAAAGGTCAAATAATGCTTTTATTGTTGGACTGGGTGACTGAATTTCGTCCAATATTGGATGACAAATAAAGCTATCTTGAATCTTGAAGGTCACTGTGATAGACATTGCTCTCATTTAGCTGTTTACATTGGTTCCATTTTCTGGACCCTGTCCTGGATCTAGTATGATCAAACAGCTGTTGTGATGATATCTTTCTCTTTATTGTTTTCTTTCTTGATATAAACTTTTTCACTTTGCCTCGTGTTTCTTCCTCAAGTAACCCTGCCAGCTTCCTTTGCTAATGCTCATTTGGAACGTGAAAATCTATGGACAATCCAAAGTTTAAAAAAATGCTAAGAATCTCACATTGCATTCAAGGCTATAAAACAAAAACCAGAAATAAAGTATTAATTAGTGGCGTAAACTCAATTTAAAAATAATGAAAGGCTAAGTAAGATTTTATACAGATTTCTAATTGCTCATTTATAGTTCAGAGCTGATTATTAAAGTATACCTTATGGTACAATTTGGAAATTGTTACCTACCAATTGTGATGCTTGCACAATTCACACTTTGATGTTTTTGTTTCGCTGGTATAATAAAAAAAAATAACATTGCATCAAAAAGTGTGACTGGCGATTCTGAAGTTTATAAAGCATCATGTATGCATCACAAGACCTTTCTCAGAACCGTTGTTTATATGGAGTAACGTGGCTAACAGCTCTCATTGCCATGACTGGATTGGATCTGGTGACCGCAGAACTTCTTTCTGTCACTGGCTCTTAAAGAAATTTAAAGAACTTTGATCTAAAATGGTAGGTCTCCCTTAGACATAATGTTCCATGGTACATATTTGTGAATGTTTTTCATTTAAAGATTATGGGAATGTCTTGAATGTTTTATAGTTTGAATATCTGTAGAACCTGCTCCCTCTTAAAGGAAACTAAAACAAAAACCTTTTTAATACAGAGGGAGTGGCAGGCAGATCAGTGGTAGATCTGATACGGGATCAGATTGTAGCTAGGTTTTTAAATTGAAGGGACAGGCTGATTAATTTAGAAGGAGTTCATCCACAAGTTTGTATTTTGTTTCCATTTCTCTTTTGGTTTTGATTATTTAAATCTTGACTCAAAGCTGCACGAAGTCTTTGGAGTTGCTGGAAGTATTAAAAAAAATTTTTTTTTTGAAAGATAAATAATAAAGCAGGTAAACGATTAATCTTGCTTTGCAAAACTATAGTATGTCTATGTGTAACAGTGTAGGAAAATAACTAGATGCTGGTACAAATCAAAGCTATCACAAAATGCTGGAGTAAGCAGGTCAGGCAGCATCTCTGGAGAGAAGGAATGGGTGACGTTTCTGGTCGAGACCCTTCTTCAGACTGATGTCGGGGGTGGCGGGACAAAGAAAGGATATAGGTGGAAGCAGGAAGACAGTGTGATAACTGGGATGGGGAGGGGAAGAGAGGGACAGAGGAGCTATCTAAAGTTAGAGAAGTCAATGTTCATACCGCTGGGCTGTAAGCTGCCCAAGCGAAATATGAGGTGCTGTTTCTCCAATTTCCGATGGGCCTCACTATGACACTGGAGGAGGCCCATGACAGAAAGGTCAGACTGGGAGTGGGAGGGGGAGTTGAAGTGCTCAGCCACTGGGAGATCAGGTTGGTTAAGGCAGACTGAGCGAAGGTATTGAGCGAAACGATTGCCGAGCCTGCATTTGGTCTCACCGATGTAGAGAAGTTGACATCTGGAACAACGGATACAATATATGAGGTTGGAGGAGGTGCAGGTGAACCTGGAAAGACTGTTTGGGTCCTTGGATGGAGTCGAGAGGGGAGGTAAAGTAACAAGTGTAGCATCTCCTGCGGTTGCAGGGGAAAGTGCCTGAGGAAGGGGTGGTATGTGTATGTGTAACAGTGATACATTTTGATGGGGCAATATGATAAGGGAAACTAAGCAAAACAGAATTGATTTATTGTAAATTCGGGTCATGTTCCGAAGCTTTTCGTGTGTTGTGTAGGAAGGAACTACAGATGCTGATTTACACCGAAGATAGACTCAAAATGCCGGAGTAACTTAGTGGGTCAAGCAGCATCACTGGAGAAATAGAATAGATGACTTTTTGGATCGGATCATCTGAAGATGTTGTCTTGAATCGGAAGATGAGTTCCAAACCAAAACGTCACCTATTCTTTTTCTCCAGAGATGCTGCCTGACCCGCTGAGTTACTCCAGCATTTTGTCTCTCTTTGGGTGTTAAGCTGTAATGGATATTGCACGTTTCGGTAATTTGCATTAATTTATTGGTATTGTTTCCACCTAACTTTTTCCATTTGTGTATGTATTGCTGACTAATTGTTAATGTACTCATAGTATAGGACTTTTCTCATCATGGCGAAGTCTAATAGATATTCATTTGACAAAGGCTAATGGAATAGAGGAAACAGTTCTCAGCTGATGAGGCATACTCAGATCAGGAGACATTATCAGATTAGACTTCCATTAAGAGCCATGAATTTATTCAATGATCTCAAGCATATTTGATCCAGATCATAAGCATTATAGCTGGCTCCAAGTCAAAGGATCACTCAGTGGCAGTGTCTGCTGGAATGTACTGATATTGCATGAATAGACAAAGTGTACTTTCAGTAGGAAAAAAAACTGCAGATGCTGGTTAAAATCGAAGATAGACATAAAACGCTGGAGTAATTCAGCGGGTCAGGCAGCATCTCGGGAGAGAAGGAATGGGTGACGTTTCGGGTGGAGACCCTTCTTCAGACTGATGTCAGGGGAGGGGGCGGGACAAAGATAGAATGTAGTCGGAGACAGGAAGACTAGTGGGAGAACTGGGAAGGGGGAGGGCATTTTGTGTCTACCTAAGTGTATTTTCAGGCTGGTTTCAATGTCCTCTGTCAGGATCTTGTTCTACTCAGCATCCAGCTTTCGTTATATGGAAGTATGTGATAAAGACATTATCAAAAGGGGATGCATATTTTCAATTTTGCCTTTATACACTCCCTCTTGCTAACCAGTTAATGAACCAAAAAAAATAAAATGGGGGAAGGAGTGGGATGTAAGAGAAATTGGGGATGTGGGGAACTTAAAAGTAATGTTGATCTTTTCCTCCTTTTTTCAGTGTGACCTCATCCGAGAAGGTGGACAAAGCACAGCGGTATGCAGATTTCACCTTATCGTCTATACCTTACCCAGGTAATTACTTCACAGCAATTAGTTTGCAGAATGAAGAGCTTATCAAAGTCACTGCTTCATGTTTTTTTTTAAAGCATGACTCTACTAATACTTTATGTATAAATGCGGGTATATGCTGTGGAAAGTGGTTCGAGAAGTTACTGCTTTTTGCGAGATCAAGGAGCTAATGTTGATCATTAATGTCTTAAATGCCCTACAGAACAGATTGTTGACTTAACACAGCAGTCTAAACTTTGAGAAGTGTTTCTTTAAGAGTTTTTCAGTTGAATAACTATAATTTTTTGAATTGGCACAGCACCACACCTGGGTTATAATTTTCTTAATAATTTGCAATCAAGCATTTTGATTTGATTTATTTGAATTATTAAATATATTAGGAAAAGTGTTGGCAATTGTGGATTATTTCTTGATGAGTGGTGTATATTGGATTAAGATATTATTGCTTTGTCCATTCATTGGTAAAATCAAAATAATTCTTTATGCTGAGTAATCTATTCCAATTTAAATTTTCACTTGAAATCAATTTTTCACTTCATAACATTCACCCATTTATTCTTCAGACGTTTAAATTTTTTTTTGCAAGTCGATTTAAACCCAGGTGCAGTTGTAGAGGTGGGGCAATAAGTAGAAACGAAGAACTGTACATGCGGGTTTAAAACAAAGATCAATACAAACTGCTGGAGTAACTCAGCAGGTCAGGCAGCATCTCTGGAGAAAAAGGATGGGTGCCATTTTGAGTTGGGGCCCTTCTTGTCCTGATCCAAAACAACACCATCCTTTTTCTCCAGAGATGCTGCCTGGCCCACTGAGTTACTCTAGCACTATGTATCTATCTCTAAGACAATCAGTATTTGTATTTTTAAAGTTCAGGACATTCCAAAACACTTGAAGTACAGTCATTGTGGTAATGGTAGAAGATACAGCAATCAGTTTCTGCATGGCTATCTCCCACAAACATCAGTTACTATATATGCGTTGGAAGAAACTGCAGGTGCTGGTTTACACCAAGCACAGACATAGACATGAAATGCTAGAGTAACTCAGTAGGACAGGCAGCATTTCTGGAAAGAAGGAATGTGTGACTTCTTGGGTTGAGACCCTTCATACCGAGAGTCAGGAGAGAAGGAAATTAGAGATATGGAAGGGTACAAAGAGCATGTAAGGTGTGAGAAGGACAGATCCAAGCAGTCGGTGATCAAGGAAATGTACAATGGTTCATTGTAGGCTGATGAGCAGGCATACAAACAATAAAATTAATCGAGAGTGAAACTAGTATGAGAATTAGGGTGGGGGAGGGATGGAGAGGGAGGAAAGCAAGGGTTACTTGAAGTTAGAGAAATCAATATTCATACCGCTGGGTTGTAAGCTGCCCAAGCAAAATATGTGTTGTTGGGTGATGGATCGATTTTTGCCAGGACTCAGTGAAGAACTGCTGTGACGTGTTTTCTTCTGCATTTTCTGCAGGTTGTGAATTTTTTAAGGATTACAAGGATCGTGATTACATAGCTGAAGGGCTGGTGTTCAATTGGAACCAGGTGAGCTTACACCTGACAAAGCACAGGCTTTGTTCACATCCTGTTCAATAGACAATAGACAATAGGTGCAGGAGTAGGCCATTCAGCCCTTCGAGCCAGCACCGCCATTCAATGCGATCATGGCTGATCACTCTCAATCAGTACCCCGTTCCTGCCTTCTCCCCATACCCCCTAACTCCGCTATCCTTAAGAGCTCTATCCAGCTCTCTCTTGAAAGCATCCAACGAACTGGCCTCCACTGCCTTCTGAGGCAGAGAATTCCTCACCTTCACCACCCTCTGACTGAAAAAGTTCTTCCTCATCTCCGTTCTAAATGGCCTACCCCTTATTCTTAAACTGTGGCCCCTTGTTCTGGACTCCCCCAACATTGGGAACATGTTATCTGCCTCTAAAGTGTCCAATCCCCTAATTATCTTATATGTTTCAATAAGATCCCCCCTCATCCTTCTAAATTCCAGTGTATACAAGCCCAATCGCTCCAGCCTTTCAACATACGACAGTCCCGCCATTCCGGGAATTAACCTAGTGAACCTACGCTGCACGCCCTCCATAGCAAGAACATCCTTCCTCAAATTTGGAGACCAAAACTGCACACAGTACTCCAGGTGCGGTCTCACCAGGGCCCGGTACAACTGTAGAAGGACCTCTTTGCTCCTATACTCAACTCCTCTTGTTACGAAGGCCAACATTCCATTGGCTTTCTTCACTGCCTGCTGTACCTGCATGCTTCCTTTCATTGACTGATGCACTAGGACACCCAGATCTCGTTGAACTCCCCCTCCTCCTAACTTGACACCATTCAGATAATAATCTGCCTTTCTATTCTTGCTTCCAAAGTGAATAACCTCACACTTATCTACATTAAACTGCATCTGCCATGTATCCGCCCACTCACACAACCTGTCCAAGTCACCCTGCAGCCTTATTGCATCTTCCTCACAATTCACACTACCCCCCAACTTAGTATCATCTGCAAATTTGCTAATGGTACTTTTAATCCCTTCGTCTAAGTCATTAATGTATATCGTAAATAGCTGGGGTCCCAGCACCGAACCTTGCGGTACCCCACTGGTCACTGCCTGCCATTCCGAAAGGGACCCATTTATCCCCACTCTTTGCTTTCTGTCTGTCAACCAATTTTCTATCCATGTCAGTACCCTACCCCCAATACCATGTGCCCTAATTTTGCCCACTAATCTCCTATGTGGGACCTTGTCGAAGGCTTTCTGAAAGTCGAGGTACACCTTGTTTATTTTTAACTTATTACCATTCCAGAGGCCCTAAGAAGGTAGGAGGCTGATTTATGAGGGCGTTTTGTAGCAAGGAAATGAGTGACAAAATTGTGCACTCAAATTCTTGAACAGATTGCATTCCTAGAAAATGTTACACTAGGTGAAATTTTGTGAATTGAAAAGGCTCAATTAAGTGCATTTTGACACTGGTACATTATATTCCTACGGAGAGAAAGTGTTATTTTGTTTGGACCAAAAATGGTTTTGTAAGTCGAAGGTGCATCTGAATGCAGGAAGATGCAGGAAGATTGTTCCCGATGTTGGGGAAGTCCAGAATAAGGGGTCACAGTTTAAGGATAAGGGGGAAGTCTTTTAGGACTGAGATGAGAACGTTTTTTTTCACACAGAGAGTGGTGAACCTGTGGAATTCTCTGCCACAGAAGGTAGTTGAGGCCAGTTCATTGGCTATATTTAAGAGGGAGTTAGATGTGGCCCTTGTAGTATGGAGAGAAGGCAGGTACAGGATACTGAGTTGGATGATCAGCCATGATCATATTGAACGGCGGTGCAGGCTCGAAGGGCTGAATGGCCTACTCCTGCACCTATTTTCTATGTTTCTATGAATAGTCAATAATGTTATCAATTTAACATTTTTTATTATTTATTTAAGACTTGGCAAGGAAGGTTTTATCACCTTACATAGCAATTGTGGAACTAGGCTAAAGATTGCTTTAAATTCCACTACACTGATATTTGATCCAGAAAGGGCGACGCAGCGGTAGAGTTGCTGCCTTGGAGCGCCAGAGCCCCGGTTTTGTATCTGACTAAGGGTGCTGTCAGTAAGGAGTTTGTACGTTCTCCCTGTGCCCACGTGGATTTTCTCAGGGTGTTCCAGTTTACTCCTACATTCCAAAGACGTGCAGGTTTTTGTCCTTCATTCGAGCGAATGGCCACGATGCAATGCAACACTGTATGTGTTTGTATCCCTTTATCTCCTTTTCACCCCATGACAAATCTAATCTTTAACTTGAACACAATTTTGTTAATCAGTGATACTGGAAGTGGATTCCGCAGCCTCAGAACTTTGTTGTAAAGAGGTATACCTTGTTCTCCATTCTGTCTGACATTTAATTTTATATTAATAGCACTTTATTTCAAGCTGCTCTGCTTCCAGGGAACAGCTTTTCCCCTGCGTCATTCATTTCTTAATTAAAACGAACATATTGCCTCGTACTTAGCACTTCCTAGACATTGTTTTAGTTAGGTTTATTTCTGTCAAGTGCACCAAGGTTCAGTGAAAGCTTTGTTTTGCCTGCTTTCCAATCAAATCAGATAACACTACGCATAAATACAATCAAGTCAAACTTAAGTGCAATAAGTAGAGTGATGGATAAAATACAGATATAGTTCTGAACACTGTAGCACAACAGTTCCAGAGGCATAGTCCAATGTCCGCAATGAGGAGGGGATTTTAAAAACATTTTTTTTTAGATTTTAGAGATACAGGGCGGAAACAGGCCCTTCAGCCCACCGAGTCCGCACCGCCCAGCGATCCCCGCACATTAACACTATCCTACACACACTAGGGACAATTTTTACATTTTTACCCAGTCAATTAACCTACATACCTGTCTTTGGAGTGAACCTACATACCTGTATGTCTTTTGAATCTTGCTGTTCCCTTGCTTATGGATCACCATGGGGAAGAAACTGTGCCTGAGTCTGGTGGTGCGTGCTTTCAAGTTCCTGTACCTTCTGCATTCATTTCTGTATTTTGCCGCACAAGAACGCATCTTACTGCATCTACATTTGGCATTCATTTAAAGAAAAAGTTTCTGACCAGCCCAATTGAGCTTAAAATTTCCTTTTATTTGTTATAATATCAATTGCTTCTTCAACCGCTGTACAGCTACTCGGGATCATTTCCTTAGTGAGGTCTCCTCTTTGATGCATTGTAATCCTTCCAGGCCCACACGAGGAAAGAAGTTGCCTGGTCTTCACTGTGTTGTCATTGACTGTAGCCTGGGACTTAGGTGAAAGGCCTATCATGGAGCTCAGCGAGAGGAGAAACCTATTAGTACTGAGCAGCAATGTGAATATCATAAGATTCACTATCATTTTAACCCTGCTGTGACCCCTGGTTGGTATAAAACGTGTGTTATATGTGCTGTTCAGTAACTATATTTTTGATCATGTTTCTACTTGTAGGATTTTGTTGATGCACCATTGAATATCCCTCCATCCTTGACCGAGAACCTACACATTAACTGGAGGGATTATCAGGTGAGATTGTGCTCCAATAACTCTGGATTCTGCATTTAAGGGAAACTGTTTTTATTTAGACAGGCAGTATCTGTGAAAAGAGAAGCTGTGTTAACTTTTCTGTTTGAAGACCCTTTATCAGACTGGGTAAGAGAAAACAAATTTGTCTTAACATGCAGAAAGGAATGAAGAGTACAAAGGGAATATCTCTGGTCGTCCAGGGGTACAACGATGACGAAATATCGTCATTTGGTTGAGAGGTTAACGAGAGACGTTAGAGAGGGAGTACATGAACAAAGAAACTTAAAAACTATAAAATGAATGCAGTCAGTAAGAGAGAGAACGTGAAAGTAATAGCTGCAAAATGCAGTTCAGTGTTACATGACTGAAGCATATCCTCCCTATATTTGTGTTCAGTTTCCCCAGTGATAAATGGTAATTATCTGATAGTTTTCCTAATTACTTGCAGTACCTTCAGATTAATCTTTTGCGACTCATGCTCTTGGACATTGAGATCTTTCTGCATCCAGAAGCTATGCACTATCTAACTAAGTTTATTTATTTTTTCTCCCTTAATGGGTAATTTCATATTCCCCCATATTATACTCCATTAAGACTAGAACTTAATCAGAATGCTAGAAAGAAATGACAAGCAAGTTGAAAAGTAAAAATGATGGCTCTTTTGCATCACCATACAGGCAGCATCTGTGGAGGGAATGGACTGGCGACGTTTCGGGTTGGGACCCTTCTTCAGACTGATATTTCATGACAGATTCCCTTCCAGTTGTGGAAAAGTGACCTTTGCGTACCACATTCCCCTTTTACTTTTAAGTATGCTGTCTATTATACAGTACAAAGATACAGTTGCCATAAGGAAGCAAGAGTACTTTCTGCATGTGATCACTATGCTCATAAATATCAAGTGCTCAATGGCAGGCTGTTCGTGTACCTGCAATGCAGTGGATTTCCAGAGGATGGGAGCATAATATATAGTACTGTGCACGCCCCAGGCAAGTTGGTGAGTTTCACATCCAGTGCACTTTTTGAGTGTTTGCCAGATAGATAGCTAACACTGGACAATTCAGATATATTATCAATAAAGGAGCAGAGTCTTTGACATAGCGTCTGCCAAAGGAAAGTCCTTATGTATAAACAGCGACAGGAATAAAGACCACAGTCATCCATGTATCAAGTGCTGGGTCAGTTTTGCGTCATTCCATCGGTGTACCATTTAAACTGGGTGGGTTTTGTTGCTAGGCATTTTACTGGTTAAAATGGTTGTGATATTTTTAAATGTAGGTTCTTGCCACTGAAGAACATTATTGAATTGAAGCTTCCTCCGGTGGTAGGAAACAGACATTGCATTTTTTTAATTACCTGGAGGAGCTACAGGTTGGAATAGAATGGAATGCAATACTTTATGGAATACTGTATCGTCACATGTGACAGGGCACAGTGAAATTCTTTGCTTGCACACCCAATGGATGCAAATAGTCGCCACATAAACGGTGCTGACAGTTACAATAGGTAACTTTCTTCCAGGTTTTCTATCTTCCAGGTTTTCATTGTTTTAAAAGCTACATTTTGACAGCCATTTTGACATTTCCATTAATGGAATATCAATGAATATGCATTTTAAACAATGTATCATCAGATTGAAATTCTCTCTCTCAGGTTCATGTTCAAAGCCAAGACCTTCACATGTGCCTTTCCAGTCAGGTCAAATTAACACTATTTATGGTTTCTCCTCTCTATAGTCTTGGGACCTCGTTCAACAGACACAAAATTACCTGAAGCTGCTCATTCATATAATAAATCGGGATGGTAAGCCTAGATTTTGATTCCTATTTTCCCCCCATTCTTCCAATGTAATTGTTTGGTGTGTAGAACAATCATATTTGAAAGTCAGCTCTTTAAGTTGAACTACAGTTATGTTTTTAACCTCATGTCAATTGCAGCTCCTTTATATGGTGGTTTATTTTGCTTTGATGTTCTGATCTCATCGTTTTATCCTTTTGACAGAGGACAGCGGTTTGTTAGTGCACTGTATTTCTGGCTGGGATCGAACGCCACTTTTTATTTCTCTCCTTCGTCTCTCTCTGTGGGCTGTAAGTATTAATGCCATTTTTCCATAAGTTGCATAAACAACAGACATGTATTAAAATATACAGCTATTGTCAAAGGAAACTTCTTGCATGTAAACAGCATCTGTGGAAGGAATGGGTAAGTGACGTTTAGGATCATGGCCCTTTTGATCAGTCTGAAGGTTCTGACCCGAAATGTTGCCTATTTGTTCCCTCCACAGATGCAGCCTGACTTGCTGAATTACTCCAGCATTTTGTGATTTGCTCAAAATTCCAGCATCTGCAGTTCTTTGTATCCCCATCAAACTTGTATTTGGTGGGGCACTATTAATCAGTATTTTACTAACCACTTTCACATTGGTATTGTATCTATAATTTATTCGATTCAGGCAGATTTTTGAAAATATTTAATTGTAACTTGGTTTTGACTTTTTCAATTCACACACACTGTACTGCACTCTGCTGTAAATTCAAGGTTTAGCACCATCAACTTTCACCTTTGAAATTCAATACTGTAAGACACAAAACTCTTTCTACAAATAATGACAATTCTAACCAGAAATGAAATTGATGGTAAAATAATGATTATCAAATCAGCTGCTGATATTATTTTGCTTTTTATTTTACATTTTAAATCCTTCCTGATTATTAAATTCCTATGAAAAGACAGGATCAGATGTTTATTGAAACTAATCTCCTGTTCCCCCAACACATTATACCTATCAATCTCTACGCCAAACATGTCAAACCTAGTTGCATTGTCAAGTTCAGTTACTTGACTATTGAATGGTCAATAGTCAAGTAACTGAACTTGACAATGAAATTAAACATACTGCTTAATTGGCACGTTGTATTGAAGTTTTAAATTTGTACATTGTAAGATTTTACCTGGATCATCTTTGTTAATTCAGATTGCACAATCCTTAATCTCAGTTCCCTCAAGATCCTCTTTCTAAAGGAAATGTGTATTTACAATTTTTTAAAAAAGTTAAGTTCATGACATAATCATTTTATTGACGTCTTCTATAAATCACCTGACTCCCATACTTTTCACTTCTTCCCACCCTACCTCTTGCAAACATATCTTGTATTCTCAATTTCCCCATCTCTGCCGCATCTGCTCCCAATATGAAGCTTTCTATTCTGCAATATCCAAGAAGTCTTCTTTCTTTAGTAAACGCAGTTTCCCCTGTTCTGTCGTAGATGGATCCCTCACCCACATCTCCTTAGTGTCCCGTAGTCTGCTCTCATTCCCCCTCCCCCAGTCAACACGGATAGAGATCCCCTGGTCCTTGTCTTTCACTCCACCAGTTTCTGCATCCAACAAATTATCTGATATATCTGCCACCTTCAACATGAACCCTCCACCAGCCAACATGATCCCATCCCTACCCCTTTTCCCTCCACAACTTGATTCACTCATCCCTTCCCACCCAAGCCACCTCTTCCCAGGTTCTTTCCTTCCCCCGCAAACTCGCATCCATCCAAGGACCCCAAATGATTCCAGATGAGACAAAGGCCTACGTGCACTCCTCTAACATTGACAGCATTTAGTACACCCAACGTGGCTTCCATTACATAGACGGGACCCAATATTGACTAGGCGATCGTTTTGCCAAACACTTGTGCTCGGTCTACTAAGGCCTGCTGGATCTCCCGGTTGTTAACCATGTTAGCTCCCCTTCCCATTCCGATACTGACCTTTCTGTCTTGCCCTTCTCCAATGCCAGATTGAGGCCACACGCAAACTAGAGGAGCAGCAAATCATATTCCATTTGGGTAGCTTACAACCCAACAGTATGAACATTGAATTCTCCAATTTTAGATAGCTAACCTACAAATGGCATCCTTTATTACCCTTCCCTCCTCTCTTCCCCTTCCCTCCTCTCTTCCCCTTCCCTCCTCTCTTCCCCTTCCCTCCTCTCTTCCCCTTCCCTCCTCTCTTCCCCTTCCCTCCTCTCTTCCCTGTGCCCACCTGATACGCAGCCATTTCTCCCTTTCCACTCTTCCCACCCAGTCCCCTTCCACTTGTATTCATTCCTTCTTCTGGCTTCACATTTCATGCCGCTCATCTCAACCTTATTGTCTTTTCATCTCTGAATTTTCTCCAACCATCTACAAATCAAACCCCCCTCACTTGTTTCCTAGCCAGGCTTTGGCCTGCCCCCACCTCTCTCCCAGCTTTCTCCCCCTGCCCCTCAGCTACAATCAGTCTGAGAAATGGTACTGACCTGAAATGTTGCCTAGCCATATTCTCCAGAAATGCAGCCTGATCTGCTGAGTTACTCCAGCACTTTGTGTCTTTTTAGGTAAACCAGCATCTGATGTCCCTTGTGTCTGAATAGTCATTTTTGTCTGGTTATTCATCTGAAAGAACTATATGTAATTGTCATTATAAATGAACAGTGCATCAATAATAGCACAACCCTGGGTGTGGATTTTTCATTTCCTGTGACAGTGCTAAAGTCAAACAAAGGAAAACTTCACTATGAGGGTATGAGGGACAGAGGGTGGAGTTGAGGATGAAAAAGTCTGCAAACCACTCTGCACAGAGTAATATGGACAAGTATTTTTCATTTACAAACAAAGTGCTGGAGGAACTCAGCAGGTTTGGCAGCATCTATAGAGGGACGGACAGATGACGTTTAAAGTCGGGGCCCTTCTTCAGACTCTCATCTGAAAAAGGGTGTCGACCTGAAACGTCATCTTCCATTCCCATCACAGATATTGCGTAACCCAATGAGTTCCTGCAGCACTTTGTGTTTTACTGAAGATTCCAGTGTCCACTATTTCCTGTGCGTCTATTTTTCATTTAAATCTTTAAGATTTCGTCCCTATTTGCAGTAACTTCTACCTTTTTTTTCTGCTCAGTAACTTCCTGACTCAGTTACATTCTGGTCTAAACATAGTAAATGTAATCCATTGACTATTGGTTAGAGAATTGCAGCTGAGCACTATTGAGCAGCTGAGTACTCTATTGCAGTGTCAAGGTGCCAAATTGCTTCCATAATTTGATATTCTAAGTCAAATCGGAGCACTGATGGTGGTTAGATATGCTTAAAAGAAACTGACTCACAGCACTGATTGCAAAGAACACTGGAACCATAGAGACCATTACATGCTTTAAACCTTTGTTTTTTATTTGGATGCAAACGCTTGAACACATTGCTTATGCAGCGCAGCAGATTATTTACAAACCACTCTGGTCTGGAAGTAATAATATAAATATATGCAAATCTTCTGAACCATGAATGCCCATTATCTATAAAGTCAGATCCCTAATGTTTGATGGCTGAGTTATGCAGAAACTCTTCAGGGAAATAACTGAAAAAGATCACGGGTATATTTAAGATAATAGAAAGTGACAGTAAGATTTTTTCAAAAGATGGAAAGGCAAACTTACGGCTGATATTTAGAGCCATCGTCTGCACTTTCTTCGTTGTCACGCACAATCTGACTTGGAAATATGTTACAGCCTTTCACTAGCAATGTGTCAAAATCCAAGAATACGCTTTCTAACCGCACCATGCCAGTCCCTTCATTAAAAAGATTCACGTGTTAAAGCAGTACCCTTAACAGCATCTACCCGAAGGTGATTTTGAATAGGTTATAAATGTTGGTCTTTCTCACCCTGTAGGTAACCGGCTGATTAATTTTTGGATTTTTGTTATATCAGGGGAAGCCAACATTGGAATAGATTTTCAAATAAGAAAGCAACGGTAAAACTCTGAAATTATTTAATGAGCAACGGATTACCATGACCAGGCAGAGTTGAATTGGGAAGTGAGTCTAAGATAGGATGAGTAGACACAAAGTGCTGGGATAATTCAGTGGGTCAGGCAGCATTCTGGAGATTTCATGTTCTCCAGGATGCTGTCTGACCTGTTGAGCTACTCCAATACTTTGTGCCTCGGCCTTTGTAAGTCGGCATCTGCAGTTCCTTGTTTCGACTATAGGTTAAGTAGACATTGCAATGGTACCTGCGGCTTTAAACCGCACTAAACAAACACATGACCTGTTATATACTGCGCACACAACTGGGAAGACTTCCATTGTGCATGTTCGAAATAAACTTCTAGTTTGAAATGGAGCTTTTTGAAAGTCGCATTGCATAATAGTTTGAGCCACCTCATGAGGTTAAAATGTTTTTGCACCTTTTATCTGCACAGGACGGACTTGTTCACGTTTGTCTAGCGCCCGTGGAAATCCTTTATCTGACCATTGCTTATGATTGGTTCCTTTTTGGGTGAGTGCTTTTCATTTAACAGCAGAATTGTGTAGAGCACAATAGTTACATGATGGTATTATCAATGCTGTTAAAAAAAAAAAAGATTTTTATGAAGCTCACTGATAATCATTTTCTGGCTGCGTTTTGCAATTTTTGTTCCTACATTAGATTAGTTTGCTGTCACCGGGGCTGCAATGAAATTCCTTGCCCACGTGAAGTTCACAGAGTAAACAGTATATGTACTGTAATGATAAATATAGCAATAAATACAACGAGTGCAAAACAGAAGAATGGTGCAAGATTGTAGTGCCAAAGCCTATTCAAGTGCAATAATGGAATCATTGAATGAGGAAGAATTAGGAGCAATAATATGTCACCGCATCTCCAGGAATAGAGTGTGCAAGCGTGATTGATTCAAGAATCAAATGGAGGTGGGGAAGAAGCTGTTCTTAAGTCTTGATGTCCAAGCTTTCAAGCTCCCATACCACCTTCCAGAAAGTAGAAGATGGAAATGCCTCGAGGGACGGGTATATTTGACGGTACTTCCAACCTTCATGATGCAATTTACCATGAAGATGGACTTGAAGAAAGACATGCTGCGATTTACTGAGCTGTGTTCACCACTCTCTGCAGGTTCAGGTGATCTTGGGTAGAGCAGTTGCCACACCAGGTTAAATTGCATCCTGTCAGAACACATTCCATAGCCCACCTGTAGAAGTTGAAGACAATTCTCGTGGATATGCTGAATTTTCTGAGAAATCAAATACACTATGGTTCTTGATCACTGCAAGGGACCTGGTTAGGTTGATGTTGATATGATTGCTGAGGAACATGAAGCAGTCGCACATCTCTACAGCAGCTCCAAAGAAAAGGACAGAGTTGTGTTCACCCCTTCACATCCTTAAGTCAGCAACCAACTCCTGAGATGCTGCCTGACCTGCTGAGTTACTCCAGCATTTTGTGAATAAAAACTCGTTCATATTGGTGTCCTGGTCTATTGATCTCTTTCCAGTATTGTGCACCTTACTCTTCTGGCAATCAACCCCTCCTCACCTGGACATTGTGTCCATTACCTTTCACAGATGCTGCCTGACCTGCTGAATTCCTCTAGCAGTTGTCTTTTTTTGCTCAATCATTTCTCTTCAGTGTTTAATCAAAACTGAAATGTATTTACATCATGCATTGAAAGCCTCGCATTGCTAACCTAATGTTTTGTCTCTCAGTTTTTGATTCCTATTCATCTGGATGGCTTTCATTTCAAGTTTCTGAAATCAATCCTACTCCAGTTAATTACAGTAATACTCGAAAAGGGCTCTCGATACGTTCCTGGAAAATGGACTGCTCTACAGGGTCATTGCAACATAGCATAAATGGAGATACAATCCCCATTAGTTATTTTTAACCTGAGATAAATACAGTATATATTGTATTGTATATGAAGAGTATGGGTAATAAGAAACAGTATAATATAGTCATGTATCTTTACTACTTAATATGCAATGTAGAATATTGAAGTGTATAATGAATAACATAAATTAGAAGAATGACGAATATATAACAGCAACACGTCACAGCAGCTGTGAGAAGTAGGGCAGCAGAGATTACATCTGGGATGAGGCTCCGTGCTATTTTTAGTTTAGAGCTACAGCATGGAAACAGACCCTTCGGCCTACCGAGTTTGCACTGAGCAGCGATCCCCGCACACTAGCACTATCCTACACACTAGGGACAATTTACAATTTTTGCCGAAGCCAATTAACCTATAACCCTGTACGTCTTTGGAGTGAGGGAGGAAACTATAGCACCCGGGGGAAACCCATGCTGTCACGTACAAACTTCATAAAGACAGGATCCGTAGTCAGAATCGAACCCGGGTCTCTGGCGCTGTAAGACAGCAACTCTACCACTGTGCCACTCTGCCGTCCCTTCAGATATAGTTAGGCAGAGTGGAACCTGGGTCTCTGGCGCTGGGAGGCAGCAACTCTACTGCTGCGCCACCTTGCTGCCCTAAAATCTTCCTCAATATTATTTCTCAACTCCAACTTATTAAATGTCATTTACCCCTCTCCGGCATCAAATAACCAAGCTAATTATAGGGTTCTTATTCACAAAGTGCTGGAGTAACTCAGCAGGTCGGGCAGCAGGTATGCTGCCCGACCTGCTGAGTTACTCCAGCACTTTGTGAATAAATACCTTCGATTTGTACCAGCATCTGCAGTTATTTTCTTATACTAATTTATAGGGTTCACCAGATTGATTTCTGGATGGGATGGTCATTATCTGATGAAGAGAATTCACAAGATTGGCCGATATTTGCTTGCTGAGAGGAATAAGAAGTGATGTCGTTGAAACAGACCATAATTCGATGATACTTGACAGATAGATGCAGGGATGATATTCCTTCAGATTGGGGTCTCAAGAACTTGGGGTCACATTCTCATTATGAGGGAGTGGACATTCAGGACCGAAATGAGAAGTAATTTCTTCACCCACAGGAGAGTGAGTCCGTAGCATTCTCTACCCGAGAGAGCTGTGGAGGCACAGTCATGGTGTATATTCAAGGCTGGTGGAATGGTGACGCTACAAGCAGCTCTAATGATCTGGGCTTGACTGTGACCCGCCCATGTTTTCTGTGTGGAGTTTGTATATTCTCACTGCGTTTCTCCAGATATTCCCGTCCCGAGATGTGATGGAGGCTGGATTAATCACTTCCATTGTACAATACAATACAATACAATATATCTTTATTGTCATTGTACAGGGGTACAACGAGATTGGGAATGTGACTTCCATACGATGCAATAAATTAATGAGCTAATCAGTATAAATTTATACAACCCAGTGAAACAAAATTAGAAACAGTTTTAAAACAGTATAAAGTTCGGGTTTTTTTTTCACACAGAGAGTGGTGAGTCTGTGGAATTCTCTGCCACAGAAGGTAGTTGAGGCCAGTTCATTGGCTATATTTAAGAGGGAGTTAGATGTGGCTCTTGTGGCTAAAGAGATCAGGGGGTATGGAGAGAAGGCAGGTACGGGATACTGAGTTTGATGATCAGCCATGATCATATTGAATGGCGGTGCAGGCTCGAAGGGCCGAATGGCCTACTCCTGCACCTATTTTCTATGTTTCTATGTCTGTGCCGGTTCACTGTGCGATGTGACCATCCGGCTCAGCAGGACCGGTTCATAGCAGCTATGGCCCTGGGGATGAAGCTGTTCCTGAGTCTGGAGGTGCGGGCGTAGAAGGCCTTGTAGCATCTGCTGATGGTAGCATTTCGAACAGACTATTGCAGGGGTGTGAGGAGTCTTTGTGAATGCTGGTGACTTTTCTGAGGCATCGTGTGTTGTAGATGTCCTCCAAGGCTGGTGGCTGTGTTCCGATAGTCTTTTGAGCTCTGTGAACTACCCGCTGAAGAGCTCTCCTCTCTGCCTCCGTGCAGCTGAGATACCACACAGGGATGCCATGCATTAGGATGCTCTCTATGGTGCAGCGGTAGAAGGTCGTCAGCAGCTGTTGGGGCAGACCAGACGTTTTCAGTGTTCTCAGGTAGAACAATCGTTGCTGCGCCTTCTTGACCAGCGCAGCGGTGTTAGTGGACCATGTGAGATCCTCCGAAATGTGAGTGCCCAGAAACTTGAGCTATTGAGAGAATTGAGGCATGGACAAGTAAGTTTTAGGGAATTAACTGAGCAAATGGCATTGATGAGATTGCTTTGAGAGCTGGCATAGACACTAGGCCAACGGCTTTCTCTGGTATCATTAGAAAATCTTACTATGTGCAGAGATCAATAGATTTATGAATATTGTGGGAATCTAAGGATGTTCAGTCACTACAGAAAAATCGTGCTGAAAGGATTAGCTGTGATCTAACTGAATGGTGGAACAGATGCAAAGGGCCAAATAGTGTACTGCTTCTATTTTTGTCTAGTACTATAAAAGCTTTTCTGATCAATACAATCATGTTCTCTTTTTTAACCCTCCCCCCCCCCCCAATTTGTAGTGCTTGAGTCACGTGTTACAATAAACATCTTTTTCAAAAGTTAATTTTGTTTTTAACACTCCCTGAACTTTTGAGATTCTTTTCTGACTCGAGGAACAAATTGGTCTCATGTCAAAAGATGAGTGAAGTAGGAAATGGCTAAGTAGTATAAGAAAATAACTGCAGATGCTGGTACAAATCGATTTATTCACAAAATGCTGGAGTAACTCAACTCAGCAGGTCAGGCAGCATCTCGGGAGAGAAGGAATGGGTAAGGTTTCCTTTGGAAACAAAATGGATAATGATTGAAATAGGCTGTCTCGGATGGAGGTGAATTAATGCCAAATGAGATGGGTACGGAAGATGCATGATATCTCAAGAATTATACTCCAGAAAAAGCTATTTTCATATAAAAGGTTAGGGTGTGCCTATGGATGCGGAGGAAACAGATTTTAAATCTTCGAGAGACAAACGTATGAACTGGTTGGGACTTACAGCCAGGTTGGGGAAATAGAGATGGTTGGGGATAGAAGGATTTTAACTTTTAGATGGCAAAATTGGAATATTCATTTGAATCTGAAAATATAATGGTCTTAAGAAGGATAAGTTTTATGGCTCTTTAGAAATGACTGAATGAAATGAGATATAATGTTGCATGTTTATTTCTGTTTTTATTTATATTTGCAGACACATGTTATCTGACAGGCTCAGCAAAGGGGAGGAGGTGAGTTCAAAGTTGAAGGAATGTCTTTTGATAGTGATTACATTTGGCTTTATAAGGGCTATATTTTATTATAATCAGATTAGCTTGATACTCTGAATTATTATGCTATTTAATTTAAGACTCTTTCCGATTAAGGAAAAGCTGGCAGTTTGTTAATCCAATTTACTTTATGAAAGAATTGTGATGTGTCAAGCTTTGTAGAAATTTAGGTCAGTTAGAAAACAGGCCTTGTTTTTGAATGGCCCAGATCAACCTGTATTTGGCCTGCTGTTTGTGTTTTCTTCCTGCTCACATTAACCTTTTCTCTCTATAGTCACATTCATAAACTGTAGGTGTAGATTTAGGCTATTTGGCCCATCAAGTCTACTCCTACATTCAATCATGGCTGATCACTTTCCCTCTCAGCCTTATTCTCCTGCCTTCTCCCCATAACCCCGACACCCGTACTGATCAATTACCTGTCCCGTGGTATCTGAGCACACATTGTATAGTGAGCAGACCTTTGCCAAGGATGCTGAGACCCAAACCCCAGAACCATTTTGTCAGCCGTTGCTGTTAAAGACTTTGAGAATTATTTTTTAATGTTTCTGATCATCAGATGTTTAAAAACCGTTCGAAGAAATTTAAATTGTGGGCAAAAAGTAAAAATGGAATCAGTAAATTGTAATTGAAAAGAAACTCCTTAAAGTGACAGCAAATAATTCAGAACATAACAATAAAGCAAATTCAGTGAGCTACCTGCCTTACACAGAGTCAGTGATTTCCCCCTCCCCCACTCTTCCCCCAATCAAATAAATTGTTAGTGGTTCTCGTGCCAGGCAACTCTTCAGCTTACCGGTTGTCATTAGACTCTGCTCCAGCATCTGATCTCCACACCCTCTTGGACGATGTTTGTCCAGAAATGGGAGATGAGGTGAATGGTGGATAACCTAAAGTTCCCTACAGAACTGGAGATGCAAAAAACTGCAGATGCTGGTATCTTGCATAGAACACAATGTGCTAGAGTAACTTGGGGTCAGTCAGTATATGTAGGAAGGAACTGCAGATGCTGGTTTATACCGAAGATAGACACAAAGCATTGGAGTAAATCAGCGGATCAGGCAGCATCTCTGGAGGACATGGATTGGTGACGTTGCGGGTCGGGACCCTTCCTCAGACTGTGAAATAGGTTCCCACCCCGAAACGTCACTTATCCATGTCCGCCAGAGATGCTGCCTGACCTGCTGAGTTACTCCAGCACTCTGTGTTGTTCCATACAGAACGTTTAGCTAAAGGCTATCATGACCTGGCCCAATATTACTGCAGTTAATAGTGAGAAAAATCCCTTAAAGAAAATCCTTTAAAAGAAAAAAAATCAAGATTATGTAATTAGCGAGTGAATTCCATTGGGGGAAAAAAAAAAAATTAAGATAATCTAATCAGCATTTTTGATCTCCTATTGCTGGTGGAAGGGAAGAATATTTTATTTCACCAAGAATTCTACCCTGCAATAATAGTTTTGACCAGCGGATGGTGCTGTTGTTCCATCCTCTTGCAGTTCAACAATGCAAAACCGTAAGGAAACATCGCTGTGAAAATCTAGTCTTGTAAATAGAAATTATAGTGTCATGGAGTTACAGAGTCATACAGCATGGAAACAGGCATTTCAGCCCAACTTGCCCATGCCGATTAAGATGCCCCATCTCTGCCTGGTCCAACGCCTGCATTTGACCCATATCTCTCTAAACCTTTTCTATCCATGTACCTGTCCAAATGTCATTTAATTATATAAACGTTGATATAGTATCTGCCTCAACTACCTCCTCTGGTATATACTCACTATCTACTGTGTGGCCAAAAAGAAATGTTGCCCCTTGGGTTGCTATTAAATCTTTCCCCTCTCACCTTAAACCTGGATCTTAATTTTCATATTCTGGGTTAAAACAACTGTGCACTCACCCTATGGGTTTTCTCTCATGATTGTATACATCTCTATAATATCACCCGTCAGTCTCCTGCACCCCAAGGAATAAAATCCGGCTTGCCCAATCTTTCCCTAAAGCTCAAGCCTCCCTGGCCAATGTAATTAAAGCCTTCTTGACCACACAATCTACCCATAACTCAATTTTCAGGGAACTATGTAACTGCTAGATCCCTCTGCTGTACAACACTCCAATGGCCCCGTCATTCCCTGTAAAGGTCCTGTCATTCCTGACTTTCCAGAATGCAAAGCCTTGCACTTATCTGCATTAAGCTTCATTGACCATTCCTCAGCCCGCTTGCCCAGCTGATCAAGACCAATGCTGTAATTTTTGATATCATAAAATAAAATAAAATACTGGAAATATGGAGCAGGATTACTTGCCTATTAATGTTATATCAAACTTATTTTTGTATATGCTGGCAGATTTCCTCTTTTGTAACATTCACTTTTTAAAAACTTTAAACATTCAAGTAAAAATTGGTACGGTTTAGAAACATAGAAAATAGGTGCAGGAGTAGGCCATTCGGCCCTTCGAGCCTGCATCGCCATTCAATATGATCATGGCTGATTATCCAGCTCAGTAGCCTGTACCTGCCTTCTCTCCATACCCCCTGATCCCTTTAGCAAAAAGGGCCACATCTAACTCCCTCTTAAATATAGCCAATGAACTGGCCTCAACTACCTTCTGTTGCAGAGAATTCCACAGACTCACCACTCTCTGTGTGAAGAAATGTTTTCTCATCTCGGTCCTAAAAGACTTCCCCCTTATCCTTAAGCTGTGACCCCTGGTTCTGGACTCCCCCAACATCGGGAACAATCTTCCCGCATCTAGCCTCTCCAACCCCTTAAGAATTTTATATGTTTCTATAAGATCCTCCCTCAGTCTTCTAAATTCTGCTGTCTTCTAAGTCTTCTAAGTTTTGCTGTGATTCTAACGGGATCATTCTAGATTTGTATGTTCACTGCTGGAGTCATATTAATACAGAATCACTGGGAAATCATTTGAACTTTGAAGCCAAAAACAATTTCTATATTTTTCTCATAGATTTTTTTCTTTTGCTTCAATTTTTTGAAGCACATCACCTCAGAAGAGTTCTGTGCGGCAAAGAAGCTGAGGTAAGGCTCTCATCTTGCTGGGTCTTTGTTGACGGGCTGGTCTAGAGCAAGTGAACGCATGGACTGCAGTGACCCAAGGATCAAAGCTGTACTGTTTCCATTTATGCACCATAATTGGTTATTGGTCTGAAGTTTTGGGATGCAGACAGAGCAGTTGAACTGTTCTGCAATGTAAATTCTGGATTGATGACCCGAGATTAAACTCAGAAGATAAAATAGAACCATTTGGATCCACCTAATTCATATGCATATTGATGATACCAGAAACATGCAAAATAAAAATCATCATAATGTTTTCAGTAGTTAGCGGGTAGTAAAATTAGGGGGCTATCTTAAGAACATCAGAAATAGCAGCAGGATGAGGTCTTTTGTTTCTTCATGTCTGCTCTGTCATTCAGTAAGTGCACTCTTCAGCACCACAATCATGCATATTGCCTGAGTCCATATATATCTAGAATTCTATTGAATATGCATGGTGAATGAGTCCCCACAGCCCTCTTGGGTGGAGAATTCCAAAGGTTCCCTCTGCATGAAGACATTTCTTCCTATCTCTGTCCTAAATGGCCAATCCTTTATTTAGAGGCTTTGACAATGTCACGGGTGAGTTTGCAGCTGGGCCACATGTGTTGGAAGATGGCTGTCCTTTTGTTCTTAAATGGTCTTTTGCAAAAAGATCAACTTTCCCAACTGACTGTCACACTTTTGTGGTCTGTTAGTATTTGCACCGGGTTTAATATAGATCAATAGTTCCAGATCTGATTTGAACTAAGCAGATCTAGTAATTTAGCAAAGATTGTTCAGCTCTGGATCCAATGTCAGTAGGTTTGCTCTTTATTCTGCTATTTACAACCTCAAAACTCTGACAAACTTTTTCTTATTTCATAAATCAATATTGCCTCTGCTCTTTCTGTTACTATTTTCCAAGTACCCTGTTGGCACTTTCTTATGAATGGATTGCAGTATTTCCTTGCTAGTTATGTCAGCCTAGTAGAGTTGTAGTGTTTACCTGTAGAGTGTTTACGCCCTCCTTTTAAAACAGAGCATTTGCAACTTGCCAAATAGAGGGAACTGCACTAGAATCTGAGGATGCCTCCTGTGTATCTGCTATCTCCTTAGCCGCCACCTTCCAAATCCAAGGGTGCATGTCATTAGGTCCTGGACATTATTATTTATCATCCTTCATCCTCTTAATTTTGGCAATATTAATATTCTACCATTTCTAATTTCTACAATTGCACCAATCTTATAGTTCTCCACTCTTTGTGGTAGGTATACTGTGCTTTCCATGAACTCAAAAACAAAATATTTGTTTAATTTCGTTATTTCCTTTTTCAATATAATTTCTCCTTGCCATCTGAGAGAAACTCCACTAATATTTCCAGTTTTTATTTTGGTCATTGAGAGAAGAACTTGCTATATATTTAATATTTTTCTCCGCTTTACTCTCATTTGATGTTCCCCTTTCCTTATCATTGGCATTACTTTGCTATAAGCTGAAGTTTTCTCAATCCTTATGCTGCCTGCTTTTTTTGGCAGCATGACAGCTGACTTCAAACCCCACTTTTTAATCCTGCCTTCACGAGCTCCTTGCTGCTTCGCTGCTTGCCTTTCAATATTTTATGGCTGCATTTTTGGTTTTCCCTCGTGACTTTTACTACTTGGTATCTTTTTCCTTTCTTTCGCATGTTAGTCAGCTAAAAAGTGCAAGTTGGTGTTTCATAATAGGTTCCTCTGTGTTATTCACATGAACAGACCATTTCAAATCAAGCAGGAGGCAATGCCTGAAAATCAACGTGTCTCAGTACGGATATTTGTTGTCAGTTGGCCAAGTGCAGAGCTAATATTAGAAGTAACTGCATAAAATTATAAGGGTTTAGAAGAAAGGAGAGCAGCATCAGGAAAGATATTGGGATTTAACCTCCACTTTCACCAAAACGTTGATCAAAATTAAATCAAGATTACAAGAGCAAGAATGTTTATCACATGCAGAGGATATGAACCTGAGCAATTAAATTCTTACTCACTGCAGCTCTGCAGGCACAAGAAAGAATTTCACTGTAGAAACAAGGAATTGCAGATGCTGGTTTATACCAAAGATAGACGCAAAGCGCTGAAGTAACTCAATGGTCAGGCAGCGTCTACGGAGAAAAAGGATGGGTGACGTTTCAGGTTGGGACCCTTTCAGTCTGAAGGAGGGCCCCGACCCAAAACTGGTCTGGGCAATTAAATTCCACACGTATATGTAATGATATCCAACTCGGACTGACCATTATGTCTGTCAATTACTCCTCTGCCACTAATCTGTCTCAACGACTGACTAACATGCACCATCTCTGGAGAAAAAGGATGGGTTTCAGTCTGAAGACCCAAAAAGTCTCCCATCCTTTTGCTCAAGGGATGCTGCCTGACCTGCTAAGTTACTCCAGTTCTTTTGTCTATATGTCTATCATAAGAATTTCATTATTCAGGCTCATACTGTTTACTGAAATCTGTTCAGTACAATAACTGCAAATGGGTGATGAATCCCAACATCTCTTTTCTGATACAGCTCTTCCTTCTCTTCCAAATTCTTTTTATTGTATACATTTACTTTTAATATTGGCTTGGGTGTCCATTTTGAGCCACTGGCCTCTAGAATTCATCACAAAATTCTAATATCAGAGGTTTTGTCTAAAAGATGACACAGGCTAGACAGTGTAGCCACTTACAACTTTAAGTGGGGAAATGTGTCTTTTTTAAGTTGGAGTTCTTTTCTCTTTCCTGCAGTTTCTCTGACCTGCTTAATGTTTGCCATTCTCTAGATTGTAGCTATCACAAAGCACCTGAAGTTTTCTTTCACAATTTGGCAATGGTTTTCACCACCTCTTTAGACTTTAGAGACACAGTGCGGAAACAGACCCTTCCACCCACCGAGTCCACACCGACCAGAGATCACCCCGTACATTAGCACTATACTACACCACTTGGGACAATTTACAATTTTTCCAAAGCCAATTAACCTGCACGTCTTTGGAATGTGGGAGGAAACCGGAGCACCTGGGAAAAAAACCCACGCGGTCACAGGGAGAACTTAGAAACTCCATACTTGAACCCGGGTCTCTGATGCTGTAACTCTACCGCTGCGCCAGTGTGCTACCCTCCTTCAATCTAGACCATTATAATTCTACAGATGCATTGCCATAGCCATAGCTTGTGTGATCGCCTATAATCTTGTTTCTGGTATTATTCTTGTACTGACGTTAGAGAGGCAACTGAGAATTACTCTGCAAGGAAAGAACCATCTTCGGTTCTTCCTTACTGTCCAGTTTGTCGCACTTCAATTTTTAAGGAATCAGACGAGTAGGAGAATGACGATCAGTTGTGAGTCAGTTTTCACCAGCATAGCTCTGCTTGCAGTGAATGGCTCTGCTGCATAGTTTGTTACTATTCTGTAGTTTGGATGTCAGAGCACTGCTGTCCACAGAATATTAATACACAGTAATTCTCAGCTCACTGAGGTTAGCTTGAATTCAATTTCTCCACAAACCTGTATCCACTTATCACTTACCAGTCTTTGTTCTGCCC
Organism: Rhinoraja longicauda; assembly: GCF_053455715.1. Taxonomy (NCBI): domain Eukaryota; kingdom Metazoa; phylum Chordata; class Chondrichthyes; order Rajiformes; family Arhynchobatidae; genus Rhinoraja; species Rhinoraja longicauda. The sequence continues at coordinate 12,059,984 of NC_135969.1, forward strand.
CCACCTCTCCCCCAACTTTCTTTCCCCCCCCTCAACTATAATCAGTCATAAGTGTCCCAACCCAAAACGTCACTGATCCATGTTCTCTAGAGATGCTGCCCCACCTGCTGAGTTACTTCAGCATTTGCTTTTTTTAAATCTGTATTTTGTTGTGTCTACATTGTTATCCAGTTATTCCAGGGATGAGTGTGGGGTCAGGTGTCTGGTGTCTGGTGGGTTATGTTAAGGCGGTAGTGAATTGCAGTGAATTAAGTATCTGGGGCACTGGAATTTGTGCAAAATGACCAGTCTCTCAAAACATTTCATGACAGTGGAGCGACTGGGCATAATCATTAAGGTATGCTACCTAGCTTTGATTAGGCCCCAGGATGATGGTAGTAACTTAAAGCAGCAGGGAACCACAGAGTGGTGTAGGGAGAGGTTAAAGTTGCCTACAAATACCCCTGACATCCGGTTTCCGAGGATACTGCCGGGGACTCAATCCAAGCCAGTCCCACAGGTTTACTCTTAGGAAGGTCAATCTGATATCTGCGACGGTGGCCATGGGTACAGATGCACCCAAGGGTATTGAGGTGGGTGACAGTTAAAAGTATATTAGTGGACCTGGACCGGACAAAGGTGAAGAACACGAATGAACAGATGGGTCTTTAGAACATTCCAGTATTTTTATGTTTTGTACTTAGAATAAATATGTTTTTTTTAAAAATCCTAATCATTTCATTATTTGAATTTCCCAGCTGCCATTTTAGGATCCAGATTTGGATCTCAGATTAATAGTCCCGACCTCTAGTCCCGACTGCTGCTTGTCCAGTAATTTAAATGTTGGTTATACGGGCTATATTTTATTGTAATCATTCTTAATCTCTAAGAGTTTACCTTTTGACTATTTCATTTCTAATACGTCAAGTCTTTTCTCATGAATGCAATCCTTTAATGCTGTTAACTTTTAATATGCGGTGCAAGATTATGGCCATTGCTTTTACATTAATCCAAGAATGGTAACTAAAACTCTGCTTAGAGATCCATATGGAGCCTCACTAACACGCACAGATTCAATATTATACCCTTGCCTTTCCAGTTTGTGCCTCCTGTTATGAAAGCAAAGATGATGCCATGGTTGAGGTGTTATTTATTGTGCTGACGTCTTTAATGAATCTGTTCTGTTTCGTTTCTTTTCTCTTCAAATGTCATTTTGCATTTTTCTTCTCTCTCTTCAGACTTCAGCAAATTACGCAGTGCACTATTATCAGCACATTTTATTATTCAATTATGAAGTCCAGATTGTTCCTGTAAATAGTAAATCTAAGAATGACACTAACATTAATTCTTGTCATGTGGACATAAGTAATAGAAGCAGGAGAACATTTGGCAGCTTGTGTCCACCCTATCATTTATTACAATGGTGGCTGTTCATTTAACTCAACACCACAATTCACCACAAGCCTATGATCCTTGGATTTCCTTCATATCTAAAAATTGATTGATCTGTGTGGAATATGCTCGGTGCATGAGGTTCCACCACAGCCTCAGGTAGCAAATGTCGAATGTCATCACTCTCGGAGTGAAACAATCTTTTCTCTAGTTATACCCGTGAAAATCATCAATATTGCTTATATCCTATTATGCACCTTGTCTTCTGTACATTTCAATGACATGATCTCTCATTCTTCAAAACTTGAAAGTTCACAGGGCAGTTTATTTGATTTCTCCAAACACGACAAACCTGCCATAGATCAGCACAAAATGCTGGAGTAACTCAGCGGGTCAGGCAGCATTGCTGGAGAAAAAGGATGGGTGATGTTTCGGGTCAGAACCCTTCAGTCCGAAGAAGGACTCCGACCTGAAATATCACCCACCCTTTTTCTCCAGAGATGCTGAGTTACTCTAGCACTTTGTGCCTATCTCTGGTATAAACCAGCATCTGCATTTCATACCTACAAACCTGCCACGTCAAGAATCAATCTGGTGAACTGTTAATCCATTTCCTCTATTACAAATTTATCCTTCCTCAGTTGGAGGGACAGATGCATAAACAATTTTCTAGATGTGGTTTTAGCAGGGTTTATGTAACAGGAGTAAGATATCAGCATAAGAGACTGAAGATGCTGGGATATGGCAAACCCAACCTGTGGGAGGAACACATGGGGTCAAGCAGCATCTGAATGATCCTGGTGCAAGGTCTGGGTACACAACGTCGACAATTCATTTTCCTTTGCAAATGCTGCTCATATGTTCCTCCAGCAGTTTGTTTTTTCTGCTGGACTACAATGTTTCATACTCAAATTCCCTTACAATAAATATCAATATACCATTTGTTGTCTTAATTGCGTGCTACGCTTAATTAACTTTCAGTGGCCCCTGCGTAGCTTCAAATACAAGGTGGCCCCTTTCAATCTCAGCTATTTAGAAAACACACTGCCTTTCTATTTTCTCTACCAAAGTGAGTAACTTCACATATTTCCAAGTTGTTTTCCATTGTCACTTTTCTTCGCTTCAGTGTGGTCTTTCATTTGTCCCAACTATTCGTTTTCTGCTCTCCCGTAGGTTTCCTGGGAACCAATTGGTTTCCTTCAACATTTCATGGGCTAGTTTTTTTTTGCTAAAATTTTGTCGGTACAGACCTCGAACAGATCCACACCTGCACTTTCACACATCATTTGCCAAGAAAAAAGAAATTTCCAGTTCGCCCTAAGTGCACTTATTTGTTTTCCTTTGTAGAAGGAAGAACATGCACAAAGAAGCTGAGTTACCTGTGGATGATCTCTGTGTATTAGGTAAGCACATTTACTCCATATCACCTTAGTTACAAGACAAAACAGTATACAATAAATATTAACTTTAATTGTTACTCTGATTGCAACCTTGGCTTCAGGTATTGTCAGAAACTGTAATAACTGCGTAGCTCCAAATTCTTTAAGTGTGAATACTTGCAGGTCTCAGGACAGTTGTAATGCCACAGGGAATGTTATAAGATAATTTACTACATGTTTGAAGTCACGGTGGGCGACTTAAAAGGTCAGCAGATAAATAAATGAGGCCAAAATCTGACGCGCAATTCAATGGAGGATCATAGCTCTCCGTTTAAGCCTTGTGGTTTGCAAAGCACCTGCTTACCCTGTTAAGAGGATAACCCAAAGTGCTGGATGAACTCAGCAAGTCAGACAGCATCCATAGAGGGGATGGACAGGTGACATTTTGGGACGGGACCTTTCTTCAAACACTTTGGGATCTGAAGAAAGGTCCCGATCCAAAATGTCGCTTGTCTTTATCCCTCCACAGATGCTGTCTGATCATATCATATCATATCATATATCTACAGCCGGAAACAGGCCTTTTCGGCCCTCCAAGTCCGTGCCGCCCAGTGATCCCCGTACATTAACACTATCCTACACCCACTAGGGACAATTTTTACATTTACCCAGCCAATTAACCTACATACCTGTACGTCTTTGGAGTGTGGGAGGAAACCGAAGATCTCGGAGAAAACCCACGCAGGTCACGGGGAGAACGTACAAACTCCTTACAGTGCAGCACCCGTAGTCAGGATCGAACCTGTGTCTCCGGCGCTGCATTCGCTGTAAAGCAGCAACTCTACCCCAGCACTTTGTGTTTTGCTCAAGATTCCAGCATCTACAGTTCCTTTTCTCCATTAAGAGGATATGCTAATGGAATTGAAATGTGACATGGATTTTGAATGCAAAATATGTTTGATATGTTCCCGTTGCACTACGGTGTAGCAGTCTCTATTAGGTTTACCAGGTTAATTCCCGGGATGGCGGGACTGACATATGAAAGAATGGGTCGACTGGGCTTGTATTCACTGGAATTTAGAAGGATGAGAAGGGATCTTATAGAAACATATAAAATTCTTCAAGGATTGGACAGGCTAGATGCAGGAAAAATGTTCCCGATGTTCGGGGAGTCCAGAACCAGGGGTCACAGTTTAAGAATAAGGGGTAGGCCATTTAGAACTGAGATGAGGAAGAACTTCTTCACCCAAAGAGTTGTGAATCTGTGCGATTCTCTGCCACAGAAGGCAGTGGAGGCCAATTCTCTGGATGTATTCAAGAGAGAGTTAGATTTAGCTCTTGGGGCTAAAGGAATCAAGGGATATGGGGAAAAAGCAGGAATGGGGTACTGATTTTGGATGATCAGCCATGATCATATTGGTGCTGGCTCGAAGGGCTGTATGGCCTATTCCTGCACATATTTTCTACGTTTCTATTCTCTTTGACAATACTGCCTCTTTGGTAATCAGTATATGGTTTAAGACATCGCAACTCGTATAATAATAATAATAATACATTTTATTTATATAGCGCTTTTCATATACTCAAAGACGCTTTGCAGAGATTTTGAGAACATAGGGAAATTAATAAATAGATAAATAAGTAAATAAATAAATGAACAGAGAAAGGAGACAGTAGGTGAGGTGACCTTCAGTGGTTGAAGGCAGTACTGAACAGGTGAGACTTCAGCGATGTTTTGAATGTGGTGAGTGTGGGGGAGTCTCTAACGGTTTGGGGTAGTGAGTTCTATAGGGTGGGAGCAGCGATGGAGAAAGCCCTGTCCTCCCAGGATCTGAGTTTAGTCCGGATGTGGGGGGATAGGAGATTGGCAGCGGCAGAGCGGAGGGTGCAGGTGGGAGTGTGCCTGTGGAGGAGGTCGGTCAGGTAGGATGGGGCCAGGTTATGGAGGGCTTTGTAGGTTATGAGGAGGATTTTGTACTGGATTCTCTGGGGGATGGGGAGCCAGTGGAGTTTATAAAGGACGGGGGTGATATGGTCACGGATCGAGGTGTGTGTGAGTAGACGGGCAGCGGAGTTTTGAATGTATTGAAGTTTATTGATGATTTTTGAGGGTGCGCCATAGAGGAGGCTGTTGCAGTAGTCCAGACGGGAGGTGATGAAGGCGTGGATGAGGGTTTCTGCAGTTGTGGAGGAGAGGGATGGACGGAGACGGGCAATGTTTTTGAGGTGGAAGAAGGCTGTCTTTGTGATGTGTTTGATGTGTTTGTCGAAGGAGAGGGTTTGATCAAGGATGATTCCAAGATTCCGGATGTGAGGTGAGGTGGATACTGGGAGACCATCAATGTTGAGGATGAAGTTTTGGGTGGATTTGGTGAGCATTTTTGGACCAATGATGATGATTTCAGATTTGTTGCAATTGAGTTTGAGGAAGTTTGATTGAAGCCAAGATTTTATTTCAGTAATGCAGTTTGTCAGTGTAGAGTGTGTGGTGGAGGAGATTGACTTGGTGGAGATGAGGAGCTGGATATCATCGGCGAAGCAGTGGAAGTTGAGACCATGACGGCGGATTAATTGACCAAGGGGGAACAGGTAGAGGATGAAGAGGAGGGGGCCAAGGACTGAGCCTTGGGGGACACCTTGGGGGAGGGGAGCGGTGGGGGATTTACAGTTGTTAATGGAGATGAACTGGTGTCTGTCAGAGAGGTAAGATTTAAACCAGGATAGGGCTGTGCCGGTGATGTTAAGGGAGGTTTCAAGTCGGGTGAGGAGAATGGAGTGATTTATGGTGTCAAAGGCGGCGCTGAGGTCAAGTAGGATGAGGATGTTGAGGTTGCCAGCGTCGGAGGAGAGGAGAATGTCGTTTGTGATTTTGAGGAGCGCAGTTTCAGTACAGTGGTTTGAGCGGAATCCAGATTGGAAAGTTTCATACAGGTTATTGGTAGAGAGGTGGTATTTTAGTTGGGAAGCTACAGCACGTTCCAAAACTTTGGACAGAAAGGGTAGGTTGGAGATTGGTCTGAAGTTGTTTGGGGTGTCAGGGTTTAGACCAGGTTTTTTCAGAATGGGGGTGACAGCAGCGATTTTGAGGGATGGCGGGACGATGCCAGTGGACAGGGAGGAGTTTATTGTTGCAGTGATAAGTGGAGAGAGAGAAGTATGCCACTTCCTTAGCTTTCTGATCGTCTCCACAGTACAAATTTAGTTTTAAAGGAACGTACTCTCTCCCGAGCCCCCCCTTCTATCCTTGATATATCTATAAAATCTCTTGGGTGTTCACATCACCGCGCCTGCCACATCCATCTCATTCCCTCTTTTTGCAATCTTGATTTCTCTCAGGTGTAATCCCACACTTGCACTCATTGAGGGATTCATTTGATCCCAACTACCTAAACCTGACACATATCTCCTTTTATCTGACCAGAGCTTCGGCATCTCTTTTCAGAGTTCCCTAATCATGTCAATCTTGCTCTTTACTCTAACAGGAGCATGCTATCCCTGAATTTTTGTTAACAAACTTTCAAAATCCTCCCACTTGGCAGACATCCCTTTATTTGCAAACTGTCCTAGCCAGTCAACCCCTGCAAACTTTACCTGTGGCAGGGTGGTAGAGAAATTCTGGTGGATTTGGATTTGGTTGTGACCTTCAACAGGAAATTGAATAATTATTTGAAGTTAGACATATGGATATAGAGGAGCGGCACAGTGGCGCAGCGGTAGGATTGCTGCCGTGCAGTGCAAGATACCCGGGTTCGATCCTGACTAAGGGTGCTGTTTATACGAAGTTTGTACTTTGTCCCTGTGACCTTGTGGGTTTTCTCTGGATGCCCTGGTTTCTTCCCAAATCCGGGCCTGTTTCTGTGCTGTATTTCCAAACTAAACTAAACTAAATTTGCTATAACGATTATGGCCAAAGTCAGAGAGGGACGAGTCAATTCACCATCAGGTGATGGGCCTAAAATGCCCTAAAGAAATGTTAATATTTACATCACACAGTGAATCCATTTCACTGATTTATAAATTAGAGGGTTTCCAGAATTTTGCAGAGGTGCTGTATTTTAAAAATCCAATGAGATAGTAATTCAAGAAAACATAAATTCTGGTGGCTCTGAGGATACGTAATTACTATCTGTAAAACTGACTCAGAATTGCTTTTCTTTTATCACTGCAGCAATCAGAGTTTTTGAAAATGGCAATAACTTGTGATGCATTACGTAACTCGCATGACTTATATTTACTCTTTTCAAAAATTTCAATGCACAGTGGTGCTATTAACAAATATATTGGATTTCATAATGTATATGTTGAAACTTCAATTATTCAATAGTGTCGTGAGACAAATATAGCTCATTTTGTACTCTCAGAATCCATTTGCTGCGTCGAAAAGGGTTTTGTGATTTGCTGGTGTAATGAAGAGGCATCAGAAAAGATTAACATTAGCACTCGAAGCAGGGAACCATATTCAGCTCTGGGCTTTGTGACCTGATCCCATTTCCTTATTGGATTATTCTGCGCAGACATTTGGTGAAATAAAAATTGAAATAGAAATGCTGAAATAGGAAGTAAATGCAGGAATATCTTTGCAGATTCACCTACTTCTTTAATTGTGATCCGGTAGACAATAAAATTCTTTGTCGCCAACCTTTGTGAATAAAATGTTCCCTGAATAAGGCAACATAGAATTAAATGGAGTGTGGGACTGTTTAACGAATGTTTTGAGGCCTCTTTTTTACAATAAAAGCTAATAGCATTGTTTTTAGGTTTTTTTCCTCCTAAGGGAACCAAGTTTGAATATGTTTAAGACAAATAAAATGTTCTTCTTGCTGGAAGAGTGAAAATGTTCAATTGCTTTTTCTCTGCTTCGAGAACTTGGCTTTGAATATGAACCTGATTAGAAAGATCTTATTTCATTCGAGTCTTGATGTGCTCGATAATCGTGCATTCATTAGTACTGTTATATAAAGACGTAACCATTAGAAACATTGCCAACATGGCTCTTGGAACTGCAAAACAACATAGCAATACTCATGAGATCTTACCCACCCCAGTCATTCCTCCTACTCCCCATTCCTCCTCCTCCTCAGGCGGAAGGTACAAAAGCTTGAAAGCGCACACCACTAGTCTCAGTAACAGCATCTTCCCTTCTGTAATCAGGCTTCTTAGCAGTCCTTCCATAAGCTAGGGTACTGTCAGATTCTCCAACCTACCTCATTACGGATTTTGGCGTTGGTCTCTGGAGCTGTTGTGCTACAATGCTGAGAACTATATTCCGCACTTTGTATCTTTCCCTTCACTCTATCTGTTGTACTTGAGTTTGATTTGTTTGCTTTTATGTATAGCATTTTCTGATTTGATTGAACAACATGCAAAACAAAGCTTTTCTCTGTACATGTGACAATAATAATAAACCTAAACTTAATGTATAGTTCCGTTAGAAAATTTGCTTCTCAAACATAGGGAACCATTCAATCATTATCCAATGATCTTTGCCAATGGATGTCTCCAAATTGAAATGGTGAAATTTCATTTAAGCCAACCTCCCAAAGATATAATTTTTTAAAAATCTCTATTTAGTATGCAGGCGTAAGAATTGTGATGTTTGATTGATTTAAGAATTTGTCTACGTGGAAAGTATATGTAATCAAAACAAAATGCTCTGGTTGTCTTAATCAGACATTGGGCTTGCGCAATTATGGTAGATGCTTTAAGATATATCCTGCGCTTAATGTGGCCTTGTGTTAGCACATACAGACCGAGGAAGTACCACCAGTCTGAGCAGTGATTTCTCTGTCATCATGGAGGAGTCTCCCACTACTGCAGGAAGCTTCAACTATGAGACGGTAGAAATGGCAACGGGCCCACCGACGCAGGTTGCTTGGTAAGTTGTGCTTTCTTAGATCTATATGCTTTGTGTTCTGTTGCATGTCTTTGGTCCCTTCCTAGAAATGGTTTGAGGAATGTCAGAGAGATTGATTGTATCTGGGTGGCACAGTACATTGTTGTCTGGCATTCATGGTTTTTAAAATCTGTTTCTAAGTCCATTCTTTGAAGAGTTTTTCATTAAAATGATTTCTGCTCCTGCTCCTTCCCCTCCTCTGCATGCTCACCTCCCATCCCTGAGTCCTATATTTCCCTTTGGTCCATTCTCCCCTGTCCCAACCACCCATATCCCTCCCTTGGGTTTTGCATTTCTCAACTAGTTTTCTATACCTACCTGGCAGTCTTTTTTTAATCTTTTTCTCCACTAGCCTTTGTCACTTACTCCATCCATCTATGAATCTTCCCCCCGCCCTCCCCATACAATTATTTGCCAGACTTTTCCTCACCCCGACCTATCTTTTCCAGTTTTCTCAGCACTGTACTCATCAGTCTGAAGAAGGGTCGCAACCCGAAACGTCATCGGTCTAATCCCTCCACAGATGCCACCTGACCCAGTGAATTCCTCCAGCAGTTTGTTTCTTTGCTCAAGATTCCAGCATCCGTGTTTGCTTGTGTCTCTATCGCATGGTGTTTTTGCTGCGTAGCATACAGATTGTCCAGAGTTACATCTTAACTGGACTATCACCTCGTCATTTTTGGGTATGGAATTTGGTGTTCCTTGCCTTACCTCCTGCATTCGTGATCTAACCAGGATTGATCCCCTGACTCAATAGTGATTGTAGAGTGCGGGTTATGTCAGGGTAGGATTTTCCAAGCCATAGGTTCTGCATTGGGCTCCCAGTACCCTGCAGTTACCCAGTTTCCATCTGCTAAATCTGTTCTGTTGACCCCGTTCAGTACAATTACGGTGCCATACGACCTGAGCGAGGATGTGCCAGTGTGTGGACAGGATGCAGTCCCTACAAGGACCATGCCGTGGCCACTTCTACCAGTGCTGTCATGGTCAGCTACTGCCACAGGTAGAGTGGTGAGGCAAAGGTCATGTAGAGTTATCCCCATGCGTTTGTTCACCCACTATCTGCTGCAGGTTGTGAAGGAAAATAACTGCAGATGCTGGTACAAATCGAAGGTATCACAAGATGCTGGAGTAACTCAGCAGGTCAGGCAGCATCTCAGGAGAGAAGGAATGGGTGACCTTTCGGGTCGAGACCCTTCTTCAGACTCTTCAGATCCCACTTGTAAATGCTGGAGAGGCTTTGACTGGTCAAATGTTGAGACATTTACCATCGGCCATAATTTTGTGGCTCCCGTGTTGAGCAGTTTAAAACAATATAATATATATTTTTTGAAGTTCAGTGTATATATACATATATAGCAGTCTGAAGAAGGGTCTCGACCTGAAATGTCACCCATCCCTTCTCTCCTGAGATGCTGCCTGACCCGCTGAGTTACTCCAGCATTTTGTGATACCTTCACTATCTGCTGCAGAGTCAGTCTAGCAACTGTCTCAATGCGGGTGCTACTGACCTGACCCACTTGTATTGGACAATGAACGCTTCACCCAGCATACATTCTGGACTTTTGCTGCTTTCAATGTTTCTTCTGATTGTTGCTCAACAAAGAGGAAGACTAATTCTTCAGCTGGAGGAGGATGGAAGATGGTAATCGAGGAATAGGTTTTCCTGCTTGTGTTTGATCTGATGCCATGAGATGATTTAGTATGTCATCCACGAGCATTAGAAACCAACACTGATCCATCTCGTATGATGAACACTATGTTATTCTGATTTAAAATGCAGTGAATATTGCCAGATTATGCATTACTTTTGTTTGGGGGTGGGGGGGTGGGGTGTTGTGGTGGTGGTGGGCAGAGAGCTGAGGAGTGGTGCTGAACAACAACAAGAATGGAAAATATACATTTTTGTATTCAAAAATACATTGTTAGAATGTCAGAAAATGGTGAAAACAGATTAGACAGCATCCCTGGGGAGAGAAACAGGTCAATGACTTTTCATCAGAACACATTACCCTTACTTTTTCTCTCGCAACAAATGCTGTCTGACCTGGTAACTATTTATTGCATTTTTATTTCTGCTCTCCAGTATTGCAATATTTTGCTTTATGGACATTATCTCGGGCCCTTCTTCCTTCACAAGTACAATGTGGTTGTCTCCTCTCTCACCCAGGATGATGTCTTGTAACTGCTTCCAATATGATGCAAAATCGGAAGTACTATTGTCGTCTTGCTTTAGTTCTTCACATTTACTGTGCATATCAGTGATTAGGAAATTTGTAAGTTGCAGGAGCAGAATTAGGCCATTCGGCCCATGAAGTCTACTACGTCATTCAATCATGGCTGATCTGTCTTTCCCTCTCAACCGCATTCTCCTGCCTTCTCCCCATAACCCCTGACACCCTTACTAATCAAGAAACTGTCAATCTCCACCTTAAAAATATCCATTGACTTGGCCTCCACAGTCTTCTGTGGCAATGATTTCCACAGATTCACCACCCTTGGAAATTCCTCCTCATCTCCTTTCTAAAGGTACGTCCTTTTATTCTGAGGCTACGACCTCTGGTCCTAGACTCCCACATTCATTTTATCCGGGCATTCTTACCATCTTAACCCAAAATTGTTTACTCTGATGTAGTCGGGAATGGTGTCCAAGTTTGAAGAAAGTGGAAGCCACTGTACAATTGAGGGCCAAAAGATGCTGAATGAAGATACTAACAAGATGATAGAATGGTTAGGAAAATGGCATACATTCCCGATTACAATAAATGATAGAAGTAAACATGAAACACGATTATCCATGTTTTTCTTGCCTGTTTGATATGAAAATTCAGTTTTCGTACTACTATTTGCCTGGCCAGTTGATTGGTGACAGAGTCACTCTGAAGAATACTGGTGCGGAACTGAGCGCAGCTTGAATCTAAGCCAAGTCATCCACAATGACAGCTATCATATCAATGCCACCTTATTTTCAGTAGAAAAAAACTGATATTTTTATCTCTATTGTAATTTTTCAAATGAATTAATTTAGAATATCTAAATTTAGATAACTGCTATGAGCACAACAGCATTTATTGGTGATGCAGTACACCACAGTAGTTAGCTGCCATTTCAATAAGCAGGGGAACATGTCTTAAAAACAAATGTCCAGTGATTTTATTTCATGCAGTATGGATGCAGTAAACCAATTCATTAATCTTGATTTTTACTGCACAGATTTCATAATACAGTTTGAGGAAATTTTATGGCACAATCTGATTTGGACTGACCCAAAATCGATCTTGGACTGAAACAGTGCTTTGGATGATAAATTGCTTGTAGTCTCAACTTTAAAAAAAAAATCTAAATATTTTTGTTCCTTTTGCACTGACTGCATGTATTGTCCTCTCGGTAGTTTGTACTCCCTTTTTTTATTTTCTTCCCATTTTGCCCTGAAAATCAAAATTGTATTTCCTTGTATGGATTTAAGGTCTAATTTCTTCAACTTCGAACCTATATGAGGTGGGATAGAGTAATTTTTTCCTCCTCTGGCCATTTGTATTATGTATCCCTTGTGCAAGTTACAGACAAACCAGCAAGAGATTGAATTTGTATATAAATTCTGTCAGATCTAATATTCACTTAACTACTAATAAAGATATTGATCACTTTGATAACTTGAGCAGCTGGTAGAAATGCTGCCACACAGCGCCAGAGTCCCAGGCTTGATCCTGACCTGAGTTTGCACGTTCTCCCTGTGTTTGTTCTTGGGTTTCCTCCCACATACCAAAGGCATGTGGGTTTGTAGTGTTCATTGGCATCTGTATATTGGCCCTGGCATACAGGGAGTGGATGAGAAAGTGGTGTAGGAAAATAACTGCAGATGCTGGTACAAATCGAAGGAATCAGTCTGAAGAAGGGACTCGACCCAAAACGTCACCCACTCCCTCTCTCCTAGATGCTGCCTGACCTGTTGAGTTACTCCAGCATTTTGTGATACTTTGGATGAGAAAGTGGGATAACGTAGAACTAGTCTGAATGGATGATCGATGGTTGGCATGGTCTCGGTATGCTGAAGGGCCTGTTTCCATGCTTTATCTCTAAACTAAAAACTAAACTACTTAAAGATATTAATCATGCCTGATCATTAGTTGATCTAGCAAATTAATATGTTTAGTTTAGAGGTACAGCGCGGAAACAGGCCCTTTGGCCCATCAAGTCGACATCTACCAGTGATCCGCGCACACTAATGCTATCCTACACACATTAGGGACAATTTACAAGGATACCAAGCCAATTAGCCTACAAACCTGTGCGTCTTTGGAGTGTGGGAGGAAACCAGAGTTCCCGGAGAAAATCCACACAGGTCACCGGGAGAATGTACAAACTCAGTACAGACAGCATCCGTAGTCTGGATCGAATCTGGGTCTCTGGCACTGTAAGGCAGCAACTCTACCACTGTGCCATCCTTAATGCTACTTAAAATGATATTAATCATGCCTGATCAATAGTTGATCTAACAGATTAATATAACTACAATGCCCTTCATAATGTTTGGGACAAAGACCCATCATTTATTTATTTGCCTCTGTGCTCCACAATTTGAGATTTGTAATAGAAAAAATCACATGTGGTTAAAGTGCACATTGTCAGATTTTAATAAAGGCCATTTTTATACATGTTGGTTTCACCATGTAGAAATTACAGCAGTGTTCATACATAGTCCCTGCATTTCAGGGCACCATAATGTTTGGTGTGTTTGGCAGTGGGCAGGTGTCATAGACCTGCACGGGAAGGTAGACGCTCCCGCCCCCACGAGTCTCGGCAGATGAGGCTCGTCAGCCTGGGAAGGCAGTCCATCTAGGAGAGGGAAAACTCTGATCTAAAACCTCCACTGCCTTGTGGCTATATCCAGTCATGGAAAAGTCTCCAGGAGTAAACCTCAAGAAAATCTGGAGTTGGAGTCCCTAAGGCAGTTCGTCGTTGTCTACAACCTCGTTCTGGCAGCTCCTGCGACGGCGCTGGTGCCAAACTGTAACGGCTCTGCTGTTCCTTTGGATCAATCAGTGACGTGGAGAGGGGGGACATGCTGCATGGGCAGCAGCCTGTCCTTCATATGACATCGCCCAAGGCTTGCATCCGACCACACATCCAACTAGAATGCATCACCCATGGTCAGCCATGACCGAGGGGGCCTAAGAAGAAGAATGTTTGGGACACAGCAATGTCTTGTAAATGAAAATAGTCATGTTTAGTATTTTGTTGCATACCCTTTGCATGCAATGACTGCTTGAAGTCTGCGATTCATGGACATCACCAGTTGCTTGTCCTGGAGGCTAGTCCCCTTCAGGTTTCTCTTCAGCTTATAAAAGGCATGCTCAATTGGGTTCAGATCGGGTGATTGAAGTGGCCATTCAAGAATTCACCATTTTTTAGCTTTGAAAAACTCCTTTGTTGCTTTAGCAGTATATTTGGGATCATTGTCTTGCTGTAGAATGAAATGCCGGCCAATGAGTTTTGAGGTATTTGTTTGAACTTGAGCAGATAGGATGTGTCTATACACTTCAGAATTCATTATGCTACTACCATCAGCAGTTCTATCATCAATGAAGATAAGTGAGCCAGTACCTTCAGCAGCCATACACGACCAGGCCAAAACACCCCCACCACTGTGTTTCACAGATAAGGTGGTATGCTTTGGATCTTGGGTAGTTCCTTCTCTCCTCCATACTTTGCTCTTGCCATCACTCTGATATAAGTTAGTCTTTGTCTCATCTGTCCACAAGACCTTTTTCTAGAACTGTGGTTGCTCCTTTAAGTACTTCTTGGCAAACTGTAACCTGACCATCCTATTTTAGCGGCTACCAGTGGTTTGCATCTTGCAGTGTAGCCTCTGTATTTCTGTTCATGAAGTCTTCTGCGATCATTGACAAATCCACACCTGACTCCCGAAGAGTGTTTCTGATCTGTCGGACATGTGTTTGGGGATTTTTCTTTATTATAGAGAGAATTCTTCTGTTATCAGCTGTGGAAGTCTTCCTTGGCCTGTCAGTCCCTTTGCGATTTGTAAGCTCACCAGTGCTCTCTTCCTTCATAATGATGTTCCAAACAATTGATTTTGGTAAGCCTGAGGTTTGGCTGATGTCTAACAGTTTTATTCTTGTTTCTCAGTCTCATAATGGCTTCTTTGACTTTCATTGGCACAACTTTGGTCCTCATGTTGATAATCATAATCATACTTTATTAGCCAAGTATATTTTGCAACATACGAGGAATTTGATTTGCCATAAACAGCAATAAAAGTTTCCAAAGGTGATGGAAAGTCTGGAGGAAAGACGAGGTGCTGAGAACTCTCTTGTACCTGCATTAAGGAGGCAATTAAACATACCGTGAGCAATTACAGACACCTTTGAAGCCATGTGACCCAAACATTATGGTGCCCCGAAATGGGGGGACTATGTATAAACACAGCTGTAATTTCTACATGGTGAAACCAAAATGTATAAAAATGCCCTTTAATAAATTCTGACCATGTGCTCTTTAACCACATGTGATTTATTTTCTATTACAAATCTCAAATTGTGGAGTACAGGGGCAAATAAATAAATGATAGGTCTTTGTCCCAAACATTATGGTCCCAACATTATATATTCTTCTATTGTAAAGAAAAGCTAGATTCATCTCCTGTTAGAAGTCAAACAAGTAAGTGACCAAGAATGATTGGTGTAGAGTGGGAGAACAAACTGTTTCTGGTATCTAATGGGATTGTACAATGAATGTCTGCCCAACAACTGAACTGAACTTTATGGATCATTACCAGTGCAACATTTTCCTTTGATAATATTTTTTTAGCAGTTGCATCATTAAGATTCATTTTATAAACAAAAACAGTTTCAAAATTGCAAGGAGACTACTTTCTCGCCTCTCCTTCTCAAAGGATGATGATGTTGAGACAGTTCTTAAATGTTCCTTTAATTTTGCAGAACAGAAATGAAAACATCAAATATACTGTTTAATCCTAACTGTGCACAACATCTTTAACATCTTGCCTGTCACTCAGCTAATCTCAGATATGTTATGTTGCCACTGCAAGGAGTACATCTTCCAGCTACAAATAGCTTCCATGATTTTGTTTATGCTTGAAATTGCCAAGTCAGTCTCTTTCCATGTGCTGTCATTAAATAATTTTTTGTTAGACAGCAGCAGTTTTAATATAGATATATCAAGCACAATTTTAATGTAGTCCTGTCTCTCCCCTCCTATTCACCCTGATATTACTTCTTTGTAGTTCTTCAACCTACCTGTTTCTTGACATTTCCCTGCACCTTTATTTACTGGATATTCTTAACTTTTAATACCTTGCTTTCAATTCTCATTTACTACTTCACGTTTCATTACTGACAAATTGTATTCCTGTTCTTACAACAATCCATAAGTATAAGAAGATAACTGCAGATGCTGGTACAAATCGAAGGTATTTATTCACAAAATGCTGGAGTAACTCAGCAGGTCAGGCAGCATCTCGGGAGAGAAGGAATGGGTGACATTTCGGGTCGAGACCCTTCTTCAGACAACAATGCACCCAGGCTGCCACTTGGCCACTGGATTCACGCCTGCCCCCCTTTGAATCTGTTTGGCATTAAGTAACTGATGGGAAAGGTTTAGAGGGAGAGGGGTCAAATGGGGGCCAATGGGCACTTTAATAGGCACCCTGGTCAACATGGACAAGTTGGGCTAAAGAGCGTATATGCATACTGTGTGACTGGATAACTAGTTACAAGTAATTTACAATAGTCAGTTAACCAACCTTCATGTCTTTGGGTTCGTAGGAAGAATCCAGATTCTCACAGCGAACAGTATAGCACAGAAATAGGTCATTCGGCCCATAATGCTCATGCCAAACATGATACCAAGTTAATCTCTGTCCACACATATCCCTCCATTTCTTGCATATCCATGAGCCTATCCACAGTCACAAGCAATATGCAAGCTGCACAGACAACACCCGAGGTCAGGATTGAACGAAGTTGCTACATCACCTGCTGCTTTCAACAATCATTTCAATACTTGGACAAATGAGCAGATTCTCCTTCTGGACAAAGGTATACAGAAAATTGATGCTGTTTACTATGGAATGTCTTTTGTGTCAATTATCTTCCCACGTTGGGGCCAGTCTGACATTCTTGGCAGCACTGTTTTGCAGGAACCAGAATTTAGCGAGAACCATAAAGCTCACAATAGAAAGACAGGTCGTGTCCAACCTGTTGGGGGAGACGTGGGGTTTATCCCATTTCCAAACTTTCTCAGCATCTTGAAACCTGTTCATTTCTAACTGATTCATTCTCCACAAACGCTGTTGGGTTAGCTGAGTATTTTCAGCAATTTTTGTTTTATTTCAGACCTTCAGCATCTGAAGTGTTATTCCTTTTATTTCTTCTGCAATTGACCATTTGGATCGTAAGAACTAAGTGTTTATTCTTTAATCTTTGATATTGCTGTATATTAATTAGCTTGCTCTTTAGCAACAATCTTTGCATCTTTGTCAAAGCTGGCTGTGAAAATACAAGAGGACGTTGCTTGGCTTTGGATCAGTGCATCCTCTGGATTTGAAAGCACTTGGATCTACTTTACTTTTCACTTACAACTGGATTATATTCCTTTGCAATACAAAATGGTCCTCCACACTTTTCGAGACATGCGTGGATAAAGCAGTATTGGAGACATGAGACTGGAATCATGAGCAGAAAACAGTGTTGGAGGAACTCAGCATCTGTGGAGGGAAATGGACAGTCGGGTTGGGGCCTTTTTTAGGACTAATGTCACTACCTTGTGAATTGCTCTGGAGCTGGGCTATAATTTTTTTTAATGCTTTTCTGATCTTTTTCTTTGCCCTAACATTTTATCTGCTTGCATTGAATTTCAGGAGAAGAGGTCGGACATCATCACCACAGACTATTGTATGGAATAAACCGCACTTGCTTAACCAGGCAGAAGAACGGGGGTTGGTGCAACCTGGTGTATCCGAACCGAGGCCATCATACTGCCAGTCAGAAAATAACTTGCTGAGAACTGGTAGTAGTCCCTTGGCTGTTCCTGAAAGGAGGTTAGTATGCTTCAATCCTCTTGAGGTTTAAAAAAAAAAAAAGTGGCAGTTAATCATAGGTATTTCACTACCTGCAGTTTCTGCTCAAATTTATATTTCATTAGCTATAGGAAACCTGATTGAACCTTGGTGAAAAATTGAACCAGAAACAAATGTTACTGTGAATTATTGCAGCATTATTAGCAAATATCTGAAAGTGTTCACTTTACTATTATTTATTCACAACATTAAGCAGTATGAGTCGATGGTCTTTGGAGTCGAATAAGCGTTGCAAATAATCTGCTCTTAATCCAGACCTTTAGTATTTCATATTTGGGCTTTGTCTCTTGTCTTCTTTGCAATTTTGCAATGAAATTCGTGGATTTTTTTTGTTTCCAAAGCCTACCGATGTCTGAAATGCAGACGGAACTTGCATTTATCTAGTGCTTTAGTAGGTTTTCATGATGTTGTAAAGTACTTTACTTGAGTAGATCATTTTCTGAAATATAATTATAGTTGTTAACAATTTTGGGGGAAAAAAAACAATAGTTTCTACTCCTAAGTTCTACTGCCAACATGATGTAATAGCGCAGTGCCCCAGGTTAATCAAAATTTACTTATGAGTTTAGTCAATGTTTTGTGAATATTCTTTGTGGTTATTATGCTAAAGTTGGCATTCCTACTTTCTGGACAGAAGCATTGTTAAGTCCCTCACCATGGTTTCTGTACTGTAATGGTGCTGAAGAATTGCCCTCACTGATTGTGAGCGACTGAACTGTTTTGAAAATCTGAAAAGGAAAAATGAAAAAATTGACTCGAGGTATCATCGACATTTCTTCCTTTATAGAACACTTGTTTCCCTTGGCTTCAATTCCTTTTATTTTTCAGTGCCCTTCTGTGTGGTTAATTCTATCCCATTTCTTTCTAAATTTACTACTGATTTGCTGTTTTTCTAACATTATGCCAATATGCAGTGAAACAAAATTTACTTTAACATCAAGCTAATTAGTTATGCTATGGGATATACTTTCATTAAAATACTCTTTCTGACGAGGAACTAACATGATATCTCAAAGTGCTGGAGGAACTCAGCAGGTCAGGCAGCATCTCTGGAGGGAGTGGACAGGTGACATTTCCGATTGGGACCCTTCTTCTTTGCCCGACCTGAGAAATTGCCTATCCATTACCACCACAAATAAAGACCCAAAGTGCTGGGGGAACTCGGCAGGTCAGACAACATCTCTGGAGAGCATGGATAGACTTTCTTTTTTTTTGTAAACCAGCATCTGCAGTTCATTGCATCTCTCTCCACAGCCTGGTCTGCTAAGTATCTCCAACAGTGTTTTCCACACAATTCTAGCATCTGCTGTTCCTTGTGTGTCTCTAGAAACATAGAAATAGAAACATAGAAACATCGATGCAGGAGTAGGCCATTCGGCCCTTCGAGCCTGCACCGCCATTCAATATGATCATGGCTGATCATCCAGCTCAGTAGCCTGTACCTGCCTTCTCTCCATACCCCCTGATCCCTTTAGCAAAAAGGGCCACATCTAACTCCCTCTTAAATATAGCCAATGAACTGGCCTCAACTACCTTCTGTGGCAGAGAATTCCACAGACTCACCACTCTCTGTGTGAAGAAATGTTTTCTCATCTCGGTCCTAAAAGACTTCCCCCTTATCCTTAAGCTGTGACCCCTGGTTCTGGACTCCCCCAACATCGGGAACAATCTTCCCGCATCTAGCCTCTCCAACCCCTTAAGAATTTTATATGTTTCTATAAGATCCCCCCTCAGTCTTCTAAATTCCAGCGAGTATAAGCCTAGTCTATCCAGTCTTTCTTCATATGAAAGTCCCGCCATCCCAGGGATCAATCTAGTGAACCTTCTCTGTACTCCCTCTAAGGCAAGAACGTCTTTCCTCAGATTAGGAGACCAAAACTGCACACAATACTCCAGGTGCGGTCTCACCAAGGCCCTGTACAACTGCAGTAGAACCTCCCTGCTCCTAAACTCAAATCCTCTTGCTATGAATGCCAACATACCATTCGCTTTCTTCACTGCCTGCTGCACCTGCACGCTTGCTTTCAATGACTGGTGCACCATGACACCCAGGTCACGTTGCATCTCCCCTTCTAATCGTTCACCATTCAGGTAATACTCTGCTTTCCTGTTCTTGCCGCCAAATGTGATATCCCCCTAGCTCTGCCTTTTCCCACAAATTTACTTTCTGGTCTGGAAGAGGACTCATGAACTGCATCATAGGAAACAATGGAAAACTACATTGTTCTTCATGCTGCACACTGACTCTTCACTGGCCTTCTGGTATCCAACTCACGCAAATAACTGCACAGCTAAAAAAAAAACTAACTCAAAGTATATGTTGTTTAAATATTTTTCTAAAAAGGCTGAAACTTAAAGAGAGTGGAATATGAAACTATCTTCATTTTTTTTAATGTCTTTTGGAAAGGACTTGAAGATTTGTAAAAACTTGACCTTGATTCTTGCAGAATTCGGTTGTCAGGAAAAGTTAAAACCATGGGATTTCAAATGTCCATGGCATTAGTATCTACTAGAATTAGATTGATTATTTGAAGGATACAGGATGGAAACAGACCCTTCGGCCAACCGAGTCCATGCCAACCATAGATCGCCCGATCACACCAGTTCAATGTTATCCCACTTTTGCATCCACTCCCTACACACTAGGGACAATTTAGAGGTCTACAAAACCACAGTCTTCGGGACGTGGGAGGAAAGCGGAGCATCTAGAGGAAACTCATGCACTCAGAGAGCGTGCAAACTCCACACCCGAAGTACCCGAAGTCAGGATCGCATATTGGTCACTGGTGCTATGAGGTAGCAGCTCTACCATCTGTGCCAATCTGTCACTGAGAAAATTGGGCTCATCCAGGATTTGAACCTGGGACCCCTCACACCCAAGCAAGAATTATACCCCCAGATCAACAAGCCGATCAGTATGGATATAGAAAGATATCTGAATTAACTTTCATTCACTATATGTCACATGCCTCTGCATCAACCTTTCAATGTTTATTGTCACATAATTTTATTATGACCTTTAAAAGAGTCTTTAACCATTAGAAGTAGCCAGGCATTGCGTTACGTAATGGCTTAATGTGTCTTGTGTACAGAGAACATACTGGCCTCACAATAGGGAAGAAACTAACTGGGGAAATGTTTTAATAACATTTTTGGGATAACCATTCAAAGCTTTTAAAAAAAACCACTAGCTTAGTCCAAGGGCCCAATTGTGCTTATGTTGTATTTCACTGTCTTCCTGTGCAGCTCCACAGAGTATTCCCTTTCTTCATCCTCTTCCACGGAATATGGCAGCTGGCAGATCGTGTCTGGCTGTGGCAGTATTCATGACCCGGCTATAGTTACCAATGACTCACCCCTCCCCTTCAACGTTCAAGATGATGGAGCCAATGGGAGACTGTGAGTGCTGCTGAGATTACGCAACTTTTGCATCAAAATTATTTAATCCTGTCAAAGGTGTCTTCCTCTCTCTGTCTACCTCGTCTGCCCTCGCATTCCCTCCTTCGATTTCTTTCACTATCTGCACACTTCTTTATGCATCGAGCTTCCATTCTCAGCTGGAGCTTAAACGTAACAGGACTCTGCAAAAGAAGGAAAAATATGCAATCGCCCTGTCCCACCCATGTCTTGTACACCACAGAGAAACATGATACTCGTTAACATTGATGGGAATCTGGATTATGTCCCGCTGCTTTCAGGAGTCCTCCAGGAGTGGAGGAGAATATGTTATCAGTGTATAGGAAGCTAAATGTGACGTTAACCAAATAAGTGGGAGAGATGAATTCTCACATATTTTCTTATCTATTTGTTGGCAGGTTCTCTGTGCATTAGGGCTTTGGACTTTTCAAATGCTTGAGGCTTTCTCTGTGCAGTTGGCATAATTGTGGGGGTGGGAGAAAGAAAAGTGAAAATACAAAGGTGAAAATAAGCAGATTGCCAGGAGGACTTCTGTGTTTATCAGTATCACAAATGGTCGAACCTTGTGCAGTCAGTAAAAATAAATCAGTTGTGCTTAAGTAGCTATCAGAATTGAAAACGGAAAAAAAAGACCAATTGAAGAAAGAACAGAAGTAATTCCTCAATCCATCAGCGTTCAGGCAGCCAACCTTCGCCGTCTGCCAATGAATCCCCTGAGATTGTTCTTGAAAGAAAAGACCCTTTATGGAAAATGATTACCCAGCGATACAATATGCCCTTAACACTCCTGCCAAATAAGATTTCCAACTTCGTAGAATCGACTGTACGTGAGAGAGATGAGTTAATAATATGACAGCCACAAATGGTTTTGATGGCTATGTAGAAAAATAGTTCTCTTCTATTTTGATTAAAAGTATTTTGACTGGACAAGGTCAGGTCATGGTTATGAATATGTGTGCTCTCAGAACAAGGGAGACAAAATTATAACAATAATTAAATCTGGCCAAGTATTTTTGTTTGTAAATTATTTACACCAAAGGGATAAGTTGTTTTTTTTAGTGTAAATTGCTCCCATCCATCTGGGATTTTTTTTTTGACGAATAAGATGCCATCCAGTTGATGAATTCCTGTGTCATTTATTCCCATTTTACAATTTCCATTTTGGAGGTGAAATGCATAAATTCAAAATTGAGATTGGCAGCCAAGTGATGCAGTGGGTTAGTGTAATCATACACTCCACTAAAGTCTGCAGGTGTTATCGTTGATAACTATAATATTTCTGCTGGATACGTTTCTAACGTCAGCTCAACAATCATATGACATAGAACAGCACAGGAACAGTCCCCCCACCCCATGATACCTGTGCTGAGCTTGATCGCTACTTTAACAAATCCCACTCTCTGTGCAATTAAAAAACTTGCCGTGCATATGTCCTTTAAACTATCACTTTCTGACCATGAAGCTATGCCCTCTAGTATTTGACATTTTCACTCGGGGGGGAAGGGGGATGGTTCTGACTGTCTATCCTATCTATGCCTCATAAATTTCCAAGTGGTCTCTCCATAACCTCCAAAGCTCCAGAGGAAAACAATCCAGATTTTGTCCAACCTCCTTATAGTTTACACATTCTACTCCAGGCAATATCCTGCCAAAATTATTTGCACCCTTTCCAAAATCTCCACATCCTTCCTGTAATGGGAGAGTAACTGCACACACTATTCCAAATGCAGCCTAACCAAAGTTCTATAAAGCAGCAACATGACCGCCTGATTCTTGCACTCAAAGCTCAGACCATTGAAGGCAAGCATACTTTACACTGGCTTTATCACATGTGTTGCTACTATCAGGGAGCTACGAACTCTGATCCCAAGATCCATTTGTACATTAATGCTGTTAAGTATCCTGCCATTAACTTTATATATTCCCTTACATTTGACCCCCCCCCAAAGTTCAGTAGCTCACACAGGTCCATAGAAAATAGATGCAGGAGGAGGCCACTTGGCCCTTCGAGCCAGCACCGCCATTCATCGTGATCATGGCTGATCATCCACAATCAGTAACCCGTGCCTGCCTTCTCCCCATATCCCTTGATTCCACTAGCCCCTAGAGCTCTATCAAACTCTCTTTTAAATTCACCCAGTGAATTGGCCTCCACTGCCTTCTGTGGTAGAGAATTCCACAAATTCACATCTCTGGGTGAAAAAGTTTCTTCTCACCTCAGTTTTAAATGGCCTCCCCTTTATTCTCAGACTATGGCACCTGGTTCTGGACTTCCCCCAACATTGGGAACAATTTTCCTGCATCTAGCTCGTCCAGTCCTTTTATAATTTTATACATCTCTATAAGATCCTCTCTCATCCTTCTAAACTCCAGTGAACACAAGCCCAGGTACAACCCTTCATGGCAATGGTATTCCCTGATGGCAGTGGCCTCTTGCAGCAGGATAATGTGCCCTGCCACTCTGCACACATTATTCGGGAATGGTTTGAGGAACATGATGAAGTGTTCACGGTGTTGCCCTGGCCTCCAAATTCTCCAGATCTCAATCCGATTGAGCATCTGTTGGATGTGCTGGATCAACATGTCCGATCCATGGCAGCTCCACCTCGCAACTTACAGGACTTGAAGGATCTGCTGCTAATGTTTTGGTGCCAGATACCACAGGATACCTTCAGGCGTCTTGTAGAATCCATGCCTCGGTGGGTTGGCGCTGTTTTAGCGGCACACGGAGGAAACACCGTTTCGACCAACAGCATATTAGGCAGGTGGTCATCAGTGTTTTGGCTCATCAGTTTATATATAAAACAAGCAGCAGAGGTCCCAGCACAGCTCCCTGCAGAATACCTCTGATCACAGACTTCCAGTCAGAATAGAACACTTTCACTACTGAACTCAGTCTTCTATGGATAAGCCAGTTTTGAATCTAATCTCCTAAATCGGCACGGTGAAGCAGCAGTTGAGTTGCTGCCTTACAGTGTCAGAGACCTGGGTTTGATCCTGACTATGGGTGCTGTGTATGTTTGTATGTTCTCCCTGTGACCTGCGCTAATTTTCTCCGGGTGCTCCGTTTTCCTCCCACACTCCAAAGACGTGTAGGTTTGTAGGTTAATTGGCTTTGGTAAAATGGAAATACTCTAGTATGAAGGATAGTACTAGTGTATGGGGATCGATGGTAGGCGTGGACTCGGTGGACTGAAGAGCCTGTTTCCACGCTGTATCTCTAAATTAAACTAAAGTCACCATATATCCCATCCATCATGATCTTCTGGATCAGCCTACCATGAAGGACCTTGTGAAAAGATAAAGGCTCTGTTTTCTTCATTCAACTATAAATATTCTGTGCAATAGGTCTTGATGCGTTTTCCATTTATATCCAGGGGCATTGGGTCTAGAAGTGGCTGCCAAGTTGGCATTTACACTTGACTATAATGTTGTTTGATCAATTTTAATTTGGACGAGTCATGTAAGGCAACTTGTAAAACTGACAATACCTGTGAAGCTTAAATCGAAAAATACTCGGTGTGGATATTTGATATGTGAAGACAAGGAATCAGACTGAAAGACAGGCTTGTTTTAACCGTGATAGACACAAAATGCTGGAGTAACTCAGCGGGTCAGGCAGCATCTCTGAAGAGAAGGAATAGGTGATGTTTGGAATCGGAACCCGAACCGTTTCGACCTATGCTGTATTTACCTGTTGTGACTCAACACCTATATGTTGAAAATCAGAGGTGGAAAGTTCACTGATTGCAAAATCTTTCAATTCCATTTGCAACTGCTCAGCAAATAAGTCAGCCCATGGCTAACACAGCAAGACTGAGATAACTTTCATAGGCTGATAAATGGCAACAAAAATTCAGGCCACATGAATACCAATGATCATTTTCAACAAGGGAGGATGTACCTACCCTTCACATTCAGTGACATTACCTTCATCGTGTTTCACATCTTCAGCATTCTGGGGTCACCAGTGAACAGAAACTCAAACAGGACCAGCCATATGAATACCGTGACAAGAAGCAGGTCTGGCTGGGTATGCTGTGGCAAGTGACACATCTAATAACCCAAAGCCTTTCTGCCATCTCTAAGGTCATAATGTGTTTTAGAATACTCGCATATATGCTGAAGCTATAATTCTGCGCAAGAAACTCAACACTCTCCAGGCCAAAGCATCCTGCTTATTTGGTGTCCTTTCAACCACCATAAATATTAATTCCCCTTTCCAGTGACATCAATCTACAAGGCAAAAGTCAGGAGTCGAGTACTCTCCACAATCTCTAGATGTGTATAGCTCCAACAACTGGACTTGGCATCCCATCCACCACAGTGAACATTCATTCCCTCCACTACTGATTCTGGTGGCTGCAATAAGTACAATCTAAAAATATACACTGCAGCTACTTGCGTAAGCTGTTCCAGGGGCAGCCCAGTGATGCAGCTGGCAGAGCTGCTCCCTCTCAGCAACAGACACCCCAGCGCTGTTTGTGTGGAGTTTATACATTCTCCCTGTGATCGTGTGAGTTTCCTCCGGATGCTCCGGTTTCCTCGCACATCCCAAATACTTGCGTGTTTGTAGGTTATTTAGACTCTGTAAAATTGTCTGTCGTGTAGGAAGTGGATGAGAAAATGGGATAACATAAAACCAGTGTAAGCGGGTGATGAATGATCTGAATGAACTTGGTGGACTGAAGGGCCTGTTTCCATGTTGTTTTCTTTAAGCTAAATCTATGTCATTGCCTCCTTAACTTTATACCACCAGGGAGAACAAGGGCAGCAAGCACTGGGGAAAGCCAACTGATTCCCATCCAAATTACACACTGTCCTGATTTGGGAATATATTGCTGATCCTTTATCGTCACACGGTCAAAATTTACGCATTGCCTCTGCAACAATCTTCCGATTGAAGATTGAACAAGATCATCAATCTTCTGTTGAACATACTGTGGGAGTATCTTCAACAGAAGACAGGAGCGGCTCAAGAAGGCAGCTCACTATTACTAACTCGAGGGCAATTAGGGATGCGAATTAAATGGTCTTAATGTTGCCACCCATTCTGTGAAAATGAAACAGTACGGATATTTTATATTGTTAATGGATTTATCCATTACAAAAGAGTTTGTCTACCCCAAAATTGTCACCAATCCCAAATTGTAGTCCATTTTTGAGCCTTCTGTATTTGAATGTGAATCTATAATTTGCTAAAAGCCAACATACAGGAGATTTTATCCCCATCCAACCCTTGCCCCCCCCCCTCCAAATAAATTCTAATATTAGAACATCAGCAGCTTGTTTTATTTTTTTTAAACATCAGCTCTTACTGAATTTGGAGGTGTAAGAATTAGAGGTGTTGGACGGCAATTACACCAATTGATAGAACACACTGTATTGGGTCAAGATCAAGAATGGTAGTTATTTATTTATTTATTTTTTAGAAAGTTATTTTTTCATTTAATGCTTAATCAATGTAATTAGTTCCACTCTTGTTCATGAGCCAATGCAATGTTGTCCATCAATTGGCGTTGTTGCTGTCCAACACATTTAATTCTTACACCACCAAATTCAACAAGACGCTGGTGTTTTTTTGTGCGGACATGTTAACACACTGACAGTTTGTCTATTACACCACTAGAGGACTCTGAAGGTAAAGCAAGGGTGCAATGTTTCCTGGGCTTGCATTTAACGCATTTGATGTTTTTAAAAACCAAGGTGAAAAACAGCAATCTTGGTCAAGTTTCAACTTTGCACTTGAATTAAGCAGCTTCTCTCTTTGCAGACGTCCTCTCATTCCAGAGCGAAGGGCCAAGCTAGAGGAAGTCAGAGCCATATTCTTGTCTGCGTACAGTGCAACAGTGGGCCTCAGATCCATATCGACCAGCCCCTCGGCCATTGGGGGACTTCTCGAACAGTTTGCCCGTGGAGTCGGACTCAGAGGCACAAACAGCATTGTCTGACACAGCCTGGCTCGGTGTTTTTAATCCATGGATCACTGTGCAGATATTAACTCTGAAATGCCAAAGACGGACGTGCATTTGTTGTTCAGAGATTTTCCTCTTTTGATCTTAGGTTGTATTTACTGGTTAGAAAACGTTTTTTCTTCTACTGAACCATATTCCTGAAAGCTGGAGATAAACAGTTCCACTCTTCCCCGTCTTCTCTGCATCCATGTATTGAAGTGAGCAAGCCAGACGAAGGTCAGGATGATAGAGATGGGGCTGTTCATCCACGAAGTACAGTTGTTCTCTGTTTATATTGGAGAACCTCAGAAATATGTTGTTTGGAATAAGCTGGAACATCCTACATTAAGAGTATGACTGTCAGTCCCAGGTAGTGGTGAATCTGGCCAGTGATATTTTTAAGCAGCTTTTGAAGTTTTTAAAGTTACTTCTCAAGCTAGCCAGGTAAGCTTAAAATTAGTGTGTTGATTATTTAACAACACTTGAACTTGTTTACGCCATTAATTTAAAAAGATTATGCACCCTCTCTTATTCCTCACGGTTTATAGGTTTACCTGAGTAAAGTCATTATGGTATTCCCATTTTCATGAAGTGGAAGACTCCATTAACAGCAAATCTAATTTTAAGGTAGAAACTCAAAATGACACCATTTGAAAGACCTGTTAAGTTAGCTTCAGTGGTACCCGCAGTGGTGACGCAGATTCGGTAAGATTTTACTCAGTTCCAAAACATTGCCCATCAGATAAATGAATTGGTATGAAAATGTCTCATCAACATAAACATACAGTTGCAGATAGTGGATTTTCATTAGCAGATTTAATTCAGCACTGTTCTAAGATTGTTTCTATTTTTAATATTACATATTAATCTGCGTAAAAACTTGAATATTTTTGTAATACCTTTTAAAAGAAAATCTAGCCAAATTTACTTTAAGTACATATTCAGCCCTGTTAATGTGATCCATAAGCTCTTGAAGAATAGAGCTGACCTCTGGATTCTGTTGTACAGTTGAAACTTGAGAGGACTTTTTAAAATAGCCTTAAAACAAAATGGGGATCTGCAACCAAGGGTTGAATGAGAGGAAAAACTGTGTGCTGCACCTTTTGAGTTAGTGAAATGGAACAATTAAAACATTTCTGGCAGAATTCATTGTGGGAGAAAGCTAAAAATGACCCTTTCTAAATAGCATTCAAGTGTTGGATTGTGAAATCAAAAATTGAACTCTTGTATGCAAGTTTGTATTTTATCCAGATCTTGCCACTTCCACCTTTTTATCCTTGGATGTCAAGGAGGAGCAAGATCTGTCTGGATTGTCACCATTCAACCTCTCAATTGTCCAAGATTTTTGAGCGTCTAGCAGCAATTGGTACACCCAATTTCTTCACCTTGATGGTGAACAAATATCTCCAAATATTTGTTTATCTCAATTAAACGCACATTTCTTTTAAATTTGCTTTCCATTAATTTTCTGTCGTCCTTAATTGGCATCATGTGAATGAATATCAAGGTAGTCCCACACTTTTTCCTGACATTTCAACCCCTCCTCATTCCCATTACTGTTGCTAGAGTAGCTATTAAAGCTATAAGTTTCCATTTGTTGTACAAAATGCATTAACATCCATTAAGAATTTAGAATCATCTAATGTTTTGAATATAATTTTTTTATATTCGTCAAATCTCTGCCTTTCACTGTTAATCTGCTGACAAACACGTTGTGCACTTTGAGCATTTTGTTATTTCAGATCTCCTTTATTTCCATTTTTTAAAAGTCTGCTGCGGTTCATTTATATATATATCCCTTCCCTATCCTTCCTTCCTCAGCATAAATTTAAAATGGTGCTTAATCTGGAATAAACGGTATTGCCATTTTTTTTAAGTAATAGTTCAGTTTTTTAGAAAAAGAATCATGATTGGTGAACAGTAGATTAAACCGATGTTTAATAATTTAGATAATGAGAATTGGTTTTAATCTGCTGTTTAGTATGTGATTCGCATATTTGGATTGTTATGTTGATATGGACAGCGATTGCCTAATAAAATGTTCTCGTATGTGAATTAAAGATCTTTAAAGCTTTTGTAATTTTTATATGCTGCATTGCTTTGATGGATGTAGACTATAATCCTCTGTTTTTTTTGGGTTCCATAGATTTGTGGCAGATTAGCTTCCCAACATAATCTAATACCACATCTTCCAACACCTT
This sequence comes from Rhinoraja longicauda, assembly GCF_053455715.1. Classification (NCBI taxonomy): domain Eukaryota; kingdom Metazoa; phylum Chordata; class Chondrichthyes; order Rajiformes; family Arhynchobatidae; genus Rhinoraja; species Rhinoraja longicauda. The sequence continues at coordinate 12,089,317 of NC_135969.1, forward strand.
CATAATGCTCACTTTATTCCTTTTTATTTTCACTAAATTTGATTATTAATCTGTACTGATCTTGTATTCAAGTGTCAAGTCATATTTCTGGTGAGCAATAGTTTATTACATCACTATTTTCTTATTGTGTACTTAAAATTAATCTGAGAAAGATGCTCCATGCCCTCCAGATAATTCTGTTTTTGAGGAAAATATAAAAAACGTATTAAAAATGGTTTTTTTCAAGACAGTTTGCATAGAAAAGTTTCAGATAATTGCAGGACTGTAGAAAACACTGGGTTTCCCCCTCATGATAACCAGCTCATTATCACCACCAGTGTCGGCTTTGAAAGCTGCTTTAAAGTACAAGGACTATTATTTCAACATAAAACTTCCCACTCAATTTCTACTTTCGTACATTTCCTGAGTCATTTGTAATTTTTGTTAAATTCCACTTTACTTGGGCACCCATGTCTACTTGAATGATTGAAAGATCATTTTACTTTTTATTGATACGTAACCCCTTGATAAATTGTACTCTTATAAAGACTGAGGGTTGATTTGGTTTTAAATCAGTTATTGTCAGTTATTGTCTTAATATCTTCCCCGTTTTTTTTCAGTCTTAAAACATTCATGGAGTCATACAGCATGGGAACAGGCCAATCAGCCCAACTTGTCCACACTGATCAACATGTCCCATCTACACTTGTCCCACCTGCCTGGGTTTGGCCCATATCCCTTTAAACCTATCGCAACCTAAACCTATTTATCTAGATGTTTTTTAAATGTTGGAATATTACCTACCTCAACTACCTCCCTCAGCAGCTTATTCCATATACCCACCACCCTTTCTATTTTTTAAAAACAAAATGACCCCTCGGGTTGAGATTACATCCTTTCCCACCTCACCTTAAATCTGTGTCCTCTGGTTCTCGATTCCCCTACTCTGGGCAACAGACTGTGTCTTTACACGATCTATTGCCCTCATGATTTTGCATGGTTCTATAATACTCCCACTCATCCTCCTGCGCCCCAGACCCCTAGCCTGCTCAACCTCTCCCTGTAGCTCAGGCCCTTGGGTGCATCTGCAATAGAAAGTTTGTTTTCCATCTTCATTGTAAACAGAAATTTGCAATTGGTCAAAAAGCAGCCCTACATTTTTTGGTAATTAAGCTACCATGCCCAAATATGTCAATTTGATTATTCTCATCTTTCCATGCATTTCTGGGATGGTGCTAACACTTGATGCAACATATGTGCCCATTGCTTGTGTCCATACTTGTATCCATTGTAGACACAAAATGCTGGAGTAACTTAGCAGGTCAGGCAGCATCTCTGGAGAGAAAGAATGGGTAACATTTTGGGTCGAGACCTTCAGATTGTGAGTCAGGGGAATCAAGGAAATGTAGAATTGTTCATTGATAGCTGAGGGGAAGGCGACAACGAGGCATACAATCACTAAAATTAATCAGGACAGTGAAACAAGTCGGAGAACGAGGGTGGGGGAGGGACAGAGAGAGGGAAAACAAGGTGTTACTTGAAGTTAGAGAAATCGTAACTCATCACGCTGGGTTGTAAGCTGCCCAAGCGAAATATGAGGTGCTGTTCCTCCAATTTGCGTTGGGCCTCACTCTGATAGTGGAGGAGGCCCAGGGCAGAAAGGTCAGTAAGTGAATGGGAGGGGGAGTTAAAGTGTTTAACATCTGAGCGATCACGTAGGCCTAGGCGGACTGAGTGGAGGTATCCATTGTCCATTGTATCCATTGTAGCAAGTAACATGACTCCAAAGTTTACACACAACAAATGTAACTTTCATTGCAATATTGTTTAAAGAATAATAGTTTATTATTCAGGAAAGAGAGTTTGTAGAGTGCCTTCGAGATGGATTCTTAGAACAGCTTGTACTGGAGCCTACCAGGGAGAAGGCAATTCTGGATTTAGTGTTGTGTAATGATCCTGATCTGATAAGAGGACTAGAGGTAAAAGAGCCATTGGGAGGCAGTGATCACAACATGATAAGTTTTACTCTGCAAATGGAAAGGCAGAAGGGAAAATCGGAAGTGTCAGTATTATAGTATAGCAAAGGGGATTACAGAGGCATGAGGCAGGAGCTGGCCAAAATTGACTGGAAGGAGGCCCTAGCAGGGAAGATGGTAGAACAGCAATGGCAGGTATTCCTGGGAATAATGCAGAGGTTGCAGGATCAATTTATCCCAAAGACGTGGAAAGACTCTAAGGGGGGTAAGAGACACCTGTGGCTGACAAGGGAAGTCAAGGACAGCATAAAAATTAAGGAGAGGAAGTATAACATAACAAAGAAGAGTGGGAAGACAGAGGATTGAGACTCTTTTAAAGAGCAACAAAAGTTAACTAAAAAGGCAATACGGGGAGAAAAGATGAGGTACGAGGGTAAACTAGCCAATAATATAAAGGAGGATAGCAAAAGTTATTTTAGGTACGTGAAGAGGAAAAAAATAGTCAAGGCAAATGTGGGTCCCTTGAAGACAGAAGCAGGGGAATTTATTATGGGGAACGAAGAAATGGCAGACGAGTTAAACCGTTACTTTGGATCTGTCTTCACTGAGGAAGATACACACAATCTCCCAAATGTTCTAGGGGCCGGAGAACCTAGGGTGATGGAGGAACTGAAGGAAATCCACATTAGGCGGGAAATGGTTTTGGGTAGACTGATGGGACTGAAGGCTGATAAATCCCCAGGGCCTGATGGTGGGTACTTAAGGAGGTGGCTCTAGAAATAGTGGAAGCATTGGAGATCATTTTTCAATGTTCTATAGATTCAGGATCAGTTCATGTGGATTGGAGGATAGCAAATGTTATCCCACTTTTTAAGAAAGGAGGGAGAGAGAAAACGGGTAATTATAGACCAGTTAGTCTGACATCAGTGGTGGGGAAGATGCTGGAGTCAATTATAAAAGACGAAATTGCTGAGCATTTGGATAGCAGTAACAGGATCATTCCGAGTCAGCATGGATTTACGAAGGGGAAACCATGCTTGACAAATCTACTGGAATTTTTTGAGGATGTAACTAGGAAAATTGACAGGGGAGAGTCAGTGGATGTGGTGTACCTCGACTTTCAGAAAGCCTTCGACAAGGTCCCACATAGGAGATTAGTGGGCAAAATTAGAGCACATGGTATTGGGGGTAGGGTACTGACATGGATAGAAAATTGGTTGACAGACAGAAAGCAAAGAGTGGGGATAAATGGGTCCCTTTCGGAATGGCAGGCAGTGACCAGTGGGGTACCGCAAGGTTCGGTGCTGGAACCCCAGCTATTTACGATATACATTAATGACTTAGATGAAGGGATTAAAAGTACCATTAGCAAATTTGCAGATGATACTAAGCTGGGGGGTAGTGTGAATTGTGAGGAAGATGCAATAATAATAATAATGCATTACATTTATATAGCGCTTTTCATATACTCAAAGACGCTTTACAGGGATTTAGAGAACATAGGGAAGTGAATAAATAGATAAATAAGTAAACGAACAGAGAAAGGAAACAGAAGGTGAGGTGACCTTCAGTGGTTGAAGGCAGTACTGAACAGGTGAGACTTCAGTGATGTTTTGAATGTGGTGAGTGTGGAGGAGTCTCTGATGGTTTGGGGTAGTGAGTTCCATAGGGTGGGAGCAGCGATGGAGAAAGCCCTGTCCCCCCAGGATCTGAGTTTGGTCCGGATGTGGGGGGATAGGAGATTGGCAGCAGCAGAGCGGAGGGTGCAGGTGGGAGTGTGCCTGTGGAGGAGGTCGGTCAGGTAGGATGGGGCCAGGTTATGGAGGGCTTTGTAGGTCATGAGGAGATTTTGTACTGGATTCTCTGGGGGATGGGGAGCCAGTGGAGTTTGTAAAGGACGGGGGTGATATGGTCACGGATCGGGGTGTGGGTGAGTAGACGGGCAGCGGAGTTTTGAATGTATTGAAGTTTACTGATGATTTTTGAGGGTGCGCCATAGAGGAGGCTGTTGCAGTAGTCCAGACGGGAGGTGATGAAGGCGTGGATGAGGGTTTCTGCAGCTGTGGAGGAGAGGGATGGACGGAGACGGGCAATGTTTTTGAGGTGGAAGAAGGCTGTCTTTGTGATGTGTTTGATGTGTTTGTCGAAGGAGAGGGTTTGATCAAAGATGATTCCAAGATTCCGGATGTGAGGGGAGGTGGATACTGGGAGACCATCAATATTGAGGATGTAGTTTTGGGTGGATTTGGTGAGCGTTTTTGGACCAATGATGATGATTTCAGATTTGTTGCAGTTGAGTTTGAGGAAATTTGATTGAAGCCAAGATTTTATTTCAGTGATGCAGTTTGTCAGTGTAGAGTGTGTGGTGGTGGAGATTGACTTGGTGGAGATGAGGAGCTGGACATCATCGGCGAAGCAGTGGAAGTTGAGACCATGACGGCGGATTAATTGACCAAGGGGGAACAGGTTAAGGATGAAGAGGAGGGGGCCAAGGACTGAGCCTTGGGGGACACCTTGGGGGAGGGGAGCGGTGGGGGATTTACAGTTGTTAATGGAGATGAACTGGTGCCTGTCAATAAGGCTGCAGGGTGACTTGGACAGGTTGTGTGAGTGGGCGGATACATGGCAGATGCAGTTTAATGTAGATAAGTGTGAGGTTATTCACTTTGGAAGTAAGAATAGAAAGGCAGATTATTATCTGAATGGTGTCAAGTTAGGAAGAGGGGATGTTCAACGAGATCTGGGTGTCCTAGTGCATCAGTCACTGAAACGAAGCATGCAGGTACAGCAGGCAGTGAAGAAAGCCAATGGAATGTTGGCCTTCATAACAAGAGTTGAGTATAGGAGCAAAGAGGTCCTTCTACAGTTGTACCGGGCCCTGGTGAGACCGCACCTGGAGTACTGTGTGCAGTTTTGGTCTCCAAATTTGAGGAAGGATATTCTTGCTATTGAGGGCGTGCAGCGTAGGTTCACTAGGTTAATTCCCGGAATGGCGGGACTGTCGTATGTTGAAAGGCTGGAGCAATTAGGCTTGTATACACTGGAATTTAGAAGGATGAGGGGGGATCTTTTTGAAACATATAAGATAATTAGGGGATTGGACACATTAGAGGCAGGAAACATGTTCCCAATGTTGGGGGAGTCCAGAACAAGGGGCCACAGTTTAAGAATAAGGGGTAGGCCATTTAGAACGGAGATGAGGAAGAACTTTTTCAGTCAGAGAGTGGTGAAGGTGTGGAATTCTCTGCCTCAGAAAGCAGTGGAGGCCAGTTCGTTGGATGCTTTCAAGAGAGAGCTGGATAGAGCTCTTAAGGATAGCGGAGTGAGGGGGTATGGGGAGAAGGCAGGAACGGGGTACTGATTGAGAGTGATCAGCCATGATCGCATTGAATGGCGGTGCTGGCTCGAAGGGCTGAATGGCCTACTCCTGCACCTATTGTCTATAATATGGGAGTCCATTTCTTGGTCAAGAAAATGCTCTTTTAAAACTGTCCTGAAAAAAAGGAATTCCAGTTAATCCTTTCAAAGTACAGGCACCTTGTGTTTTAAGTGGGAGTTACTTGCTTAAAAAGAAGCATGTAATTCAAAAATGCATAAATTAAACACGTGAATACGCTGTCTGCAGTAAATTTGAGCATGTTATTCCGAAAATGCCATTGCGTAAATCAAACTTTGATATTAACAGAACGAGCATTATTTCAAAAGCTCTTAAGTCAAACATGCGTAAAACATGAGGTAACTGTACACTTTTTTCCCCCATCAACAGTTCATAATATCTGAAGAGGAATTCAACTCAATGTTGTTTAATGAAAATTATTTTGAAACTAAAATTTCTGCTGTAATGCTGGATTTGCACTGCATATCATTTCTTGTAGACTACTTCTGATTCTCACAATTTCTGAGGGCATGTAAGGGTATGTAAATCAATGGCGCCTGTCTGCTGGAGAGAACCCTGTTCTCTCCTATGTTAAGGTCACGTGTGCTGTCGCTCCTGATACACTTTTTAGATGCCATGGTGAGGGATGTGAAGTTATTTTAGAAAACAACGTCATTTTTGTTTATTTGACATGATAACAGCAAATACTCGAAAAACTCAGCAGGTCAGGCAGCATCTGAGGAAAGAAAGCAGTCAACATTTTGGGTTGAAGGGTGCCAGATCTGAAGCAGTAACTATTTCTCTTTCCGCAGATGCTGCCTTACTCGAGTTCAGGCATTTTCTGGTTTTTTTATTTCAGATTTCAAGCATTATTGATTTACCTTTTGTGCACTTGTCCCTTTCCTCGCCACAGTCAACTTCTTCAGTTCAAATCACTGTGACTACTTATTATATCCCGTAAAAAGAAATATTGGACTGGCCACCTTGAATTGGTTAGGTATATATTGCTGAGCTAAAGCCTTAGGCTTTCCTTTTTATTAGATCACTCACATTTCCTGAGGAACTTTAACGGAAGTGTATTGTTAATGTGCTGTGTGAAATTGCAAGAACTCCTTAAATAATGATTTATGGAATATTCTGTACTCTTAAAGTGAAGAAAGAGAGGATTTCAATTTTCACAGATTACCGTTCCATGAAGTATAAAATCCTGTGATATTGTAAATGACTAATGGTTCTTCAGGTCTTTCTGAACTTAAATCAGGCAGTACTTTTGGCATGTGTATAAGTATAATTAAAAAATAAAGATAAACAAGTTCTTCATTCCAAGGATTTTTCTCTGTGATTTTGGTGTTTGTATCTGGATTAAAACTTGCCTAAATACAGGATTCTGAAAAGGTAAACTATTTCAGATAGTAATTCAAGCCGTGTAGGAGAAAGCTACAGAATCTGGGTCTAAATGTCTGAAATGGTTGCACAGGACATATGACTGCTACCCACAGGATTTTTGTTTGTAAGGTTAGAACATAAATGACAATATGAACAATTTATTCACCTTCTAATTTTGTTTTCGAATCTTTATTGAGGAATCCTTTGTTTACATTGGCGGTGCAGCGGGTAGAGCTGCTGGCTCACAGCGCCAGTGAACCAAATTCAATCCTCACCTCTGGTCCTGTGTGTGTGGAGTTTGTATGTTCTCCCTGCGACCCCCAAGTGTTTCCCCCTGGAGGTTCCAATTTGCTCCCACATCACAAAGGCGTGCAGGTATGTAGGTTAATTGGCCCTCTGTAAATTGCCCCTAGTGTATAATAGACAATAGGTGCAGGAGTAGGCCATTCGGCCCTTCGAGCCAGCACCACCATTCAATGTGATCATGGCTGATCATTCTCAATCAGTTCCCCATTCCTGCCTTCTCCCCATACCCCCTGACTCTGCTATCCTTAAGAGCTCTATCCAGCTCCTTCTTGAATGCATTCAGAGAACTGGCCTCCACTGCCTTCTGAGGCAGAGAATTCCACAGATTTACAACTCTGACTGAAAAAGTTTTTCCTCATCTCCGTTCTAAATGGCCTAACCCCTTATTCTTAAACTGTGGCCCCTGGTTCTGGACTCCCCCAACATTGGGAACATGTTTCCTGCCTCTAACGTGTCCAACCCCTTAATAATCTTATATGTTTCGATAAGATCTCTCATCCTTCTAAATTCCAGTGTATACAAGCCTAGCCGCTCCAGTCTTTCAACATATGACAGTCCCGCTTTTCTGGGAATTAACCTAGTAAACCTACTGTGACCCTGTGCGTATCCTTCGGTTTCCTCCCACATCCCAAAGACGTGCGGGTTTGTAGGTTAATTGGCCTCTGTAAATTGCCCGTAACGTGTAGGGAGTGGATGAGAGCGTGGGATAACAGAATGGGTGATCAATGCTCAGCATGGTCTCGGTGGGCCTCTTTCCATACTGTATATCTAAATCAAAACCTTTTATGTGCAAGCTCGAAAGTTAAGTTCAAGTCATTGCTGGAAGTAATTAATATTTCTTAAAGGGATTCCTCTTCATAACTATCAATAACTGATTATTGATCAGTTAATCAACAATCACTATCAATAGCTGATTATTGGGGTCAAACGGTGGTGAAGCAGTAAAGCTTCTACCTTACAGACCCAGAGACCTGGGCTCGATGCTGACTTCGGGTGCTTGTCTGTACAGAGTTTGTACTTCTCCCCGTGACCTGCATGGGTTTTCTCCAAGATTTTTGGTTTCCTCTCGCACTCCAAAGACGTACAAGGTTTGTCGGTTTATTGGCTTGGTATAAATGTTTAAAAATATTGTCCCTAGTGCGTGTAGGGTAGTGTTAATGTGCAGGGATCGCTGGTCAGTGCGGACTCAGTGGGCTGAAGGGCCTGGTTCCACGCTGTATCTCTAAACTAAACTGGTTGCCAGGACTACCATGTAGTCATTGGTTATCCATGTAAATAAGGGCAGTGTGCAATATGACTTTTTTTTCCTTTCGCCCGTTTTCTCCCCCTCGCCCGTTTCCTCCCCCTCGCCCGTTTCCTCCCCCTTGCCCGTTTCCTCCCCCTTGCCCGTTTCCTCTCCCTTGCCCGTTTCCTCCCCCTCGCCCGTTTCCTCCCCCTCGCACGTTTCCTCCCCCTCGCCGTTTCCTCCCCCTCGCCCGTTTCCTCCCCCTCGCCCGTTTCCTCCCCCTCGCCACTTCCCCAGGATTCCGCCATTATTGCGGGATGCTATTCCCTCTTCCTACACATTTTACCAATTAACAAACCAACAATTTGCAGGACATTTATGTACTCCCGAAGAGTTCATACATTAGTGCAGCACAGGAATGGGCCCTTTGGCCTACAACGTTTGTGCTGAAGTTAAACTGATCTCGGCTGTCTGCACATGATATATAATCCCTCTATTCCTTGCATATCCATGTGCCTATCTGGAAGCCTCCTAAATGCCACTATCGTATCTGCCTCCATCACCACCCTGGCAATGAGTTCCAGGCCCCCAATCACTCTGTGTGTGAAAAGAAAACTTCCCTTCACATCTCCATTAAACCTTCCCCTTCTCAGCTTACATTAGACACTCTAGTGTTGGACATTCCCACCCTGGGAGCAAGGTTCTGACTGGAAGGTTCCACCCTATCTATGCATCTCATAATTTTATAGACTTCTTCCAAGTCTCCCCTCAACCTCCAACATTCCAGAGAAAACAAACCAAGTGTATCCAACCTCTCCCTGTGGCCGAAACCCTCTAATCCAGGGAGCACTCTGGTAAACCACCTCTGCACCCTCTCCGAAGCTTCCACATCTCTCCTGTAATGGGGTGACCAGAACTGCACACAATACTCTGTGTAGTCAAACCAAAGTGATATAGAGCTGCAGTAAATCTGGCTGTTCTCCTTCAATGCAGGTCTTGGAGAGATCTGAATTAAATTAAGCTAAATTTAAATTTAATCTACTTTAATATTTTGGTTTGTCCTGCACAGGATGAGTTTCCAGTTCATCTCTGCAATAATTATTGATGAAGCAAAAGGTCATGACTTTTATGCCTGGAAAAGACAGGCAATGTGAGACAATGCAAAAACTGCAATAAAAACGTAACGTAAATTGAAGTATTCTTCTTGTTTCTGCCAGATGTTTGTAACGGGCAATGGTTCCTGCATTTTTGCCACCACTATTGGATGCTGCAGGATGTGTAGTTCTCTAACCATTTCAAAACGTTTGAACTGTTTTGGTAGAACAGTTGACACGACATCTGGATGTGGCGGTGGTGAAGAAACTTTGCTCTGGTTTTCATTGCCACTGTCTGAAGAAGTAGGTAATTGGGGTGTTCTGGAGACACTATTTCAGCCTCCTGCCACTGTGGAATGGAGAAGGAGTTTGGTTGGCATTGGCACGGTTGATGGATATTCTTACAAATTTCAGGGGTCTTTAACTCTGGGGGGGGGGGGGGGGTCGAGAACCAAGGAGGAGGAAGGGGGATATTTGGGGGGAAAAAAGGGGTACTTTGTAACTTTGTCAGTGCCCTTTGTATGCCTAAGTATCCAAAACAAAGCATCTCACTGACTTGTCACATCTATATACTAAAACTCTTGTCTGTTTGTTCCTGAACTACAGCCAAAATGGTACACGATAGCGCAACAATTTTAGGCCCACCTTACCGTCGCCCCTTTGGTGCTAATGGAAGAAGTTTCATTGAAATCGGTGTTATATTTTTAAAGTTATTCACATTTTAAAGTTTAAATCTATCTCCTAGGGGGGGGGGGAGGGAAGGAGGGGTTGAGGGGGATGGAGTGGGGGGGAAGGTGAGGGGGGAGGAGGGAGAGGGAGGAGGGGGGGGGGGGAGGATGGGAGGAAAGGGTGCTGCAGGGGAGGTTTGGGCCCAACGGGTTCACTTGGTCCAGTGTGACAATAAAAGTATCTAATCCTACACATTTTACCAATTTACAGTAATTGAAATTACTTCAATTTACAGTTCCTGTTACGTTTTCCAATTCCAATGCAACTTGGACTTAGTGTTGCCAACTGTAAATAACATTTAGCCTCCAGATCTTGGAAAGTTATTTTCTTAAGAAATCTGCAAATTCTGAGTGTTAACAATGTAACTTTTTCAGATAATGTAAGTCTAACGAAGGGTTCCGACTCAAAACATCACCTATTCCTTTTTTCCAGAGATGCTGCCTGAAACGCTGAGTTACTCCAGCATTCTGTGTCTCTCTTTGGTATAAACCAGCATCTGCGTCTCCTTCCTACACTTTTTCCCCATCCTCGGGTCAATTAGCCCAACAATTAAACAAGATAAAACCACCGCTGAACAAATATCCTCTGTCTCAAATGCTTCTTTTGCTCAAAGAATTATGAGAGTAACATAATTCCCATCCCCTCCCCTTTCTGTGTTCCGCAGAGACCGTTCCCTCCGTAACTCCCTGGTCCGCTCGTCCCTTCCTACCCAAACCACCCCATCCCCGGGCACTTTCCCCTGCAACCGCAGGAGATGCAACACCTGTCCCTTTACCTCCCCCCTCAACTCCATCCAATGACCCAAACAGTCTTTCCAGGTGAGACAGAGGTTCACCTGCACCTCCTCCAACCTCATCTATTGCATCCGCTGCTCCAGATGTCAACTTATTTACACCGGCAAAACCAAACGCAGGCTCGGCGATCGCTTCGCTCAACACCTGCGCTCAGTCCGCATTAACCAATCTGATCTCCCGGTGGCTGAGCACTTCAACTCCCCCTCCCATTCCCAGTGTGACCTTTCTGTCATGGGCCTCCTCCAGTGCCATAGTGAGGCCCACCGGAAATCGGAGGAACAGCACCTCATATTTTGCCTGGACAGCTTGCCTTGAACATTGACTTGTCCAACTTTAGATAGTTCCTCTGTCCCTCTCTTCCCCTCCCCCTTCCCAGATCTCCCACTGTCTTCCTGTCTCCACCTATAGCCTTCCTTTGTCCCGCCCCCCTGACATCAGGCTGAAGAAGGGTCTCGACCCGAAACGTTGCCCATTCCTTCTCTCCTGAGATGCTGCCTGACCTGCTGAGTTACTCCAGCATTTTGTGAATGAGAGTAACATTCATCATCTAAGGAAAACAATTTATGTTTTTCAAACACTTTTTGATCATTTTAACAACTGTCTATATTTCGCCATTAAATGTAAATCATTTTTGTTTATTCGTTACAGAGACCTGGGTTCGATTTGCACTCTGGTGCCTATATAGATTTCCTCCCCAATCCAAGAGATAAGCTGGTGGGTTAATTGGTTAGTATAAATTGCCCCTAGCGTTTGTGGCTGGTAAGAGAATCAAGGGATAATAGATAGGAATGTGAGAAAGTCGCAAGGAAATAAATGGGGGGGGAGCTAGCATAGGCTCGATGGGCCGATTAAATTTTGCAAGGGAATCTGTGGAGAATAGTCAATTGGTCCCTTTCCATTATCCTCTCCACACAATATCAGTTTTCAAGTCTGCTCCAAGACTTGTGTGAATGTTGACCTCAAGAAAAAAATATCATAAAAGCAATGACAAGCTCACTGTTTTCCAACCTCTAGAAAATGTAACTTTTGTTGGCATCTGTCTGACAGCAAGGCTGAAGACGGGTGTCTCAAGGCGGGGGAGAATCAGAAGGCATACATCTGTCTCTTCAGCTTCCATACCGACAGAGCATTTGATCAAAGCGGAGTAAAGATGCATCACAAACTCACAGGTGTGGAAATTCAGTGATGCATCTGTGGGATTCACCACTGGCTGTTCTGGCCTGTGCAAAGACAAGTTAATAATCCGTGGATTTGTGGAGTTGAATATCTCTGAATTGTTTTAGAAGAAAGTTTCTTCAGGATAACTGGTGTTGATGCAACACGTATGATCTTTTCTGACAAAAATAATCTACTTGTTAAAATTATAATCAAAATATGAATAAGAAAGGGGCATAAAGTGCTGGATTAACTCAGCAGGCCAACTGTAAATAACATTTAACCTCCAGATTTTGGTAAATTGTTTTCTTAAGAAATTTGCAAAATTCTGGGTATTAATAATGTAACTTTTCCCCATCCTATGTTCAATTAGCCCGACAACTAAAGTCTGAAGAAGGGTCTCCATACGAACGGTCACCTATCCATGTTCTCCAGAGAAGCTGCCTGATCTGCTGAGTTAATCCAGCACATTGTGTCCTTTGGTGTATTAACCAGCATCTGCATGCAGTTCCTTGTTTCAACTCCAAGATAGTACAGCCACAGTTTAGGCATTGCAGGAGATTTAACAGCATCGGTGGAAAAAAAAATTACATGGACTTCACCGGCTCTGACCTAGTTTGAAACCCCTATTAAAATGAAAAGCTGAAGAAAGTTGGGTATCTCCACTATGGGGAATATGACTTTAAGAGAATCGCATTGTATGCATGTGGCTAGATTATTTGAATTGAATATGAGGAGACATCTATGCAAGTTGCATAAGCTTAAGAACTAGGTTAGCTATCAAGAGATTTTTATTTATGCAGGGTGTCTCAGGCCTTTGGTATATGTTACTGGATTGTGCAGTGAGTGTGGATATGTTCTAAATGTTTAAAACAAACTGGGAAAGTTGAAGGAGATTGATATTACATTTCTTTTAAAGATCACCCGATAAGACAAATTGTCCCAAATTGCTAATTTCTGTTGTCGTCAAGAATAAAGAGTAAATACCCAGATCTCCCCCCCCCCCCCCCCCCTCCATATTATCCTCAAGGTTTATTTAAAAATGATACAAGATGACACAAAAATGGTTATTGTTCCAAGAGGCTGCAGAGGTTCTCGAAAGTGGGCAACTTTGCAGCGATGTTTATTTGCAGCTTGGCTAAAAGGGGCATTCCAGATTAATCAGATTATCTGTCATTCTTGTGTGAGTTGGTAATAGGTTAACTTCTGGAACTAATTGTAAACGAGAGAAACAAGGATTTGTTTTCTGTTCTTCTTTCCTGGCAAGGAAGTGGGTGAAGACATTTGCCATGAAGTGCGGGGAAGATATACGAGCATGTTGCCAGAACTCAAGAGCCTGGGGATAGACACACAATCCTAGAGTAACTCAGCGGGTCAGGCAGCATCTTTGGAGAAAAGGAAAAGGTGACGTTTTGGGTCAAGACCTTTCTTCAGACTGAAAGTCAGGGGATAGGAAAACCAGAGGTATGAAAAGGTAGATGATTCAGGAAAGGTGGAGCCCACAATGGTCCATTGTTTGGCTGTGGAAGAGGTGATAATGAAGGGCTACGAACAGTGGGACTAGCATGATTACTAAGGTGAGGGATGGACAGGTAGACTGCAAGGGTTACTTGAAATTAGAGAAATCAAGATACATACCGTTGGGTTGTAAGCTGCCCAAGCGAAATATGAGTTGCTGTTCCTCCAATTTGTGTGTGGCCTCACAATGATAGTGGAGGCGACCCAGGACAGAAAGGTCAATGTGAGAATTGGAAGGGGAGTTGAAATGTTTGGCAACTGGGAGATCGCATAGGCCATGACAAGCTATGGGAAAAGTTGGGCCAGCTAGGACTTTTTCCTTGGAGCGCATGAGGCTGAGGGGTGACGTAATAGAGGTGTATAAAATCATGAGCGGAATAGATCGGGTGAACACACAGTCTTTTACCCAGCAAAGGGCAATCAAGAACCAGAGGGCATACGTTTAAGGTGAGAAGGGCAAGATTTAATGGCACCTTTTTTCACTCAGGATGGTGGGTGTATGGGACGAGCTGCTGGAGGAGGTAGTTGAGGCAGGTACTATAACAGCATTTCATGCAGAAGTAAAGGATAATTAATAAAATTATGCAATTATTTTACCTTCAAATTATTAAAACAAATATTTGGCGCATTTTAAAAATCTTTATACATTGTAGTCAAATCTTATGCAAAAGAGACGAGCTAGATAAAAATAAAAGTTTTCCGACTGTCAATTTAAACATTAGTTGTTTGGGCAGCACAGTGGCGCGGCGGTAGAGTTCTGGTTCTGGTTGATTACTGCGCAAACACCTCATAAGTGGTGATCTCGCGCAGGTATTGCAGAGGTAAGGCAGAGTTGCTGCCGTACAGCGCCAGAGACCCGGGTTCGATCCTGACTGCGGGTGCTGTCTGTACGGAATTTGTACATTCACCCCGAGACCTGCATGGATTTTTCCTGGGCCCTCCGATTTCTTCCCACATTCCAAAGACATGCAGGTTTGTAGGTTAATCGGCTTCGGTAAAAATTATAAACTGTCTCTAGTGTGTAGGATAGTGATAGTGTACGGGGTTGTTGGTTGGCGTGGACTCGGTGGGCCGAGGGGCCTGTATCGGTACTGTATCTCTAACCAAAACTAAACAAAAATCAGACCAAACAGGTTTGTATACTCCACCTTGTGCACTCTTCCTTGAAGTTACTGATATGGATGAAACTATTTTTTAAATTGTGTATCTTTTTGATACAAACTCAAATAAAATCGCAAACAGTTGCTCAAAACTTACAGCTGATTTATATTGGAGAATTCAACACGGATAAATATTTTAGGCAATAGATCCAGTTTTGATTACTGCTTATTGTGATTTATAACCTTATTTCTTATTGTTGGATAAATCTTATAATAAGACTCATTAAGCTGGAGAGGATAATGTAGTTTATAATTAATTTATTATTGAATCATTAAACATCATAGCTAGATGCACATTAGTACGCATTATCTCTGTCCAAAACTCACTAAATAACTAACTACTAGTGAAGATGTTGGCTTCGAAGATCGATTAGACCAAGTGTGCTCAAGACAACAGCACAGGTTTCTTTCAAACTAGAAACAAAGCTTCATTAGACTTTAGAGATACAGCGTGGAATCAGGCCCTTCGGCCCACCAAGTCCGCGCCGACCAGTAATCACCCCGTATACTAGCACTATCCTGCACACCAGGGACAATTTACAATTTTTACTGAACCTACAAATCTGTACGTCTTTGGAGTTTGGGAGAAAGCCGGAAGCCCATTCTATTTTACAATCCTCTTTCCTCTTCCACAAATAATTCTTACCTCTGTGATGTTTCACATTTGTTATAGTCTCCAATTGTGCATTCATTTGGCAACGTGCATAAATTTTGTGTTTCTTTAATTCGGGCTCCCTTACATGAGGCTACATCTCAAAAGCATTTCTAAACTCAATCAGAATGTATTTTTCTGTCTTTTCCTCATGAATGCAGCAGAAATGTGAGCAGGGTAAAGACTGGTTCAAAGGGGTGAAGACAAATGTTGGTTGAACCAAGCAGGATTTAATATCAGAGTGAGGCCACACGCAAATTGGAAGAAACAGCACCTCATATTTTGCTTGGGCAGCTTACAACCCAGCGGTATCAATATTGATTTCTCCAATTTCAAGTAACCTGCATTCCTTTCCGCACCCCCCCCCCTTATCGTCTCCCCCCTCCCCCACCTTAATCGTTCTACTAGTCCCACTGTTCGCATCCTTAGATCCCTGTCATTGGCGTACTTGCCCCAGCCAACAACAGGCCAATATGGATTCCAACCTTCCTGAGGTCATCTGTTGCTGACCCTGTTCTGTTCTGGCCTTCTCTATCTTTCATTCTGAGGAAGGATTCCAACCTGAAACGTCACATATTCTATTCCTCCAGAGATGCTGCCTGACCTGCAGAGTTATTCCAGCATTTTGTGTTTATCTTTGATATAGACCAGCATCTGCAGTTCCTCCCTACACAGGATTTAATATTGAGTTGATTTAAAATGGATAGGACACTGTGTGTAAAGTCAGAGTCACTGCTTAGAGGAGATGGGTTTGTAAAGACAATGGTTTGGATCTGTGCTTGATGATTTGATGTGGTTATGCCAGCTGTAGCAGTGGATGAAGTGGCTAGTGTTTGGTAGATGGTGTAGAGATACAGCATGGAAACAGGCCCTTGGGCCCACCGAGTCCACGCCGACCATCGATCACCCATTCACACTAGTTCTATGTTATCCCACTTTCTCACCCACTTGCAACACCCTCGGGGCAACTTACAGAGGCCAATTGACCTACAAACCCGTATGTCTTTGGGATACGGAGGGAAGTCAGCGCACCTGGAGGAAACCCACGCAGTCGCAGAGAATGTACAAACTCCACACGGGCAGCACCCGAAGTCAGGATCGAACCCGGTCCCTGTGGATGTGAGGCAGCAGCCCTACCAGTTGTGCCAAAGTTATTGATTTGTTTTTGGTATGTCCTTTATCAAACTTCAAAACTAATACCAAGTGTTGAAGTAAATGGGTAAAATGTGGTTATTTAATAATCTTTGGGTTGGAATTACAAATTCATAAGGAAATGAACCTTTATTATTGGAAAAACATATATTCACAGATAATTTTTTTAATAAATGTTCCATTCACTGTGAAATGTAACAAGTACACATGTAAGAGCTTATCAACTGAATAATTATTTTACACATTTTTTTCACTGATGATGCTTCTTTCATTAGTATTTTGTTTAAATCTCTGACAAACCTTTGGGTGTCTCTAACCGTGACTCCTCCATTGGCCAGTCTGCAGTTCTGGAATACCATCCTCAAACCCCTCTACCCCTTTCTCTTCCTTTAGTCAAGGCAAGAGTTTTGCCTCAAGATATTCTTTTGATGCTCAAAGCATTTTTTTTGTTTTTGTTTACAGTCCTCATCGTAGCGTTTAGTTTAGAGCTACTAGCATGGAAAACGGGCCCTTCGGCCAACCGAGTCCACACCGACCGTCAATCACCCACTCACACTGGTTCCACGTCATTCCACTTTCTCATCCACTCCTGACACACCGTGGGCAATTAACCGATAAACAGAGCCCAATTAACCGATAAATCGGCACGTCTTCAGGATGTGGGAGGAAACCGGAGCACCTGATGGAAACCCAGAGACCATCACAGGAAGAATATGCAAACTCTGTACAGGCAGCAGCTGGAGTCAGAATCGAACATGTGTCTCTGGCATTATGAGGCAGCAGCTGTGCCACCACTTTGATAACTAGATGCACTGCAAATAATGGTGTAACATAGAAAATAGGTGCAGGAGTAGGCCATTCGGCCCTTCGAGCCTGCACCGCCTTTGAGCCAGCACCACCATTCAATATGATCATGGCTATCATCCGAATGGCACCTATTTTCTATTAACAGGTTGGGCTGTAAGGTTTGTTTCCCTCCTTTCTGCAGTTAACTTATTCTGAAAAAACTGCTTTGAGAGTCTAAACTGCAGTTTGACCGTTACACTTTTTTTTAATTGTCAAAAAATACTTTATTCAAGGAATAAATATACAAAACATGTTCCTTCCAAAACTTCACCCGACATTCTCGGAGGCAATACAGATATTCAATACAAAAATTATACAAAATTAACCACCACCATTTCCACTCACGTGCCCACTGGCGTGGAATCCATTCCCTTATTTGGAGGGGTGTCTCCACCCCACCCTGCCCCCCATGTCCGGCAGCAGAAGGACCCTAGACTCTTCGGAACTATTAGTCCTTCAATAATCCTCTCCTATTCTTTTCTGATCAATCCAGACTTTAAAAATAATAGCTCTAACTTGCAATGTAAGAAAAGGGGGATTACAGTGACTACCCAGTATCTTTTAAAAAAAACTTTTCACCTAACTTGTTTCTTCATAACTGCAAACGGCTCTATCATAACTATCCTGAATTTATGCTGCATATTTCCCATTGAATTGATTATAATCTTTTAATGGAGTTCATAGAATGGTATGTTTAGTTGGTGTCTTCTTTTTTGCCTCTAAATATAAAATGAAGCATACTCCTTAATCTCATTTATTAAAAAGCAATGGATTTTAATGGAGTTTAATACAGAGAAATGTGAGGTGTTGCATTTTGGAAAGTCTAACATGGGCAGGATCTACACAGTGAATGGTAGGGCTCTGGGAAGTGTTGTAGAGCAGAGGGATCTAGAAGTGCAGGTACATAATTCCTTGAAGGTGGCGTCACAGGTAGATGGGGTGGTCAAAAAGGCTTTTGGCACATTGGCCCTCATCAGTCAGAGTATTGAGTATAGAAGTTGGGAGGTGATGTTGTAGTTATACAAGACATTGGTGAGGCCGCATTTAGCATATTGTGTTCTGTGCTCGGCCCCATGTTAAAGGAAAGGCATTACGTTGGAAAGGGTGCAGGAAAGATTTACAAGGATGTTGCCAGGACTCGAGGGTCTGAACTACAGGGAGAGATTGAGCAGGCTGGGATTCTATTCCCTGGAGCGCAGGAGGATGAGGGGTGATCTTAAAGAGGTGCGTAAAATCATGAGAGGAATAGATCGGGTAGATGCACAGAGTTTCTTGCCCAGAGTGGGGGAATCAAGAACCAGAGGACATAGGTTTATGGAGAAGGGGGAAAGATTTAATAGCAGCCTGAAGGGTAACTTTTTCACACAAAGGGTGGTAGGTGTATGGAACAAGCTGCCGGAGGAGGTTGTTGAGGCAGGGACTATCGCAATGTTTAAGAAGCAACTAGACCAAGTGGACCCATTGGGCCCAAACCTCTCCTGCATTGGGGCAGCACCCTCTCCTCCCCCACTCCCCCCTCCTCTCTCCCCCCCCCTCCTCTCTCCCCCCGCTCCCCTTCCCTTCCCCCTCCCCTCTTCCCCTCCCCCCACTCCATCCCCCTCAACCCCCCTTAAAATCCCCCTCCCTCCACCCCCTACCTCCATAGAAGATAGATTTAAACTTTAAAATGTGAATTACTTTTAAAATATAACACCAATTTCAATGAAACTTCCTCCATTAGCACCAAAGGGACAACGGTGGGCCTAAAATTGTCTCGCTATCGTGTACCGTTTAGGCTGTAGTTCAGGAACAAACAAACAAACAAACAAACAAACGAGAGTTTTAGTATACAGATTAGACAGGTACATGGATAGGACAGGTTTATGGGCCAAACACAGGCAAGTGAGGCTACTGTAGATGGGACATGTTGGTCAGTGTAGGCTAGTTGGGTTGAAGGGCCAGTTTCCATACTGTATGACTCGATAAAATATTTTTAATAAATTTCATTATATTCATCACAATGAATGAGTCAACACAAGGATCAAAGACCTTTCCGTTACAACTACACATCAGTAACTGCGAGTAATCCCTAGATTTATCCAGTCCAGGGAGATATAAAAACCAATTCTCTCTAATCTGAACCAATAAAGTGGCTGTGTCCAATTGCATTGAGCATGATATCTTTCATTTCTCACGCTGCTGTTCATCTGACTGAGATTGCCAGTTTAGTGCTGAACTTGGAGGTTGTTGCTGCTTTCAGCTGCTTTCAGCTCAGAATGAAATCAAGGCTCCCGAAATGAGTTTTACATTGAACAGAGGAGAATTTCATCCGAGCGTCAGGAGATACATTTAATTCCAAGAGGAAAGAAAGTGTCTAAAGAATTGTAAAGCTCACCTTTTCAAATACTGCCTTATTAGGATTATCAGGCTCTCACCACACCTTAATTGGTAGATCTTCAACTAAGCTTTCGCTACTTCCAACCTGGTACAGACAAGTGAACAAATGCTAAACCTTTGCTCTGCCACAAAATGCAACACCTCACATTTCTCTATTAAATTCCATTAAAATCCATTGCTTTTTAATAAATGAGATTAAGCAGTATTCTCAACCATATTTCAACAGAACGATGAGTCCCGACTAGCCGTATTATGTTCTTGCAAAATAAGTGGAGTTTTCCTTGGAATTAGAGTCATAGAGTGATACAGTGTGGAAAGAGGCCCTTTGGCCCAACTTGCCTACACCAGCCAACATGTCCCAGCTACACTAGTCCCACCTGCTTGCGTTTGACCCATATCCAAGTCAAATTTATTTGTCACATACACATACACGATGTGCAGTGAAATGAAAGTGGCAATGCCTGCGGGTTGTGCACAAAAAAGAATTACAGTTACAGCATATAAATAAAGTTAATAAGTTACTATTAGTGTCGACAAAAATGTAGTCTCTGGGGTTATAAAAGTTGACAGTCCTGATGGCCTGTGGGAAGAAGCTCCGTCTCATCCTCTCCGTTTTCGCAGCGTGACAGCGGAGGCGTTTGCCTGATCGTAGCATCTGGAACAGTCCGTTACTGTGGTGGCAGGGGTCCCTCATGATCTTGCTTGCTCTGGATCTGCACCTCCTGATGTATAGGTCCTGCAGGGGGATGAGTGTAGTTCCCATGGTGCGTTCTGCCAAACGCACTACTCTCTGCAGGGCCATCCTGTCCTGGGCAAAGCTGTTCCCAAACCAGACTGTAATGTTGCCGGACAGGATGCTCTCTACTGCCCCAGAGTAGAAGCAATGAAGGATCCTCTGAGACACTCTGAATTTCCTCAGTTGTCTAAGGTGGTAAAGGCGCTGCTTAGCCTTACCCACCAGTGCGGCAATGTGCGTTGCCCACGTCAGATCCTCTGTGATGCGGACTCCCAAGTATTTAAAACTGCTCACCCTATCCACAGTAGACCCATTTATCTCCAGTGGCGTGTACGTCCTTGGATGTTTAGCCCTTCTGAAGTCCACAATCAGCTCCTTTGTTTTAGTGACATTCAAGAGGAGGCTATTGTCCTGACACCAGAGTGCCAGATCAGCCACCTCCTCCCGGTAGGCCTTCTCATCGTTGTTGGAGATCCGGCCCACCACCACAGTGTCATCAGCAAACTTGATGATGGAGTTTGAGCTGAACCTGGCCCCACAGTCATGTGTGCACAGGGAGTACAGTAGGGGGCTAAGGACGCAGCCCTGGGGGGATCCTATGTTCAGAGTGAGGGAGCTAGATGTGTGTTCCCCCATCCTGACCACTTGGGGCCTGGCAGTGAGAAAGTCCAGGACCCAGGCACACAGAGGGGTGCTAAGCCCCAGTTCCAGCAGCTTCTCAACCAGTCTACTGGGGACTATTGTGTTGAATGCTGAACTACAGAATACAGAGCTTTATTTGTCATTCGGTACCGAGGTACCGAACGAAATTACATTGCAGTCACACATAAAAAAAAAGAACACAAGACACATGACCCCAACACAAACGTCCGTCACAGTGACTCCAAACACCCCCTCACTGTGATGGAGGCAACAAAACTTCCACTCTCTTCCCCACGCCCACGGACAGACAGCTCGTCCCCGACCGACCCGCACAGTCCCCGCAAGGGGATGGAAGTCCCCGCGGCCGAGCCGCACCGGGCGCTGGAAAGTCCCGCGGCTGAGCCGGGCGATTGAAGGCCCCGCGGCCGAGCCGCACCGGTGCTGAAACGTCCCGTGACCGAGCCGGGTGATGGAAGGCCCCGCGGCCGTACCGTGCGCTGCTAAGTCCCGCGGCCGAGCCGCGCCGGGCGATGTTAGGTCCAGCGGCCGAGCCGCACCAGCGATGTAAAGTCTCGCGGCCGAGCCGCGCCGGGCGATGTAAAGTCCCGCGGCCGCACCGCACCGGGCGATGGAAGGCCCCGCGGCCGAGCCGCACCTGGCGCTGAACCGTCCCGCGGCCGCGCCGGGCGATGTTAGGTCCCGCGGCCGAGCCGCGCCAGCGGTGTAAAGTCCAGCAGCCGAGCCGCACGGGGCGATGGAAGGCCCCGCGGGCGATGGAAGGCCCGCGGCCGAGCCGCGCCCCGCGCCATGAGGAAGAGACCTAAAAAGGAAAGGTTTCCCCCACCCCACCCCACTCCCCCACACATACACAGCCAAAAAACAAAAACAAAAACCATCCCAACACCGAGACACAACAAACAAAAGGAAAAAAGACGAACAGACTGCCAGCGAGCCGCAGCCGTTAGGCGCCGCCACACGTGACGTAAAGTCAATGAACAGCATCCTCACATAGCCCCCCTGGCTGTCCAGATGAGAGAGAGCGGTGTGTAGAACCTGGGAGACCGCATCATCCGTGGACCTGTTCGGACGGTATGCGAACTGTAGTGGGTCCATGTTGCGAGGAAGGAGGGCGCAGATGTGCTTCTTGACTAGCCTCTCAAAGCATTTCATGACAACCGAGTTGAGGGCCACCGGTCGGTAGTCATTTAAACACGCTGGAGAGGCATTCTTTGCCACCGGTACAATGATGGATCTTTTGAAGCATGCAGGGACCACGGACTTTGCCAAGGAGAGGTTGAATATTGTGGTGAGCACTGGAGCAAGCTGAGTAGCACAAGACTTTAGTACTCGCCCAGATATACCATCTGGGCCTCCAGCTTTCCTCGTGTTCACACGCGTCAGAGCCCACCTCACCTCATGCTCGGACACCGAGAATGTGTGCACATCCCCGGCGGTGGATCCCCCTCCAGCCTCGCTAGCCAGCGCCCCTTCAGTCCCTCCAAACCCGTCCTATCCATGTACCTGTCTAACTGTTTCTTAAACGTTGTGATAGTCTCAGCCTCAACGACCTCATCTGGCAGCTTGTTCCATACACCCACCACCCTTTGTGTGAAGTAGTTACCCCTCGGATTCCTATTAAATCTTTTCCCCTTCACCTTGAACCTATGTCCCCTGGTCCTCTGGATTAAATTCCATTAAAATCTATCGCTTTTTAATAAATGAGATTAAGCAGTATTCTTTATTGTTTAAAAAGTGTAAGCAAAAAGATGTTTGCAAGACTTAGAAGAATAGATCTTAACTCTCTTGTGTCAGAGCCAAAGGCACTTCTTGCAGTGTTAGCACTTGACAGTGTTAGCAACTTCCCAATCCACCTTCCCTTCAAATTATTGCAGCCTTTTATTTGGTTCATCAGATCTGCACTGCATTTAGACTGATACTCGGTATTGTTTTAATATAACACT
The DNA here is from genome assembly GCF_053455715.1 of Rhinoraja longicauda. NCBI lineage: Eukaryota > Metazoa > Chordata > Chondrichthyes > Rajiformes > Arhynchobatidae > Rhinoraja > Rhinoraja longicauda. The sequence continues at coordinate 12,112,380 of NC_135969.1, forward strand.
TTTACAAGCAGACGTACACTTCCTTTTAAAAAAACTATGTTATTTTGTGCTGTAGATTTTCAAATTTTAACCACTTTGTTAAGATATTTTCAGAGATCCTTTTTAGTTCTTGAGATGACTTTAAAATTGTGTACACTTGCTGTCATCTTGCTGGTCAATGGAAATATGAAGGAAGGAACTGCAGATGCTGGTTTACACTGAAGATAGACACAAAATGCTAGAGTAACTCAGCGGGTCAGGCAGCATCTCTGGAGAGAAGGAATGGGTGACGTTTTGGGCCGAGACCCTCCTTCAGACTCTTCAGAACTATTAGTCCTTCATTAATCCTATTCTTTTCTGATCAATCCAGACTTTAAAAATAATAGCTCTAACTTGCAATATAAGAAAAGGGAGATTACAGGAACTACCCAGTATATATATTTTTTAACTTTTCACCTAATTTGTTTCTTCATAACTGCCAACAGCTCTATCATAACTATCCTGAATTTATGCTACATATTTCCCATTGAAATTATTGCAATCTTTTAATGGAGTTCTTTGAATGGTACCCTAAGTAAGACCTTGCGTTTATTTAGTGTCTTCTTTTTTGCCTCTAAATATAAATTTAAGAATTCTGTTTTCTTTTTGCACGGACTTAATTCATTATATTGCAGTTTTCATTTACCTGGGTTCTTCCATACATATATAATATTGAACAAACGTAGTATTTAACTTTAGTTTCGTTTAGTTTAGAGATACAGCGCGGAAACAGGCCCTTCAGCCCACCAAGTCCATACCAACCAGCAATCCCCACATATTAACACTATGCTACATACACTCGGGCCAATTTTCCACCAAGCCAATTAACCTACATACCTGTACGCCTTTGGAGTGTGGAAGGAAACCGAAGATCTCGGAGAAAACCCACGCGGTCACGGGGAGAACGTACAAACTCCGTACAGACAGCACCCGTAGTCGGGATCAAACTCGGGTCTCTGGCGCTGTAAAGCAGCAACTCTACCGCTGCGCCACCGTGGCCGCCCTTGTATATATTTTCATTGCCTTTTCCAAATGAAGTACATGTGTCCAATCTCCAGCCTCTCCATGTCTTCTTGATGTTTATCTCAAATCTAGTCACAAAATGCTAAGTCTTTACCACAAAATGGCAAGATCCAATGTTGTTATTTTAATTCATAAGCATATGGTTTCTGTAAATAGTGCAAATATATCTTTATAGAATATCTCAGATGAATCTTTCACCCATAACATTTTTCATATATCCTCCAACCATCTTTTCTAATTCCATTGACCATCAACCTTCTTAAGGTGTGTTAACTATTTCTATTAAAATCCATATATACTTTTGGGCCCCCTATCTGAGGCGGGATGTGCAGGTGTTGTAGAGTCCAGAAGAGGTTTACGAGGATGATCCCAGGAATTATTGGTTAACACATGATGAGCGTTTGATGACACTGGGCCTGTACTCGCTGGAGTTTAGAAGGATGAGGGGGGATCTCATTGAAACTTACCAAATAGTGAAAGGCCTGGATAGAGTGGATGTGGAAAGGATGTTTCCATGAGTGGGAGAGTCTGGGACCAGAGGCCATAGCCTTAGAATAAACGGACGTACCTTTAGAAAGGAGATGAGGAGGAATTTCTTTAGTCAGCGGGTGGTGAAACTGTGGAATTCATTGCCTTAGAAGGATGTGGATATTTTTAAAGCAGAGATTAACAGGTTCTTGATTAGTAAGGGTGTCAGGGGTTATGGGGGGAAGGCAGGACAATGGGGTTTAGAGGGAAAGATAGATCAGCATGATTGATTGGCGAAGTAGACTTGATGGGCCGAATGGCCTAATTCTGTTCCTAGAACTTATGAATATGAACTTATAAATTATGTCCAATCCATTGTCTGTATCTTTTCTTTATTAATGTACCTTTAGCTAAGGGCGTGACTTAAACAAACTAATAATTCAATGAAATCATGGGAGTTTCCACACTTATGCTACAACACTAAAACTTAAATAGAGTCATAGAGTGATACAGCATGGAAACAGGCCCTTTGGCCCAACTTGCCCACGCTGGCCAATATGTCCCAGCTACACGAGTCTCACCTGCCCTTATTTGGTCCATATCCCTCCAAACCTGCGATAGGTAATTGGGATAGTCCCTGCCTCAATTACCTCCTCTGGCAGCTTGTTCCATACACCCACCACCCTTTGTGTGAAAAAGTTACCCCTCAGATTCCTATTAAATATTTTCCCCTATTAAACCTATGTCCTCTGGTCCTCGATTCACATAATCTGAGCAAGAGACTCTGTGCATTTACCTGATCTATTCCTCGCATGATTTTATGCATTGATGAATGCAATATCAAACGTATGCTGAGGTAAACTCAATGTAGTTATCATTTCACCATTGTAGCCCACCACATCCGACCACAACCTCCACACCTTTAAGTAGAATTAGAGCACGCTGAGAAAGCACTTCTCTGTGAAAGCCTCCCTGCTAAGTGCTGGCACCGAGCTGCGGTGTGTAAATTTTTTATGGCACAGTGCTCAGGTGTGTAAGTGGTTCTGCTTGCTGCTCTGATGTGCAAGTGTTCCGGATCAGCTATCTGTAAATAGTTTTGCCTTGGCAATGCGATAGCTGGAAGTTATGAACGAGGAGACATCTGCCTCCTGCCCTAGAACGACAGACAGCTGGAGTTTGCAGTTGTAACGAGGGCAAAATGGCCACACATTATATTGCTGAATTTAAGAGCAATTGAAGGAGTTTGCACATGTTAAATATGGAAATTCAGAACTTGTGGTCAATGGCTTCTTGCTCCCCGTAGCATCTCCAAGCCTTCACCAATGCAATGTTTACAATCAATTGAATGACAAAAAAAGATTGTTCATGACACCTTTTCTCTGTAAGGGAGCATTGTTTTAATTTAGATTATAGATACAGCACAGAAACTGGTCCTTCGACCCACCAAGTCTACGCCGACCAATGATCCCCGTACACTAGCACTCTCCTATCTAGGGACAATTTCCAGAAGACAATTATTGTACAAACCTGTCCGTCTATGGAATGTGGGAGGAAACTGGAGCACCCAGAGAAAACCCACCCGGTCACAGGGAGAACGTGCAAACTCCACATGGACAGCACCTGTATTCAGGATCAAACCCGGGTCTCTGGCGCTGTAAGGGAACAACTCTACCAATGCGCCACCGTGCCGTAGTGCACTACCAGCAGTGGTGCAGCTGGTAGAGTTGCTGCCTTCAGCGCAAGAGACCCAGGTTCGATCCTGACTAAGGGTGCTGTCTGTGCGGAGTTTGGACGTTCTCCCTGTGACCGCATGGGTTCCCTCCGGATGCTCCGGTTTCCTCCCACATCCCAAAGACGTACAGGTTTGTAGGTTAAGAAAGGGTCTCGACCCGAAACGTCACCCATTCCTTCTCTCCCGAGATGCTGCCTGACCTGCTGAGTTACTCCAGCATTTTGTGAATAAACAGGTTTGTAGGTTAATTGGCTTCTATAAATTGTCCCTAGGATGTGAAAGTGGGATAACATAGAACTACTGCACAGGTGACGAATGATCGGTTTGGACACAATGGACTGAAGGGCGTGTTTCCACGCTGTATCTCTAAACTAAACTATTAAACACCCTTAACCTGCTGCGGTTTGTTGCATTTGGTGTGAATTCTAGGCCTAATTACCATTTTAGCTTTCTGTGCTTATAATGTAATTTTGTCTGTAAGAAATTCAATAAATACATTATATTTAGAAATATCTAAAAGATTGTTAATTACAGTTCAGCCTTTAATTGCCTTAATTGTGTATGTTCTGTTGCCTTTTATTGGTATGACTGTGTGGCAAATCAAATTCCTCGTATGTTGCAAAACATACTTGACTAATAAAGTATGATTATGATTTTTGATAAAATGCCATTGATCCAAAACTCTCTCAGAATCTCTCAGAACTGAGGCTTGACGGCAAGTTACAAAATTAAAGGACAATTACAGGTTTGAAAGTGTGCACTACCAGACTCTGGAACAGCTACTTCCCCTCTGTTATCAGGCTTCTGAATGGTCCTACTAAGGTAAGCTAAAGTACTGTTAGATTCGCCTCTACCCCATTGCAGACATTGAACTTTATCTCTGGAACTGGTGCGCTCAGTCCACCCTGGCCCACCCGATCTCCTAGTTGCCAAACACTATAACTCGCCTTCCCATCCCCACACTGACCTTTCTGTCCTGGGCCTCCTCCATTGTCAGAGGAGAAATTGGAAGCACAGCACCTCATATTTCGCTTGGGCAGCTCACAACCCAACGGAATGAATTTTGATTTCTCTAACTTCAAGTAACCCTTGCTTTCTCTCTCTCTCTCTCTCTCTCTATCCCTCCCCCACCCTGGTCGTCGTATTAGTTTCACTGTCGTCCTGTTGAGTTCCACTGTTTGTATTACTCCCCTCAACCAAAAATGGACCATTTGTGGGCTCTTGATCATTGTTGCTGGCTTTGATCTGTCTTTTTGCTTCTCTTTAATTCATTTGTTCTATGTACCTTTTCACGTCTCTTGGTTCCCTCTCCCTTGATTCTCAGTCTGAAGAAGGGTCTCGACCCAGAAACGTCACCTATTCCTTTTCTCCAGAGATGCTGCCTGACCCGCTGAGGTACTCCGACTTTTTGTGTCTACCTTCGGTGTAAACCTGCATCTGCAATTCCTTCCCACACAATGCTGAGGACAATATTCTGCACTGTATATTTTCCTCCTTGCTCCACCTATTGTACTTGAGTTTGGCTCGATTGCATGTATGTATCCGATTCGATAGCATGCAAGATAAAGCTTTTCACTGGACCTCAATAATAAATCTGAATCTAATGTGATGATCACAGTTAAATATCTGCGTGCAGTTTTTCTAAAGAGTGGTCACTTTCTGCCAGAGTTAGGTGAGTTGATTCACAGGGGATACATCCATCTTTGCACTGGATTATATAATTATTTCAAAGGAGAGTAAATTACTGCAAACTGCTATGGGCATCATAACCATCCCCATTGGGTGGCTCCTGGTTATCTTCGAGCTGCAATCTGATTTCTTTATTGCTCTGTCATCTCTTAAGGAACAAATGATCTTCTATTGCACTAATCAGTACAAATAAGGAACCTAATAGCGTTTTTTTTGTAAATTGTTCCTGTAATGCTTTTTTTTTTCCATTTCTCCAGTGTATTGGTTTCTAACCAGCTCATTTATTTCCAGTTCTCGGGAGTTAAGATTTAATATTGCAGCCCCCCCCTTGAGATTGGAAATAATAGGTCAATCTTTCCCCCGCTGAATGATGCCATAGAACACTATACGGTACAGCACTGGATATATACCACTGTTACATAAAGAGGAACATGGTTCAATTATATTGCACAGAATCGTGTCCTGCTGAAAAAAACTGAAACTATTTACAGTTACATCTAATAAACACATAATATTACCTAAAACAGCTGAGGAAATGAAATACCTACACTTACTGTGTGTTAACCTGACTCCATTGAATACACACGACCTCTCATTATTTCTATACTAGCCTGGTTGCAGAAGCAGGAATGCAATTTAGTTATATTGTGCAACGCCGCTCTTCCAAATAAGCAGAGTCTAATCGCAAATCAGACACAGGACAATAATCTTTCAACTGGTGGATAAACATAAAAGAGTAAGTGATCCCTACCTTGCTGAGAAAATGAGAACTTTGTGTTGTTGCACAATGTACATTGATTAATAATGGGTTTATAAACACACAATTTGACCTATTTGAAAGGTAGAGCAATAATGTCCGCCTGGGGTTTTCGGGATGCTGTGCGGGATTTGGTAATCAAAATGGCAATCTTCATGCCTGCTGATAATAGATTAGTAAAGGTAAACGCTACTAATGGGAATAATGAGTATTCAATATTTCATGACTTGATATGAAACTCAGTGGGATTTTGTTGAGCCGATAAGGAGCAGAGATTGAAATAAGAACATTTGTGAAAATAAGAACATCTCACCTCAGTAAAGTATTCCCAAATTTGTATTTTGATCAATGCCCTGGAGATTAGTAATGGTTCGTTACAATTTCACGATCCTTAATAGAGTCACAGAGTCATACAGCATGGAAACAGGCCCTTCAGCCCAACTTGACCTCACTGACGAACATGTCCCATCCACACTAGTCCCACCTGTCTGCATTTGGCCCCTGTCCCTCTAAATCCATCCTATCCATGTCCCTGTCTAAATATTTCTTAAACTAGTTAATATTTAAGAAATACTTAAATCAGTTAATATTCTAGAATTGGTTTGATTTTTTTTTTGTTCCATTGGAAGGCGTATGTAGTTATTTTACTAATGTAGGATTTCACAGCAGTAGCACTTACTGTCCTGAAATGATTTATTTGTCTCAGTGAGTATTATAACAAACCGAACATCGTACTAGCTTCTCGTTTTCACCCAACAAACAGCTAACAATGGCCTGTTTCCTTTATCATCGTTACTTTTTTGTATATTTTTCATTCACTGAAATATCTCTCATTTCCCTTATCCCTAACCACTCTGAAGATGGGTCTCGACACAAAACGTCACCCAGTCCTTCTCTCCAGAGATGCTGCCTGTCTCGCTGAGTTACTCCAGCATTTTGTGTCTATCTTCGGTTTAAACCAGCATCTGCAACACCTTCCCGCACATCACCGTTTCCCTGTCTGTCTCGATTATTTCTTCTAGCTTTAGTTTGCCCAGTCCTCCTCACTATCAGGCAAGGTGTTTGAGGAACATTAATTAGCTCATTCAGGAAAGTGAGAAACTTCTCTAGCCACTGAACCAATTAACAATTGCAAACAGTTTCTTGCTGTTACCCTCTTTCATTATAACTGGTGTGCTGATCTAAAACTCATTCCTGTCACATCAACTGTAATTCTTCACTTAGAAACACAAGGAACTGCCGAAGCTGGAATCTTGAGTAAAACAAAGTGCAGGAAGAACTCAATGGATCATGCAGCTTCTGTGGAGGGAATGGACACAGAGGCACAGCGGTAGAACTGCCGCCTCACGATGCCAGAGACATGGGTGACCACGTGGGTTTTCTCCAGGTGCACTGGTTTCCACCCACATTACAAAGATGCGCAGGTTTGTAGGTTAATTAGCTTCTGTAAATTGTCCCTAGTATGTAGGATAGAACTAGTGTATGGGGTGATCGCTGGTCAGCGCAGACATGGTGGGTCAAAGGCCTGTTTCCATGCTGTATCTCTAAAATAAAAGGATCCTGTGCTCACCATAACCTCTGTGGTTATGGGAACAGCCAGAAGCTCTTTGCGTATGGGAATGTAGGAAGAGATTTGAAAAGCTGCAAACCATTCTGAAGATTGTAGACAGCTATAAACATCAATGCAGGCCCTTCAGCCCATCGGGTCCATGCCCTTCCAGTGTAAAACCAGTGAGAAAAATGTTACAAGTTAGCTTTCGGCTTATGTAACTGTGGACCGACGATACATCGCTTTACAACTGCTACAGAAGGGACGTGTTCTTGGAAAACATTTTGTGGAGTAACATTTAATTAATCAAAAAGGTTAGCTTTGGTCCAGTTTAGAGAGATACAGCATGGAAACAGGCCATTCATCTCACTGAGTCCACGCTGCCCATCAATTACACGTTCACACTAGTTCTATGTCATCCACTCAGGACAATTTACAGCAGCAATTGACCTACAAACCTGCATGTCTTTGTGATGTGGGAAAAAACCCACGCTGTCATGCCATGCAAACTCCACACAGACAGCACCCGAGGTCAGGATCGAACCCGGGTCTCTGGTGCAGTGCGGCAGCAGCTCTACCAGTTACGACACTGTACTGCCCTGTGAGTTATGCCACTGCGCTGCCTTGTGAGTTGCCATTGGTGGAAAGTGATGTGCTGTTAATTATTAAACATAGATTGATAAATCAATGAAAATTTGTAAATCGAGCATTTATAATTGACGAATGCCTGTACTGAATCAAATGGTTTAACTATATAGGTTTTATTTGGAGCACTGTGTACAATTTTCATCCTATTCCTTTCCATTTGGGGATATGGCCATTACTAGTGATGCTGAAAGGATGAGGAGGGAATTGAATAGCTTTCAAGGTTAATTCAGATAGCAGATGAGAGTCAACCAAGTGAGAATGGATTGGGAAGCATAAATAACTAAAACCCTAAGATTGGTTTCCACCACTAAAGGATGTTAGTGAACTAACTGGGTTTTCTGAAAATCTGCTTGCCACGTGATCATTTTTATCTTTACTGGCATTCTTTATTTCCAGATTTTAAATAAAAGTGTATTCAAGCCCACACACTGGTAAAGTATGATTTGAACTCATACTTTCTGAATAACTGGTCTCTGAACGTAACCCACATTACCACCACTGAAATTGTCATTTCATCCTCATGCAACGAGGATACACTTATGAACACTTTAATCCTCCATCCCACCCCCACTCCGACCTGTGCTTGTTGCTTCACTTGGTCCTGATGGACCAAAGGGCTTGGTTCTGTGATAGAGATATCTCTTTATCTCTATTGTGTAGGAAAATAACTGCAGATGCTGGTACAAATCGAAGGTATCACAAAATGCTGGAGTAACTCAGCAGGCCAGGCAGCATCTCAGGAGAGAAGGAATGGGTGACGTTTCGGGTCGACCCTTCTTCAGACTGATGAAGGGTCTCGACCCGAAACGTCACCCATTCCCTCTCTCCTAGATGCTGCCTGACCTGCTGAGTTACTCCAGCATTTTGTGATACCTTCTACATTTCTATTGTTCACCGGTTTCCTTCAATATTATAACAAGACTGAATGCAAACCTGAGACATAGCACATCATTTTCCAAAGACAGGCACAAACAGGTGCAATAATTCAGTGGGTCAGGCAGCATCTCTGGAAAAAAGGAATAGGTGACGGCTCACATTGAGACCCTTCTTCAGACTAAGAGTCAGGGGAGAGGAAAACGAGAGATATTCTTGCATCATCTTCCATCTGGGCAAGATGCAATATTTAGGACTTAATATACAATTCAACATGTTCAGGTAACTTGCTTTCTCCATTTGTAAAACTGGCCAGTTTAGTTTAGTTTAGATTTAGATTTTTTTAGATTTAGAGATACAGTGCAGAAACAGGCCCTTCGGCCCACCGGGTCCGCGCTGCCTAACGATCCCTGCACACTAACACTATCCTACACCCACTAGGGACAATTTTTTAAAACATTTGCATAGCCGATTAACCTACAAACCTGTACGTCTTTGGAGTGTGGGAGGAAACCGAAGATCTCGGAGAAACCCACGCAGGTCATGGGGAGAACGTACAAACTCCATACAGATGGCGCCCGTAGTCGGGATCGAACCTGAGTCTCCGGCGCTGCATTTGCTGTAAGGCAGTAACTCTACCGCTGCGCCACCGTGCCCCCTAAAAATGAAAGAAATAAAAATTTAGTTTTGTTTAATTTAGTTTAGTTTAGTTTAGTTTAGTTTGGAGATACAGTGCTGAAACAGTCCCTTCGGCCGACTGAGTCCACACCGACCAGTGATCCCCGTACACTAACACTATCCTACACACTAGAAACAATTTACAAGTTTTTCGAAGCCAATTAATCTACAAACCTATACGTCTTTGGAGTGTGGGAGGAAACCGGAGAACTGGGAGAAAACCCATGCAGGTCACGGGGAGAACATGCAAACTCTGTACAGATAGTACCTGAGGTCAGGTATTACAAAATGCTGGAGTAACTCAGCAGGTCAGGCAGCATCAAGGAGAGAGGGAATGGGTGACGTTTTGGGTCGAGACCCTTCTTCAGACTGATGTCAGGGGGCGGGACAAAGAAAGGATATCGTTTCAGGTCGAGACCCTTCAGATTGATGTCAGGGGGGCGGGACAAAGAAAGTATCTGAGGTCAGGATTGAACCCGGGTCTCTGGTGCTGTAAGGCAGCAACTCTACCGCTGCGCCACCATGCCGCTTATTCTGATTCAGATCATCCATCTGTGTATATTGATTCACTTTTTCGCTTTCCACCAACATTGTTTGGCCTTCTGGGTATTGCCTACTACTCTACATTTTACAGCCTTTACATCTCCCTTTGTTGGCTCTCTCTCTCCAACTGTTCTCATTGATCTGTCAACCAGCAGCTTACAACCACAGCAACACAACTTTCTCCTTTTCAGAGATATTTTCACTTTACCTTGTCTATTTTTCTCCCACCCTCATTGCAGTTTAAAACTAACTTATTTTATTTATTTTCAAGTTTCGCTAAGGAACTTCCACCTAAAACATTAATGCTGTTTTTCTTTCCACAACAGCTGCCTAGCATGCTGAGCATTTCCAACGTTTTACATTTTAATTTCAGATTTTCAGCATTTGCATTTTTTAAAAATTGTATTACATTGAAAAGAACATCCTGTCCAAGATATACCCACGACACCTGTCTGCTCAGTAACTATGTATGATACTTCTGTTGGAATATTAACAGTTGCTTCCCAATCTTGAACTTAAGAAATATAACCAGAAATTGGCCATTCACCTCTTTACTCCTACTTTGCCATTCAATAAAATCAGACCATGATCTTTTACCTCAGTGCTAATTTCCTGCACTAATTCCATATGCCTTGATTTATTAAATATCTAACGTTCTGGGGCGGCATAGTGGTGCAGCGATAGAGTTGCTGCCTTACTACACCAAAGACCTGGGTTCGATCCTGACTACGGATGCTGTTTGTACCGAGTTTCTACGTTCTCCCCATGACTGCATGGATTTTCTCCGAGATCTTCGGTTTCCTCCCACACTCCAAAGACGTACAGGTTTTATAGATTAATCAGCTACAGTAAAATTGTAAGTTGCCCCTAGTGTGTAGGATAGTGCTAGTGTACGGGGTGATGGCTGGTCAGCGTGAACTTGGTGGGCCGAAGAGCCTGTTTCTCTAAAGTATAAAGTCTAATCTATTTGATATCTGTCACGTATTCAGCGACTGGGCCTCCATTGTCCTCTTGTGGAACAATTTCCAAATTCCTTTGGAACAAATTCCAAAGACACCCTGATAATTAAAATTCTTCTCAGTCCTGCTGAGTCAACCTTCTATTGTGAGACTCTGTCCTTGGTTCTGGGCACCCGAGTCAGAGAAACATCATCGTCAGATCTTCCATGGAAGAATTATACACATTTCAGTGAGATTGTCTCTCATTGCTCTAAGCTCCAGAGTTTTGTCCCAGTCTTTAGTTCAGTTTAGAGATAAAGCGTGGAAACAGGCCCTTCAGCCCACGACGTCAGAGCCAAACAATGATCACCCGTACACTAGTTCTATCCGACACACACTCAGGGCAATATACAGAAGCCAATTAACCTACGTCTTTGGAGTATGGGAGGAAACCGGAGCATCCAGTGCAAACCCACGTGGTCACAGGGACAACAATCAAACTCCGTACAGACAGCACCTGTAGTCAGGATTGAACCTGGGTCTCTGGCACTGTAAGGCAGCAACTCTACCGCTGCATCATGGCGCCGCTCTGTGCATGCCATCCCAGAAAGTAACCTGGTCAACCTTCACTGCATTCCGTCTATCAGACATACAGCGTATTGTTCCTTCGACAGAAGGAACGGTCTTCTGTGCAATATGCCAGGTGTGGTCTCATCAGGGCCCTGTATACCTGGAACAATACATCTCTGTTTGTTCTGAAATCTTCTTGCAATAAACACTACATTTCCCCCTTAAATGTTTGCTGGACTTGCGCCTTCACTTATTGACGTGCGCAAGGACATCCAGTTCCTCCCAAACTCTTTTCAATCTGTTACTATTTTAAAAAAAACTTCTATATCTTTCTATTTTTTCCCACTGAAGTGGGTGACTTCTCCATTGTGTATGTTTCAATCCATCCGCCAGATCCGCGCTCATTAATGTAGCCTGTCTATAATCCACATTCCACATTTGCCAAACTTAATTTTCTTTTCGTAAATGTATGTTGATTCCGTCAAATCCCAGTTTCTCTGTTTTAAGGCCTCTGTTACCATTTTCCTAAAAAATTGATTTTAGCATCGGGGTGGCAAGGTGGCACATGTAGAGTTGCTGTCTTACAGCAGCAAGAGATCTGCGTTCAATCCCGATTAGGGTTGCTTCCTGCATGGAGTTTGTACGTTCTCCCTGTAACTGCGTGGGTTTTCTCCGGGTGCTCCGATTACCTCCCACACTCCAAAGGCCTACAGAGGTTGAGGGAACACCTGATAGACCTGCGATAGGAAGGATGTCATTACGCTGGAAGGAGTGCAGAGAAGATTTACGAGGATGATGCCAGGACCTGAGGACCTGAGCTACAGGGAAAGGTCGGGCAAGCTAGGACTTCACTCCTTGGAGTGCAGTAGGCTGAGTGGTGAGTTTAAAGAGGTGTATAAAATCATGAGGGCGAATAGATAAGGTGAATGCACAGTCTTTTATCCAGGGTAAGGCAACCAAGAACTAAAGGGGATTGTGGCATTATGGCATTTAAGCAGCTTTTAGACGGGCACATGGATATGCAGAGAATGGAGGGATATGGATCATGTACAGACAGATGAGATTAGGTTATTTTAGCATTACGCTTGACAAAGACATGATGAGCCAAAGAGCCTACTCCAGCACTTCACTGTTCTATGTTCTGTGTTCTATATCCTGCGCCTTTTTCTAAAATGACAAACACTAAGTATGTATCTAATTTAAAATCAAGGAGCACTGCACTACTGAGTCCGCGCTGATCATCAACCAACCCGTTTACACTGATCCTACATTAATTTTATTCTCCTTACCCTCCATCATCTCCCCAAAAGATTCTACCACAGCCCCACACACTAGGGATAACCTGGAGCGGCCAATTAAACCTTGACTGGCACATCAGTAGAAAACCAGAGTGCTGAGAGAAATCCCACATGGATCACTGGGAGAACATGCAAACTCCTCACAGACAGCACCCAAGGTCAACTGGACCCAAATCACTGGCATGCAAAGCATGTACAAACCGGGTTATTGTTCCATCCAAAGTTTTGCTGCCATCTCCTTACTTCATGATTCAGTTACTCCCATTCAGTCTGTAAGGAGCCCATCTTTTATCTTTTACACCTAGATGTTCCGACAGTCTGTTTAGATTCTTTACATTAACCTACTCTTGTACTTCCCTTTCCTTGTAAATAACCTTGTCTATTTATGTGTTTTTTTTGGTTTAGCTTAATTAAGTTTTAGAGATACAGCGTAGAAACAGACCCTTTGGCCCACCAGGTCCAACCAGCGATTAGTTCTATCCTACACACTAGGGACAATTTACAGAAGCCAATTAATCTGCATGTCTTTGGAGTGTGGGAGAAAACCGTAGCACTTGGAGAAAACCCAAGCGATCACATGGAGAACGGACAAACTCCCAATAGACAGCACGCATAGTCAGGATGGAACCCGGGTCTCTGGCGCTGTAAGGCAGCCACTCTACCGCCACATTTGTTATCATTTGTGTTGTGTTGCATTGTGCACAGCTTTGGTCATCCCACTGATGGAAAGATGACATTAAGCTGAAAAGGGTGCAGAGGAGATTTACTGGGATGTTGTCAATGAGTTATATGGAGAGTTTGACTGGCTTGTACTTTATTCCCTGGAGTGCAGAATCATGAGGGGCATAGGTAGAGTGGATGCACAATCCTTAACGCAGAGGGCACAGGTTTAAGGTGTGAGGTGAAAGATTTAATAGGAACCTGAGGAGCAACTTTTTTACACATAGGGTGGATGATATACGGAATGCACCCTTAGAAAGGAGACGAGGATGAATTTTGATAGTCAGAGGGTGATGAATCTGGAGGTTCATTACCACAGTCAGCAGAAAGACTATTCATGATTATAATCGAGTCATCCACAGTGTACAGATACACAATGAAGGGAATATTGCTTAGTGCAAAATTAAGTTGGGTAAAGTCCAATTAAAGATAGTTCGAGGGTCTCCAATGAGGTAGACGGTAGCTCAGGACCGCTCTCTAGTTGGTGATAGGATGGTTCAGTTGCCTGATTACAGCTGGGAAGAAACTGTCCCTGAATCTGGAGTTTTTCGTTTTCACACTTCTGTACCTCTTGCCTGTTGGGAGAGGGGAGAAGAGGGAGTGACCGGGGTGAGACTTGTCCTTGATTATGTTGGTGGCCTTGCCAAAGCAGTGTAAAGTGCAGATGGAGATTGGTTGGTTGGTTTGTGTGATGGTCTGGGCTGGGTCCACAACTCTCTGCAATTTCTTGCGGTCTTGGACGGAGCTGTTGCCAAACCATGCTGTGAAGCATCCCGATAAAACGCATGGTTGGATGAGTGGGCAGAATGTGGGGGGGAATTAATGGGAATGTAGGGGGATTAATGGGAATGTGGGCAGAATAAAACAGAATTACTTTGGCATTTGTGTAAATAAGTGCTTGATAGTTAAAATGGCTGAAGGACCTGTTTCCAAGCTGTGAGACTCCAAATCTAAAACCAAATAGTTAATACTGAGCATTTAAAGGGGAATGCACTAATAGATTTAAGAATTCGTGGAACCTAGCACATTAAGGAAATGTTTGTGATGGAAAGCCACCGACTTGAAACGTTGACAGTTTCTCTCTCCACTGATGATGCTTGACCTGCTGAGTTAATTTTGGTTTATTTTATTATCTCCTGTGGTGTTATATAAACTGCAGTGAAGGAATCCTCTACAAATCGTCGCACAAACTTGTTTTCCCCCTGTTGGTTACGAAGGGTGGCTGGAGTAATGAATGACATATTGTGATGGATGTGAGGGAAGGCTGGATAGAGAGAGAGAGAGAGAGAGAGAGAGAGCAGGGTGGTCACGCATGTGATGTCACATAGATGTGTGTGTGTGTGAGAGAGAGGGAGGAGAGGAGAGAGGAACAGAAACACACACACACACACACAGAGAGTTGGCGAAGGTAGTCAGACAGAAAGCACCGGGAGAATGGCATCTATTGGAGACTTCGACCCGCTGCAAGCTACAGTTCCAGCCACCAAGATCGAGATCACCGTGTCTTGCAGGTAAGGGCAGGGGGCTGGACGGGGCAGGGGGGAGAGAGGGGTGCAGGGGGAGAGAGGGGTGCAGGGGGGAGAGAGGGGTGCAGGGGGGAGAGAGGGGTGCAGGGGGAGAGAGGGGTGCAGGGGGAGAGAGGGGTGCAGGGGGAGAGAGGGGTGCGGGGGAGAGAGGGGTGCAGGGGGGAGAGAGGGGTGCAGGGGGAGAGAGGGGTGCAGGGGGAGAGAGGGGTGCAGGGGGGAGAGAGGGGTGCAGGGGATGGGGGAGTGGGACAGGGAGGGGGAGCCGGGGCTCCGGGCACTAAAGTTACCAAGGTAAGCTCAGCTCTGCTTTACTCGCAACGGCGTTAAATTAAATACAATAAATAAATATATAAATCCAAAGACCGTGCAAGCGAGACAAGGAGCGCTAACTACAAAAGGGTCGCAGTTTATAACCAGAGGCGACACCTGAGTGCAAGTTTGGGACTAATGCTGGGGCTAATGTTGCAAACCTCTCTCGGTGTTGCATGCATGCATGGATGGATGGATGGATGGATGGATGGATGGAGCATTTTGCAGATTGCACAGTTGATGGGGAAGGGGGAGCAGGGAGGGTACCCGGGCTGTCTGTTGGGGCAATGAAGCGAGTGCCCCACTCCCTGCCTGCATCCATGGCTGCAAACACGCCAGAGCAGAGCAGAGGCTTCACTGGCGTTGCATTGAAAACAGAAACATTGACCCCCCTTTCCCCCAATTCCCTTTTCCTCGCTCCCTCTCGCTCCCTCCGCCTGGTCCGAAGTTACAAGTGAAGTTTCCTCTTGCAAAAAACAAAACAACAAAAAACCCCAACCCAATTGCAACAAGCGGAAGGTTGCGCGACAAGTTTAACGGGGCAACGTTTGGGCAGTGCCAGGCACTTCAGGAATGGGGAGCAGAAGCCAGCGCCGCCTGCAATGGGAGCAGGGTGCCGGCAGGAGGCGGTCGCGGCAGGGCCACCTCAGGGCCACCTCAGGTCTGGGTCTGCATCAGCAGCAAGAGGCTGCTAATACTGGTGGATTCACACTTCACCTTTCACCATCAGGAAGCAGTGTGAGGTCCACGCAGAGATGGTACACGCCAACATAATGGTGGTTTCACACATGACCTGTGCAATGTTCAGAGTTTAAAGATACAGCATGATATACCATAGGTGTGTCAAGGGAACAATGAGAGGTGTGTGTGGCAAAGCTTGCACTAACATTGATATAACAGGAATGTGCAGGAAGGAACTGCAGATGCTGCTTGAACAAGGGTCTCGACCGGAAACATCACCTATTCCTTTTCTCCAGAGATGCTGTCTGACCTGCTGAGTTACTCCAGCTTTTTATGTCTATTATTATTGATATAGAGCGTATCGTTTCACAGAGTATCCCACAGTGTGAGGTTCTTAAACCATTGGCACACACACACACATACACACAAATTCAGCCTGTACCCTACTAGGTACCTAGTACCCTAAGTACCCTGTTTCCTGGAAAACAGAATGGGTTTAAATGATAGATTGTAAGATACAGCATAGAAACGGGCCCTGCAGCCCACCGAGTCCACGCCGACCATCAATCACCCTTCACACTGGTTCTACGTTATTCCACTTTCTCATCCACTCCGTACACACTAGCAGCTACTTACAGAGGCCAATTAACCTACAGACCCGCACGCCCTTGCGATGAGGGAGGAAACCGGAGCACCCGGAGGGAACCCACACAGGTAGAGCATGCAAACTCCACACTGAGAGCACTCGAGGTCAGGATCGAACCTCGGTGCCCTGTGCTGTGAGGCAGCGGCTCGACCAGCTGCATCACTGTGCCGCCCCTTTAAGAGGTGACCGCTGACAAATAGATTGCCCCCCAGCAGAAGGCAGTGAATATCATGAGGCGGTGCTTGAAACGGGCACAAGGGGAGGTGATATCCTCGGGCAGAGTGTCAATCGTCATGCCAATGGTCAATGGAGGTGAGTTACAACAGGAGACCATAAACTGAGGACAAATCACCCTTATTGGCTGGTAAATCCCTGACTGGGCATCATTAATTGCCAGCAGGGCTGGTGATTGGGCCCTTGACAAAGATTGTAAATGCCAGCGTATGGCGTAAGTGTACCTCACCACATCCAGATGGTTCGTGGATTCCACCAAAGGCGATATATCTCCTGTAACCATGAGAGGGCTCCAAACACCATGGAATAAGGTTCATCTCCCAGGCGGCATTAAATGCCATTAAATAGGCTGGATGGTCATCTGGCGACCTGCACCTTGACAGATGAGGCAAACACCTTTCATTTCCCTGGTGCTGCACCTGCCCTTCCCCTTTCCCTGTTCCTTTCTCTTCCACTTCTCCCCATGGGAGTCAGACGTGGTACCGTCAGTGGAGCAGTGATTAGGTTGAGAGGTACGTAATCCTGATGGGCTGAGACAGGGTAAATCGAGAGAAACTCCTCGTAAGAAGGGATCAATAATCAAAGGAGAGATTTAAAGTAGTGAGGGTGATAGGAGGAAATCAGTTTAACACAGTGCATGAAATTCTGGTGGATTTGGATTCACACGTGACATTCAAATGAGAATTGGATAATTATTTGAAGTTAGGCATGTGCATCTGAGGAGCAGCATGGTGGCGCAGTGGTAGAGTTGCTGCCTACAGCGCCAGGTTCGATCCTGACTGTGGGTACTGTCTGCATGGAGTTTGTATGTTGTCCCTGTGACCGCGAAGGTTTAATCCGGGTGCTCCGGTTTCCTCATTCATTCCAAAATACCTGCATGTTTGTCAGTTAATTGTAAAAATTGTCCCGAGTGTGTAGGACAGAACTAATGTATGGGCTATCATTGGTCAGCGTGGACTTGGTGGGCCGAAGGGCCTGTTTCCAAGCTGTGTCTCTAAAAACTCAATAAACTCTTTGGATAGGCAGGGATTATGTGTGGACAGATAAGTGATGGTCTTGGCATCATGTTTAGCACAGACATTGTGGGCCGAATGGCCTGTTCTTGTGCTGTACTGTTCAATACTTTATGTTCTGCAAGAGTTTCACTGGGTTGTATGCAAAAGATTAGATCAGTACTGACAGGATCTGCCCAAAGAGTCGGCACGGATTCAATGAGCTGAACGGCTGGCCGTTAGCATGGAACAACAGTGTTAGGGATGGCAAGTTGTGCTTGGATTTGATATGGTTAGGTTTTGTCAAACCCAGGTGTAAATGACCATGTCTCAGCACTGCAGGGAAAAGCAGTCAGCAGGACAATTGGTTCCTAATTGCTGTCGTGGTGTTGATGTTTATTACTTCCAGCTGGGATCCTGTTTGCCAATTTAGCTCCATCTACCAGCCAGAATCCAATCACAAAAATAACTTCACCTTTTAAAAAAAATAAAATCACGCAAGGGCCCTGGAAAATGATCACTTTTGAGATCTAGAAAGTTAAATTTTAGCAGAAGAATAAAGAATGAGAGTACTTAGCTTCAACCCAAGTCTTGTATTGTAGAAGGGTCTCGACCCGAAACGTCACCCATTCCTTCTCTCCAGAGATGCTGCCTGACCCACTGAGTTACTCCAGCATCTCGCCTCTACCTACTTTAAGCAATTGATTTTATGATTTCTTCCTCGATTGAGGTTTAGAATTACCTGGATTTCAGCAGAAGCTTATTCTGATTTTAGCTCTTCTCAAAGCAGTTAATTGACTATGGTATCAATTGTTTTACTGACAGTTTAGTTTTGTTTAGAGATAAAGCACAGAAAGAGGCCCTTCGGCCCACCGAGTCCATGACAAATGATCGATTGTCCATTCACGTCAGTTCTACGTCATCCCACTTTCTCATCCACTCCCTACACACCTGGGGCAATTTTACAGAGGCCAATTAATCTACAAACCCGCAGGTCTTTGGAATGTGGGACGAAACAGGAGCGCCCATGCAGTCAACGGGAGAACATTTGAGGAAAGCTGCTTCTTGCCAAACAGGGTCCAGCATCTGTTACTAGGTGCTTATTTTTCCACTCTCAGCAAAGGAGGAATGGGTACATTTTAATGCAAGTATATATGGGAGATAGATTGCTGCAAGCGCCTCCCGTCTATCAGTACTTGGCTCTGATAAAGATACAAGAGAATTTGAAGCAAGAACTGGGGTGGCACAATGGCACAGCGGTCGAGTTGCTGTCTTGCAGCGCCAGAGACCCAGGTTCAATCCTTACTGCGGCTGCTGTCTGTACGGAGTTTGTACGTTCTCTCCGTGACCGCGTGGGATTCTCTTCCCCTTGCTCTGGTTTCCTCCCACATTCCAAAGGCGTGCAGGTTTGTGAGTTAATTGGCTTCTAGGATACAGCTAGTGTATAGGTGATCGCTGGTTGGCACGGACTCCGTGGGCCAAAGGGCCTGTTTCCATGCTGTATCTCTGAACAAACTAAACGAAACTCAGCAGAGTAGGCAAACCCTCGGCCCGAGGCTTTACAGAAGAGCAGCAACTCATTGTTTTTATTTTTGAAATGCATGACTGAAACAGGAGGATAAACATTGATAATATATCCAAATTAACAGCACACGCAACTTTCATCCAGAATTGAGATGATTGCATGAATGGAAATCAGAAATTATAGTGTTATGAATAAATTAACAGCAATTAAACAGTGGCAGCACCTGCCTGATTTTCTGATCGGCATTACAATGGTCATTCTTCCTATCCAGGGCATACCATCAGTTGGGGCACCCTTGCATTGAACAGCAGTCATTTGTGTAAAATTAAGAAGACTGCAGATGCTGAAATTCTGAAACAAATAGACAAAAAGTACCAGAAATTCTCAGACGTTCAGATGGTATCTGTGGACATGGCAACAGCTACCAAATATCTCCTGCATTTCTCTAAATTATAAATGCTGATGTTTTCACAGTATAGCTTCTGACAATCCAGTTATGGCCTGTGAATTGCTGTTAAGAATGGAATACCTGTTGAGTTATAGAGTCATAAGAGCACAGAAACAGGCTTTTCAGCCCAAATTGCCCGTGCCGACCATCTACACCAGTCCCACCTGCCCGTGTTTAGCCCTTATCCCTCTAAACCTTTCATATCCATGTACCTGTCTCTGAAATGTTGTTTAAACTTAGTTTAGTGTAGTTTAGAGATACAGCACAGAAACAGGCCCTTCAGCCCACCGAGTCCGTGCTCACCAATGATCCTCATACACTAGCACTATCCTACACACTAGGGACAATTTACAATTTTACCAAAGCCAATCAGCCAACAAACCTGTACGTCTTCGGGGTGTGGGAGGAAACGGGAGCACCCAGGAAAAACCCACGCAGATCACAGGAGAGAACGTACAATCTCCGTACAGACAGCACCCTTAGTCAGGATGGAACCTGGGTCCATGGCACTGTCAGGTAGCAGCTGCACCACCGTGCCACCCTCGAGTGCCTGCTTTGTGACATAAGATGCACTTGTGGCATAAAGATTGAAAAAATATAAGAGGAATGACTTGATAAATGAACCCAAGAGTACAATTGCATAACCCTTATTCCTGCGTATTCGTGGAGTGGATTATGTTCTGAATCACTGCAGAATTTATGTAAAATGAAGATGTTGCCATTAGGAATCATTTGGCAAGGGCTTCCTTGCGCTGGTTGTTGTAGTTACCCAGTGGTTAGCTGACAGTTCGTCTGAGGCTCTGTCAGCTATCACACTGAGGGTCTGTGCATTGTACGACTCTCAATGAGACTCATTTCACAGCAGTCTTGGGTAAGTGAGAGGCTGGTGTTCTCACAGTGTAGGTGGAACTCATCCACAACCTAATGCATCAGAGACGTGGGTTGCAATGTTATTTTTTTGCTGGAGTATTTGCTTGTTTGTGTTTGACACGAGTCCTAGAATGACATTTTGCTGATTTCTCTTCTCGGAAGTGTCACTTGTTACCATGGGGAAATTAAATGAAGGCAGAAGGTTCCGTGGGTCTGACGTGGTGAAATTCTTGCAGGCATGAAGCAGGTGCAGGCTTGATGAGAAATTCCTGGACACTTGTGTTTCAAAGTTACTTATAACACAGAAGGAAGCCATTCAGCCCTCTGTTTCTCTGCAGGCTCTCAGAACAGTCTCATCAATCCCCTTCCGCGCTTATTTCATTGCATCTATCCTCTCTCTCACGAGCCCGAGACTTACCTTGACTTCTACCATCCACCTACATTAAGTGGTGTCACAGCTAGATAGGGTGGTCAAAAAGGCTTTCGGCACATTGGCCTACATCAGCCAGTGTATTGAGCGTCGAAGTTGGGAGGTCATGTTGCAGTTACATAAGACGTCGGTGAGGCCACATTTAGATTATTGTGATCAGTTTTGGGCACCATGTTTTGGAAAGAAGTTTTCAAGCTGGAAAGGGTGCAGAGAAGATTTACAAGGATGATTCCAGGACTTGAAGGCTTGAGCTATAGGGAGAGGTTGAGCAGGTTGAGCACAGGATGATGAGGGGTGATCTTATAGAGGTGTACAAAATCATGAGAGGAATAGAATCTCTTGCCTAGAGTAGGGGAGTTGAGAACCAGGGGGCTTAGGTTTAAGGTGAGGGGGAAAGATTTAATAGCAACCTGAGGGGTAACATTTTTACACAAAGGATGGTGGGGGTATGGAATGAGCACACCCACCACCCTTTGTGTAAAAAATTGGTTCCTATTAAATCTTTCCCCCCTCAGCTTAAACCTCTGTCCTCTGGTTATTGATTTTTCTACTCTGGGCAAGAGACTCTGTACGTTTACCCGATCTATTCCTCTCATGATTTTGTACACCTCTATAAGATCACCCCTCATCCTCCTGCGCTCCAAGGAATAGAGCCCTATCCTGCTTAACCTTTCCCTGTAGCTCAGGCCTTTGAGTCCTGGCAACATCCTCGTAAATGTTCTCTGCACATGTTCCAGCTTGACTTCATCTTTCCTAAAACATAGTGCCCAGAACTATACGCAATACTCTAAACGTGACCAATGCTCTCCAACGTCTTATCGAACTGCAACATGACCACCCAACTTCTATACTCAGTACTTGTGATGTTTGATGGACCGTATGGGCTGGGAGGACCCGTTGCTCCTCCCGTGCAGCAGGTGGCGCTGCACAGGACAAAGGGAGATGTTTTGTACATAGTTATCTTGGCTGTACACAGTGTGTGAGTGTACAGTCAGACCGTGTGGTTGCAGCCATTTTAGTTGTCTTACTGCCAGCATTGAGTTACTGTAATAAAGACTTCTGTTGTACCTTGAAGACTCTCAAGTTTTATACAGACATAGAACAAGAACACAGAAGTACTCAATAGTAGAGAAGTTGACTGATGAAGGCCATTGTGCCGAAAGCCTTCTTGACAACCCTATCGATCCTGTGACGCCCCCTTCACGGAACACCTCCCACCTATAAGGTGCTTGAAAGAGTAAAAAAAACTCTGTTGCTTGAACGTCTCCAGGGGGTGCACATAATTCACATATGGTTTTGCTACACGGTCTGTCTCATGTCGTGCCTACCAGTGGCCCCACTGATTGTAAATGAGCGGGTCCCGGAAAACTCACCAGAAGCAAGGTTACGGTTGCAGCAACATTGTAACTCACTTCTGGGAAATTGAATATGATGGACGATATCCAAAACATTCTGGTAAGACTTTCCCTTTGAGAGGGAAAGATAGATCAGCCGTGATTAGCAGTGGAGTAAGTCTGATGTGTCGGATAGAATTGCAGATGCTGGTTTAAACCAAAGATAGACACAAATTGCTGGAGTAACTTAACGGGACAGGCAGCATTTCTGGAGAGAAGGAATAGGTGACATTTCGGCTTCTTCAGCATCTTTGGCTGAAGAAGGGCCATGACCCGAAACGTCACCCATTCCTTCCCTCCAGAGATGCTGCCTGTCCTGTTGAGTTACTCCAGCATTTTGTGTCTTTCTTCAGAGTAGACTTGATGGGCTGAATGGCTTAATTCTGCTCTAATAGCATGAATTTATGAACTTATGAAGACTCTATCAGTTCACTTGAAACAAACTGACTGCAGTGTGTTTGTGAGATTTTGATCGTAACAGAGATGTTGTGGCATGGAAAGTGAAGGAAACAATGAGAGGCCAGACTTTGGGTCAGTGTGATAGGTTTTATTTCCAATTAGTGCCAGCTTATCAGAATTAAACTGCAGCCTGATGTGCAGCATGCGATGACTGAACCTCGGTGAATTAGCAAAGTAAAATTAATCTTGTAGCTGAGCTGGCAAGGTTTCATGTTCTCCCATTTAACAACCAAGACCAGGCCGTTTCTCGAAGTCTATTCTCAGCGTAGAGTGATGCAGCGGGGAAACAGGCCCTTCAGCCCAACTTGTCCATACCAACCAACATGTCCCAGCAGCTTTCAACATTAAAAGCTAAAATGCAGAACGCAGAATAGAAATAGCCCATATTTCCCCAAACCAACTCACGCCATCAAACATCGGTTTGAAGGATCCATTAACATTAGGGCTGACTTTCAAGGGTGAAAATTACATGCCCGCTCCTGAAACCTTTTCACAGATCCTCAGGATTGTTGTAGCATGGAAGCAGATCATTTGGCCAGCGAGTGAATAGCGTTTGTTGCAGGATCAACACGGACCATTTTACTCCCTCATCGTCTCTACAAAGCCCTACCTATTAATTCCTTGCAGATACTTAACCAGCTCCATTTGGAAGGCTGCCATTGAGTTTGCCTCCACTTCTGCCCCTCTCGTCTTGGTAAACACATTGTTGCTAACCACTGTAGATGCTGCAAATTCGAAATAAAATCGGTACAAGCTGGTAGCTCTGGCCAATGTGACATGTGTAATGATGATTGATATCATTTTAAGAATGGCTCATGGTACCTTATTGTCACATGTATCTAGATACAATGAAATACTTTGTTTTGCATACAATCCAGTAAAACCATACTATACATAAGCACAATTGAAAATAAACATGCAGGTACAGCAGGCAGTGAAGAAAGCTAATGGCATGTTGCCCTTCATAACAAGAGGATTTCAGTGCAGCGTAGGTTCACGAGGTTAATCCCTGGAATGGCGGGACCGTCATATGAGGAAAGATTGGAAAGACTGTGCTTGTATTCACTGGAATAGAGATGAGAGGGGATCTTATAAAAACGTATAAAATTATAAAAGGACTGGACAAGCTAGATGCAGGAAAAATGATCCCAATGTTGGGGGAGTCCAGATCCATGGGCCACAGTCTAACAATAAAGGGGAGGCCATTTAGAACTGAGATGAGAAAAAACTTTTCACCCAGAGACTTGTGAATTTGTGGAATTCTCTGCCACAGAAGGCAGTGGAAGCCAATTCACTAGATGAATTTAAAAGAGAGTTGGATAGAGCTCTAGGGGGTAGTGGAATCAAGAGATATGGGGAGAAGGCAGGCACAGGTTATTGATTGTGGAAGATCAGCCATGATCACATTGAATGGCAGTGCTGGCTCGAAGGGCCAAATGGTCTCCTCCTGCACCTATTTTCTATGTTTCTAATCAGAAATAAGCACAAAAGTGCAACGTTTGTCGTGTGAGAATAGTGGACCTCAATGAGACAGCACACTAAGCGTTGTCACGTTTCCGCCACCATTTTGTACCCTTCAAATTTCAAGTTCTTACAGGTGCTGTCTAATCTTGCCTTTAAAGGCCTGTTAACCTGGTGGCTTCACTGGGCAATGGTGATGTTGTCGATGTCTTCTAGTGCTCCGTGCCAGTGCAGGCCGCGTCCGATCTGTGTGTTCGGCCTCCGTGAGGCCTCAGGTGGTGCCTGATCCACACTGTCTCACCATTGTTGCAGGGCCTGTGGCGGCTCATTCCACCCACAAAATCAGTCATATACACCGGCGAGACTAAAGGTAGACTGGGTGATCGTTACCTGATCTCCCGTTTGCCAAACACTTTAATTCCCCTTCCCATTCCCACACTGACCTTTCTGTCCTAGGTCTCCTCCATTGTCAGAGTGAGGCCAAATGTAAATTGGAGGAACAGTACCTCATATTTCGCTTGGGCAGCCGACAACCCAGTGATATGAATATTGATTTCTCTAACTTCAAGTATGCCTTGCATCCCCTCTCTCTCCATCCCTCCCCCACCCAAGTTGTACCAGCTTCAAAGTCGTCTTGTTGAGTCTCATTGCCTGTAACTCGTTTTCACCTAGCCCACAGCTAACAATGGCCTGTTTCATTTACCATCGTTACTTTTTTTCATATCTTTCATTCATTTCTTCTATATCTCTCTTTATCACCGTCTGTACCTCTTGTTTCCCTTTCCCCTGACTCACAGTCTGAAGAAGGGCCTCGACCTGAAACGTCAACCATTCCTTTTCCTCACAAATGCTGTCTGACCCGCTGAGTTACTCTGGATTTTTGTGCCTGTCCTTGTTGTTACTTTGAATGACGGCTCGCCTTACAGCAGCTTAGAAGGGATACTGAGACATGGTGTGCTGAAATAGCAGGCAATGAAACCATGAAATTTAAAAGCCTTGTTCTTGAATGGGAACACTGAATGCCAGCGGCGTTCACTCTCAATTGAGATACACTTGCTTACACATTGGGAGACTGAGTGGGTGATTCAATGTAGATGGTAGATGATAGAACAAATAACACTGCCCACTGTGTTGGCTTTCCAGAGAAGTGGTTTGTCCAGGGATCGGGGCAGTGGATGTAAGTGTTCACACTATATCTTCAGCTGTCTGCAGTAGGTAAACCAAATGTTATTATTAGCTCATTGGTCATCGGGAAAGACATTTGTATCGCACAATAAAGCCCTCAGCAGAGACCCTGGACAATGCATTAGATGCATTATAGCAATTACAATCTGCTCAGAACGAGAAAAACTTTTCGCTGTACCCATGACAATAAAGTAAACTCAAACTCAGAAATGAAATAAAAAAGGAACCACAGGAGTTGGTTTATACCAAAGACAGACACAAAATGCTGGAGCAACTCAGCGGGTCAGGCAGCATCTCTGCAGAAACTGGATAGGAAACGTTTCAGGTCGGGAGCCGAAGTCCGAAGAAGGGTCCCGAACCAAAACGCCACCTGTTCCCTTTCTCCAGAGACGCTGCCTGACCCGCTGAGCTACTCCAGCTTTTTGTGTCTATCTTTGTTGTAATGTTTCAGTCTGATTACCTATTGGCAGAATTGAGAAATGGAGGAGAAAAAAGATTCTAAGATACTGACATTATGGGAAGGAAGGAAGAATGGAGATGGTGGTTGAAAGAGCAGAAGATCGGAGGTCTTAAGGCTAGGAGTGATAGGTGTAAAATTTGGCCATTCAACCCATCTAGTCTACTCCGCCATTCAATCATGGCTGATCTATCTCTCCCTCCAAACCCCATTCTCCTGCCTTCTCCCCATAACCTCTGACACCTGTACTAATCAAAAATCTATCTGTCTATGCTTAAAAAATATCCACTGACTTGGCCTCTACAGCCTTCGGTGGCAAAGAATTCCACAGATTCACCACCCTCTGTTTAAAGAAATTTCTCCTCATCTCCTTCCTAAAAGAATGTCCTTTCATTCTGGGGCTGTGACCTCTGGTCCTAGACTCTCCCACTAGTGGAAACATTCTCTCCACATCCACTCTATCCAAGCCTTTCACTGTTCTGTATGTTTCAACGAGGTCCCCCCCCTCATTCTTTTAAAACTCCAGCGAGTACAGGCCCAGTGCCGACAAACGTCATCATAGGTTAACCTACTCATTCCTGGGATCATTCTTGTGAACCTCCTCTGGACCCTCTCCAGAGCCAACACATCCTTCCTCAGATATGGTGCCCAAAATTGCTCACAATATTGGTGCCCAGTGCCTTATAGAGCCTCAGCATTACATCCCTGTCTTTGTGTACAAGCCCTGTTGAAATAAATGTTAGCATTGACTTTGCAGGGGGGTTAATTGATGAAAAGGTTGGCGATACAATGTCTGAAAGGCTGGTAATGGCATGGGTGTGGGATGCTGAGGTCAGCATAGAGGAAGCGAAGGTACCTGAGTAATTGCCAGTAAGGAAACTGCCGAATATCCCAAATACTTGGATATTCTGTTCTTGTGGGATCTTGTGCTGTTGCTGAATTTTATTAACCAATACATTTTCCACAATTTTTTGAAAGCATGGATCCTGGACCAAGCTTTTCTAGAGAGAGAAGGCGTTAAGATTGTGATAAAAGCAAAAGTTCTGATTTTATTGCAGTGAGAACCCAGAGGAAATCTTTCCCCAAGGATGGTTGGTTTGGTAAATGGACATCCTCACACTGGCATAGCAACTGGCCCTCTCCTGATAGTGTCATTGGAAGCTGATTGGGGCAGGACAGATTTGCCGGTCCTCGGTGCTTGGCCCAAGCTGCGGTGTGCTTCATTATGTCTTCTCTTGTCTGTTTTCCGTTAAAATGAGGGATTAGCTGACTGCTGGCAGACATTTGTGGTCAAGGTCATTTAACAATGAACTGAGAAACTCCATCCAAGGACCCAAACAGTCTTTCCAGGTGAGACAAAGGTTCACCTGCACCTCCTCCAACCTCATCTATTGCATCCGCTGCTCTAGATGTCAACTTAATTACATCGGCGAAACCAAGCGCAGGCTCGGCGATCCCTTCGCTGAACACCTGCGCTCGGTCCGCATTGACCAAACTGATTTCCCGGTGGCCAAGCACTTCAACTCCCCCTCCCATTCCCAGTCTGACCTTTCTGTCATGGGCCTCCTCCAGTGCCATTGGTTGGGCCCACCAGAAATTGGAGGAACAGCACCTCATATTTCGCCTGGGCAGCTTGCAGCCCAGCGGTATGAACATCGACTTCTCCAACTTTAGATAGTTCCTCTGTCACTCTCTTCCCCTCCTCCTTCCCAGATCTCCCTATCTTCCTGTCTCCACCTATATCCTTCCTTTGTCCCGCCCCCCCTGACATCAGTCTGAAGAAGGGTCTCGACCCGAAACGTCACCCATTCCTTCTCTCCCGAGATGCTGCCTGACCTGCTGAGTTACTCCAGCATTTTGTGAATAAATACCTTCGATTTGTACCAGCATCTGCAGTTATTTTCTTATATTATAACTCTCCTGGTTTATGGACAACGACTGCATGAGGCCTCAGCAAGACGGGGTTATTATCTGAAGTTGTTATTTTTACAGTAAATCTTTCTAAGCTGATTGTGCTCCCCAGAGGGATGATGTTTAGTTTAGTTTAGAACAAGAAACCGACCCTTTGCCCACTGCGTCCACACCGACCAGCGATCACCCCATACACGAGAGCTATCCTACACACTGGGGACAATTTAACAGTGCCAATTAACCTACAAACTTGGAGTGTGGGAGGAAACTGGAGCACCCAGAGAAAACCCATGTCGTTACAGGGAGAGCATGCAAACTCCGCATGGACAGCACCTGTGGTCATGATGGAACCCGGGTCTCTGGAGCAGTGAGGCAGCAACTCCATCACTGTGCCGCCAAAGAAGGCCTCCTCCAGGATACATCTAGCACCATACCCCGAGATCAATGAGCCGATATGGAGGAAGAAAATTATTTGTATCCTCACCTTTTACTGAACATAGAACATTGAACAACACAGCACAAGAACAGGCCCTAGGGCCCACAATGTCTGTGTCAAACATGATGTAAAGACCATCTCATCTACCTGCACATAACCCATATCCCTCCATTCCCTGCATATCCATGTGCCTATCCGAAAGTCTCTTAAATGCCACTGTTGTATCCGCCTCCACCACCACCCCTGGCAATGCATTCCAGGCACTCACGCCCTCTGGGTAGTTGCCCGCATAACTCCCTTAAGTAACGCAGAAATTTGTAAATATCTTTTTCCTGCATATCACCATTTGTTGATTTAAAGCCAAAAAATTCTGAAATGCTTTTGATGTCAGTATTGATGGGATGCAGTGTAACAACACATAATGTGGGTTGAAAGTTGGGCTTTGTGAGGCTGCAGGGAGAGATGAAGTGAGAGTAAACGTATCTCAAAGTGTCTCTCAGTCGGGTCTCGCCTGCCACTCTGCTTCTTACAATTCACACAATGAAGAGTTTACACAAAGTATAAAGTGGTATTTTGCTTCCCTAAATATACCATGATTCATTGTCAGCATCAAGCCAAAAGCTCCTTTGGTCTTACACAACATTAAAACCAGAAAGCAAAACAATTTGATTATCACAAAATTTGGTTTTCAGCATGAGGCAGAAAACTCACTTTGACAAGTGGTGCAGCTGTAGAGTTGCTGCCTTACAGCGCCAGAGAGCTGGGTTCCATCCTGACTACGGGCACTGTCTGTTTGGAGTTTGTACGTTCTCCCTGTGACTGCCTGGGCTTTCTCCAGGTGCTCCGGTTTCCTCCCACACTCCAAAGACGTACAGGTTTGTAGCTTAATTGGCTTTGGTAAAATTGTAAATTGTCCCTAATGTGTGTAGGATAGTGTTAGTGTGCGGGGATTGCTGGTCGGCGTGGGCTGAAGGGCCTGTTTCCGCGCTGTATCCCTAAACTAAACTCAAGTGTAACATTGGGAATCGAGCTGATCGCTGTTAAGTACAAGTTGAATTGGAAAGGGTTTGTGTCATTAAATAAGTTCATAAGTTATTGGAGCAGAATTAGGCCATTTGTCCCCTCAAGTCTATTCTGCCATTCAATCATGGCTGATCTATCTCTCTCTCTCTCTCTCTCAACCCCTTTCTCCTGCCTTCTCCCCATAACTGTCGTATGTTGAAAGGCTGGAGCAATTAGGCTTGTTTACATTGGAATAGAGAAGGATGAGGGGGGATCTTATTGAAACATATAAGATAATTAGGGGATTGGACACATTAGAGGCAGGAAACATGTTCCCAATGTTGGGGGAGTCCAGAACAAGGGGCCACAGTTTAAGAATAAGGGGTAGGCCATTTAGAACGGAGATGAGGAAGAACTTTTTCAGTCAGACAGTGGTGAAGGTGTGGAATTCTCTGCCTCAGAAGGCAGTGGAGGCCAGTTCGTTGGATGCTTTCAAGAGAGAGCTGGATAGAGCTCTTAAGGATAGCGGAGTGAGGGGGTATGGGGAGAAGGCAGGAACGGGGTACTGATTGAGAGTGATCAGCCATGATCGCATTGAATGGCGGTGCTGGCTCGAAGGTCTGAATGGCCTACTCCTGCACCTATTGTCTATTGTCTATTGTCTATAACCCCTGACACCCGTACTAATCTATCTGTGCCTTAAATATACCCTGTGTATATTTAGGAAGGAACTGCAGATGCTGGTTTAAATCGAAGATAGACACTGGAGTATGCTGGAGTAACTCAGTGACACAGGCAAGAAGGGTCTCGACCCGAAACGTCACCCATTCCTTCTCTCCTTCAAAATACCCAAATGACTTGGTCTCCACAGTCGTCTGTGGCAATGTATTCCACAGGTTCACCACCCTACTATAATAATAGTAAAGGATGCCGGAGGATGTAGCGGATTATTCCCGAAGGCTGGGGTTTCATGGGGTTAAGGTATTTGCAGGCAGACAGATTAGCTTGGGAGGGGATGGCAGGGCCGAGTGAGACGGAGGATGCAGCTGCTGTATTGGCAGAGTGGGGCTGGATGGCACTTGTGCAGCAGACTGACTGGGCGCAGGCATGCGTGGGAGCAACAGCAGCAGCCACTGAGACAGCTCGAGGCTAATCGCATTATTTCACGCTGCTGTTCGTGCTTGGGTTCCAAATCTCCAGGAGAAGGAGTCGGCCTTTCACCTTGTGTCCCCGCCCGGCATGTTAAAAAACAAACAACTGTCTGTATGACAGGAGTTTGCTTGTGAAAGAAATCATTGCTCCACGATCCATTTTACCCTGCATAACCTGCAACAGAACAAAGATAAATAGTGAAGATGGACTACCCGCGATTTCAATAAAAAAGAGATACAACATGGAAACAGGCCCTTCAGCCCACCGAGTCTGTGCCAGCCAGCGATCACCCCGTACACACCAGGGACACTTGGCGATTTTACTGAAGCCAATTAACCTCCAATCTTGTCCGTCTTTGGAGTGTGAGTGGAAACCAGAGCCCCCAGGAGAAAACGCACGCGGTCACGGGGCGAACGGACAGACTCCGTACAGACAGCACCCGTAGTCAGGATTGATCCCGGGCCTCTGGCGCTGTGAGGCAGCAACTCTACTGCTGTGCCACCGTGCTGTCCCTTTTAGATGATGACAGAGGAAGTGGGTATTGGCGAGAGAGAGAGAGAGAGAGAGAGAGAGAGAATGTGTGTGCGTGTGTGTGCACGCGTGCATTTTGCTTTGGTCTGTAGCAGGGTCTAGTCTCCAATGCTCATAGAGTCATATAGCATGGAAACAGGCCCTTCAGTGCAATTGGCCCATGCCTACCAAGATGACCGTCTACGCCAGTCCCATTTGACGCATATTCCTCTGAACATTTCCGATCCATTCAGCTGTTCAAATGTACTTTAAATGGTGTTACTGTACCTGCCCCAACCACTTCCTTTCACAGGACTCTGGGAAAATGGCGGTGTGCGTTCACCTGGCCTTGTCCTGGTGTTTCTAGCCTTTGGGCCAAGACCTCACTCTGCCAAGTCACCGTGTTAGCCGGTGTGCAGTGACTATACCAGGGTGCAGGTATTCCCACACCAATCTGCTCCACTGAGCCCAGGCGGTCCCTTTACTGAGCAATCCAGACGGTCCCATTTCCCCAACCCTAGTCTACAGTCTAAACTCGTGTATGGGTGATAGCAGGTCGGTGCGGACATGATGGGCTGAAGGGCCTGCTTCCACGCTGTATCTCTGAACTAGACTGAACTAAGCTCTATTTGAAACTAATTCTCCTTTATTCCTTCTATTAATGTTTTTTTTGTTAAGGCAAAGACATCTCTCCTATTTATTTAGACGCCTCATAATTTTGTAAATCTCAATAAAATCTCTTCAGTTCAAAACAGCTCCAGTTGTTCTGTTTAATCGAGCTAGTATTTTCAGTCCTTGCATCTCATTCTGCACTCCTACCGGGGCAGCAGCATCGTTTTGGTAATGTAATGACTACAACAGACTCCAAAGACGTACAGGTATGTAGGTTAATTGGCTGGGCAAATGTAAAAATTGTCCCTAGTGGGTATAGGATAGTGTTTGTTAATGTGCGGGGATCGCTGGGCGGCACAGACCCGGTGGGCCGAAGGGCCTGTTTCCGCGCTGTATCTCTAAAAATCTAAAATAAAAATAGTACCTCGGCTCTAACGTGACTGTGTTTTACACATGGCCCATGTGCCCTTTACTCTTTGCTTCATCGAATAAATAAAAGCTTCCTGACTTGCCCCTGCCGCCAACCTCTGAACCCCAGGGCGCCTATGAGGCCGCAGGAGGTAATCTCCCACCCACTCGCCGACACTGCTCATATCTCACTCCCCCCCCCCCCTCCCCCCCCCTCCCCTCCCATCACCTGCAGCCCCGGAGGCTGTTTGTGACATTTAGACAAGTGTTTAATAGGACATGCAGAGGGATTGGCAAGCCCAATGCATGCAGATGGGATCAGCATAGATGACATCGCATTTGGCATGGACAAGGTGAGCAAAAAGGACCCTTTAGCTTAGTTTAGTTTAGTTTAATTTAGTTTAGAGATACAGCGTGGAAACAGGCTCTTCACCCCCTCCCCCCCCCCCCCCCCCCGAGTCCACCGACCAATGATCCCTGTACACTAACACTATCCTACACACGCTAGGGACAATTTTTCATTCATACCAAGCCAATTAACCTGTAAACCTGTATGTTTTATGGAGTGTGGGAGGAAACCGAAAATCTCGGGAAAAAACCCACACGGGTCACGGGGAGAACGTACAAACTCCATACAGACAGCACCCTTGGTCAGGATTGAACCCGGGTCTCTGGTGCTGCAAGGCAGCAACTCTACCGCTGCGCCACCGTGCCGCCCTGTGCTGTAAATTTCTGTGACTCCAAACTTCTGTGACTGAAAACTTTTTCAGTCAGAGAGTTGTAAATCTGTGGAATTCTCTGCCTCAGAAGGCAGTGGAGGCCAATTATCTGAATGCATTCAAGAGAGAGCTGGATAGAGCTCTTACGGATAACAGAGTCAGGGGGTATGGGGAGAAGGCAGGAACGGGGTACTGATTGAGAATGATCAGCCATGATCACATTGAATGGCGGTGCTGGCTCGAAGGGCCGAATGGCCTCCTCCTGCACCTATTGTCTATTGTCTATTGTCTGTTTATTATTTGTTACTTTGCCTTGCTGTAGTTTGCAACACTTGCTGCAGTTTGCAACACTTGCTGTAGTTTGCCACTGCTGTGTCCACAGGCCATCCATGGATGTCCATAAGGTGCCTTCTCCCTCAATGTCAACCCAGCGCCAGGTTTTGCACCATCGCCAAATGTCTTTATCATGCCCTCTACCTTAAAGGTTAAATTGTTAACATATGTCTAAACTTACGAGGGGCCCAATATAAAGGAAGGGCCATGATGCGTAGACACTTAAGACATGTAGACACTGGTCTTTGTGTTCACTTGATGGTTAAGCTACATCCTGCTGCCAACTCTGCTTTGAAAGCCAGTTCAGATCTCTGTAATTGTTAACCTCTGCTGACAGTCCACATTCAACCTGCAGACCAATTTAAACTACTTGCAAGAACTGATGTGAATGAGGCCGTCTATTACATGTTCCATCTAATGTAACCTGGCATAGGTGAAGGCCATCTAAGCACCGAAATAGCTATGCAAAAGAGTCCAATGGATTTCTTTTTAAACTTGCAAAAGGGAGCAGGTAGTTTGTGGGATCTGTGCTAACAGATAAAACATTCAGAGTCTTTCTCTTACTAATGATGTCACAAATCACTGCACATTTGGACATTTGTAGGGAAGGTTTGGTGGCAGAAAGAATGTAAACTAGAAGCAGAGTAGATCCCTGAGTTCCACAACTCTGCTCCGCCATTTCATATCAGTGCTGATGTAGTGGCCTGGCAGAGGCCAGAGAAAAGGCAAGACGCCAGGCAGTTTTAGATAAGGGTCTTTATTAGGCTGTGAGCTCCTGCTCACAGCGTAGCCCACCTAGGGATGAGCCACGCCTCCCAACGGGCTGGCTTTTAACCCCTTACGCCTGTCCGTCACGTGACGAGGGGGCTGACCCAAGGAGTGGCCTGATCCCCAGGGACCGCCACATTGATCTGATTATAATCTCAATTCCTTATTATCAGCCATCCAGGGCAAACCTTTACCCCCTTGCTTATTGAGAATATATCTACTGTTGACTTAAATAATATTCAGTGACTGTGCTTTCACTTTCAAATACAATTGTTCAAATGTGAAGTGATTTAACATTTTTTAACAAGATTCTGGATATTTTATCCGTGAAGACAGATTTCACAAACTACCTGCCATTTGAGGTAAAGAGCTTCCAGGACTCATGACACTGAGAGAAAAGGATTCTGCCCGACGTTTAATAGACACTAAAAGCTGGAGTAACTCAGCGGGTCAGGCAGCATCTCGGGAGAGAAGGAATAGGTGAGGTTTTGGGTCGAGACCCTTCTTCAGACTGAGAGTCAGGAGAAAGGGAAACGGGAGATATAGACTGTGATGTAGAGAGGTCTAGCACAGAGGGGGAGCAGCTAGAGAGGATGTTGCAGAACTCCCATGGGAGAGAGGAGGAGAACTTCAAAGCAGGCATACCTTGAGAAGATTTCACAGTGGAGCAGACAAGATGTGTAAGAAGGAACAGCAGATGCTTGTTTACACCAAAGTTAGACACAAAATGCTGGAGTAACACTGGGTCAGGCAGCATCTCTGAAGAAGAGCCTCGACCTGAAATGCCACTTATTTCCTTTTCTCCAGAGATGCTGCCTGACCTGCTGAGTTACTGCAGCATTTTGCGTCTATCTTCAGAATAAAATATCTCTTTGCACGTCTGTGTTTCAAGGACAGCAGAGCATCAGTGCTGTCCAGGTATAGTGCCCAGGTGCAGGGTAATTCAGTCTGAACAGAATTCCCTTAGGGCTGCTTAGACTGCTGCAGAATGCTGAAACGTACAGTAGCCCTTGTTTTTTGTTGTAACGTATAAGGTACCTAAACTCTGCAAAGCTCTTCTTTTGTGATAATAACATCCCCGCTGTGTTATTGATCGTGGCAAGAAATTGATCATTCTTATCAGTGGCATTGTTCACTGTTGTTTTGGGCCACATTCACTCCTGGACTCACAGCTTGTCAGGCAGGTCTAAAATAACAGGGAACAGAAAGTGCCAAGAATACTCCGCAGCCTGCCAGCACTTGTGGAGCGAGCTACTGTTTCAGGTCGATGACCATTCTTGTTGAGTGACCCAGACTGCCCAGGCACGAGCTCCAGGGATGCAGGTATCTGGCAGGTGAAATCGCCATAATACTTCAACTCCACTTCCCTTTCCCATTAAGAATAAGGGGCAGGCCATTTAGGACTGAGACGAGGAAAAACCTTTTTCACCCAGAGAGTTGTGAATCTGTGGAATTCTCTGCCACAGAAGGCAGTGGAGGCCAATTCACTGGACGATTTCAAGAGAGAGTTAGATATAGCTCTTAGGGCTAAAGGAATCAAGGGATATGGGGAAATAGCAGGACCGGGGTACTGATTTTGGATGATCAGCCATGATCATATTGAATGGCGGTGCTGGCTCAAAGGGCCAAATGGCCTACTCCTGCACCCATGTTTGTATGTTTTCCACACTGATCTTTCTGTCCTGGGCCACTGTCAGACTGAGGTCACATGTAAATGGGAGGAACAGCACCTCATATTTTACTTGGGCACCTTACAACGCAGCGGTATGAACATTGATTTCTCCAATTTCACTTAACCCTTGCATTCCTTCTCTCACCATCCCTCCCCCACCCTAATCGTATTGCTAGTTTCACTTCATTATCACCTCTTTCACTGCCAACAATGGATTATTGTGGGCTCCACCTTTCTTGAGTCACCGGCGCTGGCTTTGATTTCTCTAATTTTAAGTAACTCCTGCCTTCCCTCATTCCCCACCCTGGTTATCCAATGAGTTCCACTGTTTGCATCTCTGTATCCCTACGTTATCACCTCTTCCATAGTCAACAATGACCTTTTGGGAGATGACCCTTTTTTGGTCATCTGTCATCAGCCCTGAATTGTTCTGGCCTTTTCCTACCTACAGGTCCCCCCCCCCCCCGCCCGACTTTCAGTCTGAAGAAGGGTCCTGATCCTTCTTCGTATAAAATCCTAAAAGGACTAGACAAGCTAGATGCAGGAAAAATGTTCCCAATGTTGGAGGAGTCCAGAACCAGGGGACACAGTCTAAGAATAAAGGGGAGGCCATTTAAAACTGAGGTGAGAAGAAACCTTTTCACCCAGAGAGTTGTGAATTTGTGGAATTCTCTGCCACAGAAGGCCAATTCACTGGATGAATTTAAAAGAGAGTTAGATAGAGCTCTAGGGGGCTAGTGGAATCAAGGGATATGGGGAGAAGGCAGGCACAGGTTACTGATCGTGGATGATCAGCCATGATCACAATGAATGGCGGTGCTGGCTCGAAGGGCCAAACGGCCTCCTCCTGCACCTATTTTCTATGTTTCTATGTTTCTATGACCTGAAATGTCACACATCCTTTTTCTCCAGAGATGTCTGCCTGACCCGCTGAATCACTCCACCATTTTGTGTGCCAACTTCATGAAATGTCCATCCCATTCCAGAGAGCCTTTTCAAGCAGAGTAGCTGCCTGCTGCACTCATGATACCAGTTTCCTGGAGGAACAACTGAAATATGGGTATAAACACGCAGCAGAGTGAAGACTGGAGGACACGGATAGGTGATGTTTCAAGTCAGGACCCTTCTTCAGATGAGTTACTCTACACGTTGATTGCTCCACTGTGAAATTGAGGCTGAAACATCACCTACCAATGTTTTCCAGGGATGTTCCCTGGCCCGCTGAGTTACTCCAGCACTTTGTGTCTTTTCTTTTGTAAAATAGCATCTGCAGCTCCTTGTTTCTATAAAGACAAGGGTGGCACAGTGGTAGAGTACCTGCCCTACAGCGCCAGAGACCCGGGTTCACTCCTGACTACGATTACTGTCTGTAAGGAGTTTGTATGTTCTGCCTGTGACCGCGTGCGTTTTCTCCAGGTGTTCTAGTTTCCTCCCACACTCCAAAGACACACAGGTTTGTAGGTTAATTGTACGGGGTGATCGCTGGTGGGCGCGGACTCGGTGGCCCGAAAGGCCTGTTTCCACGCTGTATCTCTAAAGACTAAAGGGCCGTATCCATCCTTGTCGGCCATTTAAGGGTCTGTTTATTTGCCTCTTAAATGTATTAACTGCATCTGATTGATTGCACCATCTCCACAGGCTGCACAATTTCAGATATCAACCACTCTGCAAATGTAAATCCCCCAATCATCCCCTTTCAAATCTCCTGTCTCTGACCCTAAATCGATGCCGTCTTGTTTTTTGATATCTATACCAGGAGAAAATAATTCTGACTATCTACCCTCTCTATGCCTCTCACAATCTTATATACTTCTGTCAGAGCATCCCTCTGCGACTTTCACCCCAGGGGAAAAAAAGCCCAGCTTACCCAATCTTTCCCACCTCCACCCCCCACTAAAGTCTTCCAGTCCAGGCAACATCCTGCTTGGAGTTTAAATGAGGTCTGACGAGGCGTGACTAGAACGAGACTGGCGGGCCACGGCTTGCAGTGGGAAGCCACCAAGCTCGGCCCATGCTCCTCACCAGAAGACTGGAGACCAGGGAGGAGGAATATAGGGAGCCGGCAACGGTGGACGCAAGACCGAGGGCCGGTAGGCCACCCTCAAGGTCGGTTGCGGGAGGAGACCCTGGGGCACCAAGGGTGAAGGAGAGAATGACGGTTCACTGGACGATCCAGACGGAGGCGATGGCTGGAGGCCCTGCAGCAGCCTGGGGCTCGCCTGGATCGGGCACTGCTCCAGGAGACCGAACGCGCAGACCGGACTGGACTTTGGAAATGGCGCCAAAAACTGCCGACTCTTGCACGCGGCCATGGTGGACTATTTCTGTACACTTTGCTAACCGGGGATTGTGCTTAGGTATAGCAATACTTTACTGAACTGTATGGAAAAAACAGTTCAGTAAAGCACAATTGCGCGTTGAATCTCTTCTGCACGCTCTCCCGCACAATCTGTTCCCTGCATTTCCTCAACACTCCCTGTCATTTTTCCATTACAAGCTCAGTCTAAATCTATCCTTGATGTCCTTATCCTTGAAGCCCATCCATGCTGGAAATCAATCTGATGAATCTTTGTCCTTCCTCTACCGCAAGTCTATCCTTCCTTTGACAGGGAGCACAGACTGCACATTCAACATTCCAGATGTGGTCTCTCCAGGGCTCGAAATAATTGCAATATAATGTACTTACTCTCTCATGCAAATCCTTTTACATTAAAGGCCAACATAATATTGATCTTCATCTTTGCTTGCTGGATGTGCTTGTTAACTTTCAATGACATGTGCACAAGGATATCTCAGTAGCAACAGCATTTAATCTCATCTATATATTAAAACTCTTGTTTGTTTGTTTGTTTGCTCCTGAACTACAGCCAAAACAGTACATGATAGTGTGACAATTTTGGGCCCATCTTATTCACCATTGTCCCTTTGGTGCTAATGGAAGAAGTTTCATTGAAATCGGTGTTATATATTTAAAGTTATTCACATTTTAAAGTTTAAATCTATCTCCTAGGGAGGGAGGGGGGAGGAAGGGAAGTGGGGGAGGGAGGGGGGAGGAGGGATAAGGGGGGTTGAGTGGGAGGGGCAGGGGAGGGTGGGGGAGAGGAGGGGGGAGGGGTGAGGAGGGGGGAGGGGTGAGGAGGGGGGAGGGGTGAGGAGGGGGGAGGGGTGAGGAGTGGGTGTTGCACCAATGCAGGAGAAGTTTGGGCCCAACGGGTCCACTTGGTCTAGTAGCATTTAAAAATGCAGTTGCTGTCTATTTTTTCCACCAAAATAGATGTCTTCAGCCAGGCAATGTAATAGCATTTAAAGACATTTGTACAGGTACATGAATAGGAAAGGTTTAGAGGGATATGGACTAAACGCGAGCAGGCGGGACTCGTGTAAATGGGGCATCTTGGTTGGCAAAGGCCAGTTGGGCCAAAGGGCCTTTCACCATGCTTTGACTGTGACCCTCCTGAGACTTTTGTTCACCTTGCCCACTCTACTGTGCAGACAGGTAGACCTTCGATTCAAAC
The DNA here is from genome assembly GCF_053455715.1 of Rhinoraja longicauda. Classification (NCBI taxonomy): domain Eukaryota; kingdom Metazoa; phylum Chordata; class Chondrichthyes; order Rajiformes; family Arhynchobatidae; genus Rhinoraja; species Rhinoraja longicauda. Next base: position 12,151,539 of record NC_135969.1, read on the forward strand.
CAGCATCTGCATTTCTTTTCGACACACTTGTGTGGAGACATATGACTCATTTAGGGATTTATCCACAGCCGTTCACATTAATTTCAGTTGAGTTGTTATCTTTGGGAACAGTGGGATACCAAAACAAACTTCTTTACTTCTTTAATGAGAACTAAGAATTCCTCTGAGCCAAGAAAAAGGGATCATGAGAACTTCCATCATATCCAGTGTTGATGTGAGTGGTTCTTTGCATGCCATCAGGAAGTGGAAAGCCTTGACATTGTAAATGTAGGTGCTTGCAAAGTGGCAATGATCTGTTGTTGATTGAGAAATGTCATCGGCCGAGCATGTTTTTGTCATGCTGTGCTTTGGAATGGCGCCAAAGTCGGTGAATTCCGTGGTTATCCAATGCCTTTATTCCCATTGACATCGTGACCAAAGATACTAGAGGAACAAGATAGACCACTCGACCCTAAAAACCGTAGTATGGCACGGCGCCATTTTAGTAGGCAGAAACTCGCAGAAACGTTTTAAAAGAAAAATAACAAAAATCTGTGAACTGATAGATGAGATATATTCTGCATTTTAATGGTATCATCACACATACTGTTCCCCCAAAACACTGATTATACTGCGAGAGGCAGAGCTAAAGGCCGGTTTTGCCTACTAAAATGGCTCCTTTGCGTACTACGCTTCAGTATAGGCAATTCCTCTAGTATCTTTGATCGAGACTGCCAGGATTGCTCATGTTGCATGAAGAAAGTTGAGTGCAGTTGTTTATTTATAGCCACATTATCTAATATCTCTATCGGGAATGACAGGCCAAATTCCAAGAGGACTTCATTGGGTCTGAGGTTGGATAGAAATCTCCCAGTTATCTGACAGGAGATTGTTGTAAGGTTATCAGCTCCCCCAGCAGTCCAAGCCCTGCTCAGTGGATAAAGAATCAATGTTTCTCATTTGAAATCCCCAGTTATCATCACTCTAAATTAATCTGTCACCAGAAGCAAGGGTGGTGGGTACATGGAATGAGCTGCCAAAGCAAGTAGCTGAAACTGGTACAATAACAACATTTGTATTTTCAATCTTTCAGTCTTTAAAAATAAAAACTCTTTCAGTCAGAGAGTTGTAAATCTGTGGAATTCACTGCCTCAGAAGGCAGTGGAGGCCAATTCTCTGAATGCATTCAAGAGAGAGCTGGATAGAGCTCTTAAGGATAGCGGAGTCAGGGGGTATGGGGAGAAGGCAGGAACGGGGTACTGATTGAGAATGATCAGCCATGATCACATTGAATGGTGGTGCTGGCTCGAAGGGCCAAATGGCCTACTCCTGCACCTATTGTCTATTGTCTATTGTCTATTTAAAAGACACTTTGACAGGTACACGGATAGAAAACGTTTTTAGGGACATGGGCCAAATGCAGACAAAGGGGACTAGCTTAGATGGGGCATCATGGTTGGCGTGGACGAGTTGGGCAGAAGGGTCTGTTTCTGTGCTATATGACGCTATGATTCCCTCCCCTGATCTGATCCTGGCAACGACTTTGCCTGGTGGTTCTTTCATTCAACCTCACTAGGCATATTCAAGGCCTTGTTATAAGATATTAAACGGTCAGTTCGATGGGCAGACTGTAGAGAGGATTAAAGTAGGATTAGGACATTTGTAAGGGATTGATTTTGGGACAGAAAACCCAGGAACGGTGCAGAAATTACAACTATGGGTCTGAGAAAATTGCTTGGTCGAATCTAATATTGAAGACAATATTTAACAAGTAAAACACAAGAAATCTGAAAATAATAACCAAAAAATGCTGGAAATATTCAGCAGTTCTGGCAGTACGCGTAGAGAGAGAAACAGAGTGAATGTTTCTATTTCTGATAAAAAAGATCATCAAATGTTTCAGCCTGCAGTCAGTGTATGGAGTATAGAAGTTGGGAGGCCATGTTGCAATTGTACAAGATATTGGTGAGGCCACATTTAGAGTATCGTGTTCAGTTTTGGTCACTGTTTTCGGAAGGATGTTGTTAAGCTGGAAAAGGTGCAGAGAAGATTTATGAAGATGTTGCCAGGACTCAAGGGCCTGAGCTAAAGGTTGAGCAGGCTAGGACTCTACTCCTTGGAGCGTAGGAGGGGTGATCTTTTAGAGCTGTACAGAATCTTGAGAAGCGTAGATTGTGTAAATGCACAGTCTTTAGGCCAGAATAGGGGAATCGAGAACCAGAGGACATAAGTTTAAGGTGAGGGGGGATAGATTTAATATGTACGTGAAGGGTAACTTTTTTACTCAAAGGGTGGTGGGTATATGGAATGAGCTACCGGAGGAGGTAGTTACTGCAGGTATTATCATATCATTTAAGCGATGTTTGGACAGGTACATGGAAAATAAAGGTTTCGAGGGTTATGGGCCAAGCGCAGGCAGGTGGGATTAGTGTGGATGGGGTATGTTGGTCTGCAAGGGCAAGTTGGGCCGAAGGGCCTGTATGACTCTGACTCGATGACACTAAATGCACTTTAAAAAAAAAAAACAAGTGTTTGAAACCTGTGATGAAAATATATATTTGTCTTGAAATGGTGTAAATCCACCGTCCTTCAGGTGATCTGCCAGAAAAATCAATGACACCCTCTTTCCTTTGTCACCCGGCATTCCTTTAATCTTCATGTGGAAGAAAGGTCTTTCCACAGGAGGAATATCCTTGGACTGTGAGGGAATGCTTGTTAAAGTATTAATAATGCTGATGACGACTGCAATTGTCCCACATGAATTTTGCCAGAGAGGTTTTGGACATTGAAATGAATGCAGAAAGCCCTCTGGAATCCAACGTATTGAAAACACTTGGTGTCTGTTAGCTGCAGAGGGTAACACCGCAGAATAAATTGGGGAAGATGCTGAAACGTGTCAGGATTGGAAGATATTCCTGTTCGAGGTGTTTTCAACATCTGCTGCAATAAGCACATTGTCTCTCTCGCTAAGAAGACCGTGTAGACCCCTCTACCTGCTCCAGCATACACTTCGGTCCAGCGTCATAAATCCTCGGTTCTAACACTGTCAATCCACCGTCCTTCAAGATTCAAGATTCAAGATTCAAGATAGCTTTATTTGTCATCCAATATTGGACGAAATTCAGTCACCCACAGTCCAACAATAAAAGCATTAAATAGGCATTAAAATTACACAACCCCAAAAACACACAAAAAAAGAAACATCCATCAAAGAAACATCCATCACAGTGAGTCTCCTCCAGTCCTCTCCTCACTGTGATGGAAGGCCACAATGTATTTTCCCTTCTCCTGCTGTCCTCTCCCGCAGTCAGGTTGTTGTGGTTGCAGGCCGCGCCGGACGGTCCGCAGCGGCCCGAGCCTAAGGCGAGTCCCAGCCACTCCCGCAGCCTCCGAAGACGGCCGGCTCCGCCGATGATAAGTCCGATCCGGGGCGGGCGAACACGCTGCCGCTGTTGCTGCACGTCGGGGCGGTCGTGGCTCCCGACATTGAAGCCCCCGCCCAGCAGAGAAAAATCCCACGGCATATCTTAGGCCGCGCCGGACGGTGAAATGTCCGTGACCCAAGCCCCGCGATCCGGGGCGGGCGAACCCGCTGCCGCTGCCGGAGCTCCCGATGTCGGCATCCACGCGGCCCGAGCCTAAGGCGAGTCGCAGCCGCTCCCGCAGCCTCCGAGGACGGCCGGCTCCGGTGATGGTAAGTCCGATCCGCGGGCTCTGCGAACCAGAGCCCTGGAGGCCGACAGCTCCAGGAGTTGGGCCGATGGTTGGGCCGCAGCAGGAACGGAGACAACACCCAGAAAACAAAGGTCGGGTCTCCGTTCGGAAGGGACACCTATTTACAATTTTACAGTTCCCCCCCTCCCCCCCACATACACACACAGTACACAAACACAAAAACACGACATCACAACTACAATTAAGACAAAAAAAACCAACAAAAACACAAAGACAAATGGACCGCAGGTAAGCCGCAGCTGCTATGGCAGCGCCGCCATTTTGTGATCAGGTGATCTGCCACAAAAATCAATGACACCTTCTGTCCTTTGCCACCCGGCATTCCTTTAATCTTTTAAAGACATCACAAACAGGCAACATTGCCAACCCCAGACTCAAGTCAAACGTGCTGACTGCCAGATAGTCCACAACATTAATAAGCTGAATTTACAAGGGTATGACACTTCTTGTATCTAATACATCAATCAGCGACTCGGCTTTGATCCCGATCTCGGGCGCTGACTGCGGGGACAATGTACAACATCTTTACTGAGGCTAACCAACCTACGAACCCGCACGTCTTTAGAGTGTGGGAGGAAACCGGAGCACCCGGAGAAAACCCACGCGGTAACGGGGGGAACTTGCAAACTCCCGACAGGCAGCACCCCCTGGTCAGGACCAAACCCGAGTCTCCGGCACTGTGAGGCAGCAAGTCTACTGCTGCGCCACTGTGCCGCCCATCTGTGGGGGAACTAGACAGACTACACTTCGGGTCAGAACCCTTCCTCACAACATGGAACTCAGGCTTTCCTTCAATTCATTCAAAGAAAGTGGGCATTGATACCAAGGCTTGTCATATTGCTCACTCCACCTCTTGTGAATGGAGCTCAACAATATGCAATCATCATTGAAGCTGCCACACTTCTGATCTTTCAACAGGTGGAGGTCATTGGGAAAGCAATGGAAGACAATTGTGCCAGTGGCTCCCCTGCAAACAATGTTCTCAGGAGGAGATGGTTCATCTCACTATTTGTCTTTGAGAAACTTGATTCCATTGAGTGAACAGTTCCCCCTTTTATCAAGGCTCCATCATACTACACTTGGTGGAAAGTAGCTTTTATACTCTTGCCTCTGCTCTGGGATTTTTTGGCACCCATTCCTTCTCTCCTGAGATGCTGCCTGACCCGCTGATTTACTCCAGCATTTCGTGATACCATAGGTTGGATCAAGTTATTCTGCAGAAACCCAAATCCTCTGCCATTCTCTTGCAACACGCTGGAGTCTTAAACCTTGCATGACTTCTACTTGGGAAAGAAATCAATAATCCAGGCATTAATCATTCCCTATGTGACAAATATTGAGTCATTTTTCCCCATATATCTGCTCAAACTCATTTCATTTCACGGAAAATGAAGCAAGCCATGAAACAGCACAATTAGGGAGACATTTTTTTTAAAAGCTTGGAAGCATTGACGTTGGTCTTTTTATGTGTGGCACTTTGCTGTCATTTTATTATTACAGCTCATTTTAGTCCACTAGCTATGAATAACCCACTTTTTAAAATAACCGGAGATGGTTTTGCATATCCATGCAGAACCATTTTACCATTTGCATTTCTGTAGAGTAATGAGATTCTTAGTAAATTAGGAAAGGTTACATTGAAAAGTGGTTAAAATGTTCCAATTAGTGTTATTGTGCCAAAAATGAAACTTAGTTTCGAGGGCCTTGAAGACTTTGTGAAAGGAGCAATTAACACAAGCGTGAATGGTGATTAATTCATTTGGGCATGTGGTTAGTTTTATGGATGAGGCTGCTGATATTGCCATGTAATCTGCCTTAAAAGCTGGGTGGGTGCAGTTTCTCATCAATGTCTTCAGCTCATCGTGAAACGCTAACTTCATTTACTAATTGTCCCTTCAAATCAGAACCAATCGGAGCAAAAAACCCCCCAACTATTGCAGGAACCCAAAGGGTCGAACGGCATGGTACAGATACAGATACAGCATGGAAATAGGCCCTTCGACCCACTGTGTCCATGCCGACTACCAATCACCCATTCACACTGGTTCTATGTTACCCCACTTTCGCATCCACTCCCGACGCACTAGGGACCATTTACAGAGGGCCAATTAACCTACAAACCCGCAGTTCTTTGGGATGTGGGAGGAAAGCTGAGCACCCAGAGGAAACCCACACGGTCACAGGGAGTATATGCAAACTCCACACAGACAGCACCCAAGGTCAGGATCGAACCTGGGACTCTGACACGGAGGGGCACGGTGGTGTCCCTGTTCCAATCCATGGAGGGGAACGAATTGTTGACATTTTCAGGTCAAGACTCTGCATCAGGACTGAGTGTGGAGAGGGAAGATACCAAGTGTCAAAAGGAGAGGAGAGTGGAAGAGGAGAGTGGTAGTTGATGCGTGTACTGAGGAGGGGTGTAGGATGATGGATAGATAGAAGGGGTGGAGGTGGAGATGGGGGAGGGAGAGGTAAGGAGTTGGGAGGCAGAGACAGGTAGGTATTAGGTGGTAGCTGACAGGGAGAAAAAAGGGCAGCGGGAGCCAGAATGGCAGGGTCGAAATCCTTCCATCGGGCAGACGATACAAGGCCTTCTACGCCCGCACCTCCAGACTCATCATATCATATCATATATATACAGCCGGAAACAGGCCTTTTCGGCCCACCAAGTCCGTGCCGCCCAGCGATCCCCGTACATTAACACTATCCTACACCCACTAGGGACAATTTTTTTTACATTTACCCAGCCAATTAACCTACATACCTGTACGTCTTTGGAGTGTGGGAGGAAACCGAAGATCTCGGAGAAAACCCACGCAGGTCACGGGGAGAACGTACAAACTCCTTACAGTGCAGCACCCGTAGTCAGGATCGAACCTGAGTCTCCGGTGCTGCATTCGCTGTAAAGCAGCAACTCTACCGCTGCGCTACCGTGCCGCCCCTAGGAACAGCTTCATCCCCAGGGCCATAGCTGCTATGAACCGGTCCTGCTGAGCCGGATGGTCACATCGCACAGTGAACCGGCACAGATCTACTTACACTCCCCCCCCCCCCCCGGTTCCTTCCCCCCTTCCCCCCATCCCCCCTCGCCCCCCCCCGATTCCACACTATGGGCAATTATAAATTAACCTCCAAACCCGCACGCCTTAGATTGTGGGAGGAAACTGAAGGATACCCACAGGGTCACACGGTGAACGTGCAAACTCCACACAGACAGCACCCGAGGTCAAGCCTGAACCCTGTGTCTCTGATACTGTGAGGCAGCAGCTCTATCAGCTGCACCACTGTGCCATCCTATGTACAAAAGTAAAAACCTTGGTATCTAATCATAGATTCAATTTAAATTGTGAAGGTTCATTCAATTTAAAGCTGCGTTCGTTAACCAACATTCAGATGCTTAAAGGATTTTACATGTCGGTTTGTTGATGAGATGTTGGTCTGTGAGACCAACTGCTTTTGAAATGGTCCATTAGGCAAAAGTGTTCATCAACAAAGAGAGATTTGGTTTGTTCCACTCCATACTGGTTGAGGAGTACAAGGATAATTGGCCTCCAAGGAATGAATCACTGAACAAATAAGAGTATGCAGTATTCCCTGTGATGTGTTGATGGCAATTAAGGGCTTTCTAAAAATGTTTTTTTTTGGTGATGTGGTGGTGGTGGTGGTGTTCTTTGAAGACAAAAGATTTGTTATTGGTATAAATCCCGTGCTTATAATCGAGACAGGTTGTGGTGCAACATTTAAAATCGTAGATTTAAACACTAAATGCTTTAAAAGCAACAACAATTTCAGCAGGAAATCTTTTTCCAAAGGGTTTGAAGTCTATTAACATTAAATGCAGATCCAAGTTCAATTGCAAATGAATGTTTGGAAGTCAATATAAAGACTAGGTTTTAGATATTATTTTTTTTTTAACTTGTTGGCATAACCTTTCTTGAGAAGCTGGGGGTGAGCTGGCTGGAACCACGGCAGGACTTCTGTTGGTGGTGCTCCCACACTTCTGTTGGGTAGGAGGCTCCAGGACGTAGAAGCAACAACAATGAAGGAACAAGTGGCAAAGTGGTGTGGGACATGGGGAGGGAACAATGGGTGGTAGGTTCCAGAGACACAAGCAATGGCAGATGCTGGTTTACCAAAAAAAACTAAAAGTGTCATAGTAACTCAGCATCTCTGGGGAAGAAAAACCCTTCTTCCTGACCCAATCCATGTCCTCCTGAGATGTTGAAACAAGGAACTGCAGATACTGGTTTACAAAAAAAGACACAAAGTGCTGGAGTAACTCAGTGGATCAGACAGCATCTCTGCAGAACATGGGTAGGTGACATTTTGTGTCGGAACCCTTCCTCAGACTGGACAGGCGGCAGTCTGAACAATGGTTCCGACCCGAAATGGCACCTATTCTTTTTTTCCAGACATGCTGCCTGACCTACTGAGTTGCTCCAGCACTTTGTGTCTTTTTTTTGTAAACCAGTATCTGCAGTTCCTTGTTTCAACAACTCAGGAGGACATGGATTGCAGATATTTTGGGTCGGGAAGAAGAGTTCCAACCTAAAAGCCACCTATCTATCCATGTCTTCCAGAGATGCTGCCTGACCCCCTGAGTTATTCCAGCACTGTATATCCTTTCCCTGGTTCAGCTGCTCTGCAGGGGCATGGATAGTCAACATTTCAGGTCTAGACACTTCTCCTTCCCAACCCTATCCAAGTCCTCCAGAGATGCTACCTGACGCTCCGAATCACTGCAGTAGCTTGCTGCTTTTTTTCTTGATGGTGGTGTTGCCATGCGCTTGGTGCCTTGTCCCCGTTGGTAGCAGGTGGCCATAGCTTGTCCCCCTTGGTGGCAGGTGGTCATAGCTTTGGGAGATGCTTGTTGCCGAGCGACTAGTTTGTGGGCACAGCGATCCCAGTTTCAACACCAACCCTGGATGTTGGAGCAACCACAGGCAAGGCTCGGTTAGGGGCAGCATTTGTGGATTCAGAGTTGGTGCCTGGCTTGATGCTGAGCAACATAATCTGTTAGATCCTCTTTTTTTTTAATGTAACCTTTTCAGAATAAAGAGCTAAATGGGTCAATCTGACCATCGGAGGGTACTGAAGACTGAATCGCATTGCTGACGATCTGGTCAATTAAGGGATGGAATGGGTAACATTTGCTGTGAGATTTACAGCTTCCTTTCCCACAGGTTTCCATGGCAATTCTGTAATTTTATGGTCATCATTATTCAATCCATTTTTTTGTTGTAAATGCCAAGTTATTTTTAACTGAGTTTAAATTCTATGCTGCCAGTAAGCTTTGAACTCTTATCACTGGATTGTTAGTCCGGCGCACGGGTTAATTGTTCATTAATTTAACCGCTGTGAAGCAGTTCACTGTTGCGATCTGATCTTTCAGTGGCTCCTAAAGTAATCATCTGCCAAAGGCTCTTTCCCCAAGGGGCTCTCCCTTTGTGGGCATTTTTCAAATTGGAATTAATGGGTGTGAACAGGTGAGGTGATTGTGCCAGAGAAGCAGTGCTTTTTCAGCACAGTAAACCCTCGCTTAAGTGGTGTTCTTTATAACGGATTTCGGTTATAGCGGACGGATCTACCGACGGCTGCCCACCCCACCCCCCGTTTGCAACGCCTCCCCGGCTGCTCAAAGCCCCGGTTGTCCGAGCCGGCCCCCAGCCCCCCCCCCCCCCTCTCCAGCCACTTCCAGCTCGCGCCTGCTATCACCACCACCGCCGACCCTTGCATGCGCTCCAGACACCCGCGGTCAGCGACCATTGACTCCGCCAATCCTCGCTGTTCCCCCGGCTGCCAGCAGGCCAGGGCCATCAACTCACCTGCATTCCAGGCCCAGGTCCAGACTGAAGAAAGATCTCGACCCGAAACGTCACCTATCCACGATCTCCAGATTCAGGGACCGTTTCTTCAAAACTGTTATCAGGCAACTGAACCATCCTACCACAACTAAAGAGCGGTCCTGAACTACTATCTACCACATTGGTGACCCTCGGACTAATTTTGATCGGACTTTACTGGCTTCACCTTGCACTATTCCCTTATCACATGTCTATACACTGTAAGTGGCTCGACTGTAATCATGTATTGTCTTTCCGATGAGTGGTTAGCACGCAACAAAAGCTTTTGACTGTACTTTGGTACACGTGACAATAAACTAAACTGACTATACTAAACTGAGATGCTGCCTAACCAGCCGAGTTACTCCAGCACTTTGTGCCCTTTCGCCAACTAATCTGCAACTGCAGTTGTTTATTTCTACTACTTTCTACTGTCCCCAAAGGACTCCAGCCATACTTTGAGACCTGGTCACCGCACCCTCCAGGCAACAACCTCCACAGGAAGGCCTGGGTTCAACTGAACAGGCTACGAACTGGTGCTGTTCATTTCACAGCCAACATGAAAAGATGGGGCATTGCAGACACTAACCTCTGTCCTTGCAGTCAAGTACAGACCAACAAACATGTCCTAAGGGAATGTGCTGTGACTAGGACCTCCTTGCACACTATTCCAACATGATAACCCCCAATTAGAGACTTACCTCACCAATTACCACTTTTGATTGTTGTAGTTGACATATGAAAGAAGAGACTACTTATAAAATGACAATCGGTTATAGCAAACAATTGGCAAAAACGGACACCCCTCCCCCCCCCCCCCCCCCATGGTCCGTTATAATGAGGGTTCATTGTATTTTGACGGTTTTGATGGTTGGCTGAAGGATGGGGGATAGTTTGGTTGGCTGTTAAAATTTATTTTAGCTCTTTAACTGGTGGAGCTTTCATTACCTGCACTTGTCTGGCCACTAACAATGTAAATGCACAAACCCTTGTCTCAACTTCTTCCTGTACGTTTCTGTTGGGGAACCTGCTCCTAAGTATCTCCGCTGAATTCAGCTCCTGTGTCTTATGATTTTATAAGCTTACGATCTTGTGACCAAACCTTTCTCTTAGGCCAGAGCGTAAGTACAATGTCCTCATGGCCAACCACATGTCTATTAGTCAGAAGGTCATGGATGCACTCAGGCTCGATGCCAGAGACCCTGTCATAAGGTCCACAGATAGACGCAGAGTTTCTGGAGTTAGTCAGCAGGTGAGGCAGCATCAATGGAGAAAAGGAACAGGTGACGTTTCAGGTCGGAACCCTTCTTCAGAGATGCTGCCTGATCTGCTGAGCTATTCCAGCATTTTGTGTCTGTCATCAGTATAAACCTGCATCTGCTGTTCCTAAAGTCCGAAGAAGGGTTCTGACCCGAAATGTCACCTATTCCTTTTCTTTAGAGATGTTGGCTGACCCACTGAGTTCCTCCAGCACTTTGTGTCTATCTTCGGTATAAACCCGCATCAGCAATTCCTTCCCACACATAAGGTCCACAGTTTTGCCACTTTGCCAGAGGTTTTGTATTTTGAAGAGCTGTTAAACCAAGATCTTGTCTCCCTCAGCAGCCTCTTGTTAGAAATCTTGCATCTCTGTTAAAATGCGGAGTGCACAGGAAATGCAGAGGAACTCTGTGTATATCCCGGCCTATATTTATCTTTTAAATAACGTCACAGAATATGTTACACAGTATTTTTCCCATAACTGACGTGACTGATGAGATGGGCGGGAGGGTAGTTTGTGAGTTGGTTCAGCTCTTATGCTGTTTAATTTAGTTTAGTTTAGTTTAGTTTAGTTTAGAGATACAGTGTGGAAACAGGCCCTTCGGCCCACCGGGTCCGCAACGACCAGTGATTCCTGTACACAAACACTATCCTACACACGCTGGGAAAATTTACAATGAAACCAAGGCAATTAACCTACAAACCTGTACGTCTTTGGAGTGTGGAGGGAAACTGGAGATTCCGGAGAAAACCCATGCAGGTCATGGGGAGAACGTACAAACTCCGTACAGACAGCACATTCCGATCTGCCGTGGAAGAATTATACCGATTTCAGTGAGATTGTATCTCATTGTTCTAAACTCTAGAGTTTACTCCCAGTCTTTAGTTTAGTTTAGAGAATAAAGCGTGGAAACAGACCCCTTGGGTTCAACGAGCCAGAGCAGACCGGTGATCACCCGTTCACTAGTTCTATCCTGCACACACTAGAGACAATTTACAGAAGCCAATTAACCTACAAACCTGTATGCCATTGGAGTGTAGGAGCAAACCTGAGCATCCACCGCAAACCCACGCGGTCACAGGAAGAATGTACAAACTCCGTACAGACAGCACCCGGAGTCAGGATCAAACCTGGGTCTCTGGTGCCGTAAGGCAGCAACTCTACCACTGCGCCACCGTGCCGCCCGTTAAGCAGGGCGTCTGTGCTTTCGATGTGTAGAATCAATTCTCCATATCCATTACCAATGGAGGAGAGATTTGGGCCCAACGGGTCCACTCTCCGAATGCTCCCTTCTCCACATTGGGCCAGAGATCCCCAACAGCTGGTTGGAATGCTGTTTTTGAGCACTTCCTTGAACCTTTCCCTCTGTCCGCTTGATAATCACTTTCTATGATGGAGTTCAGACTGAACTGTTTTGGGAATCCCGTGTTGGAAAGACTTGTCCTGTTCAACTTGTCCTGCCCAAGGTGAATCTGACCAACACTAGAGGACATAGCTGGAAGGTGAGAATGGGAATGTTTAATGGAGACTAGACCAAGTGGACCTGTTGGGCCCAAATCTCTCCTCCATTGGTGCAGCACCCTCTCCTCCCCCTCCCTCCTCTCCCCCTTCCCCTCCCCCCTCCCCCCCCCCCACTCCATCTCCCCCAACCCCCCTCATCCTCCCTCCCTCCCCACTCCCTCCCTAGGAGATAGATTTAAACTTTAAAATCTAAATAACTTAAAAAATATAACACTGATTTCAATGAAACTTCTTCCATGCGCATCAAAGGGACGACGGTGAGTAAGGAGGGCCTAAAATTGTCATGATATCGTGTACCGTTCTGGCTGTAGTTCAGGAACAAACGAGAGTTTTAGTATATAGATGTGTGGGGCAAGTTTTTTACACAGAGAGTACTGGGTGCTTGGAATGCATTGCCAGGGGTGGTGGTGGAGGCAGATGCAATTGTGGCGTTTGAGAGACTTTTAGATATGCACTTGGAAGTACAGGGAATAGAGCAAAATGGATCACATACAGGCAGATGAGATCAGTTTGAGATCAGATGAAAGTAGGCATGCAGGTGCAGCAGGCAGTGAAGAAAGCGAATGGTATGTTGGCATTCATAGCGAGGGGATTTGAGTATAGGAGCAGGGAGGTTCTGCTGCAGTTGTACAGGGCATTGGTGAGACCACACCTGGAGAATTGCGTACAGTTTTGGTCTCCTAATCTGAGGAAAGACATTCTTGCCATAGAGGGTGTACAGAGAAGGTTCACCAGATTGATTCCTGGGATGGCAGGACTTTCATATGAAGAAAGACTGGATAGACTCTGCTTGTACTCGCTGAAATTTAGAAGATTGAGGGGGATCTTATAGAAACTTACAAAATTCTTAAGGGGTTGGACAGGCTAGATGCGGGAAGATTGTTCCCGATGTTGGGGAAGTCCAGAACAAGGGGTCACAGTTTAAGGATAAGGGGGAAGTCTTTTAGGACCGAGATGAGAACTTTTTTTTCACACAGAGAGTGGTGAATCTGTGGAATTCTCTGCCACAGAAGGTAGTTGAGGCCAGTTCATTGGCTATATTTAAGAGGGAGTTAGATGTGGCCCTTGTGGCTAAAGGGATCAGGGGGTATGGAGAGAAGGCAGGTACGGGATAAACGGACATAGCACATGCAGCCACTGTCATTAGCTGAATCTTTTGATCTAGTTTATTCTGAAAGCCAGAATATATTTCCCCGGGCAGTTGGGTACCATTTTAATATTTTACCAATGTAAAATTAAGGAAATTATTAAAATAGATAGAAACTGATGAAGACTTTTCAAATGTCATTGAAAATGAAGGAGGTTTTTAAAATTGGGGTGGTTGTAAATTATAATTAGATCTATAACTTTGCACAGTGTGATCTGAATTGGAGATTTCATTGGACCATGTCACTTCCATAAGACCACAAGACCATAACATATAGGAGCAGAATTAGGCCATTCGGCCCATTGAGTCTGCTCCGCCATTCGATCATGGCTGATCGATTATTCCCTCTCAACCCCATTCTCCTGCTTTCTCACCGTAATCTTTGACGCCCTTATTAATCAACGACGTTAAAAACACCCAATGACTGGACCTCCACCGCTGTCTGTGGCAATGAATACCATAGATTCACCACCCTCTGCCTCAAGAACTTCCTCCTTATCTCCATTCTGATTGACTGATACGAGTGTCAGGGGTTGTGGGCAGAAGGCAGGAGAAAGGGGTTGAGAGGGAAAGATAGATCAGCCATGATTGAATGGCGGAGTAGACTTGATGGGCCGAATGGCCTAATTCTGCTCCAAAAACCTACGAAGGTCTTTTTATTCTGAGGCTGTGCCCTTTGGTCCATGATTCTCCCACCACTGGAAACATCCTCTCCACATCCACTCTCTCTAAGCCTACCATTATTCGGCAGATTTCAGTGCGACCTCCCCCTTATCCTTCCTGTTCTTATGCATTGTATGGAATAACAACGGATCATGTAATTACCCAATTATATCCTATGAATAGAATTGCTAATTGAATTATAATATTTAAGTACGGTATAATGAAAAAATGTACCCAGTGAAAGCACGAAATGTCGCTAACGAATTTGCTCCAGCAAGCTCACCACGCTGTTATTAAAATTAACCATTTTCTACACCTTTGATAAAATGGAATTGCTTTGTTAATAATTTAAAGGGCATATGTTGGGTTTTCATAAGGTGAAGTGTTCATGTAGGCTGTGGTAGTATTAACTTTTCCTCGCAGGCAAAATAACAGCGTCCGTGCGGAGTTTGTGGTGAATGGCTTCTGAGAGGTTGAGATCCATTCACCGACTAACAACAGCGTGTCGGGAGCCCTGTTGACAATAGAGACACAAGGAACTGCAGATGTCTGTTTACAAGGAAAAAAACACAAAGTGCTGGAGCAATCAGCAGGTCAGGCAGCATCTCTGGAAGATATGGAGAGGTGATGTTTTGGGTCAGGACCCTTCTTCGGACTGGCCTGTTGAGAATGTCGGGCTTTGTCCGGAATCAGTGGAATGCTGCAAGTTCAGAGTAAGGTGGGTGTGACTGAGGAAGTGGAATGGAAACATGGAGGCAGTCAATGTCATGCTGGTTTGCGATGAATGGGTCTAGTGAAGCTAAAAGATCTGAGGGAGGACTCCAGGCAGGTTTTCTGAGAGCAGCAAGCAGCACCAATACTGTCATTATGGTGCTGGATAAAAGAGGAGAGAGGAGGAGGGAAGGGGCAGAACAGTGGCGCAGCGGTAGAGTTGCTGCCTTACAGCGCCAGAGACCCGGGTTCAATCCTGACTACGGGGTGCTGTCTGTACACAGTTTGTACGTTCTCTCTGTGACCGTGTGGGTTTTCTCTGGGTGCTCCGGTTTCCTCCCACTTCTGGAAATTGTCTCGAGTGTGCAGGATAGAACTAGCATCTGGGCGATCGTTAGTCAGCATGGACGTGGTGGGGCGAAGGGCCTGTTTCCACACTGTATGTGTAAACTAAACTAAACTGAAGTGAGAAATATTCCACATGCACAACAGCGTTAAGCATAGAAAAATTAACTCTTGCATATCCAAAGAATGCAGACCTCTGCAAATAGGTTTTCTTGTCCCAGGTATCAGGCAACACGGGAAAGGCTGCATTCGTCGCTTCTTGTAGGCCTGAGTTTCTATCGTGGATCACCTTCCAGGTCTTCACTGCAGTCTTTGCAAAGAAGGCCCAGGGTTGTTACCAACTAATTGTTCTTTATTGTTGTTTGTAAATAATTTATTCTTGCTTCTGACATCACATTACTTTCAGGAGCTGTAAAATGGTGCTTTGAGCTTTAGTGCAAGAGTCTCCATTTTGGAAGACTGCCTTAGCATTCTTGTGGTCTTGGCTGGAAATCTGTAACTGGAAGCAAATATAAGTATTGGTGAGTCAGGCAGTGACTAAATGCGTGAAGCACCGTGATTCACTGGTGATTACCCACAGGGAAGCCTGCATGGGTTTAGCTTTAGCTGTTAACTGCTCTAGGTTAATTGGCTTCTGTAAAATTGCAACTTATCCCTAGTGTGTGGGATAGTGCAAGAGTATGGGGTGATTGCTGGTCAGCATGGACTCGGTGGGCCGAAGGGCCTGTTTCCACGTGGTGTTATCAATCCCAAAATAGTTGGTTACAAGTGTAAAGATTTCAGATTATCAGTTTAGTTATGAGATACAGTGTGGAAACAGGCCCTTCGGCCCACGGAGTCCGCGCTGACCAATGATCACCCGTACACTAGTTCTACCCTAGACGCTAAGGACAATTTACAAAGCCAATTAGCCTTCAAACCTACACGTCTTTGGAATGTGGGAGGAAACTGAAGCACCCGGAGAAAACCCATGCAGTCACAGGGAGAACATACAAACTGTGCAGACAGCTCCCGTAGACAGGATGGAACCCGGGTCTCTGGCGCTGCAAGGCAGCAACTCTACCGCTGCTCGAATGTGCCGCCCTAATCCTTCTCTACAGTGTTTAGATGCTTCCATATGATTAGCTCTGGAAATCCTCGTTTCCACAGTAAAATGCCGCAGTCATTCCTCAATATCCACCATCTGATGCTGAGGCATTTCGCTTGGGTAGTTTACACCCCAGAGGTATGAACATTGACTTCTCCAACTTCAGATAGTTCCTCTGTCCCTCTCTTTCCCCTCCACCTTCCCAGTTCTCCCACTGTCTTCCTGTCTCCTACTACATCCTATCTTTGTCCCGCCCCCCTCCCTTGACATCAGTCTGAAGGGTCTCGACCCGAAACCTCACCCATTCCTTCGCTCCTGAGATGCTGCCTGCCTGACCCGCTGAGTTACTCCAGCATTTTGTGTCTACCTTCAATTTGAACCCAGGATCTGCAGTTATTTTCCTACACATCTGATGCTGAGAGTTAGTTTTGCAGGATCCTCGAACAATTCAGTTTTTCTCATGGTCTTATATTCTGCAAGGAACAGCAAATGGTTTATGTAGTGACATGACTTTATGATATTTACGACATGGATTAACTGTGATATTAGAGACATCTGCTAAGAACTATACTGAGTATAATAATAATAATAATAAAAAATAATAAATTTTATTTGTCATATGTAGGTTGGCACAGGGTCAACGGTACAACAAAATGTATTTGACAAGACAATGGGTCACCTCAGCAGTAATATCCCAAGGATAAATAAGATTATTTTTTTTAAAATGACATTAGTAAGGTAAAAAGACAATATTAAAAATAGGTAATAAGACAATATTAAAAATAATCAACATATCTAATTTGAAATGTGTTCATGAGTTCAGAAGCCTGATGGCCTGATGGTAGAAACTGTTCTTAAGTCTGGGGGTACACGTAGCCATACTCCTGTATCGTCTGCCTGACGGTAACAAGGAGAACAGCCAGCGTGCTGGGTGGCTGTGGTCCTTGATGATGCTGTGTGCCTTCCGCAGGCACCGCCGGTAGAAAATGTCCTGAATGGCCGGGAGACAGTTGCCAGTGATGTGCTGTGCCGTCTTCACCACTCTCTGTAGTGATTTGTGGCTGTGGGCAGAACAGTTCCCGTACCAGACTGTAATGACTGGTACTTTGTATCTTCCCCTTTGCTCTGCCTATGGCACTTGAGTTTGGCTTGATTGCATTTAGGAGCCAAGCGTCAAGAGTGTGTTGTCATATGTCCCTGAACAGAATAATAAAAATTCCTATACAGCAGCACAACAGGTAGGTAAACATAGTACTCAGGAGATGCCATAAGAAACAACAATAAATTTAATACATTTTTAAAAAGCGATATTGTGCAAAAACAAAAACAAAGCCCAAAGTCCTGAGTACAACCAAGACAGTTCATAGTTCGTAGTTTGGTTGGAGTTTGTAATGTTCAATAGGCTGATGATTGTCGGGAAGGAGCTGCTCCTGAACCTGGACGTTACAGTTTTCAGGCTCCTCCTAAAACCTTCTTCCCGATGGCAGGAGTGAAATGAGATCGTGGCCAGTGTTGTGTGGGTCTCTGACGATGATGGCTGCCTTTTTGAGGCAGTGTCCCCTGTAGATCCCTTCAATGGTGGGGAGGTCTGTGCCTGTGATGGACTGAGCAGTGTATAGTACTATCTTATTGGATTGGATATCATTGAAAGCAACACTTTTCACTGTACCTTGGCACTGGTGACAATAATAAACCTAAGCCTTTCCCTTGGTTGAAACTGCATTTTGAATGTCCATCTGCCATTATCAGTAATGATCATTTTGAGTTGATTGAGTGGAAAAGAGCTGTTTGAAATGAAGCCAGTCTGTTATATGAACAATATGTGTAAGCTTTAAGTATGTATTGGAAGATTGCTCTCTGAAATATTCCCATTTGTATTTCTCCTCTGGTGAGTGGCTATTTCAGCACTGCAATGGCACAAGCTGTGCGAGGCTGTGATTCATCAGTGGTGTCATGGGCTGCTTAACCTTTGCTCAATATTGGTGAGACTTCAGCACCCATGCAAACTGACGGATTCAGTCTGCGGTAATAAGTGGCTGGCCCATTGACAGCATTGCCAATTGCTAAAGATTGAAGTTCGTGTCACATAGCATTATTATGGGATTGGATCTCTTGCATCAATGTACAGGTCCACCACCGATTTTCCGGCACCTAGCAGTCCAGCACCTCCTTTAATCCGGACAAAATTCTGAGAGCGCACTTGAACCCCCTCCCCCTCCCCCTCCCCCTCCCCCCCCCCCCACCTCAGAAGTCCTCCTGATGCAAAATGCAAATGTGGCGCCTCGGCTGGGTGAGGTAGCTGATCTCTATCTCATCGGGACCTCTGGGCCAATCGGCGGGTCAAAGTAGCCCCCTGTGGCGGGGGCTCTGGAACTCCCGCCCGGCCGGAGTCGGCAGATCCGTTTCCATAGCCGACATCCGAGGCCCACTTTGGATATGAAAAATAAACCTAATCCCAATGCCACATGAGAATCAACAATGTCTTTACACAGTTAAACTGTGGGACAACACAAACCAGGCGTGTCGACGTCAGTATATGATTGGGGTTATCAAGTGGGCTCCTCCTCTCACTGTGTTTCACTGAGGTAGGTCCACAACACCTTGGGAAGACTCAACAGTTAGTTAATTATTATTCAGAATCAGAAAATGTGCACTTGGTACATTTTGCTGTGAAATGTTCCATTATGTTCCTCACTGAGAGTTGTATTTCATTTTAGTTTAGTGATTGCTGGTCAGCATGGACTCGGTGGAGAATTGGAAGACTGGTTGACGTACATTATGTCCGGTATTGGGAGGAAAGATGCCTTTAACAATGGGCTTTCCACTAGATGCCCTCACAATGGAGGATTGACTGGAAGCATGGTGGAAAAGAGAAGTCCATCATGTGGGGCCCACTGTTAAAGGCATCGACCTCACATAAGTCCACAAAACTGTCCTACAACACACACAACAACAAAAAATCACAGGAGTAGTTTTTCCGTGTGTACACTGGAGAAGGATGATGCCAAGAATTCTCAGCCAATGTGAAGAAACTGAAATCTACTGAAGGGTCCAATTCCTGGCATGTTTTAATGCTCGTAATGACTAGTCATGAGACAAGATTCCTTAATGTTTGAAAGCGAGCGTGTATTTCTTTGCAGGCTAAAAGGGCGACAGTTTGTGTGATATGATAAGGCTGTCGTTTAGGGAGTGGGAAGCGAATGTGGGGAGGAGGAGTGTTTTGGATTATGCATCATTGTTGGTTTGTGTTCGACAGGTTTGTGGGCATCCTCACTGCGGTTTAACACATAAACTTAGTCAAATATTGAGATGCGTCTTGCAGGGGTTTTAAATTGAAAACAGGTTGCATTAATTCGGTATAATCATCAACACAGAATGGAACCTCGTGCCTGGGTTCTATTAGTCCATGGCAAGAGGATATTTAACTCTGTCAGGTACAACCATGAGCAAAGATTATCTCGAAGCATTGAACAAGTTTGATCGTAAGCTGCCAGAAGTGGAGCAAAGGCGATGGGTCCAAGCTATTAAAATCTGAGGTTATTAATAGTATATATTATATATATATATATATATACATATATATATATGCAAGTTATTTCATTTGTGTTGGTTGTTGGGTAAACACAAACTAGCAAGCTAGAAAGGACACCAAAAATAATGAGAAATCCCGTCCTACACCGCACAATAAATGAATGGATTAAGCTCCTGTAAAAATTAATTGCTGCCACAGAATTCTTCTCTGAAATCCTGCCCCGTTCAAATCTCAGTGGGATTGTGATTGCAGGAATGTGAATTGGGGAATTCAGTAATAGTGTTGGTCATTCCTTTAACCGAGAGATTTAATTTAGTTTTCTTTTCTCAGAGGCTTTAGCTGCTGATAATTGACCTTCATCAAAAGATTTAATGCCAGGGATTGTGGAATTTATACATAACCAAATGAAAAATATGCTAAATATGCCCCTCTGATCCTATACAATTCATATTTTATATTTTGGGCTGTCATTCGTGGCAGCACTGTAGCACTTGCCCCTGAGATAGTTCTGGGCACCTCAAACTGAAACTGTTGGGTACTATGTGCGGTCCAGTCTCAGTGTAAGGATCAGCCACTCGAGATTGAGTTGAGGAGTTGAGGAGCTTAATTTTTACCTAGAGGTTTCCAAGCCTTTGAAACTCTGTACTCCAGAGGGATCTAGTTTAGTGTTTAGAGATACAGCACGGATACAGGGCCTTCGTCTCACTGAATCCACGCCGACCAGCGATCCCCGTACACTAGCACTATCCTACACACCAGGGAAAATTTACCAAAGCCAATTAACCTACAAACCCGTACGTCTTTGGACTGTGGAGGAAATAGGAGCACCCGGAGAAAACCCACGCCATCACGGGGTGACATACAAACTCCGTACAGACAGCACCCATAGTCGGTATCGAACCAGAGTCTCTGGCGCTGAAAGGCAGCCACTCGACCGCTGTGCCACCGTGCCGCCCAAGTGATCGGTTGTGAAGCAGATCCAAGAAGGCATTCAGTCATCTTTTGGAAACTTAGACGATGGAGAGAATTAGATATGCGAGGAAAGTCAACTATTTGGAGGCGCGGCTGTGATTTTGTTGGATGGTGAAGCAGTCTTGAGAGACTCCTCCACCTCTTTCTGATCTTAGTTTGGTTTAGTCTAGAGATGCAGCATGGAAACAGGTCCTTCAGCTCACCAGGTCCACACCAACCATCAATCATCTGTTCATGTTAGTTCTACGTTATTCCACGTACTCATCCACTCATCCAACCACGCAAAAAGCTGGAGCAACTCAGCGGATCAGGCAGTATCTCCAGAGAAAAGGAATAGGTGATGTTTCGGGTAGAGATCCTTCTTCAGACTGAGAGTCTGGGGAGAGGGAAACTAGAGGAATTAAAAGGTGCAGGCATCCATTTTCCAGGCCCCCGTTCCCTTATCTTTACTATGGATGTTGAGTCACTCTGCAGCAACATCCTCCACCAGGAGGGCCTTTAAAGCCCTCTGTTTCTTTCTCGACCGCAACAATAAAAAAACCCTGAACCTTTTCATACCTCTAGTTTCCCTCTGCCCCTGACTCTCAGTCTGAAGAAGAGTGCCGACCCGAAATGTCACCGATTCCTTTTCTCCAGAGATGCTGCCTGACCCGCTAAGTTACTCCAGCACTATACATGTCTATCTTCGGTGAAAGCCAGCTTCTGCGGTTCCTTCCTGCACAAAAAACGGATGATCTGCTCAATTCTCTGTTCCTTGGCGGGCGATTCCTGGGCTTGGATGTATTGTGATTCCCACGGTTCCTTCTGATTCCCAGTGTGTTGTAGAGGAAAGGGGAATGGCCTCAGGCCAGGATGGAGGAGGAAGCTTTGTTGTGCTGCATCGGTATCAGCTGGGCAGTTGCAAGGACATGAAGACAAGAAATAGGATCTGTCTGGTGCCCCAAGACTGCTCCGCCGTTCAGATGGATCGTGGCTGATCTCTGACCTTTCGTGCCATCCTCCTGCACTATCCCTCGATTCTCTTAATATCCAGAACTCTGTCTCTCACCATTTTGATGTGAACTAATTGATTGAATGCCGTGGCAGTCCTTGGACATAACTGCAAACATTCATCAAATTTGTGTGAAGAGATTTCTCCTCATCCTCATCCCTAAAAGGCCCACTTCTTACGCCAGATAAATGCCACATAGAAAATCATAGGTTCAGAGATGTTAAAAGAGGTCATGAGTGATAGGAGTAGAATTTGGCCCATCAAGTCCACTCTGCCATTCTATCATGGCAGGTCTATCTCTCCCTCCTAACCCCATTGCCCTGCCTTCTACCCATAACCTCCTGCACCTGTACTAATCAAGAATCTATCTCTCTCTGCCTTAAAAATATCCAATGACTTAGCCTCCACAGCCTTCTGTGGCAAAGAATTCCACAGATTCACCACCCTCTGACTAGAGAAATGGCTTGGGTCATTATGTACAGAAATAGGATGAAGGGTTGTAGTTATCTGGAGATATAGACTAGGGTTTACTCTCACTGGATGTATAAAGCTGAGGGAGACCTTACGGAGGTTTATAGAATTACCAGACCAAGTGGACCCGCTGGGCCCAAACCTCTCCTGCATTGGTGCAGCACCCTGTCCTTCCCCCCTCCCCTCTCTCCTCAACCTCCCCCTCCCCTCTCCCTTCTCCCCCACTCCCCCCTCCCTCCCTCCTCCCCTCACCCTCCCCTCCTTTTAAACTTTTAAATGTGAATAACTTAAAAAATATAACACCGATTTCAATAAAACTACTTGCATTATCACTAAAGTGACAATGGTGAGTAAGGTGGGGCTAAAATTGTCGCGCTATCGTGCACCGTTTTGGCTGAAGTTCAGTCACAAACATGATAACAAATGAGAGTTTTAGTATATAGATGAAGGGCACAGATAGGATCAATGGTCAGAATCTTTTTTCCAGTATAGAGGGGTGTAGAACTAGCGAGCATGGGTTGAAGATGAGAGGGCAGCAATTTGAAGGCGATCTCTCGGGTAAGCTTCTCACACAGACGGTGGTGAATATCTGGAATGAGCTGTCCGAGGAGTTAGTGAAGGCAGATGCAATTAAGAGGCATTTGGGCAGGTACTCGTATAGGAAAGGCCTAGAGAGACACAGGCCTAATGCGGGCAACTGGCATTAGCATTGAAGGGCATTATGGTTAGCATGGATAAAGTGAGCCAAACGAGCTGTATATTTCTATCATTCTTATGAAGTGTTCTCTGGGGGTAAAATAGAACAGGACCTTAGAAAGAATGTTAAATGGCTTTTGCATTGTTTATGGGTGATTGACCAATTTTCTTCTCGTTAGGTATCCAAAAAAACTATTTGCTGCCATCACCAACTACCTTCACTAAAGGGCAAACAGGGGCACAGCAATAATAAAAGAATGCATAAGCTGATGCGATTGATGCAGTATATATGCACCATCTTTGCCCTGCATTGTGAAGGAGGGGTCCATGCAAGAATGGGGATAAACTGTAAAGGTGTCATTTTCCTCTGAAACACTGCACAGATGCATCAAAATAAATTGTACCTCGAAGAACCCCACTGTGGATTTTTAAACTGCCTATTGACAAATTCTCGGTCATCATAAGGGTGTCAGAGGCTAATGGGGAGAAGATAGGAGAATGGGGTTGAGAGGGAAGGATGGATTCGCCATGACTTAAATGGTGGAGTAGGCTTGATGGCCTAACTCTGCTTCTATAACTTATGAACCTATGTGTAGGATCAGTCAACCATTGATTCAGCAAGCTTGGAATCTGTCTGAATGTAGAAACCAGGAACTGCAGATGCTGTGTTATACCAAAGATTGACACAAAGTGCTGGAGTAATTTAGCGGGTCAGGCAACATCTCTGGAGGAAAAGGATGGGTGACGTTTAGGGTCGTGACCCTACTTCAGGCGAAAAGTTTGGCGAGACCAAACGTAGACTCGGTGACCGTTTCGCTGAACACTTACACTCGGTCTGCCCAGATCTACGAGATCTCTCAGTTACCAACCATTTCAACTCCCCTTCCCATCCCCACACTGACCTTTCTGTCCTGGGCCTTCTCCATTGCCAGAGTGAGGCCACAGGCAAACTGGAGGAACAGCACCTCATATTTTGCTTGGGTAGCTTAGAACCCAGCGTTATGAGCATTGAATTCTCTAATTTTAAGTAACTTCTACTTACACTCTCCTCCCCTCACCCCTTCCCCCTAACCCCCTTTCTCCACCCTAGTTGTTTTACCAGTTTCACGGTCCTCCACATTGTTTCTCTTGAGATCACGCGTTCCTTAGCCAACAATGGCCCCACCAGGCACCACTCTGCATGAGGTACTTTGTGGCTGGCCTCCAGCTTTTCACCCCTCTTCCCCCACCCCCTACGTTCAGTCTGAAGAAGGGTCCCGACTCGAAACGTCACCCATCTTTTTCCTTCAGAGACGCTGCCTGTCCCACTGAGTTACTCCAGCACGTTGTGTCTATCTTTGGTAAATAATCAGCACCCGCAGTTGCTTGTTTCTACACTTGGACAGATTTCAAGCTCACGTCATCAATGGTTGACTGATGTGCTGCCTGACCTACTGAGTTACTCCAGCACTTTGTGTCTATCTTTGAAACCTGTCTACCTGCCTTTAAAACAGATACAAGAACAGCCACCTTCTCTCTGGACAATCTGTCTGAAAGTCAGTGGAGCTAGTGCGGATCTTCTCCTTATGAAACGGCTGAGAGGAGAGAGGAGAATAGTTTTAGAGAGTGACATTGTGAGAGAGCTAAACTCGGTTCCTCACTGCTCCTCCACTGAAAGGAAAACTCTTTATCTTTCTTCACCTTGAAGTTTATTTTCCCTCTTTGCAAATAACGGATACCAGTTATTTTTGGTCCATAGGCATCCTTGGAGATAATATTGTTCTCTCCCTTCTCCACTGGAAGAAATGTTTTTAATCAGTCTGATTCTCCCGGGATTTGGCCCCCACTGCTGCAGTCTTGTCATTCACAACGCTGGCGTCTGTGCTGTTCATGATGTGCAAAGAGCTGTTGTGTTTAAATTGGTATAATAAAACGGCGCTGGCAATGAGTGTGAGGGAGACAAAGCTCTGTGCCTTTTAAAGATCAGTGCAGTCGCAGTATTATTCTGCTGGTGACTGGTATTATTTCAGAATGTCTCATCAGGTGGTCATTAGATAGTGTAAGAAAATAACTGCAGATGCCGGTACAAATCGAAGGTATTTATTTCACAAAATGCTGGAGTAACTCAGCAGGTCAGGCAGCATCTCGGGAGAGAAGGAATTGGTGATGTTTCGGGTCGAGACCCTTCTTCAGACTGATGTCAGGGGGGGCGGGACAAAGGAAGGATATAGGTGGAGACAGGAAGACAGAGGGAGAACTGGAAAGGGGTGGGGGGTGGGAAGAGAGGGACAGAGGAACTATCTAAAGTTGGAGAAGTCAATGTTCATACTGCTGGGCTGCAAGCTGCCCAAGCGAAATATGAGGTGCTGTTCCTCCAATTTCCGGTGGGCCTCACTATGGCACTGGAGGAGGCCCATGACAGAAAGGTCAGACTGGGAGTGGGAGGGGGTGGTCATTATAATTCACCTGGGGACAGTGGAGCAAGTTGGAATTTCAAATGTTGAGAGTTGAGGAATTTGGAAGAAGTTGAGTACTTTCTGGGTGAGAATGGGACTTACAAAATTGATACATGGCTGGAGTGAGTCAGCAGGACAGGCAGCATCTCTGGATAGAAGGAATAGGTGACGCTTCGGGTCGACACCCATCTTCAGACTTGACCCGAAATGTCGCCCATTCCTTCTCTCCAGAGATGCTGCCTGTCCCGCTGAGTTATTCCAGCATTTTGTGTCTATCTTCAGTGTAAACCTGCATCTGCAGTTCCTTCCACCACAAATAGTTACGTGGCTGGTTGTTGATAATCATAAGTTATAGGAGCAGAATTAGGCCATTTTGCCTATCCAGTCTACTCTGTCATTCAATCATGGCTGACCTATCTTTCCCTTTCAACCCCATTCTCCTGCCTTCTCCCCATAACCCCTGATAACCTTTACAATAAAGAATCTGTCGATTTCCACCTTAAAACTATCTATTGACCTGGCCTTAGAGAAATTGCCATTCTCCATCTGAGACTGCAGAATACAAACACATGAATTTTCACGGGTTTTCTCTGAAAGTCTTTGGCACATCAGTATTTGCGGGATTAAGGCAGATATGGCCACATCAGGCAGATTCTCCGGTAAAACAAATTGTACATGCCGTGTGAATGGAAGAAATAACACATCCTTACCCTCTAATTTCTTATGTATCTCGCAATACTGCAGCAATAAATTTGGATGTCTTTTGCAATCAGTGGAAATGATAAAGTGTTAGTGTATAAATTATTCCTTTCTCCCTCCATAGGAACCTTCTCGATGTGGATACCTTCTCTAAGTCAGATCCTGGTAAGTGTCAATATTTATGTTGTTCTATCAAATAGTGGCTGGCGGGGTTGGGGAGGGGTGGGGGGAGCGGATGGGGGAGGGGGGGGTGGTGGAATTTAAGCTTCTCAAAACAGCTGAGCTTGAAGTCAGAAGATAAGATCACGGATTTTGAAGATGACTCTTAAATCGTCCCAATGTGTGGAAATGGGTGTGAGAGACATTGAGGTTGGGCTGGGAGGGATAATTGATCATTTTTTTCACAAGGGGCAGATTGTTTTAAGGAAGCATTGTGTCAGATGTCTTGTCTTTTAATGTAGTCAGCTCCCGAAACACAGATTTTTATTTATTTTCTAAAAATAAACATTATTCAGAATGTAGAAAAAATATGCAAAATAAAATGTTTGCTGAAACTCTTCAGACATTCTCAGCGTCGATACATTCATTAGTGTCATACTGAGTGGTGTTCGCACTTATGTTTAAACAAGTCACCCTTGCCACTCATGTGGCCCTCTGGGGTGATGTTGTCATCGAGTCATACAGCATGGACAGCAGGCCAAGCCACTGGGTGTTTTTCAGGCGCAGATTGACAGATTCTTGGTTAGTACGGGTGTCAGTGGTGATGGGGAGAAGGCTGGAGAATGGGGTTGCGAAAGAAAGATAGATGAGCCATGATTGAACCACAGAGCAGACTTGATAGGCCAAATGACCTAATTCTGCTCATGTAACTTATGAATAGATGACACAGGCTCTTAGGCCCAACTTACCCACATCTAAAGCATCTAAAGCATGTGTTCTCATAGGCTATACACTGAGGTTGCAGTACTACTGAGTGCAGTAACTCACTGAGGTTACGATGCAACACCTTCCACCTAGTAAAGCACGTCATGGTTTGGGAAGGCTGGGGCAATCAGGATTTGGCAGCAAACACAGCCTCCAACAATTAGACTTTAAAATACTGGCAAAAATAACCACTGCTTCAATGATCACAATTCTTTCCAGCTCTACATCCACCGCTAAATCTGGTTCTTTGAAAGGCTGATGCTAATGAGAGGAATACCACAGAAGGCTGTGGAGGCCAAGTCAGTGGATATTTTTAAGGTAGAGATAGATAGATTCGTGGTTAGTACGGGTGTCAGAGATTATGGGGAGAAGGCAGGAGAATGGGGTTAGGAGGGAAAGATAGATCAGCCATGATTGAATGGCGGAGGAGACTTGATGGGCCGAATGGCCTAGGTCTATGCTCTTGTATTGCTATAGAGCACATAAGTGGAGCATGGAGAAGCTGCTATTAATTAAAGAGATTGTTTGTGCTGAAGGAGATGGATGATTCATGGACACCCGGGTTTAACATCTCATTAGAAGACGAGTGCATAGATTTATCCTTGTAACAGTTCCAAACCTGGGTGCCGGTGTATTCAGTGAATCTTCACGCCTTGTGAACACACCAGCTCCATCCAAGACCACAAGGACTTGCAGGGAATTGTGGACGCAGATCGGACCATCACACAGATCAACCATTGACTCCACTTACAAGGATGAGTCTCACCCCCGGTCACTCCCTCTTCTCCCCTCTCCCATCGGGCAAGAGGTACAGAAGTGTGAAAACGCAAGCCTCTCTCTTGGTTCATGACCCTTGCTTCATGAGTAGTTTATTAATCAACAGAGCAATAATGGAATTGAAAGTCCGACTTTATAGTGTGTCTTTATAGTGTGCTACAATTCATATTGTTGTTACTGATGTCTTGTTTTGAGGACAAAGGAGTTCTGATACACATATAACAGTTCACACAACGCGAGTGTTTGCTGTACATCAATACAGCTTTTAGCTTTTTATAGGTGCCGGCACACTGTACAAAACAAAGCACTTGCTACTTGTAAACAAGTGCTTGAATATCTTGCGTTCTCTCCCACATTTGGTACCACATTATATATGCTTGCAGGGAGCAGGGAGCAGGGAGCAGGGGCGGTGAACAACATTATTGGTAGTTGGGTGTGAGACTTCAATGTTAGGTCGTACCATCTCCTGGCATTTAAGCAAGCAAACTGAGCTATTAAAGTTGTCCATTTCATTTGATCATCAAGGGGAAGTAAGTAAGGAGGCAAGTGTAGTTTAGAGATGCAGCATGAACAAAGGGCCTTCAGCCCATCGAGTCCATGCCGACCACCGATCACCTGTTCACACGAGGTATCCCACTACACACGAGCAGCCATTTACAGAGGCCAATTAACCTACAAATCCGCACGTCTTTGGGATGTGGGAAGAAACCAAAGGACCCAGAGGAAACCCATGCAGTCGCGAGGAGAACGTGCAAACTCCTTATAATCATAGAGTGATAGCGTCATACAGTGTGGAAACAGGCCCTTCGGCCCAACTTGCCCACACCGACCAACATCTACACTAGTCCCATCAGCCTACATTTGGCTCATATCCCTTTAAACCTGTCCTATCCATATACCTGTCCAAATGTTTCTTAAACATTGCGATATTACCTGCCTCAACTACCTCCATCGGCAGCTGATCCCATACATTCACCACCTTTTGTGTGAAAAAGTTGCCTGTTAAATTTTTACCACCTCACCATAAATCTATGTCACGATTCCCCTTCACTGGGCAAGAGACTCTGTGCATCTACTCGATCTATTCCTCTCATGATTTTGTATGCCTCTACAAGATCACCGCTCATCCTCCTGCGCTCCAAGGAATAGAGACCCAGCCTACTCAACCTGACCCTGTAGCTCAGGCCCTCGAGTCCTGGCACATCCTCGTAAATCTTCTCTGCACCCTTTCCAGTTTGCTTCTTCAAAGTTATTCTTGAAAGTTACCTGCCAAAAATATTTGTCACTCCATGCTCCTCCGTCTGTTTTGATCTTGTTTATCCTTCATGTTGATAGATGCATTGTCTTCTTCCCTTTGCCCCTCACTCTACACTTTTAACTAAGTCCAGCAAGACTCCCGGTTGGAAAGTCCCAGCTGAGGAAGCGATACCAGACAAATCACAGGGGTCACAGTTTAAGAATAAGGGGTAAGCCATTTAGGACTGAGAGAGTTCACCCAGAGAGTTGTAAATCTGTGGAATTCTCTGCCGCAGAAAGCAGTGAAGGCCAATCACTGGATGTATTCAAGAGAGAGTTAGATATAGCTCTTAGGGCTAATGGGATCAAGGGATACGGGGAAAAAGCAGCAACAGGGTATTGATTCTGGATGATCAACCATGATCATATTGAATGGCGGTGTTGGCTCAAAGGGCTGAATGGCCTACTCCTGCACCTATTTCCTATGTTTCTATGTTTCCATAATCCCTCTGTCAATAATGTTCTTTGCCCCTCCACCACGATTGTCACATCTGTGTCTGAAAGCACAGGTGGCCAGACCTGGCTGTGGCAGAGAATTAATGCTGGCAGAGATTTCCTTCTGAAGGAAAGCTGAGCCAGAAGACCTATTGACGTCATGAAAATGTATGAATGCTTGACTGGGCCTATTGTTGGGCGGTCCTTGGAAGGGTCCCAAGCACAGTGGGACATGCTTTCAGAGGCACTGCATGAAACAAAGTGTGCCAGGATGAACAAGAACCTAATGATCCTGATTCATCATGTCAGCAATCAGATTTTGAAGTCCCTGTCACATCTGCAAGGCAGTGAGCAAGGAGATCCATCCCTACAAGGTCAGAATTAGTAGAGAGACAGGCATAGAGTTTGTGAGGTTTCCTGTAAAAGGACCTGCATTATGATTTATCAGAATGTTAGTTCTTGTAATGATGGTAACAGTTCGAATCAAAGAATGAGCAGTTTAGTTTAGTATATTATTGCCACGTGTACCAAGATATAGTGAAAAGCTTTTTAGTTTAGTTTAATTTGTTGTCACATATATCGAGGTACGGTGAAAAGCTTTTTGTTGTATGCTAACCAATCAGTGGAAAGACTATATATGATTACAATCAAGCCGTCCACAGTGTACAATTGCATGATCAATGGAATAATGTTTAGTGCAAGATAAAGTCCAGTAAAGTCCGATTAAAGGTATTCCAAGGGTCTCCAATGTGGTAGATAGTAGCTCACGACAGCTCTCTAGTTGTAGAGAAGATGGTTTCAGGTCTTTGTCGTGTGTGATCCAGTCAGTGAAAAGACTTTACATGATCACCATCAAGCCCTCCACAGTGAAAAGCGTGGAGCGATTGTAATGAATGATTGCAAATCCGTTTACGGGACCAGCATGCAAAGAGTTGCCTGGTTTGCCACCATCTTGGTTGGAATGTCTTTCACACAGATCATTCATGAAAGAGTAAACAGGGGTAACATTTTAGGCCGTCTGTACGGAGTTTGTACGTTCTCCCCGTGACCTGCGTGGATTTTCTCCGAGATCTTCGGTTTCCTCCCACACTCCAAAGACGTACAGGTATGTAGGTTAATTGACTGGGTAAAATGTAAAAATTGTCCCTAGTGTGTGTAGGATAGTGTTAATGTGCGGGGATCGCTGGGCGGTGCGGACTCGGTGGGCCGAAAGGCCTGTTTCCGCGCTGTATCTCTAAATCTAAAATCTAAATCTAAATGCGGTTGGGACGGAAAGATAGATCAACCATGATTAAATGGCGGAGTAGTCTTGATGGGCCAAATGGCCAAATGCTGCTCCTAGAATCTATGAACAGCATTGATGTAGAGAGGGATCTTGGGATCCAAGTGCATAACTCCCTGAAAGTGGCATCAAAGGAAGAGAGAGTGGTAAAAGGCATATATGTTTAGCTCTTAGGGCTAATGGAATCAAGGGATATGGGGAAAAAGCAGGAACGAGATACTAATTTTAGATGATCAGTCACAATCATATTGAATGGCGGTGCTGGCGCGAAGGGCCAAATGGCCTACTCCTGCATCTATTTTTCTGTTTCTATGGCATGCTTGTGTTTAGGGGTTGGGGCTTTGACTATAAGAGTCAGGATGTCGTGATGCAGCTTTATAGGACTCTAATTACGCAGCATTTGGAGTATTGTGTGCATTTCTGGTCACCACATTACAGAGTGTGGAGACTTTGGAACGGATGCAGAAGAGGTTTACCAGAATGATGCCGAGATTGGCTGCAAGGAGAGGTTGGACAGACATGGTCTGTTTTCTCTGGAATGCCAAAGTTTGCCGGGACACCGGATAGAAGTATATGCAATTATGCGAGGGATCGATATGGTGGACAGTCAGAACCTTTTTCCCCAGGACGGAAAATCCAC
Source organism: Rhinoraja longicauda (assembly GCF_053455715.1). NCBI lineage: Eukaryota > Metazoa > Chordata > Chondrichthyes > Rajiformes > Arhynchobatidae > Rhinoraja > Rhinoraja longicauda. Next base: position 12,182,981 of record NC_135969.1, read on the forward strand.
TGGAGGACATAGCTTTAGAGGGGCAAAGTTTAAAGGAGATGTGAGGGGAAAGTTTTTTACATAGAGGGTGGCGGGTGCCTGGAATGTGCTGGGTGGTTGAGGCAGATATGAGAGTGGCATTTAAGAGACATTTGCATAGACATATGGTCATGTAGAGAATGGAGGGGTATGGATTATGTGCAGGGAGATAACTATGGATCTGGAATCGTATTTGGCACAAACATTGTGGGCCGAAGGGCCTGTTCTTGTGCTGAGCTATTCTATGTTCTATGTTTGACAGGAGCGACTAGGCTTGTATACACTGGAATTTAGAAGGATGAGAGGGGATCTTATCGAAACGTATAAGATTATTAAGGGGTTGGACACGTTAGAGGCAGGAAACATGTTCCCAATGTTGGGGGAGTCCAGAACCAGGGGCCACAGTTTAAGAATAAGGGGTAGGCCATTTAGAACTGAGATGAGGAAAAACTTTTTCAGTCAGAGAGTTGTGAATCTGTGGAATTCTCTGCCTCAGAAGGCAGTGGAGGTCAATTCTCTGAATGCATTCAAGAGGGACCCCCGCATACAGGATATTTCACTGCTTGCTGCTCTTTCTCGATGCAACTGCAAAGGAATCGCCAACTCCAATTAGAAGACACGTGGAATTGCAGAGGCTGGGATCTTGAGCATCAAACACAAAGTGCTGGAGTAACACAGCGGGTCAGGTGCAATCTCCGGAGAACACAGCGAGGCGATGTTTTGGTCGGGACCCTCCTTCAGGCAGAAGAGTATGATAATAAGAACACGATATCAGTAATTTGGAGTGAGATTGGTTGTTGGTACATGCTCCTGGAAGAATCCATCAGACAAAAAGGGGATTTTGGAGAATTATATAAACAAAGATCTTAAGGTTAAACGGAACCATTTTCTCATTAACTAGGGAGCAGCCCTGCCATCAATCTCACTGGGGATCGTTGGACTGTTTTAATTGGGCTTCACTGGACTTTATCTTACACTAAACATTATTCCCTTCATCCTGTATCTTTGATTGTAATCATGTATCTATCGTCTTTTCCCTGACTGGATAGCACGCAACAGAAAAGCTTTTCACTGTACCTCGGCACACGTGACAATAATAAACTAAACTAAACTTTAAAAAAGGGCTCGTTAGATGAACCGTGTACTCCAATGGAACTCTGCAAGGACAGTGCTACTGAGTATGCAGAGGTTTGGGTAGCAAAGGGGGCAGAATTTTAACTCAAGGCTGTGAAGGATGGAAGAGGTCAGGGTAAAGAGCTTTTGGCCAATTCCTCCTTGCAGACCACGTCTCCTAATCTGACTGGGTCGACACCGCTTCCCCTCTTGGAAGAAAACTTTGTCACAACTTGACTGCTTCAATGTGTTCTTCCTCCTCACCAGTGTTCTTGGAAGGTATTACATGCTTCAAAACAAACAAGATCACGCAAGGAGTCCCTCACTCCTTCCACAAGGAGGCTCGTGGCAGCTCTGGAGAACTGACATAGTCATTTAGCTCAGTGAACAGTTGATGCAAGACCTCGATCCCTGGGAAATTGAGTAGCCATTAAGTGAAGGAAGCTGCTGTGTTTTGTGTTGCTTGGGTGCATCGAATTATTTTTGTTGTGAATAAAGCCAATGTACTTTATTGACCTCTATGCCTAACATGTGTCCCTTTCTTCCTGTGGCATAAAAAGCCTTCTATAATTGGCTAAGTTTCAGCTGACATTTATGCTGCTCACTCCACAATCATCCCTCACTCTTTGTCTTTCTCTCTTGCAGTTGTCGTGCTTTACATCCAAGGGATTGGCAGCAAAGAATGGCGGGAGGTGAGCGCTTGTTTTTATAATCTCATGCGTGAGGAAAAGTATCTGGAGATAGTACAGAGGTGGATACAACACACCTTGTGGAACGTCCAGAAGCCGCGTATCTTTGGGAGATTTTCTGGTGCCTCAGGACCTCCAAACTTTCTATTGTGGAAAAAGAAGTCCACTAGTGTTGTTGCTGGCATGGATCAGCCCTACTCCAAGCGAACATAACATTCCTAATGGAGAGAGGACGTCAGGCAGTCTGAAATGGAAGAATAGGGACACAAAGAACTCCATATGCTGGGATCTTGCAGGGAACGCAAAGTGCTCGAACAACTCAGTGGGTCAGGCAGCATCCCTGCAGGACGATTCGGGTCAGGACCCTTCTTCAGAAGCGAGCAGAGTCCACCAATCAGAATAAAAATGCCACCTCCCCATGTCCTCCAGTGATGCTCTCCGACCTGCTGAATTACTCCAGCACTGAAATGGAAGAATGCTGTTTACACCAAAGAATGTCTTAGTTTCTGGCTCAGAAGTAGGAATTAAGGAAATTAGTTTGAGGGGAATTCATTTTCACTGACGGCTGTGGAGGTCAAGGCATTGGGTATTTTTAATGCGGAGATTGACAGATTGGTAGAGGTGTCAAGGGTTATGTGGAAAAAGCAGGAGAAAGGGATTGAGAGGGAAAGATAGATCGGCCATGATTGAATGGCAAAGTAGACTCGATGGGCCGAATAGCCTGCTGGGGGAAAAGGACTGCTCCAATGACTTATGAACTTATGATTGCTTTGGTAAGTGAAGGTGATGAAGATTCAATTTGGCACATAATCTGGGTGTCCTAGTGCATCCGTCACTGAAAGGAAGCATGCAGGTACAGCAGGCAGTGAAGAAAGCCAATGGAATGTTGGCCTTCATAACAAGAGGAGTTGAATATAGGAGCAAAGAGGTCCTTCTGTAGTTGTACAGGGCCCTAGTGAGACCGCACCTGGAGTACTGTGTGCAGTTTTGGTCTCCAAATTTGAAGGATATTCAGGCTATTGAGGGCGTGCAGCGTAGGTTTACTAGGTTAATTCCCGGAATGGCGGGACTATCACATGTTGAAAGACTGGAGCGACTAGGCTTGTATACACTGGAATTTAGAAGGATGAGAGGAGATTTTATCGAAACGTATTAGATTATTAAGGGGTTGGACACGTTAGAGGCAGGAAACATGTTCCCAATGTTGGGGGAGTCCAGAACAAGGGGCCACGGTTTAAGAATAAGGGGTAGGCCATTTAGAACTGAGATGAGGAAAAACTTTTTCAGTCAGAGAGTTGTGAATCTGTGGAATTCTCTGCCTCAGAAGGCAGTGGAGGCCAATTCTCTGAATGCATTCAAGAGAGAGCTGGATAGAGCTCTTAAGGATGGCGGAGTCATGGGGTATGGGGAGAAGACAGGAACGGGGTACTGATTGAGAATGATCAGCCATGATCACATTGAATGGCGGTGCTGGCTTGAAGGACCGAATGGCTTCCTCCTGCACCTATTGTCTATTGTCTATTGTCTATAACCAAACTTAAGAGTGTTCCTTTTAGTCACTGTGGCGTGGCTGTGTTCTGCAGCTGTGGCTCACCGGCAGTCTCTCCGTTTTTGTTGTTGTTTTTTTTGTCATTGTCGTTGTTAAATGTACGTTTTGTTTTATTTTTAATTCTGTGTATGTAGGGGGGTGGTGGGGGGGTTGGGGGAAACCTTTTTTTCAAATCTCCTCCTCAACGGAGATGCGACCTTTACCGTGTCGTATCTCCGTTCGCGCTACGGCCTAACACCATGGAGTCGGCGGCCTCCAGCTGGGATCGACCTCAAAGACTCCGGTCGCAGGGCCTGGACTTACCATCTCGGAGGCTTCGGCCGTGGGCCCTGCAGACCGCAACATCGGGAGCTCGCAGGTCCCTGGCTGGCGACCGGCTTTTGGGAGCTCCAGCCGTAGCAGCTTCGACCGCCCCGAAGCGCGAGGTACGATCAACCCGCCCGCAGGCCCTTCATCGCCCTGCGTGTCCCGGCCGCAGCACTTTCCATCGCCCGGTGGGGGCTCAGGACCTTCATCGGCCTGCTTGGCTCGGCCCTGGGACTTTCCATCGCCCGGTGGGGGCTCAAGACTTTCATCGCCCTGTGTGGCCCGGCCGCAGCACTTCACATCGCCCGGTGGGGGCTCAGGACTTTCATCGCCCTGCGTGGCTCGGCCGCAGCACTTTCCATCGCCCGGTGGGGGCTTCAAAAAGTTGGGAGCCTCGATCACCTCGTGGCACCACGGGAGAAGAACGAGGAGGAGATAAGACTTTGCCTTCCATCACAGTGAGGGTATGCCTAGAGCAATCACTGTGATGGCTGTTTTGTGTAAAAAATTATATCTGTGTGTCTTGTGCTTTTTAATGTCTACTGCCGGACCCTGACGTGAGAGGACGCTGGCGTTGAGTATTCGCCGCTTTTCCGTCAGGATAGTTTGTCTGTTTGTTTCTATGTTAATTGTTTTTGTAAAGCGCTTTGAGCATGCGATAAGGCGCTATATAAAATAAATGGATTATTATTATTATTATTATTATTATCTTCCAGTAACTGGATCAGTAATTGCCTAGGTAGGGGTAAGCAGGCTGGGGGCAAGAGTTGTAGTGATGCGGGTTCAATCCAGACCTTAGCTGCTGTGTGTGGAGTTTGCACATTTGCTCTGTGATTTTTTTCCCAGATGCCAAAGACTGAGCTGTAAGTGAATTCATCTCTGTAAATTGCCTGCAGTATGTAAGTGGATGGTAGAATCTGGTAGAAGCAGATTACAGGGAACAGGATTACTCTGCAAGCTGGGGGAACAGGACTGTTCTGAGAGCTGGTATTGAACTCAAGGGCACAATGACCTCCTTTGTTTCAGTTTAGTTTAGTTTAGTGATTCAGCATGGAAACAGGCCCTTCGACCCGCTGTGTCCGCACTGACCAGCGGTCACCCGCACACTATTTCTAACCTAGGCGGTACGTATAATTTACAAAAGCTAATTAATCTACAAACCGGCACGTCTTTGGGATGTGAGAGGAAACCGGAGAAAACCCATGCGGTCACTGGGAGAACGTACAAACTCCGTGCAGACAGCACCCACAGTCACCATTGAACCCGTGTCTCTGGTGCTGGAAGGCAGCAATTCTACTGTTGTGCCACTGTGCTGCCTTGTTAGAAACTAAGGAAATATAGATTTTGTATGCAGCGGGCAAAAGGAAATTGAGTTTCTATAATCTGGCCGTACAAAGCTTTGGATGAGAAATTAGTGTCAACAAGAAGTCGATCGGAAGAGGGCTTAGAAATGGATAAGAAATTAGAGTGAAAAAAATAGATGTGAAGAGGGCTCCTCGCTTAACTTTACAGGTTAATGGAGGGTTGTGGTCATAAGGTCATAAGGAACTGGAGTAGAATTAGGCCTTTTGGCCCATCAAGTCTACTCCGCCATTCAATCATGGCTGACCTATCACTCCCTCCCAACTCCATTCTCCTACCTTCTCCCCATAACCTCTGACACCTGTACTAATCAAGAAGCTATCTATCTCTGCCTTAAAAATATCCACTGACTTGGCCTCTACAGCAGTCTGTCCATTAATCTGAACAGTTCTCCCAGTTAGTGTGGGCTGGATAGATGGGGAGATCTCCTCTGTGTCATAAATGTCTATGTGTTTACTGTGAAGTTGAGAGGGGATTGGGAATGTCAATAGTCTGAGCCAAGAGGCTTGGGGTGAAAAAGACAAAGGATATACCGAAGCAGAAAGGATTTAGTGGGTAGACACAAAATGCTGGAGTAACTCAGCGGGTCAGGCAGCATCTCGAGAGAGAGAGATCAGTCTGAAGAAGGGTCTTGACCCGTTCCTTCTCTCCCGAGATGCTTCCTGACCCGCTGAGTTACTCCAGCATTTTGTGTCGACCTTCGATTTAAACCAGCATCTGCAGTTTTTTTCCTACAAAGGATTTGGTGGGGTTATCCTGTTAAGGATTATTACCGCCCTGAACTGTGGTTAATCCATAGCTATGGGCATTGGGAAAACAAAGCCAGATTTATTGGTAGCTAGCTTATTAGCTGAATGCCCTCTGTGTTCCCCATGTGAACATCATAACCTGAAATCCAATTAAGTGTTTCGGAACTATCAGGAGAATATTTCAGTCAAAAAAAATAAAATCCTTGGCAGGAACTCTGTGGAGAATTTGTGGATCGTGTAACATAATTTCCACACTTTCTTAAAGAAAAGTAAAACAGATTGCTGTGGATTCATGCTGCCAGTTACGCTACCGATTTTATCTTGATGCTAAGCTTTTTGGAGATTGCATTATCGTGTTATGGCATTTGTCTAGTGCCTTTCATAACCTCTGGCATCTCAACGAACTTGCGGGTAATGGGATACTTTTTGACGTGTCGTAATCTATGTTCCCAATCAGTGCTCCCAATTTACACACTACAAAATCCAACAGTCAGCAATGAGTAAACTGAACAGACAGTTTGATTAAGCGATGTTGGTTGAGAGATAAATATCAGGGAAGACATAGCAAAGCAGAAGCGAGAGATCCATACATCTATCTGAGAGGAAGATTGGACCAGACTAATGTCTCCAATACAACCATCTGTCTGGAATCCCCCATCCCTCACTGCTGGAGTAACTCAGCGGGTCAGGAAGCATCTCGGGAGAGAAGGAACGGGTCAAGACCCTTCTTCAGACTGATCTCTCTCTCGAGATGCTGCCTGACCCGCTGAGTTACTCCAGCATTTTGTGTCTACCCACTAAATCCTTTCTGCTTCGGATATCCTTTGCCTTTTTCACCCCAAGCCTCTTGGCTCAGACTATTGACATTCCCAATTCCCTCTCAACCTCACTGTGTTATTTGTCTTTGGAGTAACCATTACCAGATCCAACACCGATTTTCCGGCAACTGGTGGTCCGGCTCCCCCATGAATCCGGACAAATCCCCCCCCCCCCCCATCCCCGGAAGTCCCCCAGAAAATGTGGCTCCTAGGGCAGATGAGGCGGCCAATCTCAACCTCATCGGGACTTCCGCGGCCGATTGGCAGGTTGAATTTGCCGCCTGCGGCCAGGACTCTGGAACTCCCGCCTGGCCAGAGTCGGCCGATCCGTTCCCATAGCCAACTTCCAAGGCCGACTTTGCAGGCCGGTATCTTGGTCCCCCAAGGCCGAGACCTCTGTTGGTCTGGAACCAAGGGTGCTGGAGAATCGGTGGTGGACCTGTACTAATATGACATTGGGGAAGGCAAAAGCTTGCTGCCTGTTCTGCTCTTTGACCATCACACACTGATTAAGTTGAAGCAGTGACAGGAACTATTTGATTCATTGGAAGTGCTATCTAAATGCAAGTTGTAGTCATTATTACTTCACACTTCAAAATCCACTCTAACTCCAGCACAGTATTGACATATACTTTAACCTAGTGTCATAAAGCTTTTCACTGTACCTCAGTACACGTGATAATAAACTCAACTAAACTAAAATGAAACAGAATAGAAAAGGCCACTCAACTCATGCCAGCGAATTAATAGAACAATCCAAATGGTCCCATTCAAATGATAGAGTCATATGACTATAGAGCACAGAAACGGGCCCTTCGGCCCAACTCAACCATGCTGGCCAAATCTGTTGACTGAGCTAGTCCCACTAGCCTGTGCTGGCCCATATCCCTTCAAACTTTGCCATCCATGTACCATTCAAAGTGTCTTTTAAATGTCATACTTATACCCACCTTTACATCCAGTAACTCATTCCATGTGTACACCAGCTTCTGTGTGAAAAAGCTACCCCTCGGGTCCTTTTAAATCTTTCCCTTCTCACCATAAAGCTATATCCTCTATTTTTAAACTCCTCTACCCCTGGGGAAAAGACCATGGATGTTTTCCTTATCAATGCACCTAATTTTATTATAAATCTTTACCAGGTAACCTCTCAGCCTCCTACACTCCAAGGAAAACAGATCCAGCCTACCCACCCTCTCCATATAACTCAAACTCAGTAACATCCTCAATCTTTGCATCCCAATTTCATGAGATACTTCCCAAAGCCGGATGACCAGAGCTGTACAACTGACTGATGAAGAAGGCAAGCGTGCCCAATGCCTCCTTCATCACCCTGTCCACCTGTGTCGCTGCCTTCATGCAAATACTTACCTGCACCAGGAGGTCTCCCTGTTCCACCATAACCTTCCTCACTATCTGCGATTCAACCAGTTTTTGTATCATCTGCAAAAGTACTCATCGGACCCAACTACAAAGACCCCAGCAGTAAACCACTTGTTGCTGATTCCCAGTCAGAGAAACAGCCAGCAACCACTACTCTTTGCCTCCGATTACCAAGCCAATTTTGGATTCATTTTGCCAACACCCTTTCGGATCCCTGATGTGTTAACTTTCTGGGCCCTGTAGGACCTTCAACCATGCTGGCCCTTGATACAACCTTCTACCATGCAGGACCTTTAAACAACCTTTGACCATGCAGGACCTTTAAACAACCTTCGACCATGCAGGGCTTTGATAATAGCCTAACCAAGGTTTCAGTAAGCCACATCTACTGCTCTGCCTTCAGCAGTCTTCTTAGTGAACTCCTCAAAAAATGAATTCAGGTTTCAAATACCTCCGGAACAAGCCCATGCTGGCTGCTCCTAATCAGTTGCTATCTTTCCAAGTGAACATATATCCACTCCTTCACAATCTTCACCAACAACTTCCCGACCACTGACCAAGGCTCTCAAGCCTGCAGAGCCCAGGTTTATTCCTACTGTGCTTTCTAAAGTAGGAGACAACAAGTTAAAATATTCAGTTTAGATACATATTTCCAGCATTTGTATACGATATTCTTCACGAAGTGGGGATGACCACGAAGGGATTGCAGCAATGGAGGCAATTTTGAAGGGCAACCACTGCTATATAATGGGGAAAGATGCACAGTGGGGCAGTGGTAGAGTTGCTGCCTTACAGTGCCAGAGACCCGAGATCGATCGTGACTAAGGGTGCTGTCTGTATGAAGTTTGCATATTCTCTCTGCGACCGCGTGGGTTTTCTCCGGGTGCTCTGATTTTCTTCCACATTGCAAAGACGTGCGGGTTTGTAAGTTAATTGGCTTCTGTAATTTGTCCCTAGAGTGGAACGAGTGTAGGATTGGACTAGTATAGTTAGTAAGCATGGACTGGGTGGGTCGAAGGGCCTGTTTCCACATTGTATCTCCTACCAGTCTTCTGTTCCCTCACCCATGGCTAACAAAAATGTAGACATGTCTGTCAGAACCACAGCAGTCTTCTCCCCTGCTTCACTTAGTATCCTGGGATAGATCCTGTCGGGTGCTGGGGATTAATCCACCCTCGCATGTGCTAATGTAGTCGTACTCCTGAATATTCCTTTTTTTACAGGGATGTTGCAAGGACTCGAGGGCCTGAGCTATAGGAAGAGGTTGAGCAGGCTGGGACTCTTCCTTGGAATGCAGGAGGATAGAGGTGTATTAAATCATGAGGGGAATAGATTGGGTGGACGCACAGAGTCTCTTGCCCAGAGTAGGGGAATCGAAAGCCAGAGGACATAGGTTTAAGGTGAGTTGGGAAAGATGGTAAGGGGGAACTTTTTCACACAAAGGTTGTATGTAACAAGCTGCCGGAGGAGGTAGTTGAGGAAGGTACGATCACAATGTTTAAGAAACATTTAGACAGGTACATGGATAGAATATGTTTAGAAGGATATGGGCCAAATGCAGGCAGGGTGGACGAGTGTAGCTGTGACATGTTGGCCGGTGTGGGCAAGTTGGGCCGAAGGGCCTGTTTCAACGCTGTATGAATCTATGACTCTATGACCTCTGTTAAAATAAGACAGGTAAAAGTACGTTGTATTTGTACAACATTGCTGACAATAATTTATGCTTTTAATATTTTTTAATGTATTCAAAATATTAAGGAAAATCACTGGCATCATGAGATTCTGAATGCATGTTGAAAGATATGTCAGCTTGACATTTTGGAAAATATATTAAAGATACTCTGGGCTGCAATTTCATGCCTGGTTAAACACTACTTAACTGGTGACGTTAACTAATCACGTAAATCCCCCCTGTGTGTTTCATTCCTTGTTTAAATGTAATAGTTTTTATTGTAAGATGTGGCATTAGCAACTCACATCTGTGGCGAATGGCACTGTGGGGATAGACTTATTCCAGATTAACCTCTTGAAGGTAGACGTTGATGAAGACCCAAAGATTAATAATTATTTCAGCAAAACACAAAGTGCTGGAGCATCTCAGCATGGAGGAAGGTTTCCCGAGCCAAAATGTTGTCTGTCCATGCCCTCCATAGATGCTGCCTGACCCGCTGAGTTCCCCAGCACTGTGTTTTGCTCAAGATTCCAGCATCTGCAGATCCGTGTGTCTACTTTAGTTTAGTTTAGTTTAGTTTAGTTTAGGAATACAGTGTGGAAATAGGGCCTTCAGCCCACCGAGTCACGCCAACCAGCGATCACCTGTACACTGGTAGTCTGAAGAAGGGTCTCGACCCGAAACGTCACCCATTCCTTCCCTCCTGAGATGCTGCTTGACCTGCTGAGTTACTCCAGCACTTTGTGAATAAATACCTTCGACCTGTACACTGGTTCTATTTTCCACCCTAGGAACAAATTATAGAGGCCACTTAACCCCCAAACCTGCATGTCTTTGGAGTGTGGGAGGAAACGGGAACATCCAGAGGAAAAAACACGCAGTCACAGGGAGAATGTGCAAACTCTGTACAGACAGCACCCGCAGTCGGGATCCAAACTGGGTCTCTGGCGCTGTAAGGCAGGAACTCTACCGCTGAGCCTCCGTGCTGCCCCAATAATTGTTGTCTCAATTGTTCAATAATTGTTTCTGCGCTGTAGATTCAAATGGGGTTGGATTTGGTCCATCAATCAAGAGAAATAAACTAATACATTCTACGCACATCCGATCTGGCCTTTCCTGATTAACTTGTGTGCACAGTTTTAAATATTTAAGCCTTTAACAAACAATTGCATTTTATTTCTCTGGGGAAAGTCTGCATTTAAGTAATGACCTTTCCTGCAGTATCTTTGTACAGGTAACAATGCATTGACTCAAACATGTGCCATGTGATGTTGGCAGAGTAAAAGGATCAAAAACCCTCAATGCACATGGATGAGAGATCCCTTTCTTCTCCTCACAAGGGATGTTGGGGGTTAATCAGGTTGAAATAATGGCATGCTGCGCAATTATTACTACATTGATTTTAACAGGAAATCCTGCGTGTTCTACTGCAAAGGAGAGCATGGATTAATTGAGGATCTTCACGAGTTATGAATATTCCAAAGCACTTTAAGTTGGCCTGTGCTTGCACTTGCAGTGTATGAAACACGGTACTGTTGTGCACATAGTAAATGGCCAGGGCACTCGGCAGAATGATCCAGTTCTTTGCAAAAAAAAAGCACAAAGTGCTGGAGTAACTCAGCGGATCAGGCAGCATCTGTGGAGAACATGGACAGGTGACGTTTCGAGTCAGATTGATTGTAGTAGTGAGGGAGAAAGCTGGAAGCGAGATGGGGAGAGGGGAAGTAATGTCTGGCAAGTACATACAATCAGTCTGAAGAAGGGTTACTATCCGAAACATCACCTTTCCATGTTTAGTTTAGTCCGCATCGACCAGCGAACCCCGCACACTCATACTATCCCACACATACAAGGGACAATTTATAATTATACCAAGCCAATTAACCAATAAACCTGTACGTCTTTGGAGTGTGGGAGGAACTCTGAGCCCCTGGAAAAACCCCACAGGGAGAACGTGCAAACTCCGTACAGACAGCACCCATAGTCAGGATCAAACCCGAATCTCTAGCACTGCAATGCAGCAACTCCACTGCTGTGTCACTGCACCACCCAAGACTTCTTTCCCTTGCCTCCAACCTGTGTTTCAATGCCTTTAATATAGGTTTAATCATTTAACTTTCCTATACTCTTAATTGCGCTGTTACGGCGAGTCCGGAAACTTGTTGGTTGTAGAAGAAGTTTATTGCAGCCGCAATATTCGAATACAGAGTTAAACAACAAGGTAAAGGACAACCATCAAAAACTTACTGTCTTCTTCGAAGACTTCGCCGAACTAACTATTTCGGGCGCCAAACGCGCACATGACATCGCTGGCCAATCAGCGATGTCGCTCCCTGGACCAATCCCCATGGTCGCGTTCACACGTGACCTCGCTGGCCAATCCGAGGGTTCGACGACCTGGACCATTCTCTATGGTCGCTACACTGTCAGCATAAAATTATAGCATGTTGGATAATATAATTTCATGATGCTGAACAGATACAAGCATTTAACACATTTAATCTCCAACAAGCATTGTTGAACCATTGTTCAATTAGCTGCCTTTAACGTAACAAAGTATCAGGTTACTGTCAAGTAGTATAAGAAAATAACTGCAGATGCTGGTACAAATCGAAGGTATTTATTCACAAAATGCTGGAGTAACTCAGCAGGTCAGGCAGCATCTCGGGAGAGAAGGAATGGGTGACGTTTCGGGTCGAGACCCTTCTTCAGACTGATTCAATGTGATTCCACCCCTTTTTCTCTTCCCTGTTTCTCCCCTCCACTCACCTCACTGCTCTCCTGCCACTTTCCTTCCACCCTCTGGCTTGACAATCTGCAACTCTTCAAACCTGTCTCACATTTCCCTTCCTTTCTTATCTCTGGCCTTTTGTTCCATCCATCTGACTATCCCCCCCCAATTCCCCCCCCCCCCCGTTACGTCAGCCTATCACCTGCCACGCTTTGGCCTCTCTCTCCTTTCTTCCAGCTTTCTTCTCTCCCCCCCCCCCCCCATCTACAATCAGCCTGAAGAACGGTCTCGACCCGAAACGCCACCTGTTCTCCAGGGATGCTACCTGACCCACTCTTGTCTCCACTGCCTCTGTTCCTAGAGTGAAGCTTTCAACTCCAGAGCATAGAAACATAGAGAATAGGTGCAGGAGGAGGCCATTCGGCCCTTTGAGCCAGCACCGCCATTCATTGTGATCATGGCTGATCATCCACAATCAGTAACCTGTGCCTGCCTTCTCCCCATATCCCTTGATTCCACTAGCCCCTAGAGCTCCATCTAACTCTCTTTTAAATTCATCCAGTGCATTGGCCTCCACTGCCTTCTGTGGCAGAGAATTCCACAAATTCACAACTCTCTGGGTGAAAAGGTTTCTTCTCACCTCAGTTTTAAATGGTCTCCCCTTTGTACTTAGACTGTGGCCCCTGGTTCTGGACTCCCCCAACATTGGGAACATTTTTTCCTGCATCTAGCTTGCCCAGTCCTTTTATAATTTTATACGTCTCTATAAGATCCCCTCTCATCCTGAGCATCTGAGATGTCCTTTTCCTTTAGCAAAAGTGGTTTCCCCCAGAACTCATTCGTGTTCTGCATTCATTTCTCTCTCCTCTGTGTTCTGCACTCGCTGCACCTCCTCCTAGATAAATCAAGGATAGAGTTCCCCTAGTCCTCATCTTTCACCCAAGAGGCTTCCTTGTCCAACACATCATTCTCCGACATCCCCGCCATCAACATGATCCCACCACCAGTCACATTTTCTCGTCTCCACCCCTTTCTGCAGAGACCACTCCTGGGTTCACTCATCCCTTCCCATCCAACCCACAGCCTCTCCAGGTACCTTCCCCATAATCCCAGAGATGTACCATCTGCCCTAAACCTCCTCCCTCACCTCCCTTCAGGCACCCCAGCATCCCTTCCAGGTGAGACCGAGGTTCACATGGACCTCTAAAATATGAGTCTGAAGAAAGGTCCTGACCCGAAACATCGCCCGTCCACTCCCTCCACGGATGCTGCCTGACCCTTTGGGCTCCTCCAGCATTTGTGTTTTGCTCAAGATTCCAGCATCTGACTGTTTAGTTTAGTTTGGTTGAGTTTGGAGATACAACGTGGAAACACCGCCCTTCGGCCCACCAAGTCCACGCCGACCAACAGTCACCTGTGCACCAGTTCTATCCTACACACCAGGGACAATTTACAGAAGCCAACTAACCGACAAACCTGCATGTCTTTGGAATGTGGGAGGAAACCAGAGCACTCGGAGAAAACCCACGCTGGTCACGGGGAGAGCGTACAATCTTCCTACAGACGGCACCCATAGTCCGGATCGAACCTGCGTCTCTGGCGCTGTAAGGCAGCAACTCTAACGCTTGCCACTCATGGAGTTATACGTATATGGAAGCAGGCTCTTGGGCCCTACTTGCCCACACAGACCAACATGTCCCATCTACTCCAGTCCCACTTGCCTGCGTTTGGCCAGTAGCTGTCCTATCCATGTAACGGTCTAAATATTTCTTAAACATTGCGATAGTCCCTGCCCCAACTACCTCCACTGGCCACTGCGCCGCCTTTTAAAAAATGTTACAAGTTCCTTGTGTTGCTCGGCTTGCTCGTACTGTCGCATCATGATATTTATTTTTCTGCTTTTTTGTGACCTTCTCGAGTGAGGCTGGTAATTTTGAGTCCAAGCCTGTGCTGCTTCACCTCGTGAGTCATGCTGGAATCCCTGTCACGAAGCAGTTTGCCTGAACGAGTGTTGTTCGCTGGCATTCTCGCTGCAGAGCTTCCAAGTCGTGAAACCACGGGCTGGGATTACGAAACACACTGGGAATGCTGAACCGGATAATCTTGGCCACTGTGTGTCTCAAACAGACGCACAGATTATGAGGCATTGTCTAATGCATACAGTGTGTGTGTGTGTGTGCGTGTGTGTGTGTGTGTGTCCAGCCTGCATACGGAAGGCAGGCGCCAACATGGGAACATAGACTTGCGTGTATCCATGTTGATCAGGCAACGGAACCATGGAGGGAAGTAGAAAAATAATAGGGAAGGCGTAGTTTGAAAAATAAAATCATCTGGAATATAAATAATGATACACAGTACAAAACAAAACAAATGAGCTATGATTGACTTTTGTAAGTGTGGGAAGGAACTGCAGATGATGGTTTACAACGAAGGTAGACACAACATGCTGGAGTAACTTAGCGGGTCAGGCAGCATCTCTGGAGAGAAGAAATAGGTGACGTTTCCGTTTGAGACCCAGCGGGTCAAATCTGATGAACTGATCAGATTGACTGATCGAAGGTATTTATTCACAAAATGCTGGAGTAACTCAGCAGGTCAGGCAGCTTCTCAGGAGAGAAGGAATGGGTGACGTTTCAGTCTGAAGAAGGGTCTCGACCCGAAACGTCACCCATTCCTTCTCTCCGGAGATGCTGCCTGACCCGCTGAGTTACTCCAGCATTTTGTGAATAAATACCTTCGATTTGTACCAGCATCTGCAGTTATTTTCTTACACTAGATTGACTGATCATATTGACTGATCAGATTGACTCTTGTCCACATCGCTCCAGGCCTCCTTATAATGCAGCAATGGAATCATACAGCAGAAACAGGCCCTCCAGCCCAACTTGTCCATGTCAACCAAGATGCCCCATCTAAGATAGTCCTATTTGCCAGTGTTTGTCCATACCCCTTTAAAACGTTCCTCTCCATGTGTTGGTCCAAGTGTATTTTAAATGCTGTTATAATACCTGCTGTACAAACTCCATACAGACAGCAACCATAGTCAGAATCTAATCCGGGTCTCAGGGGCTATAAAGCAGCAACTCCACCCGCCGTGCCAACGTGCATCCCAACATTCCATTAGTAGATAGACACAAAATGCTGGAGTAACTCAGCGGGTCAGGCAGCATCTCTGGAGAGAAGGAATGGGTGACGTTTCGAAACGTCGCCTATTCCTTTTCTCCAGCGTTCCTGTCTGAAGAAGGGTTCCTAGCTGGAAAGTCATCTATTCCTTTTCTCCAGCGATACTGCTTGACCCGCTGAGTTACTCCACTATTTTGTGTTAAGTTTTTTTAAAGTATTTTATCGGAGAGAAAATTGGATTTGACCCTAAGGGTGAAAGCTCCTGTTTGTTTTGTTATTAGTCATCCATCAACAGGGATTATAGCGGTGAAAAGCAGGAGAGTGGCTCTTTCTTCTTAGGCCCCCTCGATCATGGCTGACCATGGGTGATGCATCCTAGTTGGCTGCTTGCTCCACACCTGGGCTAGAGCAGCGTCGCTTGTGGCTGAAGAGACCAATGCGGGAGTGACCGTCTCTGTGGCAAAGGTCACATTTGTGTGTGGTCTCCGGTCTGTTGAAGTTGCTGCGCTCCTTTCTGCGTGCCCGCTTGTCTGATGCTGCGTTCATCGGTTTCCCTTCCCCCGTTTTGGGATGTTGGTTCAGGATACCTCTCCACCTCGTGCGGTCAGCTGCGAGGCTCTCCCAGGACTCCACATCGATGTCGAGCGCCTTCAAATCTCTCTTGCAGACATCCAGCAGAGTGGTGAGGGAATACTAATTGTAGGACAGGACGGTCTCGGCTAATGATTCAGAATTGGAAGTTTTGATGTGTGCCTTGTTGCTCCATCAGGGCAAGTGGCAAAAACAAATTATGACAGGTGATAGAACATAGGAAAGTGCAGCACAGGAACAGGCTCTTCAACCCACAATGTCTCTCACAGGCACCCCGACAGTCCTTGCAGGTGAGGCAGAGGTTCATTTGCACCTCCTCCAACCTCAACTACTGTATCCGCTGCTCTAGGTGTGGACTCCATATCGGCGAGTTCAAGCACAGACTGGACAATCGTTTCGCTGAACACCTTCGCTCGGTCTGCCCTGGCCTACGCCATCTCCCGGTTGCCAAACCCTTCCCACTCCCACACTGACCCTTCTGTTCTGGGCCTCCTACACTCAGAGTGAGGCCAAACGCAAATTGGAGGAACAGCACCTCATATTTCGCTTGGGCAGCGTACAACCCAGTGGCGTGAACATTCATTTCTCGTGCATTTCAAGTATCTGCACGGTGGCGCAGTGGTAGAGTTGCTGCCTTACAGCGAATGCAGCGCCGGGGACTCAGGTTCGATCCTGACTATGGGCGCTGTCTGTACGGAGTTTGTATGTTCTCCCCGTGACCTGCGTGGGTTTTCTCCGAGATCTTTGGTTTCCTCCCACACTCCAAAGACGTGCAGGTTTGTAGGTTAATTGGCTGGGCAAATGTAAAAATTGTCCCTAGTGGGTGTAGGATAGTGTTAGTGTGCGGGGATCGCTGGGCGGCGCGGACCCGGTGGGCCGAAAGGCCTGTTTCTGCGCTGTATCTCTAAAAAAAATCTATCTCTTGCATCCTCTCTCTCTCTGTCCCTCCCCCACCCTAGTCGTCCTACTACTTTCACTCATGTCCTGCTTAGTTTCACTGTTGGGGTCCACTCGTTATCACCTTCTCCAAAGCCAACAATGGACCATTGTAGGCTTCACCTTTCCTTGATCATCGTTGCTGTTCTTGATTTGTTCTTTTCATATCTTTCATTCATTTGGTCTTTGTACTTTTCACACCTCTAGTTTCCCACTCCCCTGACTCTCAGTCTGAAGAAGGGTCTCGACCCGAAACATCACCTTTTCCTTTTCTCCAGGGATGCTGCCTGAGCCGCTGAGTTACTCCAGCATTTTGTGTTTATCTTGAACTACTCTCATCTGCCTGCACATGATCCAGACCCCTCCTCCATTTCCTCATGTGCATGTGCCTACCGTATCTGCCTCAACCACCTTCCTGGCAATGTGCTCCAGCCACCCACCATCCTCTGTGTAATAACTTCCCCCCACACATCTCCTTTACACTGTGGCCCTTTCACCTTGAAGCTATGCCCTCTAGTCTTTGACATTTCTTACTCAAAGGGAAAGGATCTAACTGTCCGCACAATCTCATAATTCAGACAGTCTTCCCTCAAACTCCAATGTTCCAGAGAGAACAATCCAAGTCTGTCCAAACTCTTCCAAAGCCAAAAGACTTTCATCAGTACAAAATGAATGTTCTCCCTGTGACCAGGTGGGTTTCCTCTGGTGTTTAGTTTAAGGTTAGTTTAGAGATACAGCATGGAAACAGGCCCTTTGCCTCACTGAGTCCATGCCGACCATCGTTCACAGCCATTTACACTTAGTTCTATGTTGTCCCACTTTCTGTTCCATTTCTTACCCACTGGGGGCAATTTACAGAGGCCAAGTAATGTATCAATTCAGATATGGGAGTAAACCGGAGCACTCAGGGGAAACTCACACGGTCATAGGATGAATGAGAAAACTCCACGTAGTCAGCAACTGAGGTCAGGATGGAACCCGGGTTTCTGGCGCCGTGAGGCAGCAGCTCGATCAGCTGCCGTCATTAACCTAGGGTGCTCTGGTTTCCTTCCACATCCCAAAGAGGCGTTGGTTCGTGGGCTAATTGGCCTCTATATATTGCCCCTAGCGTGTAGGTACCGGATGTGAAAGTAGGACAATATAAAGCTGGTGTGAATGGATGATCGATGGTCGGCATGGACTCGGTGGGCCAAAGGGCCTGTTCCAATGCTGTATCTTTCAATCAGTCAAATGATCCTTGGTTCAATGCAGTGCTTGGCAGACTATATTACAAGCAGTATTACAGCAGTGTAAAGAGCACTGCTCCACCCACACTGTTTGTTACCAGCTCCGAAATCCAAACAGTGGATGTCACAGCAACAAGGTATTTTGAGCAGCATAAAGCCATTAACTGTGTGAATGATGCACTTTACAGTGAAAAATGGCACTTGAACGGCAAAGAACAAGAGGGTTTCTTCCAACCTATGGGCATTTACACATTAATTGATGGAACACTGCTCAGGAACAACAATGAAAGAGGTTTCACTCCCTTAACATACAGGTGAGATGCCACAACGCACATCAATGCTCGTTCCCCTAAAATTCACCATGTGTCACTCCACTCCAGTGTGGGGGAAACACTCCCATTGGAAATGCTAATGTGATGCTGAGTGCTGTTTGTGGATAATGGATTGTGTATTGCAGCCACGCTCATGACTGCTGTATACAATTGCCATATCTGGGCTAGTGCAGGGACCTCCATGACCATAGCATTCATTTGTCACTCGGTCAGCAGTCAAGTACAAGTCCACCACTGATTTTCCAGCGTCCTTGGTTCCAGAGCCTTTCTGGATTATCGGTAATTGCCGGACCAACTCCTCCGAGAGGAGTCCAACGGTACCGGATCGGACCGTCTAGGCCGCCGGGAAGCCGAGATACCGGCACGCAAAGTCGGCCTTGGAAGTCGGCTATGGGAACGGATCTGCCGGCTCCGGCCGGGCTGGAGTTCCAGAGCCCCAGCCGCAGGGGGCAAATTCGACCCGCCGATTGGCTGTGGAAGTCCCATGAGGTCGAGGTCGGCTGCCTCACCCGGCCTAAGCGCCACATTTTCAGGGGGACTTCCGGAGGGGATTTCAGATGCATTCTCGTAATTTTTTCCGGATTAAAGGAGATGCCGGGCCACCAGTTGCTGGAAAATCAGTGGTGGACCTGCACTTGAACAACTCGTTCAGGGTGCAAAAGGTGGCCAGGACTATGCAGAGTCCCTTCCTGCAAACAGCATGCAGATAGATTTTTTGGTGGTAATAAAAAGGAACTGCAGGTGCTGATTTATGCCAGACAGTCACAACATGCTGGAGTAACCCAGCGGGTCAGGCAGCATCACTGGAGAAAAGGGATAACTGACTTTTTGGGCCGGGACATATAGAATAATTATTAGCGCGATCTTGGGGATAACTTTCTTCTCAACTCATTAGTTTGATGGGATCTTTCACATTTCACCCATTGAGTCAGTCAGAGGCTTGGACAACACATCTGAATGGTAGCATCGTGGTGCCCTGTGACTCTCAACTGAAGTGCGAGCATTAGTTATTTGCTCAAGTTCCTAGGATGACGCTTGAATTCTCTGCCTCAGAAGGCAATGGAGGCCAATTCTCTAAATGCATTCAAGGGAGAGCTAGATAGAGCTCTTAAGGATAGCGGAGTCAGGGGGTATGGGGAGAAGGCAGGAACGGGGAACTGATTAAGAATGATCAGCCATGATCACATTGAATGGCGGTGCTGGCTCGAAGGGCTGAATGGCCTCCTCCTGCACCTATTGTCTACTGTCTATTGAATTCAGGTCTGACACTTAAATCCCTAACATTTGCAGATGCTCCGAAATGTTCAAGGTACAATGTAATTCCTAGTAAGTTCCTGTCACGTCACCACTTTTACATTTGAGGGTTGAGGAGTGTGTGTTTGCGTTGTTCGGCTGATAGTCAGATAGTTACTATTGACATGCTATGAAGATCCAATCGTGTTGAAAAACTAGTAGGCTTTGGTTTAAGGTGAGAGAGGAAAGATTTGATGGGAGCTTAAGAAAATAACTGCAGATGCTGGTACAAATCGATTTATTCACAAAATGCTGGAGTAACTCAGCGGGTCAGGCAGCATCTCGGGAGAGAAGGAATGGGTGACGTTTCGGGTCAAGACCCATCAGTCTGAAGAAGGGTCTCGACCCGAAACGTCACCCATTCCTTCTCTCCCGAGATGCTGCCTGACCCGCTGAGTTACTCCAGCATTTTGTGAATAATTTGATGGGAGCTTGAGGGGCAAAGTTCACACAGAGGGCAGTACGTAAAATGGAATAAGGTGCCAGAGAAAGAGGTTGAGACAGGTACGATAACATTTAGTACAGGAATGGGAAAGGTTTAGAGGGTAATGGACTAACTACGGGCAAATAGGATTAACGTACATGGGCACCTTGGTCAGTGAGTTGGCCTTGAGAGCTTGTTTCCATGCTATATTAGTCTATGATTCTCTATATCAACTCTGCCATTATTTCATGACCTTTTGCATGGCATGCAGCACCTGTGACTTTGCATCAGGCTCTCAAATGAATTTTTGGAATTAATACCCCAAAGAACTCACTGGTTGCTGCAAAGGAACAATTGCTCAAAGTAATAATATAAATGCTAATAAGTATATCTACCTTCCCATTGGCATTTAAAGTAGTATCTAAAGTACGATAAATACCCTTCACTTGCCAAGCTTGGTCACTTCTCCACTTCTTTTCTAGCTTTCCCCTCCCTACCTCAATCAGTCTTGAAGAAGGATCCTGACCCAAAATGTCACCTATACTTGTCCTCCAGAGAGGCTGCGTTATTTGTGTGCTAATCAAAATAGTGTGCTAATTTGTGTGCTAATCAAAATACTTTTCTCCTGATCAACAACCTCCTTGTAGAATGCAGCATTCTTTACTTTTCTTCATCAGTCTGGAGTCTGTTCATCTCTCTCCACAGATGCTGCCTGACCTGCTGAGTTCCTCCAGCAGTTTGTGTTTTGCTCAAAATCCCAGCATCTGCAGTCTCTTGGGTTTTTTGTTCACTTTCACGACACTCATTTGTGTCTGAAGAAGGGTCTCGACCCGAAACGTCACCCGTTCCTTCTCTCCCGAGATGCTGCCTGACCCGCTGAGTTACTCCAGCATTTTGTGTCGACCTTCGATTCTAACTAACATCTGCAGTTTTTTTCCTCCTCATTTGTGAAACCTGGAAAGAGGCCATCCTCTTAGCTTTCCTCTTTGGGATGGAGCAGGCAGGGGGCACAAAAGAGGAATGAAATGCTGTGGGAAATTTTAATTTGTTGTGACTTTTAACTCAAGGAAATCCCAGGACTTGCCATCTTTGCAGTTCTATCGGGTGGACAAGGACTGCAGTAGGCTTTGTCAAGGGGGGCGTGTAAGGTGACCTCACAAAGGCATAGATAGGGTGTATGTGGAGAGGATGTTTCCACTGGTGGGAGAGTCTCGGAACAGTGGTCATAGCCTCAAAATTAAAGGGTGCTTTTTTAGAAAGGTGGTGAGGAGGAACTTCTTTAGTCAGAGGGTAGTTAACCTGTGCAACTCATTGCCACAGAGGACTGTGGAAGCCAAGTCAGTGGATATTTCTAAGGTCAAATTCTTGATTAGAACGGTTGAAAGAGTTATGTGGAGAAGGCAGGAAAATGATTTTAGATTTTTTTAGATTTAGAGATACAGCGCAGAAACAGGCCCTTCGGCCCACCGGGTCTGCGCCGCCCAGCGATCCCCGTGCACTAACACTATCCTACACCCACTAGGGACAATTTTTTTTTTTTACATTTGCCCAGCCAATTAACCTACATACCTGTACGTCTTTGGAGTGTGGGAGGAAACCGAAGATCTCGGAGAAAACCCACGCAGGTCACGGGGAGAACGTACAAACTCCATACAGATGGCGCCCATAGTCAGGATCGAACCTGAGTCTCCGGCGCTGCATTCGCTGTAAGGCAGCAACTCTACCGCTGCGCCACCGTGCAAATGGGGTTAGGAGGCGGAGATCAGCCATGATTGAATGGCGGAGTAGACTTGATGGGCCGAATGGCCTAACCCTACACCTATAACTTATGAACGTGACAGAATCAAGAAGATATTATTTAACTTTAGTTTAGTTTGGTTTATTATTCTCACATGTACTGAGGTACAGTGAAAAGCTTTTTTGTTGCGTGCGATCCAGTCAGTGGAAAGCCTCCACATGATTACAATCAAGCCATCCACAGTGTACAGATATACGATCAAAGGTATCATGTTTGGTGCAAGATAAATCCAGTAAAGTCCAATTAAAGATAGTCCTCGGGTCCAATTAAAGATAGTCCTCGGGTCTCCAATGAGTTTGATGGAAAGTCAGAACCCCTCTCTCGTTGGTGATAGCATGGCTCAGTAGCCTGGTGACAGCTGGGAAGAAATTGTCCCTGAATCTGGAGGTGTGCATTTTCACACTTCTGTACCTTTTGCCTGTCAAGAGAGGGGAGGACAGGGAATGAGCAGGGTGAGACTGGTCCTTGATTATGCTGGTGGCTTTGCCGAGGCAGCGTGAAGTGTATATGGAGTCAATGGAAGGGAGGTTGGTTTGCGTGATGGTCTGGGCTGCGTCCACAACTCTCTCTGCAGCTCGAAAGAGGCATTAAAATGAAGGTGTGTGTCATACCCTGGGTGTGTATGGCAGTTAGTAATTTTTAAAAAATATAACTATGTGTGTGCTGCATAGACCAGGTTATTGAGCAGTGTATCATCTTAGAGATGGCACATTGTACACAAGAATCAAATTATTAATGGCACAGGATGTGGGAAAGCTCTCCTGCGGAAATGCTATTATGATTCGCTAGTGATACACTTAGTCAGACGAACTAAGAAGCTAGGCTTATTCTTGCAGCACTCACTATCATAGAGCTGAAAAGACTAAATCAAACCATTTGCAGGTTTAAAAGGAGAGAGCTCAAAACATCAGGTCAGGAAAGTCTTTGATTGCAAATCACAATGTGATGTTGACAGTTTTTGTCATCATCATGAAATCTCTGGATGATCATGGCTGTAAGGGGAACGACACGATAAGCTGTTACAGTTCTTGTGCTACGCCAGTTTGTAATAGCTTTGTCAATGTCTTCTGACATTCCCTTAAACCTAAAGACCGTTTGTATCATGGGTGTAATTACTCACTCAGCCTGTTGGAGAAGAGGCTTCACCCAGAGAGAGCTCATATTGGAGGCAGTGTCTAGAAACTGGCTTACCTTGAGCCCAGAGCAATTTTCGACCACAGGGTTTCCAGAATTATTGAAAAGAAAGACTGTAAAAATAATGAGCAATTGGAGAGATTTATAAAAATGATACTCCTAAATATTTCACCACCATTACACGGAGCGAAATGGGAGTTTGCCTTCGGTCCAGTGTTAAACTAGTCGTTGAAGCTAATAGAACAGAATAGCATGAGGGGAACTCATAACTCCAAGTCCAATTTCATGGATCCAACGATGAAACCTTACTCCAGCGTCTTTGGAAAACACTAACGTCTCAAATGTAAATAAGAAAACCTGCAGATGCTGGAAATCTGAAATAAAAACAGGCAGTGGTGGAAAACCTCAATAGGTCAGGCAACATCTGCAAAAAGAAAAACAGAGTGAATGTTTCCGGTCAAAGGCTTGTCATCAGAACCAGTAAAGACTTTGACCATATACACCACAATGTTTTTCCCCCCGGTTGCAATCACTAAACTGGTGCACTGGCGGGGAGAGGGACGACCGGGTCACTGGACGATCCGGATAGAGGTGACATCAGCAATTTGAAAATGGCGCACAAAACTGGCGACTCGTGCATTTGGACTCTCTGGGCTGTTTCAATGCATTCTGGACTTAATCGAGGATTGTACTTGCACATGGCACCAATCTTACCGATCTGTATGCAACAAAAAATAATTTAACTGTACCTTGGTACACGTGACATTAAAGAACCATTGGACCGTTGACAGTAAGTTGGTACTCTGCCTCTGAAATTCATCCTTTCAAAATGAATGGAGTGGATTTCAGAGGGGTAGTACGAGTGCTTTACAGAAGCCAATTAACCTGCAAACCTGTACGTCTTTGGAGTGTGGGAGGAAACCGGAGCACCTGGAGAAATCCCAAGGAGTCACAGGGAGAACGTGCAAACTCCGTACAGTCAGCCCCCATAGTCAGGATCAAACCCGGGTCTCTAGTGCTGTAAGGCAGCAACTCTACCGCTGCACCACTGTGCCGCCCCTTCCCTCTTGATCCTATCACTTCTCATTCGCTCAGTCCACCTCAACCTACCTGATCTCCCGGTGGCTGAGCACTTCAACTCCCCCTCCCACTCCCAGTCTGACCTTTCTGTCATGGGCCTCCTCCAGTGCCATAGTGAGGCCCACCGGAAATTGGAGGAACAGCACCTCATATTTCGCTTGGGCAGCTTGCAGCCCAGTGGTATGAACATCGACTTCTCCAACTTTAGATAGTTCCTCTGTCCATCTCTTCCCCTCCCCTTCCCAGTTCTCCCTCTATCTTCCTGTCTCCACCTATATCCTTCCTTTGTCCCGCCCCCCTGACATCAGTCTGAAGAAGGGTCTCGACCCGAAACGTCACCCATTCCTTCTCTCCTGAGATGCTGCCTGACCTGCTGAGTTACTCCAGCATTTTGTGAAATAAATAACTTCTCATTCTAATAAGCTTTAGACTGCTTAAGCCTTATTCAACTCAATATCTATCCATACAACAATTCCGTCGTTCTGGAATGAGTTTAGTGAACTATCATTTGCAGGATCACCCTTGAAGTGATTTCCCCTTTTAGTTATCCTTCTTCCTGAATTCCATCTCCCTTCACTTGCACTCGCTAACCACAAACCAGGACTGGAGAGCGAAATGAGACCCAAGACTGAAGCTCCCTCTGAGCCTGTGGGCCTCTCTGGATGAGGATATTAATTGCCCTTTGTCCTCGCATACCCCTGTTTATTTATTGGGTACGGTTATGTTTGTACCAGTTGAGATGATTCATATAGCATGCCAAGGATCATGGAGAGATGGAATGGAATAGAATGCAATACTTTATTGCCACTTGTGACAAGGCACAGTGAAATTCTTTGCTTGCATGCCCAAGGTGTGCAAATAGTCGCCACATACTGCGCTGACAAAGTTACAAAGTACGCCGGCTCCTCTTTTGTTTCCCCCCCTCCTCTCCCCCCCCCCCCCCACAGCGGTTCCCCCCCAAGCCGAGCCCTCCATTGTTCTCCCCCCCCCCTCCCTCCCCACCCCATGATGCATCATGACTATTAGCAACATTGAGAACATTTACGCCGTAAATAGATGCAGCAGAGAGTCGTAGCTTAGAAATGGGGAGCAACAAAGGGTGCGCTTGCACCCTGCCCAGGCATTACTTGAAAGCCCTGAAATGAGGTGACAGAGTGAAAGAATTAGTTGTGCGGCAGTGTGAGAAATGCAAAACTGGGACTTTAAGCAGCTTGAGAGCATCCATTTGGAGACATAAGTGTGAAAAATGCTGCTGTTGCAATTCAACTGGGACATCTGGTCAGTTTCTAACAAAGTCGGACAGTTCATGCATTAAGTATTTAGCTTTGAAGCATAACTCAGCACTGGAGTCCAGGGCTAAAGAGTGTGACATTTTTCTGTGATTCAGAAGTCATTTCTACTTAATATAAAGTGTTGTAAAGATGGGCTGCATGGGGCACTGGTGGGTCAATCGTACTTGGTATGATCGAAGTACAGTAGGAAAGTCTAATGTCTGGCACAAGGTGTAAAGTCCTTGTTAGTTATATATTGGATCAACCTTCATTGATAGCCATGTATGATTGTGAAATGAAGTACAGAAGTGGGTGCATGGAAGGTGAGATGTGTAAATCAAAGAGAAATGTCGTATATTCTGTAATCAGACAGTGGTGAATCTGTGGAATTCATTGCCACAGAAGTCAATGGGTATTTTTATGGCGGAGATTGACAGCTTAGTACAGGTGTCAAGGGATATGGGGAGAAGGCAGGAGAATGGGGTTAAGAGGGAAAGATAGGTCAGCCATGATTGAATGGCGGAGTAGACTTGATGGGCCGAATGGCCCAATTCTACTCCTATCACGTATGACCTTATGTGGAGTGAGTAGTCAATGCCGACCAAGATGCCCCATCTGATCTGGTCCCATTTGCCCGCATTTGGTCCATATCCTTCTAAAACTTTCCTATCCAAGTACCTGTCCAAGTGTCTTTAAAATGGTGTTATTGTACCTGCCTCATCTACCTCCTCTTGCAGTGCATTCCATACACTCACCACTCTCTGAATGAAAAAGTTGTCCCTCAGGTTCCTATCAACCAAAAACCTATGCCCTTTAGTTCTTGATTCCCCTACTCTGGGTAAAAGGCTCTGTGCATTTACCTGAGCAATTCCCTTTGTCGTGAGGATAGTGAAACTTTGGAATTCTCTACCTATTAGGACCGAAGAGCCTCAGTCACTGACGATTCTACTCCAAACCGAGATTGATAGATATTTAGATGTTATTAAGGAATGAAGGGATTTGGAATCTACCTGGAGACTATAGCCAAATTAAAAGTTTAGCAGGGATTTTATTGAATGGTGAACTAGCAGCCACACTGCCGACTACTTCTACTGTTCCTTATCTTACTTATCAATTCTCAATCCAATAAGCATTAGTTAGACTGCCTTAGCCTTATTCAACTCAATACCTATTCATAGCACAATTCCTTCAACTACAAATCTCTAGCAAAAAAAAAAAAACACTGTAAGTCGTCCCTTGTGTGTAGTGCTAGTGGGCGGGTTGATCGCTGGTCGGTGTGGACTCGGTGGACCGAGGGGCCTGTTTCCACGCTATTGTGGCGGATCAGGCCCCTCCTTGGGTGAGCCCCCTCGTTACGTGACGGACAGGCGTAAGGGGTTAAAAGCCAGCCCATGGGGAGGCGTGGCTCATCCCTAGGTGGACTACGCTGTGGGCAGGAGCTCACAGCCTAATAAAGAACCTTACTGAAAACTGCCTGGCGTCTTGCCTTTTCTCCGGCCTCTGCCAGGCCACTACATTGGTGACCTCGACATACATCACGAGTAGTGATGTCGCGCAATAATGCGCAACCCGGTCCTGCCGACCTCGATGCCGTCTCCCTCAAGCTCCCGACCCTGTGGACCGAAGAGCCTGAGGTCTGGTTCCAGCAGGCAGAGGCACAGTTTGCTGTGCGAGGGGTAACCGTCGACTTAACGAAGTATTTTTATGTCGTCGGCGCCCTGGACCAGGAGACAGCAAGGCGAATAAAGCCAGGCCACTACACTATATCACTTTAAAAAAACTAAATGTTTAGGGGCGGGTCAGTGGCACAGTGCTAAAGTTGTCACCTTATAGCACCAGAGGCCCGGGTTCGATCTGGACTACGGGTGTTGTCTTTACGGAGTTTGTACGTTCTCCCTGTGACCGACCGCGTGGGCTTTCTCCGAGTGCTCCATTTTCCTTCCACATTCCAAAGATGTGCAGGTTTGTAGATTAATTGGCTTCCGTAAAATAATTGTCCCTAGTGTGTCGGATAGTGCTAGTGCACAGGTGATCGGCTGGTCGGCGCGGACTCGGTGGGCCGAAGGGCCTGTTTCCACCCTGTCTCTCCAAACAAAACTAAACTGAATATCACCGTTGAAGTGATTTCCCTTTAATTAAGGGCATTCTTTTGGAATCCGACCAAAGTAGTTCCGAAGTAGTGAACCCAAACCCACCAGCACCCTGCAAGATGTCTTGGCCTGAAGCAAGATGCGCTGGATCATAAGATCATAAGACATAGGCGCAGAATTAGGCCATTCAGCCCAACGAGTGTGCTCCACCATTCGATCATGGCTGTTCTATCTTTCCCTCTTAACCCCATTCTCCTGGCTTCCCCCCCATAACCATTGCCACCCTCGATAATCAAGAACTTATCAATCTCCACTTTAAAAAAAAACAATGACTTGGCCTCCACTGCCATCTGTGGCAATGAATTCCACAGATTCACCACTCTCTGGCTGAAGAAATTCCTCCTCATCTCGATTCAAAAGGTACATCCTTTTACACTGAGCCTGTGGCCTCTGGTCTTAGACTCTCCCACAACTGGAAGCATCTTCCCTACATCCACTCTATCAAGGCCTTACATTATTTGATGTGGAGTGGACATAAAGGCTTGCAGTGAAATGCACATAGGTTTTTTTTTGTTTTAGAGATGCTGTATGGAAACAGGCCCTTTGGCCTACTGAGTCCATGCTGTCCATTCATCACCCATTCACAATGGTCACTTTCTCACCCACTCCCTACACAATCGGGATAATTTTACAGAAGCCAATTAACCTACAAACCCTCACATCTTTGGGATGTGGGAGGAAACTGGTGCACCTGGAGGAAGCCCACACGGTCGAACCCGGGTCATAAGGTCATAAGGAATAGGAGTAAAAAATCTTGCCAAGACATCTTGCAGTAAAATTAGGCCATTCGGCCCATCAAGTCTGCTCTGCCATTTAATCATGGCTGATCTATCTTTCCCACCTAAATCCATTCGCCTGCCTTCTCCCCAGAACCTCTGATACCTGTACTAATCAAGAATCTATCTAACTCTGCCTTAAAAATATCCACTGACTTGGCCTCCACAACCATCTGTGACAAAGAATTCCACAGACTCACCACCCTCTGACGAAAGAAATTCCTCTTCATCTCCTTCCTAAATGAACGTCCTTTAATTCTGAGCCTTTGACCTCCAGTCCTAGACTCTCCCATTAGAGGAAACATCCTCCCCACATCCACTCGATCCAAGCCTTTCACTATTCTGTGTGTGTTGTGGGCGTCTGGAGCTGGGAGGCAGCAGTATTGCCAAGGTGCTGGGTGAGATGTGCCACTGCATTCTTCTTTCCTGTCCGTTGAGGTCATTAACTTGTTTATGCATCTGGATCCAGTAGAGGGAACTCTTCTGCCACTGCTGGCTTTGGCTATTTTTCAGGCACACCTTCCTTGTGTGGACAGCAAGGAATCTGTTGCCCTTGCGTTTCTGTCCGTCCAGCCTTCAACAGCGAGGAGTTGCGGAAAGCAGACACAAACTTGGTGATTTGCGTTCCATGTTGTGTCGTGCATCCGCCTCCAGAACCCATCACATTTCATCCATCCTGAGGGCTTTTAAACGGTGGAGATGGTAGAGAGTCGTGGGCGTTGTTCACCCATTGAGTAGATTGGTTTAGAAAGGTTCTGCCCAACTGATGTAGAAAGTTCATGATATGCCTTCCATAAGTGATCACTCCCCTTAAACCATGTTGGGGAATTTAAAACTCTGCCCATAACCCAACTATACAAGGGCAATGCCTTGGAGTTACATAGCGCCTTTTAATGTTATTTACAAGAGAGACGGTAAGTGGAATCTGCAGAGTTTGACAGTGACTCATCTGGACGGGTTGTGGAAGAGAGAATTAATTGGTACTGTGCAGGCAGACAGTTACCTTATAGGCAAAGCTGGACTGGGTGTTAAAATTGATGGAAAGATAAGGTTTTAAGGTGAGAGGGGGAACATTTAATAGGCATCTGAAGGGCAACCTTTTCACTCAGAGGGTGATGGGTATATGAAACAAGCTGCCAGAGTTTGGTGTTTGAAGTTTGGAGATACAACACGTAGTCCATGCCGCCCATCGTTCACCCGTTCACACTAGTTGTATGTTATCCCACTTTCTCATTCACATCCTGCATGCGAGGAACAAATTATAGGAGGCCAATTAACCTACAAACCCATCTTTGGGATGTGGGAGGAAATCCGGAGCACCCGAAGGAAACCCATGCAGTCACAAGGAGAACGTGCAAACTCCACACGGCCAGCGCCCGAGGTCAGAATCGAACCCGGGTCTCTGGCGCTGTGAGGCAGCAGCTCGACAAGCTGCGTAACCTACTGTAACAACATTTAAAAGACACTTGGACAGACATTCACCAGTTCACAAGTTATAGAAGTAGAATTAGGCCATTCGGCCCATCGAGTCTACTCCGCCATTCAATCATGGTTGATCTCTGCCTCCTAATCCCATTTTCCTGCCTTCTCCCCATAACCCTCGACACCCATATGGACCAAATATGGGCAAATCGAACTATCTTAGATGGGCCATTTTGGTCGGCATAGTTGAAGTTGGGGCTGTTTCCATGCTGTGACTCTATGACTCTATGATTCTGTAAGTAGAATAGGCAATACTTCAAGTCATGACCAGTGACCAGCATTGTTGCAGTTAAGCTCTTCTGGATTGTGGCACTCAGGTCTTTGAATTTCACTGACGGTCTGATTGGAACTGTAAGAAACAAAGTTAAAAGAGCAGCACAATTATCACCAGTTGGGAAGTAGAAGAAAGGCTTCAGGGGGAGCACCAATATACTAATTTTCACCGTGCGGGAACTCTGCAGAGACTAATTCAAGACAACCGTGTCAAGCAGTGCGTAGGAAGGAACTGCAGATGCTGGTTTAAACCGAAGACAGGCACAAAAAGCTGCAGTAAGTCAACGGGTCAGACAGCATCTCTGGAGAAAAGGAATAGGTGACGTTTTGGGTCGAGACCCTTCTTCAGACTTCAAGCGTTTCTGTGAGAACAGCAGTGTTCCCAATTTTCACTTTGTACCTGATATATCGCTGCATTCCAACACATGGCATTTCCTGCAGGATATAATCAACATCAGAGACCCTTGGTGCAGAGACCTATTCTGCAACATAAATGGATCTTTTTTTAAAGAGATTATACCAAGAAAAATCAATGTGTATTATTTTTACACAATGAGCTGCAGGGGTGGTTAAGCTCACTTATATAGTGACTGATGCTGCAGTCATCATTTGTGAATATAATACGTCTTAGCAGATTGGTGCCAGCACTGTGTACTAATATATTACCTGCCGATAAAGTTCAACCAAGCTGAACCTGCCGCAAAGTTCCAGTTCCACTTATTTACTAGAATTGTGCCTGGATTCATAATCTTAGAGACATGCGGTGTGGAGAAAGACCCTTCGGCCCAACTTGTCCACTCCGACCGACATGTCCCATCGACAACAGTCCCACCCTGCCTGCATTTGGCCCTGTGCCACAGGGCGGATCCTGAAAATTGACGTGCACTCAACTAAAATGGTCCTTAAAACTCTGCAGTAATTTACGCTGGTTTGGCCGATCTCAGGCAAACAGCACTGGCAAACTAACGGCGGTCTTATTCAGCAGATTTAAACATTTTGATTCAATATTAAATTCAACTTTAATCACCATAATTCGGTGACCTTATAATTAAAATCATCTTCCAAGAAAAGTTGTCACGTCTGCTTCTGTTTTGTTACATCATGTTACGTGATGTGAACCATTACCCCATCTTTCAAACCTCTTCTCTCCACTTCAACACCCCTATGTCTCCTTATCTCTTTCTTCTCGCTTTTAGTCCTCTTTCATCGCCCTTTTCGTCGCCCTTTTGTCTACTTTTCATCTCTACCCATTGTCCACCCATCTGCCCATCAACCACCCCCCTCTCCAGCATCCGTGTCACTTGCCGGGCTTTGTCCTGCCCCCACCAATGTTCCAGCTTTCTCTGCCCTCCTACAATCAGTCTAAAGAAGGGTCTCAAACTGAAACGTTGCCTATCCGTAGAGTCATAGTGTCATACAGCACAGAAACAGGCCCTTCGGCCCAACTTGCCCATGCTGACCAAGACGTTCCATCTACACTAGTCGCACCTGCCTGCATTTGTCCCATAAACTTTCCTATCCATGTACCTATCCCAATATCGTGGGTGCGGGGGGGAAGAGAGGGGAAGTTTTGTTGCCTCCATCACAGTGAGGGGGTGTTTGGAGTCACTGTGATGGATGTTTGTGTTGGGGTCGTGTGTCCTGTGTTCTTTTCTTTTTTGCTGTGTCTTGTGACTGCTGAAATTTCGTTCGGTATTTATACCGAATGACAATAAAGTTTTGTTATGTTATGTTATGTTATAGTACTTGCCTCAACGACCTCCTCTGGCAGCTCATTCCATACACCCACCACCCTCTGTGTGAAAAAATTGCCCCTCAAGTTTCTCAAATCCTTCCCCTCTTACCTTAAACCAATGCCCTCTGGTTCTGGATTCCCCTACTGTGACTAAAAGACTATGTGCACGATTCTATCCATGTTCCGTTTTATAGTTTCACATTTTATACCTGGCTTTTGATTTTGATGCAAACATTGGCCTGAGGGATCTTTAGCCTGGTACGTGGGCTGATCTGTCTTCTGAATTCACTTGATGCGTTACTGTATTTAACATGTTTCTTGCTCTCTGTAGAATAGAAATTATTTTCTACCAGACACTAAACAGACATTCCAATAAAGCCGATCACACCTGCGTTAAAATAGTGCGGAGTATCAATTGCTCTCCTTATTTTCACTTCATTGCATGAGATGGGGCTTATATTTCTCCGCATTCTTACATGCTGTGCCCTCTCAGAACCACTGGAAGTGGCCGGGCACTTGTCCAACAAACATGTCTTTGATTCTTTATTCCACCGCCAGCCTCCTTTTACAAGGTGAGGCCATACACATTGACAGTACCCAACAAAACTATGGGTGATGTCTGTACTGAGTTTGTACGTTCTCCCCGTGACCGCGTGGGTTTTCCCCGGGTGCTCCGGTTTCCTCCCGCACTCCAAAGACGAACAGGTTTTGTAGGCTAATTTGGCTTTGATACAAACTGTAAATTGTCCCTAGTGCGTCGGGCAGTGCTGGTGTACGGGGTGATCACTGGTTGCCACGGACTCGGTGGTCCGAAGGGCTTCTTTCCGCGCTGTGTCACTGAACTAAGTTAAACTAAAAGGACACAAAGTAACTCAGCGGGTCAGACAGCATCTCTGGAGAACATGGATAGGTGACGTCTGGAACCAAACAAACTTGTTGTGATGCATGTATTCCAGAGATAACAATTATTGGCGGCAAACTATGTCTTTACTTCATTATCTACCCAGCTATATGCTTAATTGTCCAATACGTCAGAAGAGACATAACTCCAACCTGGTTAATTATCACTCTGTCAGTTTACTATTAATCATACGTAAAGCGATGGAAGAAAATAAGTAGTGCACACTCACTCACTCCCAAACTTCAGAATATGTGAATGTAAGGAGTAGGAGCAGTATTGGATAGACCAAGTGGCCTATTGTACCTGCTTCATCATTCAGTATCATGGCCTAATCTGAACTTGGCCTCAACTCCACTTCCATGTCATTTTTTGACTCTTCAGTGATCAAAACTCCATCTGACGTGGCCTTGAGTATACTCAATGACAAGTTCCAGACCTCTCTGAGATAAAGAGTAGTGAAGATTTAGACCCAGGTGGCACAGTGGCACTGTGGTAGAGGTTCGATCCTGGCTATGGGTGCTGTATGTACGCTGTTTGTACATTCTTCCTGTGACCGCGTGGGTTTTCTTTGGTTTCCTCCCACACTCCAAAGAGGTAAAGTAGGTTCGTACGTTAGTTGGCTTTGTTAAAAAAATTGTAAGTTGTCCTTAGTGTGTTGGATAGTGCTAGTGTACGGGGTGAGTGCTGGTCGAAGGGCCTGTTTCTACGCTGTATCTCTAAAGTCTAAAGCCTCCATTACAAGCATGGATCGTAGCATTTAGAAGCAAGATTAGAATTGCCGCCTTGAACATCGTGGAAGCAAAATGGCTGTGGTTGTCAGATGTCAGTCATAACAACCGTCAGACGCCACTGCAGGACTTCCTGAGGGAGATGGCCTTCACAGAGCTTCATTAGGTAACTTATCATCGCTCATCTCTGTCATAAATCAAAACTATGAAACGTCCAAAGTTTTCAGCTCTATTTCTAAATCCTCCGATGATGAAGCAGCGTCTGGATCTGTCGTCTCAGACTTGGTCCACCGATCCACAAGTTATAGACAATAGACGATAGACAATAGGTGCAGGAGGAGGCCATTTGGCACTTCGAGCCAGCACCACCATTCAATGTGATCATGGCTGATCATTCTCAATCAGTACCCCGTTCCTGCCTTCTCCCCATACCCCCTGACTCCGCTATCCTTAAGAGCTCTATCTAGCTCTCTCTTGAATGCATTCAGAGAATTGGCCTCCACTGCCTTCTGAGGCAGTGAATTCCACAGATTTACAACTCTCCGTTCTAAATGGCCTACCCCTTATTCTTAAACTTGGCAGCCTTGGACAAGGGAAGACAGCATCGTATTGCAAAAATCTCACCATCTACATTTCTGGTAGGGGAAGGGGGCTGTTGGAGTTGATTGTTAATCAGGGGCAGAACTGAAACAGCTCCACAATGTCAGCATCATATCGACAAAAGCAAGATCGAGACTGGCTATTTTATAATGAAATAGAGTCTCATAGAGACACATAGAGTCTCTATTGTCTACAAGGCCCATATCGGGTGATGAATAATTCACCGCTTGCTGGGAAGAGTCAGAAAGTATTTACGAGGATGTTGCCAGGACTCGAGGGACTGAGGTATAAGGGGAGGTTGGGCAGGCTAGATCTATCCCTTGGAAAGTGAGAGACGGAGGGGTGAACATATAAAGGTGTATAAAACCATGAGGCACATAGATAGAGTGAATGTACATAATCTTTTCCTCATGGTTGGAGTATCAAAAACTGGAGCCCACAGCTTTAAGCTGAGAGGGAAAAGATTTAATAGGAACCTAATGGGCAACGTTTTCACAGAGAGGGTGCTTCCTGCATTGAATGAGCTGCCAGAGGAAGTGTTTAGTTTAGTTTAGTTTAGAGATGGCGGCACGGTAGCGCAGCGGTAGAGTTGCTGCTTTACAGCGAATGCAGCGCCGGAGACTCAGGTTCGATCCTGACTACGGGTGCTGCACTGTAAGGAGTTTGTACGTTCTCCCCGTGACCTGCGTGGGTTGATATGATATGCAGAGTGGAAACAGGCCCTTCGGCCCACCGAAACCGCGCTGACCAGCAAGAAACACTAGTTCCATCCCTCTCACTAGGGATAATTTACAGAAGCCAATTAACCTACAAACCTGTACATCTTTGGAATGTGGGAGGAAACCGGAGCACCCGGAGAAAGCCCACGCGGTCACAGGGAGAACGCGCAAACTCTGTACAGACAGCACCTGCAGTCAGGATTGAACCCGAGTCTCAGCCGCTGTAAGGCAGCAACTCTACCGCTGCGCCAATCTGCCACCCTTTTTGTCCAGCAGCAAAATTTCCAGGAACGAGCCCAGAAATGCCGGAATCACAATAATGCACGGTTGAAGCTGGATTCGGATACTGTATCGCTGGCCTTTTCCAGTTTTGACAAGTGTGGCTCGTTAAGTTTGTTCTTTCCTTACTTCTAGTAATACATTTCAGAAAGTGCACAACAGCTCCCTTGTACCCTACGCTCATTTTCTGTTTGATTAAAGTTTAATCTTTTCATTTTAATTCCTAATGTCCAAGGCATTGCTCGCTGGGTAAAATTAATTTTAATTCCTTAAGCTTCTATAATCAAGGTCAAGGTTTCAAGACCAGTTTGTTGTCAAATGTACCAATCAGGTCCATCCTCCACACTTTTGGTGCTATAATAATAAGGATATGAAATGGGAGGGCAAAGTCGTGCTTCTGAATGCTGCCGTGATTGATATGACCTGTGCTCGTCTGAGTCTTCAAGCCCATGGCTTAATTTTGAAAAAGCAAATGTTCTGAATAAATATCACTGCTGTTGCAGGCAATGCCTCTGAAAGTGCTGTGGGGGCAGAACCATTCAGGACTCAGGAAGCTGCAAGTTATAAAATGCACAAATGAACACATTTAAGTGAAAGGTTATAAAGATTTCACAACATCTGCATGCTGCAGCATTGTTTGAACAGTCAATGGCTCAGGCACGAGTCATCCCTGCCCCTGGGCACCAGAGCAGCTTGTTGGCAGGTCATAAAGGACTTGGAAGGCTCCTTGGAACAGGAACTTACACATGGCAGCTTACAACTGGTGACCCGGCACAGTGGGACTGGCAGCTTTGTATCTCTCAGCATCCTCAGCAGCTGGTGACTCGTTCTGCCATGGTCAGCCTTGCTTTTACTTTGAGCACCGAGCTTTCAGATCAGGAAAGCACGCCAACGCCTCAACTTCCTTAGAAGGCTTAGGACAAGTTGGCAAGTGGGCAAGTTGGTCCGAAGGGGCTGTTTCCACACTGTACATAGGTACATAGATTATGACTCTATGACCCTACCGCTGCGCCACCCGTGACGCCACTGGGTGATGTATTTGGATTAATAAATAATTTGTTCATTTAAATTAATCCCACTTCATGTTGACCGTGCCTTCCTGCCTTACTTTGAAATAACGCACATTTTGGTTTAACCCAAGGGAAGAACATTAATCAAAATCCCAGCAAAGTTCCTAAATGTTTTTACCCTTCTGCCATGGGATGTATCTGAACAGGGGAGATTTACAAGTGAATTTGTTTAATTTAGATATGTGAATGCAATACTTTCTCAGTACTTCACTGAATTAGACGGCAAAGTGTCTAACTTTAACAGGGCGGTGCAGCGTTAGAGTTGCTGCCTTACAGCGCCAAAGACCAAAATTTTATATATTATTTTAATATTTGAATAAATATTTTTGATAATTTTTTTTTTTTAAGGACCCAAATTGGATCCTGACTACGGTTGTTGTCTGTACGGAGTTTGTATGTTCTCCCTGTGACCGCGTGGGTTTTCCCCGGATGTTCTGGTTTCCTCCCAGACTCCAAAGACATGCGGGTTTGTAGGTTAATTGGCTCAAGTAAAATTGTCAATTAACCTGACTGTGTAAGTCAGTGCTAGTGTACCGATGATCGCTGGTCGGCATGGACCCGGTGGGCCGAAGAGCCTGTTTCCACGCTGTATCTCGAAACTCTAAAGGTAGAAGTGAAAGTGAGCAGATGCAAACTGTCACTGTAGAATTCAATGTGTATGTTATGCACATTGGCTGGGGTGCATTCTACCAGTACTGTGGTTAAATGACTGGTTTTGTATCCAGAGGGCTGGATTAACAATCTAATGACATGTGTTCAAATCCCACTTTGGCTGCTGGGGGGTTTTAAATCAGGTAATTCTGAAATTTAAAAAGCGACACCGTGAAATTAATTTCCAGTTGGCAGAAATAG
This sequence comes from Rhinoraja longicauda, assembly GCF_053455715.1. NCBI lineage: Eukaryota > Metazoa > Chordata > Chondrichthyes > Rajiformes > Arhynchobatidae > Rhinoraja > Rhinoraja longicauda. The sequence continues at coordinate 12,220,144 of NC_135969.1, forward strand.
ATAACTTAATTAGTCACGCCAGTGCACTATTCTCTGCCCTCAAAAAATCATCGTGTTGACTTGAAGTTTCAGGTACCTCCAATGGAAGGAGTATTGGAGTCAGTCTCAATTTGCCATACTGATTGGTGTTAAATTTCAAGGCAGTAAAGTTAGAGTCACACAGTGTGGAAACAGGCCCTTCGGCCCATCTTTTCCACATTGAACAACATGTCCCAGCTATACTCGTCCCACCTGCCAGCATTTGATCCATATTGAAGTATTTGCTCCAAACCTGTCCTATCCATGTCCTGGTCCTCGATTCCCCTACTCTGGGCAAGAGACTCTGTGCATGTACCCAACTATTCCTCTCAAGATCCTACACACCTCTATAATATCCCCCCCTCATCCTCCTGCGCTCCGAGGAATAGAGTCACAGCCTACTCAACCTCTGCCTATAGCTCAGACCCTCTAGTCCTGGCAACATTCTCGTACATCTTCTCTGTACCCTTTCCAGCTTGACAATATCTTTCCTACACCACTGTGCCCAGAACTGAGCACAATATTTGGTATTGGTGAGCAGGTAGCTCCCAGACGATTGTGAAAACTCTGCTGTTTTCTGCTCTCTACATTAGTGTTAGTTAAGAAGGGCCATCCTGACTTATTTGTGACTTCAAACACCAGACTCTAGGCCAGGACGTCTGGCAATTGGATCTTGTAACTCTGCATATAACTTCGCTGCTCAACTCAAAATGGACCGATCCCAGAGATAAATGCAAAAATGACTATTTTGGGTTTTGCATTACTTTAGACATCCACCTGTATCCCTCCAGGTGAATGCATATCTTTTGACAGCAATCTTTGTGATTATTATGCCCTGGGAACAACCGGGATGATGATGATGATGATAGTTTATTGTCACTTGTACCTAGGTACGAGGTAGACTTGATGGGCCGAATGGCCTAAGTCTACTCCTATCACTGATGACCTTATGACTACAAGTGTTCTAGCCAGGTGCAGTGAGATTCGTTGTTTTTGTGGACAAAGTACACCAAAGAGTCCACACCTGGGCACCGACAAAGTTACACAAAGTACACCACTGCTCGCCGGGAGTGGTTGCTCCCTGAACAATCATTGGTTGTTGTTCACCAGTTAACACCATAATTGGTTGTTCCCTGAATAGCACCTGGCTAGAACACTTGTGGTCATGAGGTCATCAGTGATAGGAGTAGACTTAGGCCATTCGGCCCATCAAGTCTACCTCGCCATTCAATCATGGCTGATCTATCTCTCCCTCCCAACCCCATTCTCCTGCCTTCTCCCCATAACCTCTGACACCCATACTAATCAAGAATCTATCTATCTCTGCCTTAAAAATGTATCCATTGACTTGGCCTCGACGGCCTTCTGTGGCAAAGAATTCCACAGATTCATATCATATCATATCATATATATACAGCGCGGAAACAGGCTTTTTCGGCCCACCAAGTCCGTGCCGCCCAGTGATCCCCGCACATTAACACTATCCTACACCCACTAGGGACAATTTTTACATTTACCCAGCCAATTAACCTACATACCTGTACGTCTTTGGAGTGTGGGAGGAAACTGAAGATCTCGGAGAAAACCCACGCAGGTCACGGGGAGAACGTACAAACTCCTTACAGTACAGCACCCGTAGTTCACCACCTTCTGACTAAAGAAATTTCTCCTCGTCTCCGTCCTCAAAGAATGGCCTTTAATTCTGAGGCTATGACCTCCAGCCCCACACTCTCCCACTAGTGGAAACATCCTCTCCACATCCACTCTATCCAAGCCTTTCACTATTCTGTATGTTTCAATAAGGTCCCCCCTCATTCTTCCAAACTCCAACGAGTACAGGCCCAGTGCCGACAAACGCTCATCATAAGTTAACCTACTCATTCCTGGGATAATTCTTGTAAAGTTTCTACTGTTTGCCCCCCCTCACTGCTACCACCCCACTAAGTAACAGCATCGACTCTGTCCCTATCTCAATATGTATCAATCTCTTCCCCAACTCCTAATCAGATACGATCATGGCATTTAAGAGGCTTTTAGTCAGGCATATGAATATGCAGGGACTGGAGGGATATTTATCATCTGCAGAGATTAGTTTATCTTGACATTATGTTTAGTTTGGTTTCAAGATACACCGTGGAAACAAGCCCTTCGGCCCACCGAGTCCACACCGACCATTGATGACCAGTACACTAGTTCCATGTTATCCCACATTAACATCCTACAAACTAAGGGCGATTTACAGAAGCCAATTAATCTGCAAACCCGCACATGTTTGGCATTGTGGTCTGAAGTGCCTGTTCCTGTGCTGTACTGTCCTTTGTTTTATGTTTAGTTTAGTTTAGAGATGCAGCCCTTTAGCCCACCGAGTCCACGCCAACAAGCGATCCCCGTACACTAGCCCACACTACACACTAAGAACAATTTACAATTCTTGCCGAAGCCAGTTAATTTACAAGCCTGAACATCTTTGAAATGTGGGTGAAAACCGGAGCACCGGGAGAAAACCCACGTGATCACGGGGAGAACGTATAAACTCCGCACAGACAGCACCCGTAGTCAGGATTGAACCCGGGTCTCTGGTGCTGTAAGGCAGCAACTCTACCACTGCGCCACCCTGGGTCTGGTAAAAAGGTTTGACAAATAGCGGCTGAATGTGCAATTGAATTGAGGAGGTGAGAACAAGACAGTAATCATGGCAATACCCTCACAGTTGCTAAGGAACTGTGTTATTATCAATGATTGGATTCAGGGGGCTGCTGTTAAGGGCAATGAATCGTTGAGCAGCACGGTGGTGCAGCTGGTAAAGCTGCTGCCTCACAACATCAGAGGCCCAGGTTCGATCCTGACCTCAGGTGCTGTCTGTGTGGAGTTTGCCCATTGGGTTTCCTCTGGGTGCTCCGGTTTCCCCCCACATCCTAAAGACGTGCGGATTTGTGTGTTAATTGCCCTCTGTAAATTAAATTGCCCCCATGAGGTGGGAGTGGATGAAAAAATTGGGATAACATAGAACTAGTGTGGAAGGGTGATGGATGGACGGCATGGACTCGGTGGACTGAAGGGCCTGTGTCTGCGCTGTATTTCCAAACACATTAACGTATTGTAAAATGCCCAATTAGTGAGTGAAAACACGCAAGGCTTACAAGTAAGACCAGCTGCTTCTCTGTGATTTTTATGCATGGTGAACCAGCTACAAAGCATTTTGTTTCAAAGCAATTTAAATAAGATTTTTAAAGAGATAAACATAGACTGTTATTGCTGTTTACGGAGAGAAACAATCTGAATGCTGGTTCAGGCAAGAAAAATATAACACATATGGTTCGATGAGGCTACATTGCCAGAATTTGTAGGCGTAAGGATGCAGTTGAACAAACAAAATAAGAGTAAGATATTCAAGGAAGGCACTCAACATCTCCGAAGTTTCCACTATTCTTAATGCACAAAGGAGGCAAATGATGAAGGTTATGCAGAGTGGAAACAAGGAACTGCAGAGTGGAAACAAGGAACTGCAGATACCGGTTCCCAAAAAAACAAAAACAAAGTGCTGGAGTAACTCAGCAGATCGGGCAGCATCTCCAGAGAACATAGATGGGAAACGTTTCGGGTCGGGACCCTTCTTCAGACTGATTGTTGTGAGGGGAGGGAGAAGAAAGCTGTAAGACAGGAGGGGCAGGACAAAGTGTGGCAGGTATTAGATTGATACAGGTAAGGGGGTGGGGGGGGGGAGAAACAAGGTATGAGACAAAAGGATTGAAGAGTTGCGAATTGTGAAGCCAAAGGAAGGAATGTAGTTGGAAGGGGAGTGGAAGGGGAGAAATAGGTGTGGGTCAGGTGAGGTACAGCACAGGTGGGGGATGGTCGGGAGGTGTGGAGGAAGAAGGGTTTTGTAGTTACCTAATATTGAAAAACATCAATATACATACCATTGGGCAGTAAGCTACCCAAGCAAAATATGAGGTGCTGTTCGTCCAGTTTGTGTGTGGCCTCACTCTGGCAATGGAGGGGGCCCAGGACAGAGAGGTCAGTGTGTGAATGGGAAGAGGAGTTAAAAATGCTCAGCAACTGAGTGCAAGTGTTCAGCAAAACATTGGGTCTCAGCAATGTACATGAGGCAACATCGGGAGCACCGGATGCAGTGGATGAGGTGAGAGGAGGTGCACGTGAACCTCTGTCTCACCTGGAAGGACTGCTGGGTTCCCTGGATGGAGGTGAGGGAGGAGGTGTAGGGGCCGGTGTTGAATCTGCTGTGGTTGCAGGGGAAAGTACTTGACAAGGGGGCAGTTTGCGTGGGACGGGACGAGAGGAACTAGGCAGGTCAGGCCTCAGAATAAAAGCACGCACCTTTAGATAGGAGATGAGGAGGAATTTCTTTCGTCAGAAGGTGGAGAATCTGTGGAATTCATTGCCACAGATGGCGGCGGAGGCCAATTCAATGGATATTTTTAAAGCGGAGATTGATAGATTCTTGATTAGCACAGATGTCAGGGGTTTTGGGGAGAAGGCAGGAGAATGGGGTTGAGAGGGAAAGACAGGTCAGCCATGATTGGATGGTGGGATAGACTTGATGGGCCGAATGGCCTAATTTTTCTCCTATGACTTATAAACTGATGAACCTGTGAAGGTGAGCGGAAGGCGGAAAAGAATACAGAGGTTGTGTTTGCGGTGTTTGATTAGAATGCAACGGTAGATTGTTGTCATGAAAATGAGTGGCAGAGAGGTGACATGTGAGCTCGCCCCTCTTAGCACACTGCTGAACCAGGTTATGTTTGCAGCTGTGTAGACAGAAATAACCGTGTCTGGGGTTCAAAAGGCACCGCTCAATGTGTAAACCTCTATAGGCGGAAGCATCAAAATGGTCGGAGCTGCTGATGCGATTGGTAATCAGCAGAGACAGGTTAAAACATCACCACTCACAGTTGCTGCAGGGTCTGGACCAAACCTGTCGGGGTGCAGCTGGCTGAGAGAAGTCCGAGCGAAGCGTAAAAAAGTGAAAGCTTTGGCTAGTGCGGATGTGGGGAGGATGTCTCCACTAGTGGGAGAGTCCGGGACTAGAGGTCACAGCATCAGAATTAAAGGACGTTCCTTTAGGAAGGAGATGAGGAGACATTTCTGCAGTGGTGGATCTGTGGAATTCATTGCCACCGAAGGCTGTGGAAGTCAAGCCAATGGATTTATTTAAGGTAGAGATAGGTAGATTCTCGATTAGTACGGGTTAGTCAGGGGTTATGGAGGAGAAGGCAGAAGAATGGGGCTAGGAGGGAGAGATAGATCAGCCATGATTGAATGGCGGAGCATACGATGGGCCAAATGGACTAATTCTGTTCCTAGTAATGAACTTCTGACCAAACTTGGAGAAAAGCATTAGAACATACTGTAGAACAGCACAGGAAATGAACAGGCCCTTTAGCCCACATTGCCTCTGCTGAATATGGTGCCAAGATCAAGTCTTATCAACGCACATGATCCTTTCCCTGCATATGTATGTGCCAAAAGTCTCTTAAATGCCACAATTGAGCAGAATAAAAGGACGTACCATTAGTAAGATGAGAAGGAATTTCTTTCGTCAGAGGGTGGTGAATCTGTGGAATTCATTGCCACAGAAGGCTGTGGAGGCCAAGCCAATGGATAGTTTTAAGGCAGAGATTGACAGATTCTTGATTAGTACGGGTGTCAGTATTGATTAGTATTGACTGATACTAATCAAGAATCTGTCAATCTCTGCCTTAAAAATATCCATTGACTTGGCCTCCACAGCCTTCTGACGATTCACCACCCTCTGATGAAAGAAATTCCTCCTCATCTTTCTAATGGTACGTTCTTTTAATCTGCTCAATTGTGGCAATGAGAAGGCAGGAGAATGGGGTTGAGTGGGGAAGTGGGAACAGATGGAAGATGGATGAAACAGACCCTTCGGCCTACTGAGTCCACACTGACGAGCAATCATCCCATACCCCAGCACTATCCTACACACTAGGGACTATTTACAATGTATTTTTTACCAAAGCCAATTAACCTACATATCTGCACGTCTTTGGAACGTGGGAGGAAACCGGAGAAAACCCACATGGTCAACAGGGATAACGTACAAGACAGCACCCGTGGTAGGGATCAAACCTAGGTCTCTGGCGCTGTAAGGCAGCAACTCTCCCGCTGCGCCACCGTGCCGCCATAAGGTAGCAGACGGCACACTTAATGGCAGGTCGCGGCACGCTGGCGCAGCAGTAGAGTTGCTGCCTTACAGCGAATGCAACGCCGGAGACTCAGGTTCGATCCTGACTATGGGCGCCGTCTGTACGGAGTTTGTACGTTCTCCCCGTGACGTGCGTGGGTTTTCTCCGAGATCTTCGGTTTCCTCCCACACTCCAAAGACGTACAGGTATGTAGGTTAATTGACGGTAAAATGTAAAAATTGTCCCTAGTGTGTGTAGGATAGTGTTAATGTGCGGGGATCGCTGGTCGGCGCGGACCCGGTGGGCCGAAGGGCCTGTTTCCGCGCTGTATCTCTAAAATCTAAAAAATCTAATGTTTGTTCAACATTGCCTGAGGATATTATGCTGAACTGGAGCCTTGGTCTCTTAGTTCCCTCCGGGGATAGACAAGAAATGGTGGCCTTGCCAGCTATACCTGCATCCAAGAAGATTTAAAAAAAATGTAAACAGAAGCCATAGCGTTGAACGCACGGTGTGATCTATTCACTTTTGTATCCTTCTCCATCACACCCCAACCTTTAATAATTAATCATTTCTGACCATCTGCCACAGAATTTTCAATAGATCAGCTTTTAAGGGTCAACTGGAAATTGTCCAAGTCATTTGTTACCTGAAGATGTGCTTTCATATTCTCTCCTGCCTTATAACCTTACACTGGTTGGCTGTGGAGACTTACACATCACTGGACATTTAGGTTTTTCAGTTGGTGGCAATCTAATTGGATTTTTCGTTTGCAGTTAAAGCTGGATACATCGAACATAGAACAATCCAGAAGAAGGGTTCCGACCTGAAACGTCACTTAATCTTTTTCTCCAGAGATGTTGCCTGACCCGCTGAGTTACTCCAGCGTTTTGTGCCTTTCTTCGGCATAAACCAGCATCTGCAGTTCCTTCACACACGTGGAACAGTACACCACATCCTGCTCCGGTCTCCTCCCACACTTCAAAGACGGACAGGTTTTGTAGGTTAATTGGCTTTGATAAAGATTGTAAATTGTCCCTCGTGTGTAGGAAAGTTCTAGTGCACAGGGATCGCTGGTCGGCGTGGACTCGGTGGACCGAAGGGCCTGTTTCCGTGGCGTATCTCTAAACTAAACTGGGCCCTTCAGCCCACAATGTTTGTGCTGAACATGATGCCAAGTTAAACGGATCTCATCTGCCTGTTCATGATCCATATCCCTCTATTCCCGGCACTTCCATGTGCCTACCTAAAGCCTTTTAAACAGCACTACCGTATCTGCCTCCACCATCACCAACCCTGGCAAAGCTTTCCAGACCCCCACCACTCTCTATGTAAAAAACGTGCCCTGCACAACTTCATTAAACGTTTCCCCTCTCACCTTACAGCTCAGCCACTGCATTAGTTTTAATACGGCCTCGGAAAGAGGGTTCATTTTTGCATTATGGCAACATGGGTGACTGGAACACTTCTCCGGGTGAGAGGAGGAACAGCTAGCTTGACAGGTGCAGTCAAAGGGCTGCAAGAGATTCTTGACGGAGCTGAGAAAGAAGGTGAGAGACGAGTAAGTGGAGATTGAGAAGAGCAGACATTGATATTGTCAATGGACGGCAGAATCAATGGCTGTGTGTGAGCAGGGCAGGAAAGGATTGAAGATAGATGCAAAGTGCTGTCATAATCTATATACTAAAACTCTCGTTTGTTATCTTGTTTGTGACTGAACTTCAGCCAAAACGGTACACGATAGCGCGGCAATTTTAGGCCCACCTTACTCACCATTGTCACTTTAGTGATAATGCAAGTAGTTTTATTGAAATCGGTGTTATATTTTTAAAGTTATTCACATTTTAAAGTTTAAATCTATCTCCTAGGGAGGGAGGGGGGAGGGTGGAAGGGATGGAGGGTGGGGGGAGGGAGGAAGGAGGGAAGACAAGGGGGGTTGAGGGGGATGGAGTGGGGCGGAGAGGAAGGGGGGTGGAGGGAGGGGGGGGAGGAGAGGGTGCTGCACCAATGTAGGAGAGGTTTGGGCCCAATGGGTCCACCTGGTCTAGTAATACCTAAACCTTAACCCACAATATTGTTGAAACAAAGAACTGTAGATGCTGGTTTATACCAAGGATAGACACAAAGTGCTGGAGTAACTCAGCGGCTCAGGCAGCATCTCTGGAGATAAAGAATAGGTAAAGTTTCAGGTCGGGATGTCACCTACCCTTTATCTCCAGAGATGCAGCCTGACCTGCCGAGTTACTCCAGCACTTTGTGCCTATCTTTGGTATAAACCAGCATCTGCGGTTCTTTGTTTCTATAGGAAAGGATTGGTGTTGGAGACTGGGACTTGACAGTGGGGATACATGATAAATGGAATAACGTGAATAATGTTTAGTGCAAGATAAAGTCCAGTAAAGACCAATCAAAGATAGCCCAAGGTCTTTAATGAGGCAGATAGTAATTCAGGACTGTTCTCTAGTTGTTGGTAGGATGGTTCAGTTGCCTGATAACAGCTGGGAAGAAACTGCCCCTGAATCTGGAGGTGTGCGTTCTAACACTTCTGTGCCTCTTGCCTGATGGGAGCGGGGAGCAGAGGGAGTGGCTGGGGTGAGACAGGTTCTTGATTATGCTGCTGGCCTTGCCTTCATGCATAAGGAACTGGTAAATTAAGGCACAGATGGAGATGGATTGAAATATGCATTTATTTTGGGTCTGGATGGATGATGTTGGTCCTGATTAAGACACAATGTGCTGGAGAAACTCAACGGGTCAGGCAGCATCTCTATCCAAATGGTGTGAACATTGAACTTCCCAGTTTTAGGTGACTACAAAATCCACCCCCTCTCCCTCCTTCCCCCTAACTTCCTTCCCCTCTTCTTCCCCCCACCTCTCTACTGTGTCCCACACCTAATTCTCCCCTCCCCTTCCACCTCCATTCTTTCCCCTAGCTTCACAATTTGCAACTCCTCAAAGCTTTAGTTTCACACCTTCTATCTTTTGATAGTTGTAGAGTCATACAGCGTGGAAACAGGCCCTTTGGCCCAACTTGCCCACGCCGATCAAAACACCCCATCTACACTAGTCCCACCTGCCTGCCTTTAGCCCATATCCCTCTAAACCTGTCCTATCCATGAACCTGTCCAAATGTTTCTTCGACGTTTTGATAGTACCTGCAATAGTACCTGCCAGAGATAGTACCTCATCTCTGGCCGTTGTCCACCATCTGCCCATCAATCCCCCCACCCACACCTGTATCACCCCATTAGCTGCCAGACTTTGTCCTGTCTTGTCCCTCCTCTCTACTAGATTTCTTTCATCCCCCCTACATTCTGTCTGAAGAAAGATCCCAACCTGAAACGTCACCTATCCATGTTCTCCAGAGATGCTGTCTGACCCGCTGTGTTACTCCAGCATTCTGAGTCTATCTTGGGTAGCATAAACCAGCATCTGCAGTTACTTTTTATTACAAATTGACTTTTGTTCTTTGCCAAAGTTCGTGATTTCCCGCGGCTGTAATGGGATTTTCTCCAAGAGTGAGTATTAAAGTCCATTAAAGTGAAATCTACTGACGATGAGTTCTTGTTGCTGTAAGTGTGTTCATGTCCCGTTAACAGGTTCAATCAGGCATTCTTTGCGGCTTTACTTATTCAGCCTTTAAAGTCCCCGCACATGACTAAAAGATGATCAAGAGGAATAAGTCTAGGGCTACTAGCTTGAGTTTCTTTCTTCTTAGAAATGTTTTTAAGTGTTCAAAAGCATGCTGCTGTCAGATTCCCAGAAATGCTGCTGTTAGTGGACTTCACCATGCAGCCAGAGCCCGTCTTTAGCATCGGCAGCGTTTCTGCTGATTGGCAATTTTCCACAGCCTCAGGTATTTTTAAATCTTCCATCTCTCTCCACACGGACCACTTGTTGCTCAATTGATTTCAGGGAGAAGCTGTTGTTTAATGAGGTGAGATTAAGCAGATTATGGGCGGCACAGTGACGCAGCTGGTCGAGCTGCTGCTGCCTCACAGCGCCATGTGACCCGGGTTCGACCCTAACCTCGGGTGCTGTATGTGTGGAGTTCTCCCTGTGCACGCATGGGTTTTCTCCGGATGCTCCGGTTTCCTCCCACATCCCAAAGACGTGTGTCTCTAAGTTAATCGGCCTCAGTAAATCACCCCTCGTGTGCAGGGAGTGAATGAGAAAGTGGGATGACATAGAACTAGTGTGAACAGGTGATCAATGATCAGCATGGACTCAGTGGGCCGAAGGGCCTGTTTTCATGCTGGGTCTCCCAATTAAATTAGAGCAACTTTCAGGAGAAAGATGTGATTTTATTGAGATGGATCTTCAGAGCCTTGACAAGGCAGATGCTGAGAGGATGTCTTCTCTGGTGGGTGGTGGAGGGGAGACAGCAGGAATAGATGGGAATCCAGTGCTTGAGGATCCAAACATAGGAGTAAGAGAAGGATGTTGTAGTAGGGCACTTAGAAGGGCAACCACTGCTATAAAATGGGAAATATAGCACACAGTGGTGGCACAGTAGTACATCAATAGAGTTGCTGCCCTACAGCGCCAGAGACACGGGCTCGATCCTGACTATGGGTGCTGTCTGTACAGAGTTTGTTTGTTCTCCCCGTGACCGCGTGGATTTTCCCCGGGTGCTCCGGTTTCCTCCCACACTCCAAAGACGTACAGGTTTGTAGGTTAATTGGCTTCGATAAAGATTGTAAATTATCCCTAGTGTGTGGGATAGTGCAGTGTATGGAGATTTCTGGTCGGCGTGGACTTGGTGGGCCGAAAGGCCTGTTTCTGCACTGTATCTCTAAACTAAAACCATAAGACATGGGAATAGAAATAGGCCATTCAGCCCATGGAGACTACTCCGACATTCAATCATGGCTGTTCTATTTTTCCCTCCCAACCCCATTCTCCTGTCTTCTCCCCGTAACCTTTGACACTCTTCCCAATCAAGAAACCGTCAATCTCCGCTTTATAAATTCCAAAGGTCTTGGTCTCCACAGCCGTCTGTGGCAATGACTTCCACAGATTCACCACCCTCTGACTAACCTGCTGCTTGGCCTGCTGAGTTACTCCAGCACTTTGTATCTTCTTTTCGTAAACCAGCATCTGCAGTTCCTCGTGTCTCTATACACCAATGTTATATTAATTCCCACATTCCTACCAGCTCCTCAAGATTCTGCCTCTCACCTACACACTGGGGCCAATTAACCTACAAGCATGTCTTTGGGATGTGGCAGGAAACCAGAGCACCTGGAGGAGCCCCTGCCCGCTGCAGGGAGTACGTGCAAACTCCACCCAGACAGCACGCACGATTGAACCCAGGTCACAATAATTCTACGAGCTGCGCCCCTGTGCCGCCCAAACCTATTGGTCATCGTCAAAGTTGATAAAAAGAAAACTATTAACAAATACAGGTCCTCCACCGATGTTTTGGCAACTTTGTTTCCTGAGCCTTACTGGATTGTCAGTTTTGCTAGAACAACAGAGGCCGCGGCCTCTTAGAGGAGTCCAACGGTACCAGGACGGTCTGCCCAGGCCGCCGGAAGGCCGAGATTCTGGCCCGCAAAGTCAGCCTTCGAAGTCAGCTACGGCAACAGATCTACCGGCTCTGGCCGTGCCGGCGTTCCGAGCCCCAGCCACGGGGGGCAGGATCCAGCCGCCCATCGGCTGTACAAATCCCGATGTGGTCGAGATCGGCCGCCTCACCCGGCCCAGGCGCCACATTTCCGGGGGGGACTTCGGGGGAGGATTTCAAATGTGCTCTTATAATTTTGTCCGGATGGTGCCGGAACAACATCCGGCACCGTAATCAGTGGTGGACCTGTGTAACCATGTTGACTCTACGCTTGGGAAATGTTGGTGGTGTATGTTTAAAGTTCCAGCTTTCTGATTGTGTGCCTTAACATTCCTTAATGTTGCAAGGAAATGAATGTTTATGATCAGTGCAGGCATATGGGCTGCCTACTCAGCAATAGTAACCGAGACTCCCTGCCTCAACTGCTTTCTGTGCTGCCAGCTTTAAAATGCAATGGTGTCTCTGTGGCAGTGAGTGACAGTGATTGAAAAATAGACTGGTACTGAGAGTAAAAGCTAAAATGTGTTCTTAAACTCTATCCCTTTGTGCTTTAAAATCAGCCTGTTTTGGTGACTTAAGTGCAGAAGTAAATCAGCAGTAAATTGGTGCCGATGGGTCTGTTCCACAAGGAACTGCTAGGCAAGAAATTATCACCACAGCATGGCTACTTAGTTCAATCGCGTGATGCCCCTCAATTCCTTGTATCAGGGCGGCATGGTGGCACAGCGATAGAGTTGCTGCTTTGCAGTGCCAGAGGCCCAGATTCAATCCTGACAACGGGTGCTGTCTGTACGGAGTTTGTACGTTCTCCCCGTGACCGCGTGGGTTTTCTCTGAGATCTCGGGTTTCCTCCCACACTCCAAAGATGTGCAGGTTTGTAGGTTAATTGGCTTGGGTTTGTGTACTTGGTATAAGTGTAAATTGTCCCTGGAGTTTGTAGGCTTGTGTTAATGTGTGGTGATTGCTGGTCAGTGCGGACTCGGTGGGCCGAAGGGCCTGTTTCCGCACTGTATCTCTAAACTAAACTAAACTAAACAGTAGTTTAAACGATAAACTAAACAAACTGAACTCTAATTTAGTTCGAGACACAGCACGGAAACAGGCCCTTCGGCCCACCGGGTTTGTGCCAACCAACGACCCCCATACACTAACACTATCCTACACACACTAGGGAAAGTTTACAATTTTACCGAAGCCAATTAACCTACAAACCTGCACATCTTCTGAGTGTGAGAGGAAACCGGAGCACCCAGGGAAAACCCACACAAGTCATGGGGAGAATGTACAAACTACGTACAGACAGCACCCGAGGTCAGGATCAAACCCGAGTCTCTAGCTCTGTAAGGCAGCAATTCTACCGCTGTGCCAATGTGCCATCCGACATTATTATCATATCATCATATATATACAGCCTGAAACAGGCCTTTTCGGCCCTCCAAGTCCGTGCCGCCCAGCGATCCCTGTACATTAACACTATCCTACACCCACTAGGGACAATTTTTACATTTACCCAGCCAATTAACCTACATACCTGTACGTCTTTGGAGTGTGGGAGGAAACCGAAGATCTCGGAGAAAACCCACGCAGGTCACGGGGAGAACGTACAAACTCCTTACAGTGCAGCACCCGTAGTCAGGATCGAACCTGAGTCTCCGGCGCTGCATTCGCTGTAAAACAGCAACTCTACCGCTGCGCTACCGTGCTGCCCCTGCTTGTTATGTGCTGATCCAAGGCCTTACTTGAAATACCAGAACACAAAGTTGCTCAATGTTTGAGGTAGTTTCCATTCGCAGGGAATGATTACTGTTGAGTTTCAAGTCTGAAAATTAGAGCAAGTGGTGCCAGTTTCTAGATGCAAATCCTCCTCTACTCATGTGTGCTTTCAGGAGACAGCGCCCATCCCCAATGTAGGGCCTGCCCTTTGGGAAATTGGACTGGATGCGTCTAGGTGTGATCACATCTTCCACTGGCTCAGTGCTCATTTCTGCATTGCCAATGGAAAATGGAGCACTTATGTGTAGTTTACGGTGAAATGAGGAACACATCTTGCAGCAGCTCATCGAGGAGCCTTGAATTAAAGGGTTCTTTCGGGGGGAATTGCGTTGCTGTTTTGTATTGTTGGATTGATTTCTCTATAATATTATATATATATGAGCCCAAACCTCTCCTGCATTGGTGCAGCACCCTCTTCCCCCCTCCCCCTCCCTCCTCCCTCCTCCTACCTCCTCCTCCCCTCCCCCTCCCTCCCTCCACCTCCTCTTCCCCTCCCCCTCCCCTCCCCCTCCCCCTCCCCTCCCCCTTCCCACTTCCCATCTCCCCTCACTCCATCCCCCTCAACCCCCCTTATTCTCCCTCCTCTCCCTCCCTCCCTCCCTCCCTCCCTCCCTCCCTCCCTCCCTCCCTCCCTCCCTCCCTCCCTCCCTCCCTCCCTCCCTCCCTCCCTCCCTCCCTCCCTCCCTCCCTCCCTCCCTCCCTCCCTCCCTCCCTCCCTCCCTCCCTCTCTCGCTTCCCCCTCCCTCCCTAGGAGATAGATTTAAACTTTAAAATGTGAATAACTTAAAAAATATAACACCGATTTCAATGAAACGTCTTCCATTAGCATCAAGGGGATGATGGTGGGCCTAAAATCGCCACGATATTGTGCACCGTTTTGGCTGTGGTTCAGGAACAAACAAACAAACAAACGAGAGTTTTAGTACATAGATAGTATATATATCAATGTGTGAATGTGATGTTCAGTGGAAAATTGGAGTCTTAAATCGATGAAGGTATGAGAGAAGAGTTGGATTTATTTGATAGGAAGAACCTAGAGCACTCTTCCTCCAATGATGCCAGGCTAATGAACATTTCAAGCCCGAGATGGATGGATTTTGTTACGCAGGGTGCAAAACAATAAGGGAAAGTTGTGTAAGTTAATGCAACGTCCAGAGAAGCCATTATACAAATGATTGGTAGGAACCTTTTTCACTTAGAGGGTGGTGGGTATACGGAACAAGCTGCCAGAAGGGGTAGTTGAGCCAGGCACTGTAACAGCATTTGAAAGACACTTGGACAGGTACACGGATACAAAAGGTTTGGAGGGATATGGGCCAAACATGGGCAAATGGGACTAGCTTAGATGGGGCATCTTGGTTGGCATGGACAAGTTCATAAGTTCGTGTTCATTAGTCGTCGGAGCAGAATTAGGCCATTCGGCCCATTTACTCCGGCTGATCGATCTTTCCCTCTCGACCCCATTCTCCTGCCCTCCCCATAACCCCTGACACCCTTACTATTCAAGAATCTGCCAATCTCTGCCTTAAAATACCCAAAGATGAGCCAAGGGGCCTGTTTGCGTGTTGTTTGACTCTATGGCAGAGCTGAGGGTCTGAATGACTTACTCCCGTTTCTCTGCAGAAGTGCAGGCGATTTGATTGAAGCAGTCGATAGAGAAATACAGACATTTCGAAAATGAGTGAAGGAATATAGGATCAGTGGCAGGCTTATCTCCAGAAATAAATGTCAGGATGGGACAGATTGAATAACCTTTCCTCAATCTTTTGCTCGTATATCGCTAAGCCAGTGCTATTTTCTTGTTGCATTAAATTACTTCTCAGTCGTGCTATCTCAGGATAGTTGCCTTCACAGATTGGACAGGTAAGCGTCACGGAGAATGAACAGAAATCTTTACCCGCTCTCTATCTCAGGCGCTCGCTGGGAGCGGTGCAAACTATTCCAGTACTGTGACGCTCGTCAATCCTCCTGTAATTAAACATTAATGATATTCAGGCACAATTTAATAATTTATGCCATTAATATTCCAAGTCATTTTTGCAGGTCGCACATCTGCTTTGAATGTGTTTAAATGTGCTTCCAATTAACGGCAATAATCTCTTCTTTTAAATGAATTGCGACAGCCTGGTTCTGATTTTTAACAGGAGTCAGGGTCAAAAAGGGAGGTAAAATGTAAGGTCAGGTCAGATTGATGAGGATGTTGCCAGGTCTCAAGGGTCTGAGCTACAGAGAGAGGTTGAGCAGCCTGGGGCTCTACTTCCTTGGAGCACAGGAGGATGAGGGGTGATCTTCAAGAGGTGTAGAAAATCAAGAGGGGTAAAGATCAGGTAGACGCACAGAGACTCTTACCCAGAGTAGGGGAATCGAGAACCAGAGACTGTGGGTGCATGGAACAAGCTGCCAGAGGAGGTGGTTGAGACTGGGAGTATTGCAACATTTAAGAAACAATTAAACAGGTACGTGGATATGACTGGTTTGGAGGGATTGGGCCAAACGCAGGCAGATGTGACTAATGTCGATGGACATGGTCGGTGTGGGCAGGTTGGGCCGAAGGGCCTGTTTCCGTGCTGTATGAAAGACTTTATCCTTTGCCCACAGAGTAGGCAATAGACTTGGAGAACCTGGGCAATTTTAGCAAAGTTCTGATTACATTAAATTTCCATTTTGACAGATGTGCGATAACAGGGAAGCTGAACTCCTTGCCCATTCCAACATATGTCTTAGAATAATAATGCATTAGGATTCAGCTGACTAAATAAAGACACACGCGAGTCAACGCCATTCGGGACGAAGTAGCCCATTTGATAGTTGCATAATCTGTCACGGTATAGCTGACAACAGCAACATGTGATAATAACTGCAAGTGTCCCTCAGCTTACACACGATCGCCTTGCGTTCAGCCTGAGCGAGCGTTTGGGTGATCCGTGGGATGGGTTCGTCGGGTGCTGCCGGGCGGTAGGCATTCTCTGCCATCGGGGGGAACTCGGATTGTGGTTGCATTTCTGAATAGCAATCTGTTCCGTTGCAAACAGTTCTCGGGAAGGGCTCCCACTGTAACCAAGGGAGGACCTGGCTGGTCCAACAATGTCTCCAAAGTCAGGCAACTTGGTGTACACTGTTGACAAAGTTATATTACCATTCATATGTACTATTGCTGGAGTACGTGCCCCAACCGTCATCAATGGTGCTGAAGTGGAAATAGTTGAGAGCTTCAAGTTCCTTGGTGTAAATATTACCAACGGTCTGTTGTGGAGTGACCTGATTGAAGTGACAGCCAAGAAAGTACACCAACAAGTACACTAAGGAAGTCCACTTCCTCAGGAGACTGTGGAAACCCAGCATGTCACCGATGGCTCTCACTAACTTCTACAGATGCACCATATAAAGTAGACTGAATATACTCAATATACGGCTGCTGAAGAAGGGTCCCGACCTGAAACGTCACCTATCCATGTTCACCAGAGACGCTGCCTGATCCGATGAGTTACTCCAGCATTTTGTGTCTTTCTTTGGTGAACCAGCATTTCCAGTCCCTTGTTACTACATAGAAAGTATACTGTCAGGTTGCATAACAACCTGGTTTGGGAACAGCTTTAGCCGAGACTGGAAGAAATTGCAGAGTTGCGGATGTGGTCTAGTCCATCACTCAGACTGGACTCCCGACCACTGACTCCATCTACACTTCACACTGCCTCATAAAAGCAGCCAACAGAACCAAAGACTTGTCCAATGCCGGCCATTCTTTCTCCCTACTCCCGTCAGGTAGCAGATACAGAAGCTTGGAAGTGCACATCACCAGACCCAGGAACAACTTCTTCCCATCTATTTTCAGGAGTCTGAACAGTCCTTCCATAAACAAGAGTACTGTCCGATTCACCTCTACCCCACTGCAGACATTAGACTTTGTTTCTGGAAACGTTGCCCTACAATTCTGAGAACTATATTCTACCCTCTGTATCTTTCCCTTTGCCCTATCTCTTGTATTTGAATTTGGCTTGACTGTACTTATATATGTCATTATCTGATTTGATTGAATAGCGTGCAAAAAAAAAGCTTTCCACTGTACCTCTCTGTACATGTGATAATAATAATAAACCGCGGTGCAATAATAAACTGTGGCGCAGCGGTAGAGTTGCTGCCTGACAGTGAATGCAGCGCCGGAGACCCGGGTTCGATCCTGACTATGGGTGCTGTCTGTACAGAGTTTGTACGTTCTCCCCATGATCTGCATGGGTTTTCTCGGAGATAGAAACATAGAAACATAGAAAATAGGTGCAGGAGGAAGCCATTCAGCACTTCAAGCCAGCACCGCCATTCATTGTGATCATGGCTGATCGTCCACAATCAATAACCCGTGCCTGCCTTCTCCCCATATCCCTTGATTCCACTAGCCCCTAGAGCTCTATCTAACTCTCTCTTAAATCCATCCAGTGATTTGGCCTCCACTGCCCTCGGTGGCAGAGAATTCCACAAATTCACAACTCTCTGGGTGAAAAAGTTTCTTCTCACCTCAGTTCTTCGGTTTCATCCCACACTCCAAAGACGTACAGGTTTGTAGGTTAATTGGCTTGGTAAATGTAAAAATTGTCCCTAGTGGGTGTAAGATAGTGTTAATATGCGGGGATCGCTGGTCGGCGCGGACCCAGTGTGCCGAAGGGCCTGTTTCTGTGCTGTATCTCTAAACCAAACTAAACTTTGGTCTGAAGAAGGGTCTCGACCCGAAACGTCACCCATTCCTTCTCTCCCGAGATGCTGCCTGACCTGCTGAGTTACTCCAGCATTTTGTGAATAAATCGATTTGTACCAGCATCTGCAGTTATTTTCTTAAACTTAAACCTAATTCATTCCTATAACCTGCCCCAATATGCCTGTTAGGCACACACAAGGTCACACGACCTCGCATGACAGTGACTTGTTCCCTTGTTCAGAGGTCAAATTAATATTCAGTCCTGTTGGAAAGCTCATAGGGTTCATTAAAGTAGCACTAGGTTTGGGCGGCACCAATGGGTTATTTAGCATCAGCTGTACAAGCCTGATTTAGACCAGAAATGTAGATATATGTTCATAGGTTTTAGGGACAGAATTAGACCATTCGGCCCATCAAGTCTACTCCGTCATTCAATCATGGCTGATCTATCTCTCCCTCTCAACCCCATTCTCCTGCCTTCTCCCCATAACCCCTGACACCCGTACTAATCAAGAACCTGTCAACCTCACCCTTAAAAATATCCATTGATGGCCTCCACAGCCGTCTGTGGCAATGAATTCCACAGATTCACCACTCTCTGACTAAAGAAATTCCTCCTCACCTCTTTTCTAAAGGTACGTCCTTTTATTCTGAGGCTGTGGCCTCTGGTCCAAGACTCTCCCACTAGTGGATACATCCTCTCCACATCGACTCTATCCAGGTCTTTCACTATTCAGTTAGTTCAGTGTGGAGATCTTTTTGCATTTATTTTCCCCTGCTAACTATTTCATCGTTGCCACGTCCCATATTAATATTTGTCTCATGACATGATGAAAATCATAATTCACAGATCATTGGAAAGAATAGAAAGATTTAAGGCTACATAATGTTTATATGAAATCTATTCCTATGATATTTATTTCTACAATGTGCACCACTATGAGGAAAAGGAACATAAAATTCAACAAAGAGAGTGTTGTTATGAGGAAAGCAAAATTGCTTGTTATGGCCTCTGGATACTTTAATTAACAATGTTTTTATTTTCCATATCTTGGTGTGCAGTCCCTGTTGAAATATAGGTCATTTAAAATGAAAGTCCTTCAATAATTCTATGACGTTTTGGAGTGCGCAGCTCGTAATGTCAAAACCAAAAACTAAATTTAATTAAGTTATATTGATAATCCACATCACGCTGCTGGATTTCAGTTTCTGGAAGTTAAGGCACAAGTCTCTGGGAATGGGACCAAAGCGAACTGATTCCAAGGATACAAAAGCACAGTCCAGGCTATTTGATCTCGCCCTCCCTCTGGTTTCAGTTTCTTACCTAGCTTCTTGCAGTTTGCATTCTTCCCTCCCTGTCATTCACGTCACAGTTTCCTTCTCTCCCTTCCCCTCAATAAATCACGGTAACTTAGGGCACAGATTGAGGGCTTTCAGTCCGTTCTCTCTCTGCTATCAACGCGAAGGGCAGCACAGCAGCACAGATGGTAGAGCTGCTGCCTCACGGTGTCAGAGACCTGGGTTCGATCCTGGCATTGGGTGCTGTCCGTGTGGAGTTTGCATGTTACATAGAAACATAGAAACATAGAAACATAGAAAATAGGTGCAGGAGTAGGCCATTCGGCCCTTCGAGCCTGCACCGCCATTCAATATGATCATGGCTGATCATCCAGCTCAGTAACCTGTACCTGCCTTCTCTCCATACCCCCTGATCCCTTTAGCAACAAGGGCCACATCTAACTCCCTCTTAAATATAGCCAATGAACTGGCCTCAACTACCTTCTGTGGCAGAGAATTCCACAGACTCACTACTCTCTGTGTGAAGAAATGTTTTCTCATCTCGGTCCTAAAAGGCTTCCCCCTTATCCTTAAGCTGTGACCCCTGGTTCTGGACTCCCCCAACATCTGGACTTCCCCCACATGTTCTCCCTGTGCCCGCGTGGGTTTTCTCTGGCTGCTTTGTCTTTCTTCCACATCGCAAAGACGTGCGGCTTTGTAGGTTTATTGGCCTCTGTACGTTACCCCCTAGTGTGTAGAGAGTGGATGGGAACGTGGGATAACATAGAACTGGTGTGAACGGGTGATCGATGGTTGATATGGACTCGGTGGGCCGAAGAGTTTGTTTCCATGCTGTGTCTCTAAAACTAAAAATTAAAAAGCAGTAACTAAAATCTTCCCTCAATTTGACCCCTCTGCCATTGGGATAATTCAGTTGTGCTTATCTCAAGCGGTCACCATGTCTGGAATTCCCCCCCGAAATCCCCCTTCCTCTTTCTCTCTCTCTCTCTCTTTCTCTTCTTTTAAATACTGCTTCAGACATACCCATTTGACCAAGCCTTTGATTGTTCTGACTTGTGACCTGCTTGCCTGGCTTTCTTTGCATTGTTAAAAGCACTTTATAAGCAGAAGTTGTTCTCGTCTAGAAGAACAAAGACAAACACAAAATGGGCGTGTGAGGATAGAAAGGTGAGAAACATAAGTTCATAAGCCATAGGAGGATACTTCGGCCATTCGGCCCATTGAGTCTGCTCTGCCATTCAATAATGGCTGATCTGTCTTTCCCTCTCATGACCATGATTCTATGACAGCACTTTGGGTCAGGGTTGAATCTGGGTCGCTGGAGCAGCCCGACTAGTACCTCTCACACAAGCACAGTGGAAAGAGGAGAAGGACAGGAGGAGAGGGACAAGGAGATCGGGACCATCATCAAAGGCAACACAGCAGGTATCTATGGGAGGTGAGAGTGCAGGTGCTACAGAAGAGAGTCCTTATATAGTCCAATAAATGAAGTGCGGTTTCTCGTGATATACATGATATACGACAGTTTCTAGTCGTCTCATAGGCTTCAACCTGTGTTGGACTCCCTTGCAAAGACCACAGCAACCAGTTGTTACCTGTTAAGAAGGGCACACATAGCAACAGCTCTAAGACATCCCCCTTCAGTGAGCCACATAAGTGCAAGCATCCTTACAGATGCAATATTTCTCAGTGAATCAAACCACAGCGAAGTTTGTAGAGTCAAGAACCCAGTGCAGTCATCCAGTGTTTAGAAAGGAACTGCAGATGCTGTTTTACACCAAAGATAGACACAGAGTGCTGGAGTAACTCAGCGGGTCAGGCAGCATCTCTGGAAAGAAAGGACGGGTGACATTTTGGGTCGGGACCCCTCTTCGGACTGAAAGTCATCCTTCGGTCATCCGGTGATAGGTCAGCCCCCTAAAACAGCCCCCTACTTGCTAAAGGACTAGCATGCATCCCCTCATGCTAGACTGTAATCTGTCGCTGGCTCACAGTTAGCAGAGCTTTGTGGAGATCAGCCTGAGACTATAGATTTACACCTAGACTTGACTTCCCTCTGCCTGCGCCCATATGGACATAGAAACATGCTCCTTCAGGCACTCTGGGTGAACAGTAATTACCACAGAAATATCTACCACCTCCTGGGTTAACTATGGGCTTTCCTTTCCTGCAAGATGTTTGATCAGGAATAGACCCTTGAGTCTGATGCACCAATTCAGCAAGAATAGAGCTGATCTTCTACTTTGCCCAATTCCCTGCCCTGTCCCCATATCAGAAAACTATCAATCTCTGTTTTGAAAGCAATCAATGACCGACCAGGGACATATTTGGTTAATTGTTTTAACTATTAGGTTTTCATGATCTTTATAACTTTCATTTGCAAAAGCAAACAAGTAGTTTGCCGCGTAATTAGGAAACCAGTGCGATCTGACTTAAAACGTTTAGCACCAGAGGATAGGTTTGCAGCAAATATAATAAATCTCTTTAAAGCGCAAAACCGACGAGGAAAAGTAGTCTAACTATGGCTGTCAAGAGAAATTACATTAATATAATACATGTAATAATAATAATAATAATAATAATAATAATAATAAGAAGAAGAAGAAGAAGAAGTAGAAGAAGTAGAAGACACAGACAGACAGACAGACAGACAGACAGACAGACAGACAGACAGACAGACAGACAGACAGACAGACAGACAGACAGATAGACAGATAGATAGATAGATAGATAGATAGATAGATAGATAGATAGATAGATAGATAGATAGATAGATAGATAGATAAATAAATTTAAAAAATGGGTATATTGTTGCCAAAGAGCTATCATGCCCTGGATTGGAAAAATAAACAGATTTTACCAAAGGAGGATAAAAGAATGGAAAAGTAAAAAAAATAAATTATTCCAGTGATCTAATGAGAAGCATAAAAACTAGAGCTTTCATATTTATATTAAAAAATAATTAGAAAGATTAATGAGGATCTTCGGACTGAGACAGCGGAGGCTATATTGGGATATATGAAACAGCAGAGAAATTAAATATTTTATGTCCATTTTCGTGGATAAAGACATAGAAATTAGGATATAAAAACAGAAAATGCTGTAGGAGTCAGCGGGCTTGTAATTTAATGTTCTTGATGACCATTAATCCATGACAGAGACAGAGAGGTCGAGAAAGGAAAGGGAAGAGTCAGAGATGGACCATGTGAAAATGCCCAGTTGATGAAGGTTCTTCATTTTGATACGTTATGCCAGTCTCACTTTTCACAGGCGCTGCCTGATCCGCTAAGTATTTTCAGCATTCTCATTTTTTTAATGTCAAATTTCCAGTATCTGCAGCTGTTTGACTTCCAACTACAGGCAAACTTTGTTGGCTTTTAGCGCCAGAGGATTGGTGTGGTAAAGTGAAGTCAACTAACTGACGTTTTATGGGGCTCTCGTGAGACGATACCTGGAAAATCACATGCAGGCCTGGTCTCCCTGCCGACTGCACCAAATTCTGTGGAAGAAATTAATTTAGAGGGAAATTAAAGAAAAATGAAAAGCGGAGACCGCAGGTTTGCTTCAAGAGACTTTACTGCATGATGTCATGGAGAGATGGCGGCAATTAACTGCTCACCAGTTCTCTGACTTCACAGCAGAACTAGCCGACAGTTATACTGTGCAGTAAACAATAGACAATAGACAATAGACAATAGGTGCAGGAGTAGGCCATTCAGCCCTTCGAGCCAGCACCGCCATTCAATGCGATCATGGCTGATCACTCTCAATCAGTACCCCGTTCCTGCCTTCTCCCCATACCCCCATACCCCCTCACTCCGCTATCCTTAAGAGCTCTATCCAGCTCTCTCTTGAAATCATCCAACGAACTGGCCTCCACTGCCTTCTGAGGCAGAGAATTCCACACCTTCACCACCCTCTGACTGAAAAAGTTCTTCCTCATCTCCGTTCTAAATGGCCTACCCCTTATTCTTAAACTGTGGCCCCTTGTTCTGGACTCCCCCAACATTGGGTACATGTTATCTGCCTCTAATGTGTCCAATCCCCTAATTATCTTATATGTTTCAATAAGATCCCCCCTCATCCTTCTAAATTCCAGTGTATACAAGCCCAATCGCTCCAGCCTTTCAACATACGACAGCCCCGCCATTCCGGGAATTAACCTAGTGAACCTACGCTGCACGCCCTCCATCGCAAGAATATCCTTCCTCAAATTTGGAGACCAAAACTGCACACAGTACTCCAGGTGCGGTCTCACCAGGGCCCGGTACAACTGTAGAAGGACTTTTGTTTCTTTTGTTAGATACAACTATATGAAAATACACTTCGTCCTTGGCTACCGTATATGTTTTCCTATAAGTACTATCTACTATATGGGTATTAATTATTTCATTAGTCATAATATACTTTCTGTTTATGTTAATCTTATTCAACAAACGAGTCAAACATAATCCAAGGGCATCTTGACGTTAATCTATCTCACCTTTTAGGCAGCCCGTGCCACCATCTCCTCTCCGAGCCCATCATAAACCCCCCAAATTACAGTAACATTTCTATGCTACTAGAGGTAGGGGGTGCGGGTGGTCCACTGTAGCTTCTCACAGCGGAAAACAAACTTCCGTATCTCTGTCCTATCTTTGTTATGTTTACATTCACCATTCCCAGACAAGAGGCATTGCGTCTAAAGCTTATTTTGCCTAATCTCACGATCCTCTTCTGCACCCGGTCAACGAGAGGTGCCAACTGCCACATCCGCACACCCTTTGGTTACCTTGTTCAACTCCAATCAAAATTAAGTAAGAAAGGATTTTAATATTTTCTTCCACACTCCCGATCAATGGAACATTTAAAATACAAGGGATGCAACAATGGCTCACTAGATTGATTGCTGGTGAAGGGAGGAGATTAAATGTACCATGCCTGCTTCTTCCTTCTTCTTCTCAAGCCCTTTGCTCCTCTAGGGAGCATAGGCCATTGACAAATGTCCTCCTCCTCACTTGGTTGTTGGTGGTTATTTCGAGATCTCCCCAGTTGAGCCCACTCCCAGACATTTCTGCCTGGACACCTCTTCTCCAGCTGTTCCTGGGGTGACCTCTTTTCCTTTTTCCTTGGGGGGTTCCATTTTAAGGGCTTGCCGGGTGATGTTTGTGGCAGGTTTTCTGAGGGTGTCTCCAAACCAACTCCATTTTCTCCTTCGAATTTGTAAGTCAATGGGATCCTGGTTTGTTCTTTTCCACGGGTCCACATTGCTTACTTTGTCTCTCCTCCAGATGTTTAGTATTCTCCTGAGACAGGTGTTAATGAATGTTTGCAGCCTGTTTGTTGTGTGTCTTGTTGTTTTCCATGTCTCTGATCCATACAGCATTACCTGCTTCACATTTGAATTAGAGATGCGTATTTTGCTGTTGATTGAGATGTATTTTGAGCTCCAGATACTCCTGAGCATGTTAAACACCACCCTGGCCTTATTGATTCTGCTTTTTATGTCTGCATCTGCCCCTCCGGTGGTGTCCACAACGCTGCCTCGGTATGTGAATGTTTCTACCTCCTCCAGGGCAGTGTTGTGCGTGAGGATAGGGTTGCTGGTTTTGGAGTGGACCTTCATCACCTGTGTCTTTGTTGTATTGGGTGTAAGACCAAGTTTTGTTGCAGCTTGTAAGAGCCTGTCCATCTTCTCCTCCATTTGTATACATCACACCGTGAAAGGAGAGCTATGTTGTCTGCAAAGTCAAGGTCATCTAACTGCTCCCACATTGTCCACTGAATTCCATTTCTTTTCCCTTGAATTGTTTCCATCATGATCCAATCAATTGCCAGGAGGAACGGGAATGGTGACAGTAGACATCCCTGCTTGATGCCCGTCTTGACATTAAAGCTCTGGGAGAGCTGGCCTGCGTGCATAACTTTGCATGAGGTTGCATCATACGAGTTCTTGATTAAGCTTATGATCTTGGTTGGAATTCCATAGTGGTCCATTAGGCGCCATAATGCTGTCAGGGGGTATGGGGAGAAGGCAGGAACGGGGTACTGGTTGAGAATGATCAGCCATGATCACATTGAATGGTGGTGCTGGCTCAAAGGGCCGAATGGCCTACTGCACCTATTGTCTATTGTCTATTGTCCTGTCTAACCTCTCAAACGCTTTCTCAAAGTCGATGAAGTTGATGTACAGGGACGTGTTCCATTCATTAGACTGTTCAATGATGATGCGTAGTGTGAGACAATAGACAATAGGTGCAGGAGTAGACCATTCAGCCCTTCGAGCCAGCACCACCATTCAATGTGATCATGGCTGATCATTCTCAATCAGTACCCCGTTCCTGCCTTCTCCTCATACCCCCTGACTCCGCTATCCTTAAGAGCTCTATCTAGTTCTCTCTTGAATGCAACTTTGGACCCTGATTCTGCACAAACTCCCATTCTCCCACGTCCGCCAACTTTAGGATGAACTACAGCCATTCAACGCGTCAAAGAAAGCATGTGGTGGCAGAACCTTGATGTACCAGAAGGCTGCTGATATCCATGGAACTGGTCCTAGGACTGTCACTACTTTGACATGTCGTCGAGGTAAGAGGGAGGCAGAGAAAGTTTAAAATGGCAATAATCAAGCCCTGAATAAATATGCACTCTTGGGCAAGACTAATAGTTTCAGTTGTTAAATTATTCAGAGAGGTTACCAAAAGTCCTCTTTTACAGCATCTCCCACCACAAACTCCTTCTCTATTAAAACGCTTTCCATAATACATTCAGTGCGCTTCATCGCAGGTGCACAATTATGAAACACTCCATTACCAAAACCCTTATAGAAGGCCAGCCATGTCTTGATACTACGTGTGCTTTTCCAAGTAGTTGCACTCTATGCAGAGGGTGAAATAATTTCACCTGCAGGAGGATGGGGGAAAGACTGAACAGACCATGAAAGGTTCAGTCTTTCCCCATCCTCCTGCAGGTGACATTTTTCAGTCAGAGAGTTGTAAATCTGTGGAATTCTCTGCCTCAGAAGGCAGTGGAGGCCAAGTCTCTGAATGCAATCAAGAGAGAGCTAGATAGAGCTCTTAAGGATAGCGGAGTCAGGGGGTATGGGGAGAAGGCAGGAACGGGGTACTGATTGAGAATGATCAGCCATGATCACATTGACTGGTGGTGCTGGCTCGAAGGGCCGAATGGCCTACTCCTGCACCTATTGTCGATGGTCTATTGTCTACGGCACGGTAGCGCAGCGGTAGAGTTGCTGCTTTACATCGAATGCAGCGCCGGAGACTCAGGTTCGATCCTGACTACGGGTGCTGCACTGTAAGGAGTTTGTACGTTCTCCCCGTGACCTGCGTGGGTTTTCTCCGAGGTCTTCGGTTTCCTCCCACACTCCAAAGACGTACAGGTATGTAGGTTAATTGGCTGGGTAAATGTAAAAATTGTCCCTAGTGGGTGTAGGATAGTTTTAATGTGCGGCGATCGCTGGGCGGCACAGACTTGGAGGGCCGAAAAGGCCTGTTTCCGGCTGTATATATATGATATGATATGATATTGTTCCCTGTGTGTTGAACTACATTGTGCTGTGGAACACACTTTGACTGCTCCTCCCGCATCCAAGGAATATAAATTAATGCTCTGGAACTTCTTTTGTAGGCTGTGGTGCTCATTGGTTATTAATTTGATCAAGTCAGGCAGTAAAGTTCTCTGCAGTTTTTTGTTGGATCAGCAGATTGTAGTTAAGAGGAATTTGTGACTTAAATATAATGGAGTATTAAGGAATGCTAATGGACAGTATAATCATGTGCAATTGCCATTAGAAGTGTCAACTCAATATTAATATCATATAAATAGCAAATATTTAGCAGTATAGTTGATAGTTGATACTGTTAAATCAACAAAAATGTAATTATAACAAATGGATTCCCGGATCATTGATTCGCACATAGTGTTCAGAGGTATTGTATCTCAAGGATTATAGATTTATGGTAATAATTATTTTTTGAGTGATTCCTTTGTTGAACAATAATCAATGGGTGTTGAGCATCAACACTGTATGACTCTATGACCAACAGAGATAGTAACGGAAGGGTACAGATAGGGATTTGATAACATCTCACACCATAATAACTCCACTGCGTGCAAAGTCCACCAAGTCCACACCGACCATTGATCACCCAAGCATTGTGTTATCCCACTTTCGCATCCCATGCAGTCGGGACAATTTACAGAAGCCAATTAACTTACAAACCTGCCCGTTTTTGGAATGTGGGAGAAAACCTGAATATCCAGAGAAAACCTACGTGGTCACAGGGAGAACGTACAAACTCCGTATGGGCAGCACCCATAGTCAGGATCGAACCCGGGTTCTGGCGCTGCTAGGCAGCAACTGTACGGCTGTGCCACTGTGCCACCCTGCTGAAACTGATTTTGTAAGCAAATATCAATGATAACCCATTACCATTGAACTGTAATAATAATTCCCTCTGTTTATAATTCCCTCTGTTTCATTGCAATAGTACTCTTAGACATGTTGGTCGGTGTGGGCAAGTTGGGCCAAAGGGCCTGTTTCCACACTGTATGACTGACTCTATGACCAACAGAGATAGTGACAGAAGGGTACAGATAGAGATTTGATAACAAGGGTTGGAGGCATTTCATGGAGAACTTAAATAGAGCTGTCAACCAGTTACCAGGTCAGGATCCAAGTGTGAAGAGGTTCCCAACCTGAAATGTCACTTATCCATGTTCTCCAGGTATGGTGCTTGACTCACTTAGTTACTCTAGCACTTTTGTGTACTTTTGCATCAACCAATTGCTATGGGTAGCCTACTTTTTGCTGTAAATTCTATGCATTACAAACTGTTAACCCATGGTATTGCTTCTGGGTGCTGTGGAGTCTGGAACATCGTAGTTTAGTTTAGTTTAGTTTAGTTCAGTTTATTGTCACGTGTACTGAGGTGCAGTGAAAAGCTTTTGTTGTGTGCTAACCAATCAGTGCAAAGACTATCGTTAATTGACTGGGTAAATGTAAAAATTGTCCCTAGTGGGTGTAGGATAGTGTTAATGTGTGGGGATCGCTGGGCGGCACGGACTTGGTGGGCCGAAAAGGCCTGTTTCCGGCTGTATATATATGATATGATATTACAACTGATTCGTCCACAAAGTACAGATGCATGATAAAGGAATAACATTAGGCCATTAAAGTCCAATTAAAGGTAGTCCGAGAGTATAGTATTGAGCTATTAAGATGGAACTGTGTATCGACTTAAATGTTTACGTCACTGCCCAAGTGGTCATTGTATGGCAAGATATCAGTATATGCTGAGACTAACTCTAAAGAAGGGTTCTGACCCGAAACATCACTTACTCCAGAGATGGTGCTTGACTCATTGAGTTACTCCAGCATTTTGTGTCTATCTTCAGTGTAAACTAGCATCTGCAGTTCCTTCCCACACATAGGAATATGGTTGATTTGTATTGTGATAGGAACAGAATATATTACAATTAATTCTGATTTAATTCTAATTGCACAATGCCAATTTGAATGAGGTGGTGTTTATTTGGTTGCTAATCTATTCCCAGAGCAAATACCGTACAGTCCTTTAAAATATTTTAAATAAGGGATAGGGATTTCAAGTACATCATAGTTTTGTTTGGCTTTCAATGCCCGTTATAAATTTCTTTGATAGTATAACAGATGCTCATAAAATCCTCTTGAAAGTGCTGGCTGAATATACTGGTCGGAGACAGAACTGTTTAAAGCTGAATGTCTATGGCCGAGGGTTGTAGCAGCCAGATGGAAAGATCCTTTATACGAGTAATTTTTAAACATTTGACATCGTTGGATTGACCTCACGTCTTATGTCCCATCGCACCTCACAGCCAATGAAGTAATGCAAAATCGTGCGATGGAAGCACAGGCAGCAGCAAGTTTTGCATTGTGCAATGCGCCATCTGTTTGCAATGGTGTTGGTTGAAGGATTGACGTTCGCCAGGATAGATGTACCCTTGACAACCAACAGAATGTAATATTCTTTCATCACAGCAAAGTACCAAGGAAGCTGATAGATATTTCCAATATCAAGACGGTTATCTGGTTATTTAGTACCTACATATACTGCATCCACTTTCTGATTGTGGATGATCAGCCGTGATCACATTGAATGGTGGTGCTGGCTCGAAGGGCCAAATGGACTCCTCCTGCATCTATTTAAAAACAAAAGAAATCTGAGGGGGTAACTTTTTCACACAAAAGGTGGTTAGTGTATGGAATAAGCTGCCAGAGGAGGTAGTTGAAGCTGTGACTATCCCAACTTTTAAGAAACAGTTTGACAGGAACATGGATAGGACACGTTTGGAGGGATATGGACCAAACGCAGGCAGGTGGGACTAGTGTAGCTGGGACATTGTTGGCCGGTGTGGGCAAGGTGGGCTAAAGGGCCTGTTTCCACACTGTGTCACAGCCTCAGAGGTCTGTAAACATTACACGCATTGATAATCCATTGTGAACAAGAGATAAATAAAAGTCATGATGAGCATTAGGGCAGGAGTGGGCTATCCACTATCCAAGCTGGCAATTTGGCAGGTACATGGATAAAAAGGACAGGTTTAGAGGGATATGTGCCAAATGCAGTCAAGTGGGACTAGTGTAGATAGGACATGTTGGTCGGTGTGGGCAAGTTGGGCCAAGGGGCCCGTTTCCACACTGTATGACTCTATGACTCTAAATTATTGGAATCACTACAAGGTTATTGCTTCCTGGTAAATGGAGGTGAGAGTGGGTCAGGTTAGTCAGGGTGGGTGGAGGTTAGTCAGGGTGTGGATGCCACTTTGAGAATTCGAGTGACTGATTGCGTTGCAGTATTCTGTCAGATATCAACAGGTTGGGTGGGTCTATCTGGCCCAACTGCAGAATGTACATGGACCAGTATTGACACCAATGCCGATGGCCCCAACTTGTGCTTGGCTCTAGAATATGTACCCTATGGATATCACATAGTCCAGCCACCATTCCATGTACTTCCGCTGGTTGTGCGCCCCCGTACATGAAGCATCCCACAAGATTTTTCAATATTTAGCTCTTTGAACACAGATTTATCCTGTGAAAAATGCCAGGAAGAAAGATGCCTGTGCTATTGGACCTGGCCTTCCAGAAATGTCATTCGATAACCATTTCCTTGGAGTAGTGATAACAGGATCTTCGAGAGCATAAATTGGAATCCCATTCCCCACCCCCTACTCCCCTTCCAATTTTTCCCTGGGTTTCTTTCCCCCCCCCCCCCCCCCCCCCATGCTCACTGCCAGACTGTTGGAGATCACGATCGCCACACAGGACAATAAAAAACAAACTGCTGGAGGATCTTAACAGGTCAAATAGCATCTGTGGAGACAAAGGCATGGTCGAGGTTTTGGGTCAAGACCTTGCATCAAAATCATGCTTTTGCCTCCACGGATGCTGCTTGGCCCACTGAGTTTAGATTAGTTTAGTTTAGAGATACAATGCGGAAACAGGCCCATTCAGCCCACCGAGTCGGCGCCGACCAGCGATCCCCGCATATTACACTACCCTATACCCTAGAGACAATTTACAATTGTTACTAAAGCCAATTAGCCTACAAACCTGCACGCCTTTGGAGTGTGGGAGGAAACCGGAGCTCCCGGAGAAAACCCACACAGGTCACAGGGAGAACGTACAAACTCCGTACAGACAGCACCCGTAGTCAGGATCGAACCCAGGTCTCTGGCACTGTAAAACGGCGACTTTACCATTGCACCACCGTGCCGTACCAACACTTTCCAACTTTCTTCCAACACTTTGTGTTTTGTTCCATATTCGTGCCTCTGCAGTCACTTGTGCCTCTATCTCATTTCAAGTGAGAAATTGGTCTGTAAATCCAAGGCTAGCCATTTGGTGGTGCTGCCCTATGGGATTGCAGATATACACCGATCAGCCAAAACATTATGACCACTGAAAGGCGAAGTGAATAACATTGATCATCTCGTTACAATGGCACCCGTCAATGGGTGGGATATATTAGGCAGCAAGTGAACAGTCAGTTCTTGAAGTTGATGTGTTGGATGCAGGAGAAATGGGCAGGAGTAAAGACCTGAGTGACTTTGACAAGGGCTAAATCGTTATGGCCAGACGACTGGGTCAGAGCATCTCTGAAACGGCAAGGCTTGTGGGGTGCTCCCGGTCAGCAGTTATGAATACCTACCGACAGCGGTCCGAGGAGGGACAAACCACAAACCGGCGACAGGGTGTTGGGCGCCCAAGGCTCATTGATGCGCGAGGGCAACGAAGGCTATCCCGTCTGGTCCAAACTGACAGAAGGTCTACTGTGGCACAAGTCACAGAAAATTTTAATGGTTGTCACGGGAGGAATGTGTCACAATACACAGTGCATCGCACCCTGCTGCGTATGGGGCTGCACACAGAGGCCCAACAGCATATTAGGCGGGTGGTCATAATGTTTTGGCTGATCGGTGTATTGAATCAATATGGCTGCTGCTTTGAGTGTAAATTGGTTGAATGCATCCATGCTTTAATTCAACATTTTTTCTGTATAAACTTCAACCATTCTGCCTACTTTTCTGTAAGCTAGACACATGGAATATGGAATACGGACACATGGAATATTTTCACAAAGTCTTTGTATTTATTTTTAATATTAGCCCACAGGTGACATTATTGTGTGCACATTGGACTGTTTGTGGCTAACTCAGAAGGTTGTGTGTTCAAGCCCCACTATGGACCCAATGCAGGGTGGCACAGTGGAGAGTAGAGTTTCTGCCTTTACAGCTCCAGAGACCCAGGTTCAATCCTGACTACAGGTGCTGTCTATTCAGAGTCTGTACGTTCTCCCTGTGACCATGTGGTTTTCTCCCAGTGCTCCAGTTTCCTCCCACGCTCCAAAGTTGTAAAATTTGTTGGTTAATTGCCTTCTGTAAATTAACACTGTCCCTAGTGTGTAGGATAGGGTGAGTGTACGGGGTGATCGCTGGTCGGCGTGGACTCGGTGGGCCAAAGGGCTTGTTTCCAGGGTGTGACTCTAAAGTCTAAAGGTCTAAAGTAAAGTCTTGACATTTGAGCACTGATAATTCAGTACATCAGATAAAATGTCTTTTGCATGCGGAATAATGTGGGGTCTCATTTGAACTTGCACTTCCATAGACTTGTTTCTGCACTAATGTCTTGTTTGTTTCTGCACAATCTTCTTTTAGAAATGTTAGAAATGTTACGTGTAATTTCTGTTTTTGTGTGATGCCTGAATCTATGTGCCTGATGCTGCAGCAAGCTGGATTTTTCATTGTACCTGTACCTCACTGTCCTTGTCCACGTCACGATAAACCTGACTTAACTTTATTCAACTTAACTTCACTCTCAGAAGATAGACACAAAACGCTGGAGTAACTCAGCGGGACAGGCAGCATCTCTGGATGGAAGGAATGGGTGACCTTTCTGAAGAAACGTCCCGACCCGAAACGTCACCCGTTCCTTCTATCCAGAGATGCTGCCTGGGCCGCTGAGTTACTACAGCATTTTGTGTCCATCTTCGGTGTGAACCAGCATCTGCAGTTCCTTCCTACACATTAACTTCACTTGAGAGGTAGAGGTAGAGGATTATATTTTGAAGGAAACAAGGAACATTATCCATAAATCACCCAGTTAATTTTTATCTCTTCTTATCAACATTACTGGAGCAGTTTCTCCAGTTGTTATCAAGTTGATGATCATAGGTGTTGGCTCCGAGCTGGTTGATTTATTTTCCTGCAACCAAGGTGACATTTCACAAATGCCTCAGAGGGAGCATTGCCTAAGTGTTTATCCCTGGTTGGCATCAATAAGCACACCAGATAGCCACGTACTGTGCCTCCGAAATTAATTCCAATTATGCCAGAGTGTAAACTACTGATGCAACCATGTAGAACATTTGGGAGGTCTGACCCAATATGAAATTCTAATCAGAGCAGGGATTAGTCCTGCGTCGCATGCATTAAGTGTACAATATAGCAGCAGCTGCAAATATTAATTCCCCAGCCAAACTCATCCGCCTTCCAATTCAATGGCACTGGATTTGGAAAGATGAGAATAACAGTATTGTGGGAGATAGACACAAAGTGGTGGAGCATCTCTGGAGAACATAGACAGAGAGAAATGGCCCCAAAATGCAGACAAATGGGACCAGCCCGGAATACCAACTTGGTCAGAAGATAGTCGCATGGCGCTGGAGTAACTCAGCTGGTCAGGCAGCATCTCTGGAGGAAAAGGTGGGGTGATGTTTCGGGTCAAGACCCTTCTTCAGACTGAAATTTGGGGTTGGGGAGGAGGTGAAGATCTGGAGGTGAGAAAAGACCAGGAGTAACCAGGGCCAGCCGCAAATGACCCCAGGCAGGGCTTTGCCTGATAGGTTGATTGTTGGCTTAGGAAGGTGTGATCTCAGGAGAAACACCCACCCCCTACTTTCAGTCTGAAGAAGAGTCCCAACCTAAAACGTTACCCATCCCTTTTGTCTGGAGATGCTGCCTGACCCGCTGAGTTACTCCAACACTTTGGGTCTATCTTTGGTATAAGCCAGCATCTGCAGTTCTTTGTTTCAACGATGTTGTGGGTTCAGGTTTAGGTTTAGGTTTATTGTTATCACAAGTGCAAAGGTACAGTGAAAATCTTTGTTTTGCATGTTATCCAAACAGATCAGATATACCATACAACCAGTTCAAACTCTAATACATCAGATGGAGCAAAGGGGATGATGCAGAGTGCAGATTATAGTTCTCAGTATTGTAGCACATCATTTCCATAGACAAAGTCCAATGTCCTCAATGGGGTAGAGGATAGAGGTGAATCGGACAGGACCTTGGCTTAGAAGAACCTGTTCAGAAGCCTGGTAACAGAGGGGAAGAAGCCTGACAACAGAGGGGAAGACTGAGGCAGTATTTCTAACCTGCGGTATACATTCCGTGGGGTAGTAATATGATCCGGGAACAACATTCTCCACACCTGAGGCATAAATGCACGTATTATTATTGCTGAAAGTGGTGTATGTGTACTGACGAGTTAGTGCCAAGTCTCCCACGCACAGAGTGGTCAGATGCTCCCACCACAATGCAGAATGCAATTAGACTCTGCAGCCCTCTTTAATTATAAAGCGGAGTTGTGAAGCTAATTTCCCCAATCACTGCCACTCCTGCCTCTTATCGGAAGGGACTGCTGCCTCTTCTCTCGGTACTCAGGGCTTTTAGCAACCCTGTTGAGCAACTCTACGAAATTAAAAAAGCACATGACAGGAGCAAATTGGGAGGGGGAGGGACAGATAGAGGTCATTGCTAAAGATCAGGAAATGCTCTTACAAAATGCAGTGCTCAGAAACAAATAAATTGACTGCATTGAGTGCATGAGTCAATTGCGTGTTTGTGATCAAGAAACCGCTGCAAAAAGTGGTGCAGACCAAACATGTGAGTCATCAATGTGTAGTAATTTCAAAATTAACTTTTGTGTGGCTGTGCCTATTTTGCTTTATTGAATACAACTGCCCCGAAGTGAAGAGAAGGTGATGCTCCTTAAATTGTGCCTTGTCTGAAAAGAATCGTCTGCTCCCTTCAACGGCAATGATTCCTCCTGCACCTCAAAATGCTGTACAGTCACTTGTACTTAGAGTCATAGAACCATAGAGTCATACAGTGTGGAAACAGGCCCTTTGGCCCAACTTGCCCACACCGGCCAACATGTCAGAGCTACACTAGTCCCAGCCTGCGTTTGGTCCATATCCCTCCAAACCTGTCCTAATCCCAATGTTTCTTAAACGTTGGGATAGTCACAGCTTCAACTACCTGTAAGGAAATAACTGCAGATGCTGGTACAAATCGAAGGTATTTATTTCACAAAATGTTGGAGTATCTCAGCAGGTCAGGCAGCATCTCAGGAGAGAAGGAATGGGTGACGTTTCGGGTCAAGACCCTTCTTCAGTCTTCAACCACCTCTGGCAGCTTATTCCATACACCAACCACCTTTTGTGTGAAAAACTTACCCCTCAGATTTTCATTAAATGTTTTCCCCTTCATCTTAAACATATGTCCTCTGGTCTTCGATTCACCTACTCTGGGCAAGAAACTCCGTGCATCTACGCGATCTATTCCTCTCCAGGCATCCCAGCCTACTCAACCTCTCCCTATAGCTCAGACCCTCTAGTCCTGGCAACATCCTCGTAAATCTTCTCTGTACCTTTCCAGCTTGACAACATCTTTCCTACAACATGGTGCCCAGAATTGAACACAATGCGGTCTCACCAATAAGGTCATGTCTTATACAACTGCAACGTGACCTCCCAACTTCGATACTCAATACTCTGACTAATGAAGCCCAATGTGCCAAAAGCCTTTTTGACCACCTTATCTACCTGCGACTCGACCTTCAAGGAACCATGCACCTGCACTCCGAGATCTCTCTGTTCGACCACACTCGCCAGAGCCCTCCCATTCACTGTGTAGGTCCTGCCCATGTTAGACTTCCTGTATGTTCTGAATGGCCCTGTCATTTTTCCCCCCTGCCGTTGCTAGGGACATTCTCTTTGCAATTTTCGCAGTAACTTATAGGAAGTTCTTTGCTTAAAAAAAATTATAGACTTTAGAGAGATACAAAGGCAGAAACAGGCCCTTTGGCCACCGAGTCCACACCGACCAGCAAGTACCCCGCACAGTAGCACTATCCTTCACACCAGAGACAATTTACAATTTTACCGAAGCCAATTAACCTACAAACCTGTACATCTTTGGAGTGCGGGAGGAAACCGGAGCACCCGGAGAAAGCCCACACAGTCACAGGGAGAACGTACAAACTCCCTACAGACATCACCCGTAGTCAGTGGATTTATAGAAGGGAACAGAATAAAACGTCAGCAAAATCTGGTGAATGTGCAAACTAGAAAACATTATGTCCAAGGCAAAATGGTGATCAATAAACTATTACGCCATAAACAGACACTGCTGGAGTAACTCAGCGGTACAGGCAGCATCTCTAGGGAGCATGGATAGGCAATGTTTCGGATCGGGACTCTTTTTCAGAGTGTGGAGTGACCTGCTGAGTTATTCCAGTAAACACAAGGAACTGCAGATGCTGGGTTACAAAAATATAAACAAGGGGCTGGAGTAACTCAGTGGGTCATGTGGTCATAGGGAATAGGAGTAGGATTAGGCCATTAGGCCCATCACGTCTACTCTGCTATTCACTCATGGCTGATCTATCTCTCCCTCCTAACCCCATTCTCCTGCCTTCTCCCCAGAACCTCTGACACCTGCAATAATCAAGGGCCAGGCAGCATCTCTGGAGAGCATGGATAGGTGACGTTTCAGGTCGGAACCCTTCCTCAGACTCTAGCACCTTTGTGACTTGCTGAGTTACTCCAGCACTGTGTGTCTTTTTTTTGGTAAAACCAGCATCTGCAGTTCCTTTTTGTGTAAAACATCATCTGCTGTTCCTTGTGCCTACATCTAACTATGACACCGCAGATGGATTACAAAATGATGGAGTAACTCAGCAGGTCAGGCAGCATATTGTTTACACCATTACACCATTTTGTTTCTAGGTTTGTTGAGCTCCATCTCACAGCCATTGCCATTTGCAAGTAGTCAAAGCAAGTCGTCAAAGAATAGCGGATCAATTGCTTTCTTTCGTCTTTTCACTGTCTTTTTTTCCCTTTTCTTTTTCCCAGTACGGAAGAACTGAAGTGATTGAAAACACGTTGAACCCGGACTTTGTGCGGAAGTTTGTCCTGGATTACTTCTTTGAAGAGAAGCAGAGTTTGCGTTTTGATGTGTGAGTCATGCCTTTTCCTGTTGCTACACTCTGTGCCTGTCCTATTTCATTGGTAACACCTTGCTAACATATTCTGGAAGAAGAGGAGATAAATTATAAACAAGGGCAGCCAAACCACAAGGGCAACATTAAATACAATAAATACAATAAACATTAAATAGCCGCACAAAGGAGCGACTGGTTGGATGACCAGTGGGGTGGTTTCAGGGCTGCAGGCATCTTCTGTTTGGTGTGAACTGAATACCTTTTGTTTGGGGGGCCACACAAAAGTGGTGCAGTGGTAGAGTTGCTGCCTCACAACGCCAAGGACCCGGGTTCGATCCTGACTGTAGCTGCCATCTGTACGGAGTTTGTACTTTCTCCCCCTGACCTCGTGGGTTTTCTCTGGGTGCTCTGGTTTCTTCCCACATTCAAAAAACGTGCAGGTTAATTGGCTTCTGCAAATTGTCCTTAGTGTGTAGGATAGGACTAGTGTGTGGGTGATCACTGGTCATGTGGACTCAGTGGGCCAAAGGGCCTGTTTCCATGCTGTATGTTTAAACTAAACTAAAAGACAATCTCTGCCTAGTTTCCTTCCACACTTCAAAGATGTGCAGGTTTGCAGGTTTGTGGCTTCTGTAAATTGTTGCTGGTGTGTCGGATAGAACTAGTGCATGGGTGATCAATGGATGGCACGAACCCTGTCGGCCGTAGGACCTGTTTCCACGCTGTATTAAAGGGCCTGTCCCACTTTAGGCGATTTTAAGGCGACTGCCGGCGACTAGGCTGTCTCCGACAGTTCGCCAGGGTGTCGCGGGCATGACCGTGAGGAGTCTTCCAAAGAACGTAGTGGATCGGAGTGGATCTCGGCGCATCGCTGAGAAATCTCAGCGAAACCTGGCTTGTCGCCAGGTATCGTTGCTTATTGCGGGCGCTGTCGCCTGCTGTCCCCAGGTTTGATAGGTTTTCTTAAGATGCATTTAGAAGCACATAATATTAAAATAAGTAAAGTCATTTCAAAATACCATAAAATGCTTGTGTTTAACGAATTGATTTACCGTCAGGACATTTGACAGGTAGATTGGAGACAACAGTTTGACGGTCAGGTAAGCGTGGGAATTTTCGCGATGTTTTTGGCTTCAGCCATTACATTTAAAGTGAGCTCCCAACCCAGATATGCAACCCAGAAACCAGATATGCATCTCCCTTACATTTTCAAAGAATGCCCACACACTTTTCACAAAAATCCACCTAACCACTTAATTTTTTTATTTTTAATACAGCTATTAGTAAACTGGCAGTAAATCCAGTTTATTCCTTGTTACAGTGATGCTTGTTTTTTAAGTAACCCGTACAAGGTGTTATAGTTCAAAACCCTCAAGTACTTACCGACTTGTCAGTGATTTCAGTGAAAATCAGGACGCCGGAGAAGCATTGACAGCGTGGGAATTTTCACGATGTTTTTGGCCTCAGCCATTACATTTAAAGTGGGCTCCAAACCCAGATATGCAACCCAGAACGTAGATATGCATCTCCCTTACATTTTCAAAGAATGCCCACACACTTTTCACAAAAATCCACTGAACCACTTCTAATTTTTTTTTTAATACAGCTATTAGTAAACTGGAAGTAAATCCAGTCTATTCCTTGTTACAGTGAAGGTTTTTAAGTAACCCACACAAGGGGTTCAAAACTCTCAGTATTGTCAGTGATTTCAGCAAAAACCAGGATGCCGGAGAAGCATTGACAGCGTGGGAATTTTCGTGATGTTTCAGAAGATGCTGTAATCTCGACCTGGTTCGGCATTGTCGTCGGGTAAAAGAAAAGTTGGGCGATCTGCTATGACTTTGACAGTCGCCGGCAGTCGCAAAAAAAATCGCTTAAGTGGGACAGGCCCTTAAACTAAAAGATCATTTCTGCCTGCCTTCTCTCCCACCCACTCTCCTCCACCCACCCAAACCTCCTGAACGAGCTACCACAGTGTGGGACTTGTCAAGCTGAGCAGGGCTGGAAGCACGGACAGACTCATTCATTCACCGTGTCAGTGAGGCTGCCTGGAGGTTATTCTCCCCAGGTAGACACAAAATGCTGGAGTAACTCCGCGGGACAGGCAGCATCTCTGGAGAGACGGAATGGGTGACGTTTCAGGTCGAGACCCTTCTTCAGGTTATTCTCCCCATATCCACTCACCCTTCCTGTCCCCGCTCACTCTCCCTTCATGGCTGTTTCTGTGATCTACACCTCCCACACACACTTTTTATTCATTTCCAATGTACAAAAATCAGGGTTACAGTTAGAGAGATACAGCACGGCAACAGGCTCTTCAGCCCACCGAGTCCACGCCGACCATCCATCACCCACACACACTAGTTCTATGTTATCCCACTTTTGCATCCACTACTTACAGACCACACAGGTCAATTAACCTACATGCCCGTACATCTTGGGATGTGGAAGGAAACCGGAGCACCCAGAGGAAACCCACTCGGTAATAGGGGGAACGTACAAACTCCCCACAGAGACAGCACCCAAGGTCAAGAGTGAACCCGGGTCTCTGGCGCCGTGAGACGGCAACTGCATCACTGTGCCTCCCAGAAATAGTTCTCAGGAATGGAACCATGTTGTAACCCGTGGGCTGCCTGGATGTACCTTTTCAATTAGAGAGGCACACCATTTTCATAAAACTCAAAAGGTCATTTTGAATGGAAGCCTTGTGCAAATGCAAATCCAAAAAGTGATTTTCTTCACAAAATTGCTGCAAATTTTCCCTACAGACCCAAGTTCGTAATTATAGAGGTCAAACAATAGTCATGCTCAAGGGACCTTCCCTTTGTTAAATCTATTGCAATGAATCTTTAAAGACAGGCAACACTGTCAATATATTGCTGGTAATATTAAAAAGGGAATGGTTTCAGTACAATAGTAATTCCATTTAATCCCAAGTAATTACTTTTCATTTCAGCCTTGTGTTGATGAAGTAAGTTCCGTTGGCATGTAGTTGTTTCATATTGTACCTTAAAGGGAAATGTCAGCCTCCTAATGGATGCTATTTAATGCAGATCATACAGCGAGAGTTTTAATGCTTGACATTCACATCGACAATATAAATCTACGGGGTTTGGCCCCCTGTGACTGGAAAGCAATCCGCTGACTAGATAGCATGGAACAAAAGCTTTCTACTGTACCTCGGTACACGTGTCAGTAAACTAAACTCAAACTCAAATTCGAGAGTGGTCCTGACCTACCGTCTACCTCATTGGAGACCCTCAGACTACCTTTAATCGGACTTTGTTGGACTTTATCCTGCCCTAAGCATTATTCCCCTTGTTCTGTGCCTGGACACTGTGGGCGGCCTGATTGTAATCATTTATAGTCTTTCCGCTGAAATCTTGTGTGTGCTGCTTCAAATTTGTGCAAAAGTATTTATCAGTAAACCTGATTTGGAGATTCTTCCGCTGCAGAAAAGTGTCTGTCGTGTCTGATAAGGATAGTCATTTGGTGACATGTATTGAAAGAGTAGATGAGAAGATGACATTTGCCAAAGATTATGTTGCAGGCCTGTTATGCTGCCGCAAGTAACAATTTCATTCTTCCACTGCCGGTACATATTACGAATAAACACTCTTAACTTAAGACTCTTAATAGGGGTAGCCCTTGCGTTTTGGTTTATGAGGGAACGTATCTGGACAAATCCAAATTAAAAGAATAGTTTTAACGTTAAGTTTAGATATATTTTTGCATCTTGGATAATTATATCCTATTCATAAGACCATAAGATCATAAGACACAAGGGCAGAAATATGGGCCCTTCTGCCCATTGAATCTACTCCACCATTCGATCATGGCTGATTTATTTTTCACTCTGAACCCCACTCTCATGCTTTCTTCCCGCAACCTTTCAAGCCATTACTAATCAAGAATGTATCAATCTCCGCTTCAATGTCTTGGCCTGCACAGCAGTCTGCCGCAATGAATTCCACGGATTCACCACCCTCTGGCTAAATAAATTACTCCTCACCTCCATTCTGAAATGAGGACCTTTTATTCTGAGGCTGTGCCCTCTGGTTCCAGATCTCCCATTACTGGAAAAACTATGTCCACTCTGGCTAACCTTTCATTAGCCGGTAAGTTTCATCCGGTAGAAATCCCCCCTCATTCTTCTAAATTCCAGCGAGTACAAGCCCAGAGGCATCAAATGCTCCTCACGCGTTAACCCAATCACCCCCGGGATCATTCTCGTAAACTTCCTCTGGACCCTCTCCATCGCCAGCACATCCTTCCTCAGATATGGGGGTCCAAAGATGCTCACAATACTCCAAATG
Organism: Rhinoraja longicauda; assembly: GCF_053455715.1. Taxonomy (NCBI): domain Eukaryota; kingdom Metazoa; phylum Chordata; class Chondrichthyes; order Rajiformes; family Arhynchobatidae; genus Rhinoraja; species Rhinoraja longicauda. Next base: position 12,261,743 of record NC_135969.1, read on the forward strand.
TTCCCCACCAGCACCTGATAAAGCCTCAGCATTACATCTGTGCTTTTATATTCTGGTCCCTTATATTATATTCCCTTGGTTATTTTTACCATTTACCTAATACTAAGGGGTAATCTTACAGCAGCCACTTACCTTACTTCATTTAATTTTGTACATAGAAGGTAACCAGATCATCCAGCGGAAACACACACGGTCACTTGGGAGAACACACACATTTCACACAGACAGCACCCGGAAATCTGTATCGAACCAAGTGCCTGGGTTTGTGAGCAGCAACACTAACTGCTGCATCACTGCGGTGCTCGAGGACATAGAAAGAGATGCAGACCGTCTGGCAACTTAAACTATCCCACCTTTCAATTAGATTGTATATTTCCATTAGACTCTAGACTTCAGAGATACAGCGTGGAAAAAGGCCCTTCAGCCCACCAAGCCCGTGCCAACCAGCGATTACCCCATACACTGGTACTATCCTACATGCTAAAGGGCACGTTACAATTTTACCGAAGCCAATTAACCTACAAATCTATACGTCTTTGGAGATCTATATGCCTCCCTGTGACATGCACCTGGGGAAAACCCACACAGGTCACAGGGAGAATGTACAAACTCCGTACAGACATCACCCGTAGTCAGGATCGAACCGAGGTGTCTGAAGCTATAAGGCAGACTGCTGCACCACTGCGCCACCCAAGGTTCCCTTAGAAAGTATTGTTCTATCTATTTCAGTTGCAGAATGGATGCTTTTGCAGTTTCGCATAGTTTTTGATTCATCAAATTCACCATGTTTGATATAGTTTAGTCCAATCTCTTAATTAGTTAACAAAATGCTGGAGTAACTCAGCAGGTCAGGCAGCAACTCAGGAGAGAAGGAATGGGTGACGTTTCGGGTCGAGACCCTTCTTCAGTCTGAAGAAGGGTCTCGACCCCGAAACGTCACCCATTCCTTCTCTCTTGAGATGCTGCCTGACCTGCTGAGTTACTCCAGCATTTTGCGAAATAAATACCTTCGATTTGTACCAGCATCTGCAGTTATTTTCTTACTCTTAATTAGTTAATGTCTTTTCATAATTTGTAATGTTGCCATTTCTACTGCTAATAATGCAACCTATCTTTGTATCATCCAAAACATTGGATATATGACCTTTTTTATCTCGTCGTTTCTTTTGTGAATAAATGTTGTGAATAGTTGAGGTTATTTTTTAGTTTTAGTGTGGGAGACACAGCATGGAAACAGGCCCTTCGGCCCGCCCTGTCCGTACTGACCAGCGATCCCCCGTGTACTAGTTCTGTCCTACACATCTGGGACAATTTACGGAAGCCAATTTACGTACAAACCTGCAGGTCTTTGAGATGTGAGAGGAAACCGGAGCACCCGGAGAAAACCCACGCAGTCAGAGGGAGGACGTACAAACTCCACACCCAGCAGCACCCGTAGTCAGGATCAAACCCGGGTCTCTGGAGCTGTAAGGCAGCAACTCTACCGCTGCACCACCTGAAGGTAGTGATACAGGTTTGTGTCCCGACACAAATCCATGCAATACAATACAATACAATACAATACAATACAATATATCTTTATTGTCATTGTACAGGGGTACAACGAGATTGGGAATGCGCCTCCCATACGATGCAATAATTTAATTAATTTAAACAACAACCACCCAACGAAACAAATTGTAACAGTTTTAAGACAGAATAAAGTGCAAGTAGATCTGTGCCGGATCACTGTGCGATATGACCATCCAGCTCAGCAGGACCGGTTCATAGCAGCTATGGCCCTGGGGATGAAGCTGTTCCTGAGTCTGGAGGTGCGGGCGTAGAAGGCCTTGTATCGTCTGCCCGATGGAAGGAGTTCGAACAGGCTGTTGCAGGGGTGTGAAGAGTCTTTGTGGATGCTGGTGGCTTTTCTGAGGCATCGTGTGTTGTACCACACGTCTCACCTGACCAGTGAGAGAGGTCACATGTCAACCTGACTCACTGCCTCTTGGTGCTCATACCATTTCTCAAGCAAGTCAATAATTTCTCTTCAGTTCCATGAACTTCACCTTCAGCCATCAGGCTTCTGATGAACGTTAACAAATGCCTCCTAGAAATCCACACACCTACTATTTGTGGCAATTCCCTGGCTGCTGTTAGCTGTCTCTTTAAAAAATGTGGTCAGACGTGATCTGCATTTACATAGTCAATCCGACTCGTTTCAATTAGCGGAACATTTCCAATGTGTTCAATCATTCAGTCCTTAATTATACACTCTAATGAACTTACTTTGATTCATCTCACACAATCAATATGTCTTCTTCTCCATTCATCTCGATCCACCTAAGTGGAGACCCCGTAATTAAGAGTGTGGTAGATAATAGAGAAATTGGCAGCTCAGCTCACAGTGCTGAAGAAAGCTGTGGACTGTGGAGAGATGGCATTGCACTGGCGGTGTGGAGGGAAGTGGATCAAATGGAACTCAGTCTGGAGTAGTACGATGAACAGCGGCAACAGTGAGGCACACTGAGAAGTGTCAAAATAAATGGCATATCCAGACCAACGGTCAATGGCCAAGAGTATTGTCACATGTGCAAATTATTTTCTTTGCATACAGTTCAGTAAAGCTTTGCCATACCTTAACATAATCCCCAATTAGCAAAGTTTACAGAAATAGTCCGCTAAGACCGCATGCAAGAGGCGCCAAGTTTTGGCATCATTTTCAAAGTCCAGTCCACGCGATGGGTCTTATGAGCGGCGCCCGATCCAAACAAGCCTCAGGCCTTCCTTAGATCCTCCAGCAAACCACTGGCCCTCTGCTGGGGGCATCACCCACGGCCTACCTTGAGGGCGCAGTGGGCCAGACTCCGGCCCATCCACTACCGGCCTTGCCGCTCACATCGGTTGCCACCGGACCCTTTCCCTCCGGTCACTGGTCTTCGGGGGACGAGCAGGGACCGGCTTAGCGGCTTCCCCCTGCAAGCTGGGGCCCGCTCGGTCGTCTGCATTTGGCGGCGTAGCCCGCCGGGTCTTGTGTAGAGATTCCTGACCTGCTGAGGGACTCAGATTGATGTGGAGATAAGGGACTGCAGATGCTGTTTGACAAAAGAAAGACAGAAATTGCTGGAATAATGGGGTCAGGCAACATCTCTGGAGATCATTAATGGGTGTGGCATTTTGTGTCTCAAGAAGAGTCCCGACAAGAGACGTCACCTATCCATGTTGTCCAGTGATGCTGCCTGACCCCGCTGAGTTACTCCAGCACTTTGTGACTCAGATTTATGGTTTGCTTTATTCACCGAGCACAAGGAGGGGAGGCAATGCTGAAACTGGGCAAAACTCTAGTTTAGCAACGCGAGATACCACATGGCAGCAAAGATGTGTAAGCGCTGGGGGTTGTACAGGAGTCGAGAGTTTTAGCCGTGCAAAATTGCCTAGAGTGGTTGCTTTTTTGAAAGGAGATTGGAGTTTTAATTGCACATAAATTTAGATGACGGCTGACACGGCATGGTGGCGCAGCGGTAGAGTTGCTGTCTTACAGTGAATGCAGCGCCTGAGACTCAGGTTCGATCCTGACTACGGGCGCCGTCTGTATGGAGTTTGTACGTTCTCCCCGTGACCTGCGTGGGTTTTCTCCGAGATCTTCGGTTTCCTCCCACACTCCAAAGACGTACAGGTATGTAGGTTAATTGACTGGGTAAAAAATGTAAAAATTGTCCCTAGTGTGTGTAGGATAGTGTTAATGTGCGGGGATCGCTGGGCGGCGCGGACTCGGTGGGCCGAAGGGCCTGTTTCCGCGCTGTATCTCTAAATCTAAAAATCTAAAAATGAGGTGGAACAAAGGGACCTGTTTTCTTCAATGCTAAGAACCACTAATTGAAAGTAATTGATTGATTGATGGATTGAAAGATAAAGTATGGAAACACAGTCCACTGAGTCCACTCCAACCATTGATAACCCATTCACACTAGTTTTATGTTATCCCACTCCATGCACACGAAGGGCAATTTACAGAGGGCCAATTAACCTATGAACCCGCACATCATTTGGATGTGGGAGGAAACTGGAGCGCCCAGAGGGAACCCACGTGGTCGCAGGGGGAATGTGCAAACTCCACACAGACAGCACCCGAGGTCAAGATCAAATCTTAAACAGCTGCCCCATGGTGCCGCCCTAATTGGTGGAAGGTTTTGAAGGGAACTGAAGGGAAATTCTTTCCCCCAAGTACTAATGGAGGCCTGGATTTTGCAGCTTGCCACGAGTGTTAGAGCCGAAACCTTCGTCAAATGTAAAAAGTAATTGGATGAGCTCTCAAACTATCAAGGCGACAGATCTAGGATGTAAGATAAGATTGAGGCACCACATGAACTAGCAAGTGTGCCTCATGTAAGTCACTTGCTCCCCAGCTCATTCTAGCATTCAATAAGATGACGGCAGGAAGGATTTGGAGAGGGTGCAGAAGAGGTTTACCAGGAAGCTGCATGGAGCAGGGGATGTGACCTAAGAGGAGAGGTTGGACAGACTTGGATTGTTTAGTGTTAGAGGCTAAGGGGAGACCTGATGGAAGTCTATAAAGAGAGGCATAGATAAGATAGGCAATCAGAATCTTCTTCTCAGGTTAGTACTGCCAAATACAAGAAGGCATAGCTTTAATACAATACAATACAATACAATATATCTTTATTGTCATTGTACAGGGGTACAACGAGATTGGGAATGTGCCTCCCATACGATGCAATCATTTAGTTAATTTAAACAACAGCAACCCAACGAAACAAATTGTAACAGTTTTAAGACAGAATAAAGTGCAAGTAGATCTGTGCCGGATCACTGTGCGATGTGATCATCCGGCTTAGCAGGACCGGTTCATAGCAGCTATGGCCCTGGGGATGAAGCTGTTCCTGAGTCTGGAGGTGCGGGCGTAGAAGGCCTTGTATCGTCTGCCCGATGGAAGGAGTTCGAACAGACTGTTGCAGGGGTGTGAAGAGTCTTTGTGGATGCTGGTGGCTTTTCTGAGGCATCGTGTGTTGTAGATGCCCTCCAAGTCTGGTAGCTGTGTTCCGATGGTCCTCTGAGCTCTATGGACTACCCGCTGAAGAGCTTTGGAAAGTTTAAAGGAGGTGTGCAGGATGGAACTAGTGAATGGGTGATCACTGGTTGCTACAGACTTGATGGGCCGATGGGCCTGTTTACTCGCTGTATCACTAATCTAATCTAATCTAATCTAATGTAATCTAAAGAACCTAAATATTGGAGGAAATGTGTTAACATTAACTGACAACTGGTATCAAAAGAAATCAAAGAGTTGGAATAATGGATCATTTTCAGGCAGCAGGGATGCAGTTAGTGTTGTGGGAATCGATGTGGTCTTCTGTTGGTAATAATTTATTGTAATGACCTTTAAGAAGGAATGAATTGTAAGGTTTCTAAGTTTGCCAATAATATCAATCTTGGTGGAAAGTCTTGTTGCCGATGAAGGCATTGTGATTCTGCAATGAGATTTTAATAAATTAAGTGGTTTGATGAAAACCTGGTAATTAGAGTCTATTATGAGGAAGCGTGAACGTACAAATATACATTGCCGAGAGGAATCAAATGGTGCATTATTACCTCAATGAAGAGAGACGACAAATGAGTTAAATTATCAGCGGGAGTAGGATACTCTTGTGCATGAAATTCTTGTGCAAAGTTTACAGGCAGTTCCATCATGTGGTTAATAATGCAAACAGTCTTCTGGCCTTCATTGTGAAGGAGATGGAGTTTAAGAATAGGAACGTTTCATTTTAGATGTTCAGGGTGTTGCTGAGGCCACACCTGGAACACTGTGCATAGCTTTGGTTTCCTTGCCCAAAAAAAGAGATCTTGACATTGGAGGTGATTCGCCAACCTAGTTCCCGGGATGAGAGAGTTGTCCTGTCTGGCGAGGCCAGGCAGTGTGGGCCTTGGATGTCAGAAGAGTGAGGCGTGACCCCATTCAAACTTGTGAGATATAGAGTCATACGGGGTGGAAACAGGCCCTTCGGCCCAACTTACCCATGCTGACCAACATGCCCCATCTAAACTAGTCCCTCCTGCCTGCTTTTGACCCATATTCCTCAAAACCTACCCATCCATAGTCAATATATCCATATATTAGATCGTAAGAGGGTTTGAAAAGGTAGTCGTTTGTGATGCGTAAGAAGGAATTGCAGATGCTAGTTTACACCGAAGATGGACGCAAAATGTTGGAGTAACTCGGCGGGTCAGGCAGCATCTCTGGAGAAAAGGAATAGGTGATGTTTCAGGCCAAGGCCTTTCATCAGTCTGAAGAAAGGTCTCGACCCGAAACGTCACCCATTCCTTCTCTCCGGAGATGCTGCCTGTCCGGCTGAGTTACTCCAGCATTTTGTGTCCCCCTTCATCAGACCCTGTTTGTGACATGTTCACCAACGGGAGGTCCATGAACAAGGAGACAGAGCAACAACGTAAACGATATTTACAGCTGAGACGCTTAGAATGTGTTTTGTCTTAGAGGGAAGTGAATCTCCACCATCCAAGGATGGTGGAATCAGATCATTGGATGTATTAAAGATGAGGAGGGATAAATATGTAAGATCAGGGATTTGAGGGTTATGGGGACATGGTGGAGAGGAAGAGCTAAAAGCAGATTGAAAGGCCTGGCATGCCTACTCCTGCTGCTCGTGTGCTCCTGTGCTCTGTTCCACCCCTCAGCTAATCTAATTGCTCACAAGTACACAGGTTTAGGCACTCAGGAGGAAGCAGGGGAATGAAGTTGCTCTATTATTCTCAAAATAATCCCGTGATTTCTTTAGCTCAGCGTGCTTTTAGGCGGTTTACATTATGAAGAAGGGTCTCGAACCGAAACGTCACCCATTCCTTCTCTCCAGAGATGCTGTCTGTCCCGCTGAGTTACTCCGGCTTTTTGTTTGGGGCTTGGCAGCGACCACTTCAAAAGGCTGAATGTTCGGTTTAGTTTCATTGCCGTGGTAGGAGTCATGCATCGTGCCACCACCAACTTTCTGATATCTTAGAACCAAGACTATGCAGCCCAGAAATAGAAACCATTGTGGACTTCATTGGCACGGGCAGCTGTGGAGCACAAGTCGTTGGGTATTTTTAAAGTGAAGATTGCCAGGTTCTTGATTAGTAAGGGTATTAAAGGTTATGGGGAGAAGGTACGAGAATGGCGATGCGAGGGGAAGATAGATCAGCCATGATTAAAAGTCAGAGTAGACTCGATGGGCCGAATGGCCTAATTCTGCACCTGTGACATGAACTTATAAATCGTGACTTAGGGCATAGTGTTTAGTTTAGTTTAGAGATACAGCACAGAAACAGGCCATTCGGCCCACCCTGTACGTGCCGACCAGCGATCCCCACAAATTAACACCATTGTACACACATACAGGACAATTTACAATCATACCAAGCCAATTAACCTACAAACCTGCACGTCTTTGGAGTGTGGGAGGAAACCGGAGCACCCAGAGAAAACCCACACAGATCAAAGGTTACAAACGTTTCAAAGGTTTTTTATTGTCACAAGCACCAAGTAAGGTACAGTGAAATGCGAATTACCATACAGGCATGCAAAAAAAAGCAACAAGACGCACAACTACATAAAAGTTAACATAACCATCCATCACAGCGGATTCCCCACGCTCCTCACTGTGATGGATGGCAAAAAAGTCCAAACTTCTTCCTCTTTATTCTCCCGCGGTTGGAGCAGTCGAACCATCCGTTGGAGTGATCAAAGCTCCCGCGTCAGGGCGATCGAAACTCCCACGTCGGGACGATCGAAACTCCCGCGTCGGGGTGATGGAAACTCCCACGTCGGGGCGATCGAAACTCCCGCGTCGGGGCGATGGAAACTCCCACATTGGGGCGATCGAAACTCCCACGTCGGGGCGATCGAAACTCCCGCGTCGGGGCGATGGAAACTCCCACATCGGGGCGATCGAAGCTCCCGCGTCGGGGCGATGGAAACTCCCACGTCGGGGCGATGGAAACTCCCACGTTGGGGCGATGGAAACTCCCACGTCGGGGCGATGGAAACTCCCACATTGGGGCGATCGAAACTCCCACATCGGGGCGATCGAAACTCCCGCATCGGGGCGGTTGAAATTCCTGCGGCTTGGAGTTCCCAAAGTCAGTCTCTGCCCAGAGACCACCAGCTCTGTGATGTTAAGTCCACAAGCACCCACGGTTGGAGCTCTGAGATCGATCCCTGGCAAAGGGATCGTGAGCTCCGCAATGGTAGGTACACAGGCGACCAGGGTGGAGCTCTCAAAGGTCGGTCTCCAGCAAAGGCCACCAGCTCCTCAATGTTAGGCCGCAGTGCAGACAGAGATACGATACGGAAAAAAACCACATCTCCGTCGAGGTAAGAGATTAATAAAGTTTCCCCCAACCCCACCCCCCACATAAAACAAGCTAAAGAACACTAAAAACATACATTTTAACACATACAATTAAAACACAAAGAAGGAAAGGACAGACAGACTATTGGCGAGGCAGCCATTGCTGGGGCCACCGGTGAACTCACGGGGAGAACGTAGAAAATTCATACTGACGAGGTCCCTTAGACAGGATCAAACCCGAGTCTCTGGCACTGTAAGGCACCAACTCTACCGGTGTGCCACCGTGCCGCCCCATCAGAGTTGGCATCATTTACCATCTAGCCTAAGAACACAACAGGAAGCCCTATCAATAAGCAGAAGGATGGCAGACCCATAGAGCTATTTGTGTAGCACCTTTCTATTTAAATGGAGTGGAATATACAGCCAAGGAACAAGACTTTAATGGTTTCAACCACCAATTGTCAATAAAGTTGCTCAAAAGAAGAGATCCATGCCTCTTTATAAAAACAGGAAGAGAATACAAAGGCAAATCTTAATAATATACTGTAGAATGTTTTAAGAAGAATATCAAAGCCTTTCAGGAGATCTGTCTTTAGATCTCCCCAGAGGTCTCTCCATAGAGATCTATTGTTCACCACTGACATGGAATTTAAGTTATCTTGGAAGATAAATTAACATTATTCTCATGAGGAAACAATATGTTCAGGGGAGACTAAATTAAAAAGCAATACAGTAATCAGGTTTGAAAGGATAAGAAAAATGCAGTGCAAAATAATTAGGGGATAAATTTAAAATAATTGGTAAACAGCCACAAGGAAAATCAGCAGAATTTTCTTTCATGGAGTGAGTTGTTGTGATCTGAACTGTATTGCCCCAGGAGCGAAAGCAGATTGAGAAGTAACTTTCGACAGTTTTACATTCACAAAGGAACTAGTTCTGGAGAAGGAAATATTATCAGGGCTTTGGTGAAAGAGTGAGGGGGTGCTGGTTGGCGGTGACTCAGTAGTCCGATAACAACGGGAAAGAAGCTGTTCCTGAATCTGGTTGTATTGCCTTTCAAGTGATCGCAACTTCTGCCTGACAGAGAGAAGAGGGACTGACTGGATTGAAAATGGTCTTTGATTATGTTGGCTGTTTTCCCAAGGCAGTCTGAAGTATAGATGAAATTTGGGGGGGGGGGGGGTTCGGGGAGGAGACTGTGTGTGTGATGGACAACACTCTCCAATCTCTTGCAGTCTTGGGGAAAGCTGTTACCTAACCAGGTTGCGATGCATGGATACTTTCTATGGTGTTACGAGAAAGCTGGTGAGAGTCACTGGAGACTTGCCCAGCCTATTTAGTCTTCTGAGGTAGTCGAAGTGCGGGGCACTTTCTTTAGAGCGGATTATTAGTAGAGCTGCTTCCTTACATTGCCTGAGACCCGGGTTCAATCCCGACTATGGGTGTTGCCTGTCCAGAGTTTGTACGTTCTCCCTGTGGCTGTGTGGGTTTTCTCTGGGTGCTCCGGTTTCCTCCCGCGTCCCAAAGACATGCAGATTTGTACGTTTTTTGGCTTCTGTAAATTGTCCCTAGTGTGTAGGGTAGAGCTAGTGTACAGGGTGATCATTGGTTGGCGTGGACTTGGTGGACTGAAGGCCCTGTTTCCACATTGTATCTCTAATCTAAACTAAGCTAAACGTAGTTGCTCTTAATGGCAGTGATGGTGATTGATTTGTGGGTAGCATGCAGACATACAGATATAACTGAATTAATATGTTACATAATGCAGGAATGAATATCTTTTTACATTTTTGAAACATCAGAATGTGATTTGGCAGATTTCTCACTCGACAAACGCACGGCACGGTGGCGCAGCGATAGAGTTGCTGCCTGACAACACCAGAGACCCGGGTTCCATCCTGACTACGGGTGCAGTCTGTACGGGATTTGTACATTCTCCCTGTGACTGCGTGGGTTTTCCTCGGGTGCTCCAGTTTCCTACCGCACTCCAAAGGTGTACAGGTTTGTAGGTCAATTGACTTTGGTAAAGATTGTAAATTGTCCCCAGTGTGTGCTAAGGAAAGCGCTAGTATGAGGAGATCGCTGGTCAGCGCAGACCCGGTAGGCCCAAGGGCCCATTTCTGCAGTGAACTAAACTAAACTAGACTAAGACAGACAGAAAGTGCTGGAGTAACTCAACGGGACAGGCAGCATCTCTGGATAGAAGGAATGGGTGACGTTTCGGATTGAGACCCTTCTTAAGACTAAACTAAGCAATGAATTTAAGTCTCATAACAGTAAAAAACAAGAACAAAAGTATAATCACCTGAACACAGTAAGGTGAGTTCAGTTGTCTTTGCTTGTCGTGTGATTCTGGTGCCTGTGGATGCTTCATTTTTAATCACACTGTTTGTTGTCCTACTCTTGCAGGTACAGTGTGGACTCACGGAGCACAAACATTTCAAAACACGTGAGTTTGAAAATTCAGGCCTTCTTTGTAGCTGGGCTGTAAATAATTCTGGTCCGACTGGGAGGTGGAGTGGAATGGGGTAGGAGGTACGGTTTATAGTCCAAACCCCAGCGATGTGGCACGCACGACTGTCGTGCAGCCAGTGTGATACATTCATACCTGCTCCACCTCACCCAAACATGCTGGCCGTAGACTTGGTGGAGAGTGATGTGCAACGCCAGCTTAAGATTGTGTGTCGTAGCCACCAGTTACTCCTCCTCTCCATACGCACAGTGGCACAGCTGGTCGAGGTGCGACCCTGATTCAGTCTTGACCCCTCAGTGCTGTTAGTGTGGAGTTTGCACGTTCTGTTCTCCCTGTGACCACATGGATTTCCTCTGCAGTTTCTGCTTTCCCCCAAAAAAGTGTTGGTTGGTAAAATGGCCACAGTAAGTCGCAGATGATTTGGACTTTAGAGATACAACGTGGAAACAGGCCCTTCGGCCCACTGAGTCGATGCCAACCAGCGATCACCCCATACACAAACTCTCTTCCTACACACTGGGGATGATTTACAATTTATAGCAGCCAATTAACCTACAAACCCACACGTCTTTGGAGTGTGGGGGGGAAACCGGAGCACCCGGGGAAAACCCACGCGGTCACAGGGAGAACGTACAAACTCCGTACAGACAGCACCCATCGTCAGGATTAAACCCGGGTCTCTGGCGCTGTAAGGCAGCAACTCTGCCCACTGCACCACTGTGCCGCCAAAGTCTGAAGTTTGAAAGAGGGTTGACAGGAATTTGGGGAAAATAAAACAGGGATTAGAGACATTGTCATACATCATGGAAACAGGCCCTTCGGCCCGACTTGTCTATGCCGACCAAACTGCCCAATCTAAAAGTGCCATTTGCTGTGTTTGGCCCATTTCCCTCAAAATCTTTCCTATACACCCACCTGTCCAAGTGTCTGTTAGATGCTGTCATAGGACCTGCCTCAGCTCTCTCCTCTGGCAGCTCGTTCGGTACACCCACCATCCTGGGATTACTGCAGGACTTGCGTAAACGGGTGCTTGATAGTTGGCAAGAACTAGGTGGGCCGCAGGGCCTATTTCTGTGCTGTATCTCTCTATGATTCCATGATTACTGTGCACAGCCATTGCCTTGCTCAATTTGAGTTCACAGATATTGAGGGTTACATACAGTACACCAAAAACAAGCTGCAGAGGACAACAAAGGAATAGAACTAAGGCCATTCAGCATTCCCACCCTGGATATTCCAACTTCCTCGAGTTCAACATTTCACCATTGCTATAATTTATTTTTGTGTTTGACCATTGATTTTAGTGACTTCGGCATTTCCAACCCCATACCTTTGTTCCACCAAAGGTAGACACAAAATGCCGGAGTAACTCAGCGGGACAGGCAGCATCTCTGGAGAGAAGGAATGGGTGTCGTTTCGGGTCGAGACCCTTCCTCAGACTGATGTCAGGGGAGTGGGCGGGACAGAGATAGAATGTAGTCGGAGACAGTAAGACTGGTGGGAGAACTGGGAAGATGTTCCACCAGATTGAATGATAAGTGTTATTTCAACAATCAAAGATCCGGTCTCTTTTTATATTTCTTCCATGTATTTTTGCAGGGGATTGTTTCACTTTGTACTTTGCCCTCCTGGGAAGCATGTTGTAAAATGGACCATCAACATGACATGATTGAGACAGAAATTTCAACTCCATCCTTGTAGAAACAATGAACTGCAGATGCTGGCCAACAAAAAATGGACACAAAGTGCTGGAGTAACGCAGTGGGTCGGGCAACATCTCCGGAGAACATGGATAGGTGATATTTTGGGTCGGAACCCTTCTTCAGACCAATCAGCCTGAAGAAGTGTCCCGACTCGAAACGTCATCTGTTAATGTTCTCCAGAGATGCTGCCAGACCCGTTGAGTTACTCCAGTACTTTGTGTACTTTTTAATAAACTCCACTCTCACTAATTTAGTAAGTAAATTAGAAAGACTGGCCCTGTGGCTCAAAGCATCTTCCTATCCAAATATTGCTGGCTGCACATCCCGTTGCACAAGGTTACTTAGAGGTTGGCATGGTGACGCAGCGGTAGAGTTGCTGCCTCGCAGCGCCAGAGACCCAGGTTCGATCCTGACTACAGGTGCTCGTCTGTATGGAGTTTGTACTTTCTCCCCGTGGCCGGCGTGGGTTTCATCCGGGTCCTCTGGTTTCCTCATGCACGTCAAAGACGTATAGGTTTGTAGGTTAATTGGCTTGGTAAAATTGTAAATCATCCCTGGTAGGGTATAGGATAGTGGTAGTGTGCGGGGACTGCTGGTAGGCACGGACTCGGTGGGCTGAAGGGCCTGTTGCCGTGCTGTATCTTTAACCAAAATTAACTAAACTAAACTAGAGAAATTTGGTCAAATAAAAAGAAAAAAAACCCACATAACATCTGATAACAGACGTTTCTATAATCTACTCAACTTTGTTCAGCTGCCCTCTCAGGAAGGTAAGCGGACATGCTCAGATGATAATAGCAAGACTAATGCATTAGCGAGCCTATCAAGTGGGTTTTCTAAATCCACTCACACTGGTGACTGGATCATTGAGTGGCTTGAAGGAGTGTGCTTTAATTACCAGAAGTTGTCATTCAGTCTAGGAGGGACTGCTGAGATGGAAGGCAGTGTTAGCCATCAACACTTCTGGTGAAGTTACTTTGGAATTCTAAGTGTAGATGAGATAAAGACTCAATAATTCAGACTAAAAGAATATCGGTCCCAACGTCAAACTGATCCCAATGTCTGATAAATCATAAATGTCACTCTGGTGCACAAGTGTCCTGGCAGAGGCCGCTTTGCTCTTAATCCCACCTACGTTATCCCTGCGTCTGGACTGCTTTTTAAAAATTGTAGTTGTAGGGAGGAAACTGGTACCATTCGGGTGGCGCAGTGGTGCAGCGGTAGAGTTGCTGCCTCACAGCACCAGAGGCCCAGGTTCGTTCCTGCCTCAGGGTGCTGTCTGTATGGCGTTTTGTACGTTCTCCCAGTGACCGCTTGGGTTTTCTCTGAGTGCTCCTGTTTCCTCCCACACTACAAAGTCCTCCAGGTTTGCAGGTTAATTGGCCTTCTGTAAATTGCCCCTGATGTGTAGGATGCGAAACTGGGATAACATAGAACTAGTGTACAGGTTGGCGTGGACTCGGTGGGCAGAAGAGCCTGTTACCACGCAGTATCTCTAAATTAAATGTGTGACAATCTACTGTGTAGGAAGGAACTGTAGATGGTGCTTTACACCGAAGATAGACACAGAATGCTGACAATTTACTCTGCCTGCCTTCAACCCCAAAAAACTTCATTGCAATTGAAAATTCAAATTTTAGAAAAAGATTCTTGAAGTCCCCTCAAAATCTCCGACCCTTTACCTTGAACCTATGCACTCTGATTAATGGCTCCTCTTCAAAGGAAAAGGATTCTCGTAATTCATCCCAGCTATCTACTTCATATTTTTGTATAAGCTTTTATATCACCTTTCATCTTTCTCCTTTCTTGCCCAAGGATAAGAAACCCAGCATATCATTCTCTCCTCGTCATGGAAACGCTTAATCCCATCCCATTATATTTGAAGTAACTCAGCAATAAATATCGAACAACTTCCAGCCAGAGTTGGGTAATCTCCATGCCAATATTGGTGACCACATTGTTCTATCCTCTGTGTAGGAAAATAACTGCAGATGCTGGCTGGTACAAATCGAAGATATCACAAGATGCTGGAGTAGCATCTCAGGAGAGAAGGAATGGGTGACGTTTCGGGTCGAGACCCTTCTTCAGACTGATGTTAGGGGAGGGGGCGGGGCAAGGATAGGATGTAGTTGGAGACAGGAAGACAGTGGGAGAACTGGGAAGGGGGAGGGGAAAGAGAGGGACAGAGGAACTATCTGAAATTATATAATATATGAAATATGAGATCCCAATTTGCGGTGGGCCTCACTATGGCAATGGAGGAGGCCCATGACAGAAAGGTCAGACTGGGAGTGGGAGGGGGAGTTGAAATGCTGAGCTATCCTCTGCTCACTGTATCTTTTTAGATAAACTATTCTGCTTCTATTGGTAAAGGTTACTGCAGTCTCTGTCATGTATGTTGTTTATTTGCCTGTGTGAGGGATTGTGAGTAAACTGACCTTTATCACTGTGTCCTTCTTATTCATATGCTGGTAGGCATAGTGTTGTCAGTAAGCACTCTGTAATTATAAGCACTAACCTTTCTCTTTCTTCTTTTAATGCTGTGCCCTATCTTCTTATTTTGGACAAGCAGAAGGTGAGAATCTATTAGTTAGTGCGTTATACTTTGTAAAAACAAAAAATAAATGGAAATGGTCTCTCTCTCTCTCTCCCTCTCCCTCCCCCTCCCTCCCCCTCCCCCTCCCCCTCCCCCTCACCCCCTCCCCCTCCCCCTCTCCCTCTCCCTCTCCCTCTCTCTCTCTCCCCCCCCCATATGTGGGTTCTCTCTGGCTGCTCCAGTTCCCCCCCTCACTCCAAAGACATACAGATTTGTAGGTTAATTGCCTTGGTAAAATTGTAAATTGGTCCTATTGTGTGTGGGATAGTGATAGTGTGCGGGGATCGCTGGTCGGCGCGGACGGTGGGCAGAAGGGCCTGTTTCCGCGCTGTATCTCTGAGCTAAACTAAACATTCTCATTTGCCCTCATTGGAAGTTTAGTTTTCTCTAAAAGTCAGCGAGTTCACAGCTACTTTATCCTTGACTTTCCTCATTTTCTAAGTTGTTTGCTCAACACAGAATCGATGCAGGTAAACATGTTCTTTAAATAGTATCGCAGAAATCTTTGGGTAGAAATCGTTATGGAAACAACAATCTCCTGGAGCTTAGCTTTGATCCATTTTTAACTTAATGCAGGGCACAGCGTGTTTTGACATCTGTGTTTGAGAGCTCTCCTGATGCAGATTGTTATTGGAGAACTGTAGATGTAATCACAGTGCACATTAGTGGAATTGGAAACATACCTAAGCTGTGTACCTTCTGGCTCTTTGTGGAGGATAAGCTCTGTTCTTCCCATTTGATAAGAAAAAGATATCCCTGAAATTATACTTTTCATTTCTTCCAGAGGTCTGCATAGAGCAAAGTCCCTTGTTTGAGGTCGAGAGGCCACTTGTTTCCATTGACCTTTATACAGGTAGTTAAGAGTTGTGTGAGATTGGCCTTGTGTGATTTGTACCGGCTTAGGGCGGCACGGTGGCGTAGAAGTAGAGTTGCTGCCTTACGGCGCCTGAGACCCGGGTTCTTGTCTGTACGGAGTTTGTATATTCTCCCAGTGGCCTGCATGGGTTTTCCCCGAGATCTTCGGTTTCCTCCCACACTCCAAAGACGTACAGGTTTGTAGGTTAATTGGCTTGCTGTAAAATGTAAAATTGTCCCCTGTGTGTGTCAGGTAGTGTTAACGTGTGGGAATCGCTGGTCGGCGCAGACTCGGTGGGCTACTGGGCCTGCTTCCGTGCTGTATCTCTAAACTAAACTAAACTAAACCTTTGTCTTTCCCCCCATCCGTAAAGATATTGCCACAAAGCCAACTGCAGTAATGAGTATGGATATGTCATCAAGTGCTCAAAGCTACACACAGTGTACTAGAATGTTGGTATCAATCGAGGATCCTTTGAAAAGGCTCTCTGTGAAACAAAGCCTCTTGTTTCTTTCTAATAAACGGTTTTTCTAACCAGGATGTAGATTGATGTGAAATATAATTGCAGCGCCATTTTAAAATGCATACTTCAGCCTAGAAGTTAGATTGCATCGCACTGATTATTTTAGTGTTATTCAATTGAGAAAGAACTTGGAGTGGAGCACAACAATGACCAAATCCAAATCAAATGAAGCACGGCAGAGATATTTGACAGTGTTGATCCAGGAGGCGCCATTGTTAGGACCTCCCAGGGCAGCACAGTAGCTCAACTGGTAGAGCTGCTTCCTTACAGCGAATGCAGCGCCGGAGACTCAGGTTTGATCCTGACTACGGGCGCCGGCTGTACGGAGTTTGTACGTTCTCCCCGTGACCTGTGTGGGTTTTCTCCGAGATCTTCGGTTTCCTCCCACGTTCCAAAGACGTACAGGTATGTAGGTTAATTGGCTGGGTAAATGTAAAAATTGTCCCTCGTGTGTGTAGGATAGTGTTAATGTGCGGGGGTCGCTGGGCGGCGCGGACTCGGTGGGCCGAAGGGCCTGTTTCCGCGCTGTATCTCTAAATCTAAATCCTGACCCTGGGTGCTGTCTGTGCGGAGTTTGCATGTTCTCCCTGTGACCGCGTGGGTTTCCCGGGTGCACCAGTATCTGTTCTTATACTGTGTTACGACTGATCATATTCAATTGTGTAAGGTTATTATATCTGACATTATATTTAACACGGCACGTCAACTTGCTAGAACAGAATGGTTGCTTCACTTAAGTGACAGTGAGAGCCATTTGGTGCAATAAACCTGATAATAATCTTGGTACTTAATGCTACAATTTCTTGCAGGATTTCCTTGGCCAGATTTTCGTCACTCTGGGAGAAATCATTGGGTCTGCAGGCAGTCGTGTGGAGAGACTGCTGACGTGAGTGGTGCCCTGATATGTGGAATTCTATTTTGAATTTTTCATGCTATGATGTCTTCAATATTTTATTAGAGTTGGATGCAATTGTCCTCTACTGGTTGGGCGTCTGCAGTGCCTTTTCATAAAGTACCTGAGAAAAGTACCTCCCGGGAATATCGGTTTTAATGTTGCTCCGGAAAATACTGGTCATAATGTTGGTCCCATTCATGATGATGAATTTCCTCGGGAGACCAGTTGTAATGAGGTTACTGGCAATACAGTTTATTGCTATGTTTGGGAATATTGTTAAGAAAGCAATGCATATTACAACTGATTATCATGTAGTGCCTCTGAATATTGGGGACAATGCAGTGCCTGAGGGGGTTGATAGAAATGATGCTTAAGTGAATACTGGTTGTGACATACTGCCTGAGGATACTGAATTTGTTGCAATGCGTGTGAATATGTTTATTATGCTGTATCTCCTGTAGGCACTAGTTTGAGAATTGCTTGGGAAATGCTAGAGTAGCTAATGTATCTTCATTCCAGAATGATCACGGGGGATAAGCAAGGCAACTGAGTTTAGGGCGCTGTGCCTTTACATTGGGGATGAGAAAGGGATTCTGAGAGAGGATTCCCTCTCTCCAGCTATCCAACTCTGCTGACTGTCCCAATCAATCTTCTGAGAGAGTGTTCTCTCTCTCAGAGGACTGATTGGGGATCGTCAGCATGGCTTTGTGATTGGATAATCACCAATTTGATTGAGTTTTTGGAAGAGATGCTCAAGATTAGCTTTTAGTTTTTGTTTTTGGGATACGAGGTGGGAACACACCCTTTCACCCACCGAGACCGCGCCGACCAACGATCACCTGTGCACTAGATCTACGTGGTCCCACTTTAGCATCCCGCACACTAGGGGCAACGTACAGAAGCCACTTGACCGACAAACCTGCACGTCTTTGGTGTGTGGGAGAGAACTGGATAAAGCCCACATGGTCACTTGGAGAACGTGCAAACTCCACCCAGACAGCTCCCGAAGTCAGGATCGAACCCGGGTCTCTGGCGAAGTGAGGCAGCAGTTCTCCCAGCTGTGCCACCCTATCGATGAGCACAGGATGGTAGACGTTGCCTACATGGACTTTAACAAGGCATTTGACAAGATCCCACAGGGTAGACTGGTCTGGAAGACGAGAACACACGCAGTTCAGGGCGGGCTATCCAACTTGATACAAAACTGGCTTAGTAGTAGGAAGCAGAATTTGGTGGTGGAGGTCTGATTTTCTGATTGGAGGTCAGTGAACAGTGGCGTGCAGCAGGGATTGGTGCTGGGAACCATGTATGCATGAGAACTTATGTGACATGATTTGTAAATCTGCAGCTGACACCATAGTTTAGTTTAGTTTAGTTTAGTTTAATTCATAGAGTCATACAATGTGGAAACAGGCCCTTCTCCCCAACTTGCCACACCCAACAGTTTCGTTTAGTTTAGGTTAGTTTATTATTGTCATGTGCGCCTAGGTACAGTGAAAAGCTTTCTGCTACCTGCTATCCAGTCTGTGGAAAGAGTCTACAGATACTGGATAAAGGGTACAAGACTTAGTGGACAGTGAAGAAATTGAAGAGGATTACAGGAGGATGTTGATCAACTGGGAAAGTGAGAAAATGCATGGTCGATGGAATTTAACTCAGACAAACGTGAAATGATATACTTTGAGAAGTATAGTTTATTTTAGTTTAGCTCGGAAACAGGCCCTTCGGCCCACCGAGTCTGCGCCAACCAGCAAACCCCACACGTTAACACTATCCAACACATTAGTGAAATTTACAATGGACCAAGCCAATTAACCTACAACCCTGTACATCTTTGGAGTGTGGGAGGAAACCGGAAATCCCGGAGAAAACCCGCGCAGGTCACGGGTAGAACGCACAAACTCCGTACAAACAACACCGGTAGTCAGGATCGAACCCGGGTACCTGGCGCTATAAGGCAGCATCTCTAGCGCTGCGCCACCGTGCCACCCAGTTAAAACAGGTAAAACTGCAGGACTCTTGCAGTTAGTTCTCTCGCTTCCTACAGTGCCCTGAATTCTGGCCATCCTGTTGCCCTTCTGAATACTAGTCGTGTTGCGTGGCCTGTAATCCTGATTATGATTCAATACCTTTTGGATACTGGTTACGTCACATTACCTGTAAGTGTCAGTTACAATGCAACGCCTGGGTGCACTGTGAGTGGTCGTACCTCTGAACTGAATGCATGTACTAATTATACTGCTGTACCTCGGAACACTGGTCATGTTGCTGTTCCTAAGAATACTGGTTATTGCCCACGGTTTGGGGGTCGCTGTTTTGTTACATGGACTGGGAATACTAAACATGATGCAAAGCGGAACGTTGTTTATCACACGGACCCTGTGAACTTTGTCTAGGAAGGAACTGCAGATGCTGGTTTACACCGAAGATAGACACAAAAATGCTGGAGTAACTCAGTGGGACGGGCAGCATCTCTTGTGAAAAGGAATCGCTGACGTTTCAGGTCGAGTCTGAAGAAGGTATCTCGACCTGAAATGTCACCTATTCCTTTTCTCCAGGGATGCTGCCTGACCCGCTGAGTTACTCCAGAATTTTGTGCCTATCTTCCCAGTAAACTTTGGTCACTGATTACTGAACACTGATTATGTTATGGTACCCCAATGTAATATATTACCGTATCCCAGCATTTTGTGTCTGACCTCAATGTACGGGTTATGTCACAGTGCCTGTGACTTTGTCTTGTTGCTGTCCCTGTAAATATAGTTCTATTAAGTGGCCTTCAAATGCTGATTATGTTACATTATCCTTGTTATATTTGTTTTTCTGCATCGCCTATGAATACTGCGACGTTGCAATACCTGCGCCAATTATGATGCAGTGGCTGCAACACTTGTCAGTGTGGCTGGTAATAAGAACATTACAATGTAAGAAATGTGAACCGCAAATGGGCGATTTGGCTCTCAAAGCTTATCTGCCACTCATCAAGATCATGGTTGATCTTCTGCCCCAATACCTCGTTCCTGCACTATCCCCATTCCTCTTGATTGGGCAGCTCCACCACCGGTTTACCGGCTCGCTCGGTTCCGGAGCCTTGCTGGATTAACCATTTTGCCGGAGGTCCGAGGGGTCCGAGATACCGCCCCGCAAAGTCGGCCTCAGACGTCGGCTATGGGAACGGATCTGCCGGGCCGGAGTTCCAGAGCCCCGGCGCAATTCAACCCGCCGATCGGCTGCGGAAGTCCCGATGAGGTTGAGATCGGCCGCCTCGCCCAGCCTAAGCGCCACGTTTTCGGGGGGAGTTCCGGGGGAAATTTCAAGTGCGCTCTGGTAATTTTGTCTGGATTAAAGGGGGTGCTGGACCACCAGTTGCAGGAAGATCGGTGGCGGCCCTGTATTTATCAACATATCGCATCGTACTCATTGTTTATTTATTAACTATTTTATCGTAATAATTTATATTTTATTGATTAATTAAATCTATCGATTCTGCAATCAATGTGAATATTGATTATTACGTCTATCAATGTGAATATTGATTATTACGTCGTGTCTCTGTGTGTTGGTTATAATGACGTGCCTGTTATAGTCATGATACTGGTTTTAATGCATCGTATAATGGCCTGGGTGTTATTCAGTACTCCCAAGGTCTTCAAGAACAGGAGAGAAGTCAATGTTATTCCCTTGTTTAAAATGGAAACAAGGAGAATCCAGGAGATTATACTGCAGTGAGCCTCACATCAGTGGCAGGGAAGCGATTGAAGAGGATTTGTAGGGATAGGATTTCCTTGCATTTGGAAGAGAATGAGCTAATTAGGGATGGTCAGCATGGCTTTGTCCAGGGCAGGTCACGTTTTGTCAACTTGACAGAGTTTTTTTGAGGAGATGATGAGGGTAGGGCAGTGGATGTTGTCTACATGGACTTTAGTAAGGCATTTGACAAGATTCCTCATGGTAGGCTGATCCAGAAGATTAAGAAGCATCGGAACCACGATGACTTGGTAGTTTTGATTTAGAACTAATGTAGCCACAGATGACAGGATCGTGGTGGAAAGACGCTGGAGGTTTGTGGCCAATGGCCTTCAGCAGGGTTTGGTGCTGGGACCTCTGTTGTTTGTGATATATATGTAAGGGACGAACATAAATGCAGATGGGTGGGTTGGTACGTTCACTGATAACACAAAAATTATTGGAGTTTCAGACGGTGAAAAAGCCATCAAAGGATATAGATCTTTGATCTGTATAGGTCTATGTAGGCCCAAATGATATGGGTGGAGAAATGTCAGAATCTTTTTCCTTGGGTAGAGATGTCAAAGAAGGGAGGGAGAGAGAGAGAGAGAGAGAGAGAGAGAGAGAGAGAGAGAGAGAGAGAGAGAGAGAGAGAGAGAGAGAGAGAGAGAGAGAGAGAGAGAGAGAGAGAGAGAGAGAGAGAGAGAGAGAGAGAGAGAGAGAGAGAGAGAGAGAGAGAGAGAGAGAGAGGAGAGAGAGAGAGAGAGAGAGAGAGAGAGAGAGAGAGAGAGAGAGAGAGGAGAGAGAGAGAGAGAGAGAGAGAGAGAGAGAGAGAGAGAGAGAGAGAGAGAGAGAGAGAGAGAGAGAGAGAGAGGAGAGAGAGAGAGAGAGAGAGAGAGAGAGAGGAGAGAGAGAGAGAGAGAGAGAGGAGAGAGAGAGAGAGAGAGAAAACGTTTAAAGGAACTGTATGGGGCGGGTTTTTTTTACACAGAGTGACGGGTGTCTGGAACATGCTGCCAGGAGTGGTGTTGGAAACATATATGATAGTAGCATTTAGGAGGCTGTTAGAAAGACACGTGAATATACAGGAAATGGAGGAATGAGCATGTGGAGGCAGAAAACTTTAGTCCAATTTGGTATCATGCTCAGCACGGATGTGATAGGCTTCAGGGCCTGTTTTCCTGTGCTGTACTTTTCTATGTTCTTTCTAAACTATAACCACTCTCCCCGCTTTGCTTGGGGATGCTGGTTAAGCTGGAATGGTTGGGATACTAGATGTGATGCAAGGATTGTGAGTCCTTTTAATGATGCAGTGCCTCTGAATCCTGTTTAACCTCCAAATGGAAGATGCTCATTATGCTGCAGTGTGTAGCAATACTGCATTTGTTGCAGTGTGTGGGGATACTGCATACGTTGCAGTATCTGTGCATACTGGTTGTGTTCCTGTGTGTGGGGATACTAGTTATGTTGCAGTGTGTAGGGATATGTTGCAATGTGTGTTTGATATTAGTTATGTTGCAGTGTGTAGGGTACTAGTTATGTTGCAGTGTGTGGGGATACCAGTTATATTGCAGTGTGTATGGATACTAGTTATGTTGCAGTGTGTGGGGATACCAGTTATGTTGCAGTGTGTATGGATACTAGTTATGTTGCAGTGTGTGAGGATACCAGTTATGTTGCAGTGTGTGGGGATACCAGTTATGTTGCAGTGTGTGGGGATACCAGTTATGTTGCAGTGTGTGGGGATACCAGTTATGTTGCAGTGTGTATGGATACTAGTTATGTTGCAGTGTGTGGGGATACCAGTTATGTTGCAGTGTGTATGGATACTAGTTATGTTGCAGTGTGTGAGGATACCAGTTATGTTGCAGTGTGTGGGGATACCAGTTATGTTGCAGTGTGTATGGATACTAGTTATGTTGCAGTGTGTGAGGATACCAGTTATGTTGCAGTGTGTGGGGATACCAGTTATGTTGCAGTGTGTGGGGATACCAGTTATGTTGCAGTGTGTGGGGATACCAGTTATGTTGCAGTGTGTATGGATATTAGTTATGTTGCAGTGTTTTAAGGATATTAGTTATGTTGCAGTGTGTATGGATATTAGTTATGTTGCAGTGTGTATGGATACTAGTTATGTTGCAGTGTGTATGGATACCAGTTATGTTGCAGTTTGTGGGGATATGTTATTGTGTGTGGGGATACTAGTTATGTTGCAGTGTGTATGGATACCAGTTATGTTGCAGTTTGTGGGGATATGTTATTGTGTGTGGGGATACTAGTTATGTTGCAGTGTGTATGGATACCAGTTATGTTGCAGTGTGTGGGGATATGTTATTGTGTGTGGGGATACTAGTTATGTTGCAGTGTGTATGGATACCAGTTATGTTGCAGTGTGTGGGGATATGTTATTGTGTGTGGGGATACTAGTTATGTTGCAGTGTGTGGGGATATGTTATTGTGTGTGGGGATACTAGTTATGTTGCAGTGTGTGGGGATATGTTATTGTGTGTGGGGATACCAGTTATGTTGCAGTGTGTGGGGATATGTTATTGTGTGTGGGGATACTAGTTATGTTGCAGTGTGTGGGGATATGTTATTGTGTGTGGGGATACTAGTTATGTTGCAGTGTGTATGGATACCAGTTATGTTGCAGTGTGTGGGGATATGTTATTGTGTGTGGGGATACTAGTTATGTTGCAGTGTGTGGGGATATGTTATTGTGTGTATGGATACCAGTTATGTTGCAGTGTGTGGGGATATGTTATTGTGTGTGGGGATACCAGTTATGTTGCAGTGTGTGGGGATATGTTATTGTGTGTGGGGATACTAGTTATGTTGCAGTGTGTGGGGATATGTTATTGTGTGTGGGGATACCAGTTATGTTGCAGTGTGTGGGGATATGTTATTGTGTGTGGGGATACTAGTTATGTTGCAGTGTGTGGGGATATGTTATTGTGTGTGGGGATACTAGTTATGTTGCAGTGTGTGGGGATATGTTATTGTGTGTGGGGATACTAGTTATGTTGCAGTGTGTGGGGATACTAGTTATGTTGCAGTGTGTGGGGATACCAGTTATGTTGCAGTGTCCAGTACTACTGGTGATGTGGCATCACCCAGTATCCGGGTTACAATGCAGTACCTTTGAATATTAGTTTTGACGCAAAGCATCAGGATATTACATTGAATGAATTACTATTATACCATGTCTGGTAATACTGGTTTACTCCAACTTTGTGCAGAAAGGGTACAAGGCTTTGGTTGGGAATACTGATCATAACATTGCTCCTTTAGTTATAAAGGCATTGGGACCTGGATGTTAGACGCTGCCTTGGTGTACTGGATATGAGAAGTGTGTTGTTAGTACTGGGGTGATGATGCATGTCTGGGCTTCACTGGTGATGGCACTGAGACTGGGATTCTTGTTGTGTTGCCGTGCTGTAAAATGCTGGAATTGATGTAATCTCTGTACAAACTATTGTTATAATAATAATAATAATAATAATAATAATTGTTATTATTGCAGTGAATGTAACGCTGTGCTTGGGAGTGTAATGCAGTACCTGTGGATGCTGGCAAAATGCATTGGAGTGAAGCCAGCCAGCTCTGATGTACTACTGAGACATATTAGTTATAATGCAGTTCCAGAGAATTTGAGCTATGATGCCTTGCTTGAGAATACCGGATGTCACGCTGTGTTCGGGAATGCTGTTTATATTGCAGTGACTGGGAATCCATGGGAATGTTGGTGGTGGTGATGTCTGAAGAAGGGTCTCGACCTGAAACATCACCTATTCCTTTTCTTTAGAGATGCCGCCTGACCCGCTGAGTTACTCCAGCACTTTGTGTCCATCTTCGTCGTAAACCAGCATCTGCAGTTCCTTCCTACACATACGTGCTGTGTTGTGGTGTATGGGCCTGCATGGACAATGTTGTGCCTTTAAATGTTGGTGTGCCTGGGAAAATTGGGTATTACGTAATTACATTTAAGATTGTGTGCCTGAAAAGCCTGTTTGTAATGGAGTTTATAGTTATCATTCTGGGGGACTTCTTGTTGCTGAGAACAGTTCCTGAGAACATTGCGTCCGCTAAAATTCCTGGGAATACTGGCTGTGGATTATTTTCCTGGAATTCTGGTTGCATCGCAATTCCTAGGAATGGTGATTGTTATTGATTGATTCAACGAACAACATTTCTAGTTGTGACATTGTTGCTGATATTTTCGAGGAACAGTGAGGATGCAATTGAAGCTGAAAGAAATCGGAAGAGTTGCTGCCTTACAGCACCAGAGACTCGGGTTCGATCCTGACTACTGGTGCTGTCTGTAGGGAGCTTGCACATTCTCCCCGCGACCACGTGGGTTTTCTCCGGGTGCTCCGGTTTCCCGCCACGTTCCAAAGACGTGCAGGTTTGTCGGTTAATTGGCTTTTGTAAATTTCCCCCAGTGTGTGGGATAGAATTAGTGTACGGGTGACCATTGGTCAGCGTGGACCCGGTGGGCGGAAGGGCCTGTTTTCACGCTGCGTCTCTAAACTAAACAAAACTAAACTTGGCAAGCCCTGACACTCAACACGACTCAATGTGCAATAGAACGCTTCCCTTTTTTGCTTCCTGGTCCCAACAAGAGCTGATTAAATGAATGCCAAAAAACTGGAGATGCTGCAAACCTGAAATAAAAACAGAAAGTGCTGGAAATTCTCAGCATGTCAGGCAGCATCTATGGAAAAAAAAGTAGGTCATGTTTCAGGGTACCTAAGATGTTAACTGTTTTTCTCTGAAGATTAGATCAGACCTCGATCACATGAAGCTCACAGAGTAAACAACGGCACGGTGGCGCAGCGGTAGAGTTGCTGCCTTACAGCACTTGCAGCGCCGGAGACCCGGGTTCGATCCTGACTACGGGTGCTGTCTGTGCGGAGTTTGTACGTTCTCCCCGTGACCTGCATGGGTTTTCTCCGAGATCTTTGGTTTCCTCCCACATTCCAAAGATTTGTAAGGTTTGTACGTTAATTGGCTTGGTATAAATGTAAAAATTGTTCCCAGTGTGTGTAGGATAGTGTTAATGTGTGGGGATTGCTGGTCGGCGTGGACTCGGTGGGCCAAAGGGCCTGTTTCTGCGCTGTCTCACTAAACTAAACTAAACTAAACTAAACTAAACTAAAGTAAACAGTATACATACAGTAATAATAAATGCAACAATAAATGCAAAGATGAGGGCAAAACATACGAATATGCCAAATTGTAGTGCAAGTGCTAAATAATGCAAAATAATATTAAATTACAATATAAGAATAACTGAATAAGGTTGAGTTAAGCATAAGAATATGTGTAGGAAGGAACTGCAGATGCTGGTTTACACTGAAGGTTGACACAAAATGCTGAAGTAACTCAGCGGGACAGGCAGCAACTCTGGAGAAAAGGAATCGGTGACGTTTTGTAGCAGGACCTCAGAAATGGGGTATGAAAGAGATGATTGGTTTCAGAGTTGGTTAGCAGTAGAGAAGAAGCTGTTCTTTATTATGGATGTCCGAGTCTTTAAACTCTTCTATCTTATCCTATAAGATAAATAGAAGAGAGAAGGGAATGGGTTGAGTGACTAGTATCCTTGATGATGTTTCCAGCATTCCTGATGCAATGCACAATGACGATAGACCGGATGGTACAGAGCAGGGCAGTTGTCGCACCAGGCTGAGATGCATCCTGAATACTTTCTCTAGCACATCTGCAGAAGTTCGAGAGACTCCGCATGGACATGTCGATCTCTGATGTCTAACAAGTAAATATGCTGATGTGCATTCTTGATCAGCATGAAGGTGCCAGGTTAGGTTGCTGGTAATATGGATGCCGACAAACTTGAAGCTTGTAGCCATCGCTACAGGAGTTCCTTTGATAAGGACAGGGTTGTGCTCACCCTCTTGCTTTCGTAGATCACCAACATACTCTTTAGTCTGGCTGGAGTTAAGAGCTAGGTTTTTATCCTGATAATAGAACACCAGATTTGCAGTCTCAATAGACAATAGACAATAGGTGCAGGAGTAGGCCATTCAGCCCTTTGAGCCAGCACCGCCATTCAATGCGATCATGGCTGATCACTCTCAATCAGTACCCCGTTCCTGCCTTCTCCCCATACCCCCTCACTCCGCTATCCTTAAGAGCTCTATCCAGCTCTCTCTTGAAAGCATCCAACGAACTGGCCTCCACTGCCTTCTGAGGCAGAGAATTCCACACCTTCACCACTCTCTGACTGAAAAAGTTCTTCCTCATCTCCGTTCTAAATGGCCTACCCCTTATTCTTAAACTGTGGCCCTTGTTCTGGACTCCCCCAACATTGGGAACATGTTTCCTGCCTCTAATGTGTCCAATCCCCTAATTATCTTATATGTTTCAATAAGATCCCCCCTCATCCTTCTAAATTCCAGTGTATACAAGCCCAATCGCTCCAGCCTTTCAACATACGACAGTCCCGCCATTCCGGGAATTAACCTAGTGAACCTACGCTGCATGCCATGGTCTTTCCGAGACTTCATGCCATTGTTGTGGTAGATCTAGCTGACCACAAGGGCCAGAGTATTTTTTGTATCTGCACTTTCTCTGTTGCTGAAATACTATTTTATGTTCCGTTTCTTTTTCTCTCTTGCTCCACCATGATGTACTTACGTAGAGTGTAGATTTGCCCAGATAACAGGCAAACCAAAGTTTTTAAACAACGGCTCTGCCCAAGACCGCAAGAGATGGCAGAGAGTTGTGGGTGCAGCCCTGTCCATCACACAAACCAGCCTCCTCCTCACCAGCTCTATCTACACTTAATGCTGCCTCAGAAAAGAAGCCAGCATTATCAAAGGACACGCACGCAGATGATTCCCTCTTCTCCTACCCCCCCTGTCCCACTGAGCAGAAGAGAGAAAAGCTTAAAAGGGGGATGTACCATCAGCTTTAGAAACAGCATGTTCCCCAATATTATCAAACTATTGACTGGATCTCTCATAGCTTGTGTGAAGCTTTAATCTCCCAATCTACCTCGTTATGGCCCATGCACTTTTTAAAAATCTGCACTTTCTCTGCAGCTGTAATGCTGTAATATCGTGGCACTATAGTCTGCACTCCGATTATTTTGCTCTTTGCAATACCAGCTGTACTTATATATTGTTTGATTGTAGTCATGTATTGCATGATTTGACTGGATAGGATTTCACTGCATCTCAGTACACGTGACAGGAGTAAACCAATACCCATTATTCTCGTACCAGCATTGCAGGAGACTAGAATCTATAAATGCTGCCTGACCTGCTGAATGTTTCTAGCATTTTGAGTTTCTGTTTCGTTAAATGTTTTGTTTTGTTTAGTTTAGAGATGCAAAGAGGCCCTTTGGCCCTCCGAGTCCATGCTGACCAATGATCACCTGGACACTAGTTCTATGTGATCCCAGTTTCGCATCGTGCACTCGAGGAGCAATTTACAGAAGCCAATTAACCCACTAACCTGCACGTCTTTGGAATGTTGGAGGAAACTGGAGCACCCAGAGAACATAAGAAATAGAAACAGAACTAGCCATTCTGTGCCTTTTACCTATTTAATAAAATCAAGGCTGTTCTTTTACCTCGCTATCCCACTCAAAGCCTATACTCTTTGGTTCTCTCACTACTATCGAAAAATCTGTGGATCCCTATCTTAAATAGACAATAGACAATAGACAATAGACAATAGGTGCAGGAGTAGGCCATTCAGCCCTTCGAGCCAGCACCGCCATTCAATGCGATCATGGCTGATCACTATCAATCAGTACCCCGTTCCTGCCTTCTCCCCATACCCCCTCACTCCGCTATCCTTAAGAGCTCTATCCAGCTCTCTCTTGAAAGCATCCAACGAACTGGCCTCCACTGCCTTCTGAGGCAGAGAATTCCACACCTTCACCACCCTCTGACTGAAAAAGTTCTTCCTCATCTCCGTTCTAAATGGCCTACCCCTTATTCTCAAACTGTGGCCCCTTGTTCTGGACTCCCCCAACATTGGGAACATGTTATCTGCCTCTAATGTGTCCAATCCCCTAATTATCTTATATGTTTCAATAAGATCCCCCCTCATCCTTCTAAATTCCAGTGTATACAAGCCCAATCGCTCCAGCCTTTCAACATACGACAGTCCCGCCATTCCGGGAATTAATCTAGTGAACCTACGCTGCACGCCCTCCATAGCAAGAATATCCTTCCTCAAATTTGGAGACCAAAACTGCACACAGTACTCCAGGTGCGGTCTCACCAGGGCCCGGTACAACTGTAGAAGGACCTCTTTGCTCCTATACTCAACTCCTCTTGTTACGAAGGCCAACATTCCATTGGCTTTCTTCACTGCCTGCTGAACCTGCATGCTTCCTTTCATTGACTGATGCACTAGGACACCCAGATCTCGTTGAACTCCCCCTCCTCCTAACTTGACACCATTCAGATAATAATCTGCCTTTCTATTCTTACTTCCAAAGTGAATAACCTCACACTTATCTACATTAAACTGCATCTGCCATGTATCCGCCCACTCACACAACCTGTCCAGGTCACCCTGCAGCCTTATTGCATCTTCCTCACAATTCACACTACCCCCCAACTTAGTATCATCTGCAAATTTGCTAATGGTACTTTTAATCCCTTCGTCTAAGTCATTAATGTATATCGTAAATAGCTGGGGTCCCAGCACCGAACCTTGCGGTACCCCACTGGTCACTGCCTGCCATTCCGAAAGGGACCCATTTATCCCCACTCTTTGCTTTCTGTCTGTTAACCAATTTTCTATCCATGTCAGTACCCTACCCCCAATACCATGTGCCCTAATTTTGCCCACTAATCTCCTATGTGGGACCTTGTCGAAGGCTTTCTGAAAGTCGAGGTACACCACATCCACTGACTCTCCCTTGTCAATTTTCCTAGTTACATCCTCAAAAAATTCCAGTAGATTTGTCAAGCATGATTTCCCCTTCGTAAATCCATGCTGACTCGGAACGATCCCGTTACTGCTATCCAAATGCTCAGCAATTTCGTCTTTTATAATTGACTCCAGCATTTTCCCCACCACTGATGTCAGACTAACTGGTCTATAATTACCCGTTTTCTCTCTCCCTCCTTTCTTAAAAAGTGGGATAACATTTGCTATTCTCCAATCCACAGGAACTGATCCTGAATCTATAGAACATTGAAAAATGATCTCCAATGCTTCCACTATTTCTAGAGCCACCTCCTTAAGTACTCTGGGATGCAGACCATCAGGCCCTGGGGATTTATCAGCCTTCAGTCCCATCAGTCTACCCAAAACCATTTCCTGCCTAATGTGGATTTCCTTCAGTTCCTCCATCACCCTAGGTTCTCCAGCCCCTAGAACATTTGGGAGATTGTGTGTATCTTCCTCAGTGAAGACAGATCCAAAGTAACGGTTTAACTCGTCTGCCATTTCTTTGTTCCCCATAATAAATTCCCCTGCTTCTGTCTTCAAGGGACCCACATTTGCCTTGACTATTTTTTTCCTCTTCACGTACCTAAAAAAACTTTTGCTATCCTCCTTTATATTATTGGCTAGTTTACCCTCGTACCTCATCTTTTCTCCTCGTATTGCCTTTTTAGTTAACTTTTGTTGCTCTTTAAAAGAGTCCCAATCCTCTGTCTTCCCACTCTTCTTTGCTATGTTATACTTCCTCTCCTTAATTTTTATGCTGTCCCTGACTTCCCTTGTCAGCCACAGGTGTCTCTTACTCCCCTTAGAGTCTTTCCACCTCTTTGGAATAAATTGATCCTGCAACCTCTGCATTATTCCCAGGAATACCTGCCATTGCTGTTCTACCGTCTTCCCTGCTAGGGCCTCCTTCCAATCAATTTTGGCCAGCTCCCGCCTCATGCCTCTGTAATCCCCTTTGCTATACTGCAATACCGACACTTCCGATTTTCCCTTCTGCCTTTCCATTTGCAGAGTAAAACTTATCATGTTGTGATCACTGCCTCCTAATGGCTCTTTTACCTCTAGTCCCCTTACCAGATCAGGATCATTACACAACACTAAATCCAGAATTGCCTTCTCCCTGGTAGGCTCCAGTACAAGCTGTTCTAAGAATCCATCTCGAAGGCACTCTACAAACTCTCTTTCCTGGGGTCCATTTCCAACCTGATTTTCCCAGTCTACCTGCATGTTGAAATCTCCCATAACCACCGTAGCATTACATTTTTGACACGCCAATTTTATCTCCTGATTTAACTTGCACCCTAAGTCGAGGCTACTGTTTGGGGGCCTATAGATAACTCCCATTAGGGTCTTTTTACCCTTACAATTTCTCATTTCTATCCATACTGATTCAACATCTCCTGATTCTATGTCACCCCTTGCAAGGGAATGAATATAATTCCTTACCATCAGAGCAACCCCACCCCCTCTGCCCACCTGTCTGTCTTTTCTATACGTTGTGTACCCCTGAATATTCAGTTCCCAGCCCTGGTCCTCTTGTAGCCATGTCTCAGTGATCCCTACAACATCATACTTGCCCATGACTAACTGAGCCTCAAGCTCATCCACTTTATTTTTTATACTACGCGCATTTAAGTACAACACTTTAACTTCTGTATTTACCTCCCCTCTCACATCGTTCACAATTGGCCCTGCCCTTAATTTCTTTTCCGCTCTGGAACTTCTGTTCCCATTCTTCCGAGAGTCTTTTGCAATATCTCCTGTATTCCCTTTTACCTCATCTTCATATTCACAATTTGTTAACCCCTCCCCCCCACTACTTAGTTTAAAGCCACAGGTGTCACACTAGCAAACCTGCCTGCCAGAATGTTTGTCCCCCTGCTGTTAAGATGCAACCCGTCCCTTTTGTACAAGTCACCCCTAGCCCAGAAGAGATCCCAGTGGTCCAGAAATCTAAATCCCTGCTCTCTGCACCAGTCCCTCAGCCATAAATTCATACCCTCTATCTCTCTGTTCCTGGCCTCACCAGCACGAGGTACCGGTAGCAGTCCAGAGATAACTACCTTCGACGTCCTACTTCTCAGCGTTTTTCCCAACTCTCTAAACTCCCGCTGTAGCACCTCCTTCCTCTTCCGCCCGACGTCATTCGTGCCCACGTGCACAACGACTTCAGGTTGATCGCCTTCCCTCGCTAGGATTTTCTGAAGCCGGTCTGTGATATGTTGAACCCTGGCACCAGGGAGGCAACAGACCATCCTCAAGTCCCTCCTGCTGCCACAGAATCTTCTATCCGTCCCTCGGACTATGGAGTCACCGACCACTACGGCTCTTCCAGACTTCGGTCTCCCCTGTCGTGTATCCTTGCCAACAGGTCCGCCACTCGGACTGGAAACGTCTTCTGCCCCGACAGTTCCCAAGAGGGTATACCTATTTGCAATAGGCACAGCCACTGGGGTCTCCTGTAGTCCACGTCCACTCTCCCCGGAAACAGTCTCCCACCTTCGCTCGACCTGGACCCTTGGCGTGACAGCCTCACAATAGGTCCTGTCGAGGAAACTCTCGCATTCCCGGATGGCCCTGAGGTCATCCAACTGCCTCTCCAACTCCACCACACGTCCCTTCAGGAGCTGCACCTGGACACAGTTCTTGCAGGTGTAGCTCCCAGAAGCTCCCGCGACGTCCCTGTCTTCCCACATCCTGCAGGAAACACACCGCACCAACTTTTCCGCCATCACCTTGTGCCTATAACCAGCTCTGGCTTAAAACAATGGTATCCTCCTCACCTCAGCCTCCTCGCCGAAGACTCGCAGCCAAAGACTCGCACTTTTCTCACTGGGCTGCACCTGAACAGGGCTGCACCCTTTTGTGAGCCTTGCTTATATCACCAATTTAAATTGCCTGATTGTCCAATTTACCTGACTTCTCACTTAAACTGCCTGTTGAACTGTGATTAGCACTTACTTTACTGCTCAGCCAACGGGCGTCCTTGCTCTGCTCCCGGACTTTTCAAATTGACTACTACTTCCTTTTGGCGCTCTTTTTAAACTGCCTGTTCAACTGTGATTAGCACTTACTTTACTGCTCAGCCAACGGGCGTCCTTGCTCTGCTCCCGGACTTTTCAAATTGACTACTACTTCCTTTTGGCGCTCTTTTTAAACTGCCTGTTGAACTGTGATTAGCACTTACTTTACTGCTCAGCCAACGGGCGTCCTTGCTCTGCTCCCGGACTTTTCAAATTGACTACTACTTCCTTTTGGCGCTCTTTTTAAACTGCCTGTTCAACTGTGATTAGCACTTACTTTACTGCTCAGCCAACGGGCGTCCTTGCTCTGCTCCCGGACTTTTCAAATTGACTACTACTTCCTTTTGGCGCTCTTTTTAAACTGCCTGTTGAACTGTGATTAGCACTTACTTTACTGCTCAGCCAACGGGCGTCCTTGCTCTGCTCCCGGACTAAACCTCCACAATGTAAAGAATTCCAAAGATTCACCGCCCTTTAGATAGTGAGATTTCTCCTCATCTTTGTCCTGAATGTACAACACTTTATTTTGAGACCATGACTCCTGGTTCTAGATACCGCAGCGATGGAAAACATTGACTCCGCAGGGGCGGCACAGTGGCGTAACGGTAAAGTTGCTGCCTCACAGCATCAGAGACCCAGGTTCGATCCTGACTAAGGGTGCTGTGTGTATGGAGTTTGTACGTTCTTCCTGTGACCGCGTGAGTTTTCCCCAGGCGCTCCGGTTTCCACTCACATTCCAAAGGCGTACTGGTTTGCAGGTTAATTGGCTTCGATAAAAATTGTAAATTGATCCTAGTGTGTAGGATAGTGCTGTGTATGGGGTGGTCGCTGGTCGGCGCCGACTCGGGCCGAACAGCCTGTTTCTGCGCTGTATCGCTGAAGTCTAAAGTCTAAAGTAAATCTAACCTGTCTAATCTCATAGGTTTCTGATTCTCCTAAACGTCAGGGAAAACTAACCTAGCCTGTGGAATCTCTCTTCATAAAACAAAGCTGCCATTCCAGGAATCAGTCTTGGCTACATTCTCTATGGCAGGTTTATCCTCCTAAGGTGACAAGGCTAGACCTGTACACAGTATTCCAGATGCAGTCTCACCGGGGGTCTGTATAATTGCAGCACACTGTCTCAGCTCATGTACTAGGATCCTCTCGCTGAAAAGGGTAACATGCTCCTTGCCTTCTAACAGCTTGCTGAACCAACATGTTCAGTGATTTTAGTGATTAATGTACAAGGTCACCCGGCTCCTGTGATCAGCAGCACCTTCAGTCTCTCACCATTTTGAAGAATTGACATGAGTTTGTACTTTCTCCCTGTGAACATGTGGGTTTTTTTTCCCGGGAGTTCTGGTTTCCTCCCACATTCCAAAGACGTCCAGGCTTGTAGGTTAATTGGTTGAATTGCACCGAGTATGTAGGATAGGACTAGTGGATGGATGATAGTTGGTCGGAGTGGACTCCGCAAATTACCAAACCTTTCTGGATTCCTTCCCATGGATGATCTCACATTTTTCCACATTATCCTCCATCGGCAATGTCCCTGGTCCTTCACATCGCTAACCTCTATCTCCCCAGGCTTCTCTGCGCCTCCCCACAGCTCACACTTGGTATCACCAGCGAACTGAGGGATAATTACACTCGGGTTTCGCTTCGTTTAGAGATACAGCGTGGAACCAGTCCCTTTGGCCCACCGAGTCCACAACGATCAGCGATCACCCGTACGCTAGTCCTATCCTACACACTGGGGGCAATTTACCGAAGCCAATTAGCCTACAAACCTGCACGTCTTTGGAGTGTGGGAGGAAACCGGAGCACCCGGAGAAAACCCATGTGGTCACAGGGAGAATGTACAAACTCCTTACAGGCAGCTCCCATGGTCAGGGTCAAACCCGGATCTCTAAGGCAGCAACTCTAGCACTGCGCCACCATGCCACCATTTAGGAGTTATTTATATGCCACTATAAGGATTCGTAATACAGTGTGGCCTCATTCAGGACATTAGAAGTACACATTACTGGAATAATGGAAGACTTTAAAGCTATGTGTAAACTGGACAAATTAGTAATACTGCTGTAGCATGTTGCAGACTGCTTGATATGATTTATTATTTCAAATGAGCCTAAGAACAAACTATAATTTAGCCAGTTCCTACCTTAAATGCTGCTCTCAATTTGGTTTGAGAATACATGACACTCAGCTCTCTTTACTGTGAGGTGGAGCCTCTGAATGCCTTGATCATGGTCACTTCCAGGCAACGCTTTCGTAGTCAAGATATCTCACTGACACAGTAAAGCACCTATAGCTCTTCTCCTGCAATGGTGTTAACTACTATTAAAATTCATCCTAGTCTTCTACCTCCTTGTTCCTAAAGCAATTCATCAACAATCTTCCTTCTATCGTGCTGTCAGAAGATGAGATGACTGCTGATGAGTCCCAGCAATTGATGTTCTTGATTCCCTTACTCTGGGCAAGAAACACTGTGCATATACCTGACCTATTCCTCTCATGATTTTGCACACGTCGAAAGGATCACCCCTCATCCTCCTGCACTCAAGGAATAGAGCCTAAAGTCCAGCCTGCTCAACCTCCCCCTATTCCTCAGGCCCTTGAGTCCTGGCAACATCCTCGTAAACCTACACTGCACCCTTTCCAGCCTGACAACATCTTTCCTATAACATGGTGCCCAGAACGGAACATGATATTCTAAATGCGGCCTCACCAACGTCTTATATAACTGCAACATGACCCCCCCAACTTCTAAACGCAAAGTTCAGTAATCAAGATTTCAAACTTAATGCCTGCTTCAGGTGATGTTATTCCACTCTCACCTGACCTGTGAATGAAATGGGTATCAAGGGCAAATAAGTAAGTTTAACACCATTTTGCTTAAAGCCCCCCCAAATGTGAAAGGAAGTGTTAAGTTGGGCGATAGAGCATGGAAACAGGCCCTTTGGCTCTCCGGATTCACGCCGACCATTGATCACCCATTCACACTACACACTCGGGGCAATTTGCAGAGGCTAATTAATGCACAAACCCACATGTCTTTGGCATGTGGGAGGAAACCGGAGTACCAGGAGGAAACCCACACAGTCACAGGAAGAACGTGCAAACTCCACATAGACAGCACCCGAGGTCAGGACCAGACCCGGGTCTCTGGTACTGTGAGGCAGCTGCTCTATTAGTTGCGCCACTGTGTCGCCCTTGTACCTTGTGCCTTTTCTTGTCTAGTACCTTTCATGGACCAAATCTAGGTAGACTGGGAAAATCAGGTTGGTAACGGACCCCAGGAAAGAGAGTTTGTGGAGTGCCTCCGGGATGGATTCTTAGAACAGCTTGTACTGGAGCCTACCAGGGAGAAGGCACTGGAATTTAGAAGGATGAGAGGGGATCTTATCGAAACGTATAAGATTATTAAGGGTTTGGACACGTTAGAGGCAGGAAACATGTTCCCAATGTTGGGGGAGTCCAGAATCAGGCGCCACAGTTTAAGAATAAGGGGTAGGCCATTTAGAACGGAGATGAGGAAAAACTTTTTCACTCAGAGAGTTGTAAATCTGTGGAATTCTCTGCCTCAGAAGGCAGTGGAGGTCAATTCTCTGAATGCAATCAAGAGAGAGCTGGATAGAGCTCTTAAGGATAGCGGAGTCAGGGGGTATGGGGAGTAGGCAGGAACGGGGTACTGATTGAGGATGATCAGCCATGATCACATTGAATGGTGGTGCTGGCTCGAAGGGCCGAATGGCCTCCTCCTGCACCTATTGTCTATTGACTATTGTCTATAGCCACTCAAAGATCTTCATAGCTTGTGAAGTAATTGTAAAGTGTTATAATTTCGGAAGCACAATAGCCGACCTGCGTTCAATCAATTCCCCACAAAGTTGATCAAAGTGACACACTGGTTAAGAGAGGGTTAATGTTGGGCATGGATATCTCCCTTCTACTGTGAGATTCAGCAGTGGGACCACGGCATTCTCTCGTGATACAAGCTCAATGTTTTCCACATTGAAAGACAGGTCCTCCGGCAGTGCAGTGCTCCCTCAGTACCACATGCAGTCAGCCTGAAGTCTCTGGAGCGAGAGCTGAAACTGATTGCTCTGATTCCGAGACAGCAGTGTTTCTAGTGGAACAGAATGCAAACGTGGGACTGAAAAAGGTGTTCGAAACAGGTCTGACTGCACCAGCGCAGAATTTGTTGAGCAAGTACTGGCACCGTTCAACATTAGTAGTCATTAAAAGCACTTTAGGAGGAATTATGAAGCAATTGTTATTGAAATAGTGACGATATTAGTGCGAATATGTTCTCCACCATGTTAGGCAGTGTGCTTTCCAATCTTCTGTGATGGTTGGTAATGACTACAATTTTAGATAGATTGCTTGCATTAACTACACACAGGAATTCGTAGAGAAATTTGTGCCTCAGTACAGCAACATGGTGCAGAGCTGAGTGTGCATTACAAACTGGGGGAATGGTTATTAAAATGCTACCGGCCTTGAGCTGTATCCCTGCTCTGGGTTGCAGTCTGCCGGAGCTTCATTAGTTTTTTTGGCACACGGTGCATGTGGTTGTGGCAGATGTACAAACCAGGCATCCTTCTTTCAAGCTCGGTGATTGATTGAATGAAAAGACGCAGCATGGTGGACACAGTCCCTTCAGCCACACCGAGTCCATCCATCACCTGGTCACGCGAGTTCGATGTTATCTTTCATTTGCATCCACTCCCTGCGCACCAGGGGCAATTTACAGAGGCCAATTAACCTCCAAACTCGCCCGTCTTTGGCACACGGGAGGAAACCGGATCACCCGGTGGAAACTCCCTGGGAGAATGTGCAAACTCCATACAGGCAGCACCTGAGATCAGGATCGAATCCAGACATCTGAGACAGTGAGGCAGCTGTACCAGCTGTGCCACTCTGCTGCCCTGTGATCTGAGGTGATCTGCCATGAATAAAAACGACACATTTCTAAAAATGTTTATGTGGAAAAATTCCCGTACAATTTATATAACTGTAACCTTAATTCATGTTTGCATTCATGTACCATCTGCTTCTTTAACAATTGCAATCAAGGAGCAAAGTTAAATGTGCCTGGCCCACGCACATGAACATTGCTCTTTGTAATTCATTTATTGAGATGTGAATGCCGATGGCAAAGCAGATCAGGAAATAGCTTCTTCCCTTCTATCGTCAGGGTTTTGCAAGGTCCTTCCATCGGCAGGGTACAGGCCGATTCACTGCTACCTCAATGCAGACATTGGACTTTGTCTCTGGAACTGGTGCACTACCCTGCTGAGGACCCATTCTGCACTCTGAATCTTTGCCTGCACTCTGCCTGTTGCATTTGAGTGTGACTTGATTGTGTTTATGTTTAATATTATCTGAGTTGCATGAATAGCATGCAACACAAAGTCTTCACTGTGCCTCGGGACCTGTGACAAGAATAAACCTAAACCTAAATCATTTAGAATCATAGAGACTCATAGAGTCGTACTGCGTGGAAACAGGCCCTTTGGCCCAACTTGCCCACAACAACTAACATGCCCCATCTACACTAGTCCCATCTGCCTACATTTGCCCCATATCTCTCTGAACCTATCCTACACATGTACCTGTCTAAATGTTTCTTAAACATTGCGATGGTACCTGCCTCACTAACCTCCTCCGGCAGCTCGTTCCATACACCCACCACCCTAAGTGTAAAAAAGTTACCCCTCGGGTTCCTATTAAATCTTTCCACCCTCACCTTAAACCTGGATCCTCTGGTTCTCGATTCCCCCCACTGTGGACAAGAGACTCTGTGCATTTACCCGATCTACTCCTCTCATGATTGTGTACACCTCTATATTGTCCTGTATAATTGCAACATGACTTCCCAACTTCTATACTCAATACTCTGATTGATGAAGGTCCGTGACCACCCTATCCATCTGTGATGCATTTGTTGCCCATTTTTAATTACTTTGGGCAGTAAGCAGCAAGCACATTTACACACAAATGCGTGCGTACACACAGACACACGTAGTAGGCCACATCCCTGGAGAAACATCGATAGGTGACATTTCGGGGTGGGACCCTTTTCCAGTCACTGACTCCTGACTCACTGAGTTACTCCAGCATTTTGTGCCTTTCCCTGGAAAACCAGCATCTGCAGTTGATTGCTGCTCCACAGAGTAGGCAAAACCACCTCTCTCCTTGATTTGCAAAGGTTACAAGTGAGCAACAATCTGTTAAGATCTCTGCGGCTTATAAATCAGGAACGATTGTCAAGTCAGAAGCTAACATGAGCAAAATAAGTCAGCAAAACAACAGGAGATAAAAATGTGTATGAATGACAGGGGAGAATGGACCAAAAGTACTAATGTCAGCTAAAGTACAAAGGAAGGACTCACCAGAGACCAAAGCTACATTACTCATGCCTACAGGTGTTTTATTTTTGTTTGCGTTCGGGGAGCCTGGCTTCGGTGCTTCTTTTTATATCTGGTGGCATTTGCTGATCTCTACGGGAAAGCAGGACTCAGTTACTTGCTCTCGAACAACTCAAGCTGCAAATTGAAGACGGCAAAGATTTCTGATGGAAGGTCATTGACCTAAAACTATCATTTGTTGAAAGACTGGAGCGACTAGGCTTGTATACACTGGAATTTAGAAGGATGAGAAGAGATCTTATCGAAACGTATAAGATTATTAAGGGGTTGGACACGTTAGAGGCAGGAAACATGTTCCCAATGTTGGGGGAGTCCAGAACAAGGGGCCACAGTTTAAGAATAAGGGGTAGGCCATTTAGAACTGAGATGAGGAAAAACTTTTTCAGTCAGAGAGTTGTGAATCTGTGGAATTCTCTGCCTCAGAAGGCAGTGGAGGCCAATTCTCTGAATGCATTCAAGAGAGAGCTGGATAGAGCTCTTAAGGACAGCGGAGTCAGGGGGTATGGGGAGAAGGCAGGAACGGGGTACTGATTGAGAATGATCAGCCATGATCACATTGAATGGCGGTGCTGGCTCGAAGGGCCGAATGGCCTCCTCCTGCACCTATTGTCTATTGTCTAAAACACTCACCCTGCTTCTTTTACCACAAAGAATACTCAACTGCTGAGTATTTCCAGGCTTTTCTGTTTTTTTTATTTCCAGCATTGGGGTGGCACAGTGGTGCAGCAGATTTGCGGCCTTACAGCGGCAGAGGCCTGGGTTCGATCCTGACTCTGGGTGCTATCTGTAATGCGTGGGTTTTCTCCAGGAGCTCCGGTTTCCTCCCACACTCCAAAGACATACAGGTTTTGGTTAATAGGCTTGGTAAAATTGCAAATTTTGCCTAGTGTGTGTAGGATAGTATTAGTGTGTGGGGAACGCTGGTCAGTGAGGTCTCGGTGGGCTGAAGGGCCTGTTTCCGCGCTGTATCTCTAATCTAAACTAAACATTGCGGAAATGTTGGTTTGGATTTCTTTAACGTAAATTTTATCTTACGTTCTACTTTGAACTGTCACTTCAGCAACTTCTTCCAAACAACCATCGGGTTATTAGTTTAGATGAGTTTAGAGATACAACGTGGAAACAGGCCCTTCGGCCCCTCGAATCCATGCCGACCAGTGATCTCCCGTCCACTAGTTATATCCTACACACTGGGGACAATTTACAGAAGATAATTAACCTGCAAACCTGCAAACCCGCACATCTTTGGAATGTGGGACGAAAACCGGAGCACCCGGAGAAAACCCACGCGTCCACACGGAGAACGTGCAAACTCCACACAGACAGCACCTGTAGTAAGGATTGAACCCGGGTCTCTGGCGCTGTAAGGCAGCACCTCTAACACGTGGCACCTGTGCTGCACCGACCCATTAAACACTACAATCTCCAACTAAGCTCTGAACTACATAGGCTTGGGGGAATTATTTTATATTTGCTCTATTATTGTTTTAGTCATCTGTCGTGGTGCTGCAAATAAGAATTTCATTGTTCCATTTCCGGACATATGACATTAAAACACTCTGGAAACGCTCTTGTCTCGTGACCCCTCGTAAATGTTCTCCTTACATCTTTGAAAATAGAGGCCGGCAGAAGCAAATTGGAATCCATTTAATTTTTGTAGGTTGAACAAAGTAGATATGAGGACCATCTTGTTCACAATGCTTCTAATATTCGGCAGGTCAGGCAGCATCAATGGATAGAGAACCAGAATTAATATTCATTCTTGACAGATCTTGGACAACTCAAAGATTATACAAAGGCAAAATGCTGTGAACAGAACTGCTGGAGGAACTCAAAGGGTCAGTCAGCATCCTAATTGTCTTACTAGTTTCACTGTCCATATTCCCTCGTTAACACCTCTTCCACAACCCACAATGGACCATTGCGGGCTCCACCTTTCCGTGATCATCCTTGATTTGTACTTCTTTTTGTTCCCTGTACCTTTTCATATCTCTATTTGTGGAATTCCTTGCCACAGAAGGCTGTGGAGGCCAAGTCAGTGGATATTTTTTAAGGCAGAGATAGATTCTTTATTGGTACAGATGTCAGAGGTTATGGGGAGAAGGCAGGAAAATGGGGTTAGGAGGAAGAGATAGATCAGCCATGATTGAATGGTGGAGTAGACTCGATGGGCTAAATGGCCTAATTCTACTCCTATCACATGACCATATGACCTTATGTCCTTATGACTTTATGACCTTATGATCAAGAACGAGGAGGTGCTGAGTGTCGTGAAGAGCATTGAGGTGTATAAGTCCCCAGGGTCTGATGGAATCTATCCCAGGTTATTGAAGGCGGTGAGAGAGGAGATTGTGGGGACGGTGATGAGGATCTTTGTTTCTTCTCTAGCCACAGGCAAGGTCCCAGAAGACTGGAGAGTGCCCAATGTTGTTTCTTTGTTTAAGTTGTTAGGCAGTCAGGGAGTTAGATGTGGCCCTTGTGGCTAAAGGGATCAGGGGGTATGGAGAGAAGGCAGGTACGGGATACTGAGTTAGATGATCAGCCATGATCATATTGAATGGCGGTGCAGGCTCGAAGGGCCGAATGGCCTACTCCTGCACCTATTTTCTATGTTTCTATGAAACCCGAATGAGAAGACCCATTCCTTCCCTCCAGAGATGCTGCCTGTCCTGCTGAGTTCTCCAGCTTTTTGTGTCTATCTTCGGCTTAAACCAGCATCTGCAGCTCCTTCCTACTTAACTTGATATGCGGCAGGTCGTGTCTTACAAACACGATTGAGCTTTTTTGAGGAGGTGACGGAAGGAGATTGATGAAGGTGGGGCGATGGATGCTGTATATATGGATTGTAGCAAGGCTTTTGTTATAGTTCCTCATGGAAGGCTGATCCAGATGATTAGGATGCATGGTAAATTCTGCCCGCTCTCTCCTTGGAAGTGTAGCTAACCCTGAAACACCTGTCTCAAGGCACTGTGATGCTGCGTCAGGGTACATTAGAGCATAGTCAGGAGCACTTACGGTTTAAGAAAAAAATCTCAAAGGGGCATGCATGAACATCTGAATGATGGAGAGGAAAGGACCAGAGAAGGCTCACCAGACCTATCGGGAAAAGCGGAAAATAAATGCGGAATTGAAAGGTTTGCAGATTTAAAGGCTCGGTCAAAGAAAGGCTGTTAAAGAAAAAAATTACAATATGACAGAATTTGCTGAACGTTGAATACATCAGACTGGGAAACATTATTTCCTTGTGGATTTAACTTCTTTTTAATTAAAAACATTGAGTGTAAAAATCCAATTCAGCAGTTTTCCATTTAACTCAATGTCATGCAAAATTGTAATCAGGCTCTGACATTACAAGTCAATTAATTGTCGAGCTGGACTTTAGTAGTTCGAATGTGAGAGATTTTGATCGCAGACAAAGAATCGTCATTTTCTAAAATAGAATTTATTCTACCTTACCATTTAATGCGAGAACTGTGTTGGCAGCTGTGTTACCATGGAGACCTGCTGCATCCCTCAGACGAGGCTGAATGGAGTCTGAAATCCAATTCATGTTACTGTGCGGAGCGCCATTGTCCAAAGGCACAGAGGATTGTGCCTTTCCCAAAGGAATGTAGCCCCTGCAGTGTTCCTGCCCGATTAGCATGCAAACAGATGAAAAGTCAGGTGGATCAAAATAATATAGACCACTTCACCTG
The DNA here is from genome assembly GCF_053455715.1 of Rhinoraja longicauda. Lineage (NCBI taxonomy): Eukaryota > Metazoa > Chordata > Chondrichthyes > Rajiformes > Arhynchobatidae > Rhinoraja > Rhinoraja longicauda. The sequence continues at coordinate 12,304,925 of NC_135969.1, forward strand.
GTATTTCGGTTGCACAGATATTTCGAGATTTGTGCCTGACTTTTGATTGCCAATTGATGCTTTGCTCACCAGAAGGGCGGCGGGGTGCTGCAGCGGTTAGTGCTGCTGCTTTTACAGCTCGAGAGAACCAGGCCCAGTCCTGACCCGCGGTGCTGTCTGCGCGGAGTTTGCGTGTTCTCCATGTGACCAGGAGCTTCTGTTCTCACCGCATCCCGGTGACGAGCTGGCACGTTAACTGCCCCTTTGTGCCCCTCTGTGTGGGTGGGGGGGCAGGAGAAGCAGGACCACCACAATTACAATGGCGACTGGTTCACCAGCAATATGCAGCCAAGCACATGGCCAGGCAGTAGAAGTGCAAACTCCGCACAGACAGCCACCCAAGGTCAGGACCAAACCCGATTCTCTGGTGCTGTGAGGCAGCATGTTATGGGCAGCCCTGTGGTGCAGCAGTATAGTCGTGCCTTACAGTGCCAGCAATCCTGACTTCGGGTGCTGTACGTGTGGAGTTTGTACGTTCTCCCTGTGACTGCGTGGTTTTTTCTCAGGGTGCTACGGTTTACACCCACTCTCCAAAGAGGTACCGGTTTGTAGATTAATTGGCTTCTGTAAATTATAAATTGCCCCGAGTGTGTTGGATAGTGCCAACATCTCTAAAGTCTAAAGTAAAGTTTAAAGAAACCTATCAGGCTCTTGAACACGACACAATACTGACCCTAACTATAAACTATGGACTGTTTTAGATTTCGCTAAGGACATTTATTTTGCATTAATATTGAGGTTATTATTTTTTTGTTTTTTTTTTGTTTATTATAGATTCATAGAGTGGAAACTTCCACCCAACTTTGGCCCAACTTGCTCACACCGACCAATATGTCGCATCTACACTAGTCCCACCTGCCTATTTTTGGCCCATATCACACTAAACCTATCCTGTCCATGTATCTACCATGCCTCAATCACCTCCTCCGGCAGCTCGTTTCATACACCTACCACCCTTCCCATGAAAAAGTTACCCCTGAGGTTCCTATTAAATCTTATTATTAATTACATATTATTTGTACTTATTGTACTGTTATGTTGCTGCAAGTAAAAATTTAATTGTTCTGTTGTCTGTACATTTGACAATTAACTGACACTCTTTACTCTTCATCATCCCATAAGTTTTTTTAAAATTCAGCTTGTTCTTTTATCTTTTCTCACATTCTTTCAATTTGTTTGGATCTTACCTCTTGCATAACTGAACCATAACTCAAGACCACTACTAAATCAACGAATACACATATAATGACTTGTTTACACCAACAAAAATGTAACAAATATACGCCATTTCCCAAAGTAAAAGCTGTAGGTTCCTGATAAATAATTTTCAGGACAATTGTCCAGTGCAAAGATCTGATTACTAATCCAATTTGATAATTTTACGTCTTCCACAAGAAAATTTGTAGCATTAAGATCACTGACTTCCTCTGCTATCAACCACCTTCCTCTGACTTCAGAAGTCACACCACTTCAATCCCATTCTCTCACCTTTTGGTTCTTCATCTCTGGCCTTTGTCCAACCATCTGCCTATCGACCCCCACCCCCTCATCTGTAGCTACCTATCACTCACCAGGCTTTGTGCTGCCCCACCTTTCTTCCAGCTTCCCTTCCCCCCCTCCCCACTCTGACGAAGTGTCCCAACCCGAAACATCACCTATCCATGTTCCCTGAAGCTGCTGCATGACCTGCTGAGTTACTCCAGCACCTTGTGTTTTTTTCTGTAAACCAGCATCTGCAGTTCTTTATTTCCTTAACATCCTGATGTCCTGAATCTTAAGCAAAATCTTAAAAGATGTTTGGACCGGTACATGAGCAGGAAAGGTTTAGAAGGAAATGGGCCAAATGCGGGCAAGTGGGACTACTGTAGATGGGACACCTTGGTCGGCATGGGCAGGCTGGGCCAAAGGGCCTGATTCCGTGTTGTATGACTCTGTGACTCCATGACTCAGAATGGACATGTAAATACTGTGACTGCAACAAATGGGCAGAGGTTTTCCTTCCTCTAGCTAGTGATTATCGTCTGCCACCCAAATGGCACAACCAAGCCTGTGATGGAATACACTCCACTTGACAGTAGGAGTAAAGTTGCAACAACACTGAAGACGCTCCATCATATACAGAACAAGGCAGCTCACTTGACTGAGAACTTTATGAAGCAGCAAGACTTGACATATGTAATGCAATGCTTAATACTGTTACTTGATGTGACCGTGATAAATGGACTTATCTCAATGAGCATAAAGACAACCATTAACGAAGCAACACTGCACAATACACAGAAAAGTTCTTCCGGAACCTAATGTTCTACCTCGTGAGTGATTTTGAAATGCAGTTGTCAATTAACTTTTGTTCCCTTTTAATGTTTGAGTGGTGGTTCATTATGTTCCAGGTATAAGTTCGCCAATCCATCCGACATTTCACAAGAACGCTTGCCTCTCAAGCAATCCATCAATCTTGTTTGGTGTTTGTTTTGGGGTTTATAACTCATTAAGATCCTCAATGGGACTCTGTTTGAGTGCCACTTACAGCATGCAGTTGAACCAAGTTCTCCTGCTCTGTTGCATTGAAGTACTGTGCTCCCGGGTTGCCTTTCTATTCAATCCCCACACTTTCAATTGGGCATAGAGTGGAGTGACTGATGATTTATTCTTGCAGAAGGAAAGGTATTCATGCTTACATGAGTGTAATTTGCAAAACAAATCTGTCAAGACATGTTTTCACAATACTGGAACAAAAGAACAGTAGTAGGCCGTTCAACCCATTGAACCTTAGGTAGAACTGCTGCCTCATGGCGGCAGAGACCCGGGTTCGATCCTCATCTCGGGCACTGTCTGTGCGGAGTTTGTATGTTCTCCCTGTGACCGCATGGGTTTACTCTGGGTGCTCGGGTTTTCTCTTATATCCCAAAGATGTGAGGGTTTGTAGGTTAATTGCCCCTATTGGAGTGAATGTGAAAGTGGGATGAAATCGAACCACTGCAAATCGTCAACAGTCAATGTGGACTGGGTGGACTGAAGGGCACGTTTCCATGCTGTATCTTTCAATCAATCAGTTCAAAACCTGCTTCTGCCATTCAAGGATATTGCGGTTCATCTTGCCACATTATTCCCATGTCCCACTGAGATTGTTACCATCCAAGGATCTGTTGAGCCCGGATCTGAGCATCCATAGCAACCTGGGTGAGGGAATTCCAAAGATTCAACTTTCTTTGAGGAGAAACATTTCTTCTGAGGCTAACGTTTTCGGCTTCTGGGTTTTCTGCACAGACTGGCCTTTGAAATATCCACCCTGACAAGACCCTGAAGGATTTTAATTGTTTCAACAAAATTGGCTCTGCTCACTCTCTGTTCTAGAAATATCCCCAGATGTCTCCACCAATCTGAAGAAGGGTCCCAAACTGAGATATCATCTGCCCATTTCCCTCCACAGATGCTGCCTGACCCACTGAGTTCCTCCAGCAGTTTGATTTTTGCTCAATATTCCAGCACCTGCAGCCTCTTTTGCTTTTCTTAAACTTTCATTCTTTTCGGTCCAATAATCAATTTTCAATCCATATCAGTATATTATCCCCAAATCCTTGCATACTGACCTTGTGGGACTCTATCAAACACCTTCAGAAAATATAACACCAATAATGGTTTTCACATTTTCTTTACCAGTTCAAAGAATTTCAGCAGATTAGTCAAACATGATTTTTCTCTCATAACTCTACACTGATACTGTTGAATCCTATCAGTTTCTTCAAGGTGTTCTGCTGATAAATCCTTCATTATAGATTTCAGCATTTCCCCCACTAATAAGTTTATAGAAGATGCTTTACAATGTTGCATTTTAAATACAGAAAATCTAATTAACCTTCACATTTACCAACCCTCCACATTAATAATAATTGGTGTCAACTGTGAGATGATAATGGGGCTGAAAGCACAGTAAATATTTTAAATGTGTTGAAGGTAAATGTGATTTAAAAACGCATCTTTTTGATCTTGTGGCTTGCATCTTCTAAATTGCTGGTATGATTTACAAAAAGGGATTTTAAGAGCTAAGAGCTCTTAAAGTCCCGAAGAGCAATGATTAGGGACCTGTTCCACTTAGGCATTTTCTAGGCGACTGCAATAGTCAAAGCAGTTCGCCGAAAAAATGGCGACTGGACCCCCCCTCCTACGACAATGTCTACGACAAGCTACAACAACCTACCACCTAGTCGACGTCAAGCTACGGCAAGCTACCGACAACTGGCGACCCATTCCTCGCGATTTAGGACGTCCACCTATGACTGCCCCCACGACAACCTACGACCGCATAGGCGGCAACCTATGACAACCGAAGTCAACCTACGTCTACCTGCGACAAGCTACGACCGTGTCGGCGACAACTGAAGACACTTCACGTCATTTTGGCCTCCAGTTTCGACGCCGGTACCTGTCGCTGGTTGACGGACGTGGTCGCCAGTGGAATTCAACGAAGTCAGCACCGGCGACAACCTACGTCACCTGGCGACAACCTACGACAGCGCCTACGTCAGGAGACGTCAAGCTATGATCATCGGCGTCAAACCAACAGTCGCTGAAATTTTTTTAACATTTCAAAATCCAGCGGCGACCAGAAAAATGCTACGACTCTTTGGAGACGACTCACGACCACACAGATGACACCGTGGCGACCGTGTGACGACAGCCTAATCGCCTGTAGTTGCCTAAAAAATTGCCTAAGTGCGACAGGGGTTTAAAAGGAATCTCCAGCAACCAATTTAGTACACAATGGTTAGGAAGGAACTGCAGATGCTGGTTTAAACCTGACTGAAGAAGGGTCTCGACCTGAAATGTCACCCATTCCTTCTCTCCGGAGATGCTGCCTGTCCCACTGAGTGACTCCAGCACTTTGTGCCTATCTTAGCACACAAAGGTTCAATTGTTTCTTTATCATGTGTAGCCAGGTAGAGTGAAATCCATTTTTTGCATACGGCTCAGCAAGACAATCCTCGTACATAAGCACAATCGCCCCGGTTCCGCACAGTATGGATAGAACAGCCCACTGAGTCTAAATGCAAGAGGCACCATTTTGGCACCATTTTACAGTCCCAGCTGCAGATGGCCACGGAGACCTGTTGCAGCCGTCGCCTTCTTTGTGATGTCCCTCTCCATGCCTGGGCCTTCTTCAGACCCTGTTCCCAGGGGGTGCCTCCCACAACCATAGAAACATAGAAAATAGGTGCAGGAGTAGGCCATTCGGCCCTTCGAGCCTGCACCGCCATTCAATATGATCATGGCTGATCATCCAGCTCAGTAGCCTGTACCTGCCTTCTCTCCACACCCCCTGATCCCTTTAGCAAAAAGGGCCACATCTAACTCCCTCTTAAATATAGCCAATGAACTGGCCTCAACTACCTTCTGTGGCAGAGAATTCCACAGACTCACCACTCTCTGTGTGAAGAAATGTTTTCTCATCTCGGTCCTAAAAGACTTCCCCCTTATCCTTAAGCTGTGACCCCTGGTTCTGGACTCCCCCAACATCGGGAACAATCTTCCCGCATCTAGCCTCTCCAACCCCTTAAGAATTTTATATGTTTCTATAAGATCCCCCCTCAGTCTTTTCTAAATTCCAGCGAGTACAAGCCCAGTCTATCCAGTCTTTCCTCATATGCAAGTCCCGCCATCCCAGGGATTAATATGGTGAACCTCTGTACTCCCTCTAAGGCAAGAACGTCTTTCCTCAGGTTAGGAGACCAAAACTGCACACAATACTCCAGGTGCGGTCTCACCAAGGCCCTGTACAACTGCAGCAGAACCTCCCTGCTCCTAAACTCAAATCCTCTTGCTATGAATGCCAACATACCATTCACTTTCTTCACTGCCTGCTGCACCTGTACGCTTGCTTTCAATGACTGGTGCACCATGACACCCAGGTCACGTTGCATCTCCCCTTCTCCCAATCGGTCACCATTCAGGTAATACTCTGCTTTCCTGTTCTTGCCGCCAAAGTGGATAACCTCACATTTATCCACATTATATTGCATCTGCCATGCATTTGCCCACTCGCCTAACCTATCCAAGTCACTCTGCAGCCTCCTAGCATCCTCCTCGCAGCTAACACTGCCACCCAGCTTCGTGTCATCCGCAAACTTAGAGATGTTGCATTCAATTCCCTCGTCCAAATCATTAATATACACTGTAAATAACTGGGGTCCCAGCACTGAGCCCCACTGAACCGACCTGAGAGCTTTGAAGGTTTCTCCTCACCAGGTTCCTTGTCCTGCATCCGCCACCGTGTCAACATTATGTCAAAAGCTCTTCTCCTTCAGTTGCTCTGGAGTCTTGATTTGATCTCCAAGATGAACAGATCATCACCAATTCCACCAATTCCACCGTCATCACCAAATATAGTAGCATGTGCAAACAGAAACGAACATCCTCAATCAGACGTCTCTCTGCTTGGAAGGGATAAAAATGTGAATTTGAGTATTTGAGGTAAATATTGAAGAGGGCCAAAGTCACGAGACCCAATTCTAATGAAGGACTGCGTAGGAAAGAACTGCAGATGCTGGTTTATACCGAAGATGGACACAAAATGCTGGAGTAATGCAGCGGGTCAGGCAGCATCTCTGGAGAAAAGGAATAGGTGACGTTTCGGGTCAGAACCCTTCTTCAGACTGGAAGGGTTCCACACTGTTGTGGTTGGGTGGTGCGGGAGCAATTAGTCTGAAGAAGGCCCTGATCCAAAGCATCACCCGTCCATGGTCTCCAGAGATACTGCCTGTCCTGCTGATTAGCTCCAGTATTTTGTGTCTATCTTTGGGATCAGTTTAAATTGGCTTCACAATCGGCAAGGCCATCACAGGCCGAAGGGCCTGTTCCTGTGCTGTACTATGTTCTATGTCAGTGTTCATCACTAAGGCAGGGTGTTGCCTGTCCATTTGCCTGTGCTGCCCCAGAGCCCTCAACTACTTGCTGATTGGAGCTGTCAGTGATGGCAAGGATATCAGGAGGATCACCTACTTAAGGCCTATTACTGAAGATATTTGTTGTGGTTTCAGCTTTAGCTTTGCATTCCTGCTGGAAACTTCATTTGCTAAGCATGGTGATGCTCATGAAGAATCAACTTCCCTCTAGTTTGTGATCGTTCGACACCATTCACTGCAATATCTATTTGATCAAATCTGTTGGTAGTTCACTGCCCTTGAGAAGGTTGGGGGTGAGCCACCTTAGAACATAGAACAAAGAAGTACAGCACTGGAATAGGCACTTCGGCCAATATTGTCGGTGCCGAACATGATGCCAAGATAAACTAATCTCATCCACCTGGCATGATCCATATCCCTTCTTCCCCTGTGGAGGCTTTGTTCCCATGCAGAACAAGCTAAAGCTATGCATCTTGATGGAAATTGATCAGGGACATTGGTTGAACAGTATCATTCTCTGCATGTGATGTTCTTGGACAGAGTGTGCCCTTTGTTGAAATCCAAGTCTAAGCTCATAAAATTCCATCTGCCTAATGTTATTGTTGTTGCAGCAATTTGGCACAACTGAGGGGCATTGGAGGCTATTTTAGAAGAACGTTAGGATACAGTGGCTGCTGAGAAAACACAGTCTGCCACTGGCAATGATGGTCTAGTTTTACACTGCCACCATAGAGTCTGTCCTCACCTTCTCCATCATGGTCTGGTTTGGCTCAGCCACCAAGCATGACATGAGGAGACTGCAACCCGTTGTTCGATCAGCCAAGAAGGTTGTTGGCTGCAACCTTCCCCCCATTGACGGACTGTACACAGCAAGGGCCAGGAAGCCAGCGGGCAAGATCATCTCTGCCCCCTCTCATCCCCAGCCACAAACTCTGAAGCACTTCCCTCTGGAAGGCGACTCCGGACTGTCAAAGCAGCCACAGCCAGACATAAAAACAACTTTTTTCCACGAGCAGTAACACTGCTCACCAAACAAAAGCCTCCTTTTGCTCTGGGATTTTATTTCATTCTTCACATATGTAAATTGTAATGTTGTATTCTGAATTGTTTACTGTATGTCGTGTTGTTACTTGTGAGCAAAGCACCAAGGCAAATTCCGTGTATGTATACATACTTGGTTAATAAAATGTATTCAATTCAATTCAATTAAAAGCCAATCACCATAAGACCCATAAAGGCCATGCCAAAGAAGAACGGCAATTTTTCTTCTCATAAGTTTAATGAACCAGATAAAAAATGTGAAAGATCCTATGAAATAATAAGTTCAGTACAGACTTTCTAAAGGAGCACACCATTAAATCGGGAGCCACGAACGTTTGATAATCCCCTCCCTGCATCGTCCAGTCACAGTGCCGACAAGTAAATGGTACCTGACATGTTTATCCACGACGATGGTAACAAACAGCTGTCCTTTTATTGAGCTAGTGCGGGGAGAGAGACTTTCAATTTCCTCCCCTTCCTTCTGCTCCTGAAAATATGAACTCCTCTGCTGGCATTTGGTCTGACAGGAAACGTCAGCGGCTGATACCTTGATACCTTGTTCAAATAATCATTACTGTTGTGTCAGCTTCGACGGTGAGCACTGACAGTCCAATTGTGGAGAACATCAGAGTCAAGGCCACCTCGTGCCCTCCCAGAAATGCCCACGGAATAGTAATCAGGAGCAGAGACCCCACCGACAGCAATCACCACCTGCATTCTCACAGCACCTCTGATGTGGCAAAGCATCCCGAGGCTACTCGCAACAGCACTATCGAGCAGAACCACCTGATCCCATGCCCCGCTAGGAGATACTAGAGCAGATGAAAGAGACAAGTTTTAACAATGGACGAAAGAAGAATTAGAACAACAGAAACATAGAAATTAGGTGTAGGAGTGATCATCCAAAAGCAGTACCTTGTTCCTGCTTTCTACCCCTACCCCTTGATTCCGTTAGCCCTAAGAGCTATATCTAACTCATGTGGAATTCATTGCCACAGATGGCTGTGGAGGCCAAGTCAATGGATGTTTTAAGATGGAGATTGATAGATTTTTGATTTGTGCGTGTGTCAGGGGTTATGGGGAAAAGGCAGGAGTATGGGGTTGAGAGGGAAAGATAGATCAGCCATGATTGAACAGCATAGTAGACTTGATGGGCCGAATGGCCTAATTCTTCTCCTTCAACTTGTGAACTTATGAAGACCTGGAGAGCTTTAGAGACCAGAGGCTATAAATGTGGCAGTCATTGTGCAGATAATGCAAACATTGACTGGATGGATATCAGCAAGGAGGAAAGGTTTGGACTGCAAAAGAACAGATTTTCAATGGGGCAGGAAAATGGCAATGGAACTTAATGTAGGAAAGTGTGAGGTAATGCCTTTGAGAAGGTGCAAAGCAAGGGTTTGAAGAAGGGTCTCGACCCAAAACAGCACCCATTCCTTCTCTCCAGAGATGCTGCCTGTCCCGCTGAGTTACTTCAGCATTTTGTGTCTATCAAGGGTTTGCATAATGTGACAAATGTTTGATGTGGTGGAACAGGCAAAGTGCACACTTATTATTAAAGATAGTGGTACAGGTTAATAAGGTGGTTTATGGCTTATTGGGCAAGGAAGATAACATAAGAACAGGGAGGGACATAAAGTGCTGGAGTGACTCAGCTGGTCAGGAGGCATCTTTAGAGAGCATGGTTAGGTAAGGTTTTTGGTTGGGACCCTTCTTCAGACTGTTTGTGGGGTGGGGTGGGGGAGCGGGATGAAAGCTGGGAGAGAGGAGAGGCAGGACAAATCATGGCAGATTATAGGGAGAAGCAGGCGAGGGGGGGGGTTTCGATAGGCAGATGAACAGAACAAAGGCCAGGGATTAACTCCTGTCGGTGAGAGAAAGAGAACTTCTTTAAAGTAGGCACACCTTGAGTGGAGCAGTAAAATGTAGAAACAAGGAACTGCAGATGCTCATTTACAGAAAAGGACACAAAATACTGGAGTAACTCCAGTGGGTCAGGCAGCATCTCTGGAGAACATGGATAGGTTAAGTTCTGGGTCAGGCCCTGAAGAAGGGTTTTGACCCGAAACACCACCTATCCATGTTCCCCAGAGATGCTCTCCTGACCTGCCGAGTTACTCCAGCACGATGTGCCCTTTCGAGGTTTAGAGACTGAGGTACAGAAGTAAGGGTCTTAGCAGAGGATGTGTAGGAAAAAAAACTGCAGATGCTGGTTTAAATCAAAGGTAGACACAAAATGTTGGAGTAACTCAGCGGGCCAGGCAGCATCTCGGGAGAGAAGGAATGGGTGACGTTTCGGGTCGAGACCCTTCTTCAGACTGAAGAAGGGTCTCGACCTGACCCGCTGAGTTACTCCAGAATCTTGTGTCTGCCTCAGCAGAGGACATCGCTGTCGGTGGTGACAGGAGTAAAACCTGGGATCCTCAAGACTCCCGATTGGAACTATCCCAAGACCCTAATGGCATATTACAGGCTTGAGCAGGGAGATGGCAAAGAGTTAAGAATGAAAAAGAACCAGTTGGAAGATGTTCAAGATTCGAGTTCTGTGAGGATTGCTGGTGAGGCCATTAATTATTGCCCATCCCTCATGGCCCTTGAAAAGGTGAAGATAAGCGCCCTTCTTGGATCACTGCTGTCCCTCTGGGTGAAGGTCCTCCCACAGTGGTTTAGTTTAGTTTACAGATGCAGCAAAGAAACAGGCCCTTCGGCCCATCGAGTCCGCGCCGACCAGCGATCCCCGCACATTAACACTATTCTACACACTCTCGGGACAATTTTACATTTACACCAAGCCAATTAACCAACAAAGTTGGCGTCTGACCCGCTCAGTTCCTCCAGCACCTTGTTCTCTGCACCAAATTCCAGCATGGGAATTCTCTTGTATCTCCAGTCTTCCGGATGGTGTCAGTCTTTTTGAGAGTTGTGGGAGGCACACTAATCGTGGCTACCCAACATTATCGCCTTACATCGAACTCAAAGTGCTGAAGTAACTCAGCGGGTCAGGCGCAGTCTCTCGGGTACATGGATAGGCAAAATGTATCCTTGCCCTTCAGAGATGCTGCCAGACCCGCCGAGCTACTCCAGCACTTTGTGTTCAGTGCAAGATTCCAGCATTTGCAGTTCCTTGTGGCTCCATTATCCCCTTGCATGCATCATGTCGATTGTACGATCTTCATCATATGTTGAACATTAAGTGATGGTTGTTTTGGAAGACTTAGTTATGCAGTGGATTACAATATATTTAATTTTGTGTTTAGCCCAATATGATGCAAAATGTATTCTCGAGGATCCATAAAAGTTACAGTTCTGAAGATCTCACCAAATGGGGAGGGCAATTCCAGACAAAGGTGAAAGTCTTCCCAAAACCAGGGATGCCTGTGTGAGTGGGACTTGGAATGGGAGGTTTTTCCGCTTCTTTCCTCTTTTTTACAAAGCTGTTCCTATAATCCTAACTCTTTGAACAAGCTGTCTCCACGATATTTTATCTCTGTTTGCTTTGGTGTCACCTTCTCCCAACTCACAATGATCTATTCTACATTTTTCCTTGATCTGCATTCCCTTTGTCCTGTTTCACACCTTATACTTCCTTATCTATACATTTCCTTATCTATGTGCCTCCCACTCCCCTGACATCAGTCTGAAGAAGGGTCTTGACCCAAAACGTCGCCCATTCATTCGCTCCAGAGATGCTGCCTGTCCCGCTGAGTTGCTCCAGCATTTTGTGTCTATCTTTGGACAAGCTTTTGATCATCTACTAAATTATGTTTTTATATGGCTCGTGCCAGATTTTGTTTGAAAGGGTTTCTGTGAGCAACCTTGGCCTATGTTAAAGATGCTACACAAATGTAAATGGTTGCTATCTTATAAATTTACAAAAAAAAACAAGTTGACCATTGTGTATGTGCTGTGCCTGTAACAGTGTGATGCCTTTTACTGAAGAAGCTATTGAAATCAGTCTGAGCGGACAGATGGTGCTACATCCGTTTACCCACATTACCAGACACTTAAATAAAGGCTAAGAGGGGCTTCACTGCATTTCCTGACCCACGACATGTCTCAAATGTCCACTTATTGTTCTCTGCAAGCAACTGGTACATGTCTTGTTGCCATTGACAACGTGTCTTCTCAAATACTGTTGGGAAAAAGAACATCTAATCAGATATAGATTCATAGTGCAGCACAGTCGGAGGCCATTCGATCCATTGCATATCAGCTTCTGGTCGAGCAATCTTCTGGTGAGCCCTGTTCACCTGTTCCTTCCTTTAAGCCATTATTCCCTTTCAAATTCCCCTTTGAAGGCACTGATTGTTTCTGCTTCCATCACACAACCCGTGAATTGCAGATCATAACAACTCTCTGCTTTTTGCCTTTCATCCCACATATCTTTTACCCAAACATATAAATATTAATCTAAATGACACAGAAGGGTCCTGACATGACACATCTTCTGTCTGTTCCTGCATAGACAATGTCTGACCCACTGAGTTATTCCAGCACTTGCGTTTTGCTAAATAATCATCATCGTTCTGTCCAAGTAAGGTCCTGAATTTTGAACCAGTGGATGAGGTGGTCAGTCATTTAGAAATACTTTCGGGTTTGAATGTCAAGCCAAGTTTGCTTCCCAGTAATTAATGTTGTCGTAGGTGGCACGGTGGCACAGCAGTAGAGTTACTGCCTCACAGCACCAGAGACACGGGTTCGATCCTTACTAAAAGTGCTGTCTGTACGGAGTTTGTACGTTCTCCCTGTGACTCTGTGGGGTTTTTCTGGGTGCTTTGGTTTTCTCCCACACTCCAAAGACGTACAGGTTTGCAGGTTAATTGGCTTCAATAAAACAGTAAGTAGTCCCATTGCAAATTATTGTCACAGATGCCTGGGTTGTGGTTCTCCACAAAGCCATTTTTTTTTTAGATTTAGAGATACAGCGCAGAAACAGGCCCTTCGGCCCACCGGGTCCGTGCCGCCCAGCGATCCCCGCACACTAACACTATCCTACACTAGGGACGATTTTTGCATTTGCCCAGCCAATTAACCTACATACCTGCACGTCGTTGGAGTGTGGGAGGAAACCGAAGATCTCGGAGAAAACCCACGCAGGTCACGGGGAGAACGTACAAACTCCGTACAGACGGCGCCCGTAGTCAGGATCGAACCTGAGTCTCCGGCGCTGCATTCGCTGTAAGGCAGCAACTCTACCGCTGCGCCACCATGCCGCAGTTTAACTACCACTCACATTGTGCGTAATTGTTCTAAACAGTAGGGACAATTAAATCATTGCCGAGTAGAGAGAAGGAACTGCAGATGCTGGTTTGCCAAGGAAAGACACAAAAAGCTGGAGTATTTCAGCTGATCAGGCAACATCCCTGGAGAACATGAATAGGTGACGTTTCAGATCGGGTCTCCACTTCATACTGATTGCAGTGGTGGGGTGAAAGATAGCTAGAAGAGTGGAGGGACAAGATAGAGCATGGCTGGTCATAGATGAACCATTAAACCAGTCCATGACATAGACACAGGGTGGCACACTATAACTGAAGCTGGTGTCGATGTCTCACAGCTCCAACAACACAGGTCCGTACCAGACCTTTGCTGCTGTCAATGTGGAGTTTGCACGTTCCCCCTGTGACAGCCTGCGTGCTCCAGTTTCCTCCCACATCCCGAAGGCGCGTAGGTCAGTAGATTGTTCAACAATGAAGATAGATACAAAAAGCTGGAGTAACTCAGCGGATCAGGCAGCATCTCTGGAGAAAAGGAATAGGTGACGTTTTGGGTCGAGCCCATTCTTAAGACTGAGTGCCAGGGGAAAGGGAAACGAGTGATATCGACGGTGATGTCGGGAGATATAGAACAAATGAATGAAAGAAATGCAAAAAAGTAACGATGATAAAGGAAACAGGCCCTTGTTAGCTGTGGGCTAGGTGAGAATCAATTCAGCTGGAACCAGAGTTGGAATCCCCGAGGTAGAGGATGGAGACACAAGCAAGCACTGAGAACTACTGTCCACTGCCCCATAGGCAAGGAGGTAGTGGGGGAAATGGGCCTTGTTAATTGACAAGCGAGAGAGTGGCTTACAGGGAAGTAAGGTAGCTAATGGGATTGACAAGAGTCTCCATAAGAAAATAAGCCAGTGTGAGAATAAAGGGTGCAAACATTTAAAACAAAGCCTACAAAAGATTACTTGCAATATACAGTCAATTGTTTAAACAGCACTTGTTTGCAGTTCAAATGGTTATGTTAATATGTGGTTGGAAACCTTGCATTTCTTCCCTTTCAGGGTAAAGATAATTCAAAGCTACTTAGACGGTCTCTGGGGGAGTTTGGGAAGCTTCTTCAAAAGGAAATCTCTTGCTTGTCCCTCTGAGGAATAATCCTTCCATCTGTCTCTTTGTTGACTCTCCCAGCTGCTCTTTCCAAAAGAGATACAACCTGGATTTTTCTTTGACTATCCTGTGGTAGTTAGTTTTGGAGCCAAGCCACTATTTTTTTTTAAAAACACAGTGGAAGTCACAAAGAATTTACTTGAAACCACGGGGTCCGAAACTCCACTGGGAGTGAGAGACTTAAATAAATCAATGTTACATAAACATAAAGTACTGAAGACATACTGAAGATGTACTGAACGACTATATTGAGGCAGCAGAAAGCCAAGCTGGATCAAACGTAAAAGCAGAAAATGCTCGGCAGGTCAGGCAGCGCCAGCAGGAAACAAAGCCAATGTTTCGTTTCAAAGAGCCTTCATCAGAATTCGTTGCCACGGACGACCGTGGGGACCAAGTCAACGGATCATTTTAAGGCGGAGATTGGCAGATTCTTGATTAGTAAGGGTGTCGGGGAATATGGGGAAAGGCAGGAGAGGGAAAGATAGATCAGCCATGATTGAATGGTGGAGTAGACTTGGTGGGCCCCATGGCCTAATTCTTCTCCTAGAAGTTATGGAACTAATGAGAACAGACGGGGTTGCCACGGCATTCTGAAAGAGGTGGCCACAGAAAAATCGGAGGCATTAATGGTGATCTTTCAAAATCCGAACGATTATAAAGTGGTTCCAGTTGGTTGGAAGGTAGCAATATTCACGGAACGGGGGAAAGAGAAAATAATTAGCCGTGCAGCATTTAGTCTGAGGTCAATTGTTAGAAACTGGTGCGGATCACTTGGAGAATCACATTGCCCAACCTTTGTGGGGTAAAATTGACATGAATTACAGTCAACAACTTTTGTAGTCCAGAGTAGGGAAAAACAAAATGGATGTCCTGAAGTCAGCCGAGAGACTATTCCTGCTAGCTTGAGAGTCCAGGAGCTGCTGTCTTAGATGGGGCAGCACAATGGCACAGCTGGTAGAACTGCCGCCTCACAGCACCAGAGACCCAGGTTCGATCCTGACCTCGGGTACTGTCTGCGTGGAGTTTGCCCGTTCTCTCTGTGACCACGTGGATTCTGGTTTCCTCCCACATCCAAAAAGATGGGTGGGGTTTGTATTACTTGACCTCTGTAAACTTGTATGTAGGAAGTGGATGGGAAAGTGGACGTACTCCAAAGATGTACAGGTATGTAGGTTAATTGGCTTGGTAAATGTAAAAATTGTCCCTAGTGTGTGTAGGATAGTGTTAATATGCAGGGATCACTGGTCAGCGCGAACCCGGTGGATCCAATGGCCTGTTTCCGCGCTGTATCTCTAAACGAAACATAGAACTGGTGCGAATGGGTGATCAAAGGTTGGCATGGACTTGGTGGGCTGAAGGGCCTGTTCCATGCTGTAGATCTGAACTAAAAATGAAAGTAAAAGATGAACATCCTGGTCAGCATTTATGAGGCAAGGCTATTCCAAGTAGGACTGGGCAATTTCTGGCTTGTCTTTTAACGTTCAATATACTGTACAGCCAATTTTCTTTTCCAGTAACCAGCCCAGACCGGTGCGACAGAAATTTCATTTCACTGAAAGTTATAAAGATCTTAAGTAAATCAGGATTAACTTTATGTCAATACGAGACCAGCGAGAACAGATTATAGTTTGAAAGATGGCCATGGTGAGAAATGTAACAATCACATTGGTACATTCAAAGTGCCCTACTGCGCTATGATTAAAACTGAGATTTTCTTTTGGTAAACAAAACCATTCACACAGCAGGGTCCACTGTGACCCATAAAATGAATGGAAGACTTCCTTCTGTCAGTAGCAACCCTTGCATCAATATTTTCAGCTTGAAGTCAGTGCCAACTGTACCGTGCAGCAATTTTGGGAGCAGCTTTTTTTCAAAAGCCTAGAAAGCTCCCAGTGGGGATAAAATATGAAATTCATTCGGGATTGACGGCTATTGTGCAAGTTCTTTTTAGTCTGATCGCTTTTCTTTGTTATTGTGGCAAGTCACAAAAACTCTTGAGGAAAGTATAGACACAAAACACAGCGAATGCTGGAATATAAAGCAAAAGAAAAAACAAACTGCTGGAGGGTTTCAACGGAGCATGGGAATTGGCGACATTTCGGTTTGAGACCCCATGGATGAAGGTGTCAAATAATTTTCCCCAATGAAAGATGTGGAAGGACCTAAGAACGCAGCTGGCAAACACAAAACAAGTTGTCTAGTCCGATTCCAGTCATTGAGGAGTCGGGAAGAAATAAAATGTAAGCGATTTTGGACAGGAGGCATGAGTAACGTATTTCAAACAGGGGCCTTTAAAGTGCTAGATAGATGCTATGGAAAGGATGGACAAGGAATGAGCTGGGCATGTCGAAGCAGAATGACCACACTCGAAGCAGGAGGAGGCCATTTAGTCCTTTTCTGTCTGCTGTCCTACTCAATAACATCAGGGCTGGTCATTTACCTTAGCACTACTTAACTGCACTTAACAAAATGTGGCCCTTGTGGCTAAAGGGATCAGGGGGTATGGAGAGAAGGCTGGTACGGGATACTGAGTTGGATGATCAGCCATGATCATATTGAATGGCGATGCAGGCTCGAAGGGCCGAATGGCCTACTCCTGCACCTATTTTCTATGTTTCTATGTTTCTATGTCCATTGTTTTGGGATTCCCTCAATATCTGAAGATCTATTCATTTGAGTAGCTTTGAATTGAATATTTGAATTGAATTGAAGACAGTATTAAATATACTGTTTAGAATATATTCCGCATCTGATCTCCCACAGCCCTCTTGGGTAGGAAATCCAAAGATGTACCACCGCTGAGCATTTACTTTGAGACTGTGACCCCGGTTCTAGGCACCACAGCTAGAGGAAACTATCTCTTACCTGTTGGATGATAAACAGCAGAATGTCCAAAGAAATAACCTGATGGAAGAACTCAGCGGATCAAGCAGCATCTTTTAGTTTACTTTGGTTTATTATTATCAACGGGGACAGTGTGGAGAGAGTGTCCAGCTTCAAGTTTCTGGGCACTCACATTTCGGAGGACCTAACATGGTCCAATAACACTGCTGCGCTGGTCGAGAAGGCACAACAAAGACTGTTCTACTTAAGAACACTGAAAAAGTCTGGTCTACCCCAACAGCTGCTGACGACCTTCTACCGCTGCACCATAGAGAGCATCCTAACACATGGCATCCCTGTGTGGTACCTCAGCTGCATGGAAGCAGAAAGGAAAGCTCTACAGCGGGTAGTCCATAGAGCTCAGAGGGCCATCGGAACACAGCTACCAGACTTAGAGGGCATCTACAACACACGATGCCTCAGAAAAGCCACCAGCATCCACAAAGACTCTTCACACCCATGCAACAGTCTGTTCGAACTCCTTCCATCGGGCAGACGATACAAGGCCTTCTATGCCCGCACCTCCAGACTCAGGAACAGCTTCATCCCCAGGGCCATAGCTGCTATGAACCGGTCCTGCTGAGCCGGATGGCCACAACGCATAGATCAACTTGCACTTTACCCTGTCCAAAACTGTTACAACTGTTTCGTTTCGTTGGGTTGCTGCTGTCTAAATTACTTAAATTATTGCATCGTATGGGAGGCGCATTCCCAATCTCGTTGTACCCCTGGGTACAATGACAATAAAGATATATTGTATTGTATTGTATTGTATTGTCATGTGCACGGTGGCGCAGTGGTAGAATTGCTGCCTTACAGCGGCAGAGTCCCAGGTTCGATCCTGAGTACGGGTGCTGTCTGTATGGAGTTTGTGTGTTCTCCCTGTGACTGCATGGGTTATCCCCGGTTGCTCTGGTTTCCTCCCACACTCCAAAGAAACGCAGGTTTGTAGGCTAATTTGCTTCGGTAAAAATTGTAAATTGTCCCTCATGTGTGTGTGTGTGTAGTTAGTGTACGGGGATTGCTGGACCTGGCAACATCCTCTTATATCTTCTCTGTACCTTTTCCAGCTTGACAACATCTTTCCTATAACATGGTGCCCCAAACTGAACACCGTAATCTAAATTGTGTGTACAACTACAAACTAGAACGAATAAATAATAAATTTAGAACAAATATTAAGCCATTCCTCTTCAGGCAGGGCACAGGCAACATGTGGAAATAACAGCTGTGACGGTAAGCTTGCTGGAACAGTGCATGAAACCATGGCACATTGCAATGAGGGTCCCAGAGGAAGGCTCAAGAGAGATGGGCTACTCTGTAATTTCTTTCCCCCTGTACAGTTACAGCCAGTTATTTTTAGTCATCGAGGCAGGATCCCATTCTCTGATGTAAAAAGAGAAATGTGGTAGGATTATGGGGACAGATTTTCCATCATCTGTAAAACGAAAGCCTCCTGTCTGTATTCAACAATGTACCTGTTCGCTTCTCGATACTGATGAAGCCAGGTCCTGTCTTTATTTCAGACGCCTGGTGTTTTGTAGAACACACTCTCCCGGTGATAAGAGCATAAGAGTAAATGTCGGCAGAACTCTGCCTCGCTCACCAATGACCTTTAAAGCAATGTTACGTTCTGATTCATATTTAATGTGTCATGTTTGATTTATCATTTAATTTAGCTGGAATGGTAGTTATTATTGGTCTGCAGTGGTTATTACAAGCTCCAGCCTTTTCTCAGGTTTTGCACAAACACAGTCCATAATTTTCTCCGATCCCTCAAGGCTTTCTTTTTAATTATCTTTCAAAGTGTCTGTGCTCTGACGGTGCTGTTTTAGAACTCCCACAGGTGTTCTGAAAGTGGACTTGTCACCAGACCCAGTATATTCCAAACCCATGGGACACAGCAAAGGGGAGTACTATTTATTAAGCCTTCCGCCTTAAGCTAAACCTCTTCTGGCTAAACTAAGCTCCAGATCTGGACAGAAGAAAAAAGATTCATGCAAAGTTCCGCGCTGTAGCTCTAAACTAAACTGAACTAAAAAAGTCTATAGTCACTTTGAAGGTTCTGTAGATGATGGGTTGATAGTGTGGCCAACCCTTCCAGTCGGGAGTGTGGCATCAATAAGCCTTCAACAGTGAACAGTCATACTCAGGACAATTAATAGGTTGCTCCACAGTGCATGGGCGACCAGCTGCATTGGCCTTTCACGCAGTAGTGGGAGAAGAGAATCACCCCAATGGGAGTTTCATCGCACCCCATTTGTGGAGAAGATGTTCAGCATGTGTCAGCTGAGCAAATGGCAGAAAGGGGGTACATGGGAACATATATCGTGGAAAATCCCCACATGGTCTATTAACTCTTGGAGATTCCTTTACCTCTTGCCCCCAGAGTATAACTGCTTCAGCATTGGCATTCACCTCTTCTTCTACCAATCAGGTTACAATCAAAGCAACCATGATCTTATTAAATGGTGGAGCTAACTTGAGGAAATGAGTGGCCTACTTTTGATCCTGATTCATCCATCGGATGTAGCAAAGCCTTAACCCTCTCTACCTCTCTTTCTTCCTTGAAGATGTCCTTGAATGTCCTTGGTCAGAATTTTGGTCATTTACACTGATATCTATTTATGAGGCCTGGTGTCAATTGTTTACTTTAGTTTAGTTTAGTTTAGTTCTGTTTAGTTTAGAGATACAGCATGGAAACAGGCCCTTCAGCCCACTAAGTCCATGCTGAACATCGTTCACGCAAGTTCTATGTTATCTCACTTTCTCATCCACTCCTTGCACACTATGGGCAATTTGCAGAGGGCCAATTAACTTACAAACACGCACATCTTTGGGATGTGGGAGAAATCTGGAGCACCCGGAGGAAGCCCAAGTGATCAGAGGAGAATGTGCAGACTCTGCAAGGACAGCACCCAAGGTCAGGATCAAAGATACTAGAGGAACAAGATGGACCACTCCATTGAAATCGCCTATACTGAAGTGTAGTATACAAAGGAGCGTTACGTCCGCCATTTTAGTAAGCAAAACCCTCCGTCCATTATCCCTCTCGCAGTGTAATCAGTGTTTTGGGGGAACAGTAGGTGTGATGACACCATTAAAATGCAGAATATATCTCATCTATCAATTCACAGATTTTTGTTATTTTTCTTTTTAAATGTTTCTGCAAGTTTCTGCCTACTAAAATGGCGCCGTGACATACTACGGTTTTTAGGGTCGAGTGATCTATCTTGTTCCTCTAGTATCTTTGGTCAAGATCGATCCCGGGTCTCTAGCATTGTGATGCAGCAACTCTGCCAGCTGTGTCACGGTGCTGCCCTTTGCTGGATATTACTTATACAGCAGCACGGTTGCTGCCTTACAGCGCTTGCAGCGCCAGAGATCAGGGTTCGATCCCGACTACGGGTGCTGTCTGTACGGAGTTTGTACGTTCACCCCGTGACCACGTGGGTTTTCTCTGAGATCTTTGGTTTACCTCCCACACTCCAAAGATGTGGGGTGTGGGAGGTACACAACTCAAGGTTTGCAAGTTAATTGCTTGGTATAAGTGTAAACCGTCCCTCATAAGTGTTAGGATAGTGTTCATGTGCTGGGATTACTGGTCGGTGCGAACTTGGTGGGCCGAAGGGCCTGTTTCTTCGCTGTATCTCTAGACTAAACTAAATGTGAAATACCTTTGTTGCATTAAAGCAATTAGGACATTACATTCTTCCTCGTTTTCTCTGGTATAAAACAATCATAGAAACCATTTCACGTGGGGTTGATTACCGCAGCAAGCTTTTCCCCTCAGTGCAAATGATGTGGAGCCACTAGAAATTGGTAATAACTACCTTGCCACATTAAGAGCATCCCTCTGGGTAATACTGTGGAATTCACCAGACCACAACCATCACCCAGAAATAATGACAGAAATTTCAGTGACTTCAGTAATTGAGGATTTTCTGCAATTAATTCCACACTCGCTGTTTTTTTACATTGCTGCCCAAAATTACATGTCACTGTGCAAGAAATTCTAATATCCTGATGCAGCTGCATATTTAACAGAGGCGAGCAGCTACCTGCAAAATAAATATTAAGCCTGACCAAAGTCCTGTTTCAAAATAGGCTTAGAAACAGGCTTGGAAACAGGAGTTGCACTATTTTGTATAGGCACTCACAAAATTGGTACCTCTCCTGATATTTCCCTCTGCAGCAACCAGAAAGAGTGTCACAAGTAGAAAGGGTGGTCAAAAAGGCTATTCGGCACATTGGCCTTCATCTGTAAGTGTATTGAGTACAGACGTTAGGAGGATATGTCGCAGTTATATACATCAGACGTTAGTGGGTCTGCATTTAGAGTATTGTGTTCAGTTCTGGGCATCATGTGATAGGAAAGATGTTGTCAAGCAGGAAGAAAGGGTGCAGAAAGGATTTACAAGGATGTTGCCAGGACTTGAGGACCTGAGCTATGAGGAGAAGTTGAGAAGGCGAAGGACCTTATTCCTTGGAGTGCAGGAGGATGAGGGGTAGTCTTGTAGAGGTGAACAAAGTCACAAGAGGAATAGTATAAGAAAATAACAGCAGATGCTGGTACAAATCGATTTATTCACAAAATGCTGGAGTAACTCAGCAGGTCAGGCAGCATCTCGGGAGAGAAGGAATGGGTGACGTTTCGGGTCGAGACCCTTCTTCAGAGGAATAGATCGGGTAAATGCACAGAGTCTTTTGCCCAGAGTAGGGGAACCGAGAACCGGAGGACATGCTGTAGGTTTAAGATGAGGGGAGAAAGCTTTAATAGGAAGCTGAGGCAAAAGGTCTTTGACACAAAGGGTGGTGGATGAATGGAACGAGCTGCCGGAGAAGGTAATTGAGGCAGGTATTATTGCAATGTTTAAAAAACATTTAGACAGGTACATGAAGAGGATGGGTTTTGAGGGATATGGGCCAAATGCAGGCAGGAGAGTCTAGTGTAGATGGGACATGTTGGCTGGCATGGGCAAGTTGGGCCAAAGGGACTGTTTCCTTGCTGTATGACTATGACTCTCCAACTCTAACTCTTAAAGACACACTCCTCCAGATAGCCATGAACACATATGATCTCAAAGAGACAGAGCTCTCAGAAGAGAAAGAAATAGCACCCATAGTGTGTGGGAAAGAAAACTGCAGATGCTGGTTTAAATCGAAGGTAGACACAAAATGCTGGAGTAACTCAGCGGGTCAGGCAACATCTCGGGAGAGAAGAAATGGGTGACATTTCGGGTCGAGACCCTTCTTCAGAGTGATGTCAGGGGCGGGACAAAGATAGGATGTAGTAGGAGACAGGAAGACTAGTGTGAGAACTGGAAAGGGGGAGGGGAAAGAGAGGGACAGAGGAACTATCTGAAGTTAGCGAAGTCAATGTTCATACCACTGGGGTGGAAACTGCACAAGCTAAATATGAGGTGCTGTTCCTCCAATTTGCGCTGGGCCTCACTCTGACAATGGAGGAGGCCCAGGACAGAAAGGTCAGATTGGGAATGGAAGGGGGAGTTGAAGTGCTGAGCCACTGGGAGATCAGGTTGGAGTTGAATCAAAGGGACATACAAGCCCTGGTCAATGAGGTACATGCCTGGAGGAAGGTCCAGTATAGAAATGGCAACACACCATGAGAAAAGCATGGCTTGAACTGACCACAGGAGTTTCCTCCAGGAGTGAGAATCACTGCAGAATGGAAGAAATGGCATGATCTGATTCGACACAGGTAATCTACACAGCAAAGTGGAGATGATAACAAAAATGATTTTTTTTAAAGGCAGAGGTGAGTTCTTTAAGTGAGATAGATAAGGCAGAGAGAGGTAGATTCTTGATTAGTACAGGTGTCAGAGGTTATGGGGAGAAGGCAGGAGAATGGGGTTAGGAGGAAGAGATAGATCAGCCATGAATGAATGGCAGAATAGATTTGATGGGCCGAATGGCCTAATTCTACAATTCCTTATGATTTTATGAACTTATGAGATGTCACATTAGAAAATGCCTGTAAGTACTAGCAGTTCATTATGTTAAATAGGGCAGGGTTTCATTCATTCATGTGTTATATTCAGAGCAAATAGACCTGGATAACAGGATACAAGGGAATAAACACACCTCATTGTAACAAGGCTCTTCTATGATGGCGTTCACTCTTGCTTTTTCCCAGTTAGGACAGAAATGGTGCGGCACGGTGGCGCAGTGATAGGGTTGCTGCCTTACAGCGCCAGAGACCCGGGTTCGATCCTGACTACAGATACTGTCTGTACGGAATTTGTATGTTCTTCCTGTGACCGTGTGGGTTTACTCTGGGTGCTCTGATTTCCTCCCACATTCCAAAGACAGTTTGCAGGTTTGCAGGTTAATTGGTTTTTGTAAAATTGTCCCTCTATTTGTGGGACAGAACTAGTGTATGGGTGATCGCTGGTCGGTGCAGACTCGGTGGGCCGAAGGGCCTGTTTCCATGCTGCATCTCTAAAACTAAAAACTAAAATTAAATGGGAGTTACACAAACAATCATGTCGCAATGTGCGGTTTGCACATTAAGTGGAGTTTGAATGATTTCCCTGTGATTGTGTGGATTTCCTCCGGGAGCTTCCATTTCCACCCACATCGCAAAGACGTGCAGATTTCTAGGTTAATTAGCCTTGCTAAATTGCCCCAGTGTGCAGGGAATGGATGTGAAAGTGGGATAACACAGAATTAGTGTAAATTGGTGATCAACGGTCAGTGTGGACCAATGGTCCCGTTTCAATGCTCTGTCTTTCAGTCAATCAAGTGACTGAAGGAGGGTCTCGGACTGAAACGTCACCTATTCCTTTTCTCCAAAGATGCTGCCTGACCCACTTAGTTATTCCAGCATTTTGTGTCTATCTTCGGTGTAAACCGGCATCTGCAGTTCCTTCCTACCCAGGGAATGTCAAACGTACTAATGTGAATAGCACACAGAAGTGGGCACAAAGGGCCAGATTAACCCAGTGGGTCAGGCAGCATCTCCGGAGCATGGATATGTGACGTTTCGTGACCTGACCCAAAAAGTCACCTGTCCATTTTCTTCAGAGATGCTGTCCTTCCCACTGAATTACTCCAGCACTTTATGTCTTTTTTTTTTGTAAACCAGCATCTGCAGCTCCTTCTTTCTACGCCAGCACACAGAATTGTTTGACCCAATTTTGTTTCTGCTGCAATTTCATCTGAAATTATCTGCACCACGATCTTCTTTGGGGTGTATGAAAAATTAGACTGCGACCATCCATTTTCTTGGCTATCATATTAATGTTTTTTTATTTCATTTTGGACAGACCTAACAGCTTTAAAAATAAAGAAGGTAATACCTAATGTTCTGGGAATACTTTGGGGAGTAAGATGCATTCTCAAGCCCGATCCACATAATTGGACTATGCTTCTGTTCATCCCACTGAAAATAAGGCAGCGTCTTTGAATAATTTCTTTCTCAGTGCCAGGAGTATTGTGTGTTTATGTAAATGCCAAGGTGCCTCTTGTGGTCCTCAGCGAAATTAGAAAAAGGTGTCTTGGGGGTTTTACATAACACACACCTCGCTGGAGGTTTTATGCATCCCTTACAAAGCAATATTACGCTTTTCCAAATAACAACCGTAAGGTATTCAACAGAACAGGGCAGTATAGTTTCATTGGGAATAAAGTGAAACAAGTTTCAAAAAAATAAATAACATGAAAATTTACTTTGCCAACAACGTCCCCAAAGGTTTGAGGAAGTTTCTGTGTTTGTAAATTAAATTCAAAAAGTATGTTACAAAGATGTAAATACGCTTTTTGGACGAATGAGTTGTTGGCAATTTACAAATCCCTTGATGATATGCTCCTCATCCCATGTGACACCATAGTTCACTGCAAGGTCTAGATTTCTGGACCTTTGGATTGAGAAATGAATTTCAGAACTGGGCACATATTAAAAAGGACAGATAGGATATAAAAAACATCACTATTTTTTTAGAAACCACCATTGTAAAGTCTTATTGCAGTGTCGACTAATTGATCACACATTGATCGATCGAAAGACATTGATTAGTTGAAAGATACAGTGTGAAAACAGGCCCTTCAGCCCACTGAGTCCATGCTGACCATCGATCTCACAGCAAAAGTGTGATAAAACTAGTTCTATGTTATCCCACTTTCACATTCACTCCCTACGCACTCGGGGCAATTTACAGTTAGCCTACAATCCTTAATTTCTTTGGGATGTGGGAGAAAACCAGAGCACCCGGAGGTAACCCACGCAGTCACAGGGGGAATGCGGAAACTGCTCACAACCAGCACCAGAGGTCAGGATCTAAATGTTTCTTAAACGTTCCAATAGTACCTGCCTCCTCTACCTCCTCCATCAGCTCGTTCCATACACCCACCACCCTGCGCGTGAAAAAGTTACCCCTCAGGTTCCTGTTCAATATTTCGCCCCTACCTTAAACCTATGTCCTCTGGTCTTCGATTCCCCTACTCTGGGCAAGAGACTCTGTGCGTCTACCCGATATATTCCAATCATGATTTTGTACATCTCTATAAGATCACCCCTCGTCCTCCTAGCCTGCTCAACCTCTCCCTGTAGCTCAGGCCCTCGAATCCTGGCAACATCCTCGTAAATCTTCTCTGTACCCTTTCCAGCTTGACAACATCTTCCCCATAACATGGTGCCCAAACCTGAACACAATACTCTAAATGCATCCTCGCCAAAGTTTCATACAACTGCAACATGACCTCAAAAATCGCTATGCTCAATGCTCTGACTGATGAAGGCCAATGTGCCAAATGCGTTTTTGACCACCCTATCTACCTGTGATGTTACTTTCAACAAACTATGAACCTGTACTCCTAGATCCCTCTGCTCTGCAACACTGCCTAGAGCCCGACCGTTCACTGTGTAGGTTCTGCCCATGATAGTGCTCCGAAAATGCAACACCTCACACTTCCCTGTGCGAAATTCCATCAACAATCCTCAGCCCACCTACCCAACCGATCAAGATCATGCTGCTGTAGTTGCCAGAAAATCGGTGGTGGGACCAGCAGTAAATCAATTTGTTGAGGGTGAAGGGTTTGAAATTAATAACTCGGAATGACAGAGACCTGTGGAAGTCCACCATTGAATGCACCACGGTATCATTTACCAATGATAGACACAAAATGCTGGAGCAACTCCAGCGGGACAGGCAGCATCTCTGGAGAAGAGGAATAGAATGACGTTGCGGGTTGAGACCCATTTTCAGGCTGAGAGTCAGGGGAGTATCTTTGGTGCAAACCCGCATCTGCAATTCCTTCCCACATCATTTATCCATGGTTGGTTAATGTGGAGTGTGAGGTTTGTTGGTGCAGGGAAACCCTGATGTTGTGCTAATTATGTTCTAGATCCTGCTGCTGCACCACTGACTATAGTGAGGCACTTGCAACAGAGTGCACTGTGCACTTCAAGGAGGATATGCCATGATGAATGCTTAAACCCTTCACACAGAAAGAGATGTGAGGCATTACGGATTAATGGAAACAGGGGCGTCTACAAAGAAGTGAAATATTGACAGTCATTTGCATAACTCCTTTTAACTCATCCTAAAATAGTTTAAAGGTAATAAAAAATAGTCTCACGTTTAATTTAGTTTACAGAGACAGCTGGAAACAGTCCCTTCGGCCCACTGAGTACGCGCCGACCATCGATCACCCACTCACACTCGTTCTGTGATATCCCACTTCCTCATCCACTCCCGATACATTAGGGACAATTTTACGGAGGCCAATTAACCTTCAGACCTGCACATCTTTTTGGGACGTGGGAGGAGAACGGCCGGAGCACCCGAAGCGGTCGCCGGGGGAATGTGCAAACCTCACGCAGT
Source organism: Rhinoraja longicauda (assembly GCF_053455715.1). Lineage (NCBI taxonomy): Eukaryota > Metazoa > Chordata > Chondrichthyes > Rajiformes > Arhynchobatidae > Rhinoraja > Rhinoraja longicauda. Next base: position 12,332,012 of record NC_135969.1, read on the forward strand.
CAGCACCAGAGGTGAGAATTGAACCAGGGTTTCTGGTGCTGCTAGGCAGCAGCTCTACCAGCTGCCCCACTGTGCTGTCTGGATTCAGTAGTTGATGAAATCCTCACCTTCTCAGGTCAGCTGTCGATGAATTTCAAGCCCACAGAATATTTAGAACAGAATCTATCTGATCCTGGGGGTTCAAATTTACCTTTAGCTATGAGAGCTACAGCATGGAAACAGGCCCTTCGGCCCACCAAGTCCATGCCGGCCAGCGATCACCCCGCACACTAGCACTAACCTACACACTAGGGACAATTTACAGAAGCCAATTAACCTGCAACCCTGTATGTCTTTGAGATGTGGGAGGAAACTGGAGCACCCGGCAAAACCCACACGGTCACAGGGAGAACGTGCAAACTCCACACAGACAGCACCGAAGGTACTTATTCACAAAATGCTGGAGTAACTCAGCAGGTCAGGCAGCATCTCAGGAGAGAAGGAATGGGTGACGTTTCGGGTCAAGACTCTTCTTCTTCAGAAGAAGAAGGGTCTCGACCCGAAACGTCACCCATTCCTTCTCTCCTGAGATGCTGCCTGACCTGCTGAGTTACTCCAGCAATTTGTGAATAAATACCTTCGATTTGTACCAGCATCTGCAGTTATTTTCTTATACAGACAGCACCTGTAGTTTGAATCGAACGTGGGTCTCCGGCACTGTAAGTCCCTGTCTCCACGCTCTATTTCTAAACTTTCTGTTTAAGAAGTTAACCTGGCTAATGTCAGTTATTGCAGAAAGTAAACTCTATTCGGAATCACTTCAATGTAAACAAAATGACTAAATATTGACAAAACAATTCTAATGGCATCACTTATTGCAATATTATCAACTCTGATTATGGTTCACAGGTCGCTGGTCTAACTGTAGATTAACAGTTATACAAACTGTTAATGTTTGTATACTAAAATCTATACATAACAAGGCGGCACAGCGGCGCAGTGGTAGAGTTGCTGCCTTGGAGCGCTAAAGACCCAGGTGTGATCCTGACTGAGGGGGCTGTCTGAACGGAGTTTGTAAGTTTTTCCTGTGACTGCAAGGGGTTTTCTCTGGGTGCTTCAGTTTCCTTCCACATCCAAATCACGTGCAGGTTTGTAGGTTAATCGGCATCGGTAAATTGTCCCTGGTGCGTAGGATAGAAGTAGTATATGGGTGATCGTTGGTCAATCCGGACATGGTAGGCTGAAGGGCCTGTTTCCACGCTCTATCTCTAAACTAAACTAAACAAAAGTCTGACTACAACAGAAGGGGAGAATAGTAAGAGCTTGATGTCGGCTTGGTGATTGCCTCCTAAAGACGGGACATTATACACTTCCAGTTTAATGTAGATACAACACCAATAATTAACTTAATTGGTGTTTTGTGGACTGCTCGATTTGCTGAAAGCTGTGTTTTATACCGAGTGGTCATTGTGGATTGGTGACAGCGGCCGATCGAGTTTAAATGCAGCGATCCACAGTCAATGACTGACAAACAGTACTGCTTGCAGGATGAATCAAATAAAATACTTTTATTTCCAGAAGATCAAGGAGCAGTTATAGCTGCTAAATTTAGGACCAGGTATTGCAACTATTAGCCACGGTGTTTGTGGAAAATGTAATCTCCACAGCCAATCTTGGATGAAAGCCAAGCAAACCAGTTGCAGTCACTTATTAAGCTGCACAGTGCTTTAGCAAGTAGTTGTTAATGAAAAATGTCCTTTGAAAAGGGCAGTTGATTTGGATAAAAGCTGACATTTTACAAAGCTGAAAAAAAATGACTGTGTTACTCTTTATGATGGAGATTAATTGTTGGATTTGCTATATTCTGATGGATGACAGAATCCTGGGTAGGAAAACGCTGTCCTTTTTCGGCAGTGCGAGCGAGACAGAATCTATTGTTTTCAAAATATGAATTGCATTTAATTCTTATTGAGTAGCATGTAGCCACAACCATGAGCCTGTGTCACAGAACAAAGAACATAGAGGGCTCCTGGGCTGCGTTGCATGTGGCTGAACAGCGGGGGCGGGGGGGGGGGGGGGGGTGGAAGGGGGGGGCTGAGAGCATCCCAGCGAGCCGAGCTGCCTAGAACAAAGAGGGACCCAATGGGCCATGCCGCTGAGAATGAAGAGGGACCTGGTGGGGTGCCGCCGAGAACGTGGATTACCCGGCGGGCTGGCTGCGGTCACGTGCGGCGGCAGGCCTGGTTCGCCACCGCAAGAAGATGAGACTGTACTAAGAAGCGGCAGAAATGTGGCAGCTCTTTGTGTGACCTAAGGTTAAGCTGAAATAGAACGTAGAACATTGAACAGTACAGCACAGGGACAGGCCCTTTGATCCACAATATCTGTGCTGAGCATGGTGCCAAGTTAAACTAATCTCCTCTGCCTGTGTACGATTCATTACTCTCCTTTCCTTGCATATGTGTGTGCCTATCCATAAGCCACTCAAACGACACTATTGTATCTGCCTCAAACACCTTCTCTGGCACCTACTAATCTCTGTGGGGAAAAAAAGCTTGCCTCATATCTCCTTTAAATTTTGCCCCTCTCACCTTAACGTTATGCCCTCTTTGACATTTCCACCCAAAGCCTCCCCATACTTCCTGTAATGAGGCTGTCAGAACTGTGCATAATACTCCACATGCGGACAAGAGCCAAAAGGCTTTGTTAATCCTGTTGGTGTTGTCCGCAGCCTTCGCCCTGCTGCCCCAGCACACGACAGCGAAGAAGATGGCACTGGCTACCACCGATTAGTAGAACGTCTGCAGCATCTTATGGCAGACGTTGAAGGAGCGGAGCCTTCTCACAAAGTACAGCCGGCTCTGTCCCTTCTTGTGCAGGGCCTCAGCGTTCCTGGACCAGTCCAGTTTACGGTCCAGGTACACTCCAAGGTGTTTGTACTCCTTGGTTTGAGCACAGTGATTGATGATCTACTGAGGGATAAGTGGGTTTATTATTGGTGAAGCGGATATGTGGAAGGAAACTTGAGGGGCATTTTGTAAGTGGAACTAAAACAAAGAAAAAGGCTGCAACTGCTCAGTATCTCCAAGGAGGAAAAACTGAGATTACATTTCGGATAGGTGACCAGGGAGGTCTCTTTCCATGGATGCAGCTTGAACTGTTGAATATTTCCTGCATTTTGTACTTTTTATATCAGGATTCTAGTCATTGTAGGTTTGGCTCTTGGACACTTGTGAACCATCCTGTTCAGCCTCAGACAGTCATCGCATTTGGAATAGGTAGATTGAGAAAGATGGCTTGGGTGACACAGTGGTAGAGTTGCCGCCTTACAGTGCCAGAGACCCGGGTTCAGTCCTGACTCCGGGTGCTATCTGTACAGAGCTTGTATATTCTCCCTGTGACCACCTGAGTTTTCTCCAGATGCTCAGGTTTCCGATCACACCCCAGAGACGTGCGGGTCTGTCGGTTAATTGGCTTCTGTAAATTGTCCCTGATGTGTAGAATAGAACTAGTGTACATGTTATTGCTGGCCATGTGGACTCGGTGGGATGAAGGTCTTGTTTCCACACCATATCTCTAAACTAAATTAAACTAAACTGAACGTTTGTAGCAGAAACTAAGTGGTCTTTAACTTTCAGTATTTGGCTGAAAAATCTCTGAACCTCCAAATGTCAGCCGCCATGCCAATTAGAGAGAGGGGGGGGGGACGGGACGACTGGGGAGGTGGTGGGGAGCTAAAGTTGGTTGTGCTCGTGTACATTTGGATCCTGACATGTCCTTGGATGAACTCACTAAAGGGCAGTACATGGATGCTTCGGTCACCAGATGTAACATCCTCTAGTATTCATGATTTATTTTCTTTCATGTAATCTTCGGTAATTCCATTCAAACAGAACTGTCCTCTCACCAACCAGAGAGCAGTCCTGACCTCCGTTCGACCTCAGTGCAGACTTTGGAACTAACTTCAATTGGACTTTAATGGACTTTACCTTGCACGAAACGGTACACACTCTGCCCTGTATCTGTGCACTATGGGTCGCTTGACTAGTAGTACACAACAAACAACTTTTCACAGTGCACATGACAATAATAAACTAAACTAAACTAAACAAAAGGATCAAGGGTCTTGACACGTAACTGTATGGACATCACAGGGCAATGGTTAGTTCTTGTAAATCTATAAAGAATTGCTGTCACTCGAAAGAGGAAACATTGATTTCCATCCACCATTACAATGTTCTACTTATACTTTGTAAAAACAACAAATAAATGGAAATGGTCTCTCTCTCTCTCTCTCTCTCTCTGGAATTCTCTGCCGCAGAAGGTAGTTGAGGCCAGTTCATTGGCTATATTTAAGAGGGAGTTAGATGTGGCCCTTATGGCTAAAGGGATCAGGGGGTATGGAGAGAAGGCAGGTACAGGTTACTGAGCTGGATGATCAGCCATGATCATATTGAATGGCGGTGCAGGCTCGAAGGGCCGAATGGCCTACTCCTGCACCTATTTTCTATGTTTCTATGTTTCTCTCTCTCTCTCTCTCCCTGTCTCCCTCTCCCTCTCCCTCTCCCTCTCCCTCTCCCTCTCCCTCTCCCTCTCCCTCTCCCTCTCCCTCTCCCTCTCCCTCTCCCTCTCCCTCTCCCTCTCCCTCTCCCTCTCCCTCTCCCTCTCCCTCTCCCTCTCCCTCTCCCTCTCCCACATTCTGCGTGAAGGAAAACTTGCCCCGTACATCTCCTTTAAACGTTGCCCCTCTCACCTTAACGCTACGCCCTTAGTCTTTGACATTTCCACTGTGGAAAAGGGTTTGATTGTCTACTCTATCTATGCCTCTCATAATCGTTCATATTTCTATCAGGTCTCCCCCCAGCCTCTGACACCCCAGAGAAAACAATCCAAGTTTGTCCAACCGCTCCGAAATGCTAATATCCTCTAATCCAAGCGGCAGTCTGTAAACCTTATGTGTACACCTGAGTGCAATGCTGCCTGTTTGCCCACACACACCTCCCCCACACACTTGTAGTGATCCCTCCTAGTTCCTAAGGAAACAAATTGCCATCTCAAGATGGTGATCAAATACTTAGCATCAATGTGCGCACAAGGAAGAGGCTGTTTCTGCTTCACAACTAGCTGAACACTGCATCATCTCCGAGAAGACTGTCAAGCAGAACTTGCAACATAAAGCGCAGAAGAGTGGCCATGTAATATGTCAACTGCCAGCGTTCCGCTCGCTGCCAGGATGATTAATATTTAGGAAGGTGACTCAGGAGTGTCTGTTTCCACTAGCGAGAGGTTGGGTAGCCAAAAGGCACAGAAATAAAATAATTGCCATCGGTAACAGAGAGGAGATGGGGAAATCTTTGCTTTTACGCGGCGGGTTTTTAAGATTGCACAGCGCGGCCTGAATGGCTGATGGAAGCAGATTTAACTGTCTTCTTCAAAAGGGATTTATCCTTGGAATGGAACAGTTTCTAAGGCGGTGGGGAAAGTGCAAGGAGTGAGTCTAATTGGGTAGCAGTCACAGCAGCGAAGAGAAAGAGAGGCAGAAGCAGATAGATGTGATCCAGGGACAGGGCAGGAAGATAAGAGAGAAACCAACTTCTTAGCCGTACCGTAAGAGATTGGAAAGTTTCTATCATGCATTCAAGTCCTGTGCATGGGTTCCACTTTCATGCATGCACTAGGCCTCCGTCCGTGTGTCATAATTTAGACCGACACGATATGTGTCCACATTTGCCATGCAAAGCTTAGCTTCCACTCTTGGCAGTCTTGGCCCTTAAAAAATAATTGGTACAGGCATGGGAATCTCTGCCTTTACCAACAAGCTGCCCTTACAAAACCAGAATAAAGTAGCCTTTCGATCAATATTTCATAAATGTATTTTTAAAAGACCGCACCCCCCCCCCCCCCCCCCCTCCCACCTGCTCCCTGCTGCCGATGCCTGTAGAAACTGTTTTCCCTTCATCCTCTCCATATTAAATGCAGTAAACCCTCATTAGTATGGACCTATTAATAATGGATTTTGGTGACAGCAGTACCAGCCTTCACCACCAGGCCAGGCTGCCAACACTCTCCCCAGCCTCCCCCAGCTGCTTCCAGGCTGGGCAGCTGGTACCACTGCCTGCCCACACCACCACCCCCGGCCCCACACTGCCTCCTGCCTACTTCCAGGCTGGACCTACCAAACTTCACCACCAGGCCGAGCTGCCAACGCTTCTCCTGGCCCCCACACTACCTCCCCGGCTGCTTCCAGGCTCGGCTACCGGTGCCACTCTTTGCCCACACTGCCACCCGCCACCCCCGGCCCCACTCTGCCTCCTTGGCTACTTCCAGGCTGGACCTACCTAACTTCACCACCAGGCCGAGCAGCCGGCACCTGTTCCCACCTATTCCCACGCTGTATATCCAAGTGAAACTTTGGACTCTCTTCCTAATTTTAATGCTCCGGTTACACTTTTTTTTAATATACCCTTCAAGATCTCTTCATTTGTCATAGTACCGTCCTCTTCCATTTTCTTCCAACTCTTGCTTTTAACGGTTCTGTTCGCTGGTGCCGTTTTTCCTGGATTTACTTTCATCCATATTTAATGGCCCTGAATTCTGTTACTTCGTGGACTTGCTCTATTTTTAATATTCTGTCCAGTTTCACCTCAGCTCTTCCTTTACAATTCCCAGTCTGTTTGATAAATAAATCATGGCTACGGCAAATAGGTTGAGCAAAAATGCCCTGTTTTTATAACTTTATTTATCCCTTCACTTTCTGCAAAAGGTTTGAAAAAATGTAGACTAAAAAGTAGGAAAAGGAATCTGATTTTTTTTTCTTTTGAACATCCTTAATTAACTCTGTGATTGGGTTGCTTGTGTGCGATAGTTTAGTTTAGTTTAGAGACGCAGCACGGAAACAGGCCCTTCGGCCCACCGAGTCCTAGTGATCGCCATACACTAATACTATCCTACACACCAGGGATGATTTACAATTTTACGAATGCCAATTAGCCTACAAACCTGCACATCCGTCTTTGGAGTGTGGAGCGTTTCCCAGAGAAAATGAACATAGGTCACGAGGAGAACGTACAAACTCCATACAGACAGCACCCACAGTCAGAATTGAACCCTGGTGCCTGGCGCTGCAAAGCAACAACTCTACCACTGCACCACCGTGCCACTTCTGCATCTCGGTACATGGGACGAGTAAACCAACCACCATAAGAGGTCATTAAATAACACATGGGATCAGGATGATTTAGATTTTTGTAAAAGATTTTTTTAGAGATACAGCGTGGAAACAGGCCCTTCGGCCCACCGGGTCCGCGCCGCCCAGCGATCCCCGCACATTAACACTATCCTACACACACAATTAACCTACATACCTGCACGTCTTTGGAGTGTTGGAGGAAACCGAAGATCTCGGAGAAAACCCACGCAGGTCACGGGGAGAACGTACAAACTCCGTACAGACGGCGCCCGTAGTCGGGATCGAACCTGAGTCTCCGGCGCTGCATTCGCTGTAAGGCAGCAACTCTACCGCTGCGCCACCGTGCATGGATGAGGGTTGGTCACCGGACAGAAATAGGAGAGTAGAAATGAAATGGTTGGTATTACTGAGCTACAGGAATCATTGATGGGGCCGCAACTGTTGATAAATAATTTACTGAGATTCTATGGGCCCTGGAGTGGATGTCCCTAGGCTATTCTGTACTGGTATGGCATCCCTGATTATTAGAGGACATATCTTCAAATGATCAACTGCTATGACAGTACACCACATTGATTACTGAGATGGGGGGTGATTATCCCATGAAGGCACCATCGAAGGTTTCACAAAGAGCTGGAGTAACTCCGGGTCAGGCAGCATCTCAGGAGAGATGAAATGGGTGACGTTTCTGGGGCGAGACTCTTCTCAGACTGATGTCAAGGGGGGCAGGACAAAGAAAGGATATAGGTGGAGACAGGAAGACAGTGGGAGAACTGGGAAGGGGGAGGGAAGAGAGGGACAGAGGAACTATCTAAAGTTAGAGAAGCCAATGTTCATGCCGCTGGGCTGCAAGCCGCCCAAGCGAAATATGAGGTGCTGTTCCTCCAATTTCCGGTGGGCCTCACTATGGCACTGGAGGAGGCCCTTGACAGTAAGGTCAGACTGGGTGTGGGAGGGGGAGTTGAAGTGCTCAGCCACCGGGAGATCAGGTTGGTTAAGGCAGACTGAGCGAAGGTGTTGAGCGAAACGATCGCCGAGCCTGCGTTTGGTCTCGCCAATGTAGAGAAGTTGACATCTGGAACAGCGGATACAATAGATGGAGCGGATACATCAGTCTGAAGAAGGGTCTCGCCCCAGAAATGTTACCCATTCCTTCACTCCTAGATGCTGCCTGACCTGCTGAGTTACTCCAGCTTTTTGTGATACCTTCGATTTGTACCAGCATCTGCAGTTATTTTCCTACACCCCATGAAGGCACCATAGTTAGTCTGGTCCTATACAGTCGAGAGATTAGAAAGAAATAGATCTTCCTGAAAAGTGCAAAGTTCCTTATGGGATCTGACAGGATGGATAGAAACTAAGAACTGCAGATGCTGGTTTATACCAAAGATAGACACAAAGTGCTGGAGTAACTCAGCGGGTCAGGCAGCATCTCTGGAGAAAAAGGATCACCCATATTTTTTTCTCCAGAGATGCTGCCTGACCCGCTGAGTTACTCCAGCACTTTATGTCTATCTTCGATGTAGAGATTATGTTATCATCGCAGTAATGTCGAGAATCAGGGACCAGAGTATGAAAATGAAGGCTTGGCCAAGCAGGACTAATTGAAGGATTTTCTACACCTGGAGAATAGAGAATCATCTGAAAGAGGGCCGTGGAAATTCAGCTGCTGAATATATTCAAGGCGGGAATCGTAAACATCTTACGTTTTTTACAGTAGTGCGATTATAAGTCAATAGCTATTCTACTATGTTTTTTATCCTCAGTCCTTTATATAACAACCGCAAGATGCCAGATCAAAGCTTCAGCTTAGCTGTGTTTGAGAGGTCCAGGCATTCTCTAACAACCCGCCGATTGAAATGTAAGATATTAAATCATTGTCTGAATAAAGAGAAGATTGCTTGCAACTCTCTCAGTTAGTCGACTGGAATTCTGGGAGGCATAATCTGCCAATGGACCGTTAATAGCAAACAGGAAAGCTTCCAATTAAAAACAAACAATAAAGGATGAAGATCCTGAGCAAAATCAATCACTTTCTTTAGTTTAGTTTACAATACAATACATCTTTATTGTCATTGTACAGGGGTACAACGAGATTGAGAATGCGCCTCCCATACAATGCAATAAATTAATTAGCTAATCAGTATAAATTTATACAACCCAATGAATTAGTTGAGTTTAGAGATACAGCGTGGAAACAGAGGTACAGTGATCCCCCACATTAACACTACCCTACACACACTGGGGATAATTTACACTTATACCAAGCCAATTAACCTACAAACCTGCACGTCTTTGGAGTGTGGGAGGAAACCGAAGATCTCAGAGAAAACCCACGCGGTCGCAGGGAGAACGTACAAACACCGTACAACAGTACCCATAGTCTAGATCGAACCCTGATCTCCGGCAGTGCAAGCACTGCGATCAGGCAGCAACTCTACCGCTGCGCCACCGTGCTGCCCATTTTTCTGCCCAAGGTATACTGAACAATGTAGCCCAAGTTACATAGAGGCATAAGGAACTGCAGAAGCTGGAATCTTGTGCCAAACACAAAGTGTTGGAGGAACTCAACAGGTAAGGCAGCATGTGTGCAGGGAATGGACTGGCAAAGTTTTGGGTCAGGACCCTTGTTCAGACAGAAGAAGGTCCAAAGAAGGGTCCCGACCTGAAACATTGCTTGTCAATTCCCTCCGCAGATGCTGCTTGACCCGCTGAGTTCCTTCAGTACTTTGTGTTTAATCCAAGATAAACATGTTCCTGTAAGTGGCCTGTTACTTGATGGAAGTGGATCATCAATAATTTATTCATAACACGAGCGATTTTAGGATTCCCACAGGATATGGACTTTAATCAAACATGCGGGACAAAGATTCCAAAGGAAAGTGCTCCCGGTTTGAAATTTTAACGACTTCTGTGAGGTTAGTGATTGCCAGAACTTTCCCGAAGATTTGTCAGGATCGCAAGGAACCAGGCTTGATCTCACCTCATTGGACCACATTAACAGAATTACCACAAACATACAATGAATGCCCTTCTGCCCACTGCAAGTTGTGCATAGAAGAGGGTTTTTTCTAGCTTAGACCACCCTTGCGATCATTTCTGGGGAGAGTAGCTGAGTTACAGTTTATCTTAGTGAGTCTAACAAACCCTTAGGCTATTAAATAACCTATTCTGCCACCCTGCAAAGATAAAATGCAAAAGATTGGATAATTGAGGCTTACATTCAATGCAGTTTGTAGGGATGAGACAGGGATTGTAGTATGTTGTAGGGGAGGCTAGGCTGAATAGGGGATGTTAACCTGCTCTGTGTGTGTGTGTGTGCGTGTGTGTGTGTGTGTGTGTGCGTGTGTGTGTGTGCGTGTACGTGTGTGTGTGTGCGTGTGTGTGTGTGCGTGTGTGTGTGTGCGTGTGTGTGTGCGTGTGTGTGTGTATGTGTGTGTGCGTGTACGTGTGTGTGTGTGTGCGTGTATGTGTGTGTGCGTGTGTGTGTGTGTGCGTGTACGTGTGTGTGTGTGTGTGTGTGGGTGAAACGATCTTTAAAACCTTGGATAGTTAAGACCCAAGGATTTTGAAGTTTCCGCTGATTTTGCGATCTATTCCTCTCCCCTCTCATGGGGGAGGGGAGAGGGGGATGGGGAGGGGGAGGGGAGGGTGGGAGGGGAAGGGGAGGGGGGAAGAGAGAGGAAAGGGGGGGGGATTATTTCTTAAAATTGGAGAATCCAATGTCCATACCATTGTGTTGTTACCATTTTTATGACTTCTACGTTTCCTTTGGCTCCTCGATTCTATCCCATTTCTACCTCCTCTGTGTGATATGCAGCCAGCACTGATGCTCAGCTGTGAAGTTCATTCTGTGTTTCCAATTGTGAGGTATTGCAAGTGTGTGAGAGTAATGTTGTGTGGTGTTCTGATCGGCTAGCAGGTGGCGTTTGAGATTGCGGCAGGCTCCGTGTTAATCTCCAATGCAAAACCAGTGCCTGGTGGGGATGTCTGGCCATCATTAGTTCTGTTTGATTGGCGAAGCCTGTGAAGTTTCCACATTGAAACATGCAGCATATTAAATGTTCCCTCGCTCTCCGCTGCCCACACACTCTTGTTCCAGATAATAATGTGCAATGTTTGTCCGTGGAGCATTGTGTTCAATCTAAATAATGTTAAAAAGTAAAAAATCTCAGGTATAACGGTGGGGAGGGGAGGGGAGGGGGTAGAGTGGGTAAGACTGCCCAATAAACTGCACTACTTTAGAGTGATATGGACCAAACACGAGCAGGTGGGACTAGCGGTACAAATACATTGTGCATATACAGTAACGGTGCTGACATAGAGATGGTTGAAAGCCTCAAGTTCCTAGGAGTAAATATCACCAGCAACTTGTCCTGGACCAGCCATATTGAAGCAATGACCAAGAAAACACACCAACGCCTCTACTTCCTTAGAAGGCTTAGGAAGTTCAGCATGTCCTCAACAACTGTCACCAACTTCTACTGATGCACCGTAGAAAGCATTTTATCAGGATGCATCACAGCATGGCTTGGGAACAGCTCCATCCAAGACTGCCAGAGTTGTGTGCAAAGCTCACACCAACCAAGCTCCCTTCTATTTTATCCATCTCCACTTCACTCTGCCTCGGCAAGGCCACCAGCAAAATTAAGGACAAGTCTCACTCTGGTCATTCCCCTTTCTCCATTTTCCCATCAGTCGAGAGGTACAGAAGTGTGAAAACGCATATCTCCAGATTCAGAGTTGTAAATCTGTGGAATTCTCTGCCTCAGAAGGCAGTGGAGGCCAATTCTCTGAATGCATTCAAGAGAGAGCTGGATAGAGCTCTTAAGGATAGCGGAGTCAGGGGGTATGGGGAGAAGGCAGGAACGGGGTACTGATTGAGAATGATCAGCCATGATCACATTGAATGGCGGTGCTGGCTCGAAGGGCCGAATGGCCTCCTCCTGCACCTATTGTCTATTGTCTATAGAGACAGTTTCTTCCCAGCTGTTATCAGACAACAGGCAACAAAAAAAGCTTGTCATTGTGCCTCAGTACAGGTGACAATAAACTAAACTAAACTGATGTAGATGGGGCATCTTGGTTGGCATGGGCAAGTTGGGCCGAAGGACCTGTTTACATGCTGTATGACACCATGACTCTACTTTATAGTCAGTGTGAGTGTTTAGGATGGTGCGTCAGGAGGGCTGTCTTCTCCTGGGCTGGTGACTGAAGCAACACCAACCACAAAGCTCCCTCAACCCTGCTCCTGCAAGCTCCAACTGTGCTCGATGTTTGGAATAGTTACGGTTCCTTTCTCCTGTACAACAGCTCTCAGCCCAACACACACAGCAAATGCAATGCAATTGCCAGGTAGACTCCAGAACCAATGCTACTCTCTTACATTTTTTTCAGTTTAGTTTGGTTTAGAGATGCAGCAGGGAAACAGGCCTTTCGGCCCACTGAGTCCACACTAACCAACGATCCCCACACATTTTTACACTCATGCCAAGCCAATTAACCTACAAACCTATACGTCTTTGGAATGTGGGAGGAAAACGAAGATCTCGGAGAAAACCCACACAGGTCACGGGGAGAATGCACAAACTCCGTACAGACGGCAGGCATAGTCGGGATCGAACCCGGGTCTCTGGCGCTGCAAGTGCAGCAAGGCAGCAACTCTACCGGTGTGCCACTGTGCCACCCTTATGTACATAGGTGCAAGACTTATGGGCACAAGAGTTATGTACACAGACATTTGTACATGCGTACAAGAATTAGAAATCGCAAGCCGCTGCCTATTGATCTACTGATGATCTTTCCCAACACTCATTGGCGAAACCCTGTGATTCCATTAAGCCCTGCAATTCATAGCATAATGGCTGTCAGGAATAGATGGGGCAAATTTACCCCGAATAGGGTAATCGAGAACTAGACGGCATAGGTTTAAGGGGAGGTGGAAAAGATTTAATGGGAACCTGAGGTGTAACTTTCTCACACAAAGAATGGTGGGTGTGTGGAACGAGCTGCTGGAGGAGGTAGTTGAGGCAGGTACAATTTCAACATTTAAAAAACATTTAAACAGGTAGGATCGGTTTGGAGGGATATGGGCCAAATGCAGGCAGGTCGGACTAGTGTAGATGGCAGATGTTGGTCAGTGTGGGCAAGTCAGACCGAAGGGCCCGTTTCCACGCTGTAAGACTCTATGACTCATAAAGTCAACCAATGCAATTTGCCTAATATTCACCCCTTCTCCCACGATGGCTCTGCTGCTTTGTTTGGTTTGTGAGAAAATATCATGTGCCTCTGTAATGCACTTGAACTGAAACATATCGGTGCTAAATGATTTGTCCTCCTAACCTCTTTTGTCATCCTTAAAAGCATGTTGCTTCCACAAAAACACATTTCACACAGGCAGCCTAGTGGTACAACTTGCAGTGTTGTTGCTGTCTCCCAGTTAAAATTGACTTTAGTTTGATCCTAAGCATGTACTCTGCTTACTTATCTGTTGTGTTGCTTTAAGTAAGAATGTCATTGTTCTGTTTTGGGACATATGACAATAAAACACCCCTGACTCTTCTCGACTCATTGCCCCTGGTGCTGTCTGTGAGTAGTTTGCACCTTTTCCCTGTGACTGCATGGGTTTCCTCTTTTTTTACACAATAGACAATAGACAATAGGTGCAGGAGTCGGCCATTCGGCCCTTCGAGCCAGCACCGCCATTCAATGTGATCATGGCTGATCATTCACAATCAGTACCCTGTTCCTGCCCTCTCCACATACCCCCTGACTCCGCTACCTTTAAGAGCTCTATCTAATTCTCTCTTGAGAGCATCCAGGGAATTGGCCTCCATTGCCTTCTGAGGCAGAGAATTCCACAGATTTACAACTCTCTGAGTGAAAAAGTAGTTCCTCGTCTCTGTTCTAAATGGCCTACCCCTTATTCTTAAACTGTGGCCCCTGATTCTGGAAAAGGGTGGTAGTTGCATGGAACGAGCTGCCGGAGGAGATAGTTGAGGCAGATACCATCGCAATGTTTAAGAAACATTTAGACTGGTACATGGATAGGATAGGATTAGAGGAATATGTGGGCCAAATGGAGGCAGATGGGACTAGTGTAAATGGAACATGTTGGTCAGTGTGCAAAGGTTGTTCTGAAGGTCCTGGTTCCATGCTGTCTGACTATGACTATGTCCATGGGTGGATTACCATGCATTTCTAAGGCCACATTTTTTGATACAATCTGTTGTGAACCATTAGTGCAGCTCCATATCAAAGTGACTCAAACAACGGCTAATCATCTGGTTGACCAAAATAGCAGTGAGTGGATGCAAGTGAAGATCACCCTCCTGGCTAAAAGTTGCCTATAAATTCTGCATGGTAGCAATTAGAAACAAGTTTGCCTGACCACGATTTAAATGAATCTTAAGTAGAGCATCTGTGTTACTAACAGGTTTACACAAAAATTCCTGGATTTTAATCAGTGGCACAGTTGGTAGAACGGCTGCCTCACAGCGCCAGAGACCTGGGTTCGATCCTAACCTCGGGTGCTGTCTGTGTGGAGTTTGCATATTCTCCTGACCGCCTGGGATTCCTCCAGGTGTTTCAGTTTCCTCTCACACCCCAAAAATGTGTGGGTTTTTTAGGTAAATTGGCCTCTGTACATTGCCACCTAGTGTGTAGAGGGTTGATGCGACACTGGAATAACGTTTGAACCAGTATGAACCAGTATGAACGGCATGGACTCGGTGGGCCGAAGGGCTCATTTCCGTATCTTATCTCTGGCCTAAACTCTGAACTAAACACACAACTGTCCTAAAACTTGCAAAACCACTTTTTCTAAGAGTCCAGTATTCCTCAACACTGCTGGTGGTCTTTTATGATTACTGGTGTGTTGGGTGCAGTAAGAGGAAATTGAAAGTTGCATAATGATGGTTGCAGTACAATTCATGTACAAACCTCTCTCGGCAGCAGTTATTGTGTGACATCCCTTTGAACTAGAAATTAGTCACAAGAGAAATCCAGAGCAGAAACGGCCCTTTGACCCACCGAGTCCACGCTGTCTATCCACCCTCCATTTGCATTAATCCTATATTAATACCATTTCTTCGTTGGGATCGGTTCCACAGTTCTCCACATTGTTTCACATTGTTTCTCATGCGACCACCCCTTCCACAGCCAACAATGAACCTACCAGTCACCACCCTGCCTGAGGTCCTTTGTGGCCGGCCTTGATTGGTCCTGGTCTTTTCTCGCCTCCAGCTCTTCACCTCTCCCCCCCCCCCCCCCCGCCCCCCACCTCCATCTCCTACTTCCAGTCTGAAGAAGGGTCTCGACCCAAAACGTCACCCATCTTTTTTCTCCAGAGATGCTGCCTGACGCACTGTGTTTCTCCAACACTTTGTGTCTATCTTTAATCCCATTTCTTATCCTCTGCACAATTTCATCAACTGCCCCCAGATTCTACCGTTCACCTGCACACAGTGGTAATTTGCAGTGGCCAATTAACCCACCAACTTGCACATCTTTGGGATACGGGAGGAAACCCATTTGGACACAGAGAGAATATGCAAACACCACACAGACAGTACTGGGGTTGAACCTGACTCCACAAGCTACACCACTATGCTGCTCAAACTTCAAGAGGAGCGATCAAAGATTGGTAGCTGGTGGGCAGAGAGGGTGATCTTGCACATCTCCTTCTACCAGTTGTCTTGCACAAGCAAAATGACTTTAGTCTATGGGCTGTGGACTCAGAGGGTACACGCAAGAGTGTGCAGCAAGAGTAGTTAAAAGCTGACCACGTTATTGAGTCAAGAATCACGTACAGGTAAGATTGGCTGATTTCTTTCTCTGAAGGGCATGAGTGAACCAAGTCCAAGACACCTTCATCTCTTTAATGTCTTCCGTTTACCAGGCCTCTGTTCCTTCATCTTTATTATGGACGTTCACGAGTCTGAAGAAGGGTTTCGACCCAAAACGTCACCTATTCCTTTTCTCCAGATATGCTGCCTGACCCGCTGAGTTACTCCAGCATTTTGTGTCTATCTTTTATGGCTATATATTAGTTTTCAGATAGTCACCACCTTTTTATTACATAATCATTTCATTCCTTGTATTGGACTTCCTCAACTACCATGATGGATTTCAACCTATATCTCTCGGCCTTTAGCGCCTAACTCAGTACCCTAACCATCAGCTGATGAAAAGAGAATTATAATCACAAGTTGAACTTAAATCTAATTTTGTCACAGAAGGAAATTCAAGATTAATGATAGTTAGGGTCACAATTATGACATTAGTGTGGCACAGTGGTAGAGTTGCTGCCTTACAGCATCAGAGACCCGGGTTTGATCCTGACTGTGGGTGCTGTCTGTACGGAGTTTGTACGTTCTCCCTTCAGTAAAAATTGTAAATTGTCCCTAGTGTGTAGGATCGCTGGTCGTTGTAGACTCGGTGGGCCGAAGGGCCTGTTTCCACACTGTATCTCTAAAGACTAAAGTCTAAAGTCTAAATTTATGATGCTCCGTTGAGTCCACTATCAATAAATAGTGTGACATCCTAAAATGAAATTAGAAAACTCCATTCATTAAAGTCAGATCTGACAGCTGCTACATCAGGTTTAAAATGACTCTGGTCGCACTGCACATGGAAACAATGTTAGGGCAGAGTTTTTGCTTCAGAGCCTCTGCCATAGCAACCACGCAACTGAGGTGATCAGCTGGAAAACCCTGGTCAGGTTTCGACCCTCTCACATAACCTTGTCATTTAATAAGGACATTTTCCACATTTGTTGTTTCTTATGCTATCTCATTTTTTTGTGTATCCTTAAATAAATTTATTCTTGAAACAGCTGTTTGGTGTGCCTGCACAATGTTAGGCTGAACATCAATCTCTGCGCTGTTTCAAAATGCCTATAAAATTTTAATAAGCTTTTAAAAATTTGATTGGCTGCAGCTACTCTCTACGTTTAAATTTTTTACAGCTTAAGGATGCCTGCCCTTGACAAAGTCCACTTGCTGTTGGAAGTTAACCAGGTCCACCCCATTCCGACCATTGATGGCCGGAGTGCGTTCTGCCCTTTATATAAATTGATAATGGAAACACTCCACCTCCACGGGTGTTAAACAATTACATGCACACTTAACAGAGTCAATCATCATATAATTGTCAGATTTTGACATGTGGATTCATAACCAGACTGTCAACATTTTTTATGCTAAATCGGGCGGCACGGTAGTCTGAAGATGGGTTCCGACTTGAAACCATCACCTATTCCTTTTCTCCAGAGATCCAGCCTGACCCGCTGAATTACTCCAGCATTTTGTGTCTATCTTGCAAAATTCTTGGTTGTCGTTTAGTTCACTTTTAGTTTAGAGATACAGTGCGTAAACAGGCCCCTCGGCCCACGGAGTCCGTGCTGACCAGCGATCCCCATACTCAGCACTATCCTACGCATTAGGGACAATTTACCGTTTTTTTTACCAAAGCCAAATTACGAGTTTATGTATGTTGTTTCTACGTTCTCCCCGTGACCGTGTGGGTTTTCTCCTGGCGCTCTGGATTCCTCCCACACTCCAAAGATGTACAGGTTTGTAGGTTAATTTGGCTTTGGTAAATAAAAATGGTAAATTTACAGTTAATAAACACTCTTGCAACCACAACAACCTGGCTGCGGGCGAGGACAGCGGGAGAAGGAAAAGACATTGTGGCCTTCCATCACAGTGAGGAGAGAGAGGACTGGAGGAGACTCACTGTGATGGATGTTTCTTTGATGGATATTTCTTTTTTTTTGTGTGTTTTTGGGGTTGGGTGGTTTGAGTGCCTGTTTGATGCTTTTATTGTTGGACTGTGTTTTTGGGGGTTTTGGGGTGTGTGATTTGAATGCCTATTTAATGCTTTTATTGTTGGACTGTGTTTTGGGGGGTTTTTGGGGTTGGGTAATTTTGGGTGCCTGTTTAGTGCTTTTATTGTTGGACTGTGGGTGATTGAATTAACATTTTGTTCAAGATGGCCGCGCCGTTGTGTTTGGCTGCCTGCCACTGTATGTTTCTTTTTTTTTTTTTCCTGGTCAGATGTGCAGCACTTTGGTCAACGTGGGTTGTTTTTAAATGTGCTATACAAATAAATTGACTTGACTTGACTTGACTTGACTTGTATCTGGTCTCTAAACTAAAAGTGAACTAAACGACAACCAAGAATTTTGCAAATTAGACACAAAATGCTGGAGTAACTCAGCGGGTCAGGCTGGATCTCTGGAGAAAAGGAATAGGTGATGGTTTCAAGTCGGAACCCATCTTCAGACTACCGTGCCGCCCGATTTAGCATAAAAAATGTTGACAGTCTGGTTATGAATCCACATGTCAAAATCTGACAATTATATGACGATTGACTCTGTTAAGTGTGCATGTAATTGTTTAACACCCGTGGAGGTGGAGTGTTTCCATTATCAATTTATATAAAGGGCAGAACGTCTCATCATCCAACACACTCCGGCCATCAATGGTCGGAATGGGGTGGACTGCTGTCTGAAGAAGAGTTCCGACTTGAAATGTCACCTATTCCTTTTCTCCAGAGACGCTGCCTGACCCGCTGAGTTATTCCAGCATTTTGTGTCTATCTTTGGTATTATCCAGCAGCTGCCGTTCCTTCCGACACAAGAATTTGGCAAGACCTCTTGGCAACGGTGCTCCAGTGGTCCACCACATGTTCATCACTGACAGATCTTCAAAAGCATTTCAACAATCTCAGCACGACAGAGGCCAGGTTCCAATTGCACCTCATTCGCATGCATCTGGGTTACCATCTCCATCCGTGAGTCACAATGGCAACACTCTTGTATCTATAAGAAAATAACGGTACAAATCGAAGGTATTTATTCACAAAATGCTAGAGTAACTCAACAGGTCAGGCAGCATCTCAGTAGAGAAGGAATGGGCGACGTTTCGGGTCGAGACCTTTCTTCAGACCAGTCTGAAGAAGGGTCTCGACCCGAAACGTCGCCCATTCCTTCTCTCCTGAGATGCTGCCTGACCTGCTGAGTTACTCCAGCATTTCATGAATAAACACTCTTGTATCTGGTCATCAGCATCTCCTATGCTTGTTTCCATTGCAAGGGGGTAGTCTTGAGAATAGGAACAGTCAGCTAAACCCTTGATCGGATGCAAACATTGTCGTAAAACTGCACCATGTCCATCTGGCTGATAAGGTGAAGACCTATAATGCAGTAGTCCTGACATCTCCTCCCTATATTTCCAAAGGATGTCTTCATTTAAACTGTTGAATGATTTCACTCCAATTCCTCTGCTCAATAATGAATATTTACTGGTACGGCAAACTTATCAATTGGGCCACGCTCTGTCACATATGCCGAGATGCAATGAAAAGCTTTGTTTAAATACTATCAAGTGAAATCACACTCGATGAGTTCAATCAAGCTATACTCAAGTATAATAGCTAACGCAAAGAGAAAAATACCAGAACAAATAGTCTATATATATATATATACACATATATATATAAATATAGTGTACAGAATTATAGTAGTATTACAGTTACGGAGTAAGTGAAGGTAAAAGAAATGTGCAAAAGCCACAATGAGGTAGGCTGAGAGATCAGGACTACACTCTCCCTTATGAGAGGTCTGTTCAGTGTTCTGATGACAGAGAGAAATAAGGTGTTCCTAAATCTGGCGATACAAGAAACTGCAGATGCTGGTTTACAAAAAAAGACACAAAGTGCTGGAGTAATTCAATAGGTCAGGCATCGTCTTTGGAGAACATGGATACGTGAAGTTTCAGGTCGGACTGAAGAAGGGTCCCCATCCAAAGTGGCACTTTATCCATGTTCTCCAGAGATGCTGCCCTGTCCTGTTGAGTTGCTCCAGCATTTTGTGTCATTTTGTTCCTGAATCAAGTGGTATGTTTGGCCTCGTTTGCTGTAATTGAAGGTAGAAACAGCTTACAAGTTCTTCTGCATTATGCAATCCTATGGGGAATTCCTTCTGTTCGAACAGTGCTACGTTCCTTTTTGCTCTTTCCCAGCTCCTCAAGGCAAATTCTAAGAAGTCATTTTGAAAAATGCCTTGGGCTTCTAAACAGTGGCTTTCTGACTTGGTTCTGGTTCACTGGTCTTATTGTGGGTTCAGCTTGTCAGTGTTGGGTTCCTTATACTTGTGGTGAAAGGTTTAATGTGCTGGAAGAATTAGGACACTGTGTAAATCTTGAAGAGTACAATTTCTATGGTTACTGAACCATTCAATGGGCATGAATGTCAGACCAAGAGTGCAGTTTGATGTAGCTCGCTGTGAACTCCTGGGAGTACTGGCATCATTGGCCAGAGGGAGGGAGAAGGCTTAGAATAACCTCAAGGCAGAGAAAAAAATTATGTGACATCTACTTTTGTCCCCTTATATATTCATATATGGCCTTTTTAAAAGTTCTTAAACCTGCCTCAAGTGTCATTGACTTTTATTGAAAATCATTTGAGAGCATTAAAGTCTATATGTTAATATGTCCAAAGTGGCACATTGGCACAGCGATAGAGTTGGTGCCTTACAGACCCGGATTCGAACCTGACTATGGGTGCTGTCTGTACGGAGTTTGTACTTTCTCCCTGTGACCTCGTTCTGGTTTCCTCCCACGTTCCCATGGCGTGCAGAGAGGAGTGAGTCAGGCAGAGGGCCGGTAAGCAGACCGGCGGTGGGAGGCAGTGCAGGGCCTCGTCAGTGGAGAGGGCCGCTGGAGATCCGGCCTTAGCCTGGAGTTTGGCCCAGTGGCCCAGTGAGCTGCGACTGTATCCCAATACCGCAGGCCCGGCGCGCTCAGAGAGGGAAGGCCAACCAGCCCGGCCCCTGCTCACCCCATGGATCGGGAATCAGAAAAGGGGTGAAAATAAATGGTGACGGCAGATGCTGGTCAAAGGGCTTGGTGAGAGGAACTGGGTGGTCTTATCTATACCACTCCCACCTGCTTGCATTTGGGCCATGTACCTCTAAACCTGTCCTATTCATGTACCTGTCCAAATGTTTCTTAAACGTTACGATACTACCTTCATCTACTACCTCCTCCGACAGCTCATTCCATGCACCCACCACCCTCTGTGTGTTAAAGTTACCCTTCAAGTTCCTATTAAATCTTTCCCCCCTCACCTTAAAGCTATGTCCACTGGTTCTTGATTCCCCTACTCTGGGTAAGAGACTCTACCCTATCTATTCCTCTCATGGTGCGTCGACCCGATCTATTCCTCTCATGTGCTGAATATACTGAAAGAGATCAGATTGTTCCCTAAGCAACATCTGACAATTCAATCAAGGATATCGATCTACAGAAATAAAACCATTAATTTATTGTATTTAATATCTAAGATTGTGGTTAAGATATTGAACTTGCAACCAGAGCGCTGGATCATTGATCCAAGGACTAAGTTCAACTCTCGCTATGGCAGCTGGAGAATTTAAATTCGTGATCAGATATAGATGGGACATTTTTACAAAGCTTATCTCAGTAATGGTAGGCATTGGATGTTGTAAAATTAAACATCAGGTTCTCTAGTACAGTTGAGGGAAGGAAACTTGTTGAGTTTACCTGTCTATGTGTAACCCCGAGTCAAAAAATTCATTTAACTCTGAATGACCTTCTCATTTCAGGGCCAATCGAGGAGGGATTTCACGCATTTAGAATAAGTAACAATATACATATAGGGCTAAGTTATTCATAGAAACATAGAAAAATAAAAAAGTAGGTGCAGGAGTAGGCCTTTCGGCCCTTCGAGCCAGCACCGCCATTCAACATGATCGTGGCTGATCATCTAAAATCAGTACCCCGTTCCTGCTTTTTCCCCATATCCCTTGATTCCTTTAGCCCGAAGAACTAAATCTAACTTTCTCTTGAAAACATCCTGTGAATTGGCCTCCAGTGCCTTCTGTGGCAGAGAATTCCACACATTCACAACTCTCTGGGTGAAAAAGTCTTTCCTCATCTCAGTCCTAAATGGCCTACCCCTTATTCTTAAACTGTGACCCCTGGTTCTGGACTCCCCCGGCATCAATGAAAGCTATTCAATGAAATCCCAGCTCTTTCCTCCATCTCAATACCATATTCTCACTATAGAAACAAGAAACTAAATGCTGGAGTCATTCAGCAAGTCAGGCAGCATCTCTGGAGATAGAGCTAACTAAATACAGCTTCAATCCAGTTATAGCTATCAGTCAGGAAAATGCCCCAGAGATGATGCAGGTGGTGGAATAATTTGGGTTTTAACAGTGTAAATTGTACTCATGTGACATTGACTGACTTGGAGATATTATAACAAAAAGATTTCCATCTGAAAGTGTTTTTGGGTTTGATTGATGTTCCCAGCAAGGACTAACATATTTCTAAGAAAAAGGACATATGGATTTTTTCTTCAGTTTTTCCTCTTACTGCAAATTTATTTTGCAGAAACGGACAGCAAATAGAATGAACTACGTACAATATTGCACGGATTTTAATATAGTAAGGTTATTCAGTCGGAGTCATGGCTGTGAGCTTAAAGTGGCTTCAGTTACATTGTGTGTGCACATCAAGAGGGGTATTAGCTAATTAGAAATCAGTTTTTGACTGACTCTAGCACAAGCCAGTTTTAAAGTTGCACATCAACTAATGATTGAGAGTTAAATGCAGAGGTTTGATAAAGATGTTTGCAGATGATACAAAAATTGGGCATGTGGTTGGCAATGAAGAAGCACTGTGGCGCAGCGACAGACTTGCTGCCTAACAGCGCCAGAGACCCGGATTCGATCCTGGCTACGGAGTTTGTACGTTCTTCCTTTGGGTTTTTCCGCATGGGTTTTCTCCAGGTGCTCCAGTTTCCTCCCACAATCCAAAGACATACAGTTTATAGGTTACTGGGCCCGAGTGTGTGGGATGCACGGCGTGGATAACATAGAACTGGTGTGAATGGGTGATTGTCAGTCTCCAGTGGGCCGAAGCTCCTGTTTCCATGCTGCACCTCTGAAATTTAAAAAACTAAAACTGAAACCTAAAGAAAGCTTTAGACTGCAGGAAGGTGGAGATAGTCAATTCTGCAACTTTAAAGGACTTTTGTTCGGCCACATTTGGAGTATTGTGGACAGTTCTGGGCACCCCATTGCAGGAAAGATGCGGAGGCTTTGGAGAGAGTGCAGAGGAGGTTTACCAGAGTGCTGCCTGAATTAGATGGGGTTTCAGCAACCCCTGAGATTGGATTGTTTTTCTCTGGAATGTTGGAGGTTGAGGGGAGACTTGGTAGGAGTGTATAAAATATTGAGAGGCACTGCTACCGTTTCCACAGGGTGGAAATGTCCAACACTAGATGGCATGGCTATAAGGCGAGAGGGGGAGAGTTTCATGGAGATGTGTGGGCCTGTTTCCACGCTGTATCTCTAAACTAAACTAAACTAAACTAAAGTCAGCAAAATGTTTAAAATGGTGTGTGGGATTATTTCAATGGTGAAGCAGGTATGCCTGCCACTGATCTCAAACAAAGGTCTGTTTACGGACCACAGTCTCTCTGTGTCACTGACTTGCCAGTTATCTGCCGCAGTAAGGTGTTTAGAGGGATATGGGCTAAACGCAGGCAGGTGGGATTAGTGTAGACGGGACGTGTTGAGCGGTGTGGGCAAGTTGGGCTGAAGGGCCAGTTTCCACGCTATATGACTGCCAACCAGAAAACAAACTTTTCCTTAAGCCTTGTACTTGAAGCTAAATATAGAATGAAATGAACGTAAGATGAACTTATAAACTGAAATAGAGCATAAAACATAGAACAATACAGCACAGGAACGGGATAGATGTCGCCTGACCCGCTGAGTTACTCCAGCACTTTTGTCAATCTTTAATGTAAACCAGCATCTGCAGTTCCTTCCTACACAGGAACAGACCCTTTGGTCCACAGTATCTGTGCCGAGCATGATGCCAAGATAAACTAATCTCGTCAGCCTGCACGTGATCCATATTGATCCATTCCCTGCATATCCATGTGCCCATCTAAAAGCCTCTTGAACGCCGCTATCGCATCTGCCTCAACCAACAACCCTGGCAGTCCATTTTAGGCACCCACTATCCTCTGTGTAAAAAATAATTTGTCCCGCACACCTCCTTTAAACTTTGCCCCTTTCACCTTAAAATGTTGGCAATTTCCGGATTTCTATATTAATTACAGGCATAGAAATCATTCGAACATATGAATTAGAAATTATCAACCTTTCACACAAGGAAACAATCCACGATCCAACTCCACGGCAATTATGGAACCTTCCTTTAACACAGAGACTAAAACTGCACAATACTCCAAGTCACTGGGTGAGTGCGGAGTATTCTTATATGTCAACATCTTTTTAGATTCTCACCATTTAAAAAAAATCTGTCCTTCCTAGTGAATCGCATATCACAATTCTTACATTATATTCCATCTGCCACCCTTTAACCCACTTGCTTAATATCTTCTTGAAAATTCTAGAAAATTCCCTCATCCGCCCCCACAGCTTATTATCGTATCTCACATTCCACTTACACTTGCTGAAATCTTTTCCCAACTTCTGCGGCATAACATTAATAACAGCCTTCCAAACTGAAAAGACCTGTTTATTCCGAACTTCTCCTGCCTCTCCTTAGCCAATGTTCTCTGTGCTTTGTCCTGCCTCTCCTCTCTTCCAGCTTTCTTCCCCGGACAGTCAGTCTGAAGAAGGGTCCCAACCTGAAACGTTACCTATCCACATTCTCCAGACATGCTGCTTGACCCACTGAGTGACTCCAGCACTCCAGTGTTCGTCCATGTTAATTTGTTACCCAAATCCTGTGAGCTATCACCTTAAAAAGAAGACATTTTTGCAGAGGGGCTGCTATTGTAAATCCCCATAGACTTAATCCACTTTTTACTTATTCACCCTGTTAGCTACAACCTCAACAAACTATGAGATGTGTCAAAAATAATTCCCTTTTCAAAACTGCTTGTTGACCCTGTCTAATCAAATTATGGCCTTCTAAATTCCCAGCTACAACTTTTGATGGCACAGCGGTAAAGTTGCTGCCTTACAGCGCCAGGGACCCGGGTTCGATCCTGAGTACAGGTTCTGTCTGTACGGAGTTTGCAGATTCTCCCTGTGGCCACGTGGGTTTCCTCTGGGTGCCCCGGTTTCCTCCCACATCTCAAAGACGTGTAAATTTGTATGTTAATTGGCCTCTGTAAATTGTCCCTCGTGCGTAAGGTAGAACTAGTGAATGAGCGATTGATGGTCGGCGTGGGCTCGGTGGGCCGAAGGGCCTATTTCCATGCTGTATCTCTAAATTAAACTAAACTAAACTGATGCTGGGCTAATTGTTCTCTAGTTACATATTTTTGTTATTTTCGTCCTGGACAGGAGTGATGAATTTTCTAGCTTCCAATCTGCTAGAATCCCGAATCTAGGAAATTTGGAGCAACTTTGAAAATGCTTACTTTACAATACCGATCGCAGAACGATGTGGTGGAGCTCCTGCTCTGAACTCTCAGCGGGGATAATATACCCACACTGCGCAAAATCATAAAATGATCCCTGTATATTTCAGTTTATTATTACTTGGGCACCCACCACTTGGTAATAAAAGCAAACAATTTAATATTCAGTTCAGTCATCAGCTTATCTATCACATTTGCTTTTTCCGATTGATCAATTTGCATTTAGATCAGTATTTCATTTAAGTCAAAAACATGGTAATGTAATGTGTAGGAAGGAACTACAGATGCTGGTTTAAAGATAGACACAAAATGCTGGAGTACCTCAGCCGGACAGGCAGCATCTCTGGACAGAAGGAATAGGTAACGTTTCGGGTCGAGAATCTTCTTCAGACTAATTTCTTCAGACCGTCTGAAGCAGGGTCGCAAACCAAAACGTCACCCATTCCTTCTCTCCAGAGATGCTGCCTGACCCGCTGAGTTACTCCAGCATTTTGTGTCTATATGGTGATGTAAAATGGCTCAAAGATTGGGACATTAATATACCATTATTTTAGCAAGGTACGATATTATCCGACACACCCAGTATTGACTCTGGTTACAAAGACCCACGGTTTTTAATTCCCATTGATGCAAGCTGCAGGTTTGTTGTATTGATGAGTTTGGTAACGCCTCTGAAAAACTGTAAACCTGCCAGAGAGTGGACAGCTCTGACATAGCACATTAGGAAACAAAGATCCTATCTGTTATTTCTCCTGCTTCTCAGAAATGAACAAAAATAGAATTCTCGGCGAAAACAACCCAGGAAAAGAAGCTTTGTTCACTTCTGATGCATGAATGTTTCTGTCACCATGTCTAATAGGATTTTCTTGTAAACACAAAGAGAATATGGAAGTAACAGAGCAATTAGATTCGGCACTGTCTTTGTGAGAAAAGCATGTTAATATAAAATTGTGCCAATCAAACAAAAATGAATATTGAAGCAAGGACAAATTTATCAGGGTGGGGAATTTAATGGAGGGTCTTTAAAACGAAGCTCAAAACAGACTTACTGTAAATAAATATGGTCTGGCTGCATTAGTGGGACGAGAAATACAGTTAACATTTTGGAAACATTGAACAAGTCAAGTGGTATCTTGTCCCAAGAAGGGTCTCGACCCAAAACGTCACCCATTCCTTCTCTCCAGGGATGCTACCTGTCCCGCTGAGTTACTCCAGCATTTTGTGTCTACCAAGTGGTATCTTAGTTTAGTTTACAGATGGAAACAGGCCCTTCGGCCCATCGAGTCTCCACCAACCAGCGATCCCTGTACATTAACACTATCCTACACACACTAGGGACAATTTTACATTTTATACCAAGCCAATTAACCTACAAACCTGTGCGTCTTTGGAATGTGGGAGGAAACTGGAGATCCCAGAGGAAACCCACGCAGGTCGTGGGGAGAACATACAAACTCCGTATAGACAGCACCCGTAGGCAGGATCGAACCCGGGTCTCGAGTGCTGTAAGGCAGCAACTCTACCGCTGCACCACCGTGCCACCCCGTATCTGTAGAAAGAGAAATAGAGTTGGTGTTTCAGATTGATTGATTGATCAATGGAAACAGGGCCTTCGGCCTACCAGGACCATGCTGTCCATCGATCACCCACTCGCACTAGTTTTGCATCCACTCCCTACACACCATGGGCAATTTAGAGAGACCAATTAACCCACAAAACTGCACGTCTTTGGGATGTGAGAGGAAACCGGAGCACCCGGAGGAAACCCACGTGACCACAGTGAGAAAATGAAAACTCCACACAGGCAGCACCCAAGGTCAGGATTGAACCCGGGTTCTCTGGCGCCACGAGGCAGCAGTCCAACCAGTTCCATCACTGTAAACCCACTGTTTCAGTCAAAAATGCAGCCTAAACCACCGAGTGTTTCTAGCATTTTCTGTTTTCTGGTTTATTATTTTAGGCTCTGCAGATTTTCGATTTTGCTTAAAGATTAGGAACAAACGAAGAGATAACTGCATTAGATACTGGCCTGTTTGTTTGCTGAGGACTAACATTTCTTTGCAAAATGCTGGAGTAACTCAGTAGGTCAGGCAGCATCTCAGGAGAGAAAGAATGGGTGACGTTTCGGGTCGAGACCGTCTGAAGAAGGGTCTCGACCCGAAACATCACCCATTCCTTCTCTCCTGAGATGCTGCTTGACCTGCTGAGTTACTCCAGCATTTTGTGAATAAATACCTTCGATTTGTACCAGCATCTGCAGTTATTTTTTTATATAATATTTCTTTGCACAACCCAGGAAAGAAAGTGATTTTTAAATTTAAACTGCAGGTGCTGGAAATCTGAGATAAAATCAGAAAATACCCAGAAAGATAAATCAGCCATGATTGAATGACCCAATTCTGCGCCTATGACTTATGAACTATGAACATAACTCATCTCCCTAACGCGGCTTCAATGCTAGAACACTTCCACACCCTGGGCGTTTCTCTTGCAGTCTGGGAATCATACCTAGGCTGCTCCACGTAAGATTACCCTCCCGAAAGGACATTGATGAACTTGATGGGTCTTCCCAAGTGTTTTCCAGTCATTTAATTTATTTAATTACTTAACTATATTAAAATTTCCAAGATATTCCAGGATTTGAATTCATGCTGAGAATATTTAGTCCTGAACTTTGGCTCGCTTGCCCAGTAATTGAAGCACTATGCTCCTGCATTGATTCGTTAGTGTTGATCTATCTAAGAATATTTTAATAATTAATTAACACCCAACATGCCCTTTCATTACTGCTTCTTAGAAATCAGTTCTTTGTGTGTTTTGTTATGGAACTAACTGTGAAAGATTAAACACATTGTGAAGAAAACACAGGAAATCGGACTTACAACATAATTGAAATTGGTGCTTTCTCTAATGATCAGCCTTCTCTCGTTTTTGTTTGTGTACTTTGTATTCATCTTGTTGAAAATCGTCAGAAGGATAGAATATTTTTTAATTTTGGGGATGGAGTTTTAAAATAACTAACCCCTTATCAAAAGGAGGAGGGGGAGGAGGGGGAGGGGTAGAGGGGGAGGGGGGGAGGGGGGGAGGGGGGGGAGGAGAGGGTGCTGCACCAATACAGGAGAGTTTTGGGCCCAACGGGTCCACCTGGTCTAGTACAATCTAATGGTGTGGTGGATGCACATTCAGTTGCAGTTTTCCAAAGGGAATTGAATAAAATATTTGAAAGTATAATTTTTTGCAGGATTATGGAGAAAGAGCTGAAAAAAGTGATGACTAACTGGAGTGCTCCACAGTGGTCTAGTACAAACTGCGTAGGCCAAATGGCCACCAACTGCGCAGTAATGATTCTCTGGTTCTAAAAGAGATATTGTAAAGGCATAAGGGGATAAATTACTTTTTGTTTTGGTTCTAATTAACTAAAGCAGTCTTACCTTGTCATCCTTTAATAAGGTGCAAAGCTGCCATGGCAAACCTCAGAGGCTCAAAGTCTGCTTTTAATTGTGTGTGGTAGGGCGGCTCCTAGGCCTCAATCTGTCAACTTTCTGGGTCTCTGTAATAAACTGTGCTGCCTTGAGTAAATGAGTGATGGTCTGTTCTCTTCCCATGTCTCCAGGGGCCTCCCCGGCAAAAAATGTGGAACGCTGATCTTGTCTGCTGAAGAATTAAGCAACTGTCGGGTCAGTTTGGGCAGTATTACCTCGTTATTGTTCCCTGTTTAAGTGCGTGTTTTCTTTTATCATTTTAGTAAAGGGGCATCACATTACATTCCTGCCTGACTCTCTGAGTGTTCCTGTACGGTAAAATAGTCTGATAAAATGTCGAATCTAACAAGAAAGGGTGGCACGGAATGCAGTAGAGAGCTGTCTGTATGGAGTTTGTACGTTCTCCCTGTGACCTGCATGGGTTTTCCCCGGTTTCCTCCCACACTCCGAAGACGTACAGGTTTGGAGGCTAATTGGCTTTGTTAAAATTGCAAATTATCCTTCGTGTGTGTTGGATAGTGTTAGTGCGCGGGGATCGCTGGTCGGCATGGACTCAGTGGGCTGAAGGGCCTGTTTCTGCGCTGTATCTCTACACTAAACCGCAAATTTTGCATCATTATTATGCTTTGGAATCACTTACATTTACCATTCAATTATGCCATTTTATTGCTTTTATGGGATGACAAAAGAAGTTCGGAGGACAAATAATTTAGCACTGACATGTTTCAGTACAAGTGCAGTAGAGAGGCACATGAATATTTTGTCATAAGCCAAACAAAGCAGCAGAGCCAATGTGGGAGAAGAGGTGAATATTAGGCAAATTGTAATGGTTGACTCTATGAGTCAGAGTCATACAGCGTGGAAACAGGCCCTTGGGTCCAACTTGCCACACTGACCAACATGTCCCATCTACACTAATCCCACCTGCCTGCACTTGGCCCATATCCCTCCAAACCTATCCTGTCTATGTACCTGTCTAAATGTTTTTTAAACGTTACAATCGTACCAGGCTCAACTACCTCCTTCAGCAGCTTGTTTCATGCACCCACCACCCTTTGTGTGAGAAAGTTACCCCTCAGGTTCCCATTAAGTCTTTCCCACCTTACCTTAAGCCTGCGTCCTCTGGTTCTCGATTACCCTACTCTGGGCAAGGGATTTACCCGATCTATTCCTCTCATTAAATTGTACACCTTTAATAAGATCACCCTTCAGCCTCCTGCGCTCCAAGGAATAAACGCTGTTGGCAATTGGCCTGCTCTACTAAGACAGAATAGATTCCACCTGACCTTCAGACACTGGCAAAAGAAAAAGCTTTTTTTTTTATGCCAATATTGTCAATCCTCTCTTTAATTGGCAAAACCTTTCAAGAATCGAAAAGCTCCTTTCCCTCCAGTGAAAATACTCCCAGCTTCGATAAATAATGCCTGACTGACGCTGATTTGATTGTAATGTTTTTCAATTACACATGTAATTCCCCTTCAGTGGCTAATGAGACGCGCGTCTGCAGCAGGCATTTGTTTAAAGATGCATTTCTCCCAGGCTGTTTGGGTTTCATTAGCCTGACCCTCTGGGCCCTCGGTGTTGATTGAGGAGAAAGGAAGACGTGATGTTGCAACACTTAAAGACCATGGCTGACGTCAAACATTTCTTCAGAAGGGCTCAGAAATTGGCAGCAACATCTCCCAGAGGTTACAAAGCGGTTCGTGCCTGCACTCGCATTCATATTTTATTGACTTCAAAATAAATATGAGAGGTGGAGGCAACGAGTGAAAATCAAAGATAAGAGTTAGGGCTTTGGCGATCGAGATCTGACGGATGCGCCAGCCTTTCACAAAGGACAGCTGGTGGGATCAGAAGAACCGAGCCAAATTGACTTGCGGAGAAAGTAATTTATTTCTGCCACCTTCAAAGTAGCCCATAACACCCGTGCTCAATAATGTTGAATGAGACTGTTGCCAGTATCAGAAAAACATACTGATCGCAAAAGAAAATCCATCTTGGCAGGTGTTCAAAATCGAACATGTAGCCCTTCCACTCTCAGGGTCAGTGCCAAAATACAATTGGCCCGACATTTTCAGCAGCAAAGAAGATTCAACTGCAAATTTTGGATGATACAGTGGCGCAGCTGGTGGAGCTGCTGCCTCACAGCGCCGGAGACCCGGGTTCAAAGCCGATCTCCAGCTCTCTGCGGCTGCGTGGGGGTCCTCCAGTTACTCTGGTTGCCTGCCAAACCTCAAAGATGTGCGGGCTGGCACATTAATTGGCCACCGTACATCATTGCCTTTAGTATGTAGTTCATTTTTGAGATACAGCGTGGAAACTGGCCCTTTGGCCCACCGAGCCCATGCCGACCACTAACCACTCATTCACATTAGTTCTATATTATCTCATTATTCACAAAATGCTGGAGTAACTCAGCAGGTCAGGCAGCATCTCGGGAGAGAAGGAATGGGTGATGTTTCGGGTCGAGACCTTTCTTCAGACTGAAGAAGGGTCTCGACCCGAAACGTCACCCATTCCTT
Organism: Rhinoraja longicauda; assembly: GCF_053455715.1. Classification (NCBI taxonomy): domain Eukaryota; kingdom Metazoa; phylum Chordata; class Chondrichthyes; order Rajiformes; family Arhynchobatidae; genus Rhinoraja; species Rhinoraja longicauda. The sequence goes on from NC_135969.1 coordinate 12,363,622, forward strand.
CTCTCCCGAGATGCTGCCTGACCTGCTGAGTTACTCCAGCATTTTGTGAATAAATCGATTTGTACCAGCATCTGCAGTTATTTTCTTATACTATATTATCTCATGTTCTCATCACCTCTCCACACACTGGGGGCATGTTACAGAGGTCAATTAACCTACAAACCCGCACGTCTTTGGGATATGGGGGGAAATTGGAGCAAGCGGAGGAAACCCACGCTGTCTCTGGGAGACCGTGCAAACTCCACACAGCCAGCATCCGAGGCCAGGATTGAATCCGGATTCAATGCACCACTGTGTACCAGCTGCAACCCTGCGCTTCCCATAGATTCATGGTTGAATGTAGGGAGAGTTGATAGAACGTAGGGAGAAGGGAATTAAAGTAGAATATAGCGAGAAGCAGATTAATGTATTATTAATGGTGTAAATGGGGGGTTGATGATCAGTGTGGCACAGTAGCCCGTATCTGTGCTGTATTTCTCCATACGTGGGAAAGAGCTGCAGATGCTGGACTAAACCAAAGATAGACACAATATTGCTGGAGTGACCCAGCGGGAACAGGCAGCATGTCCGGATAGAAGGAATGGGTGACGTTTCGGGTCAAGACAGTCCGAAGATGCTGCCTGTCCCGCTGAGTTACTCCAGCATTTTGTGTCGAACGTCTGTATTCTCTATGACTCGACATATGGGCTGCAGATACAGCTGGAACTACCAGGTTTGACTTGCAGTCACCACATATGTGACTAAGTTATCAGGTTAATTTCACCTGATAAACTTTTGTTGGAATAATGAAGAGCTTTTAGCATCACCCTTCATTTACCCCCGAAATGAATGCCTGCTAGTTTATTGATTGAAAGATACAGCATGGAAACATGGCCGACAGCCCACCGAGTCCATGGCGAGCATCAATCACCTGCTCACACTAGTTCTATGTTACTCCACTTTCACATCCATTTCCTACACACGAGGGGCAATTTACAGATGCCCATTAACCTACAAGTCCACCCAACTTTGGGAAGAGGGGGGAAACCAAATTCTCTGCAGCTTCTCGTGATCTTGGGCTTAGCAGTTACCATACCAACGCTCCGACTAGCCACCATAAACCCATCGCCCATCAGTCACCAGTTCACACTACGTTATCATCTTCCCCACCCATTCCTTACATACTGGGGCCAATTTACAGAGGCTAATTAACCTTAAAACTCGCATGTCTTCGGGATGTGCACCCCGAGGAAACCCACGCGGTCGCAGGAAGGACGTGCAAACTCCTCATAGATTCAATGATTCAATAATTCAATGACACTTTATTGTCACGTGCACCGAGGTACAGTGAAATGCTTTGTTTTGCATGCAGCCCGTTAAAATCACCCAGCATGCCTCACTTAAGCAGCCCACAAATGTTGCCACAAGGTCACAAAACTTTGTGACAGCACCCTAGGTCAGGATCGAACCCAGGTCTCTGGTGCTGGGAGGCAGCAGGTCTATCAGCTGCCCCAAACACAGACTTGCCATGTAGATGAAGCACCGTTCATTGCTTTTTGCAATCACTAACCAAGAGTAAGATGGAAGAGCTTTCATCAGACGGGCTACAGCTGTTCAAGAAGGTGGCACCTCCCCAAGGAGATAAATGCTGACCTTACCCTCAACAACCACATCCCGAAAAATGAATCAATATTTTAAATCCGTGGCAATTTTAATCATTTCTGTTCCATTTGAAAATGAAACTATTTTTTCCATCTCTCGTCCTGACTGCAAATTCAAAATACTCATATATGTTGAAACTTTTGATAAACGGATTATTAGTTTGACGGGCTGAGGAAAATCCAGTTACAACCCAGCGGTATGAATATTGATTTCTCCAAATTCAAGTAACCCTTGCATCCTCTCCACTTCCACTTGTTGGTACATTTCAATGAGGTCCCCCCTCATCCTGCTAAACGTCAGTGAGTACAGACAGGCCCAGTACCGTCAAATGCTCATCATATGTTCACCCACTCATTCCTGAGATCATTCTTCTGAAACTCCTCTGGACCCTCTCCTGAATCAGCACATCTGAAACGTCACCCATTCCTTCTCTCCTGAGATGCTGCCTGACCTGCTGAGTTACTCCAGTTTTTTGTGAATAAACATCCTTCCTCACAGTACTCCAAGTGCGGTCAGACCAGAGCCTTATAAAGCCCCAGCATTACATCCCTTTTGTAAAAAAATTCTAGTCCTCCTGAAATAAATGCTAGCAATAAATGTAAGCCATTTACATTCTGTGGCATGTCTGGCAAACTATTTTACATGATTTTATTTCAATATTCAGCCGTATCCCACTTCATTTATTTCAGTTCATTAGGCACTCTTTTGCAAAGCACAGTAATCCAATTATCACCGGCCCTTTGTTTATCTCACACAGATGTCCCGCCCTCTGCTCAAATCCTGGCAGAAAATTATTATTTTCTTTCTCTGGGGCCGTTGGGAGGATTTCTTTCAATTTAACATTTCAAACCTGAAAAAAAACTTTGATCGGTTTGTAGAACCTACGGCATTTCAGATTTTGAGGAATTTGTTCCGAATAATGCATGGTCCATTGGACTGTAATTAACTCCAGAGAAAGGGCATTTATTAAAATGCTGTGGGCTCCAACACAACTCAAAGTTATAACAATCAAGCCCAGAGACCAACAGTGTCAACCATCTGGAAAGCTTTTGACAGCTCATCTATATACTAAAACTCTCATTTGTTTGATTGTTTGTTCCTGAACTACAGTCAAAACGGTACACGATAGCGCGACAATTTTAGGCCCACCTTACTCACCATTGGTGCTAATGGAAGAAGTTTCATTGAAATCGGTGTTATACTTTTAAAGTTATTCACATTTTAAAAGTTTAAATCTATCTCCTAGGGAGGGAGGAGGGAGCGGGGAGGGAGGGAGGGGGGAGGGGATGGGGGGAGGGAGGGGGGAGGATAAGAAGGGTTGAGGGGAATGGAATGCAGGGGGTAGTGGAGGGAAGGGGGAGGGGAAGGAGGGAGGGCGGAGAGGGGGAGGGGAGGAAGGAGGGAGGGGGAGGGAGGGTGAAGGGAGGGAGGGGGAGGAGGGAGGATAAGAGGGGTTGAGGGGAATGGAGTGGGGGGGTGGGGGAGGGAGGGGGAGGGGAGGAAGGAGGGAGGGAGGGAGTGGAGGGTGCTCACCAATGCAGGAGAGGTTTGGGCCCAACGGGTCCACTTGGTCTAGTAGTAGATATATCTGATCTTTTCCAGCTTCTCCTGATGACAATTGGCTCTCGTTGGCCCTTTCGTGTTTCCGTCAGATTGTGGGATTTTGCAGTAAAGGTCCGTTTCGTCCGAAATGCTTTCAAAGTTTAAACGCAGAGAGAATGAAGGACTGGCCCCAGGTTTCCAAGTCCAGACACTGGTCTACTTGGGAGGAGGTGGTGCATCCGCTACCATTGTCCTTCTTGGTGGTGGTCATAGAGTCAGAGTCATATAGTGTGAAAACAGGCCCTTCGGCCCAACTAGGAAGGAATTGTACTCAGGAAGGAAATAATGAGTGATAGATTGATCCTTAGAAATGTTCTGAAAATGGAGACACACGGAGCTGCAGATGCTGGAATTTTGAGCAACGCACAAAGAGCTGGAGGATCTCAGCAGGTCAGACATAGTCATAGAGTCATACAGCGTAGAAACAGGCCCCTCGGCCCAACAAGGCCAGGCCGACCAACAAGCCCCGTCTACACTAGTCCCACCTGCCTACGTTTGGCCCATATCCCTCTAAACCAATCCTATCCATGTACTTGTCAAAAAAATTCTTAAAATGTTGCGATATTAACTGCCTCAACTACCTCCTTTGGCAGTTCCTTTCATACATCCACCATCCTTTAGGTAAAAAAGTTACCCCTCAGATTCCTATAAAATTTCTTCCCCTCACCTGAAATCTATGTCCTCTGGTTCTCGACCCCCCTGCTCTGGGCAAAAAACTCTGCGTTTACCTGATCTATACCTCTCATAATTTTGGACACCTCTATAAGATCACCCCTCATCCTCTGTGCTCCAAAGAAGTGTCCCAGACTACTTAACCTCTCCCTATGGCACAGGCCCTCGAGTCCTGACAACATCCTCATAAAGTTCATGTCCTTATTTCTAAATCCTCTAATCCAGATGGGGTTTTGTAAAAAAAATAAGCTCAGACCATTTTTCTCTATTCTTTCCCCACTAAGATTTGACTTTTGTTTTATTCTCTCTCTTTATTCTTCTTGATCAAATGTATCAGGAATTTCGTCTGTATTCCATGCATGCCAAAATTCACAGCCAAGTCTCTTCATAATAGACCAAGTCTGCTGTTTTCTGTTATTTGGAAATGTTGGCACAGGGCCCTGGAGAGCACTGGCCTAAGTTAACCTTCATTGCACATTACTGTTTACATGTTTCATTCTGGAAAAAATATTCGTCAATCATAAATCTCTGCTTCGTTTCTTCAATCTAATCTCCGATACATACATTTCCTTCAATATCATGTCTGAATTTCATAAATTCATATGTCACAGGAGCAGAAGTAGGTCATTCGGCCCATCGAGTATACTCCGCCATTCAATCATGACTGATCTATATTTCCCTCACAAAGCCATTCTCCTGCCTTCTCCCCCTTGACACCCGTACTAATCAAGAATCTGTCAATCTCCACCTTAAAAATATCAATTGACTTGGCCTCCGCAGCCTTCTGTGGCAATGTTCACTGCCCTCTGACTAAAGGAATTCCTCCTCGTCTCCCTTCTAAAGGTACGTTTCTGGGATTCTGAAATTTGATCATAAGCACCATATAATGTTCACAAATACAGAAACTCTACGTTTGTGTATCCGCTATATATTACGCCTATCCACATTTGTGAGACAAAACTTGACGTTTAGTGACAGTCTGCCCCAAATCAATCCTTCTTTTGCTTTTTCCAGTCCCATTCACCATTCTGCACCAGTGCAAAATGCAAAGCTGGCCTTGCCTAGCATTCGCGGAGATCAATTGTGATCGAAAAATTCAAACTGACTTGAAAATGCACGTAGTCAAATTTGCTCCTCTTTTCGAGAGTGAGATCAAATTCATTGAACGATAATTGCATTGCCGCCAAAAAGCAAATCCAATTTGCATCAGCAATGGAATTACATAGTAAATGCGCTGAAGGGTTTTAATTTTATCTTGGATTATGTCTTCTACAAGCTTACCGCCCAGTCACTGTAGGCACTCGAGTCCATTTCTTCCTTTTTAAGCAGAAATATTATATCAACTTCTTGCTGTTTCTGTATTTATCCTCATCTCCCATTGCTGCAGTTCTTGGCATTCCATTTTTCTTTTCACTTCTGTGCCCAAGTAAGTTAGAACATACAACAGTGCAGTGTAGCAACAGGCCCTTTGGCCCATGATGTCTATGCCAACCATGATGCCAATGTAACTAATCCCACCTGCCTGCACGTGGTCTGTATCCCTCTACACCCTGTGTCTTCACGAGTCCGTTTGAATGCCTCTTAAATGTTGCTATCATGTCAACTCCTCTACCTGCCCTATATACGACACTGTGTTCAAATCTTGCCTTGCACATTTCCTTTAAGCTTCCCCACACTTACCTTAAAACACTCTACTATTTGAGATTTCCACCCCGGGGAAAAGGACCCTAACTATACATTTTATAATTTTAGATACCACCATCAAGTTGGCCATCAGCCTTTAATGCTCCAGATAAAAAAGTCCAAGTTTGTCCATCCTCTACTTAGACTTTAGAGATACAGCGTGGAAACGGGCCCTTCGGCCCAACAAATCCACACCGATCAGTCAACATCCTCATACACAAGCAATATCCTACACACGAGGGACAATTTTACAATTGGCAATTGGGCTCAGTTCCTGCACAGTGAAGAGAGAACTACGGAGGCTTAAGAATCATTTAAGGAAAAGCTGGGTGATGGCGTGAGCGAGAAAGAAAATAAAAGGTTATGTTGACAGGTTGAGATAATGTAAGGGAGGAACTGCAGATGCTGGTTTACACCAAAAGATAAACACAAAATGCTGCAGTAACTCACCAAGTCAGGCAGCATCTCTGGAGAAAAGGAACAGGTGACGTTTCTGTCTGAAGAAGGGTCTCGATCCAAAACGTCACCTATTCCTTTTCTCCAGTGATGCTGCTTGGCCTAATGAGTTCCCCCAGCATTACGTGTCTATGTTGAGATAATGTAAGATGGGGGAAGGGTTGTATGAACATATATATGGATCAATCTGCTTCTGTGCTGTAGATCATTGTGGATCTAATAACCCTTGCGCAAAACTGTTTGATTTACAGGACATTGCAACAATGCAACTCTGCGCCAACAAGCTGGATAAGAAGGATTTCTTTGGAAAATCGGATCCGTTTTTGGTCTTTTATCGAAGCAATGAAGATGGGACGTAAGTACTCACTTCTCATGACAATTATTGCTTCCACACATTTCAAACTAATCTCCACTTTAAGCCGAACAGAATGAAATGAGATTATAACTAGCAAAAGCAAACAGGTAATATTTTGAGTGAATTTTCAGAATGCTACACTTCTCCTGATTAACCAAATCTCTTTCTTATCCTTGAGCAAAATACAAAGTGCTGGAGAAACTCAGTGGGTCAGGTAGTATCTGCGGACGGAATGGGCAGGCGACATTTTGGGTCAGGACCCTTCTTTAGACTTCTTCTTGAAGAAACATTTAGACAGGTACATGGTTAAGATAAGGGGATATGGGGCAAAAGTAGGCAGGTGGACTAGCTTCGATGGGGTATGTTGGACTTTTATCCGAACTGACTTCTACAGTGCAGGCAGTTGGGGAGAGAAAGTTAAAGAGTTGGTCAATGCTCAATATGAGCTAAAGAGGGCAGAATTCCTTCAAATGTTCCTCAATGCAAATCTGTTGTCTCAAGGACTTGGGATATCGACCTCATAAATAAGAAGGGTCTCAACGTGAAATGTCACCCATTCCTTCTCTCCAGAGATGCTGCCTGTCCCACTGAGTTACTCCAGCTTTTTGTGTCTATCTTCAGAAATGTCAGTTATGTGTGTGGAGGCAATGTAATAGCCCACATCATTGTCCCATGAATCACGCCCAGGTCAGTCTATAGAGTAGTTCCAGCATTCTCTGTTTTAGTTTCAATTTCCACCATTTTGAGCTCTTCACTTGATAATCATATTTGCAATCACCTCAGAATAAAGCTCCTTTTAAACTGAATAATAGACAAATTGTGTAGGAAGGAACTGCAGATGCTGGTTTAAACCGAAGACAGACACAAAATGCTGGAGTCACTCAGCATCTCTGGAGAGAAGGAATGGGTGTTGTTTTGGGTCTGAAGAAGGGTCTCGACCCGAAACGTCACCCATTCCTTCTCTCCAGAGATGCTGCCTGCCCCGCTGAGTAACTCCAGCATTTTATGTCTATTTTCTGAAGAATAATAGATTTAATTGCTAATTTCAGGAAAGCACACTTTAACATTCCACACTGACCTTTGTGGGTTTAACTCATTGGAATGCTGGTTCAGGGTTCCTACATCTGGATTTCCTACTGTGTTCGTGCATCCCTCAGGGATTGTTTTCAACTCCAGTTCAGTTTGCTTAGAATCACTGAAGCCAACCATTAATGAGGGCTAGATTCAGAGGTGAAAGTCCAGTTATTAAATACACATTCCCTTCCAAAGGAGGAGTATTCCAAAACAAAATCAAAACCAGAATTATTGAAGATCTATTAAAATTAATCTTGACAAATTTTTTAGCAAAACACAAGTTTAGTTTAGTTTAATTTAGAGATACAACGTGGAAACAGGCCCTTCGGCCCTCCGAGTCCATGGCAACCATCGATCACTCGTATACTAGTTTTATCCTACACACTAGGGACAATTTACAGAGGCCAATTAACCTATCAACCTGCACATCTTTGCGATGTGGGAGGAAGCTGGAGCACCTGGAGCAAACCCATGTGGTCAGAGGGCAAACGTACAAACTCCATACAGACGGCACCCGTAGTCAGGATTGAACTTGGGTCTCTGGAGCTGTAGGGGTGCAACTCTACCACTGTGCCGCCCCCTACGTTCTGGAGGAACTCAGTGGATCAGGCAGCGATCTGTGGGGGAAATGGACAGGTGATGTTTCAGGGTTGGACCCTTCTTGTCCATTCCCTCCACAGATGTTGCCTGACCCACTGAGTTCCTCCAACATTTTGCTCAAGAAGCCAGCATTTGCAGTTCCCTCTTGGGCTCACACCTGTTCCCAGCCGACAGTCTGCCTATCAGCGAATCTCCTTGCCTTAGGTCATCTGTTGCCAGCTTTGATTGGTCCTGTTTTTTCTTTGCTTCCAGTGCTTTCCCCCACCCTCCCTACTACAATCAGTCTGAAGAATGGGCCCGTCCCAAAACGTCACCCCTCCATTTCCTCCAGAGATGCTGCCTGACCCGCTGAGTTACTCCAGCACTTCCTTGTTCTCTCTTCTGAAATTTGTATTGGACACAAACTCCAGCATAAACAGCACACAAAACAAAGCCATGTGTCCCGTCACAAGTGCCTTGCCCACTTAGTCGAGCTGTGCAACTAATTCCTTTTCCGAGACCCCTGTGCTTCGAGGTCGAGGATTAGGTTGAGGTTTATTGTTGTTGCCTGTGCAGTGAAAAGCTTTCTCTTCTCCCCAGCTTTGATTCTACATCCCCCACATCACCCTTGCACATTAGAAACCTCACCTGGGCCTTCATTGAAATCTGTGGAATTAACAATTAATTTTTAAAAAATGGAATTATGTGATAAAATGCAGAAAATAATCACAAGAAATATGTACGACTGTGGAGTATCTAGTGAGTATCAAATCTTGCCGAGGCACAGAATTTTTCTGACTGTCATGTTGATTTTTGCTTCCTATCAGCGTCAAAGGACTTAATTGGGCGAATACAGTGAACTTGCACCGAATGATTCACATCTTAAAATACACCAGAATTTCCCCCGTATCTTGAAGGTGCAATATACATGTGTGGCAGCAATTTAGTCATCATTCTGTCTGCAGTGGGTGTAGCAAAGTAGCATCGGTGAAATATTTATATCATCCAAGGCAGCGGCAATTTACATGAAATTATAGGGACTGAATTTCAGTGTTTGCATCTCTCTCACTTTCATAATTCTCTCCTTCAAGTTAACATTACTGTTTGTACCTTGCATGAGATTAACTGTCACTCTTCCCGTACCTTTTTTACCATCAAGCTTATAAATACCCTGTTTCCATTTGCATCTTTCAATCAAGTAAAGTCACAATGGCCTTGTTTACCTTAGTGTCTCAGCTTTGACTATCATACTGTTTGTTAACTTCTTCACTTGATGCAGTGTTTGCATATCTCAGGGATGTTCCCACTATGTGCTGTATCTCTTCACAAAATGGCGGCATGACTGGAGGATCCGAGAACCAGAGAATTGTGAGAAACCAGTCTGAAGAAGGGTCTCGACCTGACCCAACGTGTCATGTATTCCTTTACTCCAGAGATGCTGCCTGACCCGCTGAGTTACTCCAACATTTTTTGTCTATCCCTGAATTGATATGTAAAAACAAGGAACTGCAGATGCTGTTTGCAAGAAAAAAAGGCACAAAGTGCTGCAGTAACTCAGCGACTTGGGCAGCATCTCTGGGCAACATGGCTAGGTGACGATTCAGGTTGGGACCCTTCTTCAGTCTCTAAAGGGTCCCGACTTGAAATGTCACCTATCCATGTTCTCCAGAGATGCTGCCTGACCTGCTGAGTGTCTTTTTTTCATAGAATTGATCAGGCAGAGAAGGAAGCCAATCGGCCATCTTCTCCATATCATATCATATATATACAGCCGGAAACAGGCCTTTTCGGCCCTCCAAGTCCGTGCCGCCCAACGATCCCCGCACATTAACACTATCCTACACCCACTAGGGACAATTTTTACATTTACCCAGCCAATTAACCTACATACCTGTACGTCTTTGGAGTGTGGGAGGAAACCGAAGATCTCGGAGAAAACCCACGCAGGTCACGGGGAGAACGTACAAACTCCTTACAGTGCAGCACCCGTAGTCAGGATCGAACCTGAGTCTCCGGCGCTGCATTCGCTGTAAAGCGGCAACTCTACCGCTGCGCTACCGTGCCGCCCTGGCAGCAGATAGAACAATCCAGTCAGTGCTAACTAACCCTTCCCCTTTTGCTGCGCCTATTCACTTTTCATTTCATGGTGCTAATGGCCTGTTTCCACCATCTTCACGGTTTGTCCAAAATTTTGAAAATGTGCCATTTGATCTTTGAATTATCTATTAATTGAAACTGCCTCTTTCGATTTATCTGATCTAAATCAGTAATAACGTTGTACATCTCTCTGATATTTCCTCTCAGCCTTCTGTGCTGCAATAACTCAGGGCTAAAGGTATAGATAGAAGTGTGAAAACGCACAGCTCCAGATTCAGTGACACTTTCTTCCCAGCTGTTATCAGGCAATTGAACCATCCAACCACAACTGGAGAGCAATCCTGAACTATTATCGACCTCATTGGTGACCCTTGGAATATCTTTGATCGGACTTCACTGGCTTTATCTTGCACTAAACTTTATTCGCGTTATTTCCTTTATCATGTACACTGTCAATGGCTTGATTGTAATCATGTATTGTCTTTCCGCTGACTGGTTAGCCAGGAACAAATGTTTTTCACTGTACCTCCTCGGTACATGTGACAATGAACTAGACTAATTTTAAAAAACACCTTCTCAGCCGAAGCAGATATCTGGACTCCCTCATCCCTGTCTCTTCAGCGGTCTCTCTGTGTCCTTGTGGTCGCTCCTAAAACAGCGACCGGAATTGTGAGCTAACGCTTGTTTTATAACGATTCCCTGTTTTTGTGCATTGTGCCTTTATTTATGAAACCCAGGTTCTATATGGCAAACCATCTTCCACTTTCAAGGATTTACGCACATTTACTCCTTTAGAACCGTACCATTTAATGTACATTGTCCATCCGTAACTTTTTGCCACATTGTGTCAGTTGTGGGTTTTGAGGGCATGTGGGGGTGGGGGTGGGGGTTGGGGGTGAAATACATCTTGGTACATTATTGCATTCTGGTGACAATCAGGGCAGCAGGGCATACCCCAGTGATGGAAGGAGTGAGCACCAAGCTTCTTGGACTTCAGATGAGGTTCAGGTGAAGGGTCCCGACTGGTATTTAGAAGGATGAGAGGAGATCTTATCGAAACGTATAAGATTATTAAGGGGTTGGACACATTAGAGGCAGGAAACATGTTCCCAATGTTGGGGGAGTCCAGAACAAGGGGCCACAGTTTAAGAATAAGGGGTAGGCCATTTAGAACTGAGATGAGGAAAAAAGTTTTCAGTCAGAGAGTTGTGAATCTGTGGAATTCTCTGCCTCAGAAGGCAGTGGAGGCCAATTCTCTGAATGCATTCAAGAGAGAGCTGGATAGAGCTCTTAAGGATAGCGGAGTCAGGGGGGTATGGGGAGAAGGCAGGAACGGGGTACTGATTGAGAATGATCAGCCATGATCACATTGAATGGCGGTGCTGGCTCAAAGGGCCGAATGGCCTCCTCCTGCACCTATTGTCTATTGTCTATTGAATTGTCACCTGTCCATTTCCTTACGCTGATGCTGCGTGACCTGCTGAGTTCCTCCAACAGTTTGTTTTTTTTGCTCCAGACTCTCATTTTGCTGCCTTTTGTGCTGTCTTTTGAACTTTTCAGGTTTACTATTAAATTTTAGAGTTGTTCTGACTATGTTGGTATATCTTTCTCAGTTTCAAGTTGACTCCTCTCTCTCGCTATCTATCTTTCTCTCTCTCCCCCTCTCTCTCTCGTTTCACTATAACTGAGGGAAGATTTGCCTTGCTTCCTGTATGTTGCATCATCAACAGATTCTTTCTAGATGAGTTTACGATGTTGCCTGCGATCAGTACAGTTCTGTTCTGCATTCATATCTACGGCCCTTCGTTCTCATGTCTATTATGCTGTATAGGTACACTTCTCGCACCCCTCTCCCTTTCTCCTGCATACACCCTCATTACCCTTCTGCCTGCCGTTTCTCTCTCTCTCTCTCTCTCTCTCCCAGGTTTATTATCACTATGCACGTGTCTTTCTCCTGCTCCCTCCCTCTCTCAGGTTTACCATCTGCCACAAAACGGAAGTGGTGAAGAACACACTGAACCCAGTCTGGCAGCCGTTCACCATCCCAGTCCGAGCTCTCTGCAATGGGGACTATGACAGGTCAGTATGTGAAGTAGCTGCTGAACACCAGATGGACCTTCTGGCAACTTCCAACTTTCCCCTCCTCCCCTCCCTGTCCCTTCATCAACCCTTCACCGACTCATCCAAAACTCTTTACTAACAGATTCCAGGACTATTTCATCTTTTGAAACAATGGAAGAACGTGAAATGCTTCTGGTTATAAACACAGTCAAGGGAAAGGCAACTGGATCCATGGATAGGAAGGTTACAGAGGGCTTTGGGCCAAATGCAGGCAAATGGAACTAGCCCAGTGTGGTGACAGTTGCCGTGGACACAGCGGTAGAGTTGCCACCCTACAGCGCCAGAGACCCGGGTTTGATCCTGACAACGGGTGCTGTCTGAAGTAGATTTTCATGTTCTCCCTGTGACTGCGTGGGTTTCCTCCAGGTGTTCCGATTTCCTCCCACATTCCAAAGACGTACAGGTTTATTGGCCCACCGAGTCCGTGCTGATCACCAATTAGCCGTACACTAGCACTATCCTACACACTAGTGGCAATTTACAATTTTACCGACGCCACTTAACCTACAAACCAGCATGTGTTTGGAGTGTTGGAGAACACCAGAGCACCCGGAAAGAACCCTCGTGGTCACGGGGAGAACATCGTACAGACAGCACTCATAGTCAGGATCAAAACCGGGTCTTTGCCGCTGTAAGGCAGCAACTCTACTGCCTTCTTGTAATAAACCACAGCCATGGGAAAGGCATGCGGATTCATGGACACGGAGGGTTTCAAAGGCTATGGACCAAATGCAGGCAAATGGGACTAGCCCAGTATACCGACTGGGTTGGCATGGATAAATTGGGCTGAAGGGCCTGTTTCTGTGCTGTACAGCTCTATGACCCTATGTCAACACCTGTACTAATACCAGGCATCTGTTTTTCTCACCTTTCTACCTTCAGAACAGTGAAGGTGGACGTCTATGACTGGGATCGGGATGGCAGGTAAGTCGGAACTCCTACAATTGGTCAGATTTGCGCGGAATAGTCACAAAATTGATTTTAGTTGTTGCCTGTTCTTCAAAATTATTTTCCTGGCCTTTTACAATACAATACAATACAATACAATATATCTTTATTGTCATTGTACAGGGGTACAACGAGATTGGGAATGCGACTTCCATACGATGCAATAAATTAATTAGCTAATCAGTATAAATTTATACAACCCAGTGAAACAAAATTAGAAACAGTTTTAAAACAGTATAAAGTTTAAGTAGATCTGTGCCGGTTCGCTGTGCGATGTGACCATCCGGCTCAGCAGGACCGGTTCATAGCAGCTATGGCCCTGGGGATGAAGCTGTTCCTGAGTCTGGAGGTGCGGGCGTAGAAGGCCTTGTAGCGTCTGCCCGATGGTAGAATTTCGAACAGACTATTGCAGGGGTGTGAGGAGTCTTTGTGGATGCTGGTGGCTTTTCTGAGGCATCGTGTGTTGTAGATGCCCTCCAAGGCTGGTGGCTGTGTTCCGATAGTCTTCTGAGCTCTATGGACAACCGGCTGAAGAGCTTTCCTTTCTGCCTCCGTGCAGCTGAGATACCACACAGGGATGCCATGTGTTAGGATGCTCTCTATGGTGCAGCGGTAGAAGGTCGTCAGCAGCTGTTGGGGCAGACCAGACTTTTTCAGTGTTCTCAGGTAGAACAGTCGTTGCTGCGCCTTCTTGACCAGCGCAGCGGTGTTAGTGGACCATGTGAGATCCTCCGAAATGTGAGATCCTCCGAAATACTGATTTCCCTGTCCTGTTTGTGTGACTGTTTTCCTCACCAATGAATGCACAATGTCCTGGAACTTAGAGGGCAGGCACATGACCCAGATGACATGGGTTGCTGGCGGTAAATTGTCACGAATTCTCCCGCCATTTATGTACTCCAACATCAGATCCACACGGTTACAGAAAAGGTGGAAAGAATCAGCAGGACAGACGGCATTAATAGAGAGAAAGAGAAAATTGTGTTGTGAAGGAACTGCAGATGCTGGTTTACACCGAAGATAGACATAAAATGCTAGAGGATCTCGGCGGATCAGGCGACATCTCTGGAGAAAGGGAATGGGTGACTTTTCGGATCGAAACCCTTCTTCAGGCTGAAATGTCACCTATTCCTTTTCTCCAGAGATGCTGCCTGACCCACTGAGCTTCTCCAGCATTTTTGCGTCTATCTTCAGAGAAAGAGAATGAGTGTTTCAGTTTGATGGCATTTCATCAGGGTTCAGACGAGATGTCATCAATCTCAAATGTTTTCAGCCTTTCTGTTTGTATTAAGGAAAACATCCCCTTTTTTGATCTCCCCTCTCCTCCCCTGTGCCCCACCTATATTCCCAACTATTTCTCCTCTCCCCCCCCCCCCCCCCCGCTACTTTCCTCCCTCTAGCTTCACAATTCGCAACTCTTCAATTCTGTCGCACACCTTTTGTTTTTATCCCTGGCCTTTGTTCCAACCATCTGCCTATTTAAAACAACCCTCGCCTGCATCCACCTATCACCTGCCCTGCCTCTCCTCTCTTCCAGCTTTCTTTTCCACCCCCCCCCCCCCCCCCCCCACCACACAATCAATATGAAGAAGTGCTACGATCTGAAATATTGGCGCGGCACAGTGGCACAGCAGTAGAGTTGTTGCTTTACGGAGCCAGAGACCTGGGTTGGATCCTGACTGTGGGTGCTGTCTGTACGGATTTTGTATGTTCTCCCTGTGACGACATGGATTTTCTCCAAGTGCTCCGGTTTCCTCCCACTCTCCAAAGAAATACAGGTTTGTAGGTTAATTGGCTTGGTAAAATTGTAAATTGGCCTTAGTGTGTAGGATAGTGCTATTGTATAGGATGATCAGTGGTCGGCACGGACTCAGCGGACCGACGGGCCTGTTTCTGCACTGCATCTCTAAAATCGAAAGTAAATTACCTATCCACGATCTCCAGAGATGTTGCCTGACCTGGTGACTTACTCCAGCATTTTGTGTCTTTAGTCTTTCGCGACACAGCGCGGAAACAGGCCCGATGGACCACTGAGTCCGCGCCGCCCATCAATCACCCTGCACACTAACCTACACACACTAGGGACAATTTTCAACTCACCAAAGCCAATGAACCCACAAACCTGTGTGCCTTTGGAGTGTGGGAGGAGACAGGAGCACCTGGAGAAAACCCACGCAGTCACAGGGAGAACGTATGGACAGACAGTCCATACAGACAGTACCCAGAGTCAGGATCGAACCCGGGTCTCTGGCACTGAAAGGCGGCAACTCTACTCGCTCCGCCACTGTGCCGCCCTTCGTTCAATTAAAACGTTCACAAGGTTGAATTAATTTACGTTGTTATGCCCGTTCCGTGACAGAAAGCAAGAGGTTGGGAAGCAAATTCATGGATGTGTAGTCATTGCAGATATTTTGCTTTAGGTTGAGGCATAGTCACACAGACTGAACAGAGTGTGTAATGAACTGTTTGCTCCTGGCCGCCAGTTGGCTTTGTGTTAGTTGACTGTGAATGGTGTTGTATAAGAGCATCGATCAGTGGGCTTTTGTGGGAAAGTGGAAGTGCATCAAAAGCAGGTGAAAATTCCCAAGGAACACAAAATAGTCTTCTGCTCCTGCACCATGAATTTAGCGGTAGAGCAGAGAGGAAGAGAAATAGAGCAACTCCCAAAGAAATGAGGCAGAAAGCTATTCTCATTTTTTGCAAGTACAGTATGAACATTCCTCTAGGCATGTACTAATGAGGCAATAGAGTGGTGTCATGTCAAGGCCAACACCTGCCACGGTGTTTACAACAGTGAACGGAGACTGATGCCAGGACAGGTTGTCTAGTGTTGCCAGGGGCAAACAATATGTTTGACATTTAAATCACCACACTGACTGAACCTAATATGGCGGATATCCATCCAGCACTTCCAGAGCGATTTTATTCTGGGACGCCCTTGTTCCTCACTGACCTGCTACCAATTTGAATCTGCATTAAAACATAGAGCTTCGGACAGTACACCACAGGAACAGGCCCTTCGGCTCACACTGTCTGTGCTGAACATGATGCCAAGACCCATCTCTTATCTGCGTGCCCATATTCCATATCCCTCCATTCCTGCAAAGTCTCTTAAATGTCGCTATCACCTCTGCCTGCACCACCAGCCACAATAGAAGCCACTGAGTCGTTTCCATTTTATCGGGATGCATCACAGCACGGTTTGGGGGCAGCTCCATCTAAGACCACAATAAATTGCCCAGATCATTACACAAAACATCCGCCCTTCCATGGACTCCACCTACACTTCACACTGCCTCGGCAAAGGCCGCCAGCATAATCAAGGATGAGTCTCACCCCGGACACTCCAGCTGCTCCCCTCTCCCATCAGGCAAGAGATACAAAAGTGTGACAACGCACACCCACCTCCAGATTCAGGGACACTTTCTTCACAGCTGTTATCAGGCAACCGAACCATTCTATCAACAACTGGAGAGTGGTTCTGAGCTACTATGTACCTCATTGGAGACCCAGGGACTATCTTTAATCAATCTTTACTGAACTTTAATTTGCACTAAACGTTATCCCCCATTATCCAGTATCTGTGCATTGTGGATGGCTTAATTGTAATCATGTATACTTCCCACTGACTGGATAGCACGTAACAGAAAATCATTCCACTTGTACCGCGGTACGTATGACAATAAACGCGATTCTTCAAGGGTCCCAGCCCGAAACATCACCTGTCCATGTTCTCCAGAGACGCTGTTTGACCTGCTGAGTTACTCCAGCACTTTCTGTCCTTTTGTGTATTAACCAGCATCTGCAGTTCTTTGTATCTACATAGAATGCACAGTTCACTGATTTCACGAATTTGTACTCCTGACTCAGAACATTGAGTGGAGAGAATATGGATATTGGCAATTCAGTCTGGGAGACACAGTAATGATCAGTCACTGAAATTATTATCCTGCATCAGTACATAAATTTGTAAAATTTACAACTAAAGTTTAGGTGTAAAATTTAATGCGTAAGCTATGAGCTTTTGCATTTGACTAAGTCTATGTGCCTGTGACGCTGCTGTCAGCAGGCTTTACACTGTACCTGTACTTCACCGTACGTGTGCATGTAACCATAAACTCAATTGACTTAAGGGCCTGTCCCACTTTAGGCGATTTTAAGGCGACTGTCGGCGACTGTCAAAGTCGTAGCAGATCGCCAAACTTTTCTTTTACCCGACGACAATGACCACGACAATGCCGAGTCAGGTCGAGATTACAGCGTCTTCTGAAACATCGCTGACAATGCTTCTCCGGCGTCCTAATTTTCGCTGAAATCACTGACAAGTCGGTAAGTACTTGAGAGTTTTGAACTATAACATCTTGTATGGATTACATAAAAACCAAGCATCACTGTAACAAGTCATAAACTGGATTTACTTCCAGTTTACTAATAGCTGGATTAAAAAAAAATTTTTTTAAAGGGGTTAAGTGGATTTTTGTGAAAAGTGTGTGGGCATTCTTTGAAAATGTACGGGAGATGCATATTTGGTTTCTGGGTTGCATATCTGGGTTGGGAGCCCACTTTAAATGTAATGGCTGATGGCCATAAACATCGCGAAAATTCCCACGCTTACCTGACCGTCAAACTGTCGCCTCCAATCTACCTGTCAAATGTCCTGACGGTAAATAAATTGGTTAAACACAAGCATTTTATGGTATTTTGAAATGACTTTACTTATTTTAATATTATGTGCTTCTAAATGCATCTAAGAGAACCTATCAAACCCGGGGACAGCAGGTGACAGCGCCCGCAATAAGCAACGATACCTGGCGATAAGCTAGCCGTCGCCGAGAAATTTCACTCCGGATGATTTCTCAGCGACGCGCTGAGATCCACTACGACTCTTGGAAGACTCCTCACGATCATGCCCGCGACACCCCGGCAAACTGTCGGTGACAGCCTAGTCGCCGGCAGTCGCCTTAAAATCGCCTAAAGTGGGACAGACCCTTTAAAACCTAGAGGAAAGACGCCTTCTCAGTCAGCAGAACTATAAATGGGGCGATAATTCTTTGTTTATTTCTTGCAATCCCTCAAGGAAGCAGATTGCATTTTGTTCAGCCACTGAAAGAAATACAGATTTGCAAGAAATCAGAATAAGAATTTTGTTTGTCTGCCAGCAACTTTGGTTGTTGATATTCATTCCATTGCAGTTGTGTTTTGGAGTAAATCTTTGGGGAGTATCTGTGCTATTGTACAGTGATAGAAAATTGAAAGAATCTGTTTCCTGTATCCCAAGTTCCCTGTTGTGTTAATCAACATGAGATATATTTTCAAAGCTATCAAAAAATGAAACAAATAACCATACGCAATAATTAGGTCACACTATTCATGCACTCCTCTGGTTTCACACTGCTCAAAGATTAATGTCCTTTAATTATTGAAAGTTTTAAAGAATGCTTCTCATTCTTTATAAACTACCTGGATGTGTGTCCTCTGGTTATAGGGTTAGAGTCACAGAGTCTTACAGCATGGAAACAGGCCCTTCAGCCCAACTTGCCCATGTCGACCAAACATCACATTGTCATAGAGTCTTACAGCATTGAAACAGGCCCTTCAGCCCAACTTGCCCATATCGACCAACAAGTCCCACCTACAATGGTCCCACCTGCCTGCATTTGGCACATTTCCCTCCAAACGTATCCTATCCATGTGTCTGTCTAAATGTTTCTTAAACGTTGCAATAGTACCGGCCCCAACTACCTCTTCCAGCAGGTCATGTTCAAGTTCCTATTAAATCTTTCTCTTCTCGCCTTAAACCTACATCTTCTGGTTCTCAATTCCCCTACTCTGGTCAAGAGACTGTGCGTTTGCCCGATCTATTCCACTTTTGTACACCTTTCGTATTTGAATGGTTTGAGTCCCCATACAATAAGAAACAACTCAAACATGGTCATATATTATCATTTGCTCTGGGACAGTTACTGGACATCAACTAATCATTGATTGCTAGACCTCTGTTATGATGCCGATCAAGGATGCATTGAGTGTCAGAATATGTGGCCAATCTTCATGTCTGTACACAAAATGCTGGAGTAACTCAGCAGGTCACGCAGCATCTCAGGAGAGAAGGAATGGGTGACGTTTCGGGTCGAGACCCTTCTTCAGACTGAAGAAGGGTCTCGACCCGAAACGTCACCCATTCCTTCTCTCCTGAGATGCTGCCTGACCTGCTGAGTTACTCCAGCATTTTGTGAATAAATACCTTCGATTTGTACCAGCATCTGCAGTTATGTTCTTATACTTCATGTCTGTACAGGCCATTGTTGAGTTAGTCTGGGCATTTTTTTAAATAGCCCAGGGCCATTTTTGGTTGGACCCATCTTTTCGCTGTCTTTTCACACAGTGTGGTGGGCGTGTGGAACGGGCCAGAGGAGGTAGATGAGGCAGGAGTATAACAACATTTAAAAGACATTTGGACAAGTACATGGATAGGAAAGGTTTAGAAAGCAAATGCAGGCAGATGGGACTAAGATAGATGGGACATCTTGGTTGGCATGGGCAAGTTGGGCTGAAAGGTCTGTTTCTATGCTGTATGGCTCCACGACTTTCTGGAATAACCTGGATATGAAGTTTCATTTTAAAAGTGTAATAATGTTCCCCTGACCAAAGTGATGAAATTTTATTTCCCTCATCAAAGCTTTAACTGGTATTGTAGGGTTTTAGGGCAGTTGTGACATTGCTCAATGATGGCTCCAAATCATTTAGTGTAGTGTTGTTGTGAAGCCAGAGGGCCAAGCTTGACTTTGCCCTTGTGAAGGAAGCTAACATGGTTGGTAACTACACTCCCTCAGTAGGAATGTTGTCAATACTACCTTCACATCTTGTTTTTAGTCTTTGATTAAAATGTGTTTGCACGTCACTTTGTTCTATATTAAGCAATATCTTGGAGAGTGGTTTACTATGGCAACATCAAACCTGATTGGATTCCTTGCTGTGTGACAGTGGAGTCAATGCCCTAACTGATTCCTTCCCTGCTTATTTTAAAATCATACGTTGCTCACTTTAGTGGGGCACAGCACTAAGGTCACAGCAGGGATCTTATCGAAACATATAAGGTTATTAAGGGGTTGGACACGTTAGAGGCAGGAAACATGTTCCCAATGTTGGGGGAGTCCAGAACCAGGGGCAACAGTTTAAGAATAAGGGGTAGGCCATTTAGAACGTAGATGAGGAAAAACTTTTTCAGTCAAAGAGTTGTGAATCTGTGGAATTCTCTGCCTCAGAAGGCAGTGGAGGCCAATTCTCTGAATGCATTCAAGAGAGAGCTGGATAGAGCTCTTAAGGATAGCGGAGTCAGGGGGTATGGGGAGAATCAGTACCCCCTGACTCCGCTGATTGAGGTACTGATTGAGAATGATCAGCCATGATCATATTGAATGGTGGTGCTGGCTCGAGGGGCCGAATGGCCGACTCCTTCACCTATTGTCTATTGTCTATATCTCACTGTTGCCAGACTTTAGACTTTAGAGGTACAGCGTGGAAACAGGCCCATCAGCCCATCGAGTCCATGCCGACCAACGATCCCCACACGCTGACACTATCCTATACACTAGGGACAATTTACAATTTTTATCAAAGCCAATTAACCTACAAGCCTGTACGTCTTTGGAGTGTGGGAGGAAACCGGAGCACCCGGAGAAAACCCAAGCGGTCACAGGGAGAACGTACAAACTCCGCACAGACAGTGCCCGTCGTCAGGATCGAACCCGGGTCTCTGGCGCTGTAAGGCAGCAACTGTACCGCTGCGCCACCGTGACGCCCTATTAACTTCCTTTCAGATAACACCACAGCTCCCCTTTAAGATTGTTGTGCGGAATGAGGCTGCGATGTTGGACATTGACAGTAGAGAGAACTGCAGTGTCCTCAGAGAGCAGAAATCCCCTTCCTTTCACACAGCGTGGCATGGCAGCTCCTAGTTCCATCGTTATGTTTGAACCAAATTTAGAAAGAAGCCATCATGAATATTTCACCGATCACAGGGGAATGCAGAGCCAAGAGATTGTTTCTAGTGCACTATGCTCTGACTGATTTTTGGCAACATTTCACTGCGGTGTCAACCTCCTGTCAGGTGGTGAACAAACCCTTGGAAATTGAGGCATGTAGCACTGCAGATTTTCCCTCTGCAAATTTTATTCCACAGGTCCACCACCGATTTTCCGGCACCCTTGGTTCCAGAGCCTCTCTGGATAATCCATTTTGCCGGACCAGCAGAGGTCACGGCCTCCAGGGAGTCCAACGGCACTGGCACGGTCTGCCCAGGCCACCGAGGAGCCGAGATACCCCCCCCCCCCACAAAGTCAGCCTCGGACGTCGGCTATGGGAACGGATCTGCCGGCTCTGGCCGGGCTGGAGTTCCAGAGCCCTGGCAACAGGGGGCAAATTCAACCCGCCGATCAGCTGCGGAAGTCCCGATGAGGTCGAGATCGGCGCCTAACCCGACGCCACTAGGCGCCACATTTTCGGGGGGATTTCAAGTGTGCTCTCGTAATTGTCACTGGACTAAAGGAAGCGCCAGACCACCCGTTGCCAGAAAATCAGTGGTGGACCTGGACAACATGCATTTTGCAACAGTCATTGCATCGGTTAATTATATAAATAAATCCCTTGGTTGTATCGTCGAAGCCAGCAGTGCTAGCTCAAAGGGCCAAATGGCCTCCAGTCCTCCTGCACCTATTTTCTATGTTTCTATCCTATCTGTGAAATTCGCTGCATTCAACCCTAAATTTTAGCTGTTTGAATGAATGTGCAGCCACAGCGAAGCAATTCTTTGTGAAACCTTTCACCATCATTGAGTGAAGAATGTGTGTTATTCACTCTCCTCATGTGAGCTGGGCAAGTAGGGGAAGAATAAGTTTATGATCCATGTTGGGAAGTCAAAGCAGGGCAGAACCTTCACAGTGAATGGTCAGGCCATGGGGAGGGTTGTAGAGCAGAGGGATCTAGGAGTACAGGTACATTGTTCCTGGAAGCCAGTGAGATAAAGAATGGCTTTTCGAACGTTGGCCTTCATCAGTCGGGGTATTGAGTGAAGAGATTGTCATGTCGTGTTACAGTTGTACAAGTCACTGGTAATGCCACATTTGGAGTATTGTGTTTAGTTTGGTTATCATGCTATAGGAAGGATGTCATTGAGTTGAATGGAATGCAGGGAAGATTAAAGAGGATGTTGCCAAAACTCAAGGGCCTGAGCTGTAGGGAAAGGTTGGGCAAGCTAGGAATTAACACCCTGGAGACCAGGAGGCTGAGGGGTGATCCTATAGAGGTGAATAAAATCACGAGGGGGATAGATAGGGTGAATGCACAGAGTCCTTTATCTAAAGAACTCAAGGCCCAGAGGATGTAAGTTAAAGGTGAGAGGGGAAATATTTAATAGGAAATTAAGGAGCAACTTTTTCGCTCATAGGGTGGTGGGTACATGGAACGAGCTGCCAGAGGAGGTAGTTGATGCGGGTATTATAACAGCATTTTAAAGACATTTGGAAAGGTGCATGGATAGACAATAGACAATAGGTGCAGGAGGAGGCCATTCGGCCCTTCGAGCCGGAAAGGTTTAGAGGGATATGGGCCAAATGTGGGCACGTGAGATTAGCCTAGGTGGGAGATCTTGGTAGGCATGGGAGAGTTGGGCTGTATGGGTCTATGACTCTACGATCTACCTTCACTGCCTCTAAGACAGGCTGTTATACAGTTGCATTGTAATTTGTCTAACACCAAGCAGACTGCTGGAACCAGCACATCTCATGCTAGTAAATTGAAGATCAGTGAAGGATGGCACTCCTGTGTTCACTAATTGATCCAAGGTGCTCACATCAGGCTTTCTGCACCATTACAGTTTATAAGGAGTTTCAGTCGAGCAGTGTAGAGCCCAGCTTCTTTGAAGAAGATGATGCTGTTTGGGACGTCCGTATGGTGTCTGTGACCTGCTCCTTCTTCCTAAACCATTGCCCAGGATACAATCGTGATGCCATCTGCAAACAACAGTTCATTCTTCGTAAGATAGACACAAAAGGCTGGAGTAACTCAGCGGGTCAGACAGCATCTCTGGAGAAAAGGAATAGGTGACGTTTTGGGTCGAGACCCTTCCTCGGCCTTTTGTGTCTATCCTCGGTTCAAACCAGCATCTGCAGTTCCTTCCTGCACACTTCATTCTTCCTGCTACTTTGGATGGTGGAGCAACACTGCGGAGGAGAAAGCGCTTTTGGGAGGTCCCTCAATGTGTCGTCTCTGGCGGCAGAAGGGGGCAAAACAACAACTGTTTAATTGATGTTCCACAGTCATTACCTGTATTCAATTTGTCACTTCTTTGCCCAATCTTCCAACCTGTCCAAGTCCTTCTACAGATGCCCTGCTTCCTACAGCACATGTGCAAGGTGGCTCACTACCTCTTCCTCATGGCCAATTGGAGACGATAGGAAAGGTTTAGAGGCCCGCACCTCCAGACTCAGGAACAGCTTCATCCCCAGGGCCATAGCTACTATGAACCGGTCCTGCTGAGCCGGATGGTCACATCGCACAGTGATCCGGCACAGATCGACTTAGAAACATAGAAAATAGGTGCAGGAGTAGGCCATTTGGCCCTTCGAGCCTGCACCGCCATTCAATATGATCATGGCTGATCATCCAGCTCAGTAACCTGTACCTGCCTTCTCTCCATACCCCCTGATCCCTTTAGCCACAAGGGCCACATCTAACTCCCTCTTAAATATAGCCAATGAACTGGCCTCAACTACCTTCTGTGGCAGAGAATTCCACAGACTCACCACTCTGTGTGAAGAACTGTTTCTAATTTGTTTCACTGGGTTGTATAAATTTATACTGATTAGCTAATTAATTTATTGCATCGTATGGTAGGCGCATTCCCAATCTCGTTGTACCCCTGTGCAATGACAATAAAGATATATTGTATTGTATTGTATTGTATTGGATATGGGCCGAATGCAGGCAGGTGGGACTAGCGTAGATGGAGCATCTTGGTTGGCATGAATGAGTTGGGCCAAAGGGCCTGTTTTTGTGCTGCATGACTCTAATAAATCCTCACCAATAATGTCTAGGCCCCGTAAAATGTACAACAATGAGATGAATCACTCACTTGTTGGTGAACCTCGATGGTTTAAGCTCCACATAAACCTCGTAACAGTTTGGTTCACATCTCTTACTTCCTTCTCATCCATCGACTCTCCATTTGTACATCTGTGCTATTTACCACAATTACTTCTTAAGGTCGCAAGTCCCATTCAGATTTTAAAACTGCACTAACAAATTCTTGGGATTCGGAAGTCCAATTTCAAATTCTGCAGACTGCGCCAGATTAGCTAAAGATAAAGCTGGGGAAACAAGTATTTTGGTGCAAGAGGTGGGAGTTGGTATTGAAAGATACAGCATGGAAACAGGCTCTTCAGCCCACCACCGACTTCACTTTCGTTCTGTTTAGTCCCACTTTCGTATCCACTATGGGCAGTTTACAGAAAAAAAGACACAGAGTGCTGGTGTAACTCAGCGGGTCAGACAGCATCTCTGGAGAAAAAGGATGGGTGATCTTTTGGGACGAGACCCTTCCTCATACTCTTATCTTTATCTTATATTTATCTTATCAAAGACTCTTGATCTTTGGTATAAACCAGCATCTGCAGTTCTTTGCTTTTACCAGATTAGCCAAGGTGGTGAATGCAAAAGATGAAACTAAGGTTGCAGCAGAAATGAACAAAATGGCATAATTTAATAGACCCATTAATTTCACGGCAGCACATGCATTTAGGTTGCACTATGAGGAAAAGAAAGGCCACACGCTGATTAGACTGTGAAAAAAATAAATGGAGCTCAGGGGCAAAGGGATTTAAAGGTACTGATGCTGACATTTATAAAGATATTAAATCAAGTTAATAAGGCTTTACAATAATAGAAGGAAATAGCAGCTGAATTCATTTCTAAAACGCAGCTATGTGAAAGGTAGGTGTATTATCCTTGAGATTGTTGTGACTGCTCCAGCATCTGCATTGGGACATTTTGGCCCTATTTCCATCCGCTGATTCTCACCACTACCCAGTTGCATGTCTGTGTTCAATTAAATTTAAAGAATTATTCAATGCAAAACAAGTCAGTTGTAACCAGTTGCCAGCAACTGAGTATATGAATTTTAATTAGTTTTAAATACTAATTAGGTTATGGTATTATTGAAAATCACTTTAAACATTGCTTAGTCAAGTCAAGTCCAGTCAAGTCAATTTTATTTGTATAGCACATTTAAAAACAACCCACGTTGACTAAAGTGCTGTACATCAGTTCAGGTACTAAGAACGGACATACAATGGCACACAAACATAACAGCACATACATAAACAGTTCACAGCGCCCCCTCAGAGGGCTTCAAACGCTAGGGAGTAGAAATAGATTTTGAGCCTGGACTTAAAGGATTCGATGGAGGGGGCAGTTCTGATGGGGAGAGGGATGCTGTTCCACAGTCTAGGAGCTGCAACCGCAAAAGCGCGGTCACCCCTGAGCTTAAGCCTAGACTGCGGGATAGTCAGTAGCCCCAAGTCGGCCGACCTGAGGGACCTGGAGATAAAGTGTTGTACCCCGTATATTGTAATTAGCAGAGCCTTTGACTGCATCTCATTTAGACTTTAGATTTTAGATTTTAGACATACAGCGCGGAAAAAGATTTATCGGCTCACCAAATCCGCGCCGACCAGCGATCACCGCTGACACTAACCTACACGCAATAGGGACAATTTTACAACTTACTGAATCCAATTAACCAAAAAAAAAACGTACGTCCTTGGAGTGTGGGAGGAAACCGGAGCACCCAGAGAAAACCCACGCAGTCACAGGAAGAACGTACAAACTCCATACAGACAACAGGATTGAACCCAGGTCTCTGGCGCTGTAAGGCAGCAGCACTACTGTTGCGCCACTGTGCTGCCCTGTTAATTACCAACAATATTTCACTCACCCCTTCTCCTGGACAGAGGAAGGCTCAGAATGGTTGCTGGCCATTTTAATTCGCCTTCCCATTCCCAGACTGACCTTTCTGTCCTGGGCCTCCTCCATCACCTGAGTGTGGCCAAACGCAAACCTGAGGAACGGCACCTCATATTCCGATTGGGTCGCTTATCACTCAATGACATGAACATTGAGCTCACTAACTTCATCTAACCCCCCTCCCAATGCCACCTTTTCCATTCTCCCCCTCCGTCTGCTCCTCTCCTACCCCAGTCTACTCCACCATTTTATCCCCTCCTCACCACCTCTCTGCCACCCACTAACCGTCCCTCTGGTTCTACATATAACTCTCCATCTTCCTTCTTACCTTATTCCACATCTGCAACCATTTGTCTCCATTTCACATCGAGCATTGGTCACCATCCATCTACCAATCATCATTCCACATCTGAATCCATCTATTGCTTGTCAGTTTTTACTCTACCCCTTTCCCGTCACCTCTCCCTCCCATCTTTCTCCCCTCTGCTCCATCAGTATGAAGAAGGGTTCGGTCCAGAAATGTCATCTGTCCCATTGCCCTCTACAGATGCTGCCTGACTTGTAGACTTCTATCACTTTTTGCTCAAGCTTAGAGATTCCTTGATCATCACCTTTCTCCCACCAGTCTCTATGTTCAATGGACCATCCTTTTACAATTTCTATCACCTTGAGTGAGATTCCACCAACAAGTGCATCTTTCCTCCCTCCTCTCTCTTTCAACTTAACAAGAGCCCTCTACCCATGCCGATTGCCTGTTCTGATTTCCATTCCACTAAACATACCCCTTCTCTCAGCACTTTCCTATGCAACTGCAGGAGATGCAATAACTGTCCTTTTACCTACTCACATCCAACCAGCCTGGCAACCCAAAGAATGGTAGGCACAAAGTACCAGAGTAACTCGTTGGGTCAGGTAGCATCCCTGGAGACATGGATAGGCTACGTTTCAGATGACCGTTGAGTTACTCCAGCACTCTGTGTCTTTTTATTTTGTAAACCAGCACCTGCAGTTCCTTGTTTCTACCCAAACAGTACTTCCAGTACTACCCAAACAGTACTTCCCTCCCTTCCCCTCCTCCTTCCCAGATCTCCCTCTGTTTTCCTGTCTCCACCTATGTCCTTCCTTTGTCCCACCCCCGACATCAGTCTGAAGAAGGGTCTCGACCCGAAACGTCACCCATTCCTTCTCTCCCGAGATGCTGCCTGACCTGCTGAGTTACTCCAGCATTTTGTGAATAAATCGATTTGTACCAGCATCTGCAGTTATTTTCTTATAGTACTTCCAGCTATAATAGTGATTCACTTTCACTTCTTCCAATCTTGCGAACCACATGCAGTGCTCACAATGTGGTCTCCTGCACGTTAGTTATTAATGCTGAGGAACGAGAGCAGCCAGAGTTTGGATTCCAAAACATTGTATTCACGCCCCTCCAAGAATGGGAGTCCATCTCCCCCCATTAGGTTTGTGGGGTGCCATGGCAAAAGGGAAAGTGTAAGGAGAAGTGTGGGGAAAGCATAAATGACTAATGGGATGAAAATCTAGATGAAACTCTTCAGGTTAATGTCATTTTATTGTTTTGTTTCCCGCTCACCTTTGATCCCAGCCATGACTTCATTGGAGAGTACACCACCAGTTACAGAGAGCTGTCCCGAGGTCAAAGTCAGTTCAACGTCTACGAGGTGAGTGCACGCCATTACTTGGCCTCTCTTCAACAGGTGGTGACAAATGTAGTTGTTCTATCTTCATCAGGTAGGTGTAAATATACTTATTCTGACCTCGACAAGTAGTTCAATGATTCAATGATACTTTATTGTCACGTGTACCGAAGTGCAGTGAAATGATTTGTTTTGCACACGACCCGGTAAAATCATGTCGCAGACCTCACTTCGGCAGAACACAAACGTCGGCACATTTATGGCGTCGACATAGTTGCAAAAGTCCACCGAACAGTCCTGATGTCATACGTGGCTGCAGCTTCCCTACCCCCTCCCCCTTTGTTCTCACGCCCCCCCCCCCCCCCCCCCCCCCCACCGGCCCCCTCTTCACTCTCCAACCATCACCCCACTCTCCAACGGTCCCCTCACTCTCCAACAGTTCCCTCACTCTCCAACGGTCCCCTCACTCTTCATAGGTCCCCTCGCTGTCCATCCGTCCCCTTGCTTTCTAAAGGTCCCCTCACTCTCCAACAGTCCCCTCACTCTGCAACGGTCCCCTCACTCTCCAACAGTCCCCTTGTTCTCCAACAGTCCCCTCACTCTCCAACAATCTCCTCACTCTCCAACGGTCCCCTCACTCTCCAACGGTCCCCTCACTCTCCAACAGTCCCCTCACTCTCCAACAATCCCCTCACTCTCCAACGGTTCCCTCACTCTCCAACAGTCCCCTCACTCTCCAGCAGTCCCCTCACTCTCCAACAATCCCCTCACTCTCCAACAGTCCCCTCACTCTCCAACAGTCCCCTTGTTCTCCAACAGTCCCCTTGTTCTCCAACAGTCCCCTCACTCTCCTACGGTTCCCTCACTCTCCAACGGTCCCCTCACTCTCCAACGGTTCCCTCACTCTCCAACGGTCCCCTCACTCTCCAACAGTCCCCTTGTTCTCCAACAGTCCCCTTGTTCTCCAACAGTCCCCTCACTCTCCAACAATCCCCTCACTCTCCAACAGTCCCTTCACTGTCCAACAGTCCCCTTGTTCTCCAACAGTCCTCTCACTCCCCAACAGTCCCCTCACTCTCCGACGGTCCCCTCACTCTCCAACAGTCCCCTCACTCTCCAACAGTCCCCTCACTCTCTAACGGTCCCCTCACTCTCCAACAGTCCCCTTGTTCTCCAACAGTCCCCTCACTCTCCAACAGTCCCCTCACTCTCCAACAGTCCCCTTGTTCTCCAACAGTCCCCTCACTCTCCAACAATCCCCTCACTCTCCAACGGTTCCCTCACTCTCCAACAGTCCCCTCACTCTCCAACAGTCCCCTTGTTCTCCAACAGTCCCCTCACTCTCCAACAATCCCCTCACTCTCCAACGGTTCCCTCACTCTCCAACAGTCCCCTCACTCTCCAACAATCCCCTCACTCTCCAACAATCCCCTCACTCTCCAACGGTTCCCTCACTCTCCAACAGTCCCCTTGTTCTCCAACAGTCCCCTTGTTCTCCAACAGTCCCCTCACTCTCCAACAATCCCCTCACTCTCCAACAATCCCCTCACTCTCCAACAATCCCCTCACTCTCCAACAATCCCCTCACTCTCCAACAATCCCCTCACTCTCCAACGGTTCCCTCACTCTCCAACAGTCCCCTCACTCTCCAACAGTCCCCTCACTCTCCAACAGTCCCCTCACTCTCCAACAGTCCCCTTGTTCTCCAACAGTCCCCTCACTCTCCAACAGTCCCCTCACTCTCCAACAATCCCCTCACTCACCAACAGTCCCCTCACTCTCCAACAGTCCCCTCACTCTCCAACGGTTCCCTCACTCTCCAACGGTTCCCTCACTCTCCAACAGTCCCCTTGTTCTCCAACAGTCCCCTTGTTCTCCAACAGTCCCCTCACTCTCCAACAATCCCCTCGTTCTCCAACAGTCCCCTCACTCTCCAACAATCCCCTCACTCTCCAACGGTTCCCTCACTCTCCAACAGTCCCCTCACTCTCCAACAGTCCCCTCACTCTCCAACGGTCCCTTTGTTCTCCAACAGTCCCCTCACTCTCCAACAGTCCCCTCACTCTCCAACAGTCCCCTCACTCTTCAACAGTCCCCTCACTCTCCAACAGTCCCCTTGTTCTCCAACAGTCCCCTCACTCTCCAACAATCTCCTCACTCTCCAACAGTCCCCTTGTTCTCCAACAGTCCCCTTGTTCTCCAACAGTCCCCTCACTCTCCAACGGTTCCCTCACTCTCCAACGGTCCCCTCACTCTCCAACGGTTCCCTCACTCTCCAACGGTTCCCTCACTCTCCAACGGTCCCCTCACTCTCCAACAGTCCCCTTGTTCTCCAACAGTCCCCTTGTTCTCCAACAGTCCCCTCACTCTCCAACAATCCCCTCACTCTCCAACAGTCCCCTCACTGTCCAACAGTCCCCTTGTTCTCCAACAGTCCTCTCACTCTCCAACAGTCCCCTCACTCTCCGACGGTCCCCTCACTCTCCAACAGTCCCCTCACTCTCCAACAGTCCCCTCACTCTCTAACGGTCCCCTCACTCTCCAACAGTCCCCTCACTCTCCGACGGTCCCCTCACTCTCCAACAGTCCCCTCACTCTCCAACGGTTCCCTCACTCTCCAACAGTCCCCTCACTCTCCAACAGTCCCCTTGTTCTCCAACAGTCCCCTCACTCTCCAACAATCCCCTCAGTCTCCAACGGTTCCCTCACTCTCCAACAGTCCCCTCACTCTCCAACAGTCCCCTCACTCTCCAACAGTCCCCTTGTTCTCCAACAGTCCCCTCACTCTCCAACAATCTCCTCACTCTCCAACGGTTCACTCACTCTCCAACGGTCCCCTCACTCTCCAACAGTCCCCTCACTCTCCAACAGTCCCCTCACTCTCCAACAATCCCCTCACTCTCCAACGGTTCCCTCACTCTCCAACAGTCCCCTCACTCTCCAACAGTCCCCTTGTTCTCCAACAGTCCCCTTGTTCTCCAACAGTCCCCTCACTCTCCAACAATCCCCTCACTCTCCAACAATCCCCTCACTCTCCAACAGTCCCCTCACTCTCCAACAGTCCCCTCACTCTCCAACAATCCCCTCACTCTCCAACGGTTCCCTCACTCTCCAACAATCCCCTCACTCTCCAACGGTTCCCTCACTCTCCAACAGTCCCCTCACTCTCCAACAGTCCCCTTGTTCTCCAACAGTCCCCTCACTCTCCAACAATCTCCTCACTCTCCAACGGTTCACTCACTCTCCAACGGTCCCCTCACTCTCCAACAGTCCCCTCACTCTCCAACAGTCCCCTCACTCTCCAACAGTCCCCTCACTCTCCAACAGTCCCCTTGTTCTCCAACAGTCCCCTTGTTCTCCAACAGTCCCCTCACTCTCCAACGGTTCCCTCACTCTCCAACGGTCCCCTCACTCTCCAACGGTTCCCTCACTCTCCAACGGTCCCCTCACTCTCCAACAGTCCCCTTGTTCTCCAACAGTCCCCTTGTTCTCCAACAGTCCCCTCACTCTCCAACAATCCCCTCACTCTCCAACAGTCCCCTCACTGTCCAACAGTCCCCTTGTTCTCCAACAGTCCTCTCACTCTCCAACAGTCCCCTCACTCTCCGACGGTCCCCTCACTCTCCAACAGTCCCCTCACTCTCCAACAGTCCCCTCACTCTCTAACGGTCCCCTCACTCTCCAACAGTCCCCTCACTCTCCGACGGTCCCCTCACTCTCCAACAGTCCCCTCACTCTCCAACGGTTCCCTCACTCTCCAACAGTCCCCTCACTCTCCAACAGTCCCCTCACTCTCCAACAGTCCCCTTGTTCTCCAACAGTCCCCTCACTCTCCAACAGTCCCCTCACTCTCCAACAATCCCCTCACTCTCCAACAGTCCCCTCACTCTCCAACAATCCCCTCACTCTCCAACAATCCCCTCGCTCTCCAACGGTTCCCTCACTCTCCAACAGTCCACTTGTTCTCCAACAGTCCCCTTGTTCTCCAACAGTCCCCTCACTCTCCAACAATCCCCTCACTCTCCAACAGTCCCCTCACTCTCCAACAATCCCCTTGTTCTCCAACAGTCCCCTCACTCTCCAACAATCCCCTCACTCTCCAACGGTTCCCTCACTCTCCAACAGTCCCCTCACTCTCCAACAGTCCTCTCACTCTCCAACAGTCCCCTTGTTCTCCAACAGTCCCCTCACTCTCCAACAGTCCCCTCACTCTCCAACAATCCCCTCACTCTCCAACAGTTCCCTCACTCTCCAACAGTCCCCTCACTCTCCAACAATCCCCACACTCTCCAACGGTTCCCTCACTCTCCAACAGTCCCCTTGTTCTCCAACAGTCCCCTTGTTCTCCAACAGTCCCCTCACTCTCCAACAATCCCCTCACTCTCCAACAGTCCCCTCACTCTCCAACAATCCCCTCGTTCTCCAACAGTCCCCTCACTCTCCAACAATCCCCTCAATCTCCAACGGTTCCCTCACTCTCCAACAGTCCCCTTGTTCTCCAAAAGTCCCCTTGTTCTCCAACAGTCCCCTCACTCTCCAACAATCCCCTCGCTCTCCAACAGTCCCCTCACTGTCCAACAGTCCCCTTGTTCTCCAACAGTCCCCTTGTTCTCCAACAGTCCCCTCACTCTCCAACAGTCCCCTTACTCTCCAACAGTCCCCTCACTCTCCAACAGTCCCCTCACTGTCCAACAGTCCCCTTGTTCTCCAACGGTCCCCTTGTTCTCCAACAGTCCCCTCACTCTCCAACAGTCCCCTCACTCTACAACAGTCCCCTTGTTCTCCAACAGTCCCCTCACTCTCCAACAATCTCCTCACTCTCCAACGGTTCCCTCACTCTCCAACGGTCCCCTCACTCTCCAACAGTCCCCTCACTCTCCAACAGTCCCCTCACTCTCCAACAATCCCCTCACTCTCCAACGGTTCCCTCACTCTCCAACAGTCCCCTTGTTCTCCAACAGTCCCCTCACTCTCCAACAGTCCCCTCACTCTCCAACAGTCCCCTCACTCTCCAACTGTCCCCTTGTTCTCCAACAGTCCCCTTGTTCTCCAACAGTCCCCTCACTCTCCAACGGTTCCCTCACTCTCCAACGGTCCCCTCACTCTCCAACAGTTCCCTCACTCTCCAACGGTCCCCTCACTCTCCAACAGTCCCCTTGTTCTCCAACAGTCCACTTGTTCTCCAACAGTCCCCTCACTCTCCAACAATCCCCTCACTCTCCAACAGTCCCCTCACTGTCCAACAGTCCCCTTGTTCTCCAACAGTCCCCTCACTCTCCAACAATCCTCTCAATCTCCAACGGTCCCCTCGTTCTCCAACAGTCCCCTCACTCTCCAACAGTCCCCTTGTTCTCCAACAGTCCCCTCACTCTCCGACGGTCCCCTCACTCTCCAACAGTCCCCTTGTTCTCCAACAGTCCCCTCACTCTCCAACAGTCCCCTCACTCTCCAACAATCCCCTCACTCTCCAACAGTCCCCTCACTCTCCAACAGTCCCCTCACTCTCCAACAATCCCCTCACTCTCCAACGGTTCCCTCACTCTCCAACAGTTCCCTTGTTCTCCAACAGTCCCCTTGTTCTCCAACAGTCCCCTCACTCTCCAACAATCCCCTCACTCTCCAACAGTCCCCTCACTCTCCAACAATCCCCTCGTTCTCCAACAGTCCCCTCACTCTCCAACAATCCCCTCAATCTCCAACGGTTCCCTCACTCTCCAACAGTCCCCTTGTTCTCCAACAGTCCCCTTGTTCTCCAACAGTCCCCTCACTCTCCAACAATCCCCTCGCTCTCCAACAGTCCCCTCACTGTCCAACAGTCCCCTTGTTCTCCGACAGTCCCCTTGTTCTCCAACAGTCCCCTCACTCTCCAACAGTCCCCTCACTCTCCAACAGTCCCCTCACTCTCCAACAGTCCCCTCACTGTCCAACAGTCCCCTTGTTCTCCAACGGTCCCCTTGTTCTCCAACAGTCCCCTCACTCTCCAACAGTCTCCTCACTCTCCAACAGTCCCCTCACTCTCCAACAGTCCCCTCACTCTCCAACAGTCCCCTCACTCTCCAACAGTCCCCTCACTCTCCAACAGTCCCCTTGTTCTCCAACAGTCCCCTCACTCTCCAACAATCTCCTCACTCTCCAACGGTTCCCTCACTCTCCAACGGTCCCCTCACTCTCCAACAGTCCCCTCACTCTCCAACAGTCCCCTCACTCTCCAACAATCCCCTCACTCTCCAACGGTTCCCTCACTCTCCAACAGTCCCCTCACTCTCCAACAGTCCCCTTGTTCTCCAACAGTCCCCTTGTTCTCCAACAGTCCCCTCACTCTCCAACAATCCCCTCACTCTCCAACAGTCCCCTCACTGTCCAACAGTCCCCTTGTTCTCCAACAGTCCCCTCACTCTCCAACAGTCCCCTTGTTCTCCAACAGTCCCCTTGTTCTCCAACAGTCCCCTCACTCTCCAACGGTTCCCTCACTCTCCAACGGTTCCCTCACTCTCCAACAGTCCCCTTGTTCTCCAACAGTCCCCTCACTCTCCAACAGTCCCCTCACTCTCCAACAATCCCCTCACTCTCCAACAGTCCCCTCACTGTCCAACAGTCCCCTTGTTCTACAACAGTCCCCTCACTCTCCAACGGTTCCCTCACTCTCCAACGGTCCCCTCACTCTCCAACGGTCCCCTCACTCTCCAACGGTCCCCTTGTTCTCCAACAGTCCCCTCACTCTCCAACAATCCTCTCAATCTCCAACGGTCCCCTCGTTCTCCAACAGTCCCCTCACTCTCCAACAGTCCCCTTGTTCTCCAACAGTCCCCTCACTCTCCGACGGTCCCCTCACTCTCCAACAGTCCCTTCACTCCCCAACAATCCCCTCACTCTCCAACGGTTCCCTCACTCTCCAACAGTCCCCTTGTTCTCCAACAGTCCCCTTGTTCTCCAACAGTTCCCTCACTCTCCAACAGTCCCCTCACTCTCCGACGGTCCCCTCACTCTCCAACAGTCCCCTCACTCTCCAACAGTCCCCTCACTCTCTAACGGTTCCCTCACTCTCCAACAGTTCCCTCACTCTCTAACGGTTCCCTCACTCTCCAACAGTCCCCTCACTCCAACAGTCCCCTCACTCTCCAACAGTCCCCTCACTTTCCAACAGTCCCCTCACTCTCTAACGGTCCCCTCACTCTCCAACAGTCCCCTTGTTCTCCAACAGTCCCCTCACTCTCCAACAGTCCCCTCACTCTCCAACAATCCCCTCAATCTCCAACGGTTCCCTCACTCTCCAACAGTCCCCTTGTTCTCCAACAGTCCCCTTGTTCTCCAACATTCCCCTCACTCTCCAACAGTCCCCTCACTCTCCAACAGTCCCCTCACTCTCCAACAATCCCCTCACTCTCCAACAGTCCCCTCACTCTCCAACAGTCCCCTCACTCTCCAACAATCCCCTCACTCTCCAACGGTTCCCTCACTCTCCAACAGTCCCCTTGTTCTCCAACAGTCCCCTTGTTCTCCAACAGTCCCCTCACTCTCCAACAATCCCCTCACTCTCCAACAGTCCCCTCACTCCCCAACAATCCCCTCATTCTCCAACAGTCCCCTCA
Source organism: Rhinoraja longicauda (assembly GCF_053455715.1). NCBI lineage: Eukaryota > Metazoa > Chordata > Chondrichthyes > Rajiformes > Arhynchobatidae > Rhinoraja > Rhinoraja longicauda. The sequence goes on from NC_135969.1 coordinate 12,399,114, forward strand.
CTCTCCAACAGTCCCCTCACTCTCCAACAGTCCCCTCACTCTCCAACAGTCCCCTCACTCTCCAACAGTCCCCTTGTTCTCCAACAGTCCCCTCACTGTCCAACAGTCCCCTCGTTCTCCAACAGTCCCCTCACTCTCCAACAGTCCCCTTGTTCTCCAACAGTCCCCTCACTCTCCAACAGTCCCCTCACTCTCCAACAGTCCCCTCACTCTCCAACAGTCCCCTCACTCTCCAACAGTCCCCTCACTCTCCAACAGTCCCCTTGTTCTCCAACAGTCCCCTCACTCTCCAACAGTCCCCTTGTTCTCCAACAGTCCCCTCACTCTCCAACAATCTCCTCACTCTCCAACGGTTCCCTCACTCTCCAACGGTCCCCTCACTCTCCAACGTTCCCTCACTCTCCAACAGCCCCCTCACTCTCCGACAATCCCCTCACTCTCCAACGGTTCCCTCACTCTCCAACGATCCCCTCACTCTCCAACAGTCACCTCACTCTCCGACAATCCCCTCACTCTCCAACGGTTCCCTCACTCTCCAACGGTCCCCTCACTCTCCAACGGTTCCCTCACTCTCCAACGGCCCCCTCACTCTCCAACAGTCCCCTTGTTCTCCAACAGTCCCCTTGTTCTCCAACAGTCCCCTCACTCTCCAACAATCCCCTCACTCTCCAACAGTCCCCTCACTGTCCAACAGTCCCCTTGTTCTCCAACAGTCCCCTTGTTCTCCAACAGTCCCCTTGTTCTCCAACAGTCCCCTTGTTCTCCAACAGTCCCCTCGTTCTCCAACAGTCCCCTCACTCTCCAACAGTCCCCTCACTCCCCAACAGTCCCCTCGTTCTCCAACAGTCCCCTCACTCTCCAACAGTCCCCTCACTCTCCAACAGTCCCCTCACTCTCCAACAGTCCCCTCACTCTCCAACAGTCCCCTCACTCTCCAAGTCCCCTTGTTCTCCAACAGTCCCCTCACTCTCCAACAGTCCCCTCACTCTCCAACGGTCCCCTCACTCTCCAACAGTCCCCTCACTCTCCAACAGTCCCCTTGTTCTCCAACAGTCCCCTTGTTCTCCAACAGTCCCCTTGTTCTCCAACAGTCCCCTCACTCTCTAACAATCCCCTCACTCTCCAACAATCCCCTCACTCTCCGACAGTTCCTTCACTCTCCAACACTCCCCTCACTCTCCAACAATCCCCTCACTCCAACAGTCCCCTTGTTCTCCAACGGTCCCCTCACTCTCCAACAGTCCCCTTGTTCTCCAACGGTCCCCTCACTCTCCAACAGTCCCCTCACTCTCCATCAGTCCCCTCACTCTCTAACGGTTCCCTCACTCTCCAACAGGTCCCTCACTCTCCAACAGTCCCCTCACTCTCCAACAGTCCCCTCACTCTCCAACAATCCCCTCACTCTCCAACAATCCCCTCACTCCAACAGTCCCCTTGTTCTCCAACGGTCCCCTCACTCTCCAACGGTCCCCTCACTCTCCAACAGTCCCCCCACTCTCCAACAGTCCCCTCACTCTCCAACGGTCCCCTCACTCTCCAACGGTTCCCTCACTCTCCAACGGTTCCCTCACTCTCCAACAATCCCCCCACTCCAACAGTCCCCTTGTTCTCCAACAGTCCCCTCACTCTACGCGGTTGCTCGCGGTCCTTCCCCGTTCTTGGCCACGCAGGCCCCGTCGACACCGGGGGCTCGGGGCCAGGTTGAGAGTCCGCGGGCCACATTCTGTGGTGGGCGGGCGAGCCGGGCCTACTGGAGGCCTCGCCCCCACTCGCCGGGCCTACTGGAGGCCTCTCCCCCGCTCGCCGGCCCTACTGGAGGCCTCGCCCCCGCTCGCCGGGCCTACTGGAGGCCTCGCCCCCGCTCGCCGGGCCTACTGGAGGCCTCGCCCCCGCTCGCCGGGATATGCCACGATTATAAATGAACTTGTGAGAATTAACATGTCCATTTATAATCCACCGTCTAAAACCGGATAATGGGGACACCCTCGATCCATAGACCTGACCAGTGAGCTTGTGATGAAGTGCCATTCCAACATTGGATGCTGTTCTTGCCTGTTCTAAAATCAATGAGACGGATGGAGTCGTGGTTCAACTAATTGTTTTTCTTTGAATCTGATGTAAACATAAGATGTTTTAATAATAATAATAACAACTAAATATAGATCTTTCTTAAACAGTAAGATAGGTGGGCGGCGTAGTGGGGCAACGGTAGAGGTGCTGCCTTACAGTGCCAGAGACCCGTGTTCGATCCTGACTATAGGTGCTGTCTGTATGGTGTTTGCACGTTCTCACCGTGACTGCATGGATTTTCCCCGGTTCCCTCCCACACTCCAAAGACCCCTTCAGCCCAGCTGCCACTATTGCCTCTGCCGCCACCAGTATAGGTCATTCCAGTGCAGCCTTCCACGTTTCACCAGTCAAGTTTCATCCCAAATTCAGCTGCCTATCTACTGTCCAGGACCACATCACGTGGGCCCTTTGAACCCATTAGCATCTATATCCCTTCTATATTCTGTCCGTTATAGAGTCATAGAGTCATACAACATGAAAACAGGCACTTCGGCCCAAGATAGACACAAATTGCTGGAGAGACTCAGCAGGTCAGGCAGCATCTCTGGAGAAAAGAAAAGGGCGGCACGGTGGCGCAGCGGTAGAGTTTCTGCCTTACAGCGAATGCAGCGCCGGAGACTCAGGTTCGATCCTGACTATGGGCGCCGCCTGTACGGAGTTTGTACGTTCTCCCCGTGACCTGCGTGGGTTTTCTCCGAGATCTTCGGTTTCCTCCCACACTCCAAAGACGTACAGGTATGTAGGTTAATTGGCTGGGCAATTGTAAAAAAGATTGTCCCTAGTGGGTGTAAGATAGTGTTAGTGTGCGGGGATCGCTGGGCAGCGTGGACCCGGTGGGCCGAAGGGCCTGTTTCCGCGCTGTATCTCTAAAAAAAAAGTGACGTATCGGGTCAAGACCCTTCACCCAACTGACCAAGATGTTCCATCTAAGACTTTTAGATTTTAGATTTTAGAGATACAACACAGAAAAAGGTCCTTCGGCCCACCGAGTTCACTTCAAACAGGGATCGCCCCCATACACTAGCACTATCCTACACACGAGGGATGATTTACAATGTTTACCAAAGCTAATTAACATACAAACCTGTACGTCTTTGGAGTGTGGGAGAGAACCAGAGCACCCAGAGAAAACCCTGAGACAAGGTCACAGGGAGAACGTACAATCTCCATACAGACAGCACCCGTAGTCAGGATCGAACCCGGGTGTCTGGCGCTGTAAGGCAGCAACTCTACCACTGCGCCACCCACAACAGCAAAAAAACAATGCTCAATTAGCATTTAAATGGCATCTTCAATCTTAAAAAATGCCGAAAGATAGCGAGTTTAATTTGCCCACTTTTGGACCCATATCTCTGGCGCTGTCAGGCGGGAGCCCTGACCTTCGTCTCTCACTACCTACTGTTTCGCTCCCCGTGTTCCCCTTTCTGGAATTTCCTTCCAAAGACTCTCCGTCTTTTTTTGCATGTCTCCTCTTTTTTTTAACTAACCCTTAGATCTGACAGCTTTGAAGCAGCCGTGGTTATGCTTCCTCACCGCCCTGGTGGTTTCTCCTGCCCCTGAGATTTCTTTCGGCACTTTTGCACATTGATGATGCCATTTAAATGCAAATTGAACATTGTTTTTTTTTGCTGTTGACTGCAATCAATATTTGAAGCTAATCCTCTGTTCTTTAGAAGGAGTGTGTCAGCTCTTTATGATGACTATGAAGTTCTAAAAGCTTAGGTTTCTTATACTTAGTGGTATTTTATGAATATTAATAATATTGTAATAATTCAGAGCGAAAACTCATTTAAATATAATAGGCCCATCATTCTCACAGCAGCCGTTTTCATTAACTTCTAAGTGCAATCTCCACAGAACTAGAGTGCGGAGTGCGTAAAGCTAGATTTGACCTGTTTTTTGCTTACGTCAAAGGCCTAAATCAAACCTACGTCCATGGTTTGATGGCGGGCAATGTGCATAGTTGGACATTGTTCTTTGGACATGCCATAGTCTAAGCTGCATTGTTTGAATATTAACAGGAAAGATAGGAACCCTGCCTGGATCTTCAATGTTGCAATGAGTCAATAGTTCAATGGCACTTAAGATAGACACAAAATGCTGGAGTAATTCAGCGGGACAGGCAGCATCTCTTGAGAGAAGGAATGGGTGACGTTTCAGGTCGAGACCCTTCTTCAGACTAGTTGTGGCACTTTATTGTCACCAAGATACAATGACATTCCTTTTTGTATACACTTCAATAAAAATCTTACTAAATACATAGGCACAATCACACTGAAGCACAAGAGTGTAAGAACAGTAGATTACACTGAGTCAATAGACAAGAGTCGTTATGTTCCCAGCACCATCTTTTGCATCCTTCAAGTTTCAAATTTCTTAAAAATATAGGGCCTTAACTTGGCCTTAAAGGCCCGTTGTTGTGGTGGTAACACTGGGTCAGGGTTGCAGGGGTCGGCGATGCTGTCCGAGTCCTCCACCATAGCACCTTGCCCTGGACCAGCCATATCAGAGCCATGGCTAAGAAAGCACACCAACTTCCTTAGAAGGCTTAGAAGGTTTGGCATGCCCTTAACAATCCTCACCAACGTTTTCAGATGTATCGGGAAGCATCACAGCATGGTTTGGGAACAGCTCCATCCAAGACCGCAAGAAATTGCAGAGAATTGTGGATGTAACTCAGACCATCACACAAACCAACCGCCATCGACTCAATCTACACCTCACGCTGGCTGGACAAGGCCACCAGCATAATCAAGGACCTGTCTCACCCCCGCCACTCCCTCTTATCCCCTTTCCCATCAGGCAAGAGGTGACGAAGTTTGAAAACGCACACCTCCAGATTCAGGGACAGTTTCGGCCCAGCTACGATCAGGCAACTGAACGGTCCTCTCACCAGCTAGACTGCGGACCCGACCTACCATATACGTCACTGGACACCTTTGAACTATCTCTTATCGGACTTTATCAGACTATCTCGCACTAAATGATATACCCTTTATCATGTATCAACAACTTTGCAAAATCATGGTTCTGAAGGGATGTGATCAAATAATATTAGAGTAATCAGCCATAAACCTTCACATTACATAACTCTCATGAGCTAGTAGTATCTGCAGACTGATTAGGATCATCTGATTGAATGTTAATGGGGACATGTCGAACTTCCTAAGCATTGTAAGGAAATGGAGGTGTTGGCGTGCCTTCTTGGCCACGGCATCAAAGTAGCTGGTCCAGGACAAATTGCTGGTGAAATTTACCCCTGGGAATTTGAAGCTTTTGACCGTCCCTACTTTGGTGCCATCAAAATATACCGGGTTGTGTGTACTGCTTCGCTTCCTGAAGTCAATCACAATCTCCTTTGTCTTGCTGACATTGAGGGGGAAGTTGTTGTCTTGGCGCCAAGTTACAAGGTTCTCAATCTCCTCTCTGTACTCCGTCTCGTCTTTATTTGATATCCGGCCCGCTACGGTGGCACCATCTGCGAACTCGTGAATTGAGTTAGTTTGGTATTTGGCTGCACACTCATGGCTGCAGAAGGAGTATAGTTGTTTAAGTGCTCTTAGAACATTTATAAAGCAGAACCAGAGCTAAAATATTACGATTTTTCTTACTTATTGACTGTATTTCAGCGTGACATTGTATTTGATAGTCAGAGCTTGATTGTATTTATGTATAGTATTATCTGATTGCATAGCAGGCAAAAACAAAGTTTATCATTGTACCTCAGTACTCGTGACAATAATTCAGAGTGGCAGGGTGGCACAGCGGCAGAGTTGCTGCCTTGCAGTGCCAGACCCAGGTTCGATCCTGACTATGGATGCTGTCTGTGCGGAGTTTGTACGTTCCCTCCACGACCGGATGGGTTTTATCCGGGTGCTCCGGTTTCCTCCCACACTCCAAAGACATGTTTGTTGGCTAATTGGCTTTGGTAAAAGTTGTAAATTGTCCCTAGTGTGCAGGATAGTGCTAGTGTACGGGGATCGCTGGTCGGCGTGGACTCGGTGGGCGGAAGAGCCTGTTTCTGTGCTGTATCTCTAAATGAAACTAAACTAATGGACCTAAGCCTACCAATGACAAGCACAGTGTCTCACTCGGAGTGCCAGATCAGAGACTAATCCAGCAAGATGCTGCAGATGTTCTACCAAGCGGTGGTGGCCAGGGCCATCTTCTTTGCTGCCGTGTGCTGGGGCAGCGGGGCGAAGGCCGCAGATGCCAACAGGATCAGCAGACTCATCAGGAAGGCTGGCTCCGTCCTGGGGGCGGAATTGGATTCATGGGAGGTGGTCTTGGAGGGAGGGGAGGATGCTCCTCAAACTGCGGAGCATCTTGGACAATACAGCTCACTCCCTCCATGACCCACTGGTCAACCTGAGGAGAACAGATGCAGTGCAGAACGTCACAGGAGGTCCTTCTTCCCTGTGGCTATCAAACTGTACAACCCCTCCCCCTTCTGTCGTGGGATAGACTGATTCCCCTTACCCTCTCCCCCCCCCCCCCCCCCTCTCCCCCCAAATCTTTGCACATCCCCAATCCTTTCCACTCGTCACTTTAATTTCATGTTTCATGTATCTTGTGTTTTATGACCTGTTGGCAGATCAATTTCCCTCCTGGGATAAATAAAGTTCTATCGTAACATACCTATCAATTACCAACTGTTCTACTGTTTCCTGACCAGTACTTACTACAAGCACCGGGGCCTCCCTGGAAATGCTCTATCAGACACCACTCTGCATTTCCAGTTGGCTCAAATCGACATCCCTTGTTCCATTTAAAACATCTATAATGTTCTGATTTATAGTAATTTTTTTGTAATAAATTTAACACACACCAGCATCCCACATCTCTCCACCATCGTCTGAGCTGGAATAACTCTGTGTTTTTCCCTATAGGTCTTAAATCACAAGAAAAGGGGGAAAAAGAAGAAGTACGTGAATTCTGGGACGGTAAGTGCCATGACACACACACACACACACACACACACACACACACACACACACACACACACACACACACACACACACACACACACACACACACACACACACACACACACACACACACACACACACACACACACAGGTCGCTGGAGCAAATCGATTAGAGAGAAGACAGCACAGCAATGATGGTTCAATGGTCTCTTTATTGTCATGTGTCACAGGCACATTTTTTTGCAAACAGCTCAACAAGGCTATCCCCGCACATCAGCACATCCCCCCCTGGTTAGTACAGAATGTACAGAGCAGACAACTGAGTCCATATGCAAGCGGCGCCATTTCGCCGCCATTTTGCGGTCCCAGCTGCAGCTGGCCACAAAGGCCCATTGCAGCCGTCTCCTCCATCCGGTCGTCTCATGGTATGATGTCCTTCTCCACGCCTGGGCCTCTCCGGCCCTTGTTCCCAGGGGAGTTGGGGGGACTCCGGCAGCTGCACAAGAACCCCCTCACCGACATAAGAACAAGGAGAAGCAGTCGACCATTTAACTCTTCAAGTCTGCACTGTCATTCATCGAGATCTTGGCCCATTTTCTACCTTGGTTCCATTCATTGCCCTATCCTCATGACCCTTGATTCCCTTAAAGTCTAGAAATGTATCAGCGAAGGCACAAAATGCTGGAGTAACCCAGTGTGTCAGGCACAATCACTGGAGAACATGGATGGGTGACGTTACCTCTCTTCAGAGATGCTGCCATGTTTTCTTGTTTAGCCTCCTGCCCTTTGTAAAGATCCTCTCTCCCAATTCGCTTTAAATTTGAAGTTGACATCCCTACATTTAACTGGCTTCCCATCTCTCTCGCACTGTACACTCATCTGGGCTCAGAAGGTGTGAAGGAAAAGAAAGCATGTGGAGGCCCAGGCCAGTAAAGGTCATTGGAGTGGACGTAAATTTGTATAGAACATAGGACGTAGAACAGCACAGCCTAGGAACAGGCCCTTCAGCCCATGTTCTGTGCCAAACATGATGCCAAAATAACCTCATCTCCAGAGATCGCCACAAAGTGCTGGAGTAACTCAGCGGGTCAGGCAACATGTCTGGAGAAAAAGGATAGGTGATGTTTCAGGTTGCGACCCTTCTTCAGACTGAAATGAGGATGTCGGGAGGTGGGGGGAGGGTGGGGGGGGGGGGGTTAAAAGCTGGAGGTGAGAAAAGACCAGGACCAATCTGGACCAGTCACAAATGACCTCAGGCAGGGTGGTGCCCTGGTGGGCTCATTGTTGGCTGAGGAAGGTGTGAACTCAACAGAGATACAGTGGAGAATTGAGGAGCTGCTGAACGACGAGGGTGGAGGAAGGGGGCAAGGGGGGAGGGGTGGGGAGAGTAGGCGGAAGCCACTTAGAATGAGAGAATTCAACGTTCATACCGCTGGGTTGAAGGCCACCCATGCGAAATAAGAGGTGCTGTTCCTCCGATGGCAATGGAGGAGGCCCAGGATGAAATGTCAGTGTGGGAATGGGAAGGGGAGTTGACATGGTTGGCAATCGGAGATCTCATGGGCCTCAGTGGATTGAGCGGTGGCCGGGGCTATGTTTGGTCTCACCGATGTACAGGTAAGTGCAGGATGTAACAGCTGTACCAATCACCTGTGTGAATCTCCTCCGCCTGCACATAATCCAGGGCTCTGCATTCCCTGCGTATCCGTCCAAAAGCCTCTGAAACACCACTATCATATCTGCCTTCACCACCCCCTCTGGCAGTGCATTCCAGAAATTCCCCTGCCGATCTCATTTAAACTTTGCCCCTCGCACCTTAAGGTTATGCCCTCTAGTCTTTGACAATTCCACCCTGGGAAAAGGGTTGTGACTGTTTCCGCTGTCTGTGCCTCTCATGGTTTTATATACTTCTATCAAGGCTATATCGACGCTGGTAAAACCAGTTTGACCTGTGTTTCTGAATCTTTTGTATCTATGTAAACACAATTTGATGAATTGATGTTAAGATGTTGTTTAAGAAAATAACTGCAGATGCTGGTACAAATCGAAGGTATTTATTCACAAAATGCTGGAGTAACTCAGCAGGTCAGGCAGCATCTCAGGAGAGAAGGAATGGGCGACGTTTCGGGTCGAGATCCTTCTTCAGTTAGAGGCTAACCATAAGACACACACCCAGGGCTGATCACCCTGTGGTGGGCCTGCCTCGACTGAGGGTGTCTTGTGATAAAAGGCCGAAACACCCAGTGACGTTGAGGTACACAACTGAAGATGTGTCTGAATGGTAGCAACATCACCTAGTGGTCACCCCCAAGAACAACACCAGTCAATTGTAGTGCAAACCTTAGGGATTGTAACATCTAGTCCTACTAATCAATCCTGAGATGCTGCCTGACCTGCTGAGTTACTCCAGCATTTTGTGAATAAATACCTTAAGATGTTGTTTGCATCATCTACTTAAAATGGACATGTTTAGTTTAGTTTTGTTTAGTTTATTGTCACGCGTACTGAGGTACAGTGAAAAGCTTTTGTTGAGTGTCAACCATTCAGCAGAAAGTCAAGTCAAGTCAAGTCAATTTTATTTGTATAGCACATTTAAAAACAACCCACGTTGACCAAAGTGCTGTACATTTGAATTAGGTTCCAATAGAAAAAAAAATGAAAACATACAGTAGCACGCAAACAGTTCACAGCGCCTCCTCAATGAGCCTCAAACGCTAGGGAGTAGAAATATGTTTTGAGCCTGGACTTAAAGGAGTCGATGGAGGGGGCAGTTCTGATCGGGAGAGGGATGCTGTTCCACAGTCTAGGAGCTGCAACCGCAAAAGCGCGGTCACCCCTGAGTTTAAGCCTAGACCGTGGGATAGTGAATAGCCCCAAGTCGGCCGATCTGAGGGACCTGGAGTTAGAGAGGGGGGTTAGAAGATTTTTGATGTAGGGGGGGGAGTGTCCATTTAGGGCTTTATACGTGAATAGGAGGAGCTTGAAGTTGATTCTGTACCGTACAGGGAGCCAGTGGAGAGAGGCCAGAATCGGGGTGATGTGGTCCCTTTTACGGGTACCCGTCAGGAGTCTCGCTGCGGCGTTTTGGACCAGTTGCAGGCGGGACAGGGAAGATTGGCTGATCCCAGTGTATAGGGAGTTGCAGTAGTCTAGGCGGGAGGAAATGAAAGCGTGAATGATTTTTTCTGTGTCGTCGAATTTGAGGAAAGGTTTGATTTTAGCTATGGTTCGAAGTTGGAAGAAGCTGGCTTTATATAGAAAGCTGGCTTTATATAGAAAGACTATATATACATGCTTACAATTGAGTCATCCACAGTGTACAGAAAAGATGCATGATAAAGGGAATAACGTTTAGTGGAAGCTGAAGTCCAGTAAAGTCCAATTAAATTTAGTCCGATTTATAAAAGACAGTCACATTGACAGGTGGGGGACAGTCAGTTTTAATGAGATATACTTTCTAGGTAAATCTTAGGACCCCAGAAAAATGTTGGCTTCATTAGCTGCATTTTTGTCAGCTGTATTCTCTCACTCAACTCAAATAACTCTCGCCTTCACACTTACAGGCTTTTGAAATATGAAAATAGAATAGATAACTGGAAGTTTAAAAGAGCAGATTAACAACTGACAGAGAAATGGCAAACAAACGCATTAGGCATTCAGGCACCTTTATAATCAATAGTAATTTCCAGCTTGTGTTGCTTTCTCAAAGCTGGTTTGTATTCTTTCACTGTGAACATAAATCATTACCCACAGCAAGTGTGACAGCTAAAGAAGTCAATAGATAGAAATGTGATTTGCGGAAACACATTTACAGAGCAGAATTTTAAGTAGTCGAGTCCAAATGATTTGTGTCACACTATCCTAGGAGTTGTAAACTGTTATATTTTTCTCCAAATATTAATGCCACTCAGCACATATCCTAAATACTGTTTATTCAAACACAACAAATAAGATCCCAGCTACTGCAAGGCTTCTGTTAAATGTAAAACTGATTGATCGATTGATTGAAAGAAAAATACAGCATGGAAACAGGCCTTTCGGCCCACCAAATTGCAGCCAAACACACATCCACACACTGGTTTAATGTTAACCCTGCTAAGGGTAGACAAAGCATCTTCACGTGCACTTCTTCCCACTGCCCTCTGTTGCTATCTGGGGAACTCAACCATAGATCTAACCTTGTTTTTTAATTTTAGTTTTAGTTTTACAGGTACAGCAACGAAACAGGCTCTTCGGCCCATGACCTCCACACTGACCATCGATCACACGTTCACATTAGTTCTATGTTAACCCACTTTCTCATCCACTCACGACATATTACGGATAATTTTACAGAGGCCAGTTAGTCTAAAAACCCAAAGGTGTTTTGGTTGTGGGAGGAAAACAGAAAACCCGGAGGAAACATTTGCAGTCACAGGGAGAACGTGCAAACTCCACACAGATAGCACATAAGGTCAGGATCAAACCCGGGTCTCTGGCGCTGTGAGGTAGCAGCTCTACCAGCTGCACCACCGTGCCACAAATTAAATCTGTCTTGAAAATAAGATTATTTTTGCTTTGAAAGTTGACTGAAAGACTTTGGGAACTGTGGCACCATAGACAACATTGTACTTCGCAATGTGGCACATGAATTAAAAATTGCAAAACCAGGGAATAAATAAAAAATAATAAACAGGTTCAAAGAGCCAGCATGTTTAGAAGCTGTCTATTTCTGGTCAGTGGTTGCTGTGGGGATGTTGAAAGTGGGGAACTCAACTTTAGGCGGGACAGTGGGTGACACAGCGGTGGAGTTGCTGCCTTGTGGCGCCAGAGACCTGGTTTCGATCCTGACTGCAGGTGCTGTCTGTACGCAGTTTATAAGTTCTCCCTGTCACCGCATGGCTTTTCTCCGGTTGCCTCCCACACTCCAAAGACGTACAGGTTTGCATGTTAATTGGCTTTTGTAAAAAGTGTACATTTTCCCTAGTGCGTAGGATGATCGCTGGTGGGCCGAAAGGCCTGTTTCCGCGCTGTACCTCTAAACTAAACTTGTTAAATTGGGCACTGGGAGGTGTTGTTTCGTGTGCAACCTGTTGGAGATGGTCATTGCATGGTGCATTTGTTATTTACTACATCCCAGCCTATGTCAGAATGTTGGTTAAGTCTTGTTGCATGCAAGCACAGACACAAGTTCATAAGTTCTACAAGCAGAATTAGGCCATTTGGCTCATCAAGTCTATGCTGTCGTTCAATCATGGCTGATCTAGCTTTCCCTTTCAAACCCAATCTCCTGCCTTCCCCCCATAACCCCCGACTACCTAATATATATCAAAGGTAGACTTTCCTAGCTGACAGGCAGCCAGTATGTCATTCACAATGGATGTTGGGCAGAAAACCTGCAGGAAAATGGTGAAAGAATTCCTGCAACTGGGATATTTGGGAATCCACGCCCATAGCTTTCTGCTCCATATCACAATCTAACTGAACCAAACATGGTATATTATGACCTTTGGAAAAAAGCTGTAAATGACTCCATACATCATAGACGTCGGGCTTGGTTCTGCGTTATCAAGATGATTAATGCTCATGAATATAAATTTCAGAGACGCGGAGACATAGTTATCCGATATGATGTCGCACATGTACGTACCTGATTATCTGTTACTCTCTGAGCAAGCTGTAACCTTGCCCAGATTGGTAACTTTATTAACACAAGGTGTTGTATATATGTAATGATGTTTCTTTAACAGCAAAACAGCTGGCATAAATTTCAGGAGATTGTACTTGGTCTTAAAAAAGTCTACAAAAATTCCTGAAATATCTAAATTCCTTACTGATGTTGGAAAGACCCAAAATGTTGGAGTAATACAGCAGGTCAGGCAGCATCTCTGGAGAAAACGGATAGGTGACCTTTCGGGTCAGGACCCCTCTGCAGTCTGAAGGAGGTTCCCCAATCGTATCCATGTTCTCCAGGGATGCTGTCTGACCGGCTGAGTTACTCCAGCACTTTGCGCCTTTCCTTGGTAAACCAGCATCTGCAGTTTCTCGTTCCTTATTTATGTTTTTGGGATGCAAAAATCGACTCTGGGTGAATGGGTCTACCTTCATTTCATCACTACTACATAAATAGTCCCTGAGGATTTAATAATAAAATATTAAGATTATACCACAAGATCTGCATAGCATCATATAACGCTCATCTGTATTGCATTCATAGGAGCTCTCACTAATTATGTCTCTTCCCACCAGGTAACTCTCCTTTCCTTCAAAGTGGAATCTGACTTCACGTTTGTAGATTACATTAAAGGCGGGTATGAATCAATCATTACTTTGATATTTTCTCTGTTAAATTCTGTGGTTTGAATGTAAGTTACTACTACAGTGCCCATAGCTATTGAACATACTTGCTTTTGGCTTTGTTCCAGAACCCAGCTAAATTTCACCGTGGCAATAGATTTCACTGCATCCAATGGTAAGTTTTGAAATCCATTCCTAAATGTTCTATTTGTCATAGAGCCATAGAGTCATTTTGTAATGGTCTATTATACACTAGTTCACACAAGTTATAGGAGTAGAATTAGGCCATTCACCCCATTGAGTCTACTCTGCCATTCAATCATGGCTGATCTCTGCCAACTAATCCCATTTTCCTGCCTTCTTCCCATAACCCTTGACATCAAGAACTTGCCTATCTCTATCTTAAAATACCCACTGACTTGGCCTCCACAGCCCTCTGTGGCAATGAATTCCAATGAGTCATTGAGGCATAAGAGTGTGGAAACAGGCTCTTCGGCCTAACTTGCCCACACCGACCAACATGCCCCATCATCACTAGTCCCACCTGCCTGCGTTTGGCCCATATCCCTCTAAACCAGTCCTACCAATGTGCCTGTCCAACTGTTTCTTGAACATTGCGCTAGTACCTGCCGCAACCACCTCTCTGGCAGTTCTTTCCATACACCCACCATTCTTTCCATACACCCACCATTCCCTGTGTGAAAAGGTTACCCCTCAGATTCCTATTAAATTTTCCCCTTCACCTTAAACCTCTCTCCTCCGGTTCTCGATTCCCCTATTCTAGGCAAGAGACTCTGTGCGCCTACCCGATCTATTCACCTCATCATTTTGTACACCTCTATAAGATCAAATACGCCTATAAGATCAGCCTCTATTGGGCCAAATTATGCCAGTTGTGTCCAGTAATTCCATGAAAAACAACTCCAAGGAAAACATATTGGCATCCTGCTGATTCTAAGCCATCTTACTGGGGTCTCCACCTCTACAAACCTTCACCGGGGGAACTCATGTGGAATCAGAATCCCTACTCATCTGAATGGGAATTCCCAATTTAGATATCAATAGGAAAATGGTAACGTAAGTATCTTTGTTTAGTAATTTTACCTTAATAGTTTAATTATTTTCTGTTGTTATAGCATAACATATGTTGTATAACATATAATATATAACAATTAATTTTCTTATTTGAGATAAATTAAAACAAATGTAACGTTGAACATGAGCTAGACACAAAATGTTAGAGTAACTCAGCGGGACAGGCAGCATCTCTGGAGAGAAGGAATGGATGATGTTTAGACCCTTCTTCAGACTGATGTCAGAGGAGTGGGAGGTACATAGATAAGGAAGTGTATAGATAAGGAAGTGTAAGGTGTGAAGACAGGACAAAGGGACTGAGCATCAAGGAAAGTGTAGAATAGATCATTGTTCGTCGGGAGAAGGTAAGAGATTAAATTTAGTCGGAGACAGTAAGACAGGTCATAGAACTGGGAAGGGGGAGGGGATGGAGGGAGAAATATCACCCATTCCTTCTCTTCAGATGCTGCCTGTCCCGCTGAGTTACTCCACCGTTTTGTGTCTATCTTCGATTCAAACCAGCATCTGCAGTTCCTTCCTACACATTGAACGTGAGCTACTTACTCACGTTGCACAGGTCACAATGCCCTTGCCTGGGTAGTGTTACTTGGCACAGTTTGCTTTAGATAAATGGCTCCTTCTCCTTGCAGGGAACCCTTCACAGCCCACCTCTCTTCACTACATGAACCCCTATCAGATGAACGCGTACGCCATGGCTTTGAAAGCAGTTGGAGAAATCATTCAGGACTACGACAGCGACAAACTCTTCCCTGCATTAGGATTCGGAGCGAAGCTGCCACCCGATGGGAAGGTGTCCCACGAGTTTCCTTTGGTAGGTGAATGTTAAACTGGGCAGCAGCAGTGAGGAAGCCACAGGCAGTGGAAAGATACCTTGGGACAAATGCTCCGAATGTTCTTACAATCTTCATTGAAGTTACTCTTTACTGGTAAATGAGAGATGTGATGTTTCACAGCTGTTGGATGACCCTCTTATTTGTGAGGACTGTTGTCAGGAAGGTTTCGAGTTAGTCTGTGTTTAGTTTAGTTTAGATAGGCACAAAATGCTGGAATAACTCAGCGGTTCAGGCAGCATCTCTGGAGAAAAGGAATAGGTGACGTTTCGGGGCGAGACCCTTCTTCGGGATCAGAGTCAGGGGAGAGGGAAAAGTATTTAGTTGAATTTTGTTTCGAAAAAACAATGTGGAAACAGACCCTTCAGTCCACTGAGTCCACGCTGACCACAAACACCTGCATACCTGTTCTAACCTACACTGGGGACAATTTACAGAAGCCAATTAACTTACAAACCTGCATCGTCTTTGGAATGTGTATAAAAACCCATGTGGTCACAGGGAGAAAGTACAAATTCTGTGCAGACGGCACCCATAGTCAGGATCGAACCCGAGTCCCTGGTGCTCTAAGGCAGCAACTCTACCGCTGTGCTATCATGCATCAGGAAAATGACAATGTTGGGTGCATTTCTGGTTTTATATTTTCTGGTACAAATTTGTGGCCCTTGATTAATTGATTGATCGATTATGAACACACATGACATGTCACAGTGAAATTCTCCCCATATCTTTGCAAGGTAGACTAAACCCAATTTTCCCAACCAAAACCAGACTGCGCTTGCAGAAGTAACATTGTGCAGAGCTTCATGGTTACATGTCTTACATGTCTTTTCAAGAAATGTTTCTTGCATCACCACCTTTCACACAGCATGGAAACAGGTCCCTCAGCGATGGCCATACCAAACAAGATGCCCCATTTACACTGGTCCCACCCTCTGTGTGAAAAAGTTACTCCTCAGGTTTTGATTACATTTTTCCCCTCTCCCCTTAAACCTATGTCCTCTGGTTTCTTCCCCCTCCCCTTTCTGCGTTCCACAGAGACCTTTCCCTCCATAACTCCCTGGTCCACTCGTCCCTTCCTACCCAAACCACCCCATCCCCGGGCAATTTCCCCTGCAACCGCACGAGATGCAACACCTGTCCCTTTACCTCCCTGCACCTCCTCCGACCTCATCTATTGTATCCGCTGCTCTAGATGTCAACTTCTTTACATCGGCGAACCCAAACGCAGGCTCAGCGTTCGTTTTGCTCAACACCTTCGCTCAGTCCGCCTTAACCAACCTGATCTCCCGGTGGCTGAGCACTTCAACTCCCCCTCCCACTCCCAGTCTGACCTTTCTGTCATGGGCCTCCTCCAGTTCCATAGTGAGGCTCACCCGAAATTGGAGGAACAGCACCTCATATTTCGCTTGGGCAGCTTGCAGCCCAGCGGTATGAATATTGACTTCTCCAACTTTAGATAGTTCTTCTGTCCCTCTCTTCCCCCCCCCCCCCCTTCCCAGTTCTCCCTCTAACTTCCTGTCTCCACCTATATCCTTCCTTTGTCCCGCCCCCCTGATATCAGTTTGAAGAAGGGTCTTGACCCGAAACGCCACCCAATCCTTCTCTCCTGAAATGCTGCCTGACCTGCTGAGTTACTCCAGAATTTTGTGAATAAATGTCCTCTGGTTTCTTGATTCTCCACCTCTGTGTAAAAGACTCTATGCATTCACCCTATCCATTTCCCTCATGAATGAATGAATGAATAAGTTGATTGTCCAAGTATGCATATACAAGGAATCTGCCGGTGCTCCACTCACAAATGACAACACAAACATACAGTTAACAATTAAGAATAAAGCATAATCACATCAAAACAATAAGGATACACCATTAGGGTCACCATGATCTTATACACCTCTTTAAGATCACCCCTCAATCACCTGAATAAAGTCCTAGCCTGCCAAACCTCTCCCTGCAGCTCAGACCCTTGAGTTCTGTCAACGTCCTCATAACTCTTCTCTGCACTCTTTCCAACTTAACACCTTTCTTCCTAGAGCAGTGTGACCAAAGCTGAACACAAAACTCCTCGTCAATGTCTTGCCGTCAAGAGTCAAGATTGTTTTATTGTCATGTGTCCCAAACAGAACAACGAAATTCTTTCTTGCAGCAGCACAACAGAATATGTAAAGGTAGTACTCTGTAAGCAATATGATAAACAAAATAAAGGTTCAGTATACACACACAGGCACGCACATACACTTAAAACAAACAAGCAATAGTTGTGTAAAGAGATAAAACCAATGTCTATGTAGTTCAGGGCTCCTTTAGAGGTTGTAGTGTTAAATAGCCTGATGGCTGTAGGGAAGGAGCTGTTCCTGAACTTGGATGTTACCGTTTTCAGGCTCCGGTATCATCTTCTTGGTGAAAGGAGTGAAATAAGTTTGTGGCCAGGGTGGATGTTTACGGCATTTTAACCCGGGGGAATGGAGGGATCTGGATCATGTGCAGGCAGATGAGATTAATTGATCTTGGCATCATGTTCAGCACAGGAATAGTTGCAGAAGGTACTGTTCCTGTGCTATACTGTTTTATGTTCTACGTTCAAACTGTTTTGAGAATGCCATGACCCAAACTCAGGCACGATCTGCACCACTAACCCTGCTGCTTGGCTTCGACACCTTCCCAGAAAATAGAGCAGCAGGAGCTGAGATTGAAATGTTCTGACTGAGGAATAAATACTTTTCATGGACGACCTTGGGTTTAATACAGAACTCGAGGCTTCATTCAAATGTCTTTTGTAGACCTGCTTTCAAAAAGCACTTAGGAGCAATTAAAGAAGGCCAATGGGGAATGATTTGCTATTGTGTGCAGTTTGTAACAAAATGATTGACTACTTTTATATGGTTTTAGTCCCATGCAATATACAGAGAAATTCTTGCCTTTGTGGGCCAGAAATTTACAGTTGTGTAAATAGCTATGCTCTGCAACAATAGTGGGATCCATTAACCTCTTCCTCTAGGTGACTAAATAGCTACAAACACTGCTTGTTTTTGCTCTAATTTAAATAGGGCCACATTTGATTCTGACAGCTTAGAGAGGAATGCAGGATGCATAGGTGACTTTACTAGAGTTATAGTCAAACAGGCCCTTCAGCCCAACATGCCCATGCTGACCCAGATGCCCATCTACACTAGTCCCACTTGCCCTTGTTTGGCCCATATCCCTCTAAACCATTCCTATCCATGTACCTGTTCAAATGTCTTTTAAATGTTGTTATAGTACATGCCTCAACTACCACCTCTAGTAGCTCGTTCCATATGCTCATCAACCTCTGTGTGCAAACTTTGCCCCTCGGGTTCCTATTAAATCTTTTCCCTTTAGATATAGTTTAGATATATAGTTTAGATATAGTTTAGCTTATTGTCACATGTGCTGAGGTACAGTGAAAAGATTTTGTTGTGTGCTACCCAGTCAGCAGAATGACTGTACATGATTACAATCGAGCCATCCACAGTTTACAGATACATGATAAAGGGAATAACTTTTAGTGCAAGATAAAGTCCGGTAAAGTATGAATAAAGGTCGTCCGAAAGTCTCCAGGTAACTCAGGACTGCTCTCTAGTTGTTGATAGGACAATTGCCTTATAACAGCTGCGAAGAAACTGTCTCTGAATCTGGAGGTGTACATTTTCAAATTTCTGTACCTCTTACCGGATGGGAGAGGGGAGAAGAGGGAGTGACCAGGGTGAGATTCACCCTTGATTATGCTGGTGGCCTTGCCAAGGCAGCATGAGGTGCAAATGGAAGGGATTTATTCACAAAATGTTGGAGTAACTCAGCAGGTCAGGCAGCATCTCAGGAGAGAAGGAATGGGAATTCAAGAGAAGGAATGGGAATGGAAATGGAATGGCAATGGAAGGGAGGTTGGTTTGTGTGATGGTCTGGGCTGTGTCCGCAATTCTCTACAATTTCGTGTGGTCTTGGAAGTCTTACACCTTTATCCTATGTCCTCTGGTTCTTGATTCCTCTACTCTGGATAAAAGACTCTGTGCATCTCCCCTCTCTATTCCCCTCACTATCTTATAAACCTCTATAAGATTACCATTCATCCTCCTCCTTTATTCCTCAGGAATAAAATTCTGATCTTCCCAACCTCTCCGTAAAGGTTCTGGCCTCATGTCCTCGCGACTTTCTCATAAATCTTTTGTACACTTTCCAGCTGAACAACATCTTTCAGCACCGACACTTGCAGAACTCCACTAGTCACTGGCAGCTGACCAGAAAAAGCCCCCTTTATCGCCACTCTTTTCTTTCTGCCATCCAGCCAACCTGCTATCCATGCTAATCAGTCTGAAGAAGGGTCTCGACCCGAAACGTCACCCATTCCTTCTCTCCAAGATGCTGCCTCACCCGCTGAGTTACCCCAGCATTTTGTGATACCTTCGGTTTGTACCAGCATCTGCAGTTATTTTCCTACACATCTTTCTTGGAGTAGGTGACCAAAACTGAATACAATACTCCAAATGAGACCTCACCAATTTCTTGTACAACTATAATATAACGTCCCCAAGTCTGTACTCAATACCCTGCCTGATGAAGTCTAATGTGCCGAAAGACATCTTGACCACCTTCTTGATCTACACTTGACAACATTTTCAAGGAACTATGTACCTGCACTCTTGGATCACTCTGTGCTACAACACTCCCCAAAGGCCTGTCCATTCACTGTGAAGGTTTGACTTCCCAAAATGCAACACCTCGCACTTACTCTGCTAAATTGCAGCCAAAACACTCTCTCACCTAATTATCTGAGTGAATTATTTCTTGGTGTAATAATGTGCTGGTTGAACAAATTACAGACCTTATATTATAAACATTTATTGTCATACCACCACAGATATCCTGTCCTTAAACCTCCATGGTTAAACCCTTCCCAAGGTGCCCTGGTGCCCAAATTCAGCAGTCATTGCAATGGCATCCCTGTAAACATGTTTCACCTCATGTCCATGTAATGCCCTTGCAAGCGGCACAGTGGCACAGTGGTAGAGTTGCTGCTTTACAGCACCAGACACCCAGGTTCGATCCTGGACTATGAGTGCTGTCTGTACGGATTTGTGCGTTCTCTCTGTGACCGCCCGGGTTTTCTCCGGGTGCTCCGGTTTCTTCCCACGTTCCAAAGATTTGCAGGTTTGTGAGTTAATTGGCTTCTGTAAATTGTCCGTAGTGTGTAGGATAGAGCTATCTATGGGTAACCGCTGGTTGACATGGACTCGGTGGACCAAAGGGTCATGTTTCCACGCTGCATCTCTAAAGCTAAACTAAAATACTTCCCACGCCAGTACAGATCTGTCTCCACTATCTGTGAAACAGAAGGGATAGTAATTTTATGTCAATCACCTTTTGTGTGAACGATAACTTTAAGAAGTGAATAAAGAAATTCAGGTAGACAAAAGCACAAATTGAAAGCTGGGCAAGTTGGATGTTGTGAAGGGACAGAATCTTCAACACTGCTGCTCTACCAGTTCAGAAATGTGCAGATTTAATCCAGTGGAGAGCCATTGGTGACCTATCTGTTTGCACCATTGTTGATTGTAGGCAGTCAAATCTTAGATGGTATGATATTATGTAATTATTCACAAAATGCTGGAGTAACTCAGCAGGTCAAGCAGCATCTCAGGAGAGAAGGAATGGGTGACGTTTCGGGTCGAGACCCCGATAGTATGTATGATTCTTTAATAGTTAACGAAAATGTTAGTGAAAGCCAAAATCCGTAAGTTAGATTTAGCTCTTCGGGATTAAAGGAATCAAGGGATATAGAGAAAAAGCAGGAACGGGGTACTGATTTTGGATGATCAGCCATGATCATATTGAATGGCGGTGCTGCCTTGAAGGACCGAATGGCCTAATCTACACCTATTTTCTATGTTTCTGTGAAAGTATTACTTAGAAGTGGCATGGGAGAGTGTGAACGTTGTGATTTATCATTCTTTGCATCTGAGAATCAGCCACTTACATACAAGTGAAAGCGAACTAGATTTTCTGCCACAGATAGATGGGGATTCTAGCCAGATGTATGAAATAGAGTTAACCTGTTGGGCAGAACAGAGATCCAGCTAAATATGAATAACTGAGACTTGAACAAGTATGCGAGTGAGGCTGAGGTTTAGTAACGAGGTACGAGATAACTTGGACTGAACGAGTGAATGCAAGACGTTGAATATCACCTGATTAAAGATACTGAGAACTAGCTGGAATGAAAGGGTCTGTGTGCATTTTTAGTTGTAGATTTGTGTAAGGGACAACGTAACTAAAATTGAAAATTAGATGAATTCCTCTCTGATGTATCAAACACGAGCACGTGGAATCAAAGAAAGCAAATAAATTATAAATCCTCGTTGCAGTTTGATTTATCTTACAAATGTCACTGAACAATCTTTGAGATATCTGAAATAATTACAGTTAATGTTCCCCTTGATTGAATAAAGCAATAACACAAATTTATCAATGCATTATTAACAAGATGATAAAAGAAATTGTGAACTTCGGCTGCTGTTAAATTTTTCCAATGCGTTCATGGACAGAATTAATTTTGTTTGGTTATCTGTTAAATTAATCACATTTCCCCCATCAGAAGCGTTACCTGCAGAATTGTAATAAAAGATTATGATTTGGCTCCTCACAGGGAAAAGAAAATTGGAGTGCATGAATTATAAATGAAGTGATCAAAAGCCTGCCGACACTATTTGCTTATCTTCGTAGAATAACATCAATGCAACATAATTGGCTGCAAATCCAGAGGAATGGAGCACAGCACCTCTTTTTAACAACTAGACCTCCCATGCGCAGAGTCAATGATAGGCTATGAAACATTATCTATTTTGCCATATCCCCACTTTCCTCATCAATTGTGCAACTCAGTAGCACAGTGGCTTAGCTGATAGACCTGGTGCCTCACTGCGCCAGAAACCCGTGTTCAATTCTGACCTCGGGCACTGTCTGTGTGGAGTTTGCATGTTCTCCCAATGATCGGGTTTCCTCCGGGAGCTCTGGTTTCCACCCACATCCCAAGGATGCACAATTTTGTATTTAATTGGCTTCTGTAAATTGGGTCTGAAGAAGGGTGATCTGAAACGTTACTTATCCATGTTCTCCAGGGATGCTGTCTGACCTGCTGAGTTACTCCAGCATTTTGTGTCTTTTTTCCCGTAAATTGCCCTTAGTGTGAATACAAAAGAAGGATAACAGAACTAATGTGAATGGGTTATGGGTCTATGAAACATAGACTCGTGGGCCGAAGATCTTATTTCCATGCTGTATCATTCAATCAAACACACACATCTCCCACCAAAATACTTGCTTCTCCACATTTTGCTCTTGAAGGCAAAAACCAATTAATGTCTGTCGAAGTTTTTCTTTCTGTCAAAAGGGAGATTAATATGGTTTTTCTCGTCTGAAAGCAGGCTCATTGGTCTTATTCTGTTGAATGATGCCTTTGAGAACAGGGCTGAACAAAATATAAATTGCCAGCCTTTGCAGGTGTTCAGTGTATCCACATCATTAAAATTGCTGCAGCAGGTTAATATAAAAGAGACGTATTTATAAACTTCTACTTGTATGCCTCCAGCAGGTACCAATATGATTTATGATCAATAAAGTCTGTTGAAGTGCTGTAATATAGAAAACACAGCAACAATGTTGAACACCATGAGCTTCCGCAATCAGCAAAGCGATAGGGTCATAGAGTCGTACAGTGTGGAAACAGGCCTCTCGGCCCAACCTGCCCACGTCGACCAACATCTACACTAATTCCACCTGTCAGCGTTTGGCCCATTTCCCTTTAAACCTGTACCTGTATCCATGTACCTGTATCCATGTACCTGTCTCAATGTTTCTTAAACGTTGCGATAGTCCCTGCCTCAACTAACTCCTCCAACAGCTCGTTCCAGACATCTACCACCCTTTGTGTGAAAAGGTTACCCCTCAAGTTCCTATTAAATCTTTCCCCCCACTCCTGAAACCTCTGTTCTATGTCCTCTGGTTCTTGACCACATAATCTGCCTTATTGACGTAGGTGGAAAGGGGTCGGCAATAATAAACATATCTGCAGTGTCGGTTGACAGACAGGAAGCAAAATGTAGGAACAAACTAGTCCCATTCTGAGTGACAGACAAGAATCCAGCTACGCATAGAATATTTTAAGGATTTTAATTCTCCAGTTTCGGGTCAAGACCCTTCTTCAGACTGAAGAAGGGTCTCGACCCGAAACGTCACCCATTCCTTCTCTCCCGAGATGCTGCCTGACCTGCTGAGTTACTCCAGCATTTTGTGAATAAAAACCTTCGATTTGTACCAGCATCTGCAGTTATCTTCTTAGAATATTTTAAGGGTTTAGGTGAGAGAATTAAAGGTAAAGTCAGTCGATGTCAGTAGGGCGGCACAGCCGCACAGCAGTAGAGTTGCTGCATTACAGCACCAGAGACCCGGGTTCGATCCTGACTACGGTTGCTGTCTGTGCAGAGTTTCCACGTTCTCCCTGTGACCAGCGTGGGTTTTCTCCGGGTGCTTCGGTTTCCTCCCACATTCCAAAGACATGCAAGTTTGTAGGTCAATTGGCTTCTGTAAATTGTCCCGGTCATTGGTCAGCACAAAACGTGGTCGGCTGAAGGACTTGTTTCCATACTGAATCTCTAAACTAAATTCATAGAGCTGTACGGCACAGAAACAGGCCATTCGGCCCATTTTGTCCATGCTAACCAAGTTGTCCTATTGAACTTTGCTTGCATTTAGCCCATATCCCTCTAAACCCATCATATCTATATATCTCGTCTTTAAAAGCCATAATTGTATCCGTTCCTATGCGTAGCTTGCTCTGGCAGCTCATTCCAGATATGGACTGCCCTTGGTGTGAAAGCGTTGCCCCTGAGGTCCCTCTTAAATCTCTCCCATGTCACTCTAAGCCGATGCCCTCTCGTTTTTGAGTCCGCTCCCTGGGAAAAAGACTGTGAGCGTTCACTTTATCCGTGAAAGAGTTAATAGAAAGGAGAGGTGCAGCAAATCTTGTACAGCAGTTCATGAAAGTAAGCATACAAGTGCAGCAGACAGGTAAGAAAGCAAATGGTATGTTCATTACTACAGAGGGAGTAATGTTCATTACTACAAAGGCTCACCAGATTGATTCCTGGGATAACACACCTGTCTGGTTAGGGCGGCACAGTGGCGCTGTGGTAGAGTTGCTGCCTCACAGCGCCAGAGACCCAGGTTCGATCCTGACTACGGGTGCTGCCGTTCAGAGTCTGTATGTTCTCCCTGTGACCACGTGGGTTTTCTCCAGGCGCTCTGGTTTCCTCCCACATTCCAAAGATGTACAGATTTGTAGGTCAATTAACTTTGGTAAATAATATGTCTCTACTACGTAGGATAACGTTGCTGCATGGGCTGATTGCTGGCCGGTGTGGACTTGGTAGGCAGAGGGGCCTGTATCTCTAAAGTAGAATAAAAGTAGTAAAGACTGGTGAGAAAAGATTGGGATAATTGAATTTATATTTCCCAGCGTTTAGAACAATGAGAGTGGATCTCAATCTAAAAGCACGCAAAACAAAGCATCTCACTGTAAAAAAGACACAAAGCGCTGGAGTAAATTCAGCGGGACAGGCAGTATCCCTGGAGAACATGAAAAGGTGACGTTTCCGGTCAGGACCCTTCTTCATGCACTTCTTGAAAAGTTCTCTGTTCCTGGTTTCTACATTTAAAGAATTTCACTGTACTCAGTACACGTGACAGTAATAAACCTAAATCTAAATCCTAAAGACATGTGGAGGACACAAGGAACTGCAGAGGCTAGAATTTAAACGCAAAATGCTGGAGTAACTTGGCAGGTCAGGTGGTATCTCTGACCTGAAACGTTGCCCATCCATTCCCTCCAGAGATACTGCCTGACCCACTGAGTTTAAACAGCACTTTCAGTTTTGCTCAGGACCTGGTGGGACTGAGCAGATTAGATGCAGGAAGGATGTTAGCAATGGTGAGGTTATCCAGAACCAGTGCTCACAACGTAAAGATATGTGACATTCCATTTAGGACTGAGAAGAAGGGAAATATCTTTACCCAAATTGTGGGGAAACTGGAATTTTAGTTTTGGTTGTCTAGTCTAGTCTAGTCTAGTCTAGTCCAGTCTAGTCTAGTCTAGTCTAGTCCAGTCTAGTCTAGTCTAGTCTAGTCCAGTCTAGTCTAGTTTAGTTAGTTTAGTTTAGAGATACAGCGCGGAAACAGGCCCTTCGGCATACTGAGTTCGTACCAACCATCAATCACCCGTACTAGTTCTATGTTATCCTAGTATCACATCCTACACACGAAGGGCAATTTTTTCAGAAGCCACTTAATCTAGAAACCCGCACGTCTTTGGAATGTGGGAAGAAACCAGAGCACCCGAAGAAAACCCATGCGGTCACAGGTAGAACGTACAAACTCAGTACAGAATTCTCCACAGCAGAAGGCAGTTAAGGTCAAATCATTAAATATATTCAAAATGGACGTAGTTTGAATTTAGTTTATTGTCACATGAGCCAGGATACAGTGAAAGGTATGTGCTAACCAGAATTAGATATGGTACTAATACCTGTAGCTAAAAGTAAATGGGGGAAAAGCAGGAAAGGTCACTGAGTCATCCCACCACAATTCGAGAGCAGTCCTGAACTATTATCTACCTCATTGGTGACCCTCAGACTATCTTTGATCGGACTATTCTGGTTTTATCTAGCACTAAACGTTATTCCCTTATCATGTATCTGTACACTGTACTGGCCTCGATTGTACTTGTGTACAGTCTTTCCGCTGACTGGTTAGCACGCAACAAAAGCTTTTCACTGTACGTCGCTACACGTGACAATAAACTAAACTGATATGAATGATCACCCATGATCACATTTTTTTTTAGATTTAGATTTAGAGATACAGCGCGGAAACAGGCCCTTCGGCCCACCGGGTCCGCGCCGCCCAGCGATCCCCGCACATTAACACTATCCGACACACACTCGGGACAAATTTTTTTTTTTTACATTTGCCCAGCCAATTAACCTACATACCTGTACGTCTTTGGAGTGTGGGAGGAAACCGAAGATCTCAGAGAAAACCCACGCAGGTCACGGGGAGAACGTACAAACTCCGTACAGACGGCGCCAGGAGACGTAGTCAGGATCGAACCTGAGTCTCTGGCGCTGCATTCGCTGTAAAGCAGCAACTCTACCGCTGCGCCACCATGCCGCACGAAACGCCGAATGGCCTGCTCATGCTCCATTTTTTTTGTGCTTTCATAAGTCCTAGCAAGAGCACTCGAGAGAGCTCTTCAACATAATGCAGTGGGATGCTCTACTTCCACTTGTGAAAGAAAACTGGTCCAATTGGTTATGTTATCTTCCAAGTATCTGACAAGGAGCAGAGGAGTCCACCCTCCTGCAGCTGAAATGTGTGGGAAGCAACTGCAGATGCTGGTTTACACTGAAGATAGACACACAATGCTGGAGTAACTCAACGGGACAGGCAGCATCTCTGGAGAGAAGGAATGGGTGACGTTTCTGGCCGAGACCCTTCTTGCAGTAGTGCTGGTGTGGTACACGAGCTGCAAGTAGTGGCAGCAACTGTCGACTGGCATTAATCCTCAGATAGACAGGCCGAGGGAACAACTGTCTACAGTCAGCATAAGGTTTGAGTTCCCTTTGGCATTCCTTCAGGCATTCCATTATGTTGAACAAGCCCCAGGAAGTATCTTTGGTTCTGTCCATTGTGAAGGATAGTTAATTGCTGTATTGACTCTGCCCTGAGCTATACTGTTCACTTGCAGTCCTGTGGTGCAGGTTGTTTCCAGCAAACCTCCTTCCTGCTAAACTGCAGGAAGGCTAAAATTATTCTCGCTGGTCCCCATTGCAAACCATACACCCCTCTCAATTTTCTCCCCTTATTGTACACCAAATCAGTTCTTGCTCACTAACTATTCCAGTCCTTGCTACTTGACATTGGTTCCAGTTTGTTTTGCCACCTTCTTTATATTTTCACCTTTCTGTCTGACTCCTTCCATAACTCCCTCCATCCTTCTCACCCCACCCCACTTCACTGCAAGCTTTGAGAGCCCTGGAATATCCGTGACCACATTTTCTGTGGATTCTCTCTCCTTTGCCCCCCCTCATGTCATCAAATTTAGACTTAAGACTTTGGAGATCAGCGTGGAAACCAGCCCTTTGGCCCATCGAGTCCACACCGACCGCCAGTCACCCCGTACACTAGCACTATCCGACACACTAGGGAAAATTTACAACTTTTTACCGAAGCCAATTAATCTACAAGCTGTACGTCTTTGGAGTGTGGGAGAAAAACAGATCATCCGGAGAAAACCTACGTGGTCACAGGGAGAATGCACAAACTCCGTACAGACAGCACCCGTAGTCAGGATCGAACCAGGGTCTCTGGAGCTGCAAGGCAGAAACTCTACCTCTGCGCCACTGTGTATAATTTAGTTTAGTTTAGAGATGCAGCGTGCAAACAGGCACTTTGGCCCACTGAATCCTGCTGACCAATGATCACCCATACACTAGCTCTATCCTACACATAGAGTGATACAGTGTGGAAACAGCCCCTTCAGTCCAACTTGCCCACACTCACCAATATGTCCCAGCTACACTACTCCCACCTGCCCACGTTTGGTCCATATCCCCACAAACCTGTCCTGTCCATGTACCTGTCTAACTGTCTCTTAAATGTTGAGATAGTCACAGCCTCAACTACCTCCTCTGGCAGTTTGTTCCATACACCCACCACCCTTTGTGCGAAAAAGTTACCCCTCAGACTCCTATTAAATCTTTTCCCCTTCACCTTAAATCTGTCCTCTGGTCCTCGATTCACCTACTCTGAGCAAGAGACTCTACCCGATCTATTCCTCTCATGATTTTATACACCTCTATAAGATCACCCCTCATCCTCCTGCACCAAGAAATAGAGTCCCAGCCTGCTCAATCTCTCCCTATAGCTCAGGCCCTCTAGTCCTGGCAACACCCTCGGAAATCTTCTCTGTACCCTTTCCAGCTTGACAACATCTTTCCTATAGCATGGTGCCCAGAACTGAACACAATAAATGCACAATACACACTCGGGACAGTTTACAGAAACTAATTAACATACAAACCTGCACGTCTTTGGAATGTGGGAGGAAACTGGAGCACCCTGAGAAAACTCAGGGTGCTCCAGTTTATAAAATCAGTCAAAGGAGAACGTGCAAACTCCGTACGGACAGCACGCATAGTCAGGATCGAACCCAGGTCTCTGGCGCAGTAAGACAGCACAGCAACTCTACCGCTGTTGCACTGTGTGAGGCAAATGGAACATTTCTGCTTTAGTGCACAGTGTTAATATCAGGCATAACACCGGTAGATTTAGAACAAGTTTAATTTCTACTGCATTATACTTTGCCACCCTTCACAAAAGAGCATCCTCTAATACCCAAGAATGATACGTGGCACTTTGATACCATTAATAGCCACTGGACCTCTCAGTCACATTGTTATAATTGTTGCCTCCAATGTAACCACCTACTGCCAATTAGACAGATAAAAACTTCTTTCCCATTCTTTGTTTTCAAGTAGCTACTTGAATGAGTAATGGATGCAGGAGGATAGACGTCTGTCAGACTTTACAAAGTATAATTCCAACACACCTCTCTGAAATATTCTGGGGGTCTGATCTCCGTCTGTGCTGTACTCTGTTTCTGAAGAGAGATCAAAGTGATGAGGATGAATGTATACCCCGAGGGTTTCTCGTAATGATGGTACTTACTTACTTTATAACTCATTACAGTGATACACTGTGCCACACTGCTTCCTGTTAAATAGAAGAGTCATTTTACTCAGCTCGAGTTAAAATCGCGTCTCCTGAGATAAAAGGGCCATTTAAATCAGAATGCCACTTGGTTGCCGAGGGATAAAAGATCTATTTTGGTAAATTGGGTTTATTTGTACACTGTAAACATTGAAATGTCATGGCTTGGATTTGAATTCATACAGAGTCTTGACGGTGTCAATATTCGTAAATTGTGTGGTGGAGTTGTAATTGGTCCGAACCACCCTCTCTTGGAGTTATTAATTAGGCTGAAATTTGTTCGTTTGAAAGAATGGTGTACAGAATATTACCTTCAACGCATCTCCACACTTCCTGTCACTGGACACGTGACAGGAAGTGCCACAAATGCAATAAGGGCATCGATGGAGTACTGGTGGTGATTCTGAATGAGATTCAGCCATTTAAAGTCCAGTAAGTATTGATTGATTGATTGGAAGATACAGCATGGAAACAGGCCCTTTGGCCCACTGAGTCCCTGCTGGCCATCGATCACCATTAACACTAGTTCTATGTTATCTCACATTTGCAACAATCCCCAACACTCTTGGGGCAATATGACAGAGGCCAATTAACAGTAAGACATATGACCAGAATTAGGTCATTCAGCCCATCCAATCTGTTTCGCCATTCCATCAATGCTAATCTATTTTTCCCCATTATAGAAACATAGAAAATAGGTGCAGTAGTAGGCCATTCGGTCCTTCAAGCCAGCACCGCCATTCAATATGATCATGGCTGATCATCCAAAAATCAATCCCCCATTCCTGCCTTCTCCCCATATCCCTTGATTCCGTTAGCCCAACAAGCTATATGTAATTTTCGCTTGAAAACGTCCAATGAATTGGTCTCTACTGCCTTCTGTGGCAGAGAATTCCACAGATTCACAACTCTCTGGGTAAAAAAGGTTTTCTTCATCTCAGCCCTGAATGGCCTACCCCGCATTCTTACACTGTGATCATTATCTTGGCTTCTTACCATAACCTTTGACGCCCTTACTAATCAAGTGTCAACCAACAAACCCACAGACAGACCCAGGTTTGACAATAGACAATAGCCAATAGACAATAGGTGCAGGAGTAGGCCATTCGGTCCTTCGAGCCAGCACCGCCATTCAATGTGATCATGGCTGATCATTCTCAATCAGTACCCCGTTCCTGCCTTCTCCCCATACCCCCTGACTCCGCTATCCTTAAGAGCTCTATCTAGCTCTCTCTTGAATGCATTCAGAGAATTGGCCTCCACTGCCTCCTGAGGCAGAGAATTCCACAGATTCTCTGACTGAAAAAGTTTTTCCTCATCTTCGTTCTAAATGGCCTACCCCTTATTCTTAAACTGTGGCCCCTTGTTCTGGACTCCCAACATTGGGAACATGTTTCCTGCCTCTAACGTGTCCAACCCCTTAATAATCTTATACGTTTTGATAAGATCCCCTCTCATCCTTCTAAATTCCAGTGGATACAAGCCTAGTCGCTCCAGTCTTTCAACATATGACAGTCCCGCCATTCCGGGAATTAACCTAGTAAATCTACGCTGCACGCCATCAATAGCAAGAATTGATCCTGACCTTGGGTGCTGTCTGTGTGGAGTTTGCACGTTCTCCTCGTGACCCCGTGGATTTTTAGGTGAATTAGGCTCTGTAAATCCCCCCTAGTGTGTAGATGACAAAGTGAGATTGCAGAGAGCTCGTGTGAGGGGCTGATCGATGGTCAGCATGAACTCGGTGCGCCGAAGGACCTGTTTCCATTCTGTATCTCTACACGAAACTAAACTAAAAAATCCTGGAATCTGGAACAAAAAAAAAGGTTCCGAAGTAGGGTTCTGACCCAAAACGTCAACTCTCCAGAGATGCTGCCTGACCCACTGAGTAACTCCAGCATTTTGTGTATATCTTCAGTATAAACCAACATCTGCAGTTCCTTTCTTCACAAAAACAAACTGATTGCTGGGGCAACTCAGCGGGTCAAGCAGCATCTGTGGAGGTAAGAGGTGTAGGTCAATGTTTTAGTAAGAAACCCTGAGGTAAGAGGGATGAGGAAAGATTGCCAGTAATTGGGAAGGTGGGTTGATAAGGTTGGGGCAGGTGGATGATAGGTGGAAGCAGATGAGGATGGATGATAGGCCATTTGAAGCAGAACTGCAAGGCTTTACAGAGGAAGCAGAGAGAAGATAAATCACTATTTTAAAATAAGTATTTTCCTTTAGTTTAATGTCTTCAAATGCGGGTTTTTTAACGCAGATGATGGTGGGTGTCTGGAACGTGCTGCCAAGGGTAGCGGTGGAGGTAGATACGATAGTGACATTTCAAAGGCTTGTAGATAGACATACAGATATGCTGGGATTGAAGGGGTATGGATCATATGGAAACGGACAAGGTTAGTTTATCTTGGCTTCATGTTCGACACAGACATTGTGGGCCGAATGGCCTGTTTCTGTGCTGTACTTTTCTGGGGTCTATGTGTTTGATTGTGTGCTTTCAAGTCATAAGTTATAGGAGCAGAATTAGGCCATTCGGCCTATCAAGTCTACTCTACCATCCAATTATGGCTGATCAATCTTTCCCTCTTAACCCCATTCTCCTGCCCTCCCGAAGTTATGCGTTGTTAGTTAACTTCATCTTTTTTTATGATAGTATTTCTTATTTTTAATAATTGTTGACTTTAATTTTATTATTTTTAAATGTTCATGAATGTTAGAGGCATTTTAAAAAAAGTGAAGAATGACCTGTAGTTTTTACAGCTGGGAAAATTGGGGCTACTGCTTTGCCACTGTCAAGAGGAATGTCTGCCTCATAGTACAATGACAGTAAAGATAGTACTAATGACATAGTACTAAAGACAGCGACCACTCTATCCACACCAGTGCACTCCAGGGTGCCTCAGGTCTATGAGATGGGTCCCATTCACCAGCCCTGTTATATGTGAGGGATTACTACAGGCAGGGCCGGGGTCAGCGCCGCTGGCATCTCGCCCAGTGCTCCAGATCCCGGGCAATTTACCGGCATAAAATAGGCTAAAACAATGTTTTAAAACGCAGAGGAAGTGGGAGGAAAAGTAAAAGAGCAGGTTTTGTTCTTGGTGTTCTTTTATGGAAGCTGAATTCATGTAAATGCATAGTCCATGCAAAAGTGTATTCTTCCTTCTCTTACTTTCATCTTTCTCAGTCTTCTCAGTGTTGGTGCTGCCTCTAACACTGCAGTATTGCAACCTCTGACCCAATACAGTCAGTGCGCTCTCCAACTCACTGCATTAGTGCCACCTCTAACTCACTGCAGCATTGCAAACTCTGGCTTAATTGAGTTAGTGCACTCTCTAACTCACTGCATTAGTGCTGCCTCTAACTCACTGCAGTTATGGTAACCTCTGACTCAATGCAGCTGGTACACTCTCGAACTCACTGCCTTAATGTGGGCTCTAACTCGAAACCACAGTTACTGGTGTCTCCAACTCACCAAACTTACTGCTGCCTCTAACTGACTGTAGTTTTGCTGTCTGTAGCTCAATGCTGTTAGTGCTGCCTCTAACTCACCATAGCTAGTGGAGCTACCAATGCACTCCAGTTCGTGCTGCCTCTAACTTGGTTCAGTTCAGTTCAGTTTACTTTATTGTCACATGTACCGAGGTACAGTGAAAAACTTTTGTTGCTGTACTGAACTGAACTCACTGCAATTAACACTGCCTCTAATTCGCTACAGTTGGTGCAGCCTCTAACTCACTGGAGTAAGTTCTGCAGCGAACTCTTTCCAATTAGTACAGCCTCTAACTCACTGCTGTTGCTTCCTAACAGTGCAAGAGGGAGCAAATTTGCATTTTAACATTGGCAACAGAACAACAAAGTGCTGGAATAACTCAGCGGGTCAGGCAGCATCTCTGGAGAACATGGATGGGTTAGAGTTTAGTTTGGAGATAGTGCGGAAACAGGCCCTTCAGTGAAATTTCTCAGCGACAACTGGCTTGTCGCCAGGTATCGTTGCTTATTGCAGGCGCTGTCGCATGCTGTCCTCAGGTTTGCTAGGTTCTCTTAGAAGCACATTAGAAGCACGTTAGATTAAAATAAGTAAAGTAATTTCAAAATACCATAAAATGCTTGTGTTTAACCAATTTATTTACCGTCAGGACATTTGACAGGTAGATTGGAGGCGACAGTTTGACAGTCAGGTAAGTGTGGGAATTTCGCGATGTTTATGGCCATCAGCCATTACATTTAAAGTGGGCTCCCAACCCAGATATGCAACTCAGAAACCAGATATGCATCTCCCGTACATTTTCAAAGAATGCCCACACACTTTTCACAAAAATCCACTTAACCACTTTAAAAAAATTTTTTTTTTAATACAGCTATTAGTAAACTGGAAGTAAATCCAGTTTATTCCTGTTACAGTGAAGCTCGGTTTTTATGTAACCCATACAAGATGTTATAGTTCAAAACTCTCAAGTACTTACCGACTTGTCAGTGATTTCAGCGAAAATTAGGACGCCGGAGAAGCATTGACAGCGTGGGAATTTCGCGATGTTTCCGAAGACGCTGTAATCTCGACCTGACTCGGCATTGTCGTGGTCATTGTCATCGGGTAAAAGAAAAGTTCGGCGATCTGCTACGACTTTGACAGTCGCCGGCAGTCGCCAAAAAAATCGCCTAAAGTGGCACAGGCCCTTTAGAATACAGCACCAATTATTCACAGGGATTCAGAATTATATAAGCACACACAATAAAAGTACACATACATACTAAACATACATCCAGCAGGATGGTGTGAAAACTCAATGTAGTCATAGCTGCAACAATCCATTCTACCTCCAAAATTAGTTTAGTTCATTGTCACATGTTCCAAGGTACAGTAAAAAGCTTTTTGGTTACGTGCTGTATTGTCAGTGGAATGACTATACATGATTATAAGTAATCAAACCGTCCACAGTGTACAGATACAGGATAAATAGGATAAAGTTCTGTGCAAGATAAAGTCCAGTTAAGTCCGATTAATGATTGTCCAATGATCTGCAATGAGGTGGCTGGTCAGTCAGGGCCACTCTCTCATTGGTGATAGCATGGTTCAGTTGCCTGTTAACAGCTGTCCCTGAAACTGGAAGTGTGCGTTTTCATACTCCGGTACCTCTTGCCTGATGGGGAAGGGGAGAAGAGGGAGTGTCCGGGGTGAGACTGGTCTTTGATTATGCTGGTGGCCTTGCTGAGGCAGCATGAAGTGGTGGCCGATTAGGAAATGTAACGAGACCTGGGTGTCGTGGTACACCAGACATTGAAAGTAGGCATTGCAGGTGCAGCAGGCATTGAAGAAAGCGAATGGTATGTTAGCATTCATAGCAAAAGGATTTGAGTATAGGAGCAGGGAGGTTCTGCTGCAGTTGTACAGGGCATTGGTGAGACCACATCTGGAGTATTGCGTACAGCTTTGGTCTCCTAATCTGAGGAAAGACATTCTTGCCATAGAGGGAGTACAGAGAAGGTTCACCAGATTGATTCCTGGCAGGACTTTCATATGAAGAAAGACTGGATAGACTCGGCTTGTACTCGCTGGAATTTAGAAGATTGAGGGGGGATCTTATAGAAACTTACAAAATTCTTAAGGGGTTGGACAGGCTAGATGCAGGAAGATTGTTCCCGATGTTGGGGAAGTCCAGAACAAAGGGTCACAGTTTAAGGATAAGGGGGAAGTCTTTTAGGACCGAGATGAGAAAGTTTTTTTTCACACAGAGAGTGGTGAATCTGTGGAATTCTCTGCTACAAAAGGTAGTTGAGGCCAGTTCATTGGCTATATTTAAGAGGGAGTTAGATGTGGCCCTTGTGGCTAAAGGGATCAGGAGGTATGGAGAGAAGGCAGGTACAGGATACTGAGTTGGATGATCAGCCATGATCATATTGAATGGCGGTGCAGGCTCGAAGGGCCGAATGGCCTACTCCTGCACCTACTTTCTATGTTTCTAAATGTAGATGGAGTCAATGGAAGGGAGGTTAGGTTGCATGATGGTCTGGGCTGCATCCACAATTCTCTGCAATTTCTTGTGGTCTGGATGGAGCTTACTCTTTGTGTTATTATCTTCAGTGGAATTAATTTTGAAGGAAGAGAACAATGTGCAGAAGGGAATATATAATGGTATTAGGTATGCTTGCCTTGATAGGCCAAGACATAGTGGCGCAGTGGTAGTGTTGCTGCCACTTACTGGTGCTTACTGCGCCAGAGACCCGGGTTCGATCCTGGCTACAGGTGCTTGGCTGTACGGAGTTTGTATGTTCGGCCCGTGACCTGCATGGGTTTTCTCTGAATACTTCGGTTTCCTCCCACACTCCAAAGGTATACAGGTTTGTAGGTTAATTGGCTAGGTAATATTTGTCCCTATTATGAAATAGCGTTAATGTGCGAGGATCACTGCTCGATGCGGACTAGGTGGACCGAAGGGCCTAAGAGCATAAGAGATTGGATGTCACGTTGCAGTTGTACAAAATATTGGTTAGAATATTGTGTACAGTCCTGGTCACCACACGACTGGAAGGATGCAGTATCAATCTGGTGCAGAAGAGATTCATCGAGAACTTGCCTGGAATGGAAGGATGGGGTTATAAGGAGAGATTGAAGTGGCTGTGTTATTCTCACTGAAACATGTGAGGTTGGAGGGTGTTGTTGTAAAACTTTAAGAGCTATAAATAAGATGGATGGTCAGAATCTTTTTCTCACAGCGGGGAAGTCTAGAACTTGACGGCACAGGTTTAAAGTGAAGGAGGAGAAATTTAAAGATTTGAAGGATAAGTTTATCGCACAGAGGGTGGTGAATATTTGGAATGAGCTGCCAGAGGAGGTGGTGGAGACAGATATAATTCAATGTTTATCAGGCATACGGACAGATTCTTGGAAAGGCAAAGTGGGATATTGTCCTATAACGAGCAATTGGGATTAACATAGGATGACATGGGCTGAAAGGCCCCATTTCTGTGCTGTACATTTCTATGATTTGATGGATTTATAGTACTTGCAGCAGTAGCAAGTATTGATTAATTCCTTATGTAATAAGAAGGCTTTAGAATCCATTGTAATTATGAGATTATGGGGCCTAAGTACCAGCAATCTTGGTTCTGGGCAGCATTTCCTGGCCTTCTCTTAGGCCATCAGTTCACCTGGATGCAATAATTTTTTTTTAATATAGATTGGAATCTATATCCACAAAGGGATAGGCACAATTTTCCGTCATTGAATTAATGGTGCAAAATTGGATGGTTTCTTTGATGAGGTTTTCTGATGCTCAATTTATGAATCTGGGGTGCCAGATATAGAGTAGACATAGAGCAGACGTTGATCTGTTCCAAGATTCAAAAATTAACTAAAACACACAATGCAGGAAGACCCCAGGTTAC
The DNA here is from genome assembly GCF_053455715.1 of Rhinoraja longicauda. NCBI lineage: Eukaryota > Metazoa > Chordata > Chondrichthyes > Rajiformes > Arhynchobatidae > Rhinoraja > Rhinoraja longicauda. Next base: position 12,435,535 of record NC_135969.1, read on the forward strand.
ATGGGGATTCTGTTCCTGAGATCTGTCTGTCAGCTGAGTTAAGTTAGTTAGTACCTGCTTTCTTCCAACACCGTAATGCGAAATCTTCAGCCGCGACACCCCATGGGACCGATTTGCAAAGAGTAGACTGGGGAAGGCCAGCAAAGATGACCAATACGTAGACTGCGACAAATATTTGTCTGATAGCAGCCCGTGTGGAGAAAAAGGGGGAGCTGATCCGTGCTACTGAGCAGGAAAGCTATCAGCAGTTTGGTGAAAGAAAGTGTGTACTAATGAGATACTGCTCAGGCTTATTAACGCTTGATATTACCTAAAGGAGAGGTTGGCTTTCAGATAATAAATTGCCTTTCTCTATGGGTGTCTACGCATTGTTTCCTGGTGAAGGGGTTCCAGTATTACACTGAAGAGCAGAGTCTGGGAGAATTTGCCTCAAGTGGGATTTCTGTACGTTGGTTCTTCCATAATCTGGGAACCCTCTGTACAGTCCAAGGGGGGGGGGAGGGTAGTGGTCTGAAAAGACTGTCCATTTGGTGATTTTCCATAATGTGAAGCCTCGTCATCTGTGCATGCTTGAAGAAATGCAAGTTAAAAAGTTATTAATTTTGTGTTTATGACATAAATTCCCCAAGAGCAAATTTTATTCCATACCTCAAACTTTTGAGTAGTCATACAGTCATGCAGCATGGAAATAGCCTTTCAGCCCAACTTGCCCACACCGATCAACATGTCCCACCTGCCTGTGTTTGGCCAATATCCCTCTAAACACATCCTATCCATACATTGAAGATAGACACAAAATGCTGGAGTGACTCAGTGGGACAGGCAGCATCTCTGGATAGAAGGAATGGGTGATGGTTCAGGTCAAGACCTGACCCGAAACGTCACCCATTCCTTCTATTCACAGATGCTGCCTGCCCGCTGAGTTACTCCAGAATTTTGTGTTTATCTTTGGTGTAAACCAGCATCTGCAGTTGCTTCCTACACTATCCATATACCTGTATAAATGCTTCTTAAATATTTTTGATAGTAACGGTTACGATAGTCCCTGCCTCAACCACCTCCTCCAGCAATTTGTTCCATACACCCAGCACCCTTTGTGTTAAAAATGTTACTCCTCAGGTTCCTTTGAAATCTATCCCCCCTCACCTAAAACCGATGTCCTCTGGTTCTCGATTCCCCTACTCTGGGCAAGAGACTCTGTGCATCTACCCAGTCTATTCCTCTCATGATTTTGTACACGTGATTTGTACAGAGTTTTGGGCATTCTGTAAGGGCGAACCTCCATAACCTGAATGACCATATCAAATAGGTTGCCTGCACTGATAAACCAACATTCAATTCACAAAATACTGGAGTAACTCAGCAGGTCAGGCAGCATCTCAGGAGAGAAGGAATGGGTAACGCTGCCCCTCAGCCTTAACCTTAAACGCTGGCAAATAGGACTATCTTAGATGGGGCATCTTGGTTGACATGGACGAGTTGGGCTGGAGGGCCTGTTTCTGCTGTATAATTCCATTGCTGCATTATAAGGAGGCCTGGAGCGATGTGGACAAGAGTCAATCTGATCAGTCAATATGATCAGTCAATCTAGTGTAAGAAAATAACTGCAGATGCTGGTACAAATCGAAGGTATTTATTCACAAAATGCTGGAGTAACTCAGCAGGTCAGGCAGCATCTCAGGAGAGAAGGAATTGGTGACGTTTCGGGTCGAGACCCTTCTTCTGAAGAAGAAGGAGATGCTGCCTGACCTGCTGAGTTACTCCAGCATTTTGTGAATAAATACCTTCGATTTGTACCAGCATCTGCAGTTATTTTCTTATATTATATAGCCAACATTCAATGATCAGGCCACCTCAGTTAGGATTCTTATGGTTGTGCTTTGATTGGCTTCATTTTCTTATGTGCCTTGTCTTTAGAATGCAGATCTAGACAACCCAAACTGCAACGGGATTGATGGCGTGTTGGAGGGATATTACCAGAGCCTGCGACGAGTGCAACTGTACGGACCAACCAACTTTGCACCGGTCATTAATCAGGTGGCCAGGTCAGTTGCCCTGATCATAATAATCCCACTGGATTCATCTCAATTTATACTTTATTGTCACATGTACTGAGGTACAATGAAATTCTTTTCCCTATAGACTTCAGTGAAAGAGTTACTGTACACAAGCACAATCTTAGATGAAGTGCAAGTGTATAGGAATAATACACTGAGAGAATGTAGAAGAGTCGCCAGGTTTTGGCACCATTTTCTAGCCCAAGTTGGGATAAGTGCGGAGTTCATCACTTATGGCCATGAAGGCCCGCTGTCCTGGGGGCGTTGCAGGGTCGGCCTGGTTAAGTGTTCGTATTATTCAAATCAATTTCTTTATCTTCTCTGGCACAAAAAGAGCAGAGACTACCTGAACACCAATTCAAACTCCCAAAGTAGTTATTGATCTATTTTTATATACTTAATCAGAATAAATGTCAGCGATCGTTCGGCTCGTTATAAGCAACTTGCTTGACGATCATCCTTTGCAACTGGAAGTTAATACGGATGCCTTCCCTCACTGATACTTTGATCATACTCTGCGGAGAAAAATCAACCTGAGAGACCGGAACATGCATTACAGCATGGAAACAGACCCTTCAGCCCAACTCGTCCATGCTGACCAAGAGGAGAGGCACCATCTTGGTCAGCATGCACCCATTTCCCTCATTTTCCCGCATCTAAAACCATTCTTACGCATGTGTCCACCCAGGTGTCCGTTAAAACCTTGCACATGGACAATGACGGAAAAGTAGATTTCTGGAACTAATAATATTCCATTACAATAATACCAAGTCTGGTACTTGCTCAGGCCACATAGATCTCAAGTTATTGCTGACAGGGAATTTTTTTGCCTTCTGTTGTGCACACTAAACAAATAAAGTAAAGATAAAAATGCACTGAATGCTACTCCCATTCTTAAATTCATTCTTAAATGAATTCCTCCCTCAACATAGTCGTGTTAGCTATTGGGACTGTGCACAGAATCTTTGTGTTGCTTGAGAGGACATCTTGGTCTGCACACTCACTGAAATGTTTCCCTCTGTTTCCTAATCAATAGCAGGCAATAGTCACACTTTGTGCGAGCCTCAGTCCCAGCAATGCTGTGGTCAGCATCATGTCAAACAGCTTACAATGGCCTGTTTCCTCTATCCTCGTTACTTTTTTGCATATCTTTCATTCATTGTTCTTTATCTCTCCACATCACCGTCTATATCTCTCGTTTCCCTTATCCCGAACCAGTCTGAAGAAGGGTCTCGACCCAAAACGTCATCCATTTCTTCTCTCCAGGGATGCTGCCTGTCCCACAGAGTTACTCCAGCTTTTTAGGTCTATCTTCAATTTAAACCAGCATCTGCAGCTCCTTCTTACACACTCATGTCAGGGTTCTCCAGGATGACAAGCCATTTATGGCCTATGGTCCAACCATCTAGCCAGTGGTTTATTGATTTGGTGAAACCCTTGCCATCCGTAGTACAACCTTGAATCTATTTACATAGAACATAGAATAGTATAGCACAGTAACAGGCCCTTTGGCGCATGATGTCTGTGCTGAACATGATGCCAATCTAAATTAATCGTATCTGCTTGCACATGATCCATATCCCTCCATTCCCTGCATATCCATGTGCCTCTCTAAAAGCCTCTTAAATGCTACTATCGCGCTTTTGCGGTTGCAGCTCCTAGACTGTGGAACAGCATCCCTCTCCCCATCAGAACTGCCCCCTCCATCGACTCCTTTAAGTCCAGGCTCAAAACCTATTTCTACTCCCTAGCGTTTGAGGCCCTCTGAGGGGGCGCTGTGAACTGTTTATGTATGTGCTGTTATGTTTGTGTGCCATTGTATGTTCGTTTCTTAGTACATGAACTGATGTACAGCACTTTGGTCAACGTGGGTTGTTTTTAAATATGCTGTACAAATAAAATTGACTTGACTTGACTGGACTACTATTGTATCTGCCTCCATCACCACCGCTCCTGGCAATGCCTTCCAAGCAGCCCCACCCACTGCGTAAAAAAAGCTTGTCCTGCACATCATTAAACTTTACCCCTCTCACCTTAAAGCTATGCCCTCTAGTCTTTGACACTTCTACCCTCTACAGATCAATGGTGCTTTTATTGTCACATTTGCAGAGTGCAAACACAGTGAAATTCTTATTCTTACCAACAGTCCAGTAGAGTATTGCCATACCCCTGATCCTTGACTAGCAAGTGTACAGTAATCGTCTACTGAGCCCGCATGCAAGAGGCGTCATGTTTTGGCGCCATTTTCAAAGTCCGCGCTCTAGTTCCTGTGAGCGGTGCCTGTTCCAGGTGTGACCCAGGGTGCTGTGGGCCTCCAGCCATCTCCTTCCTTGGACACCAGGTCCCTCCTCTGGCCCGTCCACCTGTGTTCTCCTCTGAACCCTGGGGAACAGCTTCTGACTGTCTATCCCACCTGTGCTTATCATCATTTTATATACTTCTATCAGGTCTTCCCTCAACCTCCAATGTTCCCGAGAAAACAATCCCAGTTTGTCCAACCTCTCCATGTAGCTAATGGCCTCCAAACCAAGTAGAGTGATCTCTTCTGAGTGACCATCCCTGTACTGTTGCGATCCTGTAATTTTGTTACTGCCGGATTGTGGAAGTCTCCTTAGCGACATCGCACAGAAGGATAATATTCGGGATGTGGTTCTTGACAGAGAGATAGTAGGTAACACTGCACTAACCAACATGTGTGTTTGTTTTGTAGGTGTGCGGCACCAGTGACTGATGGCACCCAGTATTTTGTGCTGTTGATTATCACAGATGGAGTGATCTCAGACATGGTACAAACTAAAGAAGCCATTGTCAATGTGAGTTGCAATTAACTTCAGCATCCTTCAAACAAACTGGTTAAAGAGACTTTGCAGATGGATTTAGGTCGGTGGCTTGAATGTATGAATGAGGAGAAGGAGGACCTCAAGCCTGCTCCGCCATTTTATGTTTCCATGTGGCAATGAAGGAAGCCATTTGGCGGTCTAGCTTAGTTTAATTTAATTTAGAGCTACAACGTGGAAACAGCCCCTTCGGCCCACTGAGTCCACTAAACTAACGATCACCCCGAACACTAGTTTTAATCCAACACACCAAGGATAACTTACAGAAGCTAATTAACCTACAAACCTGCACGCCTTTGCAATCTAGGCAGAAACCGGAGCACCCGAGAAAACCCCACACGGTCACAGGGAGGACATACCAACTCATACAGACAGCACTCATAATTAGGATCGAACACGCGTCTCTGGCACTGTAAGGCAGCAAATCTACAGCTGTGCCACTGTGCCGACTCTCAGAGCAGCCTCCTTTATTCCCCATGTAGAAACAAGGAACTGCAAATGCTGGTTTACCATCAAAGACACAAAGTGCTGCAGTATCTCAGTAGGTCATTCAGCATCTCTGGAGAACATGGATGGGGGATGTTTTGGGTCCTGACCTGAAACGTCACCTATTCATGTTCTCCAGAGATGCTGCCTGACCCGTTGAGTTATTTCAGCACTTTGTGTCCCCCTTATTCTCTGTAACCTATTCCGTCACACATGCCCACTAATACTTGTTGGATTCTACTACAGCCACCGAAACATGGGACAATTTACAGTTACCATTTAATCCATCAAAGCAGCATGTCTTTGGGATGTGGATAGAAACCTGATCTCCCAGAGGAAACTCATGCCTCCACAGGGATAACGTGCAAACTCCCCACAGGGAGTACCAGAGGTCAGGACCAAACCTGGGTCATTGGAGCTGTGAGACAGCTGTACTACCTGCAGTGCCATTGAGCTACCCATAAGTCCATAAGGCTGATTTAGATGACATAAAACCTTAGAATTGTCCTCTTGTCTCATCTGAAACAAAACATTTGCATAGTTGCGTGAGGAACTAATGAAATCATCTGATGGAGGTTCCAGAACCGAAACATTGCCAATCCATTCCCTCTACAGATGCTGCCTGACCCGCTGAATTACTCCAGCACTTTGATCAAGATTGCAGCATCTGCAATTCCTCTTGCCTCCCAATGATCTTGCAGATTGACGTGGATCCCTTGGCAATGTTGAAACTATGAAGGACTTTAGACTTTAGAGAATCAGCGCGGAAACAGGCCCTTCTGTCCATCGAGCCTGTGCCGTCCAGCAATCACCCATACACTAACACTATCCTACACACAAGGGACAGTTTTTTAAAATTTTGACCAGAGCAGATTAACCTACAAACCTGTAGGTCTTTGGAGTGTGGGAGAAAACTGGAGAAAACCCATGCGGTCACGGGGAGAACGTATAAACTCCGTACAGGCAGCACCCATAGTCAGGATCGAACCCGGGTCGCTGGCGCTGTAGGGCAGCAACTTTACCATTGCGACACTGTGCCGCCTAAATTAATCTAAGTGTCCTGAGCAACACTCATCCCACACTAGCATTACCTAAAATAGTATAACTGGTCATTTGTCTCGTTGTTTATGGAAGCTAGCATATTGTCCACGTGGCAATGAGTGTAGTTCAAAAGCAAACCATATCTTTTTAAATGTCTTAGGAAACCATACCTTAGTCATCAGATCAAGAGCAAAAGTGCATACTTTACTGCTGAAAATGGCTGCGTTTCCATCAAATTGTTAGGCTTCGTGTGAATGGAAAGTACAGCTGATGGACCATTAACTAGAAATTTGCGCGTGAATCCAGTTTCCTCCGGCTCTGATGCTCCGTTCCAGTCCTTGGCCTTTCCATTTGTAGTTGTGATCTGACTACCTCAGGAGGTGGAAACAAAGAATTGCAGTTTATAAAAAAAAGATACAAAGTGCTGGTCTGTATCTCCAGACTAAACTCAATTAATTCCCCTCATTCTTCCGCCCCTTCTTAGGCAATCCCGCAAGAATGAGAATGACTCGCTTACAAGAAATGTATTCAAAAAAGCTAATGGTTTTGTTCGGCTTTGAATCGAGGAACTAAGATAGAAAGTAGGGGAAGCTTTGCTATACGTATGATAAACCACAGCCAGGCAAAACTCTGACACACACCCCTCGACAATGCATCTTAGAACACGGTATATTGAAAGGATTCTGGTGTAGCTTAATCTTTGCTTCAAATTATAAGAGATTGCTGAAACTGTGTATTTTATTATTTTGTTATTTCTGCTAAAACACAAAAGTACTTGTGCTAAAACACCAGGATAAGCACTCAACCAAGAAAACCAAGCCCAAGGCCAAAGTAGTACCTAAACTACCTCTCCACACTTAAACTGGAGAACAATAACTGACTGCATGTTCAGTAATAAGCTATTACCAAACAGTTAGTTAAGCTATTAAGCAATTAAGCTAGTAACAATAAGCTGCTAACAAACACACACGCCGAATGTTGGATGCTCACACAGTTAAACTATGGGACAACAAAAACTAGGCAGTGAAATGAAAGTGGCAATGCCTGCGGATTGTGCAAAAAAAGAATTACAGTTACAGCATATAAATTAAAGTTTATAAAGTGGGCACCTCCCTTACTGGTGTTTCGTTAAGTTAGGCCCACGACACCTCGGGAAGGATCAACAGTATTTCGATATTTATATCTCGATTAACATTTCAACTGATTTTTTAATAATTTTGAAGTGATTGGGAGGGAAGATTCAAATAAACTTTTCCTAAAGCCAGGGATCAGGGAAAATCATGCCTTGTGTTTTGTAGATGGTGGAAAGTCTTGGGATATGAACTATTCACTGCTAAGTGTCTAGCTTTACACATGGTACCTCAGCCACAGTCTGTTGCGTGGCTGGTGTTAGTGTGTCCCTTAACCATTAGCATTGATTCGAAGAAGCTATCAGTGTACTGAGCCCAGGGGAGGAAATAGGTCAGGAAAGCATGTGGCAAAGAAATGCTCAGAACAACTTCAATATAAAGTTTTAAACTGCAAATACTTGTACAACTTTTGTCGCTGTTTAAAAAATTGGGTTGAAATTGTAATTTAGTGACTTTGATGTAAAATAACTTTCTCCTTGGAGGACAATTTGGTCAATGGAAGAATAAGCTAAAGGTGTTCAGTCCTTTTATTACACACTTGGGTATATATTCACACGATACCAAACTGGAGTTAAAACATCAACATTTGGGGACAGTTACATTCTTTGGAGTGGAAGAAGTAAAATGTTTTCCAACTTAACACCTACCAGCGAGGATGTGATAACTTTGGGTCAGGTGTCTATTGACTTGAATATTGAATAAAATTGGATGAAGCTTCAAATAGGCTTTTGATCTGAAAAAGCTCTGCTTGTTTGTGCTACATGCAACAAGTTCAGATCAGATGAGGGCACAGCTGGGTGGCACAGTAGCGCCAATTGGATTGGCTTCTGTAAATAGCCCCTAGTGTGTAGAGAGTGGATGCAAAGGTAGGTTAACATAGAACTGGCGTGAATGGGTGATCGATGGTCGGCATGGACTCGGTGGGCCAAAAGGCCTGTTTCCATGTTCTGTCTTGCAATCATTGAATCCATGTGGTTTTATTTTCAGGCAAATTACCATTTTTATCTCATCTTTCTTATATTGACTTAACCCTCATAAATGGGAGGCAGAGTTCAAAGTGTGGGGTCACCACCTGTTTCCAGTCAGGCCATATATTTCACAAGTTGGAAGGCAAATAACAAGTGAAAGGGCTTCTTATTTGTAGGCACAAGGAACTGCAGATACAGGTGTTACAAGAAAGACACAAAGTGCTGGAGCAACTCCCTGGTCAGGGAGCATCTCTGGAGAACATGGAATGGTGACATTTTGTGCTGGGATCGTTCTTCAAACTGATTGTGGTGGGGAAGAAAAAGCAGGAAGAATGGTGGGGACAGGACAATGTCTGGCCAGTGTAGATTAGGCCTAATTTTAAAAGAAAGTGAAAAGAAATCACATTATTTTAAATATTGAATAATAAGCAGAGATTAAAAGTGAATCTCCATATTCATTGGAATTATTTCTGTTATGATAGCTTTATTGTTGAAATATGTAAAAGGAAAGGCTTTGGAGGCCACAACCAGTTTTGAATCTTTTTTAGTTCATAAATTCATGTCATGGGAGCAGAAATAGGCCATTCGGCCCATCGTCTACTCTGCCATTCAATCACAGCTGAACTATCTTTCGCCTTCAACCCCATTCTCCTGCCTTCTCCACAAAGCCTTTGACACCCTTACAAATCAAAAATCTGTCAAACTCCGCTTTAAAAATACCCAATGACATGCCCGCCACACCCATCTGTGGCAGTGAATTCCACAGATTCACCACCCTCTCACTAAAGAAATTCCTCCTCACCTCCTTTCTAAAGGTACGTCCTTTTATTCTAAAGCTGTAACCTCTGGTCCTAGACTCTCCCACTAGTGGAAACATCCCCTTCACATCCACTTTATCCCGACCTTTCACTTTTTGGTAAGTTTCAATGAGGTCCCTGTCATCCCTCTAAACTCCAGCAAGTACGGGCCCAGAGCTGTCAAACGCTCATCATATGTTAACGCAATTATTCCCACATTGGCTCAACCCCCATAAATAGAAGGCAGTGTTCCTGCAATGTCTGATACGATGACCATTGTACTCCATGTCGTCAGAGTAAGGTTATGAACACCTGAAGCATCTGTAAATCACCATCACAAGTTCACAATGTTAGTTAATTGGGAAATAAGAAAAAATCAATACTGCTCATCTTATGGACAAAATGTGAATCTTGAACTGATGGTGAGTGCAGAATGAGCTAGAGGGAGAAGCTTTCTTTCATTTAGTTCCTGAAGACAAGCATTTAACATGATAATAAAGATTGCTCCATCCCTACTTCCGAAAGAGCTAGTGAGTTATCTTCCTGAACCACAGAAGTGCTTCGATGCAACTATGGAGTCAAAGAGTAATACAGCATGGAAACGAGCCCTTCGGCCCAATTTGCCCATGCTGACCAACATACCTCATCTACACTAGTTCCTCCTGCTGGCATTCGGCCCATATCCCTCTAAGCCAAGCATTTGCATGTACCCTGTCTAAATGTTTCTTGATTTATTCACAAAATGCTGGAGTAACTCAGCAGGTCAGGCAGCATCTCGGGAGAGAAGGAATGGGTGACGTTTCAGTCTGAAGAAGGGTCTCGACCCGAAACGTCACCCATTCCTTCTCTCCCGAGATGCTGCCTGACCTGCTGAGTTACTCCAGCATTTTGTGAATAAATCGATTTGTACCAGCATCTGCAGTTATTTTCTTATACTAAATGTTTCTTGAATGTTGCACCGTTTTAAGGACACTACAGCCATTTGAAGATCAGCTAAGCAAAGAAAATGCATTTCATTTGTAAAGGGCATTAATGAATCATTTAGATTTTAATCAGAATCAGAAGGCAAGGTAATAACTATTGTATCTTTTTAATTATTTTCAGATATTTTAAAACTGATTCAGGTTCTCAAAATGCCGTTGTGGCACTTAGAATCATATCATCTGGTTTTCTGGTATATAATTTAATGACGATAATACCCATAATTTAATATTTTTAACACAAAAATTAAAATAAAAAAGAACTATGTCAAATATTTTTAATGCATAGCTGTGATTTGTATGAAATACCTGTTGAATTGCTAATACTGCCTCATCTTCAAATTAAATAGGCCTCAGTCCTTCCAATGTCAGTAATCATCGTTGGAGTGGGACCTGCAGAGTTTGATGGTGAGTATTACTTCAGTATCTATGGAGTATCTATGGAGTCTCAGCGCAGACTGTACTGAGATGACTTGTTATTATGAACAGGTTCCAGTCATGTGAAGTCGATCACATCAACCGGATGTAACAAATAAAATGTTCAAGGAAGAGCCGGTGGATGTAGTGTACCTGGACTTTCAGAAAGCCTTTGATAAGGTCCCACACAGGAGATTAGTGGGTAAAATTTGAGCACATGGTATTGGGGGTAGGTTATTGACATGGATAGAAAATTGGTTGGCAGACAGGAAACAAAAAGTAGGCATTAATGGGTCACTTTCAGAATGGCAGGCAGTGACTAGTGGGGTGCCGTAAGGCTTGGTGCTGGCACTGCAGCAATTTACAATATACATTAATGATTTAGATGAAGGAATTAAAAGTTACATTAGGAAATTTGCAGATGATACAAAGCTGGGTGGCAGTGTGAACTGTGAAGAGGATGCTGTGAGGGTGCAGAGTGACTTGGACAGGTTGTGTGAGTGGGCAGATGCATGGCAGATGCAGTTTAATGTGGATAAATGTGAGGTTATCCACTTTGGAGGCAAGAACGGGAAGGCAGGTTATTATCTGAATGGTGTCAGGTTAGGAAAAGGGGAAGTACAGGTACAGCAGGCAGTGAAGAAACCTAATGGCATGTTGGCCTTCATAATGAGAGGAGTTGAGTATCGGAGCAAAGAGGTCCTTCTGCAGTTGTACAGGCCCCTGGTGAGACCACACCTGGAGTATTGTGTGCAGTTTTGGTCTCCTAATTTGAGGAAGGACATTCTTGCTATTGAGGGAGTGCAGCATAGGTTCACAAGGTTAATTCCTGGAATGGCAGGAATGTCATATGATGAAAGAATGGAGCGACTGGGCTTGTATTCACTGGAATTTAGAAGGATGAGAGGGGATCTTATAGAAACATATAACATTTTTAAGGGTTTGGGCAGGCTAGATGCAGGAAACATGTTCTCGATGTTGGGGGAGTCCAGAACCAGAGGCCACAGTTTAAGAATAAGGGGTAGGCCATTTAGAACTGAGATGAGGAAAAACGTTTTCACACAGTTGTGAATCTGTGGAATTCTCTGCCTCAGAAGGCTGTGGAGGCCGATTCACTGGATGCATTCAAAAGAGAGCTAGATAGAGCTCTTAGGGCTAGCGGAATCCAGGGGTATGGGGAGAAGGCAGGGACGGGGTACTGATTTTGGATGATCAACCATGATCACATTGAATGGCGGTGCTGGCTCGAAGGGCCGAATGGCCTAATCCTGCACCTATTGTCTATGTATCTATGTACAGGTATCTGTGTTGATGTTTGGACGGCCATTTCAGGAGAGTTTTATAGAGAGACACATAGAAACATAGAAACATAGAAGATAGGTGCAGGTGTAGGTCATTCGGCCCTTGTCTAGCCTGATCATTCAAAATCAGTATCCCATTGCTGCTTTCTCCCCATATCCCTTGATTCCGTTAGCCCCAAGATCTAGAACTAACTGTCTCTTGAAAACATCCAGTGAATTGGCCTCCACTGCCTTCTGTGGCAAAGAATTCCACATGGGCATGGGCATTGATTGGAACATGTTTCCAACTTGGTGGGGTCAGCCTTCAGAAGATGGGAGTCCTCCATCCACCGGGACACCTGAATGCTTTGACCAAGGTTGCTTGCTCCCTTGTATAATATCTCAGCATTTACCTGTAACCCTAACCCTAGTGCTATCTTATTCAGTGATCATCACAAATTTGGAATGAGCAGATTACCACGGATAGAAACAGAACATTGTAAACTAATTTTTAAAAACAGGGAACAATTGAATGGATTGTGATAATAAGTTCTTTAGTGTTTTCAACTAGTTTTTACGTTCCTCCATTGGTCTGCTGGTTCCTGTGCAAATCTCCCAACTCCCCATGCATTACTGCCTCACTGCGCTCCCTCCATTTTGTTTGGAGCTGGGGATGAATAAAGACCTTGTTGGCTATCAATAAGGAAAAGCATTGTGCCTTTGAAGTTCACTGATAGCCTGCAAGCAAAGCCTGTCTTCCTCCGCTCCCGAGAGCAGCCGGTGCCATCAGCTGGTGGCCTGCGTTCAAACAACAGCGATTTTCAGACTTTTTAATTAGAATTGTTGGCTTCGGGCCTGAGGCGGGAGCAGAGTGTTTCGGCAGCACTTTCTCAATGAGAATAGAGCGGCGAGGTGCTATTTTTTGCTTGTCAAATTTGCGTGACTGTTTTGATGAAAGAGTAGTCGGCTTGGCTGCCTTCCAGCCAGACTCCCTTCTACATTTGCAGGTATGATTGACAACCAGTACAGGACTCCAATTAATCCGCAGCCTGTGAAGGATCACCAGTCGTGGCACCCCATTCATTCTGCCGTTGATGCACCGTTGGGGCGGAGGGAGTCTTTGGGGAATTGTGCTCAAAGGAAATGTTTGAACCGTACGTGTCGCCAAGGCTGCAGTTAAAAACAGGAGTTCTAGCGAAGCAGCACATTGTTGCTTGTGGTGTTAGACAATAGACAATAGGTGCAGGAGGAGGCCATTTGGCCCTTCGAGCCAGCACCGCCATTCAATGTGATCATGGCTGATCATTCTCAATCAGTACCCTGTTCCTGCCTTCTCCCCATACCCCCTGACTCCGCTATCCTTAAGAGCTCTATCTAGCTCTCTCTTGAATGCATTCAGAAAATTGGCCTCCACTGCCTTCTGAGGCAGAGAATTCCACAGATTCACAACTCTCTGACTGAAAAAGTTTTTCTTCATCTCAGTTCTAAATGGCCTACCCCTTATTCTTAAACTGTGGCCCCTTGTTCTGGACTCCCCCAACATTGGGAACATGTTTCCTGCCTCTAACGTGTCCAACCCCTTAATAATCTTATACGTTTCGATAAGATCCCCTCTCATCCTTCTAGAAACCTGCCAATCCTTGCACTCTGGACTTTAGAGAGACAGTGCGGAAACAGGCCCTTCAGCCCACCGAGTCCGTGCCGACCTTCAATCACCCGTAACATTAGCACCACCCTACAGGCGAAGGACAATTTACAATTTACTAAAGCTAATTAACCGACAAACCTGTACGTCTTTGGAGCGTGGGAGGAAACCGAGGCACCTGGAGGAAACCCAGGCAGGTCACAGGGAGAAGGTACAAACTCCATACAGACAGCACCCGTGGTCGGGATCGAACCCGAGTCTCTGGTGCTTTAAGGCAGCAACTCTACCGCTGCGCCGCCGTGCCGCCCCAAAAGACTCCGAAATACAGGAGTGAAACGCGACAACTGAACATTTGTGTAGCAAGGGCAATTCAGAGACATCGGCGTTCAGTAAAATTGCATAGTCATCGTTGGAGAGTTAAACCTCACTGTTTATGTTAGGTTGTTAAATACTTTGGGAAATGAAGTGAAAAGTTATTGCACATCTATTAAAAGGCAATGCTGAGGGACAAGGTATTCCAGGTAGACCTGGAGAAGCACTGCGGCACGTCATTCAGGGCTTCTCAGCGACACCATGAAGGGGCTGTGGGCCTCATGAGACAACGACAAACACATTCAGCAGGTGCTGGTGGAAACCACCCAAGGATCTTGTTGTGGGGCACCTGGCAGCTTTGCTGGCCCTCTCCTGTCATGTCCTGAGGGCAACATATTTGGATGTTCTATGTTAAAAACAGGACTTACTGATGATATGCCAGGCATCTCAGTGCACAGAGCGATAGCGATTGAAGATGTACTGCAAGAATAATTAATTTGAACTTGATGGCATCTCCCTTCCCGTCTCAATGGAATTGCTGTCCTGGACCAAGTAATAAGCTTCTTACAAATGGCCAGTGGTCAACAATATAGCCTGGAAGCTTCGGGGAAACCATCATGTCTCCTGAAAATCAAACATTTGAAGAGAAAATTATCAACTTTATTATCTTTCTGTTTCTCTTCAAATTTATTTTCAAACAAAATTATTTTTTCACCACTGTCTCCAGGTGAAGTGATATGCTCCAATCTTTAGTTTCCAATGATATCTACTGCAAATAATGCATTGTTTTTGGTAGTGAATGTCAGTAAATGTTTTTACCAGGTGATTTGAATCTCATCTGCACATTAGGTAATTCACACACACAGACACAGACCAGACACACAGACACACTCACTTGATAGATGTCAAGGTCATCAAAGTGTGTATTGGGTTGGCACAGAAAGGACATTTGGACCGGTTTAGAAGGATATGGGCCAAAGGCGGGCAGGCGGGACTAGCGTAGATGGGGTATCTTGGTCGGCATGGACAAGTTGGGCCGAAGGGCCTGTTTACGTGCTGTATGACTCTAGAAGGCACTGAACTATTGAATTGCAGGACAGGCACAAAGCAATTGATCTACACAGATCTCTTGTTCCTGTGCTCACAGACACACATAACACACAAGTGCACACACTACTCATTAACACACAAGACTGTCTCACCCACACAGACACACACACAAACACACATGTAGACACACACACACACACACAGACATGCACACATGCACGTACAAACACACGACACACACACACACATAGACACACATGTAGACACACAAACACACTCACACAGACATGCACACATGCACGTACACACACACCACACACACACACAGACACACAAACACGTGCACACACACACACACAGACATGCGCACACATAGACACACACGGATATGCACATAGACCCACACAGACACACACAGACATGTACACACGCACGTACACACACACGACACACACAATAAATGACACACACAGACACACACACACAGAGACTCACACACACACATTCACACATGGACACACACACATGGACCCGCGGCATGCGGACATAAAAGAGAACACTCAAAGACATATACAGGCATGCATTTGAAAGACAATTGGACAGAGACATAGATAGGAAAGGTTTAGAGGCATATGGGCCAAAGGCGGGCAGGTGGGACTATTGGAGATGGGGGCAAGTCGGTGTGGGCATGTTGGGCTGAAGTGCCTGTTTCCATGATGTATGACTCTATGACATAGATGCATCACTTCCAAAAGCCTCTAAGGACACATAAAACATGCAACAGTCATAGATGTATGCGACAATCACAGATACACATAGATATGGATATACATGTGCACTGAGTTCTAGCTGGTTTGATTCTTGGGATCATGATCAGTTATAATGGTGTGACTTCTATCTTGATGCAGTTCAGCTCATACAATTTATGATGATGTACAAAATCTGACAACTCCCACCACTGTGGATCCAATATTTTCTGGGATGTGGAGTTGGAAAAAGAGTTGGGAGATGATGAGATAATTAGGAAGGACCGGATTATCTAATCATTGGGGAGTTTTAACTTTAGACTTTAGAGATACAGTGCGGAAACAGGCCCTTCGGCCCACCAAGTCCTCGCTGACCAGCGATCCTTTACACTAGCACTATCCTACACACTCGGGGCAATTTACAATTTTACCGAAGCAAATTAACCTACAAACTTGTACATCTTTGGAGTGTAGGAGGAAACCGGAGCACCAAACTCCGTGCAGACAGCACCCGTAGTCAGGATCGAACCCAGAAGGTCTGAAGAAGGATCTCAAGAAGGTCTGAAGAAACGTCACCTATGCTTTTACTCCAGAGATGCTGCCTGACCCGCTGAGTTACTCTAGCACTTTGTACCTGTCCACGTTCTCCACAGAGATGCTGCCTGACCTGCTGAGTTACTCCAGCACTTTGTACCTGTCCACGTTCTCCACAGAGATGCTGCCTGACCCGCTGAGTTACTCCAGCTTTTCGTGTCTGCCCTTGTTTCTCCTGTTGTTCCTCTACCCTCGCCTTCAAGTTAAACTTGAAACCCAGAGGCGAAAACAGAGTTCACTAACAGCTTCTGTACGGAAACGAGGTGTGCATATGAAGAAAAATTAAAAGTGCTGAATATAGGGAAGTGATATTGAACTTAATTATTAACTTAATTCTGTTAAAATTCTATTGACACGTACGCTGGGATGCAAGGACCTGGTGGCGACTCATATCCATCTCTATTGGTTGCACGTACCTCCCCTCCACCACCTCATCCCTGGTTATTTTTACACTTGCACACCTTGCTATTGGCTTGCAAGAACCATCGAAGCATGCCTGGAGTTTGGACACAGCTGATATCCAGTAAAGCATCGTGGTCCTAATAATCTGTGAATTGATACCCGATTGACTTTCTTGCTTAAGACTGCATCTAAAATATACTGACACCCATCGCTGCCTTTTGCTCAAAGCAAGAATTGAACCCGCTTCTTACGGGAGTCAGGGGGTATGGGGAGAGGGCAGGAACGGGGTACTGATTGTGAATGATCAGCCATGATCACATTGAATGGCGGTGCTGGCTCAAAGGGCCGAATGGTCTACTCCTGCACCTATTGTCTTTTGTCTTTTGTCTATTGTCTACGGGCTTCTAGAAATCTGTAGGTCAGAAAGACTTCTATTCACCCACTGAGGTATTTAGAGTAGCTTTGGTCCATGTAACTGCTGAGAAAGTGGAGCTGGCTACCTTTTGAGACATACGTTTCTTAGAAAAAAGTGCCCAGGGTTTCCAAGATACTCCTGCCCAACAAAAATTAAAATATTGTTACGATGAGCATGCGATTTCCTTGAAGATTTTTTTACCAAAACCCTCAACCACTCGAGTGCAGCTGACAACCTGCTGTTCATTCTGTTGGAAATGGTCAACAGGTCAGGCAGCATCTGTGCAAACGGAGGCAGAGTTAACGTTTCGTGCCAAAATCCTTCTTCAGGACTACTTGAGCTCTAAGGCCAACTACATTTCTCTTTCCACAGAAGCTTTCGGAGTTGCTGAATTTTCCCATCATTTTTTGACAAAGGATTTGATTATTTTTAAATATTGTAGCTGTCAACTAAACTCAAGCTTAGCAGTTTCAGAAGTTTAAAATGATGCCCGATCTTCACTGTTTCTGCAAAATGTCATTGAACTAACCAAGATCCCTCATTGTGCACAGTTTTACAAGACCTCAGCAGGTTTGCTTGTGTCGTGCGTGGTTGCTCCTGAGGTGATATCATATACCCACTCCTTGCTATTTGCTGGCTATGGTTAATTACTGCTGCCCATAACATTGGATTCATGTTGAATTTAGTTTATCGTCACGTGTACATGTGAAAAGCTTTTGTTGCGTGCTAACCAGTTAGCGGCAAGACAATACATGATTACAATTGAGCCATACACAGATAAAAGGGAATCATGTGAAGAACATTTGTGCAAGATAAAGTCCAGTAATATCCGATTTAAAAAAAAGATAGTCCAAGGGTCACCAATGAGGTAGATAGTAGCTCAGGACAGCTCTCTGGTTGTTAGTACAATGGTTCAGTTGCCTGGTAACAGCTTTACCCTCTCAAGCCCATTCTCCCGCCTTCTCCCCAACCATGGTGGAGCCCATACCATTGATGTATCTGTCACAGACTGTAGGATAATCGAGCCATCCGCAATGCACAAATACTTGATAAAGGGAATAACGTGAATAATGTTTAGTGTGAGATAAAGCCAGTAAAGTCCATTCAAAGATAGTCCATGGGTCTCCAATGAGGTAGGTAGTAGTTCAGGACTACTCTCTAGTTGTGGTAGGATAGTTCAGTTGCCTGATGATTGCTGGGAAGTAACTGTCCCTGAATCTGGAGGTGCGCTTTGTAATGCACACATGTAATGCATATTGTGTCCTCTTAGGCCAATGGAGGCTCAAGGTTAAGGTCATCTCCAATGTCCATCGCTGAAAATCTGCAGCCATGCACCAAAGACAATAAAATAGCACCATGCGAGGGAACTCGAGCAGTCAGGCAGCATGAATGGCACAGTGATCTTATCGAAACGTATAAGATTATTAAGGGGTTGGACACGTTAGAGGCAGGAAACATGTTCCCAATGTTGGGGGAGTCCAGAACAAGGGGCCACAGTTTAAGAATAAGGGGTAGGCCATTTAGAACGAAGATGAGGAAAAACTTTTTCAGTCAGAGAGTTGTGAATCTGTGGAATTCTCTGCCTCCTGCAGTGGAGGCCAATTCTCTGAATGCATTCAAGAGAGAGCTAGATAGAGCTCTTAAGGATAGCGGAGTCAGGGGGTATGGGGAGAAGGCAGGAACGGGGTACTGATTGAGAATGATCAGCCATGATCACATTGAATGGCGGTGCTGGCTCGAAGGGCCGAATGGCCTCCTCCTGCACCTATTGTCTATTGTCTATTGTGATGCAGCTGGTAGAACTGCTGTCTTGCTGGCCCAGAGACCTGGTTTCTATCCTCACCTCAATTGCATCGGAGATAGACACAAAATGCTGGGGTAACTCAGCGGAACAGGCAGCAAACTGAAGGGTCTCGACCCAAAACGTCACCCATTCCTTCTCTTCAGAGATGCTGCCTGTCCTGCTGAGATACGCCAGCATTTTGTGGTCTATGTATGTATATATACACAGACACACACATATACATTTCACTGTACACTTGCCAATAAACTAAACAAACTAACTGAAAACTAGCCCTGTATAGCTCACTGCCTTGGTTCACACTGCAGCTGGACACTGTGGGAAATGTATCCTTGCTAGTCCCAGTACAGGAGAGTGTTGGCATGCAGTCTGCCAAGCCGCTCAGCATGCAGTCGATGGAGCCCTGCGCCGTATGGAAATCTGCAGCCTTCTCAAAGATGCATGATCCCTTCTGCTTGAGTCTGGTGAGCGGACGGAGCAGTCAGCTGTCGTGGAAGAGGAGAACCTCTTTGACCCGACACTGTGTTGGACAGCAAACTGCAAGAGGTTGGGAGCTGCCAGATGCACAAACGTTCATTGTCATGGTCACCTTCTCAATGGCGGCTTGCTGCTTGTTCTGAGAACATGGTTGTAGCTGTGGCAGATGCCATGTCACGGAGGACGCAAGCAAATCCTGAGAATGAAACCGTTTCTGTGCATTATACACAATTCCACGGCTTCCCTTTGTGCTGATTGTCATCTCTTATTTTTAAAGAAAGGCGGAATTTAGGGTGAGACAAAAAAAGTAACTGCAGCTGGTACATTGGCAAGTAGTTTCCATGCAGTCCTGCTGCCAATGTTAACGGCAGCAAAAATGGGCCTTACGTTCAAATGGAAGCCTTACGTTCTTCTGATTGGTGACCGGTCACTTTAACTGTCTATTGAGTTAGGTAAGGTTTTTATCGTGTTCAGTAATATCTGCTGCCACCGCAAAAAAATTGCAGAAAATTGTGGACGCAGCCCAGACCATCACGCAAACCATTTCCCTTTCATTGACTCCATCTACACTTCACGCTGCCTCGGCAAGGTCACCAGCATAATTAAGGACCAGTCCCACCCCGGTCACTCCCTCTTCTCCCCTCTCCCATCAGGCAAGAGGTACAGAAGTGTGAAAGCACACACCTCCAGATTCAGACAGTTTCTTCCCAACTGTTATCAGGCAACTGAACGATTCTATTAACAACTAGAGAGCGGTCCTGAGCTACTATCTACCTGATGGGAGACCCTCGGACTATCTTTAATTGGACTTGACTGGACTTTATCTTGCACTAAAGGTTATTCCCTGTATCATGTATCTGTACACTGTGGATGTGTGTAGGAAGGAACTGCAGATATTGGTTTACACCGAAGATAGTCACAAAATGCTAGAGTGACTCAGCATCTATGGAGACAGGCAGCATCTCTGGAGAGAAGGAATGGGTGATGTTCCGGGTCTCGACTCCAGCATTTTATGTCCATCTTCAGTATGCACTGCGGATGGCTCAATTGTAATCATGTATAGTCTTTCCACTGACTGGATAGCACGCAACAAAAGCTTTTCACTGTACCTCGGTACACGTGACAACGAACAATACTAAACTAAACTTTGGTGCCATCTTCATTGTTACATTTATATTGTTCCCTCCCGGTTAATCATGGAAATGTTTATGACCTTTAATGATCTTTGCTGGTAAGCTATGCAACAAACATAGTCTGTGTGACATCTTTAGCCTTTAGACAGAGGATGGTGAATCTGTGGAATTCTTTGCCACAGAAGGCCGTGGAGGCAAAGTCAGTGGACATATTTAAGGCAGAGATAGATAGATTCTTGATAAGTATGGGTGTGAGAGGTTATGGGGAGAAGGCAGGAGAATGGGGTTAGGAGGGAGAGATAGATCAGCCATGATTGAATGGCGGAGTAGACTTGATGAGCTGAATGGCCCAATTCTACTCCTATTACTTATGATATTATGATCTTATGATCTTTTAGAGCTGTGGTTTGAGGCAAGGGTGGGTGGAGGGTAGGGAAAGAAAATGCACTCATTGTCCCATCTTGTTTTGACAGCAATGGAGGAGCTGGATGGGGACGAGGTTCGAATCTCCTCTAGGGGTCGATACGCAGAACGTGATATTGTGCAGGTAATGTGTTATACCCAGGATATGGTGTTTGTGTTATTATATGGCCGACGGAATGCGAGTTCAATTCCTTCATTTTGAGAATTTGACGGAAGCTTCTGGGCAGAGGGGCAGTAATTCCTGGAAAGTGACCACGAAAACTTGCTCCATCGCTGCATTTTGAGACAACCAAAACAGTCCCCCCGCCAGTCAAGTGCATTAGCCCTCTATTATCACTATTCACATTGTTGGACCTGGTGTTTTTATTGTGTTTCCATTGCCCATGTAATCCCTCAAGTCACATTATTATCCCCGATTCAGAAACTATTTCGATGCCATGACTAGGTCCCTTTGCCATACATCATGGTATAAGCAACCACTGATGAACCACAAGGGTAATGTTTTCCCCTGAGGTTAGATTGCCATCTAATAACATCCTAATTAGCCAAGTTATCCAGTCCGAGGACTAAGCTACTGAGCGAAGGAAGAGCAGAAGTCACGGATGTGTTGGCCACAATCTTCTATTCCTCCTTGGATGTGAAGTTCTCTCACTCTCCGACGATCCAGTTCAGTCCAGTTTAGTTTACTGTCATGTGCACACCGAGGCACAGTGAAAAGCTTTTGTTGCCTGCTATCCAGTCAGCAAAAAGACAATACATGATTACGATCAAGCCATTTACTGTGTATCTTATCGAAACGTATAAGATTATTAAGGGGTTGGACACGTTAGAGGCAGGAAACATGTTCCCAATGTTGGGGGAGTCCAGAACAAGGGGCCACAGTTTAAGAATAAGGGGTAGGCCATTTAGAACTGAGATGAGGAAAAACTTTTTCAGTCAGAGAGTTGTGAATCTGTGGAATTCTCTGCCTCAGAAGGCAGTGGAGGCCAATTCTCTGAATGCATTCAAGAGAGAGCTAGATAGAGCTCTTAAGGATAGCGGAGTCAGGGGGTATGGGAAGAAGGCAGGAACGGGGTACTGATTGAGAATGATCAGCCATGATCACATTGAATGGTGGTGCTGGCTCGAAGGGCTTAATGGCCTCCTCCTGCACCTATTGTCTATTGTCTAGATACATAGTGTAAGAAAATAACTGCAGATGCTGGTACAAATCAAAGGTATTTATTTCACAAAATGCTGGAGTAACTCAGCAGGTCAGGCAGCATCTCAGGAGAGAAGGAATGGATATAGATACACGATAAGGGAATAAAGAAAACAATCCGAGAGGGGTAAACGTGCAAACTACAGGTCAGGGAGACTAATATCAGGGATGGGATATTTTACATGTAACACCAGACTGGGAATGCCAACACTCTGGGATAAACCTGGTGCCTCTGGGAATAAAGATTTAATTTTCCGGGCTCCTGCTCCTTGTGTCCTGAGAGAATAAACAGGGGGAATATTAAAATGATTTTTTTTTTCAAATGATTTCCTTTTGAGCAACTATGTTTAAGCAAGGGAAAATGGCTGTATCGATGGACAGTGCAAATACTCTGTGAGGAAGCTACTTGACCAATGGTGTGAGTCCAAGGGGAGGAGCAGTTTAAGGAAAGAAGTCAAAAGATGAAATCTCCATGAAAGTAGCTCAGAGAAAGGGCATGGCAATCTGCCTCAAGCCTGCTGGTGAAAACTTGGAGATTGAACCATTGTTCTGCGATTCCCCCTGAACCCTCTGCTGTGCAGTCCAGTGAACATGGATGGGTGAATGGGTGGCGTTTTGGGTCGAGACCCTTCTTCAGCTTGAGAGTCAGGGGAGAGGGAAACGAGGGATACAGACGGCGATATTGCCTGACCCGCTGAGTTACTCCAGTATTTTGTGTCTTTTTTTTTTGTAAAAAAAAAAAAGAAACATTGATGACTACTGGACTCAAATGTGCCTCCAGACTACTTTCGATGAGTTAGTGACACCAATGTTAACTCCATTGCTGTGACGTATTTTTCAGTTTGTCCCGTTCCGAGACTATGTCGATCGCTCTGGCAACCACGTCTTGAGTATGGCTCGGCTTGCTAAGGACGTGTTAGCGGAAATCCCAGATCAGCTGCTCTCCTACATGAAGACAAGGGACCTAAAGCCTCGGCCTGCCCCTCCCTCCTACACATCCGCCTCACAACAATCATTCCACTCAAGGATCTGAGGACGACCACACTGTCTCTCATCATGGTACTTATAGACTGCTTTTAACATGATTCCAATTGGGACTTCAGCGTACACGTGTTTGAGAGAGAGATATGGACAGTTGTCGAACTTGCCTCTGTTCCATTGTAGAAATATTGGCCCTATCTATTCCAGCTGTTGATATCATCGTGGTCGTTATGGACGGAAATAACGGACATATATTGGATGAAGTCCACCAATCACTTACAGTTTGTAGCTTGGTTACAGCTACATCCACCTTCTCCCTAAATCTGTGCTTTACTCTGTTCCACTTGGAGTTGCCACAATAATTATGCTCTCGGCCTCCGGTTGCCTGTAAATGAGCTTTCGATGTTTGCACAGTGTTCCTGTCATATTAGTTCAGACACCAGTGGCAGCAGTAACCACCATTGATGCTGCATCGTAAAGCTGCCCTCTGTAATCGGTACTTGACAGAGGCAACTACAACACAGAACATTAGGGAAAGTACAGCACAGAAACAAAAAAATCATGAGAGGTATAGATCTGGTAGACGCGCAGAGCCTCTGGCCCAGATTAGGGGAATCAAGAAGGACACAGAACAACGAAGATTACCCCTCATTATCCTGCGTTCCTAAGACTAGAATCCTAGCCTGCTCAACCGCTCCCTGTAGCTCAGGCCCTCCAGTCCTGCAACAGTGCCAGGATAAACTAATCTCATCTGCCTACACATGATCCATCCCCCTCGACAAGGAATATCTTTGTTTCTTTTTGATGAGGTAACATTGATTTTGTATTTCATTGAGATTAATGTGCTCTGCAGAAGGGTGGAAAAGCAGAACTCCCAAGTTTTTTCCACCTTGACTTTAAACCTTACAGGCCAATCAATCCCATCTTCAGCTAAGCTTTGAAAGCAGCAGCTCAGGATTCAACCACTAGACAGTCAGCATTAGCATTCTACGAATATCTGGAGATGAATGCAAAAAATGCCAACCCATGTGCAGTTCATGAAAGCAATCATTAGGCAGTTCCTTAATCATCTTCCAATCCAGGACACATAGGGTGGCACACTGGTGCAGTAGTAGAGTCGCTGCCTTACAGCACAAGAGACCTGGGTTCGATCCTGACTAAGCATGCTACCTGTACGGAGTTTGTATGTTCTCCTTTTGACCACATGGGTTTTCTCCGAGTGCTCTGGTTTCCTCCCCTACTCCAAAGATGTGCAGGTTTGTAGGTTAATTGACTGGTAAAATTGTAAATTGTTCCTAGTGTGTAGGATAGTACTAGTGTACGTGGTGATTGCTGGATGGTGCTGTCTCGGTGGGCCAAAGGGCCTGCTTCCGCTCTGTATCTCGAAAGTCTAGAGACGGATGGAATAATGTCAACCTGTATCAACGAGTCTGAAGAAGGGCCTCGACCCGAAACGTCACCCATTCCTTCTCTCCAGAGATGCTGCCTGTCCCATTGAGTTACTCCAGCTTTTTGTGTCTATCTTTGGTTTAAACGAGCATCTGTAGTTCCTTCCAACACAACCCGTATACAGTTCATGAAAGGATTCACAAGGCAGTTCATTAATCTTCTTTCAGTCCATCTGCAGCAGGGCTCCCATCAGTGCATTAGCCCTCTACTATCACTATTCACATTGTTGGACCTGGTGTTTTTATTGTGTTTCCATTGCCCAAGTCACATTATTATCCCCGATTCAGAAACTATTTCGATGCCATGACTAGGTCTCTTTGCCATACACCATGGTATAAGCAACCACTGATGAACCACAAGAGTAATGTTTTCCCCTGAGGTTAGATTACCATCTAATAACATCCTGAAAACATCAGCAGTCTCCTGCTACTTAGAACATTCAATGACAACATCCGACATCTAAATGAAAAGAAGCCTTGTTGAGATGTATACGTGTGATTGAGTTTAGTTTTAGTTTAGTTTAGAGATACAGCACGGAAACAGGCCCTTCGGCCCACCAAGTCCGCGCCGACCTGCGATCCCCATGCACCAGCACCATCCGACACACTAGGGACAATTTACAGAAGCCAATTAACCTACAAACCTGTACATCTTTGGACTGTGGAAGGAAACTGACGCACCCGGGAAAACCCACCCAGTTACAGGGAGAACGCACAAACTCCAAACAGACAGCACCCGGGGTCAAGATCAAACCTGAGACTCTAGCGCTGTAAGGCAGCAGCTCGACCACTGCACCACCGTGCTACTGATTCTGCTCTATAGCACTCAATTTTCCAGCGCTCTATATAAACGTTATGGTCACATCTCTGTTACCTTAAATTGCGTCCTGTACCAATCAACATTTTACACCCCAAAACCAACAGGGCAGATAGTGCAGTGGTTTGGTGGGATATTTCCTTCCTCTTATCACCACTCGAAGACTTGCATATGAAGATCTAATGAAATGCAAAATCAAAGTCTACTACGTTAAATCAGAGAATACTCAGAAGATTAGGCAGCATTGGTGGAAAGCGGATGTTATAAATTGAAAACCAAGAAGCAGTCTGATACCGCTGAATTATTTGTTGTATTTTCTGTTCGTACCTCAGATTTTCAGCATCTGCGGAACTTAGTTCTTTTAATCCTATTCCAAAGTTTATATGTTGGAACTCCACTGTGCATCCGTCCATATAGCCTAACTGCACTATTATGCATTTAAAGTGTTCTGTAGTAGCTCGCCTGGAATGTGGCTTTTGGACCTCACTGTAAGGGTGCATTTCCATTGAATAACCACAACCCGAGGACCACACTGCTTTGTGAATAGTTGATGTATCCTGTGGGTTTGCGCCGCAAGTGTATCTTGCAGAACACTGCTACGTAGCTTTAGAGTCATGGAGTCATGCAACACGGAAAAAGGACCTTCGGCCCAACTTGTCCACACCGACCAAGATATCCCATCTATGCTGGTCCTACCTGCCTGCATTCGGCCCATATCCCTCTACTGGAAGCAACTGTCTTGCTCTGCTGATGAGGCTGATATTAGTCATCTCTCAAATGGAGAATAGGATGATTGACCAGAAAAAAAAATACTGAAGAAGCCAACCCCTGCCATTCTGTAATGGAGCACATCAATACAATGTCAACTCGAGGTCATGCCCAATGATATTTGTGTTTTGCATTATGAATCTATTAAAGAATATAAGGGTGGGAGTGACTTTTATACAAATGTTTTTCTTTGCTTCCTTTCTTAAAGTCTTTTGACTCATGCTGCTTTATGAATTCACTGGTACCTGAGATGTATGCATTCAGTATACCTGGAGACCGTGATCAGACTCTGTCACCACAGTAAGTCACAGCCATCCTTACGCACCATCTTTCATGTCTACAATGCTTCCCCATTCAAACCTCTGGAATCAAAAACAGCAAAATCAAAACACACCTCCACCCCTTTGAAAGAACTGAAAACTGTTGTTCCCCAATCGACTAAACATCCACATCTCTTCACGAGCCAAAAATGTTTCATTGTCATATGTACCGACAACGAAATAATTAAATTCTTACTTTTAACAGCATCACAGGCCTGTAAATGCAATACACATCGATAATATATAATAAAGAAAAATTCAATGAATTAATAACCACAGTACTAGTGCGCAAAATAACTCCTTAGCACAACCAAAGACAGTCCACGGAACTTCATAGTTGAGAGTAGTCATACAGTCATACATCGTGGAAACAGGCCCTTCAGCCCAAATTGCCCACACCACCATCGTGTCCCATCTACACTGGTCCCACCTGCCTGTGTTTGGCCCATATTCCTCTAAACCTGTCCTATCCATGCACCTGTCTAATAGTTTCTTAAACATTGCAATAGTTCCTGCCTCAACTACCTCCTCTGGCAGCTCGTTCTATACACCCACCACCATTTGTGTGAAAATGTTTACCCCTCAGGTTCCTGTTAAACCTTCACCTTCAACCTATGTCCTCTGGTTCTCCATTCCGCCACTCTGGGCAAGAGTCTGATGTTGTGTTGTGTAATCTTCAAGAGCTTAATGGTTGTTGGCAAGAAGCGGTTCTTGAACCTGGATCGGCAAAGATTGCCTGATTGAACTTCATCGGGCAATTTGTTACATTGTGTGCCTTGCATTGTTAAAGTGTTTCTTTGTCAAATAATCACTGAATTGATCATTCACTGCTTGCAAGGTGATTCAGGTGTTAAATTATAACCACGACAGGCAACACTTCACAGGATTTGTACATCTCCTGTTAAGTAGTTGTCAACATTGATTTATTTCATTCAATGTTAAATCAAGGAACATTCTATCTGCTCAAATAGATGAGATGGATGTTAAACTAGTCAAAACAAGGAACTGCAGATGCTGGTTTACAAAAAAAGACACAAATTAATAATATATTCCTTTATTCGTCCCACACCGGGGAAATTTACAAATTTACTGGAGTACCTCAGCGGGCAGGCAGCATCCCTGAAGAACATTTCAGGTCGGGACCCATCTTCAGAGTCTGAGACAGGATCCCAATCCAAAACAGAGTCTGACAAAGGGCCCCGACGAGAAAAGTCATCAATTCATGTCCTCCAGGGCTGCTGCCTGACCTGCTGAGTTACCCCAGCACTTTGAGTCTTCAGATCTAAAACTAAATGAAAGTATTTAAAGAGCAGAAGTCTTTCCCTTTGTCAAAAGATGAGAATGTACATTGGTCATATGCACTGACAAACGCAATGCAGATAATAATACATTTTTTCTTAAAATACAATTATAAAAGTTCAGTATTCTCTTCATCATTCTTGAGCTAGCCCGCACCTCCCCACCGAAATTATTTTTGCAAAAGAAAACGTGCAAAACAATGCCACCTCAGAATGTGCTGCGTTTGCACGTCTGTCCCGAACCAAAAGTAATTGTTTGAGCGCCGGAGACTCAGGTTCGATCCTGACTACGGGTGCTGCACTGTAAGGAGTTTGTACGTTCTCCCCGTGACCTGCGTGGGTTTTCTCCGAGATCTTCGGTTTCCTCCCACACTCCAAAGACGTACAGGTATGTAGGTTAATTGGCTGGGTAAATGTAAAAATTGTCCCTAGTGGGTGTAGGATAGTGTTAATGTACGGGGATCGCTGGGCGGCACGGACTTGGTGGGCTGAAAAGGCCTGTTTCCGGCTGTATATATATGATATGATATGATATGATATAAGTTTCAGCAGTTTTCCATGGTCGTGCTTAAATGCAAATATTTTTAATGCCCCATGGATTACCTATGTGTGCAGCAAGCAGCACAATCCATCAACCCAGTAGCGTCTCAGTTCCTAGATAATACAACTGCCCAGAGTTAAAAGCACATTTAAAAGCCATATGTTTCCATAAAATATCGAGACCTTATGTGTGCAAGAACACATAACTATTGGGAGCAATTATACTTAACCAGCTATTGGATATATTATGGGATCACTGGCTTCAGGCCATCACAGTCAATAGAGAGTAATATAGGCCAGAGTCTAATGCTATTGTTACACACGATCGCACCCTGTGGTTTAAACTTATATCGTCCTCGGGACGCCAATTGGTATCATTCCATGACTGGAACGCATTAAATAGTACGACACTCAATGGAGTCCTGAGAACATGTTGCATTATTAGATCTTTGGATGATCCATTAAACAGAGGGTCTTCAGGCAGACCTATGTCCGACCCGAAACATCGCCTATCCGTGTTCCCCAGAGATGCTGCGGAGTTACTCCAGCACCTTGTGTCTTCTTCAGCAAACCAGTGCCTGCAGTTTCTTGTTTCTACAGCCCTAAGGGCATGCTTAGGGGAAGAGTTCTGTTCTCTTCTTTCCTCAGCAGATACTACCCAAAGCAGAATGACTGATTACTCATTACTGTGTGGCTGTTTGCCGAACACAAGTAGTTATTAGGGCTTTTGAATTCATAAGTAATTCATTGGGTGCCAAACACTTGAGATATCTGAAACAATAAAGAAATGCTGGCTGTTCAAGCATCTTCTGCAGAAAAAGAAGCCAGTTAATGTTTCAGGGTCGAAGACTCTTTGTCAGAATTAATTCTCGTTACTGTCAGCACAAGATTCCCATTGGGATTTAATTGAACTTACCTACACTGCAAGATATTGAGTCATTTAGATTTAGATTTTTAGATTTAGAGATACAGCGCGGAAACAGGCCCTTCGGCCCACCGAGTCCGCGCCGCCCAGCGATCCCCGCACATTAACACTATCCTGCACACACTAGGGACAATTTTTATATTTACCCAGTCAATTAACCTACATACCTGTACGTCTTTGGTATGTGGGAGGAAACCGGAGATCTCGGAGACAACCCCTCGTCGGTCACAGGGAGAACGTACAAACTCCATACAGACAGCACCCGTAGTCAGGATCGAACTTGAGTCTCCGGCGCTGCATTCGCTGTAAGGCGGCAATTCTACCGCTGCACCACCGTGCCGCCCACTTAATGGAGTTCTCTTATGGTCTTTAAACTTTTTCTTTCTTTGGGGAAAAAGGATGGTCTATGATTAGGAAGTTGTCATTCACTGACTGCACCACCTTTACGCTTGTGATTTTCGATAATATGTCATCAGGTTTCTTGGCATCATTATAATTCCTCCTCTGACCCATCTGGAACAGAGAGGCCTAGGCGGTTAGGTACACAGTTCTCTGCAAGAGATGACACAGGTATACAATGCGATGAAGAAGGCTTGAGTGTGCTTGTCTTCATCCGTCATGGGAATTGAGTACAGGAGTTGGGACATCCTGTTACAGCTGTACAGGATGTTAGTGAGACATCCAGGAGTGAAATCTTGAAGTATTGCATGCGGTTCTGGATGCCTTGCTATAGGAAGGATGTCATTAAGTTGGAGAAGATTCACAGGGATGTTGCTGATACTGGATAGCTTGATTGGCTGGAGCTGATTTCTCTAGAGCACAGGAGGCTGAGGGGTGACCTTGTAGAGGTTTTTAAAATCATGAGGGGCACAGATAAGATGAATAGTCACAGTTTTCCCAGGGTAGGCGAGTCTAAACCTAGAGGGCATAGATCAAAGGTGAGAGGGGAAAGATTTAAAGGGGACCTGAGGGGACAACTTTTTTGCACAGAGGGTGGTAGGTACTTGGAGCAGCAGTCATTGGAAGTGCTTGAGAAGGGTGCAATTATTACGTTTAAAAGGCATTTAGACAGGTGCATGGACAGGAAAGGTTTACAGGGATATGGGACCAGCTCAGGTAGGAAACCTTGGACAGCATGAACGTAGGGCCGAAGGGTCTGTTTTCGTGCGTATAACGCTAGGATTGCAGTTCCATAGGGGCAGATAAACAAGTACTTTCTATCGCTGAAGGGCCAGTTAGAAATGCTTCTTATTTTTGTGTTGGGATTAAAGCAATTGATCATTTTGGTAGAATTGGTACTATTGCAGCAGTTATGAAAGCAGAAGTATCTAACGTCATCTGTCCATGTTCTCCAGAGATGCTGCCTGACCTGCTGAGTTACCGTGTCCAAGAAGTATCTAGACATACATTTGAATCACCAAGGCATGGAATGCAATGGACCACGTGCAAATAAATGCCATTGGTGTTATGTTCAACACGGCATAAAGATAAAGTACACTCACACGTTAGTTGCCTGAATCACACCAGCCTTTATTTACCCAGCATTCCTAGCTCAAGGAACGCCCACTCATTAACATGGCACATGAATATGCATGAATACATTACAATTGGTATAAATAGGTATAAACGGTCAGCATGGGCTGCAGGATGACTCGACAACATAAATCACCATCTTTGGGAGGTTAGAAGATGAAATTGGGCCTTTTGTGCATACCGTGATTCTCACTGGCACACTACATTGTGTTATGGTTACGCGAGGCACCCCTCGGGAACAAGTGCTGAAGAGGGCCGTGCAAGGAGAGAGAAGACAGTTTGTGGGACAACCTGAATGGAGGCAATGGCTGCAATGAACCTTTGTGGCCAGTTGCAGCCACAATGGCGCCAAAAGGGCGCCTCTTGCACATAGACTCAGTGGACTGTTCTATGCATTCTGTACTAACTGGTGGATTGTGCTTATCTATGGTGTTAGTCTTGCTGAGCCGAAGGCAAAAAAAGTATTCCACTGTACCTTGGCACACGTGATAATAAAGAGCCATTATGGAGAGTTTTTTTGTGGTTGTGCACTATGTGTGGGGGGGGGGGGGGGGGAACTGTAAAATTGTAAATTTGTCCCTTCCGAACGGAGACCCGACCTTTATTTTCTGGGTCGGGTCTCCGTTCCTGCTGCGGCCTACCATCGGCTCATCACAGTGAGGAGGTGACTGGAGGAGACTCACTGTGATGGATGTTTCTTTTTTTTGTGTGTTTTGTGTTGGTTGGGGTTGTGTAATTTGCTTATTTTATTGCTCTTATTGTTGGACTGTGGGTGACGAAATCTCGTCCAAAAGACTTGTTTTTTGGATGACAAATAAAGATATCCTATCCTGAGAGGAGTGGATGGGAGGAAAGAATGTAACAAAATACAACAAGAATTCTCCAGGACATGGGTGTACCTTGCAAGTGGCGGAAGGAACTGCAGATGCCGGTTCGCACCGAAGATAGACACAAAATGCTGGAGTAACTCAGTGGGACAGGCAGCATCTCTGGAGAGAAGGAATGGGTGACGTTTCGGGTCGAAACCTTTCTTCGGACTGAGAGTCAGGGGAGAGGGAAACTGGATATGTTGCCCACAAGAGGGCACTCAGTCCCGTTAAAACGTGAAAGCTTCCAGAAAGCCGAATGAATGGAAGAGGATATAGACACCGTGACCACAGTGCCATCTCCTGCTCTCTCTGAATATGGCATCAGCACAACTGAGAGTTTTAACAGGAGCTCCAAAGCTACATCATCTTTACCCCTTTACTCAAGCGCCTAAAAAGCATCATTTTCCATTAATTAGTATAAAAAGCCTTGCATTAAGGCTTCGGCCCACCGAGTCTGCACCGACCAGCAATCCATCCTGTCCCCCCTGGTTCAATCCCTCCCCACCTACGTCCAAGACACCTCACACGCTCTCCATCTCCTTGATAACTTCCGGTTCCCGGGCCCCCACTCCATCATCTTTACCATGGATGTACAGTCACTCTACACTTCCATCCCCCACAAGGATGGTCTCGAAGCCCTCCGTTTCTTCCTCGACCGTAGAACCAGCCAACCCCATCTACCAACAATCTCCTCCGCCTAGCAGAGCTGGTTCTTACCCTTAACAACTTCTCCTTTAACTCCTCCCACTTCCTCCAAACCAGAGGCATAGCTATGGGCACTCGCATGGGCCCTAGCTACGCCTGCCTCTTTGTCGGGTACGTCGAACAATCCCTGTTCCGGGCGTACACCGGCCTCATCCCCGAACTCTACCTCCGCTACATCGGCGACTGCATTGGTGCTACCTCTTGTACCCATGCAGAACTCACTGACTTCTTACACTTCACTTCCAATTTCCATCCTGCCCTTAAAATTGGACTATCTCCGTCACACCCCCTCCCGTTTCTGGACCTCACCATCTCCATCACAGGAGACAGACTAGAGACTGACATTTACTATAAACCCACTGACTCGCACAGCTATCTGGACTACACTTCTTCCCACCTGGTCCCCTGCAAAAAGTCTATCCCCTACTCCCAATTCCTCCGTCTACGCCGCATCTGCGCCCGGGATGAGGTGTTTCACACAAGGGCGTCGGAGATGTCCTCATTCTTCCCCTCTTCCATTATAGATGAGGCTCTCACTAGGGTCTCTTCCACATCCCGCAGCTCCGCTCTTGCTCCCCCTCCCCCCACTCACAACAAGGACATAATCCCCCTCGTTCTCTCCTTCCACCCCACCAGCCAGCGGATCCAACAAATCAACATTTCCGTCACCAACAACGGGACCCCACCACTGGCCATATCTTCCCATCCCCTCCCCTCTCTGCGTTCTGCAGAGACCGTTCCCTCCGTAACTCCCTGGTCCGTAACTCAGTGGATAAAGTCACAGCTCTGGAGAAAAGGACAGACAATGTTTCGGGTCAGGACACTAATGGGATCTTTTTGGTCCCAAACCAAAATGTCACCTATCCATGTTCTCCAGAAACGCCCCTTTACCTGCTGCCTTACTCCAGCACTTTGCGTCACCTCTGTAAAATTACCTACTCTGTTGAAAAGCTGTCCAATAAACAATGCAACTGGAGAGGGAATCATTTTTGGAGCCTGGGGGAGATTGAACATTAGCTTTTTCTATCATTTTCAATGATTCCTTCCCACTGCTTCTAAAGCAAATGGGCGGCCTGGTGGCATGGCAGTAGAGCTGCTGCCTCATAGCTCCAGAGGTCTGGGTTCAATCCTCACTACAGGTGCTGTCTGTGCTGAGTTTGTACGTTCTCCCTGTAACCGTGTGGGTTTTCTCTGGGTGCCCTGGTTTCCTCTCACATCCCAAAGACATGCAAGTTTGTAGGGTTAACTGGCCTCTGTAATTTGTCCCTGGTGTGTAGGATGCGAAAGTGGGATAACATAGAACTAGTGAACGGGTGATCAATGGTCAGTGTGGACTTGATGGGCTGAAGGAAATGTTTCTATGTTGTATCTCTAAACTAAATAAATAATTTGTTTCAGGTAACTGCGCCAATATTAGATTAAAATTTTACAGGCCATTTGGCCCATCTGCCTCATGCTGATGTCAATGTTCCTCTGCCTTCCCCACTTCATCTTACCCTGTCAGAATAACCTTTATAGAGACGTCAGATCATTTGGCGGAAGCCATTTGTTTCATTAGCCCGATGTAGTTCTCTGCAAAAACAATCCATTCATCCCCATTATCCAGGTCCTTCCCCATAGACCTGCAATTTCCTAGTCCCTTGGCGCTCTCTAAAATTTATTGATGCAATTCACCTCATCTACTCCCCAGAGCAACACAAGGGAATGCGGATGCTGCAATCCGAAGCAAAAACAAACCACTGCACGATCAAAACAGGACGGGTAACTATTGTGGGGGGAAAGAACTGTAGTTTAATTTAGTTTAGTTTATTGTCAAGTGTGCCAAGGTACAGTGAAAAGCTTTTGTTGCATGCCAACCAGTCAACAGGAAGACTATACATGATTACAATCCAGCCGTCCGCAGTGTAGAGATACATGATAAAGGGAATAATATTTAGTGCAAGACAAAGTCCAGTACATTGACAAATCCTTTCGCTCGAGAGGCACTCTTCGACCCACTGAGTTCCTCCAGCAGTTTGATTTGTACTCCTCACGCCGTTACGTTTCATACACTTAACACGCTTTACAATATATCTTTATTGTCATTGTACAGGGTACAACGAGATTGGGAAGGGTACAACGAGATAGTATGAATGTTTCTCTTGAATTCATTATTGGAGTTATTACCGACGATTTTATATCATAAGTGACTATCTTAGGGATGGCACAGTGGCTCACTGTCACAGCGGTAAATTTGCTGCCTTCCAACGGCAGACTCCCGGGTTCGATCCTGTCTGTGAAGTTTGTGACCGCATGGGCTTTTTCCGGGTTCTCCGGTTTCCTCCCACATTCCAAAGACGTGCAGGTTTGCAGGTTAATTGGCTTCTGTAAATTGTCCCTAGTGTGTAGGATAGTGCTAGTGTACGGGGTATCGCTGGTTGGCATAGACTCGGTAGGCCGAAGAGCCTGTTTCCGTGATGTATCTCTAAAAGTCTTACATGTTAACAAAATCATACATAATATCCTTCTTCAGAGACATGACTGCAAAGCAGTCAGAATATATATTTGAGACATGAGGAACTGCAGATGCGTGAAACTCAGCGGGTCAGGCAGCACCTGTGGCAGGAAAATATAGGCAACATGTCTGGAGAAGGGACGCTTTGTCCATTCCCCACACAGGTATTCCTGACCCGCTGAGTTTCTCCTGCTCTTTGTGTTTTAAACCATAACATAT
Organism: Rhinoraja longicauda; assembly: GCF_053455715.1. Taxonomy (NCBI): domain Eukaryota; kingdom Metazoa; phylum Chordata; class Chondrichthyes; order Rajiformes; family Arhynchobatidae; genus Rhinoraja; species Rhinoraja longicauda. The sequence continues at coordinate 12,470,644 of NC_135969.1, forward strand.
AGTTGACCATAGTCAAAAAGTGATCGACATTTTGTGCGCACAATTTGCACTTCGGGGCAGCACTAAGGAAGTTACAATACTGCAGGCCCAGCACCGGGCCAGGCAGCAGAACAACCATTGGGCTGAGGCTATCCCCCTGGCAGCAGGCCTGGTCGCCCGCAGTGGAACCTGAAGAAGGAAGCCGCCAAGCCCAGCCCATGCTCTTCCTGAGAACTGGAAAGTGCAGGGAGTCGGTGATGCAGGACGCAAGGACAAAGGGCCGGTAACTGGATCCGGGGTCTTCGCGTCCGCGTCCTCATGGTCGTCTGCAGGAGGCACTGCCGGGGAACAAGGACTAGAATGGCCTCCATCCATCTCTCCCTTCCTCCATCATTCTCATCTTCTGCTCTCCCTCTCTCCACCCATCTATTCCCCCTTCCATCCATCTCTTCCTCTTTTCATCTCTTCCTCTACCTCTCTCTCCCTCCATCTCTCTCCCTCTCTCCCCATCCCTCCCTCTCCCTCTCCATCCCTCCCTCTCTCCCTCCCTCTCTCCATCCCTCCCTCTCACTCTCTCTCCCTCCCTCTCTCCATCTCTCACTCTCCATCCCTCCCTCTCTCCCTCCCTCTCTCCATCCCTCCCTCTCACTCTCTCTCCCTCTCACTCTCCATCCCTCCCTCTCCCTCTCTCTCCCTCCCTCTCTCTATCCCTCCCTCTCCCTCTCCATCCCTCCCTCTCTCCCTCCCTCTCTCCATCCCTCCCTCTCACTCTCTCTCCCTCCCTCTCTCCATCTCTCACTCTCCATCCCTCCCTCTCTCCCTCCCTCTCTCCATCCCTCCCTCTCCCTCTCCCTCTCCATCCCTCCCTCTCTCCCTCTCACTCTCCATCCCTCCCTCTCCCTCTCTCTCCCTCCCTCTCTCTATCCCTCCCTCTCACTCTCCATCCCTCCCTCTCCCTCTCTCTCCCTCCCTCTCTCTATCCCTCCCTCTCACTCTCCATCCCTCCCTCTCACTCTCCATCCCTCCCTCCCTCTCCCTCTCTCCAGGGCTGCAGTACCGCTCGGTGCCACCAGGTCTACTTCCGTTTCCTCCGGGAGCGGCGCCAGGATCAAGATGTCGGGCCGGGAAGGTGAGGAGAGTCTCCCCCCCCCCCCGACACACACAGCTCCCCCCCCCACACACCCCCCCACCCACCCAGACCAAACTCCCCGCCCCGACACCCCCCACACAACCCAGCCCAAACACTCCCTCTCTCCCTCCATTCGTGTCCCCATCCTTCTCCCCCTCCATACATTTTCGCTTCCTCCATCTCTCCCTCCCTCTCTCCATCTCTCCCTCCCTCCCTCCCTCTCTCCATCTCTCCCTCCCTCTCTCCATCTCTCCCTCCCTCTCTCCATCTCTCCCTCCCTCTCTCCATCTCTCCCTCCCTCTCTCCATCTCTCCCTCCCTCTCTCCATCTCTCCCTCCCTCTCTCCATCTCTCCCTCCCTCTCTCCATCTCTCCCTCCCTCTCTCCATCTCTCCCTCCCTCTCCATCTCACCCTCCATCTCTCCCTCCCTCTCTCCATCTCTCCCTCCCTCTCTCCATCTCTCCCTCCCTCTCTCCATCTCTCCCTCCCTCTCTCCATCTCTCCCTCCCTCTCTCCATCTCACCCTCCCTCTCTCCATCTCATCCTCCCTCTAGCCATCACTCCCTCCCTCTGTCTCTCTCCCCTGTCCATCTCCCCTATCCATGCATCCATCTCCCCCTCCACCCATCTCTCCTCCCTCCTGTCTATGACTGTTTAGGAGCCGCTGCAGATAATCTGAAAATCTGAAATAAGAAAAGAGACAGCTTGAAGCAGGCAGCATCTATGGAATGAAACACTTTGATCCTTTGGATCACTGACCCACAGCCTGATGTTAACTGTTTCTCTTTCTGCAGATGTAGCCTGACATGAGTGATCCCTGTATTTTTAGTTTTCATGTCATATTTCAAAGTTTGCTGTGATATGGAACTGGATGGGTTGTGAGTAGGGTGCACTTTGTTGGAGGGAAAATGAGCACGCAGCCTTGATGGTTGAGAAGAAAGTGTAGGAGGGTTGCACGGCAGGCCAGGTCACGACTCCTGACCCATACTGTTGCCATGCAACACCTACTGGAGTGCAAGCGGTCAACTTCAGGTAAGCACTTACTATGGCTGCCATTGAAGAGTTGGGATATTTGCTTAATCTTTTACTTCTATTTTATGTTTGGAACAACTTCTGTCGTGGAACAATTCATCAGTCCTAATTTGAGAGAGTGTTGCAGTTGAATAGACAATAGGTGCAGGAGGAGGCCATTCGGCCCTTCGAGCCAGCACCGCCATTCAATGTGATCATGGCTGATCATTCTCAATCGGTACCCCCATTCCTGCCTTCTCCCCATACCCCCTGACTCCGCTATCATTAAGAGCTCTATCTAGCTCTCTCTTGAATGCAATCAGAGAATTGGCCTCCACTGCCTTCTGAGGCAGAGAATTCCACAGATTCCAACTCTGACCGAAAAGGTTTTTCCTCATGTTGCGGCTGCACTTTGCTGCAGCTCGGCTTCCCCCGTCTTCTCCCATCAGCGCGTCTCCGGCTCCCTCCCGGCGCTCCAAGTGTCCCGACATCTCTCCCCGTTCCTGTGCTCCTCGCTCCTACAGGCTCGACGCCCCTGCTCCGCGCCTCGCTTCCTGCAGCTCTTTGGCCCCTTGCCGCTCCTGCTGCCCCTCCAGCCCTTCTCCCCGCTCGCCATCTCCGTCAGCCGGGCTCCGTTTCCACTTGGCTGGCGATCAACACCTCGAGGCTGGAGGCGGCGAGCAGAGCCGTGGCCTGGTCCTCCGCCTATTGCCTCAGCTCACAGCACCCAGCCCAACTCTCGCTGCAGCTCGGCCTCCGCTGCCGATTGGCCTCTCTCCGGCCCCTCTTCCTCCTCCTCTTCGGGCTCGACACTCCGCTCCTCCTCCTCTTCCACCCCTCCTCATCCAAAGCCGTCGAGCACAGCTCCCTGGGCCCTTCACCTTCAGGCCCCGGCGACCTCCAGCGCTCGCTTCTGCCCTTGCAGACCCTCCAGGCCCCTCGGCTCGGGTTCTTCCCGCTGCTCCTCCCAGCTCACACAACCCCGTCCTTTCCTCCTCCTCCTTCTCTTCTTCTCCCCCCGCCGGCGGCCCTCTGCTTCTCGGCCTTGCTCTCCTGCCTCCCTTCCCGGCCGCGTTTCCCCTTCTCCCGCTGGCTGGCCAGACATCTTCCCAGCTGCTTCTTGCGTCCGCGGGCTTTGCAGCCCTTCTCCTGGTTCCTCTTCCTCAGCAGGATCCTCCAGCTTCTTCTCCATTTTTTACAGAAAAAAGTTGACCATTTGGGCGGGGTTTTATTCAAGGTAAGAACGTACGTGTTGCATGTGTTACTAGTGTATGCCGGAAGCTGCTGTGCACTTCAGATGGCTTGAGCGACTCCTTGCGTCATGCCCTTTGACCTTATGACCTTAGGTGCAATCCCCCTATAGCTGCCAATTCGTACAGATTGTGGTCTGTTGGTGGGGAAGTCAAGGATTCAGTTGCAGAGGGATGTGCAGAGACCCAGTTCCGTGAGCTTGGTAACCAGTTTGGAGGGGATGTTGAACGCCGAGCTGCAGTCCATGACAACAACCTGATGTACGTGATTTTATTGCCCATGTGGGCCTATGCAGAGTGGAGCACCAGTGAGATTGCATCCTCCGTTGACCTGTTGTGGCAATAGGTAAATGGTTGTGGCTGCAGGTTCTTGTTGAGTTGGAGTTGATATGCCCCATAATCAACCTCTTGAAACACTTCATCACCACAGACCTTAATGCCACCGATCAGTATTCAATGAGGCACATCACCTTGTGCACCCCGGTATCATTGATGCCCTTTGAAAGCAGGTGGGAAAATCAGACCTCAGTCATGAGAGGTTGAAGATGTCTGCAACACATCCAACCATTTGGTCTGCACAGGTTTTGTAAACACGACCAGGTAGCCCATCAGGTCCTGATGTATTTCGAGGATTTTCCCTTCTGAAGGATCTTCTGAGGTTTCCCTCAGTGACTGGGATTGTACTACCATCGGGGGCTATGGTGGCCTGGGAAGGCACATCAGCATTCTCTCTATCAAAGCTTGTTTGAGATGTCACATGAGCTGCTGCCTGATTTTGCCTTGTGTGAAGCGATAGCATGCAAGACCTGTCACAGCTGCCGATCATCCGCCTGTTCCTCCAGTTTAGAGTCCCTTTTAGCTTTTTGACGGTCTCATTAAGGTCACATCTGGACGACTTGTATGACTCTGCGTCTCCTGACTTGAATGCCCAAGAAACCTGGTTTGTCCAAGGTTTTTGGTTGAGGAACACCCGAATAGTCCTCCGCACATTTATTTATGAAGTTGGTAACAACTAAGGCATAGTCATTCAGCTTCATTGCCGAGTCCTTGGAACATCGCCCAGTCTACCGTTTGTGGCGTCAATACTGACGTGCTTTCCTGTTATCGTGTAATCTTGTGTCATGTTTTTATTTTCTTGTGCTTTGCAGGAGGCAAGAAAAAGCCATTGAAACAACCGAAAAAATCAAACAAAGAAATGGATGAGGTCTGTACCGCAACAGTTTGCAATGTTGCTCAGCGATGTGGACTGGTTTTCAGGAAGGGATGGAGTGGGAGAAGTAGGGATGGAGGGGAATTTGGAGGTAGAAATGGATGGAGGGGGGAAAGGGATGGAGGGTGGTGGAAGGGGAGATATGGATGGAATAATTTGTCGCATATGGATGTTATACACAGGACTAGCCACTTTACAGGGACAAATTTAAGCAGGTTGTTTGTCTAATCTTTGGTTAATCTGAAATACTGTCTTTGTATGTACCCTTCGCTGCTTCCAATTCCCCCCTTTTTCTGCCTGCTAGTTCTTGACAGATATTGAACATTGCCATAAAATGTTGTGGCTTGACTAATTCACACTGTCCCTATACCTCCCTCGCGTCTATCCAGGGACCCCAGCCGTCCTTCCCGCCTACACAGAGGTTCACGGGCACCTCCTCCAACCTCATCTACTGCATTCGGTATTTCCGATGCGGCCTTCATTACATCGGCACGACCAAGTGCAGACTCGGCAACCGTTTCTCCGAACACCTGCACTCATTCCACCAAGGCCTGCTGGATCTCAGGTTGCTGACCAGTTCAACTCCCCATCATGACTTTTCTGACCTGGACCTCCTCCATGACCAGAGGTAGGCCACATTCAAACTGGAGGAATAGCACTTCATATTCAGCCTGGGTAGCTTATAACCTAATGGTTTGATCATTGAATTCTGCAATTCTAGGTACAATCAGCCTCCTTTTCTTCCTTCTCTCTTTCCTGTGCTCCACATGGATTTGCACCCATTTTTTCTCCTTCCACTCCCCTTCCATCAATATTCCTTCCTGCTGCTTCACAACTCTTCGATCCTCGTCTCACACTTTTTGTCCCTTTTTTTTCTCTGGCCTTTCTCCAGCCATCTGCCAACCAAACCCCCTTCTCAACTATTATTTGCCAGGCTTTGTCCTGCCCCCACCTCTCTCCTAGTTCCCACCCACCCCTACCACAATCTGGCTGAAGAAGGGTCCCGACCTGAAACATCACCTTTCCATGTTCTCCAGAGATGCTTGCCTGACCTGCTGCTTTACTCGAGTACTTGTCTTTTTTTGTCATTTACACTGTCTTTCCACTGTCTGGTTCGCACGCAACAAATGCTTTTCACTGTACCTTGGTACACGTGGCAATAAACTAAACTATTGTCCTTTTAACTGAAAGTAGAGCCTTTGGATGTATCTAATGTACAACAATGTACATGACTTATTTATCCCAATTTTACTGTTGAAGCTTGGAACTTTGTGTACATGATTGGTCTTTGGCATCCCTTGTGTTGCACTTCTCTGGGTCACCTTCATGCTCTGATAATGTCTGCTGGTGGCCAAACCTCTTTCACTTGTACAAGGATGATTGCGCACATGTTACACAGAATTTAGCTTGATATTCATGAATTTTTCTTTATTTAAGTGAAAGAATAAATGAAATCAAATCAAGATTAATACTTAAGTTGGCATCATTGTATGAAATTGAACAGTTGAGGAGTCAATGTGATCCAAATCCTTCACAAACTCCGATTAACAAAACCTAAATGCTTTTTTTGAAAGTGAAACACAGCACGAATTAGCAAGTGGTTTGTGTGAATCCCTGGATCCTGTCATCTCTTGGTCCGCCTAAAGTTCTCTAGTTACACAACTGAGGTGCAATTTTACTTTGTTCATCAGTCCAGGTTTATTGAATAGTACTTCATTCTCCACAGCGAGTAATGCTGCTGCCTCATGGCTCCAGCAACCTGGTACAGTCCAGACATGTAGTGCTGCCTTTACAGAGCATGCCTGTGATCACGTGGGTTTGCTCCAGGTTTTTTCCCCACATCTTTTAAAAAGCAACAAAAGTTAACTAAAAAGGCAATACGGGGAGAAAAGATGAGGTATGAGGGTAAACTAGCCAATAATATAAAGGAGGATAGCAAAAGTTTTTTTAGGTACGTGAAGAGGAAAAAAATAGTCAAGGCAAATGTGGGTCCCTTGAAGACGGAAGCAGGGGAATTTATTATGGGGAACAAAGAAATGGCAGACGAGTTAAACCGTTACTTTGGATCTGTCTTCACTGAGGAAGATACACACAATCTCCCAAATGTTCTAGGGGCCGGAGAACCTAGGGTGATGGAGGAACTGAAGGAAATCCACATTAGGCAGGAAATGGTTTTGGGTAGACTGATGGGACTGAAGGCTGATAAATCCCCAGGGCCTGATGGTCTGCATCCCAGGGTACTTAAGGAGGTGGCTCTAGAAATAGTGGAAGCATTGGAGATCATTTTTCAATGTTCTATAGATTCAGGATCAGTTCCTGTGGATTGGAGGATAGCAAATGTTATCCCACTTTTTAAGAAAGGAGGGAGAGAGAAAACGGGTAATTATAGACCAGTTAGTCTGACATCAGTGGTGGGGAAGATGCTGGAGTCAATTATAAAAGACGAAATTGCTGATCATTTGGATGGCAGTAACAGGATCATTCCGAGTCAGCATGGATTTACGAAGGGGAAATCATGCTTGACAAATCTACTGGAATTTTTTGAGGATGTAACTAGGAAAATTGACAGGGGAGAGTCAGTGGATGTGGTGTACCTCGACTTTCAGAAAGCCTTCGACAAGGTCCCACATAGGAGATTAGTGGGCAAAATTTGAGCACATGGTATTGGGGGTAGGGTACTGACATGGATAGAAAATTGGTTGACAGACAGAAAGCAAAGAGTGGGGATAAATGGGTCCCTTTCGGAATGGCAGGCAGTGACCAGTGGGGTACCGCAAGGTTCGGTGCTGGGACCCCAGCCATTTACGATATACATTAATGACTTAGATGAAGGGATTAAAAGTACCATTAGCAAATTTGCAGATGATACTAAACTGGGGGGTAGTATGAATTGTGAGGAAGATGCAATAAGGCTGCAGGGTGACTTGGACAGGTTGTGTGAGTGGGCGGATACATGGCAGATGCAGTTTAATGTAGATAAGTGTGAGGTTATTCACTTTGGAAGTAAGAATAGAAAGGCAGATTATTATCTGAATGGTGTCAAGTTAGGAAGAGGGGATGTTCAACGAGATCTGGGTGTCCTAGTGCATCAGTCACTGAAAGGAAGCATGCAGGTACAGCAGGCAGTGAAGAAAGCCAATGGAATGTTGGCCTTCATAACAAGAGGAGTTGAGTATAGGAGCAAAGAGGTCCTTCTACAGTTGTACCGGGCCCTGGTGAGACCGCACCTGGAGTACTGTGTGCAGTTTTGGTCTCCAAATTTGAGGAAGGATATTCTTGCTATTGAGGGCGTGCAGCGTAGGTTCACTAGGTTATTTCCCGGAATGGCGGGACTGTCGTATGTTGAAAGGCTGGAGCAATTAGGCTTGTATACACTGGAATTTAGAAGGATGAGGGGGGATCTTATTGAAACATATAAGATAATTAGGGGATTGGACACATTAGAGGCAGGAAACATGTTCCCAATGTTGGGGGAGTCCAGAACAAGGGGCCACAGTTCAAGAATAAGGGGTAGGCCATTTAGAACGGAGATGAGGAAGAACTTTTTCAGTCAGAGAGTGGTGAAGGTGTGGAATTCTCTGCCTCAGAAGGCAGTGGAGGCCAGTTCGTTGGATGCTTTCAAGAGAGAGCTGGATAGAGCTCTTAAGGATAGCGGAGTGAGGGGGTATGGGGAGAAGGCAGGAACGGGGTACTGATTGAGAGTGATCAGCCATGATCACATTGAATGGCGGTGCTGGCTCGAAGGGCTGAATGGCCTACTCCTGCACCTATTGTCTATTGTCTATCTTTAAGATGTGTTGATAAATAGATTGCGTGTATGAATTATAGTGTCACAGCTGGTAGAGTTGCTGCCTCACCGCCTAGCAGTGCCAGAGACTCGGGGTTGATCCTGACCTCAGGTACTGCCTATGTGGAATTTGCACGTTCTCCCTCTGACCATGTCGATTTTCTCCGGGTGCTCTGCTTTCCTCCCACATTTCAAAGAAATGCTTGTTGTAAGTTAATTGGCCTCTGTAAATTGCTCCTAATGTGCAGGGAGTGGATGTGGAAATAGGATAACGTAGAACGTGTGTACAGGTGATCATTGGTCTGCGAGGGTGGGCCAAAGGGGCTGTTTCCATGCTGTATCTATAACTGCTAATGGGCCGAATGGCCTAATTCTACTCCTATCACTTATGATCTTTCCCATGTTGTATATGCATGAATCCAGGTAATCTTTAAGGAATTTGTTGCAGGTATTATAACATTTGGCATAGAACGTAGAACAGTACAACACAGGAACGGGCCATTCAGCCCAAAACGTTTGTGCCGAACATGATGCAAAGTTAAACTGAACTCATCTGCCTTTTTGCGATCCATATCCCTCTATTCCCTACACTTCCATGTGTCTATGTAAAAGCTTCTTAAACACCACGATTGCATCTGCTCAAACTACCACCCCTGGCAATTTTTTCAGACCCCCACCACTCTTTGTTTTAAAAAACCTACCCCACATATCTCCATTAAACTTTGCCACTCTCGGCTATGCCTGAATATAGCTGGGCGTGACAGATGGTGTTCCCTGATGGATTTTATGAACCTGTTATGCTGCATTGTCAGGAGAAATTCCTGTTTCTCTTTTCTCCCTCTTTTCAAGCTTATAGCCAGAGCTGTAGTAGGGAGGGGAATGTGCTTAACCCCAGGGGCTAGAAAAGGGCAAATTTAATCTCGGATGCACTGATCGCTTTGCAGTCATGTGCATCATTTGTGTTGGCTAATCCTTAAACAGAGAAACAGGCTGATGAAGCCAAACCGTTGGCTTTGGTCAAGAGCATAGGGTGGTCAAATGAATGAGTTGATCAGTTGAGTGACCAAAAGCTTGACAAAGGAGAAGGTGCACATTGAAAGGGAATATGTAGGAAGGAACGTCAGATGCTGGTTTACACTGAAGATAGGCACAAATAGCTGGAGTAACTCAGCGGGTCAGGCAGCATCTCTGGAGAAAAGGAATAGGATGGGAATGTGTTGGATTTGCACATGTTTAATTTACCAGGCGACATTGTTCACCGACACATGAAGTATGACCTGAAGGGATTTGCCTATCGTGATCTCCTCTTGTCTCTGCAGGGCGACCTTGCTTTCAAACAGAAGATGAAGGATGAGCAGGAGAAACTGGATGAGCTGAAGACGAAAGCTGCAGGCAAAGGGCCGCTTGGTGAGTGACGTGACGGAAAGTAAACCTCACCGACGAGTTTGGCAGTAAATAACAGTCGAGATTGGTTCGCTGTGTTTTACTCCTTTTGCTGTGTTTTTCAGTTCTCATTGTTGTTTCTCTTATCCCTTAATGCATTTTACTTGCACTGATGAGCCAAAACATTATGAGCACTGACAGGTGAAGTGAATAACATTGATTATCTTGTTACAATGGTACCTGTCAAGGGATGGGATATATTAGGCAGCAAGTGAATAGTCAGTTCTTGAAGTTGATGTGTTGGATGCAGGTGAAATGGGCAGGAGTGAAGACCTCAGCGACTTTGACAAGGGCCAAATTGGTATGGCCATACAACTGGGTCAGAGCATCTCTGAAACGGCAAGGCTTGTGGGGTGCTCCCAGTCAGCAGTGGTGAGTAACTACCGACAGTATATATTTCCCTAATTTATTCCGTGACTCCATCGTCTGTTGTGTGGTCTGTAAATTGTGCGGTCCTTTTCAATTTGGCACCTGTGCAGAATTACACCTGAGTTTTGTGGCTTGCATCTCGGCTGCGTAAGACGACATCCAAATGTTGACACTTCTATTCCAGTTACATTCTTAATGAATGACAGAAATTTCTTGCCCTTCCCCCTTCTTACATGTTTGATCCAGTGTTGCAGTGCTCATTTTTTAGGTGCCGGAGCTGTCCCTGGAGCCAGAGCGGCCGCTGTTAAATTCCCCGCTGTTTATTTTGGCTTTTTTTTACAGAGGAGCTGGAGCGGCGCTCCGGTGAGCTCCGGCAGCACTGCACCCCTGGTTTGATCCCTCCTCCCCAGTTATGGTATGTCTATGCTTATTTCGGTTTTATTTATCAATTCTCCTGGAACTAACAAACCAGTGCTGCTAAATCAGTCCTGTCATTTTTGTTGTCAGGACATACTTGGGACATTCCTGAGGCAGTGAATATATTCGTAAAATGTTGGAGTAACTCAGCGGGTCAGGCAGCATCTCTGGAGAAAAGGAGTCGGTAACGTTTCGGGTAGGAATCCTTCTTCAGACTCAACCTGAAACGTCACCTTCTTTTCTCCAGAGATGCTGCCTGACCTGCTGAGTTACTCCAGCATTTTGTATCTATCTTCAGTGTAAACCAGCATCTGCAGTTTCTTCCTCCATGCACAGTGAATATATTGTTTATTGCACTACAGCAAAAGACTTGCATTTCCAGAGCACCTCTCTTGATCTCTGGATGTCCAAAGCAGTCACCAGCCAAAGTCAACTTGTGCAAAGCAATTTTCCCTGAATAATATGATAACGCATAAGTGGTATTGAATATTACAGAGGAGCTGGATTATTATCTGAATGGTGGCCGATTAGGAAAAGGGGAGATGCAACGAGACCTGGGTGTCGTGGTACACCAGTCATTGAATGTAGGCATGCAGGTGCAGCAGGCAGTGAAGAAAGCGAATGGTATGTTGGCATTCATAGCAAGGGGATTTGATTATAGGAGCAGGGAGGTTCTGCTGCAGTTGTACAGGGCCTTGGTGAGACCACACCTGGAGTATTGCGTACAGTTTTGGTCTCCTAATCTGAGGAAAGACATTCTTGCCATAGAGGGAGTACAGAGAAGGTTCACCAGATTGATTCCTGGGATGGCAGGACTTTCATATGAAGAAAGACTGGATAGACTCGGCTTGTACTCGCTGGAATTTAGAAGATTGAGGGGGGATCTTATAGAAACTTACAAAATTCTTAAGGGGTTGGACAGGCTAGATGCAGGAAGATTGTTCCCGATGTTGGGGAAGTCCAGAACAAGGGGTCACAGTTTAAGGATAAGGGGGAAGTCTTTTAGGACTGAGATGAGAAAGTTTTTTTTCACACAGAGAGTGGTGAATCTGTGGAATTCTCTGCCACAGAAGGTAGTTGAGGCCAGTTCATTGGCTATATTTAAGAGGGAGTTAGATGTGGCCCTTGTGGCTAAAGGGATCAGGGGGTATGGAGAGAAGGCAGGTACAGGATACTGAGTTGGATGATCAGCCATGATCATATTGAATGGCGGTGCAGGCTCGAAGGGCCGAATGGCCTACTCCTGCACCTATTTTCTATGTTTCTATTAGCCAGAATAAATCTCTTGCTCAACTTTAAAATGGTTCTGTGGGAGTTGCACACACACATTGGTTGGGCTCTTGGTTTAGTGTCTCATTTCAAAGATGCATTTCCAATGTCATAGAGTCATAGAGAGAGTCATAGAGTCTTACAGCATGGAAACAGGCCCTTTGGTCTTTCTTGCCCACACTAGCGAACATGTCCCATCTATATTAGTCCCACCTGCCTGCGTTTGTCCCATATCCCTCCAAACCTGTCCTCTCCATGTACCTGAGGAGCCAATATGCTGAGCATTTAAGGTGGCTTTTCCCCTCCGTTACACTGGAGCCTGGATTCATTTTGCTGAAGTCTCTGGAGTAGTGGTTCGGAACAGCACCACATTCTGAATCGGACAGGAATTGTTACCTTAGAATCAGTTGTGACTCATTCTAAGGCAAGAACCCGTATCACATATGCAGCAACATCTACACAAATCCACAGCTCACCAGCAGCTTAATGTATGTGATGTGATTTGCATTTCCTTCTACAATTTCCCTGCTCAATGTGTAAATGTTGACAAGAGAATGTTAAGCATCTGGAGTAAGTGCCTGAAGAAAAGCTCAAGCAGTGGAATGAGGAATGAGCAACATGGTGCTGGAATTCATATTGACGGTGGTCTTTTTGTCTGCAGGTTCTGGAGGAATTAAGAAATCTGGCAAGAAATAACTGATCACTGGAACATCCAAATTAAACCCATTGAAGCCAAAATGTCCATTTTAATTGTTGGAGCTTTCTTCCTTCCCTTGTAAATTGTACATTTGTTTAAAACTCCAATAAAAAATCTTTCCTGATTTGTTTTTTAAGTGCTACTTGTCTGCTGTTTCACTAAAATATGATTATTTTGAAGACTAAATGTTTATCAGTGTTTAAATGTTTAAAACTAAATGTTTAAAATTGGTTCTTTACAGCGGTTTAAATCCAGAAGCCATTTTATCTTTGTAATGTCAGGCAGAGGTAATGTCAAGATCTATTTGAGATAAAATAAAAAGATAGTGTGGTACATGTAAAAGTGGATAGAGTTACTCTAAGCCTAGTGATAGCATCGAAGGGACTCTATTCCTTGGAGCGCAGGAGGATGAGGGGTGATCTTATAGAGGTGTGTAAAATCATGAGAGGAATAGATCGGGTAGATGCACAGAGACACTTGTCCAGAATAGGTTTAAGGTGAAGGGGAAAAGATTTAATAGGAATCTGAGAGGTAACTTTCCACATAAAGGATGGTGGGGGTATGGAACAAGCTGCCAGAGGAGGTAGTTGAGGCAGGGAGTACCCCAACATTTAACTAACAAACAGGTACATGAATAGGACAGGTTAGGAGGGATATGGGGGTCAGATAACATAACAGGTATAACAGAGCTTTATTTGTCGTTCGGTACCGAAGTACCGAACGAAACTACATAGCAGTCATAGAAAAAAAAAGAACACAAGACACATAACCCCAACACAAACGTCCATCACAGTGACTCCAAACACCCCCTCACTGTGATGGAGGCAACAAAACTTCCACTCTCTTCCCCACGCCCACGGACAGACAGCTCGTCCCCGACCGACCCGCACAGTCCCCGCACCGGGCGCTGAAACGTCCCGTGGTCGAGCCGCACCGGGCGATGTCAAGTCCGCAGCCGAGCCGCACCAGCGATGAAAAGCCCCGCAGCCGAGCTGCACCGGGCGATGTTAAGCCCCGCGGCCGAGCGGGGACTAGTGATGATGGGACATGTTGGCCGGTGTGGGCAGTTGGGCCAAAGGGTCTGTTTCCACACTGGGTCACACAATGACGATGAGCATGTCTCTGGTTACTCATTGTAAACTTTTAAGAGATCTGTTTTGAGAGACTGGATTATTTTAATCCTCCATTGGCCAATGGTTAATGCTTTTACATCTGTGTGCCATTGATGTTCACAAAGCCTAGATATGTGTGAGGGGATGGGGCAAGATAATCATTCGGCCTAGAGAGGTGCAGCACTTGGTGAATTTGAACATTTGTCGTTGACAGCGTGTTTCTTAATAATGCAAATAATTTTATTGCAGCACTAGCTGGAAGACGGTCAGGGAATGAGCATGAATATCTCACAAATACCTTATTGGTCTTTCTTGTTCAACTTTTACAGTGCAATATTCAAACCTCTGCTATTCGTGCCCGTTATAACTTCAGTGCAAGTCGGCCATCACCCATGGTCAGCAGTGTTTCATTGGTGACATTTTCATTCTTATCGCTCCATGGTCTCTCCCCTTCCTAGCACTGTAATCTCCAGTCATATTTTCATCCAACGATAGACACCAAGTTCTGGAGTAACTCAGTGGGCCAGGCAGCATCTTTGGAAAAAGAATGGGTTATGTTTCGGGTCAGGATCATTCTTCAGGAGAAGATCTGAAGAAGGGTCCCGACCCGAAACATCACCCATCATTTTTCTCCAAAGATGCTGCCTGACTCGCTGAGTTACTCCAGCGCTTTATGTCTATCTGGTTTCAACCAACATCTGCAGTTCACTGTTGCTACGTAGAGTCATCCAACACGGAAACAGACCCTTCGGCCCAACTAGTCCATGCCGACCATGGTGCCCCTTCTACACCGGCTCCATCTGTCTGCAAATAATCCTTAGATATCTCTTCACTTCCATTTCTGTCTTTGTGATCACCCTAAATTTAAGCACTATTATTGGTCCCTAATCTTTCACCTTTCAGGATCCCAAGCTCTCGGATTCCATCTCTAAACCTCTAACTTTCATTCCAACTTCTTTAAAAGTTGCTTCCTTTCATCTGCTCTAATATATTTCCAGATTAGGCTGTGAAACTTTGATGACCTTACTGTGAAGCACCTTGCATGTTTTATGACATTATTGATTCATATTGTATCAAACTTAAAAGTAATGTAAGTTTCTTTCCCATTGAATCCAGAGGGGGAAGAGATTCAGTGAGAAAGAATAGGGGATACTGGCACATAAAAGACCAAGTAAGTTTTTACGAGGAGTCATGGATTTTGGCTGGAATTTTCTTTCTTTTCAGTTATCCATCTCCTTGCATTTCATTAAATATAAGTTGCTAATACATCTAAGAAAGGCTTGAATAAAAACGTTGAAACATGGGACGGAATGAGCAACCTGCTGCCTTACAGATGCCTTTGAGGGAAGATGGACGAGTAAACAAACAAGGAAAGCTGCCAGAGGTGCAGATAATGTTGCATAAGGGGAGGCAGCAGTGGGTATAAATCTGGTTTGAGCTGAACAGATCCTGTTTCTGTGTAAATTATACGCGAAACAGCAGTAGTTTTCTATGAAAGGGTTTATTTGTTGAGTTGTAAATTTCCACCTTGTAGCGCTATCTGTCATCCAGCAGATGGTACAGCTGCATCATTCAAAACTTAAATCAAATGTTGGCACCTGAAGCAGACTCTGCAGAAAATGTCACCTTTCAAGTAAAAAGTTAAAGTCTGGTGAAGTCTTGCATTATGAGTGAAGAACGTTTTCTTGTCATCTGTCCCGAAACGGAACAATGAAATCCTTACTTGCAGCAGCACAACAGATATTTAAACATAGTAGGTGACACAGTGGTACAGCGGTAGAGTTGCTGCCTCACGGAACCGGAGACCTGGTTTCGATCATGACTACAGGTGCTGTCTTTCGAGAGTTTGGTACATTCTCCCCGTGACCACATGGGTTTTCCCCAGGTCCTCCGGTTTCACCCCCCCCCCCCCCCCCACCCTCTCCCTCCCCCACCCCCCTCTTTCTCTCTTTCTCCCATATCTCTCCCTCTTTCTCTTCTATCTCTCTCCCTCTTTCTCCCCTATCTCTCCCTCCCCCTCTCTCTCCCCCTCCCTCACCCTATCTCTCTCTCTCCCCCTCCCTCCCTTCTCTCTCTCCCTCCCCCTCTCTCTCTTCTCTCTCTCCCTTTTTTTTTCCTTTTCAAAGACTTTATTCAGCACAAACGCATGATACACCACATCAAAACTACATTCAGAGGTTACAATACATCAAGTAATCATTATAATACAATGTTGCCTTCATTATTTACAATGCTCTCAACCCCCCGCGGTGACCAGCCTAGGCCCAATGAGCAAATCTGACGGAGCGGGGGTAAGCTCAGTCAGAACCACTCTAGCCGCACGCCTCTCCTCGACACCCGTCATGACAGGGTGAGGACCGGCTACTCCCGCAGCCACACCACCCCCCCTCCCTTTGTGGAGCAACACGCTGGCTGAAAACAACCAAATTCCTCACTCTAAACACATCACGATAGAAACTAGGCAGACCCCGTAAGGTGGGTCGACTGATGCCCGCCACCGGGAGCCACGAAACCCCCCGTAGGCAACAACCCCGGCGGAAACAATACGTGGCCAGAGCGTGCCACCTGGGGGGGGGGGTTTCTCCGCATACATATACCTCAGCAGAGTCCTGAGATGGAGAGCCGCCACCTGGGTACGCACGCATACCAAGGACTGGCCGCCCTCCTCTAACGGGAGACTCAGGACCGCTGCGGAAACCCAATGCTTCTCATTTCCCCAGAGGAAGTCCACCAGCTTCTTCTGTAAAGCAGTTGCAAAGATAGAGGGCGGGACAAGAGTGGCCAGCCGGTACCATAACATGGAGGCCACCAGCTGGTTTATGATCAGCACCCTCCCCTGAAAAGAAAGAACTCCAAGCAGGCCTGACCAGCGCCCCAGCCGGGCGACGACTTTCATCTCCAGCTCCTGCCAGTTCGCCGGCCAAGCATCCTCAGTGGGACTCCCCCTCTCTCCCCCTCCCCCCTCTCTCTCCCCCTCCCCCTCCCCCCCCTCTCTCTCCCCCCCCCTCTCTCTCCCCCCCCTCTCTCTCCCCCCCCCCCTCTCTACCTCCGCCTCGCCAGGGCTGCAGTACCGCGCGGTGGCACCGGGTGTCGCTGCGGCCCCGCGTGCCCGAGCTCAGGCGCGCTCTGGATTCTACTTCCGTTTCCGGCGGGAGCGGCGCGTGGATCAAGATGTCGGGCCGGGAAGGTGAGGAAAGGCTCCCCGCCCCAACACACACGGCCCCCACACAGACACACACGGCCCCACACACACACGCCCCCCACACACACACACACACACACGGCCCCCACACACACAGACACACACGGCCCCACACACACACACGGCCCCCACACACACTCACATGCCCCCCCCCCCCACACACACGGCCCAGCCCCCCCACACACAGCTCCGACACACGGCCCAGCCCAAACACTCCCCCGCCCACCCACCCCGACACCCCCCATAACCCGCCCCCCCTCCATTCATCCCTCCAGCCTTCTCCATACATTTTTCTCCTCCTCCCTCCCTCTGTCCATCTCACCCTCTTCAATCTCTCCCTCCCTCTGTCCATCTCTCTCCTCCCTCTTGTTTGTGAGTGGGTACATTCAGAGGCACTCCGGTGTATATAAGTCCTTTATTCGCAGATCGTTGGCAGTACAGATGCTGGCGACCGTTACCTTCAGCCCCCAGGATAGTCTCCTAACATCAGATAACGCAGGACAAAACCCGGCCTCGATTATCGTCCGGATGCACAACAGTAAAACCAGACATGGATCTACACCTCTATCCATCTCTCTCCTCTACCCATCTCTCCCTCCCTCTCTCCATCTCTCCCTCCCTCTCTCCATCTCACCCTCCCTCTCTCCATCTCACCCTCCCTCTCTCCATCTCACCCTCCCTCTATCCATCTCTCCCTCCCTCTCTCCATCTCACCCTCTATCCATCTCTCCTCTCCCTCTATCCATCTCTCCTCTCCCTCTATCCATCTCTCCCCTCCCTCTATCCATCGTTCTCCTCCCTCTATCCATCTCACCCTCCCTCTATCCATCTCTCCCCTCCCTCTATCCATCTATCCTCTCCCTCTATCCATCTCTCCTCTCCCTCTCTCTCTCTCCATCTCACCCTCTATCCATCTCTCCCTCTATCCATCGCTCTCCTCCCTCTATCCATCTCTCTCCCCTCCCTCTTTCCATCTCTCCCCTCCCTCTATCCATCTCTCTCCCCTCCCTCTGTCCATCTCTCCCCTCCCTCTATCCATCTCCCCTCCCTCTATCCATCTCTCCTCTCCCTCTATCCATCTCGCCCTTCCTCTATCCATCTCTCCCCTCCCTCTATCCATCTCTCTCCTTCCTCTACCCATCTCTCCCTCCCTCTCTCCATCTCTCCCCTTCCTCTATCCATCTCTCCCCTCTATCCATCTTACCCTCCCTCTATCCATCTCTCCCTCCCTCTCCATCTCATCCTCCATCTCTCCCCTCCCTCAACCTATCTCTCCCCTCCATCTCACCATCCCTCTATCCATCGCTCTCTCCTGTCCATCTCACCTATCCATGCATCCATCTCCCCCTCCACCCATCTCTTCACCCTCCTGGCTATGTTTAGGAGCCGCTGCAGATAATCTGAAAATCCGAAATAAGAAAAGAAACAGCTTGAAACAGGCAGCATCTATGGAATGAAACACTTTGATCTTTTGGATCACTGACCCACGGCCCGATGTTGACTGTTTCTCTTTCCACAGATGTAGCCTGACATGAGTGATCCCTGTATTTTTAGTTTTCATGTCATATTTCAAAGTTTGCTGAGATATGGAACTAGATGGTTTGTGAATAGGGTGCAGGATGTAAAGAGGCTGGGTATGGGCAAGCTACATGAGTTGGCAAGGAGATAGCAGATGCACTTTATTGGAGGGAAAATGAGCACACAGCCTTGATGGTTATTGAGAAGGAAGTATGGCTGCCAATTCGTACAGATTGTGGTCTGTTGGTGGGGAAGTCAAGGATTCTGTTGCAGAGGGATGTGCAGAGACCCAGTTCCGTGAGCTTGGTAACCAGTTTGGAGGGGATGATGATGTTTAAATGCCGAGCTGCAGTCCATGAACAACAACCTGATGTATGTGATTTTATTGCGCAAGTGGGCCTGTGGAGCACCAGTGAGATTGCATCCTCCGTTGACCTGTTGTGGCAATAGGTAAATTGTTGTGGCTGCAGGTTCTTGTTGAGTTGGAGTTGATATGCCCCATAATCAACCTCTTGAAACACTTCATCACCACAGACGTATATGCCACAGATCAGTATTCAATGAGGCACGTCACCTTTTGCACCGGTATCATTGATGTCCTTTGAAAGCAGGTGGGAAAACCAGACCTCAGTCATGAGAGGTTGAAAATGCCTGTAAAACCTCCAGCCATTTGGTTTGCACAGGTTTTGTAAACACGACCAGGTAGCCCATCAGGTCCTGATGTATTTCAAGGGTTTTCCCTTCTGAAGGATCTTCTGAGGTTTCCCTCAGTGACTGGGATTGTAATACCATCGGGGGCTATGGTGGCCTGGGAAGGCACATCAGCATTTTCTCTATCAAAGCTTGTTTGAGATGTCACATGAGCTGCCGCCTGATTTTGCCTTATGTGAAGCGATGGCATGCAAGACCTGTCACAGCTTCCGATCATCCGCCTCTTCCTCCAGTTTAGAGTCCCTTTTAGCTTTTTTGACGGTCTCATTAAGGTCACATCTGGACGACTTGTATGACTCTGCGTCTCCAGACTTGAATGCCCAAGAAACCTGGTTTGTCCAAGGTTTTTGGTTGAGGAACACCCGAATAGTCCTCCGCACATTTATTTAGGAAGTTGGTGACAACTAAGGCATAGTCATTCAGCTTCATTGCCGAGTCCTTGGAACATCGCCCAGTCTGCCGTTTGTGGCGTCAGTACTGACGCGCTTTCCTGTTATCGTGTAATCTTGTGTCATGTTTTTATTTTTCTTGTGCTTTGCAGGAGGCAAGAAAAAGCCATTGAAACAACCGAAAAAATCAAACAAAGAAATGGATGAGGTCTGTACCGCAACAGTTTGCAATGTTGCTCAGCGATGTGGACTGGTTTTCAGGAAGGGATGGAGTGGGAGAAGCAGGGATGGAGGGGAAGGTGGAGGTAGAAATGGATGGAGGGAAAAAGGGATGGAGGGTGGTGGAAGGGGAGATATGGATGGAATAATTTGTCCCATATGGATGTTATACACAGGACTAGCCACTTTACAGGGACAAGCAGGTTGTTTGTCTAATCTTCGGTTAATCTGAAATACTGTCTTTGTGCCCTTCGCTGCATCCAATTCCCCACTTTTTCTGCCTGCTAGTTCTTTACAGATATTGAACATTGCCATAAAAAGGTGCGGCTTGCCTAATTCACACTGTCCCTATACCTCCCTCGCGTCTATCCAGGGACCCCAGCCGTCCTTCCCGCCAACACAGAGGTTCACGGGCACCTCCTCCAACCTCATCTACTGCATTTGGTATTTCCGATGCGGCCTTCATTACATCGGCACGACCAAGTGCAGACTCGGCAACCGTTTCTCTGAACACCTGCACTCATTCCACCAAGGCCTGCTGGATCTCAGGTTGCTGACCAGTTCAACTCCCCATCATGACTTTTCTGCCCTGGGCCTCCTCCATTACCAGAGGTAGGCCACATTCAAACTGGAGGAATAGCACCTCATATTCAGCCTGGGTAGCTTACAACTAATGGTGTGATCATTGAATTCTCCAATGCTAGGTAACAAATCTACAAACAGCCCCCTTTTTTTCCTTCCCTCTCTCTTTCCTGTGCTCCACATGGATTTGCACCCATTTTTTCTCTGTCCCACTCCCCTTCCACCAATATTGCTTCCTACAGCTTCACAACTTCGATCCTCGTCTCACACCTTATGTCCCTTTTTCTCTGGCCTTTCTCCAGCCATCTGCCAACCAAACCCCCTCCTCAACTATTATTTGCCAGGCTTTGTCTTGCCCCCACCTCTCTCCTAGTTCCCCCCCACCCGTACCACAATCTGGCTGAAGAAGGGTCCCGACCTGAAACATCACCTTTCCATGTTCTCCTTTCCAATGTCTGGTTAACAACAAAAGCTTTTCACTGTTCCTTGGTACATTGGGCAATAAACTAAACTAAACTGCTGTCCTTTTAACTGATAATAGAACCTTTGGATGTATCTAATGTACAACAATGTACTTCACTCATTTATCCCAATTTTACTGTTGAAGCTTAGAATTTTTTGTACATGATTGGTCTTTGGCTTCCGTTGCATTGCACTTCTCTGGGTCACCTCCATGCTCTGATAATTTCTGCTGGTGGCCAAACCTCTTTCACTGCACTGCACTGTTATACAAGGATGATTGCACACACGTTACACAAAATGTAGCTTGATATTTGTGGAAGAAATTAATTTAGAGGGAAATTAATGGAAAATGAAAAGTGGGGACTTCGTAGATTAGCTTCGAGATTTTATTGCGTGATATCATGGAGAGATGGCGGCAGTAAACTGCTCACCAGTTCTCTGACTTCACAGCAGAATTAGCTGACAGTAATACTGTGCAGTAAACAACTTTTGTGTTTTGTTAGATACTTCTCTAGGAAAATATTCTATCAACTACATGGGTACCAATTATTTCATTCATCGTAACGTACTTCTTGTTTATGTTCATCTTATTCAACAACAAATGGTTAATACAAGTCAAACACAAGGGCATCTTGACATTATTCTATCTCACCTTTTAGGCGCCACCATCCCCTCTCCGAGCCCATCATGTCCCCCATTTACAGTAACATTCCTATGCTACTAGCAGTAGGGGGCGCGGGTGGTCTACTGTAGCTTCTCACAGGAGTGCAAACAAGCTTCATTATCTCCTCCACTATTTCATGTTTACATTTACCATCCACCCTTCAACGCATTCCCAGACAGGTAATACGTCTAATCCTATTTTGCCGAATCCCACAAACCTCTTCTGCACCTGGTCAACGAGAGATGCCAATTGTCACATCCAAGCACCCTTTTGTTACCTTGTTCAGTTCCAATCAAAATTAAGTAAGGAAGGATATTAATTTTTCTTCCACAATATTCATGATTTTTTTTTTTTTACTTAAGTGAAAGTGTTAAAGTTCGTTTTCTCTAGACAGACAACAATGCAAGAAAGTTAGTGGCAAAATAGTAAAGTCTTTATTACGCCAGGCGGGAGTGGGGAGATCAGCACCAGGGGTCTTCAGACACCCAAGCTCACCTCGTGTCCCACTCTCCGAAACAAGGGACGAAACGGTACAGTTATATATTTTTCTTATCAGTGAACGAGGTGGCACCACTCACATCATGCCCATACAAGGGGCATGAGAAAGAAATAAGACCATGTCCATATAAGGTATTAAGAAGTCATTAGTAGATTAGTTTTTTCTTAATAATGCAATCTCAGTTAATTAATTTTTTCAGCATAGCCAACTAAAGATCAGTTTGTTTTTTAAAGTACATGCTGTACTTCTCACAGCTTTATCTTTTTTCTGTCTGCTTAGCTGTTCTTCTCACGGTTAGACACTGCTTTATCTTTTTTCTTTGTCTGCTTAGCTAAGCCATGTGCAATGCGCAAGAAGAAGCCGGCAACCATTTTGTGTATCTTTTCTTTTTTAAATACTTAAACTCCGAGTTTGAATACTTAAACGCTTTCATTCCCTCCTTTTATCATAACATGATAACCATTAAAGTCTCTGCAATGCACAGATTGGTCGGACACACTCTATTACAAACATCAAAGCAATTATTAGTAGAAAAATCAAACCGTCGTGCACAATGGATCCCCAAAAACCTCCTAACCAGCTGAATGGCCATAAGCTGCCCTCACCATAACAGCCATGCATCTGGCTTCCAATCTTCTTGATTTTATTGACCTCCTGAAAGATGTGGGCAGCTAAGTTGGTAATATTAGAGGACTCGTCAGGAACATAAGTACAACATTCCTGTCCTATTATGGCACAGGTCCCTCCTTCCTTGGCCAGAATAAAATCCAGTGCCATACGATTTTGCAGGGCCACAGCAAGGAGTGCAACCATCTCAGCTGTTATGGATGAGAGAGCCGCCTATGTATTGTCTAAAGCTTCCGCAGTGTCATTGACCAATTTCCCCATTACCGAGGCCATAGATATCAATTCTCAGGAGGCACGAGCTGTCCCGTAGGACGGGTCGGCAATCATCCAGAATTGCTCTGATTTAGATACGCCTCATTTAGCCCGTAAGGGAAAGGATAACTCAGTCAGCTGTGGCACCACGCATGTGGGGGACTACGTAAGCCTGATAACAACAGCCACGCCATGGCTTGGGCCTTTCCCACGATCCCTGTCACCAGGTGGCATTCCTGGTAACCAAGGGTAAGCCCACGACCCACACACCAAATAAGTCCTATTTAGGGGTCTAGGAGGATCAAACATACCCAAGGTGTCACAGGAGCTGTTTCCCAAAAACACCCCCTCTCCCTTTGTTATTACAATAGCAAATGGCCTTAGCTTTGCTTTCTGGGTAGGAGGTCGTTAGTCTCAGCCGCAGAATTTTTTGGGCACGAGTTTCGGTTGCTTTCCATCCTGATTTGAATGGGGGAACGTACCATCCCTTAAAGACTGATTCCCGACTGCGTCTCATTTAGGAGACGGGAAGCTGCCCAATCCTCAGTTTTATTAAAAAGGATGGCCATCACGGGTGTTCCCCCTTTACTGTTATGAAGGACATGGATGCATATCCAGCAAACACTAGCACTACTACTACACGCAAGCTCATAGCTGAGGGATAGATATACGTTATCTCCCTGGGTCCAGCCCATCCGGGCCTGTCCCAGGATAACAACAAGGATCAGCAGTCCCATTTTACAGACCATACAATTTCCGTTGTTATCTTTTGGCTTTCCCGATGCGCTTGCAGTCAGCCAGGTGTATCCAGCGTGGGTGATCTTCAACTTTCACTGCTGTAGTTGTAGTCAGTAGTACTTGGTTGGGCCCGTTACACCGTTCTCCTAGTTTCTTCCGATCCCAATTTCTTATTAGTACGTAGTCTCCTGGTTGCATGGATTCACCGTTATAGTCAGCCGACAGTGGTCTCTGCATCTCCAATACTGTGAATGCAAAACTGACAAGATTCGAGTCAATTGCTGTACGTATGTAATTAACTCCTCATAAGAGCATGTAGATCAAAACTAATTTCTGCACTGGTAAACGCACTCCAAGGAGTGTGTAATGGTCGCCCATATATGATCTCGGCAGGTGTTAGTTTAGTAATACTGTGTGGAGTAACTCTCATCTCAAACAGAGCAAGGGGAAGGACATTAATCCAACTTTGCCCCATTTCCCCCATTAACTTAGTCAATTTAGTCTTGAGTGTCCCATTTGCCCTCTCGACTATACCAGAGGCCTGTGGATGGTGAACACAGTGAAATTGTTGCTTGATTTTAAAATGCTGGCATATTTCCTTATTAACAGTGGCTATAAAGTGAGGAGCATTGTCAGAGCTGATAGTGGTTGGCAAACCAAAGCGGGGTATGATTTCTTTTAGCAGCAATATAACAGTTTCTGCTGTGTTATTCGTAGTAGGCAAGGTTTCAATCCATCAACTAAATAAATCAACAATTACTAAACAGTATTTATAACACTGTGCACGCAGCATTTCAATAAAATCTAGCTGTATGCATTCAAAAGGCCAGGATGGCATTGGAGTGACTCCCTTTGGACCCTTTACTGCCTTACCAGGATTGCTCCACTGGCATATTATACACTCAGAGGCCTGCTTGAGTGCCTCTTGCCGAATTTTCGGGTGCCACCATGTTTCTTTGGTCATCCTTACCATTAGAATCAATGAAGCCAAATCAAGATTGGCATCATTGTATGAAATTAAACAGTTGAGGAGTCAATGTGATCCAAATCCTTCACAAATTCCGATTAACAAAACCTAAATGCTTTTTTTGAAAGTGAAACACAGCATGAATTAGCAAGTGGTTTGTGTGGATCCCAGAGCTGTAGTAGGGAGGGGAATGTGCTTAACCCCAGGGGCTAGAAAAGGGCAAATTTAATCTAGGATCCACTGATCGCTTTGCAGTCATGTGCATCATTTGTGTTCTCTAATCCTTAAACAGAGAAACAGGCTGATGAAGCCAAGCCGTTGACTTTGGTTACAAGCATAGGGTGGTCAAATGATTGAGTTGATCAGTTGAGTGACCAAAAGTTTGACAAAGAAGAAGGTGGACATTAAAAGAGAATGTGTAGGAAGGAACTTCAGATGCTGGTTTACATTGAAGATAGGCACAGAAAGCTGGAGTAACTCAGCGGGTCAGGGAAAAGGAATAAGATGGGAATGTGTTGGATTTGCACATCCAGGTGGCATTTACCAGGTGGCGTTTTTCACCGACACATGAAATGTGACCTGAAGGGATTTGCCTATCGTGATCTCCTCTTGTCTCTGCAGGGCGACCTTGCTTTCAAACAGAAGATGAAGGATGAGCAGAAAAAACTGGATGAGCTGAAGACGAAAGCTGCAGGCAAAGGGCCGCTCGGTGAGTGACGTGACGGAAAGTAAACCTCACCGACGAGTTTGGCAGTAAATAATAGTCGAGATTGGTTTGCTGTTCTGGAGTGGGCAGAAAATGAATGTGGCCGCTCTCCTGCTCCCACTGGTTGCTGGCTGTGGGGTCGGCTGCCGTACTGCTGCTCCAGTGTGATCCCAGAGGCAGCTCCGTGTGGCGAGGGGATGTATCTGCATGGACAGTCCCAGACTGGTACTGGGACAGTGAGGCCTCACTCCAAGCTGACCATCTGTTAAATATTCACATTCACTAGGGAACAACCAACCTTTGATATTCTCTTTACAGATCAAAAACTAAACAATTGGAAAGCTTCTGACCCTTATACAAAGATGCATTTAATTCCCAGAACTGATTCTTTAGGTTCGCAGTGCAAAGGAATAGGTGATGTTTCGTGTCGGAACCCTTCTTCATACTTTGAATCTGAAGAAGGGTTCTGACCTGAAACGTCACCCGTGTCTTTTCTCCAGAGATGCTGCCTGACCCGCTGAGTTGCTCCAGCACATTTGGTATAAACCTGTGTCTACAGTTCTTTCCTAAACATTTAATTTATAGTCATATTGACTATGGACCATTTTGCACACCAGTTCCTTTCACTCCTGTCCAATTTCTACTCCAGTTCCGATGTGCTTTTCTGCAACATGAGTGCCAATATGCAGCTGTAACTGTCACTGCTCCTTTTGCTGTGTTTTTCAGTTCTCATTGTTGTTTCTCTTATCCATTAATGTATTTTACATATATTTCCCTCAATTTATGTTTTTATTCCGTTACTCCGTCGTCTGTTGTGTGGTTTGTAAATTGTGCAGTCCTTTTCAATTTGGCACCTGTGCAGAATTACACCCGAGTTTTGTGGCTTGCATCTCGGCTGCATAAGCGACATCCAAATGTTGACACGTCTATTCCAGCTACATTCTTAATGAATTACAGAAATTTCTTGCCCTGCCCCCTTCTTACATGTTTGATCCCTCCCCCCCAGTCATGGTACATCTATGCTTATTTCGGTTTTATTTATCAATTCTCGTGGAACTAACAAACCAGTGCTGCTAAATCAGTCCTGTCATGTTTGTTATCAGAACATACTTGGGACATTCCTAAGGCAGTGAATATATTTGCAAAGTGTTTGAGTAACCCAGCGGGCCAGGCAGCATCTCTGGAGAAAAGGAGTCGGTAACGTTTCGGGTAGGAACCCTTCTTCCGACTCAACCCGAAACGTCACCTCCTTTTCGCCAGAGATGCTGCCTGACCTGCTGAGTTACTCCAGCATTTTGTATCTATCTTCAGTGTAAACCAGCATCTGCAGTTCCTTCCTCCATGCGCAGTGAATATATTGTTTATCGCACTACAGCAAAAGACTTGCATTTCCAGAGCACCTCTCTTGATCTCTGGATGTCCAAAGCAGTCACCAGCCAAAGTCAACTTGTGCAAAGCAAATGTTCCTGAATAATATGATAACGTATAAGTGGTATTGAATGTTAGTCAGAACAAATCTCTTGCTCAACTTTAAAATGGTTCTGTGGGAGTTGCGCACACACATTGGTTGGGCTCTTGGTTTAGCGTCTCATTTCAAAGATGCATTTCCAATGTCATAGAGTCATAGAGAGAGTCATAGAGTCTTACAGCATGGAAACAGGCCCTTTGGTCTTTCTTGCCCACACTAGCGAACATGTCCCATCTATATTAGTCCCACCTGCCTGCGTTTGTCCCATATCCCTCTAAACCTGTCCTCTCCATGTACCTGAGGTGCCAATATGCTGAGCATCCAAGGTGGCTTTTCCCCTCCGTTACACTGGAGCCTGGATTCATTTTGCTGAAGTCTCTGGAGTAGTGGTTCGGAACAGCACCACATTCTGAATCGGACAAGAATCGTTACCTTAGAATCAGTTGTGACTCATTCTAAGACAAGAACTCGTATCACATATGCAGCAACATCTACACAAATCCACAGCTCACCAGCAGCTTAATGTATGTGATGTGATGTGCATTTCCTTCTACAATTTCCCTGCTCAACGTGTAAATGTTGACAAGAGAATGTTAAGCATCTGGAGTAAGTGCCTGAAGAAAAGCTCAAGCAGTGGAATGAGGAATGAGCAACATGGTGCTGGAATTCATACTGACGGTGGTCTTTTTGTCTGCAGGTTCTGGAGGCATTAAGAAATCTGGCAAGAAATAACAGATCACTGGAACATCCAAATTAAACCCATTGAAGCTCTAATGTCCATTTATCTTAATAGGGTGGAGACCTACATTTGCAAAGTGTTTTTTTTAATTGTTTGAGCTTTCTACCTTCCCTTGTAAATTGTACATTTGCTTAAAACTCCAATTAAAAAATCTTTCCTGATTTGGTTTTTAAGTGCTATTTGTCTGCCGTTTCACTAAAATATGATTATTTTAAAGACTAAATGTTTATCAGTGGAGTTAAAATTGGTTCCTTATAGCTTGGTTTCAATCCAGAAGCCATTTTATCTTAGCTATGTCAGGTAGAGGTAATGTCGAGACTTATTTGAGTTAAAATAAAAGATAATATGGTTCATGTAAAAGTGGATAGAATTCCTCTAAACCTCGTGATAGTATCAAGGAATATGGTCTCTATTCCTTGGAGTGCAGGCGGATGAGGGGTGATCTTATAGAGGTGTGTAAAATCATGAGAGGAATAGATCTGGTAGATGCACAGAAACGCTAGGTTTAAGGTGTAGCGGAAAAGATTTAATAGGAATCTGAGGGGTAACCTTTCACACAAAGGATGGTGGGGGTATGGAACAAGCTGCCAGAGGATTTAAGAAACAAGCAGGTACATGAATAGGACAGGTTAGGAGGGATATGGGGCAGATGGGACTAGTGATGATGGGGCATGTTGGTCGGTGTGGGCAGTTGGGCCAAAGGGTCTGTTTCCACTCTGGATCACACTATGAATATGAGCATGTCTCTGGTTGCTCATTGTAAACTTTTAAGAGTTTGGAGTTTAACTGTACGGAGTTTGTACGTTCTCCCGGTGACCTGCGTGGGTTTTCTCCGAGATCTTCGGTTTCCTCCCACACTCCAAAGACGTACAGGTATGTAGGTTAATTGGCTGGGTAAATGTAAAAATTGTCCCTAGTGTTAATGTGCAGAGATCGCTGGGCGGCGCGGACTCGGTGGGCCAAAGGGCCTGTTTCCGCGCTGTATCTCTGATTTTAAAAAAAATCAAAGAGATCTGTTTTGAGAGACTGGACTATTTTAATCCTAAATTTTGAAATATTGGCTAATGGTTAATGCTTTTACATCTATATGCCATTGATGTTCACAAAGCCTAGATATGTGTGAGGGGATGGGGCAAGATAAACATTCGGCCTAGAGAGGTGCAGCACTTGGTGAATTTGAACATTTGCCGTTGACAGCGTGTTTCTTAATAATGCAAATAATTGTATTGGCTTGTATACACTGGAATTTAGAAGGATGAGAGGGGATCTTATCGAAACGTTTAAGATTATTAAGGGATTGGACACGTTAGAGGCAGGAAACATGTTCCCAATGTTGGGGGAGTCCAGAACAAGGGGCCACAGTTTAAGAATAAGGGGTTGGCCATTTAAAACTGAGATGAGGAAAAACATTTTCAGTCAGAGAGTTGTGAATCTGTGGAATTTTCTGCCTCAGAAGGCAGTGGAGGCCAATTCTCTGAATGCATTCAAGAGAGAGCTGGATTAAATACTGTAACCTCGGAAAAATATTCATCTTAATACAGTTCACTCTCCCTAGCAATGTAATTGGAAGATTCATCCATTTCTTCAAGTCCTCCTCAATTTTTTTAATTAGTGGTTTATAATTTAGTTTATACAGATTATTTAACTTATTATCTACTTTAACCCCTAAGTACTTCATGCCTTCTTTTTGCCATTTAAACTGACTTTCTCTTTTACATTGATCATAATTATCTTCAGAAAGAGGCATTATTTCAGTTTTATCTTTATTAATTTTATATCCTGATACTTTCCCATATTCTTCCAGTCTGAAATATAATTTTCTTAAGGATTCCAATGGTCTAGTAAGACAAATTAAAACATCATCTGCAAATAAAGTAATTTTGTGTTTTTCCTGATTCACTTTAAATCCTTCAATGTCTAAATCTGATTTTATTCGCTCTACCAGAGGTTCAATGGCCAATACAAATAAAGCCGGTGACAAGGGACATCCCTGTCTACTAGATCTTTCCAAATTAAATGATTGAGAAGATTGGCCATTTGTCACCACTTTGGCTTTAGGTTGTTTATAAAGAGCTTTTACCCAGTTAATGAAACCATTTCCTAATCCGTACTTCTCTAATACTTTAAATAAAAAATCCCATTCTAACCTGTTAAACGCCTTTTCAGCATCTAAAGCAACTGCTACGCTCAATTCCTTTCTTTTCTGTGCTAAATGTAAAATACTTATAAATCTTGCTACATTATCAGATATTTTCCTTTTTTTGACAAATCCAGTTTGGTCCTCTTTAACCAGCTTCGGTAAATATTCTGCCAATCTCCTTGCCAAAAGTTTAGCAACTATTTTATAATCTGCATTCAACAATGATATTGGTCTATAAGAAGATGCATTTAAAGGGTCTTTCCCTTTTTTAAAAATTACGGTTATAATTGCCAGTGAGAAGGATTCTGGTAATGTAGAAGTTTTTCCGCTTGATGTATCACTTCCATAAATACTGGTAACAACAAATCTTTAAATTTTTTATAGAACTCAGGCGGGAAACCATCTTCCCCTGGAGATTTATTACTTAGCACGGTAGCGCAGCAGTAGAGTTGCTGCTTTACAGCGAATGCAGTGCCGGAGACTCAGGTTCGATCCTGACTACGGGTGCTGCACTGTAAGGAGTTTGTACGTTCTCCCCGTGACCTGCGTGGGTTTACTCCGAGATCTTCGGTTTCCTCCCACACTCCAAAGACGTACAGGTATGTAGGTTAATTGGCTGGGTAAATGTAAAAATTGTCCCTAGTGGGTGTAGGATAGTGTTAATGTACGGGGATCACTGGGCGGCACGGACTTGGAGGGCCGAAAAGGCCTGTTTCCGGCTGTATGTATATGATATGATATGATATAATACTTCCTCCACCTCTCTCAAAGTAAAGGAGGCATTTAGTCCCATCTGCTCCTCATTAGAGATTGTTGGTAATTATATCTTGGATAAAAAATTATTTATCTTAATTTCATCCTTTTCAGATTCAGAATGGTACAGATTAGTGTAGAATTGCTTAAATACCTCATTGATTTCTCCAGGTTTATAAGTAATAATGTTTTGATCTGTTCTAATTGAATTTATTGTTCTTGATATTTGTTCTTCTTTCAGTTGCCATGCCAATACCTTGTGCGCTCTTTCTCCTAATTCATAATATCTTTGGTTAGTTTGTAATATTAGTTTTTCTGTTCTGTAAGTATGTAAAGTATTGTATTGAAATTTTTTATTTGCAAGTTTATAATGTAGGTACCATCGCGTACTAGGAGTTCATACATGTATTTGGTTAAAATTTAAATAAAAATTTTAAAAAATTTTTAAAAAGAGAGCTGGATAGAGCTCTTAAGGATAGCGGATTCAGGGGGTATGGGGAGAAGGCAGGAACGGGGTACTGATTGAGAATGATCAGCCATGATCGCATTGAATGGCGGTGCTGGCTCGAAGGGCCGAATGGCCTCCTCCTGCTCCTATTGTCTATTGCCTATTGTCTATTGCAGTACTAGCTGGAAGGTGCTATGGGAATGAGCATGAATATTTCACAAATACCTTATTGGCCTTTCCTGTTCAACTTTTACAGTACAATATTCAAACCTCTGCTATTCATGTCCGTTATAACTTCAGTGCAAGTCGGCCATCACCCATGGTCAGCAGTGTTTCATTGGTGACATTTTCATTCTTATCGCTCCATGGTCTCTCCCCTTCCTAGCACTGTTGTCTCCAGTCATATTGTCATCCAACGATAGACACCAAGTTCTGGAGTAACTCAGCGGGCCAGGCAGCATCTTTGGAAAAAAGAATGGGTTACGTTTCGGGTCAGGATCCTTCTTCAGGAGAAGATCTGAAGAAGGGTCCCGAACCGAAACGTCACCCATCTCTTTTCTCCAAAGATGCTGCCTGACCTGCTGAGTTACTCCAGCGCTTTATGTCTATCTTTAGTTTCAACCAGCATCTGCAGTTCACTGTTGCTACGTCGTCATCCAACACGGAAACAGACCCTTCGGCCCAACTAGTCCATGCTGACCATGGTGCCCCTTCTACGCCGGTCCCATCTTTCTGCGAAAAATCTGTAGATCTCTCTTCACTTCCATTTCTGTCTTTGTGATCACCCTAAATTTAACCTTTCAGGATCCCAAGCTCTTGGATTCCATCGCAAAACCTCTAACCTTCTCTCCAACTTCTTTAAAAGTTGCTTCCTTTCAACTGCCCTAATATATTTCCAGATTAGTCTGTGAAACTTTGTTTGATGACCTCACTGTGAAACACCTTTGCATGTTTGATGACATTATTGATTCATATTGAATCAAACAGCAGTAATTTAGGTTTCATTCCCGTTTAATCCAGAGGGGGAAGAGATTCAGTGAGAAAGAATAGGGGATACTGGCACATGAAAGTCCAAGTAAGTTTTTACGAGGAGTCACGGATTTTGGCTGGAATTTTCTTTCTTTTCAGTTATCCATCTCCTTGCATTTCATTAAATATAAGTTGCTAATAAATCCAAGAAAGGCTTGAATAGAAACATTGAAACATGGGACGGAATGAGCAACCTGCTGCCTTACAGATGCCTTTGAGGGAAGATGGATGAGTAAACAAACAAGGAAAGCTGCCAGAGGTGCAGATAATGTTGCATAAGGGGAGGCTGCAGTGAGGCATAAATCTGGTTTGAGCTGAACAGATCCTGTTTCTGTGTAAATTGTACGCGAAACAGCAGTAGTTTTCAATGAAAGGGTTTATTTGTTGAGTTGTAAATTTCCACCTTGTAGTGCTATCTGTCATCCAGCAGATGGTACAGCTGCATCATTCAAAAATTAAATCAAATGTTGGCACCTGAAGCAGACTGCAGAAAATGTCACCTTTCAAGTAAAAAGTTAAAGTCTGGTGAAGTCTTGCATTATGAGCGAAGAACGTTTTCTTGTCATCTGTCCCGAAACGGAACAATTAAATCCTTACTTGCAGCAGCACAACAGATATTTAAACATAGTAGGTGACACAGTGGTACAGCGGTAGAGTTGCTGCCTCACGGAACCGGAGACCTGGGTTCGATCATGACTACAGGTGCTGTCTTTAGAGAGTTTGGTACATTCTCCCCGTGACCGCATGGGTTTCCCCCAGGTCCTCCGGTTTGATTCCACACTCCAAAGACGTACTGGTTAGTTGGTTAATTGGCTTCGTTAAAAATTGTAAATTCTCCCTAATGCCTAGCTTGTGCTCGTGTAACGGGGATCTCTGGTTGGCGTGGATTCGGTGGGCCTAAGGGCCTGTTTACATGCTCTATTTCTAAACTAAACTAAACTAATCTGTAAAACCCATAATAAACAACAAAAAAAGTATATAGATATCCCTTATCCTGCGCTCCAAGGAATAGAGTCCTTTGGCCTAGAGTAACTGTCCACTTTCAACTCTATTCCAGTCCTGAGGAAAGGTTCTGACCTGAAACATCACCTGTCCATTTCCCCTGTCTGACCCATTGAGTCTCTTCAGCGATATGTTATATGCTGAAGATTCCAGCATCTGCAGTCCCCTTAAATGATCTTTTCTAAATTTAATCTTTTAGATCTGATAGTATATATTTCATTTGTTCATTTCTGCAAGACTTTAGTAGGCATCTCTGGAAGGCTAAATCACATGGGATCCAGGAAGAGCTATCAAACTGGGTAGAGAATTATCTTTGTGGAAGGAAGCAGAGATTGGTGGCAGAAGGGTGTTTCTTGGACCGGAGGCCTGTGACTAGTGGTGTGCCTCAGGGTTTGGTGCTGAGCACATTGTTGTTTGTGCTTTAGATGAGAAAGTACGAGGCATAATTAGTAGGTTTGCAGGTGTCACTGAAGTGGATGGTATTGTAGATAAAGAAGATAGTTTTCATAAATTACTGTAGGTTCTTGATTAACTGAGCAAATGAGCAGAGGGACGGTTAATGGAGTTTAATGCAGATAAGTGCGAGGTGATGCATTTTAGAAATCACATTAAGGCAAGACCTTTGTAGTGAATGGAAGGGCCCTGGAATATGCTGTGCTGTGGGATCGAGGAATGCAGTCCATAGTTCCCTGAAAGTGGCATCAAAGGGAGATAAGGCAGCCAAGAACATTTTTGGTACATCGGCCTTCCATTGGTCAGGGTATTGAGTATAGAAGTTGTGCGTTATGTAACAGTTGTACAAGACATTGGTGAGGTCACCCTTGGAGTATTGTGCTCAGTTTTTGTCACTCTGCTTTAGGAAGGAAGACCAAGTGCCCAAACCTGCATTGGTGCAGCACCCTCTTCTCTCCCCTCCCCCTCCCCCTCTCTCCCCTCTCTTCCTCTCTCTTCCCCTTCCCCTCCCCTTCCTCTCCCCCTCCCCCTTCCCCTCCCCCCACTCCATCCCCCTCAACCCCCCTTATCCTCCCCCTCCCCCCTTCCATTAGCACCAAAGGGACGACGGTGAGTAAAGTGGGCCTAAAATTGTCGTGCTATCGTGTACCGTTTTGGCTGTAGTTCAGGAACAAACAAACAAATAAACAAGAGTTTTAGTATATAGATGTCATTCATATGGAAAGAGTGGAGAGAAGATTTACAAGGATGTTGCCAGGACTCTGGGGGGGGGCTGAGCTTAATGAAGATGTTGGGCAGGGCAGGACTTTATTCCTTGAAGTGCAAGAGGCTGAGGAGTGATCTTATGGAGATGTATAAAATCGCAAGGGAAATAAACAGGGTCTTTTACCCAGGGTAGGGGAATCAAAAACAAGAGGACATATGTTTAAGTTGAGGACAAGATTTAATATAAACCTGAGGGGCAACATTTTCACTCGGTATGGAACAAGCTGCCAGAGAAAGTAGTTGAGACAGATACTGTAACATAATTTTAAAAACATTTGGATAGGTACATGGACAGGAAAGGTTTAGAGGGATATGGGCCAGATGCAGGCAAATGGGACTAGCTTAAATGGGGTATATTGGTTGTATTGGTTGAGTTGGGCGAAGGGCCTGCTTTCATGCTGTATAACTTTATGACTATTTCGCTAATGAATTTTTCTTGGTCTTCTGTATCTATTGATTTGGTACTCTGTCTCTTTAATGCCTAATCTTCCTTCAAAACCAAGGTATCAATGCCGGCTTCGCTTGGTTAAGATGAAGTATGGTTATCTGATGACTGGGATCCATTAAATTGATTTCTTCCCACACAATCTTCCATCAAGTTAAAATCGAGCAAGAAGAAGTACTATTTTTTGCATCAGAACAACACACATCATTGTAAATTTTGATGTTTGTTCTGTGGAGTGTTTAAGGCTCTTGTGGGCGTGTAGCGATCACAGTTCATGGGAAATGTGTCCAACTATAACACATAACACTGATGTTGTAGTCGGGATGGACTCTCCAATATAAATGCTACCTGTTGCCAACTAAACATGAGAAATTGGAGCAGAAGTGGGCATCTGGTTCCTTGAGCCACCACCTCCACCATTCATCAAAATCCTGGATTGTGGTCGCCCTCTGTGCCATTTTCCTGCACCGCTTCTGAATCTCTTAAAATTCAAAATTCTATCTATCTTTATTTTCAATGTACTTTGCAACTGAACACAGCCCTCCCAGAGCAGCGAATTCCGTGGATTTGCTACCTTCTGAATTAAGAAACCCTTTATCTCAGTCCTAAAACTCCATTGCAATGTATGGACTTACCCTGTCAAGCCTTGTAAGAATTTTGTATGTTCCAATGTGATCTCTCATTCTTCATAGCTTGACAGTATTCAGGCTGAGTCGATGCAATTTCTCCTTGTACAGCAAACCTACCTCACTCACCTGGTGCTGATCTAGTTAATCTTTGCTGCACTCTCTCTCTGACAAATATATCCTTTCTTAGGTAAGGAGGCAAACTGAACACAATGCTCCAGGTGCCATCTCACCAAAGCCCAATGTGATTCCAGTAAAACTTCCTCACTCTTGTCTTCAAATCTTTTAGTGATTTTCCCTCCCAATTACTTCTTGTGTCTGCAAGTGATTTTCAGTCCTCTAAAGTCTCTTTACCTTCTATTCCATATAGACAATAGACAACAGGTGCAGGAGGAGGCCATTCGGCCCTTCGAGCAAGCACCGCCATTCAATGTGATCATGGCTGATCATTCTCAATCAGCACCCCGTTCCTGCCTTCTCCCCATAACCCCCTGACTCCGCTATCGTTAAGAGCTCTATCTAGCATTTAGTTTAATATCATTGGTAAACCTGGAAATATAACATTTGGTTTCCCCAACCATATCATAGAGATTGGTTGTGAAAAGCTCCACAGTTCCCCACTAGTCACATCCTGCCAATATGAGAATGATCCATTTAACCTCATTCTGTTTACTTGACGATTACTAATTTACAATCCATCTGTACGTTGCACACAAACAATTCTGAGTTGCTCAACTGCTATGGGAACCTCCAGTTTGGTCGCTAATTCACGAGTCCGTTCACTAGTTGGTTACAAAGTCTGTCAACCAGTTCCACAGTTCGCAACAATGAATCCCTCCTGGGATCACACAGTCCCTAGCCAGCAATTGGCCTATCGGAGAACCACCCTGCCTGGGGTCAGCTGTTGCCAGCCCTGATTTGCCCTGGTCTTTCATTCCTTCCAGTTCTCCCCACCTGGAGTACTGTGTGCAGTTTTGGTCTCCAAATTTGAGGAAGGATATTCTTGCTATTGAGGGCGTGCAGCGTAGGTTCACTAGATTAATTCCCGGAATGGCGGGACTGTCGTATGTTGAAAGACTGGAGCGACTAGGCTTGTATACACTGGAATTTAGAAGGATGAGAGGGGATCTTATCGAAACATATAAGATTATTAAGGGGTTGGACACATTAGAGGCAGGAAACATGTTCCCAATGTTGGGGGAGTCCAGAACCAGGGGCCACAGTTTAAGAATAAGGGGTAGGCTATTTAGAACGGAGATGAGGAGAAACTTTTTCAGTCAGAGAGTTGTGAATCTGTGGAATTCTCTGCCTCAGAAGGCAGTGGAGGCCAATTCTCTGAATGCATTCAAGAGAGAGCTAGATACTCTTAAGGATAGCGGAGTCAGGGGCTATGGGGAGAAGGCAGGAACGGGGTACTGATTGAGAATGATCAGCCATGATCACATTGAATGGCGGTACTGGGTCGAAGGGCCAAATGGCCTACTCCTGCACCTATTGTCTATTGTCCCATATCACCCACTCCCCACAATCGGTCTGAAGAAGGGTCCCGAACCGAAACATCACCTATCCATTTTTTCCAGACATGCTACCCGATCCGCTGAGTTACTCCAGCATTTTGTGCCTTTCTTTGATATAAACCAGCACCTGCAGTTCCTTGTTATGACTCTATGAGAGCCTTATTGGAAACCTTTGGAAAATCCAAGTTCAATGCGTCTACTGGTTCCTCCTCAATTATTCTAGTCATAACCTTGAAGAACTGCAGATCGATCAAACATGTTTTTCCTTTCATAAACCCGCTCAATCCTGTAATTCTTTACAGAGTATCCTGTTATTACTTGCCTCATTATGGATTCCAACCTTTTCTAGTGTAGGAAAATAACTGCAGATGCTGGTACAAATCGAAGGTATCACAAAATGCTGGAGTAACTCAGCAGGTCAGGCAGCATCTAGGAGAGAGGGAATGGGTGACGTTTCGGGTCGAGACCCTTCTTCAGACTGATATACAGATATTCAGTCTGAAGAAGGGTCTCGACCCGAAACGTCCACCCATTCCCTCTCTCCGAGATGCTGCCTGACCTGCTGAGTTACTCCAGCATTTTGTGATACCGACCTTTTCTAGGGTCATTGAATATAAGAGTCAGGAAGTCTTGATGTAGCTCGACAGGACTTGGTTAGGCCGCATTTGGAATATTGTGTGCAGTTGTGGTCGCCCCCTTTACAGGAATGCTGTGGAAGTCTTGGCGAGGGTGCAGAGAAGATTTACCAGAACGCTGCCTGAAATAGAGGGTTTCGGCTACAGGGAGAGGTTGGACAGACTTTTTCTGTTTTCTGTAGAACGTCGCAGGTTGAGGGGAGACTTGAGAGAAGTATATAAAATTATGAGAGGTATACATAGGGCAGACAGTCAGCCTTTTTTTCCAGGGTGGAAATATTGAACACTAGAGGGCGCTGAAGGTGACAAGGGGAAAGTAGAATGGGGATGTGCAAGGTACGTTTTTTACACTGAGGGTGGTGGGGGCCCGGAACGCATTGTCAGGGGTGGTGGTGTTTCAGAAGCTTTCAGATAGACACGTAGATTTGTCGGGAGTGGAGGGATATGGAACACAAGCTGATGTATGTGATCAGTTGAGGCGCAGCGGTAGAGTTGCTGCCTTACAGCGAATGCAGCGCCGGAGACAGGTTCGATCCTGACTACGGGTGCTGTACTGTACGGAGTTTGCACGTTCTCCCCGTGACCTGCGTGGGTTTTTGTCCGAGATCTTCCGTTTCCTCCCACACTCCAAAGACGTACAGGTTTGTAAGTTAATTGGCTGGACAAATGTAAAAATTGTCTCTAGTGGGTGTAGGATAGTGTTAATGTGCGGGGATCGCTGGGCGGCGCGGACCCGGTGGGCCGAAGGGCCTGTTTCTGCGCTGTATCTCTAAATCTAAAATCTTAACTTGGTATCATGTTCGGCACATTCATTGTGGACCAATGGGCCTGTTCCTGTGCTGTTCTGTGTTCTATGTTCCTTTCCTGTTGACCAGGAGCCCAAGGTTTGAATGTGAATCAATGATTCATCTGCAATCCCCAGCGACTAAAAAACATTGTTGTCTGTGGTCAGAAAAAATAAAGCCAGTCATTTACTTTTAAAATTACGTCCAGCAAACCATGCATTTTTATTTTAATAAAATTTTAAGAACATTTTGAGAATGACAAGGCTCAGTCCATTGTTCAACATTATTGCTCATTGTCACTTTACCCAGTTGCTGTACGATGCTCTTGTTATTCATCCATTCCACCCAGACCCACCCGGTCCACTTGCCTCCTGCTTGACCAGTTTGAGTTCCACCTCAACAGGGTAGTGGTCACTGATGTCCAAAGCCTAAATGTCAAGGGGAAAAAAAAACTGGTCAACATTTGCATTTTTGTAGGGTAAAATGATGGGCATGAAAATGGACCATCTCT
Source organism: Rhinoraja longicauda (assembly GCF_053455715.1). Taxonomy (NCBI): domain Eukaryota; kingdom Metazoa; phylum Chordata; class Chondrichthyes; order Rajiformes; family Arhynchobatidae; genus Rhinoraja; species Rhinoraja longicauda. The sequence continues at coordinate 12,509,169 of NC_135969.1, forward strand.
GCTCACAGCTATAAGACATAGGAGTAGAATTAAGCCATTCGGCCCAGCGAGCCTGCTCCATTATTCAATCATGGATGATATATTTTCCCCACTACACCCCATTCTCCTGCCTTCTCCGCTTAACCTTTGACATCCTCATGAATCAAAAACCAATCAACCTCCGCTCTAAAAATTCCTGGTGGCTTCGCCTTCACCGCCATCTGTGGCAATGAATTCCCCAGATTCGCCACCCACCCACTGGCTAAAGAAATTCCTCCTGGTAGGAACTGACAGTCCTTCCATCATACACCTGGCGCAACAGGTAGTGCTGCTGCCTCTCAATTCCCAAACACCCGGGTTCAATCCTGACCTCGGATGTTGTCCGTGTGGAGTTTGCACGTTCTCCCTGTGATCTGAGTTTCCTCAGGGTGCTCCAGTTTCCCACATCCCAGGGAAGTGCGGGTTTGCAGATTAATTGGCCCTCTGTAAATTGCCCCGAGCGTGCAGGGAATTGATGAGAAAGTGGGATAACGTAGAACTAGTGTGAACAGGTGATCGATAGTCGACGTGAACTCGGTAGGCAGAAGGGCCTTTAGTTTTCCGTTTTAGAGACACAACATGGAAACAGGCCCATCGGCCCACTACGTCCACGCTGACCATAGATCGTCCGTTCATGTTATCCCATTCCCTACAAACTAGGGGGCAATTTACAGAGGCCAAACAACCTGCAAACCTGCACTTCCTTGAGATGAGGGAGGAAACCGGAGCACCCGGAGAAAACCCACGTGGTCACAGGGGGGACGTGCAAACTCCAGACAGACAGCACACAACAGACAGACAGCTTGTATCCATGCTGTATCTCTAAACCAAACTGAACTACACTAAACACCTGCAGTACCCTCCCTCTAGGCCTCTCGATGCCTACATTGATCCTGTCAAAGAGAAGGGGTTAAAATTCCACTTTTTTAAAACTAATTCACTAACCTGCTCCTCGGACAGTTTCAGCGCTTCCTGGAAGTTGAAGGGCTTTGCGGAATTTGGAACAATCCCCCGAAGAAAGGTATTCCCATAAACAACAATCCTGTCAATGGCAGCAACAGATATAATTAGAGACAGTGCCTGCAGCACAGTAAACAGAGAATTCACTGTGGACTTCCCGCACATCAAGAGAAACACTGCTTCACAAAAGGCACATTATAGAGGAAAACATACAGGTAAGGGATGTGATCTTAATCCAAGCTTGATTCATCTTGAGTCAGGAAGCTTGATTCATTTCGAGTGAGGCGCAGTGTTGATTTAAACCCGTTGTAATATGTGTGTTTAAATTGATTTGTGATCCATCTTTTTGTTCACGAATTCAATCCGTGTATATACACAACGTTGGCAGTCTTTATCTTGTGTTGAGTTCAGAGTTCACATATAATTTATCTTGATTTTCAAAGCACCATTGGTGCACGGAATAATCTATAAGGGCAGAGAATGTGAAACTCCAGCACAAGAGGAGAATATATTGTCAGCTAACATGGCAGCTGTTAGCAGAGATGGGGAGTAAAGGGTAAAAGGTGGACTGTGGTGTCCCATAATGATAACAGGGGTCATAGATTTTAGATTTAGATTTAGATTTAGATTTTTAGATTTAGATTTAGAGATACAGCACAGAAACAGGCCCTTCGGCCCACCGAGTCCGCGCCGCCCAGCGATCCCCGCACACTAACACTATCCTACACCCACTAGGGACAATTTTCACATTTGCCCAGCCACTTAACCTACATACCTGTACGTCTTTGGAGTGTGGGAAGAAACCGAAGATCTCGGAGAAAACCCACGCAGGTCACGGGGAGAACATACAAACTCCGTACAGACGGCCACCGTAGTCAGGATCGAACCTGAGTCTCCGGCGCTGCATTCGCTGTAAGGCAGCAACTCTACCGCTGCGCCACCGTGCATAGCTGTTTATGATTTACATGTAGAATTTAGAATCAAAGAAACTATACATGATACCGGGGAGACAACTAGGAACTGCGAATGCTGGTTTACAAAAAAAAGACACAAAGTGCTGGAGTAACTCAGTGGGTCAGGCAGCATATGTGGAGAAAAGTGACGGGTCGGGATCCTTCTTCAGAGTGAAAGTAGTGGGCGGAGGGGAGTGGGAGGAGGAGAAGTGCTGGAGTCGAGAAAAGACCAGAACCTCCCCTCCCCTCTACGCTCCCCCCTTGCCCCCTTCCTCCACCCTAGTCCTTTTACCCGTTCCACAGTTCTCCACGTTGTTTCTCTTGAGATCACACCTTCCCTAGCCAACAATAGACCTACCTCCATGCCTGATTAGTGGTCGGCCCTGATTGTTGCTGGTCTTTTTTCGCCTCCAGCTCTTCATCTCCACCTCTCCCCCTCCCCTCCCTCCACCCCTCCACCCCCCTCCCCACCCCCACCCCCACATTCTGTCTGAGGAAGGGACCCAACTTGAAACTTCACCCATCCTTTTTCTCCAGAGATGCTCGCTGACAATATATTCTCCTCTTGTGCTGACTCGCTGAGTTACTCCAGCAATTTGTGTCTATCTTCTGAGGAAAACAGCTACATTTTAGCAACCACTGGACACTGAGGGATGGGCCTTGTGTAATAACCTTTCAAACTTATTGCTGATGGAAAGTTTGGGAATGAAAAATTGATGCTAAGTTGACGTACTGTAAACCTTATAAGCAAAAGCAATGATCTGCTTGGTAGATGGAATGATGATAGATCAATGTCCTGTGTTATATGATTGCAATTTTAATGAATAAAGTATACTTTGGGGGAGGTGGGGGGAGACTTTTCACTCTATGTTGCCGCACTCTTTACCCTCCAGCAACCAAGCTGTGGTATTCAGGCAGCTCCAAGTCATTGTCGATTCATTCACTGAAGCACCTAAGAGAATAACTGCAAGGCAAAGTCTCTCCCCTTCTGTTATAGAGGATCCCTCACCAACGTCTCCTGTGTGTCCCGTAGCTCTGTTCTTGCCCCCCCCCTCCCCTGGTCCTCACCTTTCACCCCACCATCCTCCGCATCCAACACATCATCCTCAGACGTTCCCGATCCCACCACCAGCCACGTCTTCCCATTTCCATCCCCTTCCGCCTTCTGCGGAAACCGCTCCCTCCGCATCTCCTTGGTTCACTCATCCCTTCCCACCCAAACCACCGCTTCCCCAGGTATTTCCCCTGCAACCGCAGGTGATGTAATATCTGTCCCTGCACCTCCTCCTTCCCCTCCATCCAGGGACCACTGCAATCCTTCGCTCCATGTTCTCCAGAGATGCTGCCTAACCTGCCGAGTGACTCCAGCACTTTGTGACCTGTTTACATGCCGTATCCCTAAAACTAAAACTAAGCAGCAGTCACTAATGCTTACTCTGGAGAATAGAGGTTCGCATACACCTCCTCAAACATCACCGGCTGCATCCGGTGTTCCCGATGTGGCCTCCTGTACTCGTCTTCCCATTCCCACACTGACCTTTCTGCCCAGGGCCATCGTCCATGACCAGAGTGAGGCCACACACAAACGGGGGGAACAGCACCTCATATTCCGCTTGAGTAGCTAACAATCCAACGATACGAACATTGAATTCTCCAAACCAGAGGCAATTTACAGCAGCCAATTAACCTACAAACCCACACATCTTTGAGGTATGGAAGGAAATACATGTGGTCGCAGGGAGACTGTACTAACTCCACACTGACATCATGCGAGGTCAGGATCGAACCTGGGTCTCTCGCTGTGAGGCATCAGCTCAATGTGCCGTCCCGATATGCTATCCTACATGCTATTGCCATAACTCACAGCAGGCACCTCAAAGCACAGTAAAGATGTCTCCTCAAAGCCCACACCCAGGGTAGCAAGCCCTCTGTTCTGCTGACATTCTGAGTGCTTATTACATTCTGTTGCCTCCATTGGGGTGAAGCTACATCATTCACATGCCCAATCCAAGACTTCTGAAACAGAACATATTAATTCAGTTTAGTTTAGAGGTATAGCTCATAAATGGGCCTCTCGGCCCACTGGGTCCGTGCTGACCAGTGATCCCCGGACACTAACACTATCCAACAGAGTAGGGACAATTTACAATTTTTACCGAAGCTAATTTAACCTACAAACCTGTATGTCTTTGGAGTGTGGGAGGAAACCGAAGCACCCGGAGGAAACCCACGTGGTCGTGGGTGGGTCATTTACTTGCATTTCGTCCCTATCCCTCTAAATCCTTGCTATTCATATATCTGTCTATTGAAAGTCATGTCATCCACAGGGTGGCATAGTGGTGCAGCAATAGAATTAGACAATAGGTGCAGGAGGAGGCCATTCGGCCTTTCGAGCCAGCACCGCCATTCAATGTGATCATGGCTGATCATTCTCAATCAGTACCCCATTCCTGCCTTCTCCCCATACCCCCTGACTCCGCTATCCTTAAGAGCTCTATCTAGCTCTCTCTTGAATGCATTCAGAGAATTGGCCTCCACTGCCTTCTGAGGCAGAGAATTCCACAGATTTACAACTCTCTGACTGAAAAAGTTTTTCCTCATCTCCATTCTAAATGGCCTACCCCTTGTTCTTAAACTGTGGCCCCTGGTTCTGGACTCCCCCAACATTGGGAACATGTTTCCTGCCTCTAACGTGTCCAACCCCTTAATAATCTTATATGTTTCGATAAGATCCCCTCTCATCCTTCTAAATTCCAGTGTATACAAGCCTAGTCGCTCCAGTCTTTCAACATATGATAGTCCGGCCATTCCTGGAATCAACCTAGTAAACCTACGCTGCACGCCCTCAATAGCAAGAATATCCTTCCTCAAATTTGGAGACCAAAACTGCACACAGTACTCCAGGTGCGGTCTCACCAGGACCCGGTACAACTGCAGAAGGACCTGTTTGCTCCTGTACTCAACTCCTCTTGTTATGAAGGCCAACATTCCATTGGCTTTCTTCACTGCCTGCTGTACCTGCATGCTTCCTTTCAGTGACTAATGCACTAGGACACCCAGATCTCGTTGTACGTCCCCTTGTCCTAACTTGCTGCTTAACAGTGCCAGAGACCTAGGTTCAATCCTGACTATGGGTGCTGTCGGTACAGAGTTTGTACATGCTCCCTGTGATCACGTGGGTTTTCACCGGGTTCTCCGGTTTCCTCCCATATTCCAAAGACACACAGGTTTGTATGTTAATTGACTTATATAAATCTTCCCCAGTGAGTAGAAGTAGTGTATGGATGATCGTTGATTTCCGCGGATTCAGTGAGTCGAAGGGTTTGATTCCATAATGTATCCCTAAACTAAACTAAACTAAACTAAACTAAACTAAACTAAACATGCCAAGGATGATATATAGACCTCACAAATTTTGTTTACCACCTTTGAGCCAAAGATTGCAGATTCATAAACCATCAACAGCAAGCTTATAATAATTTCAATATTGGACTTCTCCTGCCTTTTCGGCAAGATTTTTAAACTACTCAGAGGATATAAAAATAACTTATGGTCAAATTAAAAGAGTTTAGGATTCGGCCAGTATCACCCTTGGACACAGTGGTGGGTGTAGAATGTATGGTGATTTATAAGATGAAGGTGGATGAAAGCTAAGTGATAAAAATGTCAAAATGTTAAAGCTGTGGGTAAAACTCTGGAGACCAGGACTACACACAGGAAGCTCTTTCAGGCACAATGGGATTACAACGTCTCAGGCTGTATGTAAAATATTATGATTCAATGGATCACATTAATTATAGATTAATATTGCAAAACAGATGGCCAGCAGTGGGCTGCATGAAAAATATCACATGCTGGCAGTAAGTTTTATTAAGGGTGCCTTTGGGAACACAGTCACGTTGCAGGTAATATTGCAGTATTCTAGCCTGGGATTCTTTTTTTTAAAAAGCAATCCATGGAGAAAAGGCTTTATGAATAATACATTAACTTGTTGCTGCCGGTAACTCTTCGATCTTCTTTTAATGAGATGTTAGGCGCGCTGAGGATCTTAGCAACAGACTGAGGTAATCTCACCTCAGGCAAAGTGGACTTCACTCCTGATTACCCTCGCATTGTCAGAAGGAAATGGCCGGTGCCAGTCCTAGAAACATAGAAAATAGGTGCAGGAGGAGGCCATTCGGCCCTTTGAGCCAGCACCGCCATTCATTGTGATCATGGCTGATCGTCTCCAATCAATACCTCGTGCCTGCCTTCTCCCCATATCCCTTGATTCCACTAGCCCCTAGAGCTCTATCTAACTCTCTCTTAAATCCATCCAGTGACTTGGCCTCCACTGCCCTCTGTGGCAGAGAATTCCACAAATTCACAACTCTCTGGGTGAAAAAGTTTTTTTCTCACCTCAGTTTTAAATGGCCTCCCCTTTATTCTAAGACTGTGTGGCCCCTGGTTCTGGACTCGCCCAAAATTGGGAACATTTTTCCTCCATCTAGCTTGTCCAGTCCTTTTATAATTTTATATGTTTCTATAAGATCCTCTCTCATCCTTCTAGGTCCTGTCCTGGGTGGGTGGTCAGAAAATTAGCGAGGCGGGGAGCAAGTATTGACACAACTCTTGTGGGACCTCTTGCCTAGCTCATTAGTATTGGAGGGAGGTGGGAGGACTCCTTGGGAAATGAGCGCTGAAAGTAAATTGAGAAAAAAAGATAACGGGAAAGAGGAGGCAATCAGTGAACAGCAGTAATAATAATTCTCATCTGTATGGTTCTTTTAAAGTAGCAAAGATTTTTAGATTTAGATTTAGATTTAGAGATACAGCTCAGAAACAGGCCCTTCGGCCCACCGAGTCCACGCCACCCAGCGATCCCCGCACACTAACACTATCCTACACACACTAGGGACATTTTTACATTTACCCAGTCAATTAACCTCCATACCTGTACGTCTTTGGAGTGTGGGAGGAAACCGAAGATCTCGGAGAAAACCCACGCAGGTCACGGGGAGAACGTACAAACTCCGTACAGACGGCGCCCGTAGTCCGGATCGAACCTGAGTCTCCGGCGCTGCATTCGCTGTAAGGCAGCAACTCTACCGCTGCGCCACCGTGCCGCGGTGCCCCGAGCTGATTCACAGGAGAATGACCAAAAATAATCCATATCTCCACTACAGTTATCTCCACTATTAAGACAGTTTGAAAAAAAAAAAGTTTGGTCAGTGCACCTTAAAGGAGAAAGAGCAGGGAAGCAGAGAGATTTTGGCTACAAATTCCAGAGCGAAGGACCTTGGAATAGTGGAACAAATAAATTTGGGAATAAACAAGAATTTAGAGTTTGGAAGATGGCTGGAAGAGATGTAGGCCGAAGGAGATTACAGAGGCAGAGATGGGTGGGGCTGTGGATGGGTTTGAAAAAAAGCATGAAGGAAGTTATAAAACTGAACTTTGTTTAAATGGGATCCATTGGAGATCATCAAGCAATGAAGGTCTTGGAATGAGCGGGGCGGCACGGTGGCGCAGTAGCAGAGTTGCTCCCTTGCAGCACCAGACCCAGGTTTGATCCTAAGGGTGCTGTCTCTACAGATTGTGTACGTCTTCCCTGTGACCGCATGGGTTTACTCCAGTTCCCTCCCACACTCTAAAGACGCACAGGTTTGTAGATTAATTGTCTTCACTACGATGTAAAATTGTCACTGGTGTATTGGATAGTGTTAGTGTACGGGGTGATTGCTGGTTGGCGCGGAATCGGTGGGCCAAAGGGCCCGTTTCTGCACTGCGTCTCCCCATAGAGTTAGGATACAGGTAGCAGAGTTTTGAAACAAGTTTATGGAGAGTGGAATATGAGAGGCAACCATGTGTGCATTAGAAATGCAGGAGACCCCTGCATTACTGGTGGGGTAGGTGGAGGATGGTAATACCCGTGGAAAATGGGTTGTACTGTGATTTCTATAATGCAAAGTTGTACAGGGCCTTGGTGAGACCGCACCTGGAGTATTGTGTGCAGTTTTGGTCTCCTAACCTGAGGAAAGACGTTCTTGCCTTAGAGGGAGTACAGAGAAGGTTCACCAGATTGATCCCTGGGATGGCGGGACTTTCATATGAGGAAAGACTGGATAGACTGGGCTTGTACTCGCTGGAATTTAGAAGACTGAGGGGGGATCTTATAGAAACATATACAATTCTTAAGGGGTTGGAGAGGCTAGATGCGGGAAGATTGTTCCCGATGTTGGAGTCCAGAACCAGGGGTCACAGCTTAAGGATAAGGAGGACCGAGATGAGAAAACATTTCTTCACACAGAGAGTGGTGAGTCTGTGGAATTCTCTGCCACAGAAGGTAGTTGAGGCCAGTTCATTGGCTATATTTAAGAGGGAGTTAGATGTGGCCCTTTTTGCTAAAGGGATCAGGGGGTATGGAGAGAAGGCAGGTACAGGCTACTGAGCTGGATGATCAGCCATGATCATATTGAATGGCGGTGCAGGCTCGAAGGACCGAATGGCCTACTCCTGCACCTATTTTCTATGTTTCTATGTATCATCTACCCGTGTGCAAGAAACTAAATTGAAAAACAAAGTGCATATTCATTCTTTTTTTTAATATAAGGTCATAAGTGATAGGAGTAGAATGAGGCCATGAGGCCCATCAAGTCTACTCCGTCATTCAATCATGGCTGATCTACCTCTCCCTCCTAACCGCATTCTCCTGCCTTCTCCCACTGACACCTGCACTGATTAGGAAACAGCTGAACTAATCAATTATTACTCAATAAATACCGTGAGAGTTAATTTTATCATGTGTCCCAAATTTTAATGGCTCGTGAATTCTGTAAAGGTGAATTTCAGTAGCCCAAAGCAGTAGAAGTCGGGTGGGGAAACGTCACCTGTAGTCAAGTTTAGAGTTTACTGAAGCACGAATGAGGGCAGTATTACAGGTGAGCAGGTTATATGGGGAACCAGGCAATATTATGGAGGAGGGAATAGGTGGTCTTAGCAATCTCATGGACAAGAGGTCTGAAATTATTTTCAGAGATCGGGGTGGGAGTTGCAAGAAAAAAAAAAGCAAGGCTACAAATGGTTAACTTTAAAATTGATCTTGTGAGAGATGGGTAAAAAGGGTTAATTGATTTAAACTAAGGACCATGAGAAATAGCTGACCTGACTAAGAACCGCAAGAGTAAATAGTGACATTCCGAGGATAAGGGCAAGATATCCAAGGAACTAGTGATGTTCCAAGGATAGGGGCAAGATATCCAAGGAACTAGTGACGTTCCAAGGATAGGGGCAAGATATCCAAGGAACTAGTGACGTTCCAAGGATAAGGGCAAGATACCCAAAGAGTAAATAGTGACATTCCGAGGATAAGGGCAAGATATCCAAGGAACTAGGAGAGAGGGCAAGATGACCAGAGCACTAGGGGAGAGGGCATGAACTACTCTGTACTGCGCATGCGTAACGACCTAAATGAATATTGCAAAAACGCCCCGCATGACAAGATGCCTCATTTAAATGTACATGCGATGTATGATGTGGGAGGCAACGGGGGCGATGACGGTAGATTGTGCACCTCAGTGCTCCGATTGGAAGGAGCCCGAAGGGGAGGAATTTAAGATGTCACAATTGTAATGTGAAGTGAATAAAAAGAAGGGATTTTCCCGACCTCGGTGTGTCTTGAGAGGGAAGGCACCCAACTCTGCAGACTTGCAAATAAAATACTTGTTTCTCTAGATTGTCTCGAGCATCGTAATTGTGAGCACTCACATTTGCATCTCACAGCTTGGGGGCTCGTCCGGGATCGCCACTCCGGCCGGCTGACGGGAGTATACGGAAGAAGGGATGGTGCACCCCGCTGAGTTCAGCGGTCTCAGACTCCTTGCTTGCCGTCAGCGGTTTGAGCGAGTGATACCTGGACCAGAGACTCGAGAAACAAGTGGGAGGAACAGGAAATCGCGAGGAGCTAAATCGAGTGATTCTTGTGCACAGGACCCGGGTAAGAAAACTGATTATTAAGTACTACTCGGGCGATTACAGCTAAGATCGGAGGGGAATTCCGATCGGGAGAATAAATGATCGGAGGGGAATTCCGATCGGGAGGATGGGCAGTGAAAACGGAAAGCCCAAAAGGGAGGGGAAGGGCGGTAAGCCCAACCCCCGCATTCCGCCTGATAGTCCGTTGGGGCGAATGCTGAGCCATTGGTGGCAGGGAAAAACCCAGGGATTGGCGAAGACAAAAATTATTAAGTTCTGTTATTTTGATTGGCCAAAGGAACCAATAAAAGGGAGTTCAGTCTGGTGGCCATGACTGGGCTCCGATGAGGATTGAGTACGGCAGGCACTAAATGTGTTTGTTAATTCAAAAGCTTCCCCTAATCTGGAGGAAAGTTGTTATGCTTGTAAGGGGAAAGCGAAGAATAAATCACAGGCTTGCCGATGCCTCGGAATAAATATTAAAGGAATATAGTAGAACTATAGAAGATAGAAATAGCGTAATAGGTAGCACAGTGACGATAGAGACGGAACGGAGTGAGAACAAGGACTGCATTTAAACTGACTGACCAAGTGCACTAACATAACATAAGACGAATACAATGAATAAAATAACTGCAGTTGAACTACTAAGTAGGAAGTTCCCCGTATCCAAAGAGGATATTAAAAAAAAAAACACTCTGAGAAATGGAAAAAACAAAGGACGAAACAATTGGTTACGAAATGGCCCACGGAATGATATAAATATGATATAAATTTTGATATAAATTTTGATATATTTATATTTTGATATAAACATGTGTGATGAAATGGGAGTGTTAATTAAGAACTATAAGCCTAAGGATAAATCAGAAACCAGAGTAACGAAAAAGGAAAAATAACTAGACGTACTTAAATTGTTTAGAATAGAAGGAGAAAGGCTGAGGAAAGCATAGCAGGAAAAGAATACCACCCCAAACAAGGGTGAAAGACCCCCAAAACAGCATGAAAGTCAGGAGCTTCAGGAGAAAAAAAAATCAACTCTGTACCCCAGCCTATGGGACCCTGGGTATCCCCCTCCCTATTCCAGCCAGGACGGAACAAAGCAGTGCCCTTTGGTAAAAGGGAATAGTGGAGATAGAGGGAGAAGTCACAACTTGGAACGATGAGCAAGACATAAAGGAATATAGACAGAGAAGGGGGCAGCGGGAAAAGGAAAGGATGAAGCAAGAAGCACGGGAACTAGAAGCAGACATCAAAAGGCTGCAGGACCTCAGGGACAGAAAGATTTATGGGACCCGTCAGGCAGCAAATGAGGAGTATGAGGGAGACAGCAACGTAGAAACACAGGCATGTAATCAGCAGGCATCAGAGGCAGGACAACAACTGCTCAGGGCCAATTTCGTGACTAAATCCTGGCCTGATGTGAGGAAAAAGTTAGAAAAGGTGGATGATTGGAATGAGAGATCACTACCTCAGTTGCTTACGGAGGCCCAGAAAGTGTACGTGCGGAGGGATGAGGAGAAACAGAAGGGAAAGGCAAAGATTATGTTACAGGCAGTAAAGCAAGTAGTAGACAAGGAACAGGGAAGTACAGGACGGCGGGGGAGTTACGCCCAAGGCAGAGGGAGAGGAGGCGGCAGAGGCCGTAGAAGAGGGGGATATGGAGAAGGTTACGGCAGGGGCCGGGGAAATACGGGTACGGGACAAGGTTGGAGGACAGGGCCTTCAAACTGTTATTTTTGTAATAAGGAAGGACACTTCAAAAGGGAGTGCCCTGAGCTTGTAGCGGAGTCCCGCACGTACAGTATGATGGAAAATGAATAGGGGGGGTCAGGGGTTCTCGTCCTTGGGGTCGAGGGACTATAGAAGGGAGCCCCTGGTAAATTTAAAAATAGGACCCCAAGGAGAAGATACGGTGTTCATGGTAGATTCAGGAGCGGAGCGATCAAGTGTGACCAAAGTACCAACAGGTACGGAGGCAGGACAAGGGAGAGTAAAAATTACCAGGGTAGGGGGAACTGTGATGGTAGCTCCCGAGATAGGAGGAGTGAATGTAAGGTATGAAAACCGGGAGGCGGTAGAGGACCTGATCTTAGTACCCCAGGCTGGCGTAAATTTAATGGGCAGAGATTTACAAATACAATTGGGAATAGGCACAGCACCGGTAGAGGGAAGAGTAGTGGTCCAGTTGTATACTCTGTATAGATGGAAAAAGACATAGTGGATACGGTATAGTGAATGGGGAAACTATGGAGGAAATTGAAAGTGGCAGGCTGCCTGATAGTTGGTCAGCCCAATCTTGTGAATTATATGCACTAATGAGAGCTTTGGAACTATTGGAGGGAAAGGAAGGAACAGTGTATACCGACTCAAAATACGCCTTTGGGGTAGTACACACCTTTGGGAAGATCTGGAAAGAGCGAGGAATGATAACAGCTCGGGGGAAAGAATTAGCGCATGAGCAATTGATAGGACAGACACTGGAGGCCTTGCAGAATCCAGAACGGGTAGCCATAGCACATGTGGCAGGGCATCAGAAGGGTAACACCCTGGAAGTCCGAGGAAATAGGGCAGCAGATGAGGTGGCAAAGAGAGCAGCCACAGATCAGACAGTAGAAATGATGTCACTGATACCTTTAAGGGAACCAGAGGAAAAGATACCTATCTTTGGTGAAAAAGAGCAGGAACACATGAGAGAAATGGGAGCCCGGCGTACCCCAAATGGGAAATGGTGGACACCACCGGATGGAAAGCAGCTATTGAACAAAGAAATTATAAGGGAGTTATTAGGGAGGTTGCACGGGCAAAGCCATTGGGGAACCCAAGCCCTCTGTGATACCCTCCTCAGGACCTACGCTTGCCGTGGGATGTATACCATGGCCAAACAAGTCATAGGGGGTTGTGTAATATGTCAGCGAATCAACAAAAAATCATGAGAGCAGTCCCAGGAGGAGGACAACCATTGACAATAAGACCCTTCCAAAGAATACAGATAGACTTCACCGAGTTGCCCCGGATACAGAGATGGAAATACCTGTTAGTGGTAGTAGACCATTTCACTAGATGGGTAGAAGCATTCCCTACAGCAACTGCCACCTCACAGTCGGTAGCCAAGGTATTATTGGAGCAAATTATACCCAGATATGGGATTGTGGAAACATAGACTCAGATAGAGGGACCCATTTTGCCTCCAAAACACATAAAATGATATGTGAAGCATTAGGAATTGAATGGAAATTACATACACCATGGCATCCCCAGAGTTCCGGAAAGGTGGAAAGAATGAATGGCACCTTAAAGACCCAAATCACCAAGTTAGTAGAAGAAACGAGACTCCCCTGGACTAAGTGCCTTCCAATAGCCTTGTTAAGAAACCGAACGGCACCTCGGAAAGATATAGGGGTATCCCCATATGAAATGTTATTCGGGCTCCCGTACTTAGGAAAGATAGAAGGGATCCCAACAATACCAGGGAACGACGTGTTCTTAAGGAACTATTTACTGGCAGTATCCCAATCTCTTGCAGAACTAAAAACTAAAGGATTATTGGCCCAGAGCCCGCCACTGGATTTTCCGATTCACTCAGTCAAGGCTGGAGACTGGGTACTAATAAAAACGTGGAAGGAAGAAAAGTTGCGACCTAGGTGGACTGGACCCTACCTTGTGTTATTAACCACCGAGACAGCAGTACGAACAAAAGAAAAAGGGTGGACACACGCAAGTCGATTTAAGGGTCCCGTGGAGGCCCCACCAGACAATATCAGCCCGTAGACGGCACGTGGAGGAAAGGAGCCATTGACTTTGGTATTCACCAGGACCCCGCACGGAAAATGAAGACTTTGTGCTGGTGGATCGGGTGCTGGGTGGTTATCCAGGTTGTGAGTAATGTAACATGCATAAAAATAACTATACCACAGAATAGAAGGGCCACCACCATCCCATTTGATGTATGTGAAGGAAAATGGTGGTGTGGTCATAGGATGTATGTATGCACCCATCCCTGTAAAGATTGGCACGAGGTATTCACTTCATCTAGAGAGGGGTGGCATAAGCCCACCTATCAAACTGATAGGTGGAGAGTATATCAAAACCCAAATGAGGGATTGCCAGGACGTGTATATGTAAGCATACAGAGGGTTCAAATGAAGGAAAGTGGTAGGTATTGGATATGTGCAGATAAAACAGGGAAGGACGCATGCCTGAGGTTTGAAATAAAGGTAGAACGGGACGGATATATGGTAAAATATGAGGATAAGGGGGGAATGTTCCAGATAGAAGACAGTCAGAGTAGGGATCCCTGGGTTACCCCAGCACCACCTGTAGTCAGCAATGTCACCACGGAGTATGAGCCTAAGGATTTAAATATAATGATAGTAACAGGAGAAATAGAATTAATGCAATTGTATGGGGAGGGAATACCAACAGGGGGAAAGGGAACCAACACCTGGCTTACCTGGATGATGTACACGGCCAGAAGTATGCAACAAACCAATTGCTACGCCTGCGCCAGAGCTAAGCCTCAGCTGGTCCCCGTACCATTTCCCCTGAATTGGAATAGGACACCTGGGGCTATGTCATGTATACTACAACTATTCACGAATCCCATAATACCAAAGAATGAGACCTGCCAGAAATACCATTACCTATTCCCGGCTAGTAACAACAACACGAAGGGTCAAAGGAAAGACCCTCGACCTCCGCCATTCACCATTCCCCTCGGGGAGGAGGGATTTGAGTGCTATACAAGATATAACCCAGATGGACAGGGAATGGGGGAGGTGCTAAACTGCAATCAGACGTATAACATTACAGCTGAGGAACAGGGGTCACTGTTCAGTAGCTCCTGGCTGAGAAAGCAGATAGTCAGTAGAGCCGATGTCTGGTGGTGGTGCGGAGAGGATACCCTGTGGCCCCGGCTACCAGGGTCATGGACGGGAACCTGTACCCTTACACAACTGATGATGCCCTTCACCATAGCAGTAGAGCATGCGGTCAAACTCAATGAAGGGGGCCGACGACAAAGGAGAGAGGTGAGAGGATCATTTGACACACACATCTATATAGATGCAATAGGGGTGCCAAGAGTGGCACCCGATGAATTCAAAGCCAGAAACCAGATAGCTGCTGGCTTTGAGTCCATACTCTTCTGGTGGTCCACAATTAATAAAAATGTGGACTGGATCAACTACCTATACTACAATCAACAACGCTTTATAAATTACACTCGAGATGCGGTTGAAGGATTAGCGGAACAACTGACAGCTACCAGCCTAATGGCCTGGCAAAATCGCATAGCCTTGGACATGCTCCTGGCTGAGAAAGGGGGTGTGTGTGTGATGTTTGGGGAACAATGTTGCACCTACATCCCCAACAACACTGCTCCTGATGGGTCTGTATCAAGAGCCCTAGCAAGTCTCACCTCCCTCTCTATCGAATTGGCCGAAAACTCTGGGGTAGACACCTCCTGGACCGGGTTTCTAGACTCCTGGTTTGGGAAATGGAAGCACATCTTTACATCAGCCCTAACATCAGTGGTAGTTGTGATGGGGTTGATGTGTCTATTCGGATGTTGTATCATTCCCTGCATACGGGGGTTGTCTCAGCGATTGATAGAGACAGCCCTGACAAAGAACGACATCACCATGATGGCCTGCAGAGTACAGTATGACCAGCAGGAGGAATATAGAGAGGCAAAGACTCTGCTGTTAGCACTAGAAAAGGAGGAAATAGTATAAATCAAAGTAGCGTGGCATAAGAAAAAGGGTGGATTGTGAGAGATGGGTAAAAAGGGTTAATTGATTTAAACTAAGGACCATGAGAAATAGCTGACCTGACTAAGAACCGCAAGAGTAAATAGTGACATTCCGAGGATAAGGGCAAGATATCCAAGGAACTAGTGACGTTCCAAGGATAGGGGCAAGATATCCAAGGAACTAGTGACGTTCCAAGGATAGGGGCAAGATATCCAAGGAACTAGTGACGTTCCAAGGATAAGGGCAAGATACCCAAAGAGTAAATAGTGACATTCCGAGGATAAGGGCAAGATATCCAAGGAACTAGGAGAGAGGGCAAGATGACCAGAGCACTAGGGGAGAGGGCATGAACTACTCTGTACTGCGCATGCGTAACGACCTAAATGAATATTGCAAAAACGCCCCGCATGACAAGATGCCTCATTTAAATGTACATGCGATGTATGATGTGGGAGGCAACGGGGGCGATGACGGTAGATTGTGCACCTCAGTGCTCCGATTGGAAGGAGCCCGAAGGGGAGGAATTTAAGATGTCACAATTGTAATGTGAAGTGAATAAAAAGAAGGGATTTTCCCGACCTCGGTGTGTCTTGAGAGGGAAGGCACCCAACTCTGCAGACTTGCAAATAAAATACTTGTTTCTCTAGATTGTCTCGAGCATCGTAATTGTGAGCACTCACATTTGCATCTCACAATCTCTTCCCAGGGACAGGGTTAGAGTGAGCGGGTGTGTGTCTGACATACAGAGTTTGTAATGGGGTCCAAAGCCAAGAGTGTTTAATTGAAGTCAGTTTCATCATCCTAGTGGCACAGTGACACAACTGGTAGAGCTGCTGCCTCACAGCTTTGGAGATCCTGGTTCGATGCTGACCTCAAGTGCAGTCTGTGTGGAGTTTGCACGTTCTCCCCATGACCACATGGGTTTCCACCCACATCCCAAAGGCAAGCGGATTTGTAGGTTAATTGTCATCTGTAAAATTGCCCCTAATGTGTCGGGAGTGAATGCGGAAGTGGGGTAACATAGAACTGGTGTGAACGGGTGATCGATGGCCTTTCTGGGCTGAAGGGCCTGTTTCAATCTTTCAATTCAATTCCATTTAAGTCAATTCATTTCAATTCAATTTATTCAATTCAACCTTTTCAAACCTATTAGTTAATTGACTTCAATTAAATATAGGGACAACTGAATCCATTTGTCTTTGGTCCCCATTGCAAACTTTATATACTCCAAGCAAGAAGTCTACTCCTGTCCTGTGCTCTACCCAGTCCTGCGATCTTTACCTGTCGTAGGCCTGGTCTGTGCTTAAACTTGTGGTGGTGTCCTCGACATCTCCAATGAGCCAGTGGAAATTGCTATCCTCCAGCAGCCGTATATTTTTCCTCTCCTTCTCCGGGACATACCTTCCATCGGCATTCAAGTCTCCAAGTATCATAATGTTCTGTGGAAAGGAGGAGCCGTGAGGTGAGGTGTGACACAATTAAGCTCCCACTGCGCGGCCTCGGATTAAATTAAACCCAGAAATAACTGTCAGAAATATTAATGAATGATACTTAAATGTGCTGTATAACATTCCACTGCTCAGTATTTTAACACTACAACTCATTTACTTCAACGTTTACTTCAAATATGTTAATTCCCCTCTTAGAGGAAATATAAACCAAATACATTAAGCACATTCTTGCTAATGCGTTAACAGTTATTTCCAGGCGCGAATGTCTTATTTTAATAACGTGTAAGATAAACTGTAATGCTTTCCATTCTACTGCAAGATTTTTTTTCGTTCAGACCTTTTTTTTATTTTGTGTCTGCTCTATTAGTTCCTGAACCCAGCTGGTCTCAATGCACAAAAACATTTAGCAGGGTCCTACATACAAACATCAGGGAATAAGACATCCGATTATACAGTCGTGTGAGGCAAATTGAAAGTGAAGGGAGCTGAACTCTTTTAGACTTTACTTTCGACTTTAGAGAGACAGACCCTTCGGCCTACCGCACCCGCGCCGACCAGCGATCACCCCGTACACTAACCAACGCACACTAGAGACAATTTTTACAACTACAAACCTGTACGTCTTAGGAGTGTGGGAGAAAACCGGAACACCCGGAGAAAACTTACGCGGTCACAGGGAGCACGTACAAGTTCCATACAGACAGCGCCCGTGGTCAGGATCGAACCCAGGTCTCTGCCGCTGTTAGGCAGCAAATTTACCGTTGCGCCACTGTGCTGCGCTACTGTGCTGCCCCTATGGAAAAAGTCTACTTCATCCAAAGCTGAACCATCTGAATTTATGGTTAAGGAAGGTTTATAATGGGCAGGAAACGTTTAGAGGGATATGTGCCAAATGGGACCATCATAAATGGGGTATCCTGGCTGGCATGGACCAGTTGGATCGAAGGGCCTGTTTCCATACTGCGTGATTTACATTTGTATATCGTCTTTTATATCACAAGACCTTAATGATAAGTCGTCACTGTTACACATCTGATTACAGCAGCCATTTTGCATTCTTCAATCTTCCTCAGTGGCTGTCGGATAATGACCAGATATTCTGTTTTAGTGTTTGTGCTGGTGGACTCTAAAGAGAATTATGTTTCTCTTCATCATGCCAACACCATGGGATTTTGCACCATGAATAACCTGAGAGACCGAAGAAAGATTCATTTTTAACATAACAACAAAACATGTATGAAACTACTCAGCCATACAGCATCTATGAGAAAAATATTAACATTCAGGTCTGGTATCCTACATCCTTTTTTTAAGTTTTAGAGATACAATGTGGAAACAGGCCCTTCGACCCACCGAGTCCGTGACAACCTGCGATCCCTGTACACTACATGTGTGAGGTAAGCGAAACAAGTAGAGTAGTGATGGAAATTAGGAGGATTAAAGAAGAGGAGGTACGGACACTTTTGAAGAATATAAAAGTGGATAAGTCTCCAGGTCCTGATAGGATATTCCCTAGGACATTGAGGGAAGTTAGTGCAGAAATAGCAGGGGCTATGACGGAAATATTTCAAACGTCATTAGAAACAGGGATGGTGCCGGAAGATTGGCGCATTGCGCATGTTGTGCCTTTGTTTAAAAAAGGTTCTAAAAGTAAACCTAGCAATTATAGACCTATTAGTTTGACGTCTGTGGTGGGAAAATTAATGGAAAAGATACTTAGGGACAATATATATAATTATTTGGATAATCAAGGCCTGATTAGAAACAGTCAACATGGATTTGTGCCTGGAAGGTCATGTTTGACTAATCTTCTTGAATTTTTTGAAGAGGTTACCAGGGAAATTGATAAGGGCAAGGCTGTGGATGTTGTCTATATGGACTTCAGTAAGGCATTTGACAAGGTTCCACATGGAAGGTTGATTAAGAAGGTTAAATCGTTGGGTATTAATAGTGAGGTTGCAAGATGGATTCAACAATGGCTGAATGGGAGATACCAGAGGGTAACGGTTGACAATTGTATGTCAGGTTGGAGGCCAGTGTCTAGTGGAGTGCCCCAAGGATCTGTGTTGGGTCCACTGTTGTTTGTCATTTACATTAATGATCTGGATGATGGTGTGGCAAATTGGATTAGTAAATATGCAGATGATACTAAGATAGGTGGAGTAGTTGATAGTGAGGTAGATTTTCAAAGTCTACAGAGAGACTTGGGCCTTTTGGAAGGGTGGGCTGAAAGATGGCAGATGGAATTTAATGCTGATAAGTGTGAGGTGCTGCATTTTGGTAGGACAAATCAAAATAGGACGTACAGGGTAAATGGTAGGGAATTGAGGAATGCAGTGGAATAGAGGGATCTGGGAATAACTGTGCATTGTTCCCTGAAGGTGGAATCTCATGTGGATAGGGTGGTGAAGAAGGCGTTTGGTATGCTTGCCTTTATAAATCAGAGCATCGAGTATAGAAGTTGGGATGTAATGTTGAAATTGTACAGGGCATTGGTGAGGCCGAATCTGGAGTATGGTGTGCAGTTCTGGTCGCCAAATTATAGGAAGGATGTCGACAAAATGGAGAGGGTACAGAGGAGATTTACTAGAATGTTGCCTGGGTTTCAGCACGTAGGCTACAGAGAGAGGTTGAACAGGTTGGGTCTTTATTCTTTGGAGCGTAGAAGGTTGAGGGGGGACTTGATAGAGGTTTTAAAAATTTTGAGAGGGACGGACAGAGTTGACGTGGGTAGGCTTTTCCCTTTGAGAGTGGGGAAGATTCCAACAAGGGGACATAGCTTCAGAATTGAGGGACAAAGGTTTAGGGGTAACATGAGGGGGAACTTCTTTACTCAGAGGGTTGTGGCTGTATGGAATGGGCTTCCGGTGGAAGTGGTGGAGGCTGGCTCGATTTTATTATTTAAGAGTAAATTGGATGGGTATATGGATAGGAGGGGATTGGAGGGTTATGGTCTGAGTGCAGGTAGATGAGACTAGGTCAGGGAGAATGGTCGGCGTGGACTGGTAGGGCCGGACAGGCCTGTTTCCATGCTGTAGTTGTTATATGTTTGTTATATGTTACTAGCACTATCCTACACACTAGGGACAATTGACATTTTTACCGAAGCCAATTAACATACAATCCCACCTGGCTTTGAATTGTGGGAGGAAACCGGAGCTGTCAGAGAAAACCCATGGGGTCACAGGGAAAACGTACAAACTCTGCACAGACAGCACCTGTAGTCAGGATTGAACCCGGGTCTCTGGCGCAGTAAGACAGCAACTGTACCGCTGCACCTCCTGAAACCTTAGTATCTTTTTCTACACATGTCACCTGACCAGCTGATATTCATTTTTAACATCTCAGTTGAAAGTCAGAACCACTGACAATTCAACACTTCCTCATTACTCCTTTGGTGTGGCAGCCTAGATTTTAATTTTCATATAGGATTTGAAACTACATGCTTCTAATTTAGAAACGTAAGCGCTATTAACTGTGGCAAAGGTCAGATGAGGAGTTAGCTCCGAACA
This sequence comes from Rhinoraja longicauda, assembly GCF_053455715.1. Taxonomy (NCBI): domain Eukaryota; kingdom Metazoa; phylum Chordata; class Chondrichthyes; order Rajiformes; family Arhynchobatidae; genus Rhinoraja; species Rhinoraja longicauda. The sequence continues at coordinate 12,529,769 of NC_135969.1, forward strand.
CGGAGATGATTTGAACAGTGGAAAGTACTTTAAAATCAATGCTGAGGATTAGTGCTAAGCCTTAGGACAACTATCTGTCTGCATATGCTTTATGTCCCTAATCTCCATGTGCGTTCATTTACCTGTCTAAATAAATATTAGTTAGATTTTCTCTCAATTGTTTGAATGTTTGTAATTTTAAGCATTTTTGTGTTTCAAAAAAATGACTTTTAAATTGTTAACTATTAATTATTGATTAATAGTTAATTCATAAACTAGTTGGCTATTACAACCGTTTTGGTCATATCATGTCGTTCCTTTGATTATTTTTGAAGACGTGACCAAAAAGGTTGATGAAGGCAGAGCTGTGGATGTTGTGTACATGGACTTCAGTAAGGCGTTCGACAAGGTTCCGCGTGGTAGGCTGCTCTGGAAGGTTAGATCGCATTGGGTTCAAGGAGAGGTAGCTGAATGGATAGTAAATTGGCTCCATGGAAGGAAGCAACGAGTAATGGTGGAATGTTGCTTCTCAGACTGGATGCCTGTGACTAGTGGTGTGCCTCAGGGTTCGGTGCTGGGCCTGTTACTGCTTGTCATCTACATCAATGATTTGGATGAGAACATACCGGGCAAGATAGCAAGTTTGCTGACGATACAAAAGATAGTGGTTTTGCAGATAGTGAAGATGATTGTGAACGATTGCAGCAGGATCTGGATCGATTGGCCAGGTGGGCGGAGGAATGGTTGATGGAATTTAATACAGAGGAGTGTGAGGTGTTGCATTTTGGGACGTCGAACAAGGGCAGGACCTATACAGTAAATGGTAGGCCTCTGGGTAGTGTTGTAGAACAGAGGGATCTGGGAGTACAGGTGCCTTGAAGGTTGAGTCGCAGGTAGATAAGGTGGTCAAAAAGGCTTTTGACACTTTGGCCTTCATCAGTCAGAGTATTGAGTATAGAAGTTGGGAGGTCATGTTGCAGTTTGTATAAGCCGTTGGTGAGACCGCATTTCGAATATTGTGTTCAGTTCTGGGCACCATGTTATGGGAAAGATATTGTCAAGCTTGAAAGGGTTCAGAAAAGATTTATGAGGATGTTGCCAGGACTCGAGGGTGTGAGCTATAGGGAGAGGTTGAGTAGGCTGCATCTCTAATCCATTGAGCATGATCTTATAGAGGTGTCCAAAATCATGAGAGGAATGTAGGTTAATTGGCTGGGTAAATGTAAAAATTGTCCCTAGTGGGTGTAGGATAGTGTTAATGTACGGGGATCACTGGGCGGCACGGACTTGGAGGGCCGAAAAGGCCTGTTTCCGGCTGTAGATATATGATATGATATGATATGATATGAATAGATCGGGTAGATGCACAGAGTCTTTTGCCCAGAGTAGGAGAATCGAGGACCAAAGGACATAGGTTCAAGGTGAAGGGGAAAAGATTTAATAGGAATCCGAGGGGTAACTTTTTCACACAAAGTGGGTGTATGGAGCAAGCTGCCAAAGGAGGTAGTTGAGGCTGGGACTATCCCATCGTTTAAGAAACAGTTAGACAGGTACATGGATAAGACAGGTTTGGAGGGATATGGACCAAGCGCAGGCAAGTGGGATTAGTGTAGCTGGGACATTGTCGCCCGATGTGGGTGAGTTGGGCTGAAGGGCCTGTTTCCACACTGTATCAATCAATGACTCTGTTTGGAATTTTTACGTGTAGATTTACCAATTGTGGATATGTTAGCTGGTTGGGGTCAAATCCTTTTCAGGGATGGCACAGTGGCACAGCTGGTAGAGCTGCTGCCTCACAGCGCCAGTGGCCCAGGTTCGATCCTGACCTTGGGTGCTGTCTGTGTGGAGTTTGCACGTTCTTCCTGTGAACTCGTGGGCTTCCTCCATGTGGTCCGGTTTCCTCCCACATCTCAAAGGATGTGCGGGTTTATAGGTTAATTGGCCCGAGGTAAATTACCCTGAGTGCAGGGAGTGGATGTGAATGTGGGATAGCTTAGAACTAGTATGAACGGGTGATCGATGGTCAGCACGGACTCAGTGGGTTGAAGGGCCTGCTTCCATGCTGTATCTCTAAAATTATCTCCAAAACTAAAAATATCCTCTACATAACAGATGTGCGTGTTTTACACAGAGGGCGGTGAGTTCCTGGAATGTGCTGCCAGGTGTGGTGGTTGAATCAGATATGTTAAGAGAGAGAGATGTCTCAAGAGAGAGCTAGATAGAGCTCTTAAGGATAGCGGAGTCAGGGGGGTATGGGGAGAAGGCAGGAACGGGGTACTGATTGAGAATGATCAGCCATGATCACATTGAATGGTGGTGCTGGCTCGAAGGGCCGAATGGCCTCCTCCTGCACCTATTGTCTATTGTCTATGTTGGTGTCATTTGAAAAAACCTCTGGACAGGCATTTGGATATGCACGGAATGGAAGGATATGACATGAGCAGGTAGATAAGTGATGGTCTTGGCATCATGATCGGCCCAGATATTGTGGGCCGAAGGGCCTGTTCTTGTGCAGCACTGTTCTATGATCTATGGTCTATCGGATTCACCACCGACTACAAATTGAGGACCTCTGTGTGCTTTCATGTCTCGTTCGAACCATCCTTATTGGGTTACTGCACATTTCTTTGGTATAAATTCAATCTGTCACTTTCCATTCAAGCTGTTGGTATCTCCCTGCACTCTGCGGCCCCTCTCTTCGCTAATAACCACAAAGCTAGTTTTTGTTATCATCCTCAAATTTGAGTGCCGTTTGTAGTCCTTTGCAATCAGTCATCAGGCAAAAACTCGGGCAGAGAAGGCAAATAATCATTGATCTGTCCTTCATGTCACAAGGTGAGCTTTGAGGAAGCTTAGGTGTCCGTTTTGAAAAGGAGGGCATTTCAGAGACTTCTAAAACAGTGACAGCTACGTAAAGAGTTGAATTTTCCAAACAGCGTCGTCTTGTCAATGGACTTAAAACAAATTTCCTCACACAGGGAATGGGTAACACTCACGATAGACGAGAACAAAGTGCGTGAGGACGGATGAACTAACATGAGCTGAGTAGTCCTCGTGGTCCATCATTGCCTTGTGAACTACAAGCTGGTAATTGGAACCAGATTTGACTGGTCGGTAATTACCTGTGAGCTGTCAATCTTTGCAAGACGCAGCGTGCACACACACACACACACACACAGAGAACTAAAGAAGACAATGCCTTGGGGAAGGCTGCGAGCAGAAGTGAGATATCTGAAATGGGAAAAGCACACACTGGACGTGAGAGACAAACCGAAGGAAATTAATCACACAGAAAAGAAGGTAAAGCATAAAGAAACAAAGCAAATTAGAGAGGAAGGCACCCCACTGGTTTTGTCAACAGTTTGTAGGAAAATTAGTAGTTTTTCTATATTGCAATCTACCATCTCCCTCATTAGAGACCCTCGGACTATCATTAATCGGACTTTTCTGGCACTAAACGTTGTTCCCTTTATCATGTATCTGGATACTGTCAGCGGCTTGATTGTAATCAGGTTTAGTCTTTCCGCAGAAGATAGACACAAAATGCTGGAGTAACTCAGTGGGGCAGGCAGCATCTTTGGGAAAAAAAAATAGGTGAAGTTTCGGGTCGAGACCCTTCTTTCAACCCTGAAGACGTCTGACGAAGGGTCTCGACCTGAAATGTAGGTCTGGAGAAGGTTCTCCAGAGATACTGCCTGACCCGCTGAGTTACTCCAGCATTTTATGTCTATCTTCAGTATCAACCAACATTTGCAACTCCTCCCTACACATCGTCTTTCCGTTGACTAGATAGCACGCAACAAAAAACTTTTCATTGTACCTGTAACACGTGACAATAAACAATACTAAACTAAACTAAATAAAGGAGTGTTCAAACAACTGAATCCCAAGTGGGAGAATGTCCAGTATTATGATTTTTGTTTTACATTCCTACAAGAGTATAAGTGGAATTGGCTGTTGCCTGTACCCTATTTATTTTTTTGGTCTTCGTTTATTATTTGAAACTGTTGTACAATGTGATCTATGGAGAGACGAGAACTCCATTGTTAGGTTGGCTCAAAGGAATCAGAAGTGTTTTGATTAATTTGCCAACATTCCAATTATCCTACTTGTAAACGATTGTTGAACATTACACCTTGGGTTCTGGTTCAAAATATAGTTCTGAGTCAGGAAACATAATGGGGGGAAAATGGTTTTGAACAAGTTTGTTTTCACATTTCCTATTCGTCAGGATAATGGACTGGAATTTAAAATGGTGAGAACAATGCATTCATTGTTAACCATTTAACGTTTAGGCAACACAAATGTACATTTAAAATGCATTCTGGAACTATGGGCGTTGAGGTCAGTGATATAGTTTCCCCTCCACAGGGTTAAAACCTGTATCAAGGCAATATACATGAGGTTAATGAATCAATAACAACACTTTCTACAAATATTTTACACTTACTAGTTTGCTCTGACAATAACTCAAAATATTATGGATAGAACAGGTTTCGAGGGATATGAGCGAAACACAGGCAGGTGGGACTAATGTAGATGGGGCATGTTGGTTGGCGTGGGCAAGTTGGGCCGAAGGGCCTGATTCCACATTGTAGGACTCCATGACTATTACTTCATTGACTACTGAAGAGCAAATGATTTTTTAGACTTTGTTTCATTTTTTGTAAACCAGTATTTGGTTCTTGATTCCCGTAACCCGGGAAAAAGACATTGTACATTCACACTATCTATTTCCCCAAGACTTTATACACCTCTGTAGAATCACCCCACAGCCTCCTAACATAATTAAACTGATTGTGTAGCCACTCTGAGACTGCTGGCAGTCATTATTCAGTCTATTGGCAAAAATATGGTAACATGGCAAGGATAAAAATATAATCGTCGATAGTTAACTTGCATCATATAATTCTGGGATCTGTGCAGTAAAAATTAAATCCATAAATGAAACAATCCTGAATAGTTTCGTGCTGTTTAGGTTGGTTTAATTTAGTTTAGGAAAACAGCATGGAACAGGCCCTTTGGCCCATCGAGTCCATGCTGTCCAAATGTCATCTGTACACTAGCACCAGGAACAATTTTACAGAAGCCAGTTAACCTACAAACATGCACGTCTTAGTTCTGTCATCTAAGAAAGCATAAAGCACATATTTAAAGATGTAGACATACCTCTGTTTCCCACTTCTCTCTGACTTTCATAACAACATCGTAGAGTTCATCAATTTCTTTGACTGCGTCCGTAGGTTTTGTGTGTTGAGGAATGAGGACAAAATCTTGCACCACTGTTATGGACATGAAACCCCAAACTAATGTTAGTCAATTGTAGAATGGTTCTATGTTACTAGTTCTGTTATCCCTCTTTTGCATCTACCTCAACATTCTGTTGAGTTAATCAAGCATTTTGATTACACTTTCTGGTCTTAGCGGCTAAATTTCATAAAGGTCACAGAGGACAACCAGAGCCGTGAATAATGCTCAGGAAATCTACTGAATCAAAGTTTTCTGTTGCAAAGAACAATTCATGTTTAAGGCAATCAGGCTTCATATCACACTGATCAGTTAATGCAGGATCTTTGCAGATACAGGAATTTTTACTTTAGTTCAGTTTTAGTTTAGAGATGCGGCGCGGAAACGGGCCCTTTGAGGAAGGATATTCTTGCTATTGAGGGCGTGCAGCGTAGGTTTACTAGGTTAATTCCCGGAATGGCGGGACTGTCATATGTTGAAAGACTGGAGCGACTAGGCTTGTATACACTGGAATTTAGAAGGATGAGAGGAGATCTTATCGAATCGTATAAGATTATTAAGGGGTTGGACACGTTAGAGGCAGGAAACGTGTTCCCAATGTTGGGGGAGTCCAGAACAAGGGGCCACAGTTTAAGAATAAGAGGTAGGCCATTTAGAACTGAGATGAGGAAAAACTTTTTCAGTCAGAGAGTTGTGAATCTGTGGAATTCTCTGCCTCAGAAGGCAGTGGAGGCCAATTCTCTGAATGCATTCAAGAGAGAGCTAGATAGAGCTCTTAAGGATAGCGGAGTCAGGGGGTATGGGGAGAAGGCAGGAATGGGGTACTGATTGAGAATGATCAGCCATGATCACATTGAATGGCGGTGCTGGCTCGAAGGGCTGAATGGCCTCCTCCTGCATCTATTGTCTATTGTCTTCAGCCCTCCAAGTCCGTGCCGACCAGCGATCCCCGTTCCACTAGCTCTATCCTATACACTAGGGACAATTTTACAATTTTTACCAAAGCCAATTAATCTGCAAACCTATACTTCTTTGGAATGTGTGTAGGGAGTGGATGAGAAAGTGGGACAACATAAAACTAGTGTGAATGGGTGATTGATGGTCAGCGTGGATTCGGTGGGCCTACGGGCTTGTTTCCCTGTATCTCTGAAGTCAACAAGTCCCTGAGTAAGGTGATAACTGCAGATAACATGCTCAGTGAATCTCCCAGTGCAGTTCAAAATAACCAGGTTTCCAGCTGCTAAAATGCTCAAATAATGACATGGGTATTTAGACTGTGAAATCTCACCTATCTTGGAGCCTGACTCAGTCTTTTTATCTTTGAACATTCCCAATGCTATTTAATTGGAAGCATAACTTTGTGAAGCTCTTATGGCACATTTTGTGCAGGCCTGTCAGACTGCTGATCAAAAGGCCATCTGGTCATTTTCACCAGACTACATTCCGTCCATACAATGCACAAAAAACCCCATTTAAAAAGCATGTGTAGGAAGGAACAGCAGATGCTGGTTTACACCGAAGATAGACACAAAATGCTGGAGTCATTCATACAGCCACTATACTGGGAATAGTACAGGTCCACCAATGATTTTCCAGCATCCGTGTTTCCAGAGCCTTTCTGGATTATCCATTTTGCCAGAGCGACAGAGGTCACGGCCTCTGAGCGGAGTCGAACGGTATTGGAATGGTCCGCCTGGACCGCCAAGGGGCCAAGATACCGGCCGCAAAGTCGGCCTCAGATGTCGGCTATGGGAACGGATCTGGTGGCCTCAACCAGGCTGGAGTTCCAGAGCCCCGGCCGCGGAGGCAAATCCGCCCCGCTGATCGGCCACCGAAGTTCCGATGAGGTCGAGATCGGCCGCCTCACCCGTCCTGGGCTCCACATTTTTGGGGGTACTTCCGATGGAGATTTCAAGTGCGCTCTTGTGATTTTGTCTGGATTAAAGGAAGTGCCGGACCACTAGTAGCCTGAAAATCGGTGGTGGACCTGTATCTATAATTTAAAATATGTGGCAGTAATAGGAGTAATGGTGCCAGCAAGAGGTCACATGCGAGTAACACTGCATATCTTGGCCTAAATATTGCTATTTGTCCTCCACATCCCTTCATTTCCTGGGAAATTGTCCTGGGTTCTTGGCCTCTCTGCCTACGATGCTGAGGACATCCACTGGGATGTGATTTACAGATATGGTGTAACCAGCATCCCATGCATATTCATGAGACTGCAAGGACCTTTACCTGTGGTTGGTGATGTGAACTGAATCACAAATGGTTCTCTGGAGAAAGCATCTTCATCACCCGGTTGCATATCTTCGTATTGAAAGGTTCTCTTCAATTGCACGATATCATCACTACAAGGAGAATACATGAATGAATCAAGTCAAATAGTTACATGGATTAAGCCGAACAGGACTCTAAACTGAAGATATCAGAGTTGATCAAAAAACTGTCTCAGGACAAAAAAGACACACAAAATGTTGGAGTAACTCAGCGGGGCTGGCAGCATCTCTGGAGAAGAGGAATATAGACAATAGACAATATGTGCAGGAGGAGGCCATTCGGCCCTTCGAGCCAGCACCGCCATTCAATGTGATCATGGCTGATCATTCTCAATCAGTACCCCGTTCCTGCCTTCTCCCCATACCCCCTGACTCCGCTATCCTTAACAGCTCTATCCAGCTCTCTCTTGAATGCATTCAGAGAATTGGCCTCCACTGCCTTCTGAGGCAGAGAATTCCACAGATTCACAACTCTCTGACTGAAAAAGTTTTTCCTCATCTCAGTTCTAAATGGCTTCCCCCTTATTCTTAAACTGTGGCCCCTTCCGTTTTGGGTTGGAACTCATCGTCAGACTTGAAACATCACCTATTCCTTTTCTGCAGAGGTGTCTGACGTGTTGAGTTACTCCAGCATTTTGTGTCTATCTCCAGTATAAGCCAGCTTCTGCAGTTTCTTCCTGCTCAGGAAAAAAAGAGTTTAGCCTGAAGTAAACGTACAATTAATTACTGTGAAATCGCATTACTAGCACATATTTTAAATTACAGATATGATTCCCAGTATAATGACAGTATGAATAGTGGCAATAAAAATCATATCTCCCCAATCACCACTAATGTTGCAGACACTAAGAACTCTAGAATACTAAACAACCACAGTCGTTTATCATTCTCTATCTTTAAATTAGCACAAAACCCGTATAAAACAGGTAACCAAAATTGAAACACCAGTCTATTGACACCCCCAAAATAAAAATTGTGACCCCCACTCTCTTTCTGTATGTAATTCCTTGAAGCAGAATAAAGTCAATATGTTTCTGCACCATGGAGGCTTGAGGAACTGCAGATGCTGGTTTACAAAAAAAAGACACAAACTGCTAGAGTAACTCAGAAGGTCAGGCATCATCTCTGGAGAACATGAAGAGGTGAATTTTTGTGTTGGGACCCCTCTTCAGGCTGAAGGATCCCACCCCAAAGCGTCCCCTATTCTTGCAAAATCATCTGAAGAAGGGTCCCAATCCGAAACATTACCTATTCAGCTGCTCCAGTTTCCACCCATATCCCAAAGACACATGTAGTTTAAAATGGCCACTGTAAATGGCCCCGAGTTTTCAGGTCGAATCTGGGGAACTCGATGTCAATGGGAGGAGAATCAAATGGGTTAGTGTAGGATTAGTGTAAGTAGCTGCTTGGTAGTTGACACAAACACTGGGCTGAAAGGTCTTCTTCTGTGCTGTACAACTCCACGACTCTACAAGGTGTTGCAAGATGCATCAGCAACCCCAACAAGAAAGAACAAAGAAGAAAATTGACAGCAAGAGGGGATGAGCTGCGATAGTTTTTTAAACAAAGAATGATTAAGGTTGTTGACTGTTCTGCAGTTCATGACGTCTGCGACGTTAGTGGTGTTTGGGGAGATTTTATTTTCACTGCCACTATTCATACATGCCATTGTTCTTGGAATTGTATCTGTGATTTACAATGTGTGCCAGGAATGGGACTCCACATTAATCATTTATTTCAGGCACAAATCTTTCACTCCCAAGCACAAGTATAATCAGGTACGAGTGGAGGACTCTGCCCATTAACTTGTCAATGTACTATGAAGTGGGAGGATGCGATTTCTAAGCTCCTTCCAACTCATTTTGAATGCATTGAGTTGAACCAGCAACCTGACACACAGAGGTGAAATATTGCATGTTTATGATTGTATTCAATCATATGCAGCTGATCAAACTGCTGCCTCACAGCGCCATTGACCCATGCTCGATCCTGACTACGGGCACTGTCTGTGTGGAGTTTGCACATCTTCCCTGTGACCATGTGGGTTTTCTGCTGATGTTCTGGTTTCTTCCCGCATGCCAAAGACGTGCAGGTTTGTTGATTAATTGGCGTCTGCAAATTACCCCATGCAGGTACAGCAGGCAGTGAAGAAAGCTCATGGCATGTTGGCCTTGCGAGAGGATTTTAATTTAGGAGCAAGGAGGTCCTACTGCAGTTGTACAGGGCCCTGGTGAGACCACACCTGGAGTATTGTGTGCAGTTTTGGTCTCCTAATTTGAGGAAGGACATTCTTGCTATTGAGGGAGTGCAGCATAGGTTAATTCCCGGAATGGTGGAACTGACATATGAGGAAAGAATGGGTCGACTGGAATTCAGAAGGATGAGAGGGGATCTTATAGAAACATATAAAATTCTTAGAAGATTGGACAGGCTGGATGGAGGAGAAATGGTCCCGATGTTGGGGGTGTCCAGAACCAGGGGTTACAGTTTAAGAATAAGGGGTCGACCATTTAGGACTGCGATGAGGAAAAACGTTTTCACCCAGAGTGTTGTGAATCTGTGGAATTCTCTGCCACAGAAGGCAGTGGAGGCCAATTCAATGGATGTTTTCAAGAGAAAATTAGATTTAGCTCTTGGGGCTAAAGGAATCAAGGGATATGGGGATAAAGTAGGAACGGGGGACTGGATGAGCATCCATGATCACATTGAAGGGCCGAATGGCCTACTCCTCCACCTATTTTCTATGCTTGGAGTGGATGAGGAGGTGGAATAACATTGAACTAGTGTGAATGAGTGATCGATGGTTGGCGTGGGCTCCGTGGGCCAAAGGGCCTGTTTCCATGCTGTATCTTTCAATATTTCAATGGTCAAGGAAATATACTTATCGACAATAGACAATAGGTGCAGGAGTAGGCCATTCGGCCCTTCGAGCCAGCACCGCCATTCAATGTGATCATGGCTGATCATTCTCAACCAGTACCCCGTTCCTGCCTTCTCCCCATACCCCCTGACTCCGCTATCCTTAAGAGCTCTATCTAGCTCTCTCTTGAATGCATGCAGAGAATTGGCCTCCACTGCATTCTGAGGCAGAGAATTCCACAGATTCACAACTCTCTGACTGAAAAAGTTCTTCCTCATCTCAGTTCTAAATGGCCTACCCCTTATTCTTTGACTGTGGCCCCTTGTTCTGGACTCCCCCAACATTGGGAACATGTTTCCTGCCTCTAACGTGTCCAACTCCTTAATAATCTTATACGTTTCGATAAGATCTCCTCTCATCCTTCTAAATTCCAGTGAATAAATAAAAAATATTGCAGAGAAAAGTACTTCTAGTTATCAAACATATTTAAATAGTAAACATTGGCAATAGTACAACAGGTCCACCACTGATTTTCCGGCAATTGGTGTCTCCTTTAATCCGGACAAAATTACGAGACTGGACTTGAAGTTCACTGGGCGGCCACAGATGGTGCTGCGTATTCTTTAGTTTAGTTTAGAGATACAGCGCGGAAACAGGCCCTATCGGCCCACCGGGTCCACGCCGACCAGCGATCCCCACGCATTAACACTATCCTATACCCACTAGGGACAATTTGCATGCAAGACTTCTCCCTCCGTCCCAAAATAGCTATTTGTTTACATCTGCAGTTGTTGGTGGTGATCCATCAGTCTGAAGAAGGGTCTCGACCCGAAACGTCACCCATTCCTTCTCTCCTGAGATGCTGCCTGACCTGCTGAGTTACTCCAGCCTTTTGTGAATAAATACCTTTCATCAGTTTTGTGCAATTATTATTTTGCTTTCATTTAACCCGAGCCATGGTTTCTAAACAAGGTCCAAATGACAGTGTCAAGTTTAAACACATTTATTTAACATTAAATATTTGTTTTATTTACTTTTTTAGTTGTCCATGGTGCTTCAGAGACATGGGAAGGGTATACATGGGAAGTGGGACAGAGGTGTATTGTTATTATGTGACCTCTGTTAGTCTGGCAAAATGGATACTCCGACAATGCTCTGGAATCAGGGGGGGCCAGGTGGACCTGTATTAGTAAAATCTGAAGATAGACACAAAAAGCTGGAGTAACTCGGCGGGACAGGCAGCATCTCTGGAAGAAGGACTGGGTGTAAAATCTGCATGCCCTGCCTCTCATTGATTTCTGTTTATAAATTCCCTTGACCATATTTGAATGGGAAAAAATGCAGGTAAAAGCATCACACTCTTATTACACTCTCCCAAGAATACAGATTACACATATATTTTGGAAGGAAAAAGTTAGAATGAAATGGATAACTTTAAAAATTGAAGCAAATTCCTATCAATCCCATATAACATGAGAGATTGACTGGCATTTTTTTCTCAAATATTGTAAGAATTAGGTGCAAATAGGTGGTATATTTCTCAGAATTATCCTATAATTAATAGAAGATAGGCACAAACTGCTGGAGTTACTCAGCAGGACAGGCAGCATCTCTGGAGAGAAGGAATGGGTGACGTTTCGGGGTCAAGACCCTTCTTCATAATTAATATCCATGTTATTAAAATCTCCACCTCTCACAATAATTTCTTCAGCTGTGGTTAGTTAGTAAGACTGAATTGATCTTCAGTTGGGAAGATTCACTCAGAAATCTCGAACCTGCCTTCAGAAGGCAATGGAACCATAAACTTGTTTACAACATACCTTCCCACGAACTTGCCGTAAATCACTAGTGTTGGTTTGAAAAAGACTTTGTTGAGGTGTCTCATTACTTGGCTACTGGCCAAAGATCTGTTTCCACATCTCAATTAAAATGAAATTCAAGCTTTATACAGCTAGGAGATAGAGTGCTGAAACATGTCTGGCTACGTTTAAGAAATCTCTCTGTACTTTCCTTGTCAATTAACACAGGCATTTCCAGTCGCCACTTTACAGAAGGATGTGGAGGCTTTGGAGAAGAGGTTTACCAGAAAGCTACCTTAATTACGGGGTTATAGACACCAGGAGGCTTTGGAAATGTGTAAGCCAATCTGCTCACAATGAAATCCAACAACCAGCAATGAGATCATAACTCTATAATAGGAATTAGTGGTATACATAGGTGAATATTGATAAGAACAGCAAATAGAACAGTACCATTGGCATTTTTGTGTCTACTTGAGTGTAGTATGGATGGACAATAAATACCAACCTTGCCTATTACATTCAAATCCAAACAGACAGACAGACAGACAAGGAATTGCAGAGTCTGGTTTATACTGAAGATAGACACAAAATGCTGGAGTAACTCAGTGGGTCAGGGACGTCTCTGGAGAAATGAAATAGGTGACGTTTCCGGTCGAGACCCTTCTTCAGACAGATAGATAAATAAAAACAGCAGGCCTCAATTAAATGCGTAGACTTCTAGAGTGGGCCTTGTTACCACATTAGACACAGAGGAAGCCAAACCCAGGGAGTAAGGTCATCTTGATGATCATTTCACTTATTCACTGAATGATCCTGTCTATGGTTAACTTCAAGGATTGGAAACATCTATTTGTAATTAGGGTAGATAAAGACCATCTGGTTACTGAACACTATGAATTCCAAAGAAACTCCAAACTGCCAACTGCCTTGGTTGCAATATGGACCGGGCTTTGTTTTGGTTTTTGCATTATATCTTTTTTTCTTCATTATTGAAATTGTTTATGTTTGTTCATTATATTATCTATTGACTACCATGTTTACAAACCTGTTGTGCTGCTGCAAATAAGAATGTCATTGTTCTATTTCGGTACATATGACAATAAAATGCTTGACTCCTGACTCTTGACTCTGATCACGAGAGAGTGAGTCATACAGCATAGAAACAGGCCCTTCGGCCTAACTTGCCCACATGTCCCATCTACACTAGTCCCACCTGTCCACGTATGTCCTACATCCCTCTAAAACTGTGCTATCCATGTACAAGTCTAAATGTTGTAATAGTATCAGCCTCAACTACCTCCTCCGGCAGCTCGTTCTATACACCCCTCAGGTTCGTATTAAATCTTTTTTCACCTCATCTTAAACCTATGTCCTCTGGTTTTCAATTCCCCTACTCTGGGCAAGAGAATCTGTGAATTTACCTGATCTATTCCTCTCATGATTTTGTACACTAGTGGATAATTATTGGATCCAGACACCAAAGTCTGTTAACACTGAAAATTTAATAAAGTATATAAATTATTGGCATTGCAGAGATAAGTTTGCAGTGTTTCAGGGCTCTGCAGACAACAGACGCCTCTGACTTGAATCTAGAAGATACATACTTATGTCAGAATTGAGGATAGCCATATGATGGCTCCACTCCTGTGCTAAACCTTCTTAGGTTTACACAGCACAGCAGCTAATGCAAGCATATAACCAAATTAGGACATCTCCCTCATCTAATAATCCAAATGCAAAGCTTTTTTACAGGTTTGTGAGTCATTACCAGGGTCAATCAATATGAATGTCTCTACTAAGCCTTTAGACTTTACCTTAGAGATACAGCATGGAAACTGGGCCCTCGTCCCACTGAGTCTGTGCCGACCAGCAATCACCCGTACACTATTACTATCCTACACAATAGGGACAATTTACAATTTTTACCAAAGCCAATTAACCTGCACATCTTTGGAGAACCTGATAACTATTCTCATTTATTTGCGTGCAAATCAAGAGATTTGAATTTCAGCTTACGCTGCAAGTGACCATTGTCTGAGAGAAGTGTAAAAGCAGCTTTGGACTTGCTTGTAAAGTGCATTTAAGACATCGTACACACTCTACGCTTTTGTGGTGAAATGCATTGCATTGTAGAAAACAATTCCTATGCAACAGGGTACCCTTTTAAAGTCTGTGTTACAACTGCTGCTCACCAGGGTGCAGTCAATTTCCCCAACAAAGGATATGCCATGAAATTTGGATGATCAGCCATGATCATATTGAATGGCAGTGCTGGCTCGAAGGGCCGAATGGCCTACTCCTGCACCTATGTTCTCTGTTTCTATGCCATCTTAGCCCATCAACTGGGTGGAAGACGCTGATGTTTGTCGTCTTTGTTGCAAATTCTAACACAGCGGTTGTATCACCAATGTAGACACAAAATGCTGGAGTAACTCAGCGGGTCAGGCAGCATTTCAGGAGAGAAGGAATGGGTGACGTTTCGGGTCAAGACCCTTCTTCAGACTGATCCATCAGTCGATCAGTCTGAAGAAGGGTCACGACCCGAAACGGCACCCATTCCTTCTCTCCCGATATGCTGCTTGACCCGCTGAGTTACTCCAGCATTTTGTGTCTACATTCGATTTAAACCAGCATCTGCAGGGTTTTTTTCCTATTGTATTACCAATAGCTGGCCAAAAACAGGTGTAGGCTGATGGGGCTTTTTGCCCTCGTATTTTGTGCTGCCGAAATTTTCACTAATGAATTGAGTATTGCTTCAGTTCATCCCTGCAGCAGAGTCCTTAACGTTTGATCCATCTAATCTCCGACTCTGTGGCGCTGTACAGTACCAAACGTTCGTTGAGCCTTGTCAAGTGTCACTTCTTCTGGAACGGATCTGCCGTTCTGAAGCATCACAATTTGATTTCTTTTTCAGCCTTAAATGTGTAATTGAAGAAAAATAAATGATTGATAGCCAATGCAGACTCATTGGACCAAAGGGCCTGATTCTGTGCTGTATGACTCGATGATTCAGTTCTTTTTTACATGAATGTTCTTGCATTTCTCAGCTAATTGATCAGCCACCTATAACAAACTATAGTTCTTGAACAATCGCCTCTCAGACTTTCTCTTTCCAAATGCTAGCTTAATTGGAGACTTTTCCTCAATTTTTAGCTTCCAGAAATTCTTCTTGTTCTCTCTTATTTAATACATTCACAGTGAGTAGTTTATCGGGTTCAGTAAACTTTGCAATATTACATGAATCTTTAACCAAGGCAGTGAACAATTAAATAGCTAGCTTCAATGCAAAGCCTTTCTGAACATGAACAGATTTAATGATATTGGTTCATTATTGTCACCTTCATTGAGACACAGTAAAAAAAAAAAGGTTGTTTCATTTGCTATCCTGCCATATCAAACATTGGTAGGGCAGACGAGAAAAAATAAACAGAGTGCAGATTATAATGTTGGAGCCACACTGAAAGTGGAGATAAAAAACAGTGCAAGGGCAGCAAGGAAGTGGATTGGAATATTGTGAAATCCATCCTTGCATATGAGCTTTGCCTCTCACGACTGTGCACATTGTTTCAGACCAGTGCAAGGATAGTTTCCTGACCAAACTTCCTCCCTCAACCATTTACACCAAAGATTGACACAAAATGCTGGAGTAACTCAGCAGGTCGGGCAGCATCTCTGAAGAAAAGAAATGGGTGACGTTTCAGACTCTGAAGATGTCTGAAGAAGGGTCTGGACCCGAAACGTTACCTATTCCTTTTCTCCAGAGATGCTGCCTGACCTGCTGAGTTGCTCCAGCATTTTATGTCTAACTTGGGTGTAAACCAGCATTTGCGGCTCCCTCCTACACAGTCTTTCCACTGACTGGATAGCACGCAACAACCTTTTCACTGTACCTTGGTACACCAGCAATCCCCATACACGAGCCACCATCCTACACACTGGGGACAATTTACAGAAGCCAATTAACCTACAAACGTACGTGCCTTTGGAATGTGGGAGGAAACCCACGCTATCACAGGGAGAACGGACAAACTCCGTACAGACAGCACCCATAGTCAGGATCAAACCCGTGTCTCTGGCGCTGTAAGGCAGCAACTCTATCGTTGTGTCACTGTCCTGACATCTGCAATTATTTTAATTAACATTAATCTTTCTTTGTTTAATCTGTTTGAAAATTTATAGCGATGTTTGGTGCAGTAAAGCAAACTGTGATAATGCTCAGCAGATATAATAGGGCTGTATTTTTTTAATTTGACTCATTTGATTGAAAGCACACTGGATTAGTTTCCAAGCTGGTTTTTCAACCCTTCACACAAGATTTATTCTCCTCTGCTCATTCTCTGGGTTTCCTGCTCCATGTCGACATTAAAATTGCCACTCTATTCATAATCTGTATTTGTTAAAGATTTTAAGCAAATTTTAATTGCATCAGGTACTTGGGTGCTCCTTTGAGTTTGAAATGTTTCCCATTGTTGTTTCACTCACCGATAAATGAAGAGATATTGCTCCTTGTATCTTCCTCGCCCGAGGCGGTTGCTTAGTACGGAGGAGTAACGATTTGCAGCCTGTCTGGAAATGAGAAGAAATGAAAAATTAAACACAAAGGGTAGCAAGCCTATTCTTGAGACAGACACAAAGTGCTGGGGTAAATCAGCAGGCCAGGCAGCAGCTCTGGAGACATGTGATTAGGTGGCGTTTCGTGGTCTGGATCCTTCTTCTCACTGAAAGTAGTGGGTGGGTTAGGGGAGGAAGAGCTGGAGGTGAGAAAAGATCAGGAGGGAGTTGGTAACACTCTTGGCATTGGTTTTGTTATTGCTACGTGTACCAAGATACAGTAAAGAACGCTATTCTGCGTGGTATATATCCCTGGCAAATCATGACATATGTGAGTACAACAGGTAGTGCAAAAGAGAAAATAATTAGTGTAGAATACAGCATGTGTAGAAAGGAACTGCAGATGCTGGTTTATACCAAAGATAGATACAAAATGCTGGAGTAACTCAGCAGGTCAGGCAGCATATCAGGAGAAAAAAGATGGGTGACGTTTCAGGTCAGATCTGAAGAATGGTCCTGACCCGAAACGTCACCCATCCTTTTTCTCCAGCGATGCTGCCTGACCTGCTGAGTTACTCCAGCATTTTATGCCTATCAGAGTATAGAATAGAGTGGCACAGTGGTGCAGCGGTAGAATTGCTGACTTACAACGCCAGAGACCTGGGTCCCAGGTTCGATCCTGACTACGGGCGCTGTCTGTATGGAGTTTGTACGTTTCCACGTGATCCATGTGGGGTTTCACCAAGATCTTTGGTTTCCTCCCACACTCCAAAGACGTACAGGTTTGTAGGTTTATTGGCTTGGTATAACTGTAAATTGTTCCCAGTGTGTGTCGGACTAGTGTCAGTGTGTGGGGATCACTGGTCGGTATGGACTCGGTGGGCCGAAGTTTCCACGTTGTATCTCTAAACTCAAACTAAACTAAAAAATATAGTGTCACAGCTACAGAGAAAGTAAAGATTAAAATAGTGAATGGGCCATATCACGGATCCATCAGAAAATCAGAGTTACATCCTTAGCATATGAGAGATGTGTTTGAGATTCTGGTAACAGGAGAAGAAGCCATTCTTGAAATATGCTTTCAAGCTTTTGTACCTTCTGTCTGAAGGGAGAGGGGAGAATAACCATGGTGTGAGCAGTCATCAATTATGTTGACTGTTTTCCTGAGGCAGCGTGAAGTATAGATGGAGTTGATCGTGGGGGGAGTTGCAGGGAAAGGGGGGGAGGGGGGTTGGTTTATGTGAAGGATGGGGCTTCATTTACAAATCTCTGCAGTTTCTCACAGAATTGGGCAGTTGCCAAATCAAGCTGTGATGCATCCTGATATGATATTGTTATACTCTTGGCATATGCTAGTGAATGAATAATGCTTATAATGATAAGGTTAAGTATTATTGCATACTGCATAATAACATAAAAACTGCATCTTAATGGTGACTAAAAACAGGCACGTTTTTCATTGATTTTAAGAAACGTTTCGCATATTAATTTTCCCCAACTATAACGCTGCCTGGAGTATTGGTGGAGGCAGCAATGATAGTGGTGTTGTGATAGGGGTATGGATATGCAGGTAGTGAAAGGATATGGATCATACGCAGGCAGATAAGAGTTGGTCTTGGCAACATGTACGGCACATTATTGTGGGCTGAATGGCTTGCTCCTGGACTGTACTACTGTGTCCTGTGTTCTATAAGGTATCGTAGAGCTTCATCGCTAATGAATTACTAGGCGACCACTGATTTTTCGGCTCCCTTTCTGGATTATCCATGGTGTCACGCCAACAGAGGTCTCAGACTCCGAGGAGTCCAACGCTACCAAAAAGATTCCCCTCGGTTGCCCGGGTGTCGGGATCCCGGCCCACAAAGGCGGCCTCGGACGTCGGCCATGGGAACGGATCTGTCGGCTCCGGCTGGGTCGGGGTTCCAGAGCCCCGGCCGCAGGGGGCAAATTCGACCCGCTGTTTGGCGCCTAACTTCCAATGTGGTCGAGATCGGCCGCCTCACCCGGCCTAGGCGCCACAGTTTCAGGGGGACTTCCAGGGGGGGCGTGGATTTCACGTGCACTCTCGTGATTTTGTCCGGATTACAGGAGGTGCCGGACCACCAGTTGCTGGGAAATCGATGGGGAATGATAATGTTGGAAACGTAGCCAACCTGTACGCATCAAGTTCTTACGGACAATGAAATGATCATGACTAGACAATCTAAGCAAATCAAGCAAATCTCTGCACCGGGATGTTAGTGCCTCTCAAGATCAAGTACAACCTGTGCCTCTTGTACAGGTCCCAACTTCCATGGAAGAGAGCTCAGTGATCCCTATACTTGAAGCCCTTCCCCCTGCACCAGTTCCTTTTCCACCCATTTATCCACACCATCTTCCCGCTCCTTGTCTCAGTAGCTTGTTGCACAGGGAACAATCCTGAGGTAACAGCCCTGCAGGTCCCCTTTTCCCAAATTACTACCTAACTCCCTGTATTCTGTTTGCAGGACCTCACCTGTCTTCCTATCGATCCTGTTGGTACCTCATATTCCGCTTGAGTCGCTTAAAGCGCAACAGTATAAACATTGAATTCTCCAATTTTAGTTACCATCTCTCCTCCCCCTTTTTCCCTCTCTCTTCTCCTACCCCCACTGTGTGCGTACCTATTTCTCCCCCCCCCCCCCCCCGTCCTCTTCCGCCCACATCCCTACCTCTAGCTTCAATTTTCTCTTGTTTTCTTACACCCTTTTGTTTCCTTTTCATCTCTAGCTTTTCTCCCCCCACTTGCCAATCAAATCCCCAGGCCTTGGCCCATTCCCACCCCTTTTCCAGCTTTTTCTTCCCGACTACAATCAGCCTGAAGAAGGAACCCAACCTGAAGTTCATTGCCACAGACGGCTGTGGAGGCCAAGTCATTGGGTATTTTTAACACGGAGATTGGCAGGTTCTTGATTAGTAAGGGTGTCAAAGGTTGTGGGAATAAGGCAGGAAAATGGGTTTGAGGGGGAAAGATCAATCAGCCATGATTGAATCGTGGAGAAGACTCGATAGGCTGAATAGCCCAATTCTACTCCTGTGACTTGAACTTATTAAACATCGCCCATACATGTCCTCAAGTTGCTGCCTGGCCTGCTGAGTTGCTCCAGCCCTTGGATTTTTTTGTTGTTGGTACCAATATGGACAACAGCCTCTGGCAGCTCACCCTCCCTTTCGCAATGTGCTTGACACCCTTATGACTTACTAGGCCTGCTGTTGTGTATGGTTTGGACTAAACTCCAATGTATGTAGGCAAGGCACTAAATGACAGGAACTCTTCCCGGCAGAACAGATGAATCAATTGGATTTTTAAGACATTTGCCACAAATATTAAATTTATTTCACCACTTGCCATTTGAGAATCAAACTCATGACTTCAGCTTGCAATGTGCCATACCTCCTCTTGTCACCCACAATCAAATCTAAATCGTTTTGATTAGTGCCAAGACTTACTTATTTAGCTCCTCCATCAGCCTTGCAGCAGCTTCTTCAGACTTGTCAACGACTTCCATTATTAAGGTGATGTCATAACGTAACAGAATCTATTAATATATAACATTGCATTACATTATCATGTAGCCTGGTTTAACACTTCTAAGTTTAGGTTGGCCTTTTGTTGTCATATGTACCGAGGTACAATGATAAGCTTTGTTTTGCATGCTATCCAATCAATCAGATAATACTATACATAGATGCAATCAAGCCAAACTCAAGTGCAATAGGTGGAGCAAAGAGAAAGATACAGAGTGCAGAATATAGTTCTCAGCATTGTAGCACAACAGGTCCAGAGCCAAAGTCTAATGTCCAAAATGGGGTAGAGGTGAATCGGATTCTCCCCCCCCTCCGCCACACCACAATAAGTTGGGCAAAAGGTCCTGACCCAAATTATCACCCATCCGTGTTCTCCATAGATGCTGCCTGACCTGCTGAGTTATTCCAGCACTTGTGTCATTTTTTGTAAACCAGCATCGGCAGTTCCTTGTGTGTACGAGAATACAACAGTTCCTTGTGTGCACTAGCTGATGGAAAGACCGATCAGAAGCCTGCTAACAGAGGGGAAGGAGATGTTCCTGAATCTGCTGGTGCGACTTTCAAGCCTCTGATTCTTCTGCCCTTAGAGAGAGGGTAGAAGATGGAACGACCTGAGTGGGACAACACTTTGATTATATTGGCTGCTTTTCCAAGGCAGCATGAAGTGTAGATGGAGTCAATGGTGGGGAGTCTTGTCTGTTTGATGGACTGGGCTAGATCCAAATCTGCCTGCAATTTCTTGTGGTCTTGCAGAGATATACTCAAACTAAGTTGTGATGCAGCCCGACAATATGCTTCCTAAATGCATTTATGGAAGTTTGAAGAGTCATTGGAGATGTGCCGAACTTTCTCTCTTTTATGACAAATATAAAAAAAGAGCTGAATTCCAGAGGCAAGGTGAGAGAGACTACCCTTGACATCATGCCGACGTTTGACTGAGTCTGGGATCCTTCAGCCCCAGTAAAACTGAACTCACTGGGCATTAGAGACTAAACCCTTTGCATGCTTCAGTCAAAGCTCGGACAAAATTGGCGTGGGTTCATCATCTCTTTACTACAGAGTTTGGAGAAGAATAGGGAGGCTTTGTTTCAAATGCATATGGTATTGGTGAGGCCACAACTGGAGTACTGTGCACGGTTTTGGTTCCTTCGGTACCTTTAATAGAACATAGTAGGATTGGGGGCAATCCAATGGAGATCCTCCAGGATCATTCCTGAGATGAGAGAGTTATTCTTTCAAGTGACTTTGGGTATCGATTCTTTATGGTTTGGAAGAATGAGAGGTTTATGCCCTCCTCTTTTCCCCTATCCCTGAAGATAGACACAAAATTCTGGAGTAACTCAGCGGGTCAGGCAGAATCTCTTGAGAAAAAGAGCTCAGAACAAACTGGATTGCTTGTCAAGATTAATAATCAGTCTCTTGGAAATAAAATCTGAATTATCTCATAAATATTCTACAGTATTCAGTAGACAAAAGTTAAAAGTTAACGAAAGACTGAAATGAGGCAACCCGTCTGGAATGAGTCACATGACCGCTGCAATATTGAACAATGGCCAGCTGTCTACCGAATGAACACCTGATAAGAACATACCACACGGAGATGGAGCGGTGGTCAAGTGTAGCTACAGAGGGACATCACAGGGTAAATAGTTGAGATGTTTTCAATAGTGGGAGGGTCTCAAGCAAGGAAAGATAGGTGATATAACGTGTCAAAAATGTTAAATAGACATGCGTGGAATGTTATTTTCACAGAGGGAGGTGAATCCCGGAAGTTATTCACCCCAGAGAGGTGTAGAGGCTCGATCATTAGACGTATTTAAAGTGGAGATAGACACATTATCAAAAGATTAGGGAACTGAAGGCTCTAGGGAACTAGCACAGAAGGGGAGTTGAGGCCACTATAGATCGGCCATGGTCGTATTGAATGGCAGGGCAGTCTTGAGCAACCAGCTGGCCCACTCCTGCTCCTATTTTCTTGTGTTCATGTGGCCAAAGGGAACGGCTGCAAGGACAATCTGCAGCTGCTTCATCAATAGCTTTCCATTTACCACAGAGACAGAAGTAAGGATATTCAATAGTCATTGCACAGTAATCAGTTTTGTCTGCAGCTCTTCAGATGATGAAACCGTTTCTGCCTGAATGCAACTCAACCTGAGCAATATTCAGGCTCATGCTCATGAATTATCATTCACGGCAATATGCCATGTTCAACTGTTCAAGTGTCAGTCTATGCTCATGTCCAGTTAGCATCTACTGCCACTGGGTGGCACAGTGGCACAGCTGGTTAGACCATGTTCAAACTTTGTGAGCAGTTTTGAGCCCCTTACCTTAGGAGGGATGGGCTGGCATTGGAGAGGGTCCAGAGGAGGTTTACGAGAATGATCCCAGGGATGATTGGGTTAAGGTATGATGAGCATTTGATGGCTTTGGGCCTGTACTCGCTGGAATTTAGAAGGATGAAAGGGGACCTCATTGAAACTTACCAAATAGTGAAAGGCCAGGCTAGAGTGGAGGTGGAGAGGATGTTTTCACCAGTGGAAGAGTCTAGGACCAGAATAAAAGGACATAGAAACATAGAAAAATAGGTGCCGGAGTAGGCCATTCAGCCCTTCGAGCCAGCATATGATCATGGCCATTCAATATGATCATGGCCGATCATCTAAAATCAGTATCCCATTCTTGCATTTCCCCCATAGCCCTTGATTCCTTTAGCCCGAAGAGCTAAATCTGACTCTCTCTTGAAAACTTCCAGTGAATTGGCCTCCACTGCCATCTGTGGCAGAGAATTCCACAGATTCACAACTCTCTGGGTGAAAGTTTTTCCTCATCTCAGTTCTAAATGGCCTACCCCTTATTCTTAAACTGCGACCCCTGGTTCTGGACTCCCCCAACACCAGGAAATTTTTTCCTGCATCTAGCACGTCCAATCCTTTGAGAATTTAATATGTTTCTATAACATCCCCTCTCATCCTTCTAAATTCCAGTAAATACTAGCCCAGTTGACCCATTCTTTAATCATACGTCATCAGGACGTACCTTTAGAAAGGAGATGAGGAGGAATTTATTTTGTCTGAGCGTGGTGAATATGTGTAATTCATTGCCACAGATGGTCGAGTCTACTCCGCCATTCAGTCACGGCTGATCGATCTTTCCCTCTCAACCACATTCTCCTGCCTTCTCCCCGTAATCCCTGACACCCGTACTAATCAAGAATCTCAGTCTCCGCCTTAAAAATATCCATTGATTTGGCCTCCACAGCCTTTTGTGACAATGAATTCCACAGATTCACCACCCTCTGACTAAAGAAATTCTTCCTCATCTCCTTTCTAAAGGTACGTCCTTTTATCCTGAGGCTGTTGCCTCTCCCACTATTGGAAACATGCTCTCCACATCCACTCTATCCATGCCACTCAACATTGGGTGGAACAGTCACCACGGGACCTACAAAAGTGGAACGTAAGCAAATCATCCATAAATCTGAGGGACAACCGATGAAGGAGAAGATAGAAGTATGAAATTTAAGGGTTATAATTTGTTCTATCCATATGTTGTGAATATCTTTTTTAAATTCTCGTGTCACAAACGTAAGGTAATGTAAGAATTTCATTGTTCCATTGTCGGTACATATGACAACCACTCTTGACTCTTGAAGGGCAAAGATTTTGTAAATTTAAACTTGTTGCTTGTTTGGCTGTCGATACCAATAATATATGCATTGGGTCAAGGCTGCTTGGTAGACTGGATATAATACGCTTCATAATTGGCCTTTCAAAGCACTTCATGATGGTGGATGTCAAGGCCACTGGATGGTATTAGATCGTTAGATGGTATAATGCGTTAGATTGTGCTTTACCTCAGCACTGGATAGTGGTCTTCTTGAAGCAGGTGGGTACCTCAGAACAGAGCAGAGAGAGATTATCATGTTTCTGTACACTGTGGATGGCTCAATTTGGCATCATGTGTAGTTAGCACACAACATAAGCTTATCACTGTACCTCGGTACATGTGGCAATAAACTAAATTGAGTTCAATATAAGTATGGGCCAGTGTCTACTTATATGAGAGAGCTCACAGCAGACTGGCGTTGGCTTGGTGGCAGAGAAATAAGTGCAGGTTTTGAGACACTGGTACGTGTAAGCATAGACCATGGCCCTATGTGGAGAAGAGGGAATGCATGGATACAGGCTTTCAGAGACGAGGTTCAGAGGAAGAATAATGAGGGGGAAAAAATCAATTGAGCTGCATAACCATGAATTAAAGTAAAATGTGAGTGAATGCTGGCTGGATTCCAAAAGAGGACTGAATAACGTCAGAAATCAAGTTTTGGCAATAGCATAACAATCTCTTATTCCAACATAATTAATCACTTATGATAGGCACAAAGTACTGCAGTAACTCAGCAGGTCCAGCAGCATCTCTGGAGCTATAGGATCGGCGATGTTTCGGGTGAAACGTCGTACAGGTTTCACCCGAAATATCACCCATCCTTTTTCTCCGGGGATGCTGCCTTATAGAAACATAGAAACATAGAAAATAGGTGCAGGAGTAGGGCATTCGGCCCTTCGAGCATGCACCGCCATTCAATATGATCATGGCTGATCATCCAGCTCAGTAACCTGTACCTGCCTTCTCTCCAAACCCCCTGATCCCTTTAGCCACAAGGGCCACATCTAACTCCCTCTTAAATATAGCCAATGAACTGGCCTCAACTACCTTCTGTGGCAGAGAATTCCACAGACTCACCACTCTCTGTGTGAAGAAATGTTTTCTCATCTCGGTCCTAAAAGACTTCCCCTTATCCTTAAGCTGTGACCCCTTGTTCTGGACTTCTCCAACATCGGGAACAATCTTCCCGCATCTAGCCTCTCCAACCCTTTAAGAATTTTATATGTTTCTATAAGATCCCCCCTCAGTCTTCTAAATTCCAGCGAGTACAAGCCCAGTCTATCAAGTCTAGACTTATCCACTGAGTTACTCCAGCACTTTGTGTTCATCTCTGGAATAAACCAGCATCTGCAGTTCTATGTTTCCACATCTATAGTTAATTACTTTGTGCAATTAATCTCCCCAAATGTCATAGTTTCCATAGGACGAAATTGCCAAAGTTACAGATTTTTTCACATCTTCAGAGAGCATGCCAGAGCATAAATCTATTACTCACAGAAAACATTCCAGGCACTCGCTCTCCTCTGTTAAAAAAAATTGCCCCTTGCATCTCCTTTAAGCATTGCCCCTTAAGCTATTCTCACTAGTATTTGATTTTGACATCCTGGGAAAACATAGGGCACTGTCCAATTCACTGCTATCTCATTGCAGACATTGTTCTTTCTCTCTGGAACTGTCGCACTACAATGCTAAGAACTATATAGCCTGCACTCTGTGTCTTTCCCTTCGCTCTGCCTATTGAGTTTGGCTTGATTGTATTGATGTGCAGTGTTATCTAATTGGACTAGATAGCAAGCAAAACCATGCTTTTCACTGTACCTCGGTGCACGTGACAATAATAAACCTAAACCAAAACCTAATTTACAACATCAAATTACATGGACACTCACCTTGACAATTGAAGCAACAACGTCTGGTTTGGAGATTTTATCCATTCCGAATTGCCGGATATTAAATGCAGCAATCTTCATTTTCACTCAAAAGGTTTAGTCGGGATTCTAATGGAAAATAAAACAAACCTGTTCTTCAATACAATGATTACAAGAATAATGTGCAGGAAGGAACTGCAGGTGCTAGTTTAAACCGAGGATAGATACAAAATGCTGGATTAACTCAATGGGTCGGACAGCATCTCTGGAGAAGAGGAATAGGTGACTCTTCAGATCAAGACCCTTCTGCAGATTGAGGAAAGGTCTCGACCTGAAACGTCACCTATTCCTTTTCTCCAGAGAGGCTGTCTGACCCACTGAGTTACTCCAACATTTTGTGTCCATCAACAAGGATAATGGATGCAGCAATAGACAACAGACTTACATAAACAAAACCAGACCCTTTGCTCTCGATCTCTGGCGTTGTGAGGCAGCAACTCTACCGCTGTGACATTGTGCCGTTCATCATCTCTGGATCAGGGAAATTGGAATTTGGTCCAATTACTTGCCTGGTCATGGAGTTATACAACATGGAAACAAGCCCTTCGGCCCAACTTGCCACACCAACCAACATGTCCCATCTACACTAGTCCCACCTACCTGCGTTTGGGCCATATTCCTGCAAACTTGTCCTATCCATATACCTATCCAATTTTTTCTTACACATTGTGATAGTCACCGCCTCAACTACCTCCTCTGGCAACTCATCCCATATACCCACCACCCTTTGTTTTAAAAAGTTACCCCTCAGATTCCTATTAAAACTAACTCCTCCTCTCCACCACGGGGTGAGAAATCTGATAGTTAGTAATTAAATATTCACTGCAGTGCATGGCGATATCATTTTATCAAATAAAAGGCAAAGTTTTCTCAGGTGCCAAAAATCAGAAATAAAACCCTCTCCGTAACGCACACCAATGCCTCTACTTCCTTAGAAGACTGAGGATGTTTGGCCAATTTCCACACATGCACCATGGAAAGCATTTTATCGGGATGCACCACAGCATGTTTTGGGAACGGCTCCATCCAAGAATGCAAGCGCGCACACGCACACGCACGCACACACGCGCACACACACGCACACACACACACACACACACACACACACACACACACACACACACACACACACACACACACACACCCCTTTCCATTGACTCCATCTACACCTCACTCTGCCTCAGCAAGGAACACCAGCATAATCAAGGACGTCGTTCCCTGCCCACTCCCTCTTCTCCCCTATTCCATCAGGCAAGAGGTTTCTTCCCAGCTGTTATCAGGAACTGAACAATGCTACCAACAACTAGAGAGCAGTTCTGAGCTACTATCTATGTCATTAGACACCCTCGGACTATCTTGAATTGGACTTTACTGGACTTTATCTTTCACCAAACGTTATTCCTTTTCTCATGAATCTATAACCGCGGATGGCTCAATTTAATCATGTATTGTTTTTCCGCTGACTGGTTAGCACGCAACAAAAGCTATTCACTGTGCCTCTGACAATAAACTAAACTCAACCTAACTTAGTGTTCCATCATGGACTTAGTGGTGAATCCAGGTTTTCACCTGTCCATGTGTCTTCAGGAATGACCTGTTCATTCAAGCATGCATAGCAGTGCAAATGGGGCAGACACTAATGTCTGGCAGCAGACAGTTCCTATTAGAACCATTGGTTCAGCCCATCTGACCATTTATCCCAGCTTGGAACTACCTTCCATGTTCTTCTTTGGTTCTCTCTAACAAAACTTGTCATCTGTATCAAAACACAAAGTGCTAGAGTAACTCAGTGGGTCAGGCAGCATCTGAGGAGTGAATGGAGAGGCAACGTTTTGGGTCGGGACCTTTCTTCATAGAAACATAGAAAATAGGTGCAGGAGTAGGCCATTTGGCCCTTCGAGCCTGCACCGCCATTCAATATGATCATGGCTGATCATCCAACTCAGTATCCCGTACCTGCCTTCTCTCCATATCCCCTGATCCCTTTAGCCACAAGGGCCACATCCAACTCCCTCTTAAATATAGCCAATGAACTGGCCTCAACTACCTTCTGTGGCAGAGAATTCCACAGATTCATCACTCTCTGTGTGAAAAAAAACGCTCTCATCTCGGTCCTAAAAGATTTCCCCCTTATCCTTAAACTGTGACCCCTTGTTCTGGACTTCCCCAACATCGGGAACAATCTTCCTGCATCTAGCCTCTCCAACCCCTTAAGAATTTTGTAAGTTTCTATAAGATCCCCCCTCAATCTTCTAAATTCCAGTGGGTACAAGCCGAGTCTATCCAGTCTTTCTTCATATGAAAGACCTGCCATCCCAGGAATCAATCTGGTGAACCTTCTCTGTACTCCCTCTATGGCAAGAATGTCTTTCCTCAGATTAGGAGACCAAAACTGTAGATCAGTGCATGTTCCTTTAACATAGTGACCTCACCACTACTAACCACTCCCCATGGTCTCTTGTATAATTGTAGCTTCCCCACCTCCAGCTCGCTCTCTAGTTCCGGTGATGACCACGGACAGCTAGGGCATAATGTGTGTAGTGCAATTAAAAAACCTATTCAGTAAAAGACTCTGCGTACGAGGGACATCCTTTTACATGGTGTCAGAGCGGTAGACTTGCGTCTCCTGTTGATCGGTTTTTATTTTATTATTTGTTCCTCCCAGTTGTGTCCCCTCCTTCCACTTTGCCATGGCTCACTCGTGTCGTCGTCCGGACACGCTCGTTTTTGATGGGGACATAGTGCACCGCTGGACTGTCTTCCAGCGGGACTACGAACACTATATCGCGATTGCCCATCCTGATGCAAATTCTGCGGTACAGGCTCACCTGCTCCTCAACCTGGCTGGTCCGGAGGCAATGGAACGCTATGCTTCGTTCGATTTCGTCCCTCCGGAGGACCGCAACGACCCGGCATGTCTCATGGCCAAGTTCACTGCCCTGTGTGATATACCCACCAATAACATTATTGAGCGTTTTAACTTTTTCACGCGTCGTCAGACTCCAGGGGAGCACGTTGACGCCTTCATTGCTTCTTTGAGGCATATGGCTCGGCGGTGCCGCCTTCAAACGATCACACCCGACGAGATGATCAGGGACGTCCTGGTCAACGGTCTCCTAAACTCCAAGCTGCGTGACGAGCTCCTGATGAAGCCTGACCTGTCGCTAAAGGACGCCGTACATGCCGCACGCATGGCCTCTGCTGTTGCCTCAGTATCTCGGCCGGCGTCCCATGACATAAATTTCACCGGCCGCCGGCGGCTAAATGCCCCGCCGGCCAGGGTCGCCCCCTCCGCGCCCACTACGGTCACCCCTCGCCGATGCCCAAACTGCAACTTCTCGTCACACCAGTTTAACGTTTGCCCAGCGCAGGGCAAAACTTGTAATTCCTGCGGGAAACTGAACCACTTTTCTGCAGCTTGTCGTTCTCGTGGGAGACCTGTCCCTGCTCCTAGAAGGAGTCTAAACAACCTTGCGAACAGTGATAGCGCAACCGGTTCCCAGTACCAACACGAGGAACTCCCCGATCCAGATACAGTGTTTTCGCTTTTGGGTGCACCTGCGTTGATAACGGATCCTTCCGTGCATGTTACTGTCAATGGACACTCCTTCCCTGCGAAGGTCGATACTGGTGCTTTTGCAAATGTTATGTCTGTTGGCCTCTTCGAGCAGATAAGCTCGGGGGAGAGGGTTACTCCTGACGACTCCCGCCTTCATGCCTATGGGGGAGGTGTTCTGGTTGCCGTGGGGAAGGCAACGGTTATCTGTACTGTTCTGGAGACCTCTCGGCCCCTCACGTTCCTCCTGCTAGCATCTGACAACGTCACCCTGCTGGGCGCCCGTGCATGCCAGGACTTTGGCTTGGTTTCATTCCACCGCGACATCCACCTGGTGCAGGCCCCCATGGACCCCCTGATCGAGTATCCCGACCGATTTGATGACGTCCTGGGGAAGCTGCCCTGTGCCTACAAGATCGTTGTTGACCCGGGGGTCAACCCGGTGGTTAGACCGGCCCACCGTGTGTCTTTTGCCATGAAGGGCCGCGTGGAGTCCACACTACGTGGCATGGTGGACATGGGCATCCTCAAGGAGGTGAGTGCCCCCACCCAGTGGGTCTCCACCATGGTGGTCGCTGCCAAGAAAGATGCGAGCGAGATCAGGATCTGCATCAACCCAAAAGACCTGAACCTGGCTATCAAACGCCCGCACTACCCCATGCGGACGGTGGAGGACGTCGCGGCACAGGTCGGTCCAGCCACAGTTTTCTCGGTCCTAGATGCCAAGAGCTCCTTTTGGCAGATCCCTTTGGATGCACGTTCCTCCTTCCTGACCACCTTCAGCACACCTTTTGGCAGGTTCCGTTTCCTCCGCATGCCTTTTGGGATCAACTCAGCAAGCGATGTTTTCCAGCGTACAATGGAGCAGCTGTTTGCCGGGTTGCCGTGCGCCATCATTGTGGATGACATCCTGGTGTACGGGAGGGACGTCGCTGAGCACGACCGACACCTCCGCCAAGTCCTGGACAGGGCTCGTGAGATCAATCTCAAACTTAATCAACGGAAGTGTCGATTCCGCGTTGAGGAAGTCACCTACGTTGGCCATGTTTTCACGGCGGGGGGCCTGGAGCCAGACCCCGAGAAGACGGCGGCGATCACCGAAATGCCCGCTCCCACTGACGTGCCCGGCCTGCAGCGCTTTCTGGGCATGGTCAACTACTTAGGCAAGTTCATACCCGACCTCAGCGAACTGAGTGCCCCCCTGAGGGAGCTGGCCAAGAAGGACTATGCCTGGGTCTGGCTCCCGCACCACCAGTCGACCTTCGAGGCCCTGAAGTCCAGACTCGCACGGACCCCCACTTTGCAGTTTTTCGACCTGAACAGGCCAATCGTCCTCACCTGCGATGCATCTCGGTTCGGCCTTGGTGCTGCCTGCCTGCAGCTCTATGACGACCGGCAGCTGCCCGTCTCCTATGCCTCTCGCACAATGACCCCTGCTGAGCAGCGCTACGCCCAGATTGAAAAGGAGCTCCTTGCCGTGGTATTCGCGTGCTCCAAATTCAAAGACTACGTTCTGGGCAACACCTTCACCATCGAAACTGACCACCAACCGCTGGTCTCTATTTTAAACAAGCCCATCCACGCAACCTCGTCCCGTTTGCAGCGAATGATGCTGCAGCTTCAGCGCTTTACCTTCGATATCGTGTACCGCAAGGGCAAGGAGATGTTCGTGGCAGACACTTTGTCCCGTGCCCCACTACCTTCCATTTCCCGCCATCCGTACGAATCGGCTGACCTGATGGTGTTGAACGTCAACATCGTTCCATCTTGGCAGATGCAGTCCCTGGTCACACACACTGCCGCTGATCCTGCCCTGCAACAGCTTGAGAGCGTCATCCGCCGTGGCTGGCCTGACCGACGGTCTTCCCTGCCGGCTGGTGCCGTGCCCTACTTCCTGGTTCGGGATGAACTGGTGCTGCACGCGGGCGTGGTGGTGAAGGGTCACAAGGTCGTGGTGCCGGCCGCGCTGCGAGATCACTACTTTCAGACTGCCCACAACGGACACCCCGGGGTGGAGGCCACTTTATCCCAGGCCCAAGCACAATTTTACTGGCCTGGCATGGTTCAGGACATCCGGGACAGGGTCTCCGCCTGCGCTGCCTGCAACCGCCTACTACCTCATCAGCAGCGCCAGCCTCTCCTGCAGCAGCCGGCTCCCGAGTTGCCGTGGATGGCTGTTGCCGCCGACATTTTCGAGTGGCGTGGCAAACACTACCTGGTCCTGGTGGACTCCTACTCCAGCTGGTTCGAGGTGGACCTGCTGCCGTCCCTCACGTCTGCTGCCGTCATCGGGAAGCTTCGCCGCCACTTCTCTACCTTCGGTTCCCCGGTATCTCTCCAGTCCGACAACGGCAGCCAGTTTACCAGCGCGGAGTTTGCCGCTTTCGCCACCCTGTGGAACTTTCGCCACATCACCAGCAGCCCCGAGTACCCGCAAAGCAATGGACTTGCAGAGCGCGCTGTCCGCAGCGCGAAGGAACTGATGGAACGTTGTCGGCTTGCCAGTTCTGACTTGTACCTTGCCCTCCTCAACCTCCGCAACATCTCCCGGGACCCCGCGCTCGGTTCCCCTGCCCAGCGCCTCATGTCCCGCACCACTAGACCCCCCATCCCCGTCTCCCAGCAATCCCTGAAACCAACGGCTCGCAGCCCTGCCGCTGTCAAGGAGCGCATCATCGAAAAGCAAGTCATTCAGAAGCGCTCCTTTGACAAATCGTCCCGTCCCCTTCCCCCTCTGTTCGCTGGCCAGGTTGTCCGGATGGAGTCCGCCTCGGGTCACCACCGGCTGGCCGTGGTCGTCGGCAATGCTGACTCTCCACGGTCGTACCTGGTTAATTACGAGGGCACCGTGTACCGTCGTACCCGCCAGCACCTGATGCTGGTCAACGAGCCTGCACCGCCTCCCGCGGTCCCGTATTCACCTCCCGTCCAGTCCCCGGTGCCTGATGTGCCTCCTGCTCCCGTCCATCCTCGCATGCCCCAACCTTCGCCGTCTCGGCTGTCTGTGCCCGGCTCGCCCCAGCCCACTTCCCCTCCTTCGCCTGCGCGTTTGCGGGTATCGCCGCCCCGTTCTCCTCCTTCCCCTGGTTCCCCTGCCTCGGTACCCGCACCCGTCCCTGCTCTTCCTTCGACCGAAGGGGATGGGGGGTTGCGCACCCGCTCTGGGCGACTGGTCAAGCCGCCTGTCCGGTACGGTGGGTACGAGTAGTCTGTGTTGTGCTGCATTCTATCTGCTCCCTGCTTATAGTTTAAGTCTAGCGTATGAGCCGTGGTCGCTCTTGTTTCCAAGAGGAAGGATGTAGATCAGTGCATGTTCCTTTAACATAGTGACCTCACCACTACTAACCACTCCCCATGGTCTCTTGTATAATTGTAGCTTCCCCACCTCCAGCTCGCTCTCTAGTTCCGGTGATGACCACGGACAGCTAGGGCATAATGTGTGTAGTGCAATTAAAAAACCTATTCAGTAAAAGACTCTGCGTACGAGGGACATCCTTTTACAAAAACTGTACGCAATACTCCAGGTGTGGTCTCACCAATGCCCTGTACAACTGCAGCAGAACCTCCCTGCTCCTATACTCAAATCCCCTCGCTATGAATGCCAACATACCATACGCTTTCTTCACTGCCTGCTGCACCTGCATGCCTACTTTCAATGACTGGTGTACCACGACACCCAGGTCTCCGTAATCCCAACTATATCATATTCATTAATAACTATCTGCACATTCAACTCATCCACCTTATTACAAATGCTCCTTGCATTGAGACACAAAGCCTTCAGGCTTGTTTTTATAACACTCTTACCCCTTATACAATAATGTTGAAAAGTGGCCCTTTTTGATTTTTGCCCTGGATTTGTCTGCCTGTCACTTTTACTTTTCACCTTGCTACCTATTGCTTCTACCCTCATTTTACACACCTCTGTCTCTCTGCTCATGCTCCCATCCCCCTGCCACATTAGTTTAAATCCTCCCCGACAGCACTAGCAAACACTCCCCCAAGGACATAGGTTCCATTCCAGCTCAGTTGCAGACCGTCCTGTTTGTACTGGTCCCACCTGTCCCAGAACTGGTTCCAATGTTCTAGAAATTTGAATCCCTCCCCCTTGTGCCATTTTTCAAGCCACGTATTCATCTGAAATATCCTCCTATTTCTATTCTGACTAGCACGTGGCACTGGTAGTAATCCAGAGATTATTACCCTTGAGGTCCTACTTTTAAGTTTATCTCCTAGCTCCCTAAATTCACCTTGTAGGACCTCATCCCGTTTTTTTACCTATATCGTCGGTGCCAACGTGCAACTTGGCTGTTCACCCTCCCCCTCCAGAATGTCCTGCAGCCGCTCAGAGACATTCCTGACCCTTGCACCAGGGAGGCAACATACTATACCATTGTTTGCGGCCGCAGAAACGCCTATCTATTCCCCTTACAATTGAATCCCCTATCACTATAGCCCTTCCACTCTTTTTCCTCCCCTCCTTTGCCGCAGAGCCACCCAGTGTGCCATGAACTTGGCTGCTGCTGCCTTCCCCTGATGAGCCATCTCCCCCAACAGTATCCAAAATGGCATATCTGTTTAGGAGGGAGATGACTGCAGGGGACTCCTGCACTACCTGCCTACTGCTACGCTGGCTAGTGGTCACCCATTCCCTTTCTGTCCGCTTATCTTTTACCTGCAGTGTGGCCAACTCACTGTACGTGCTATTCACGACCTTCTCAGCATCGTGGATGCTCCAGTATGAATCCAACCGCAGCTCCAACCGTTCAATGTGGTCTGCCAGCAGCTGCAGCTGGACACACTTCCTGCACACGTAGTAGAAACATAGAAACATAGAAAATAGGTGCAGGAGTAGGCCATTCGGCCCTTCGAGCCTGCACCACCATTCAATATGATCATGGCTGATCATCCAACTCAGTATCCCGTACCTGCCTTCTCTCCATACCCCCTGATCCCTTTAGCCACAAGGGCCACATCTAACTCCCTCTTAAATATAGCCAATGAACTGGCCTCGACTACCAACTGTGGCAGAGAATTCCACAGATTCACCACTCTCTGTGTGAAAAAAAACGTTCTCATCTCGGTCCTAAAAGACTTCCCCCTTATCCTTAAACTGTGACCCCTTGTTCTGGACTTCCCCAACATCGGGAACAATCTTCCTGCATCTAGCCTCTAATTTTGCTTCAAACTTGGAATATTATCAATAAGTTTTTTGCTATCTGTTCTTGCGGCATTGCTTTTTGCTATTCTTCAATCCCCGTAGCAAGTCCGCTCAGTTCCATCCCATGCCACACCTTCCGAGATTAATCATTGCTTTAGGTTTTAAAATTGCAGATGGGTGGCGACGGAGGAAATATTTTTATATCCAGTTGCAATACTGATTCTGAATTATGATGTACTCCTTGGTAGTTAAATTATTTTATCTCTCCCTGCTCCTGTCTCCACCCCATGCTGTGAGGCTTGGCTTTTAACCACAGAGTGTTAGCTTGTTTTAGGGATAAAACAAAGGAATTGGGTAAAGTTGCCATGCAATTGGGTAAAGTTTCATTGGACTACCTGCACCATCGACAATGTGAATGGTAATGGCTTTTATACCGTCATGAGTTGTTTTTATGAATTTCCACCTTTGTACAACCTGCTTCTTTGCCTGATTTCTCTATAAAGGGAAAACAAAATCATTTCATGATTATTACTGTCTTATTTGAAATGGTTGGGATTTATTATTAAATGGGTCTCTGGCTGTTTCTGTCGGTCAGGATAGACAAAATCATTTTTTGCCAGGATGGGAATGTCCAAGACTATCAAGTGAGAGGGGGAAAGTTTAATGGGGATGTGTGGGGCAGGTTTTTTTACACAGAGAATAGTGGGGGCCTGGCATGCTTTGCCAGGGGTGGTGGTGGATTTTATTGGCGGGTACAATAGTGGTGTTTAA
This sequence comes from Rhinoraja longicauda, assembly GCF_053455715.1. Taxonomy (NCBI): domain Eukaryota; kingdom Metazoa; phylum Chordata; class Chondrichthyes; order Rajiformes; family Arhynchobatidae; genus Rhinoraja; species Rhinoraja longicauda. The sequence goes on from NC_135969.1 coordinate 12,565,115, forward strand.
GAGGCTTTTCGAGAGATGCATGGAAATGCAGGGAATAGAGAGATTTGGATCATGTACAGGCAGACGAGATCAATTTAACTCGGCATCATGTTCGGCACAAACATCGTGGGCTGAAGGACCCGTTCCTGTGTTGTACTGTTCTATATTCTATGTTCTCATGCAAACTAGTGTCAGAATTCGTGTGTAGGAAAGAACTGCAGACGCTGGTTTAAATCGAAGAGAGTGTCAGAACTATTTCTACCAAAACAGGCACGAGGAAATAGATACAAATCGTACAACGTTGTGAGTTTCTTCTGTGGTTTGAATAAAATGTCTCAAAGTCTGACGGCCATCAGTCAGAAGGAGAAATAGTTTTAACTGAACTCAGAGCTTTGTGACTTTGTATTGTATTAGTTTTCTTAGCTCGCTCCACAGTGGCTATCACCTGCCTCACAGAGGACATCTGCTCCTCCTTGTAATGATAGCAGAGCCAAAACTGCTTCTCCAAAAAGAGATTAATAACGTCTCAAGTGTAGTATTGCTCTTTACAAATTCACACCCCGAAAGCAATTAACAATGCAGCGAAATATCTGATTTTCATTAGATTTTTCATTTTTAATTTGATTTTCATTAGTTTGTTTCTTTTAATCCCACTACCTCTACCGATTGAGAAAGCAAAGGAACAATAGGAAAAAAAGTTACTTACCTGTCACCTGCTGAATCGGTTTTGTGCTTCTTTGGGTGAATAGGTTTGAGCAGAAATTGAAGGAATAGCTTGTGGGTGTAATGGAGAAGGACATCCAATGGACAGCGATGTTAGTCTGCGTATGACGTTGGAATTTAAATTACATGTCTGAGGATGGTCTGTGCTGTGTAAATGGTTTACCTATAACAACTACCCCTAACAGGCCCGAGCAATCAACTCCAGTCACGCAGGTTGCAAAGAATTCACTGCATGTTCTAAATGAAGGCAGAAAATATTTCATACTCGCACGTGTCCAAGCTTGCTTGCTCACACACACACACACACACACACACACACACACACACACACACACACACACACACACACACACACTCTCTCTGAAGAAGGGTCCCAACTCAAAACATCACCTATCTTTTTTCTTCAGAGATGCTACTTGACTCGTGAGTTACTCCAGCACTTTGGGTCTATCTTTCGTATAAACCAGCATCTGAAGAATCCAGTCTCCACCCAAAACATCAGCCATTCCTTCTCTCCAGAGATGTTGCCTGGCCCGCTGAGTTAGTCCAGCCTTTTGTGCCCATCTTTGGTGTAAACTATCATCTGCCGTTCTTTCCTGCACATTTTGTCTGCAGTTCTTTGTTTCTTCATTCCAGATACAGACTGAGTGACAGAAATTGCCCCTGAGGTCCCCCTTAAATCTTTCACCTCTCACTCTATGCTCGCTGTCCTCATCAATCTTGTTGACCTTTTCAAATATCTTCTGTCAGTTTGTTAAGACATATTTCCCACATGCTGACTATCTCTAATCTGTCCCTGCCGATCTAAATACTGGTAGAACCTGTCCCTCAACGATTTTCCAACCACTGGCGTCATGCTCTCTGGCCTGTATTTCAAAACAAAAAACAGTCCGAAGAACGGTCTTGACCCGAAACGGCACCTATTCCTTCTCTCCAGTGATGCTGTCTGGCCCTCTGAATTACCCCAGCTTTTTGTGTCTGTCTTGTATTCCCCCGCTTGCCTTTGCTGCCCTTCTTAAATAGCGATACAATGTTAGCCACCCTCTGCTCACAGAACTTCGCCTGTAGCTAAGGTTTATGTAAATAGTTTTGTAAGCACCTTCGCAATATCTTCCCAGGACCTCGCCTACCACAGGGTCCAAGGATGGGCTAGGTGAGGTCCTGGAGATTTAACCTCCTGGGGAATTACCATGCGATAGAACTTTATTTATCTCAGGAGGGAAATTGATCTGCCAACAGTAAAAAAAAACACAAAATACATGAAACAGAAACATAGAAAATAGGTGCAGGAGGAGGCCATTTGGTCCTTCAAGCCAGCACCACCATTCAATGTGATCATGGCTGATCATCCACAATCAGTAACCCGTGCCTGCCTTCTCCCCATATCCCTTGATTCCACTAGCCCCTAAAGCTCTATCTAACTCTCTCTTAAATTCATCCAGTGATTTGGCCTCCACTGCCCTCTGTGGCAGAGAATTCCACAAGTTCATGAGATTAAAGTGACAAGTAGCAAGGCTTGGAGGATGTGTAAAGATTGGGGAGGTGGAGGGGAAGGGGGGGGGAGTCCATCTCGGTCTACCCCATGACAGAAGGGGGTTGAGTTGTAAAGTTTGCTGTCCACAGGGAAGAAGGGTCTCTTGTGACGTTCTGTCCTCCTGTGGCATTCTGTCCTGCATCTTTATCTGCCTTGTCCACTTTTGCCTCATGTTTGGTCATTTGTTTCTGACCTCAGATATCATATTGCAAATGCCTCAATTCCTTCGCTTCCACAATCCCCCCCTCAGTAAAAGTTAAGACAGAAAGAGGCATTCAATCCCTTGGTTTTTTGGGGGTGTAATTTTGATGCTTATTTAATGCTTTTGTTGTTGGACTGTGGGTGATTGAATTAACATTTTGTTCAAGATGGCCGCGCCGTTGTGTTTGGCTGCCTGCCACTGTATGTTTCTTTTTTTTTCCTGGTCAGATGTGCAGCACTTTGGTCAACGTGGGTTGTTTTTAAATGTGCTATACAAATAAATTGACTTGACTTGACTTGACTTGTAGATGTCCTATTCACTATTTAGTATCAATTCCATATCTTTAAGACCTTCAATGTCACATTTCAGAAAAATCTATCATTTGATGTAATGTGATTTTGGAAGGGGCGCCAAATTTCTATCATCTCTTTGCTTGACCCATGGGTGAGAGATTCAAGTTAATCTTGGGTCCTTACCGTAAGCAAATTTTATGTTGACATGAACCATATTGTTGTCAACCCAAGTTTGATATCTGCAAAGGACACAAAGTGCCAGAGTAACCCAGCGGGTCAGGCAGCTTCTTGGGTAGGTGATGTTTCGGTCGGGACCCTTCTTCAGACTGACCTACAATACAAAACAAAAACAAAAAAATGTTGGAAATATTTAGCAGGTTGGGCAGCATCTATGGGAAGAAGAATATCATCAGTGTCATTTACTTGAGAAAGGAAACGCTAGAATTAGATAAGAAAGAAATAAGGGGTGAGAGGTCAGAGAATGGTTCAGTTTAGTTTAATATTGCCATGTGCACTGAGCTACAGTGGAAAGCTTTTACGTTGCGAGCTATCCAGTCAACGAAAAGATTGGAATAGTTGTCTAATGCCTACGCTGAAACTTCTCTGATTTTACAGTTCCATAACTTTAGGAGAAACATAAATTGCTAAATTTTCTTTTAACTCTTACCAGTAATTCCAACTCTTTGATTAAATGATGTATTTGTAAAATGATTAAGCTGGAGGATATATTCCCTAAATTTAAGATAAATGTGAAGGGAGCACAACCTTCCAATGTAAAGTTTACAAAAAGTAAACGAAAATCAAGAAAACTGCAGATGCTGGAAATCTAAAACAAAAAAAACAGAAAATGCTGGAAATACTTACCAGGTCAGGCAGCATCTATGGCAAGAGAAAAAGAGTGAATGTTTCAGTTCAGAGTCCTACCATCAGAGCTTCATCAACGACCTGAAACGTTGACTCTGTTTCTCTTGCCACAGATGTTATCCGACCTGCTAAGTATTTCCAACATTTTCTGTTCTTGTTTTGCAAAAATGAAACCTATATGGGCTAATATCTTTTTTATCATGGGTTTCACAAAATTAACTCTTGTACTACTTTCCTTGGTGAAGTTCCATCAATTTCTTCACTCCAAATAGAGCATGATGACAGGACTTGGAAATACCTCAATTTGTTCCCAGTGTCATCAGAACAGTTATCTACCCTGAAATCCATCAAAGACCCCTCACACATCATAGAAGTTCATGTTAATCTGTAATTCTTGAGTCTTAGAAATATCCAAAACAATATTAATGCTTTGTGGTAACATTCAGATATCGGTTGCAAACTGTAAATGATCTGAGACAAAGCCATTTATGTTCAAAAGCAATGATTTTTTTTAAATATAAAGAATACGATTTTAAATTAAAATTTAAAGAGCTGAATCTGAACAGAGTTCCAACTGAGTTTAATAGTTTGATGGTCATTTTGGCTTATCCAATTTCCTTTTTAAAAAGCTGCAGACCTGGGAATGTTTAAACATATATTTGTGGCATAGAATGTAGTATTTGATATATTGTGCAGGGATTCAGGGAATGTTCAATGAGATGTCGACCATTTCTAATTTACATCAGCAGCCTGGACTGCAAAAAATTAAATGCAGATATTTCTGAGAAAATACTTCTTATAAGAAACCAAAGTGGAATAAAGTACCGATGCAGGCAGTGAGATAAATAGTTCATGAAATCAAGGAGCATAAATACTGCATGTGAGATATGCCATGATACCAAAACTGGAACAGGTTCGGGAGGTTGGAATATTTGATGTATCTGTGCAATGCAAATGGAGCTGCCGATAAAAGCATATTCAAAGATAATCCCTAAAATAAGTGTATTTGGAATTCTCTACCCCCAGAGAACAAGGGAGGATGAATCGTTTGGATTTATTTAAGGCTCGGGGAGGAGGTTTTTGGATTGTAGTGAACTTTAAGGGTTTGGGAAGTCCTACCGCAATATTTTGCCTCTACTGTAGAAGGGGGATGGCACGGCACCGTGGTGCAGCGGTAGAGTTGCTGCTTTACAGCGCCAGAGACCCGGGTTGGATCCTGACTATGGGTGCTGTCTGTACGGAGTTTGTACGTTTTCCCTGTGACCACGTTAGTTTTCTCCCGGTGCTCCGGCTTCCTCTCATAGAAACATAGAAACATAGAAAATAGGTGCAGGAGTAGGCCATTCGGCCCTTCGAGCCTGCACCGCCATTCAATATGATCATGGCTGATCATCCAGCTCAGTAGCCTGTACCTGCCTTCTCTCCATACCCCCTGATCCCTTTAGCAAAAAGGGCCACATCTAACTCCCTCTTAAATATAGCCAATGAACTGGCCTCAACTACCTTCTGTGGCAGAGAATTCCACAGACTCACCACTCTCTGTGTGAAGAAATGTTTTCTCATCTCGGTCCTAAAAGACTTCCCCCTTATCCTTAAGCTGTGACCCCTGGTTCTGGACTCCCCCAACATCGGGAACAATCTTCCCGCATCTAGCCTCTCCAACCCCTTAAGAATTTTATATGTTTCTATAAGATCCCCCCTCAGTCTTCTAAATTCCAGCGAGTACAAGCCCAGTCTATCCAGTCTTTCCTCATATGCAAGTCCCTCCATCCCAGGGATTAATCTGGTGAACCTTCTCTGTACTCCCTCTAAGGCAAGAACGTCTTTCCTCGGGTTAGGAGACCAAAACTGCACACAATACTCCAGGTGCGGTCTCACTACTCCAGGTGTGGTCTCACATTCCAAAGACGAACAGGTTTGTCGGTTAATTGGCTTTGGTAAAATTGCAAATTGTCCCTAGTGTGTAGGATAGAGCTAGTGTACGATGATTGCTGGTTGGCACGGACTTGGTGGGCCGAAGGGCCTGTTTCCGCGCTGTATCTCTAAAGTAAAGTCTAAAGACCAGATTGTTCATCCTGCTCCCTTTTCCAAACTCTTATCTTATCCCAACCATATCCTGAACTTCCACTTTGGAGATTTGCTCCCCACCTTTGCAACCCCAGCCTTCATTTGCTTGTACAGCAGACTCCACAAAGCTAGCCTCTCATATTTCTGGATTGAAGTGATAAACTTCAGTGCACCAAGGGATGCAAATTGAAAATCTGATGATAATTACCAAAATAAAACGCTTCACAAATTGATTTAAATCTTCAAATAAGCATAAAATGAGCTTATGTAATTTAATCTGTTTAGACATAAACAAATCCGCTCATATTTGACTTCTGCAAAATACTGCCGGTAATTAAACAAACTTATTTTTCTGCAATTTGTCTCGTCTGCAACACTGCAGGTTTTTTGTTTGAAGTTCATCTGCCAGTTTATGTTGGAGAAAAGACTCAAAGTGCTGGAGTAACAAAGCAGATCAAGCAGCATCTCTGGAGAACATGGTCAGGACCCTCCTCAGTCTGGAGAAGGTTTTTGATCCGAATCGTCACCTATCCATGTTCTCCAGTGTTTAGTTTGGAGATACAGCGCGGAAACAGGCCCTTCAGCCCACCGAATCGGCACTGACCAGAGATTCCCCGCACATTAACATTAACCTACACACACTAGGAAGAATTGTTTACACATACACTAAGACAATTGACCTACATACCTGTACGTCTTTGGAGTAAGGGAATAAACCGAAGATCTTGGAGAAAACCCACGAGGTTATGGGGAGAATGTACAAACTCCGTACAGTCGGGATTGAACCTGGGTCTCCGGCGCTGAATGCACCGTAAGGAAGCAACTCTACTGTTGCGCCACAGTGGCCACCCAGAGATGTTGCCTCATCTGCTGAATTACTCCAGCACTTTGTGTCTTTTTGCATATTAACCAGCATCTGTAGATCCTTGTTTCTACTAGTTTATTTAGTGGCTTGGTTATGGAGAACAGCCAGGAAAGCAGAGTTAAGGTCAATATTAGATCACCTACGATCTTAAAGTCATAGTCTTGTGTAAATAGTTGCCTGATGGTCAGCACAGACTCAGTGGGCTGAAGGGCCTTTAGTTTATTACTGTCACGTGTCCTGAGATATAATGAAAAGCTTTTGTTTGTGTGCTACCTAGTTTTTAAAAATTCTACATGAATACAACCAAGATGTCTTTATTTAGTATGACTATGAATCCTTGACAATTGGGTTTGTTACCACTATGACTGAATGAAAGTATCTCCTCCAATGCTGTAATGGAAAGAAAATGAAATGTGCATTACTGTGCTTAGCCTGATTAGAAATAATGCAAAAAGATGGTGATGGCTCATGATTGCTGCAAAATAAGAAATTTGATTACTTCCTAAGGGGCGATTATCAGCCTGAAATATTTGCCCTGTTTCGCTTTCCACGAAATCCAAAGTATTCCCGGTATTTTCTGTTCTAACCGGATTCCAGCTCCCACGATATTTAGTTTCAGATATCCAATTCATAGAAAACATAGACATAGAAAACATAGAAAATAGGTGCAGGAGGAGGCCGTTTGGTTCTTCGAGCCAGCACCGCCATTCATTGTGATCATGGCTGATTATCCACAACCAGTAATCCATGCCTGCCTTCTCCCCATATCCCTTGATTCCACTAGCCCCTAGAGCTCTATCTAACTCTCTTTTCAATTCATTCAGTGAATTGGCCTCCAATGCCTTCTATGGCAGAGAATTCCACAATTTCACAACTCTGGGTGAAAATGTTTTTTCTCACCTCAGTTTTAGACAATAGACAATAGCCAATAGGTGCAGGAGTAGGCCATTCGGCCCTTCGAGCCAGCACCACCATTCAATGTGATCATGGCTGATCATTCTCAATCAGTACCCCGTTCCTACCTTCTCCCCATACCCACTGACTCCGCTATCCTTAAGAGTTTTAAATGCCCTCCCCTTTATTCTCAGACTGTGGCCCCTGGTTCTGGACTCCCCCAACATTGGGAATATTTTCCTGCATCTAGCTTGTCCATTCTTTAATTTAGTTTAGAGATACAGCTCGGAAACAGGCCTTTCGGCCCACCGGGTCCGCGCCGACCAGCGATCCCCGCTCATTAACACTATTCTACATCCACTAGGGACAATTTTTTTTACATTTACCAAGCCAATTAACCTACAAACCTGTACGTCTTTGGAATGTGGGAGGAAACCGAAGATCTTGGAGAAAACCCACACAGACAGCACCTGGGATTAAACCCGGTCTCCGGCGCTACATTCACTGTAAGGCAGCAACTCTACCACTGTGCCACCATGACTGCGCTACTGCTGCGCCACCGTGACTGAGCCACCGTGACTGTCCTTTTATAATTTTATACTTTTCTATTATATCCCCTCCCATCCTTCTAAATTCCAGTGAATACAAGACAAGTCTTTCCAATTTTTCCTCATATGACTGTCCTGCCATCCCGGGGATTAACCTTGTGAACCAACCCTGCATGTCCTCAAATTAGGAGACCAAAACTGCACACAATACTCCAGATGTGGTCTCACCAGGGCCCTGACAACTGCAGAAGGACCTCTTTACTCCAACTCTCAAATCCTCTCGTAACGAGGGCCAACATGCCATTAGCTTTCTTCACTGCCTGCTGTACCTGCATGTTTACTTTCAGTGACTGGTGTACAAGGACACTCAGGTCTCGTTGCACTTCCCCTTTACCTAATCTGACACCATTGAGATAATAATCTACTTTCTTGTTTTTGCCGCCAAAGTGGATAACCTCATATCTATCTATATTATACTGCATCTGCCATGCATCTGCCCACTCACTCAACCTGTCCAAGTCACCCTGAAACCTCCTAACATCCTCTTCGCAGTTCACACTGCCACCCAGCTTTGTGTCATCCACAAATTTGCTAGTTACTTTTAATTCCATCATCCAAATCATTAATATATATTGTAAACAGTTGCGGCCCCAGCACCGAGCCTTGCGGCACTCCACTCTCCACTGCCTGCCATTCTGAAAAGGACCCGTTTACTCCTACTCTTTGCTTCCTGTCCGCCAACCAATTCTCTATCCAAGTCAATACCCTACTCCCAATACTATGTGCTCTAATTTTGCCCACTAATCTCCTGTGTGGAACCTTATCAAAGGCTTTCTGAAAGTCCAGATACACTACATCCACTGGCTCCCCTTCATCCAGTTTACTTGTCACATCCTCAAAAAAAATACAGAAGATTAGTCGAGCAGGATTTCCCCTTCATAAATCCATGCTGACTTGGACCAATCCTTTTACTGCTATCCAAAATGCGCCGTTATTACTTCTTTAATTCCTGAGGATCAAATTGGGAAATGTGGGCCAGGAATGTGTTAGTCGACACAAGTCTCGAGATCACAAAGGTATGTTTGAGGGCTTCAGTGAGGAGGGTTAGTGCATCACAGTGGCACAGCTGGTACAGTTACTGCCTCGCAGTGCCAAAGGCCCGGGTTCCATTTGAGGTGGTGACTGAGAATTTTCTCCATTCTTCCTTCCCTCCATTCTCTCCGGTCCTTTTATTTTAACCACATCCCATCTCAATCTCCGTCAGCTTTCCTCCCATTAGTGGCAGAGCTGGCGGACCCGCTGCCTCATAGCACGAGAGACTGGGATTCCGCCCTGTGCTCTGTGTGGAGTTTGCGTGTTCCCCCTGTGGGTATCTTCCGGGTGCTCTGGTTTTCACCCACTTCCCAGAGACGTGCGGGTTTGTTGGTTAATTTACCTCTGTAAATTGTCCTTTGTAATGAGTGGATGAGGAATGTGGGATAACATGGAACTAATGTAAACGGGTGATCGATGGTCAGCCTGGACACGGTGGGCCAAAGGGCCTGTTTCCATGCTGGATCGCTAAACTAAACCAGATGAAGGCAGTGGTGGATTTGGATAATGTCAGAGTTTGAAATAAATGGACATAATGACAAACCAAAGTGTGACCAGACATGCAAAATGTCTTTCTGGAGGCCTGCCATCGGGCGGCACGGTGGCACAGTGGAAGAGTTGCCTTACAGCGCCAATGACCCAGGTTCGATCCTGATTATGGGCACCGCCTCTACAGAGTTTGTACCTTCTCCCTGACAGCGTGGGTTTTCTCAGGGTGCTCTGGTTTCCTCGCACACTCCAAAGACGTACAGGTCTGTAGGTTAATTGGTTTCAGTAAAATTCAGTAAATTGTCCCTAGTGTGTCGCGTAGTGCGAATGTACGGGGTGATCGCTGGTTGGCGAGGGCTCGGTGGGCTGAAGGGCGTGTTGTGTTTCCGCGCTGTATCTCTGAAGTCTAAGCCTGAAGTTGAGTAGATACTGATGTTACATTATTTATCTTCATAAAAGTGCAAACGCTCTCTTGATCCCCAAAACTCTGCCAGTGGAAGACAATAAATTATTATTAAGTGGAAAAATCTGTGGCACTGTAGTTTCACTTTATTTTTTGCAAAACTTCCAACTCACAGATTATTTTCGTTTGTAAAAATAACAAAATACATCAATTCCTTCTGAAAAACCAACTGAACTGCTTTGACTGGACCCTGCCTGCCCTCTTCTTTTACCTCTTGATTTACTATGGCCTTAAGCTAACTCAGCAGGTTCATAAGACGTTCTATTACATCTAACACTGTGTCCTCATAATGTTTATGCTCTTTAAAAGTCCATTTATTGTATCCTGTATAATGCCCTGAAGCAATCTTCCCACTGTGTATATAAGGCTAACCGATGCTTGGCTTTGAACTAGTTTGACATAACTACATGTGCAATCCTTCACGATAGACACTAAAAGCTGGAGTAACTGGAGCCGACATATCTGGAGAAAAGGAATAGGTGATGTTTTGGGTTGAGACCCATCTTCAGACAGAGTTAGGGGAGAGGGAAACTAGAGGTATGAAAAGGTACAGAACAGATCAGAGCCGGCACTGATGACCAAGGAGCCTACAATGATTGATTGTGGGCTGTGGAGGAGATGATAAGAGGAGATACAAACAGTAAAACTAGCAGGATGTCTAGGGTGGGGAGGGATGGAGAAAGAGGGAATGCAAGGGTTACTTGAAATTAGAGAAATCAGTATTCATACCACTGGGTTATAAGCTGCCCAAGCGAAAGATGAGGTGCTGTTCCTCCACTTTGCATGTGGCCTCACTCCGACAGTGGAGGAGACCCAGGATAGAAAGGTCAGTATGGGAATGGGAAGGGGAGTTAAAATGTTTGGCAACCGGGAGATCGCGGTTGGTGTTCAGTGTAGGTGTTCAGTGAAATGATCGCCCAGCCTGTGCTTGGTCTCGCCGATATATAGGAGTCAACACTAAGAGCAAAGGATACAGTAGATGAGGTTGGAGGTCCTTCCGTTTTTAGTTACTTCTCTGGTATTTGTGGTGCTACATAAAGTAGTGATCATCACCGTGGGCGGCACGGTGGCGCAGCGGTAGAGTTGCAGCCTTACAGCGAATGCAGCGCCGGAGACTCGGGTTCGATCCTGGCTCCGGGTGCTGTACTGTACGTTCTCCCCGTGACCTGCGTGGGTTTTCTCCGAGATCTTCGGTTTCCTCCCACACTCCAAAAACGTACAGGTTTGTGGGTTAATTGGCTGGGCAAATGTTTTAAAAAAATTGTCCATAGTGGGTGTAGGATAGTGTTAGTGTGCAGGGATCGCTGGGCGGCGCGGACCCAGTGGGCCGAAGGGCCTGTTTCTGCGCTGTATCTCTAAATCTAAAAATCACCTCATTCCATACCTGAGGATGTTGGAGGCATCCAAGTTGGTTTAGATTCCATGCAGCTTCTCCCTCCTGCAGTAAAATGGCCCAGATTTCAGAATAATACCTCCCTGTTTCCGTGCTGTATCTCTAAAGTCTACACACTAAACCTGACGTTGAGTAGATACTGCTGTTACATTAGTGCCCATCTCCTATCCCACCACCACCTCTTTATACCGTCCAGCTTCGGGACTTTTGCTTGTGTGCTTCTAAGTAGAGAAACCCTGACGTTTTTGTCAGAAGATGTTTCTGCGAGAATTGCAGAGAGTTGTGGATGTAGCACAGTCATCACAGACCCCAGACTGTACCCCCCACCCCTGCCTCCCGGCATTCCCTCTTCTCCCCTCTCCCGTCAGGCAGAAGATACAAATGTTTGAAGGCATGTACCAACAGATTCAGGAACAACTTCTTCCCCGCAGTTATCACACAACTGAAAGGACCTTGATTAGTAGGGGTGTCAAGGATTTTGGGGAGAAGGCAGGAGAATGGGGTTGAGAGAGAAAGATAGATCAGCCATGATTGAATAGACTCTCTGAATCGAACGGCCTAATTCTGCTCCCGTGACCTATGGACGGACATGCCATAAATTAGGGTTTTGTCCTGATCTCCAAACTTTCCTCAATGCAAACCTTGTAATTTTATTCTATCTGCACCTTTTCATCTACACTAGCTCAGTGCAGACCATGCACGTTTTTAATCTACATTTTCTCTCCAATTGTAATCCTATTGCACCATGTTCCGCAGTCCGGCATTTTTCTCTTTGCACTACCTGGTCTACCTATGTGTGGCACGATTGTACTCGTCGTGTACAGTATGATTTGACCAACAGGGGCATAAGCAAGCAGAGAAACGCTTTTTCTCCAGAGATGCTGCCTGACCCACCCACTACAATATACCCTGAGTATAAGAAAATAACTGCAGATGCTGGTACAAATCGAAGGTATTTATTCACGAAATGCTGGAGTAACTCAGCAGGTCAGGCAGCATCTCAGGAGAGAAGGAAAGGGTGACGTTTCGGGTCGAGACCCTTCTTCAGATTGAAGATTGAAGAAGGGTCTCGACCCGAAACGTCACCCATTCCTTCTCTCCTGAGATGCTGCCTGACCTGCTGAGTTACTCCAGTATTTTGTGAATAAATACAATAGACCCTGAAATGGTTCCACTCTGTTGCACGAATTTGGTGTGTTTTTATCCAACCATTGCGTCTGCTTCACAAACAAACTGCCTTTAAAAGAATCTAATTCCACAAAGTTGCTTCCACAAATATTTAAAAATGTACAAGAAAATTTAATAAAATGTATTTTCATAATGATTTATGGCAGTTCGTCTCCTTGGTTAATCCTCGGTATGTCTCTGTTCCTATCTTTATCTCTTGTAAGCACTCCGTAGATTGTTTTATATGTTAATTAAAAATTGCTTCATGATCTTCTGTCGGTGAGATTTCCTCAGCTCAGTAATCATGAATGCTGCTCAGTCATCAGGAAATGATCGTAGTCAGGATGTCAGCGATCCCCTTGAATTGATGCCTGATAGTGGCAGCGTTGGAAAGAAGGAATATTCACACCACAGAGATCATCTTAGTTTAGAGATACAGCACGGAAACAGGCCCTTCGGCCCACCGAGCCCATGCCGACCAGCGATCGCTGCACATTAACACTATCCTACACGCACTGGGGATATTTTACACTCGAATTCCAAGCAAATTAACCTACAAACCTGGACGTCATTGGAGTGTGGGAGGAAACCGAAGATCTCGGAGAACCCCCATGCAGGTCACGGGGAGAACGTACAAACTCCGCACAGACAGCACCCGTAGCCGGGATCGAACCCGGGTCTCTGGCACTGAGAGCGCTGTAAGCAACTCCACCGCTGCACCACCGTGCCGCCCTCTGATCATTGTTAGGTATTAATTTGAAGGTAGACACAAAATGCTGGAGTAACTCAGCGGGACAGGCAGCATCTCTGGAGAGAAGGAACGTTCAGTTCAGTTTAGTTTATTGTCATGTGTACTGAGCTACAGTGAAAAGCTTTTGTGGCGTGCTAACCAGGCAGCAGAAAGACAATACTTGATTACAATTGATCTATTCAGTGCATAGATACATGATAAGGGAAGAAGGGTCTCGACCCGAATCGTCACCCATTCCTTCTCTCGTGAGACGCTGCCTGACCCGCCGAGTTACTACAGCTTTTTGTGATACCTTCCACATGATGAGGGAATATCATAGTTAAAGTAAGAAATGCTGCTGTAGGAATAGAGATTTAAGAGTCCGGAGCGATTGTAATATGCGATTGTAGATCTGCTTCTGTGACTCGCACGCAAATAGTCACCTGTATTGGGCACGAGGCCCTTCTTCGACCCGGAACAGCACCCATTCCTTCCACCCAGAGATGCTGCCTCAAGTTAGGAGGAGGGGGAGTTCAACGAGATCTGGGTGTCCTAGTGCATCAGTCAATGAAAGGAAGCATGCAGGTACAGCAGGCAGTGAAGAAAGCCAATGGAATGTTGGCCTTCATAACAAGAGGAGTTGAGTATAGGAGCAAAGAGGTCCTTCTACAGTTGTACCGGGCCCTGGTGCGACCGCACCTGGAGTACTGTGTGCAGTTTTGGTCTCCAAATTTGAGGAAGGCTATTCTTGCTATTGAGGGCGTGCAGCTTAGGTTTACTAGGTTAATTCCCGGAATGGCGGGACTGTCATATGTTGAAAGACTGGATCGACTAGGCTTGTATACACTGGAATTTAGAAGGATGAGCGGGGATCTTATTGAAACATATAAGATTATTAAGGGATTGGACACGTTAGAGGCTGGAAACATGTTCCCAATGTTGGGGGAGTCCAGAACCAGGGGCCACAGTTTAAGAATAAGGGGTAGGCCATTTAGAATTGAGATGAGGAAAAACTTTTTCAGTCAGAGAGTTGTGAATCTCTGCCTCAGAAGGCGATGGAGGCCAATTCTCTGAGTGCATTCAAGAGAGAGCTAGATAGAGCCCTTAAGGATAGGGGGTATGGGGAGAAGGCAGGAACGGGGTACTGATTGGGAATGATCAGCCATGATCACATTGAATGGTGGTGCTAACTCGAAGGGCCGAATGGCCTACTCCTGCACCTATTGTCTATTGTCTATTGTCTATTGTCTAAACCCACATGTCTTTTGTGGAGTGAAACTGAAACACCTTGAGGAAACACATGCAGTCACGAGGAGAACATGCAAATTCCACACAGTCAGCATCTGTGGGGCACCATGGTGGTGCTGTGGTAGAGTTGCAGCATTACAGCACCAGCGACCTGGGATTGATCCTGACCAAGGGTGCGTGGTGCTGTCTGCATGGAGTTTGGACATTCTCCCTGTGGCCGTGTGGGTTTTCTCCAGGGGCTCTGGTTTCCTCCCACACCCCAAAGACGTACAGGTTTGTAGGTTAATTGGCTTTGCTAAAAATTGAAACTTTTCCCTAGTGTGTAGGATAGTGTTAGAGTACAAGGATCACTGGTTGGCATGGACTCGATGGGCCAAAGGGCTAATTTCCGCACTGTATCTCTAAACTAAAAGCCTCCAAGCTCTTGATCTGTGAGGGTTCAGCTCTATTGATATTGGAGACACTAGAGACTGGAGATACTGGAATCTGGAGCAAATAACAAACTGCCAGAAGAACTCAACATGTTAAGCGGGTAGAAATAATTAAGGACCAGTCTCACCTCGGCCACTCCCTCTTCTCTCTCCCATCAGGCAAGAGGTACAGAATTTTGAAAAATCACACCTCCAGACTCTTCCCAGCTGTTATCTGGCAACTGAACGGTCCTCTCATCAGCTGGGGTGTGGTCCCCACCTCCCACCTACCTCATTGGAAACTGTCTTTAATTGGACTTTATCGGACTTTAATGTTACATCTCGCACTAAATGTTGTACCCTTTATCCTTTATCTGTGCACTGTGGACAGCTTGATTGTCTTCATGTATAGTCTTTTTGGCTGGATAGCACGCAAACATAGGCTTTTCACTGTATTTCGGTCCATGTGACAATAATAAACTAACTTAAACTTTTTAAAAAACAAGAAACAGTAGACGCTGATTTATAAAGAAGAACACATACTGTTGGAGTGGCTCAGCAGGTCTGGCAGCATCTCTGGAGAACATGGATAGGAGACATTTCGGGTTGGGATCCTTCTTCCAAAGCATCAGGCAGGTGACTGCTGGAGATTCATGCTCACGCTCTGGCCTTCTGCGAAGTTATGTTTTAATCACTTTCCTTGTACTTGAGTTTGAGGCAGGAAGGTTGGGAGGTCACCGAGGACACAAAGTGCCACTCGAGTGCATCACGATGTCCTTTGCAAATATACATTCATCATCGTAATTAAAGGAAGGAAGTGCTCATTTCTGCATGGCTGCACCAAGCCACCGGCCTGGCCTTGCGGTCTGCTTCAGAAATGGAGCACACTTTCCCTCGTATTTCAGAAATAATGTCTACTGATGGTGAACATCTGTAGCATTATCCCCATCAACACGTTTACATGGTTCATTGAAATAAATATAACTCAACTTAAGCATCGACAGTTCTTAATAATCAGTTGAAGTGCTGCCATATTTAACAGCGTTCTTCTGCTGTCCTGACGTTCATGTGGCATCAGTGACATTAAAGACATAATGGCGAGCGATGCATCTTTGGCTCCAGTAAATCACTGTGATTGAAATTTGTATCTCTGTGAATAATACTCACTGCTTTAGGATATAGCTGTCAAAGAATAGTATAAGCAAAGAACTGCAGATACTGGTTAATACACAAAAGGACACTAATACTCGCTCTGGTATTCAAGAGAGAGCTAGATAGAGCTCTTAAGGATAGCGGAGTCAGGGGGTATGGGGAGAAGGCAGGAACGGGGTACTGATTGAGAATGATCAGCCATGATCACATTGAATGGTGGTGCTGGCTCGAAGGGACAAATGGCCTACTCCTACACCTATTGTCTATTGACACAAAGTGCTGAGGTAACGCAACAGGTCAGACTGTATCTCAGTGGAGCATTTGTAGGTGACACGGAGGTCAAAATAAGTTAAACAATTACTGATGACCAGAACTACGCATAATTTGGCTTGACACGTTAACTGTTTTTACACACTTCATGATGACTTATTCCATGTAACTGTGAAAATAACTGCAGATGCTGGTACAAATCGAAGGTATTTATTCACAAAATGCTGGAGTAACTCAGTAGGTCAGGTAGCATCTCAGGGGAGAAGGAATGGGTGACGTTTCGGGTCGAGACCCGAAACGTCACCCATTCCTTCTCTCCTGAGATGCTGCCTGACCTGCTGAACTATTCCATGTAACTTGTTTACTTTTAAATTACCTGTCATAGCATTACCTGTCATGGCATTACCTGTCATGGCATTACCTGTCATGGCATTACCTGTCATGGCATTACCTGTCAGGCATTACCTGTCAGGCATTACCCTATTCCTGCCGCCTGAAGAAGGGTCTCGACCCGAAACGTCACCCATTCCTTCTCTCCTGTTGTTTACTTTTAAATCACCTGTCAGGCATACCCCATGTAGATGTTGATTGATTGACGGATTGATTGTTTGAAAGATGCAGCATGGAAACAGGCCCTTCAGCTTACCGAGTCCACACCGACCATCGATCACCGGTTCATACTAGTTTTATGTTATTCCACTTCCGACACACTAAAGGGTAAATTACAGAGACCAATTCACCTATAAACTTGCACATCGTTGGGATGTGGGAGGAAACCGGAGCACCTGTGGTCACAGGAGAACGTGCAAACTCCACGCAGACAGCATCCAAGGTCAGGATCGATCCTGGGTCTCTGGTGATGTGAGGCAGCAGCTCCACCAGTTGCGCCACTGTGCCAGCTGCTGCTATATATTTTACTGGGATTTAATTCTCCAGCACTTATCATTGTATCCTTGGCACATTGGTGATGACCCATTTTCTTGAACCATTGTGCTCTGTAACCTGGAGATATTCCCTGTATGCCGTCGGGTAGGACGCTTCGGGAAGTGAGGTGGGATCGATGAAAGACTGTTGTTTGGACTTTAGACATTACTTCAGACTTTAGAGGTACAGTGTGGTAGCAGGCCCTTCAGCCCACCCAGTCCGTGCCAACCAGTGATTACCATGTACTCTTATACTATCCTACACACTAGGAACAATTTATAATTTTACAGAAGCCAATTAACCGACAAATCTGCACGTCTTTGGAGTGTTGGGAGGTAACCGGTGCACCCGGAGAAAACCCACGTGGTCACAGGGAGAACGTACAAACTCCGTACAGCCAGCACATGTCGTCAGGATCGAACCTGGGTCTCTGGCGCTGTAAGGCAGCAACTCTACCACTTTATTTCTAGTCGGATGGCGTGTTACTCCCTGGGGAACATGGAAGTGGGGGATCATCTGAGTTTGAAATTGTTACTCAGTTAGTAGGAGAATCTCCTCTTTAAATGATTGAGTTGATTGAAATAAGCTTTCTGCAAGAATTGCACCCACTGGAATAAATGTAGCATTTTTTGTTGTGTCTATATAATTGCTTTACTTGGCAAATTCAGTCAACTGTTGCCTCTGACTTGCTCTTATTTCCTTAATTAATTGTGATTAATATGCCATGGTCCCCAATTCCTATTTAATAAATTGGAAATAACTAATAATGAAGGTCCCCTGAGTTGACAACTGCCTGAATTAATAGCAACTTGGAAATTAATTTCTATAATAAATTGTTCTTAATCACTTATAATTAATGTGGACTATTATGTAAAGTTATATCCTAAATTAATATCCCTGACTAATGCATGAAGTGCAAAAATTGAAATGTTTCATAAATATTAAACTTGCAACATGCATACATGTATTCCCTGGGGAAAGGAGGGAGTGATGGCTTTTATGAACAGATTGGCCCTGGGTCTCCACCACTAATGGATGGAGATGGCGCATCATGAGCAGATGATAGAGGAAGCATCTTGCTCTTGTAATGAATTATCTTTTGTTGCTTCGCTTTGTGGAGAGTTCAGTTTAGTTTAGCTAAGAGATACAGCACGGAAACGGGCCCTCCAGCCCACCGATTCCGTGCCAATCAGCGATCCCCTCACACTAACGGTGTCTGTCACACACTAGGGACAATTGACCATTTTTACCAAGTCAATTAGCCTACAGCGTATGGGAGTGTGGGAGGAAACCAGAGCACCCTGAGAAAACCCACGCAGGCCATGGGGAGAAGGTACAAACTCCATACAGACAGCACCCCTTAGTCAGATTCAACCCCAGTGCTGTAACACAGCATCTCTACTGCTGCGTCACTGTGCTGCCCATGTTGCAAGTATTGTGATGTACAAACCATAAAGTTCTCTTCATCATGAGAAACAGGAGCAGAATTAGGCCATTTGGCCCATTGAGTCTGCCCCACCATTCGAAGAATCAGTCAATCCATTGACTTGGCTGCCCCAGCCTTCTGTGATTCGTTGACGTGTTGCATTCCTGGAAAAGTGTTAAGCAAATATTTGTAAATTAAAAATTATTTTCCCATTTGTTTCAATATTGTTGCCTTCCACAGTTGGAGAATTTTGTTCAGGAAAAAAACGACATAACACATCAATGTGGGTATATTAAATAATAAAGAATCATTTTATTAATGATTAGTTTCGTTTAGTTTATTACCAAATGTTAACCAGTCAGTGGAAAGACTATACAATCGAGTCATCCACAGTGTACAGATACATGATAAGGAGAATAAGATAAAGTCCAACAGTCCAATTAAAGATAGTCCAAGGGTCTCCAATGAGTTAGATAGTAGCTCGGCACCATTCTTTAGTTGTTGATATGAAGGTTCAGACAGTCTGAATGTAACGTCATAAAACCATACATAATGTACCCTTTCAGAGTACTCGTCCCTTGAAACATACAAACTTTGTCTTCTATCTGCAAAGTTCTCAAATTCCAATGAAGTGTTATCTCATCTGTTCACTTTGAAAGGTTCCCTGCTCCACTTGCTGAATGTTTTTGGCAATTTGTGTTTTCATTTATTGAGCATTTATGAGCCTTCAACTCAGGCTTATTGGTGAGTGAAGACACAATAGGTTTAGGTTTAAGTTTATTATTGTCACGTCTACCGAGGTACAGTGGAAAGGTTTGTTTTGTCTGCTTTCCAAACAGATCAGATATACCACACGTGAATACTATCAGTTCAAACTCAAGTACAATAGATAGAGCAAAGAGGATGTTGCAGAGTGCAGAATATAGAGTTTAGACTTTATGGATATGGCGTGAAAACAGCCCTCCAGCCCACAGAGTCCACAATATCCCGTACACCAGCACCATCCTACAAACTAGGGACAATTTACAATTTTACTGGAGCCAATTAACCTACAAACCTGCACATCTTTGGAGTGTGGGAGGAAACCGGTGCACCCGGAGAAAACCCATGCGGTTTCAGGGAGAACGTACAAACTCCATACAGACCGCACCCGTGGTCAGGATCAAACCTGGGTCTCTGGTGCTGTAAGGCAGCAATTCTACTGCTGCACCACTGTGCCGCCCCCTTAGCACATTGTAGCACATTGTAGCGCACGAGTTCCTGAGACAACCCAAACTGGACTTCCAAAATGGTGAACTCCAGATTCCTGAGCCAACCCTAAACAGCAGACATCACATTTTGGTCAACGTGGGTTGTTTTTAAATGTGCTATACAAATAAAATTGACTTGACTTGACATTGGACACAAGTGGAAGTTCGCCAAGGCAATAAAATCCTCGCAGTAAAATTTGTGCCAAGAGTTAGAGAACTGGGAGAGAGTTCGGAGGATTTTACACAGCAACACTTAAAGAGAACAATTAATTTGAGACTGGTTATTGTCTATTAAGCTTTATTAGTGACGGCCAATTGGTTGTGTTGCTGAGAATTGATTAATTCAAGTATTTCTTTCACATTTAAATGCGATATTGATAGTTATTCTTGTAGTTTAGTTAACATATCATTAATTTTTCTGTCAGGGCAAACAATTCAAATTAAATAGCTTTTCTGAAATAATGTGGTAAAACCTCTTCATTACTTCATCCTGCACAAGCCCAATACAATTGCCTAATATTTAATCATTGGTGTTCCCCTTTGTCTGTTATTAGAGGATGGTGATTCATTTAACAACATTCATCTGAAGGTGATTATTTGCTGATCTCCAAAGCTTGCTAATCCATAATCAATTGTGATAAGCAACCATATCTTCTTCTTCCCACTTTTTACCTGATACACCCCCACTCCATTCCCTCTCCATCCTTTCAATCTGCTGCTTCCTGGGTCCTACCTGTTCTTGGCTGAGATCCCAGTGGAGGTGTTGTATTTTGTAAAGTCATATCAGGTAGGAGTTTCACACTGAATGTTAGATCCTTGGAGAGTGTTTAGTTTAGTTCAGAGACACAGCGCGGAAACGGGCCTTTCAGCCCGCTGAGTCCAGGCCGACCAGCCGACTAGCACTATCCCACACAAGGACATTTTTACAATTTTTACCAAAGCCAATTAACCCTCAAACCTGCACGTCTTTGGAGCGTGGGAGGAAATCGGAGCTCCCAGAGAACGTCACAGGGAGAAAGTACAAATTCCGTACACCTGTAGTCAGGATCGAACCCGGGTCCCTGACACTGTAAGGCAGCAACTCTAACACTGTGCCACTGTTGTAGAACAGAGGGAACTCGGAGTCCCTGAAAGTGGCATCACAGGTGGACAGGGTGCTGAAGATGGCTTTTGATATGCTGGCCTTCATCAGTCAGGGCACTGAGCATAGACGTTGGCATTTTATGCTGCAGTTGTACAAAGCAATGGGAATGCTGCGCTGGGAGTATAGTGTTTAGTCCTGCCAGAGGAAAGATGTAATTGAGCTGGGAAAAGTGCTAAAAGGATTTACGAGAATGTTGGCAGGACTGAGTTCTAGGCTGACATTTGGTAGGCAAGGACTTTATTCCTTGGAGTGTGAGAGACTGAGTGGTGATCTTGTAGAGATATATAAAATCATGAGGGGCATCGATAGGGTGAATGCTCACTGCCTTTTTCCCATCCTTGTGCCAGAAGAACTAGAGGGCATAGATTTATCCTGAGAGGGGAAGATTTAATTAAAAAACTGAGGTGCATCAGAAATACAGATAGTTGTTCAATAAATATTGGAGATTGTTGTGATGTGCGTATGGCAAATATTCAAGCCTTAAACCAAGCCAAAATCTGAATTGAGGATTTAACCGGATAACCACAATGAAATCCATTTATTCCAATTTTGGGTAACTAATCTACGAACAACAGCCCCTCCCCACTACCTTCACTCTGCCCCACCTGGATTTGCAGCCATCTCTCTCCCCCCCCCCCCCCCCCCCCCCCACTCCTTCCTCTGGCTTCACATTTTGCACCATCTCGCTCCTTATCTCACGCCTTTTCCCTCGTCATCTCTGGCCTTTATCCAACCATCTACCTATGAATAAATTCCCTCCCCTCTATCCAGCTGTCCCTTGCCGCGCTTTGTCCTGCCCCCATCTCTGTTCATTTTTCTCCCCGCACCCACGACAATCAGTCTGAAGAAGGGATGCCTCCCAGCCGGAAACGTTGGCTATCTATGTCCTCCAGAAACGCTGTCTGACCCATTGATTAATCCAACATGTCGTGTTTTTTTTAGATACACCAGTCGCCATGGCAAGGCAAGTTCTTTCTTTACACATCATAGTCGTTTTTGCAATGATTGATTTTCATATTTTGCTTGAGCAGCTTACAACCCAACCCAGCGATATGAATGTTGACTTTTTTAATTTCAAGTAACCTCTGTATTTCTTCTCAGCCTCCCCCCATCCTCCATCCCCCACCATAGACATCCTACTAGTTCCACTGTTCGCATCCATGTGTCCCTTCGTTATCACCTCTTCCCCAGCCAACAATGGAGCATTATGGGCTCCACCCTTCCCTGGTCATCTGTTGCCGGCCTTGATTTGTTCTGGCCTTTTCCTACCTCCAGTTTCCCCCATTTTCAGCCAGAAGAAGGATCCCGACCCAAAACGTCACCCATCCTTTTTCTCCAGAGATGCTGCCTGACCCGCTGAGTTACTCCAACACTTTGTGACTATCTTAGTCTTTTTCAATCTGTCGTTTTTATTCAGCCTATGTCAAATCTGGCAGTGATTACCTCGTCCCAAGTGCCTTTCAAAAGTCTCCTCCTCTCCAATGAATCTACTTTACATTTGTTCAATAAATCGGTTGTTTGCTGTGATTACATCGTCAAAGATCACTTGATGAAAAACAACGATTCATGATTTTATTCCCTGTCTGGCGGAATGCAATCTGCCTGTTAAACGTTTCTCTGGAGATGAGCAGAAAAAGCTGCAAATATATCACTCCTCTAAATGCTTCTTTAAACGTGGCCTGTGGAAGCATATTGCAGCTTGTAGCACGATTTCCATTACAGTCAGGATGGACTGAATTACTCTAAATCTACACTTCCACTTCTGAGATGATTCCATCCTTCCTTCCCTCTATTCTCTCACCTGCTGGACTGTGCCTTTTATTTTAATCACCTCCCATCTCAAAATTCCCTCAAATTTAGTGGGCAGCTGGTAAAACTCACAACGTCAGAGCCCAGTTTTGATCCTGACTTTGGGCGCTGTCTGTGTGGAGTTTGCACGCTGTCCTTGTGACTGTGTGGGTTTCCTCTGCATGATTCAATGATAATTTATGATGCAGTGAAATTCTTTGTTTTTGCATACGATCCGGGAAAATCATACAGCGGGCTTCACCTAGGCATTACACAAAGAGTCACCACATTTCTGGCGTCGACAATATTTCAGAAGTTCTTAGTCCAGTCTTATCTTCTTGCGGCGGCGAACCAGGCCTGTTGCCGCACGTAGCCGCAGGACCCCTCTTCGTTCTCGGTGGTCCCCCGCCAGGTCCATCCAACTTCCCAAAGACATGCACGTTTGTAGGTCAATTGCTCCCAATGTGTAGGGTTTGCTCCATACAATTGTTCCCAATGTGCAGGGAGTGGATAAAAACGTGGGATGACACACAACTAGTGTAAACGGGCGATCGATGGCTGGTGTGGGCTTGATGGGCCGAATGCCTTGTTCCCATGTGGTATCTTTAAAACTACAAACTAAATCAACTTTCCAAATTTAAAAATGTTTTCAGTCTGAAGAAGGGTCCTGACCCGAAACGTCACCTGTCCATTTTCTCCGGAGATGCTGCTTGACACTGCAAGTTACTCCAGCGTTCTGTGTCTATTTTTCAAAGTTAAACATTTGTCTCTCCTTAACCCTAACCCTTTGTGAATATTGCCCTTATTTGGTCACACCCTCACGGTCCTCCTTTTCTCTACCCTTCTCTACTTTCGTTTCTTATTCATCTATTTCTCTGCCAACTTATCTTTGATTGACTTTCCTCTGGCTCATTTCTATTCTGAATCGTTGAGGCTGTCAGTCGAAAACGTGATGGTGCAAACATTAATTATTCTCCCTTTGCTGTTAAGTTCTTCCTGTCCTTGCTTACACATTCTCTCTCAATCAAAATTGTCTCTCGAAATTTTCACCATGAAGGGGACATAATTGGATCTCATCTCCTGCATGTTATGATGAGTTCATAATGCCGCACATCTTGTTATTATGCAGCGATCGCTCTGTGCTTCATTTTTCTTGAAGGGTGGAGTTCAAACATACATGATGTGTTTCAGCCTAAAACATTCTCTTTGCATAACTACATTTGTACCATGTAGAAATTCGTACAATTTATATAACTGCATTCGCACATAATCAAACACAACCCAGGTCATTCCTCCCTCTCCCAGGGAGAAGGTCAGGCAGAAGATACAAAAGCTTGAAAGTGCGCACCAACAAACTCGGGACCACCTTCTTCCTGAAGATGGATGCAACAAGTTGGAGTAACTCAGCGGGTCAGGCAGCATCTCTGGAGAAAAGGAATAGGTGTCTTTTCAGGTTCTTCTGAAGAAGGCTACCAACCCGAAACCTGGAGTACTGTGTGCAGTTTTGGTCTCCAAATTTGAGGAAGGATATTCTTGCTATTGAGGGCGTGCAGCTTAGGTTTACTAGGTTAATTCCCGGAATGGCGGGACTGTCATATGTTGAAAGACTGGAGCGACTAGGTTTGTTTACATTGGAATTTAGAAGGATGAGAGGGGATCTTATCGAAACGTATAAGATTATTAAGGGGTTGGACATGTTAGAGGCAGGAAACATGTTCCCAATGTTGGGGGAGTCCAGAACCAGGGGCCACAGTTTAAGAATAAGGGGTAGGCCATTTAGAACAGAGATGAGGAAAAACTTTTTTAGTCAGAGTTGTGAATCTGTAGAATTCTCTGCCTCAGAGGGCAGTGGAGGCCAATTCTTTGAATACATTCAAGAGAGAGCTAGATAGAGCTCTTAAGGATAGCGGAGTCAGGGGGTATGGGGAGAAAGCAGGAACGGGGTACTGATTGAGAATGATCAGCCATGATCACATTGAATGGCGGTGCTGGCTCGAAGGGCCGAATGGCCTACTCCTGCACCTATTGTCTATTGTCTATTGAAACGTCACCTATTCCTTTTCTCCAGAGATGCTGCCTGACTCGATGAGTTACTCCGGCTTTTTGTGTCTATCTTCAGTGTAAACCAGTATCTGCAGTTCCTTCCTAAACAGCTTTCTCCCCTCTGGCTTATGAATAGTGCTTGCATTAGATAGGGTACTGCCTGATTCACTTCTACCCCATTGCAGACATTGGACTCTAGAACATGTGCACTACAATGCTGAGAACGATATTCTGCACTCTGTACCTTTCCTTTGCTCTACCTATTATACTTGAGAATGGCTTGATTAAATTTATATATAATATTGTCTGATGTGAGTTAATAGGATTCAAAACAAATACTTCTCATTGTACCTCAGTACACATGAAAATAATAAACCTAAACCGTGACAATGAGGTTTTCTCTCCAGAATCTACATTGTAAAGAGCAACGTTTCCACCAGAGGTTCCTCTCCATTTCCAAAGAGAGGTTTTGAGAGACTTATCACACAGGGTCATTCTCCAGGCTACTGGATCCTAGAGGTTGTACTGATGACTGAGCCGTACCTTTATGGAGAGGCCTGCCTGGTCAGCTTGGACCAGGAGAAGGCCTTCGACAGGATATCGCACACGTACATGAGGGACGTGCTCTCCAAAATGGGCTTTGGGGAGCGAATCAGGAATTGGATCCAACTGCTCTATACCGATATCCGTAGTGCAGTCCAAATCAATGGGTGAGAATCAGACAGCTTCCCCGTCAGGTCTGGAGTCAGGCAGGGTTGCCCTCTCTCCCCTGTCTTGTTCGTCTGTTGTATTGAGCCTTTTGCTGAGTCCATCAGGAAGGACGCGAGCATAAGAGGAGTGACATTGCCAGGCAGTGGGGGCACTCAGGTCAAAACTGCCCAGTACGTGGACGATGTCTCCGTCTTCTGCTCGGATCCAGGGTCGGTCCGCAGACTGATCGGCGTCTGCGACTAGTTTGAGTCGGCCACGGGGGCCTGGGTTAACCGCAGGAAGAGCGAGGCCATGCTCTTTGGCAACTGGCCCGACCGATCTTCCATCCCCTTCACCATCAAGCCTGACTTCTTGAAGGTGCTGGGGATCTGGTTCGGGAAGGCTGAGGCGTGTGACAAGAATTGGCTGGAGCGGATAGCCAAGATGGCGAAGAAACTGGAGCTGTGATGGGGAAACTGGAGCTGTGACTGGAACTGGAGCTATAATGGGGAAAAGTCTGGTGATCAGGTGTGAGGTGCTCTCGGGGCTGCTGTACTTGGCACAAGTGTGGCCTGTCCCTCACCTCCTACACCACAGGAATCACCCAGGGTGTCTGCCGCTTCATCTGGGGGTAAATTTGTGTAATTTGTGTAAATAGTATTGAATGTATGTGTAGCCTCCAAGAATGTCGGATGGGGTTTTGTAAGAATCATATATTGTATATATTTATTTCCTGAATAAAGTATATTTTGAATTAAAAACACTACTGAGTATGACACTATTGAATGTGTGGGCACTGAGAATGTATGATTTTTTTTTTCTGCATTTATTTTTATTCCATATAATGTTTATTTTTAGAAAAAAATATCTTCACCCAGTGGCAGCACTGTGGTGCAGTTGGTCGAGCTGCTTCCTCACAGCAGCAGAGCCCCAGGTTCGATCCTGACCTCGGGTGCTCTCTGTGTGGAGTTTGCACGTTCGCCCTGAGAGAGCGTGGGTTTACTCCAGCTGCTCCGGTTTCCTTCCACATGCCAAAGATGTGTGGGTTTGTGGGCTTATTGGCTTCAGTCAATTGCTCCTCGCGTGCAGGGAGTGGGACAACACGGAACTAGTGTGAACGGGTGATCGATGGTCGGCATGGAGTTGGTGGGCTGAAGGGCCTGTTCCCATGCTGTATCCCCATACTAAAAAAGCTAAGCAGTGTGCCGTCTTATTCTCAACAGGGAATATAATCTTGCAGCTGCTTTTATGAGGAAATTGATTTTTTTAAATTTCAGTGTTACCCGGTGTTAAATTGTGACAAATGGTTATTTCAAGATTTAATTCCAGCTGCTACTTCTGTTCCTCTGCCAGGCACTGAAGCTTTGTGCAACATGACAGCTCACTGCCTGATGCTGTTAAGGCACTGACAGGATCTACATTCCCTGTCCCTTAATAACTTCGATATCCACTGCCCTCAGCATCCCCCTATAATCTTGCGCTCAGAATTCACCTGCAGATTTGTTCCTTTTACACCCCTCCAACCCATCTCTCAGTGCAATGGTTCAATTCCTTGGTTCAATGGATCTTTTATTATCACGTGTTCCAAGGTACAATTGAATTAATTTTTGCCTACAGATCAATCCAATTATTGCCATGCATAAGGTCATGTGATAGGAGTAGAATTAGGCCGTTCGGCCCATCAAGTCTACTCCGCCATTCAATCATGGCTGATCTATCTTTCCCTCCTAACCCCATTCTCCTGCCTTCCCCCCCATCACCTCTGACACATGTACTAATCAAGAATCTAGCTATCTCTACCTTAAATATATCCACTGAATTTGCCTCTGCAGCCTTCTGAGGCAGAATTCCAAAGATTCACCACCCTCTGACTAAATAAATTTCTCCTCATCTCCTTTAAAAAAAAAAATCTTTTAATTCAGAGGCTATGGACTCTCCCATTCTCCCACTGGTGGAAACATGCTCTCCATATCCACTCTATCTAAGCCTTTCACTATTCTGTACGTTTCAATTAAGTCCCCCCACATTCTTATAAATTCCAGCGCACTCCCAGCCCAGTGCTGACAAACGCTCATCATAGGTTAACCTACTCATTGCTGGGATCATTCTTATAAACCTCCTCTGGACCCTCTCCAGAGCCAGCACATCCTTCCTCCCTCAGCAGATATGGTGCCCAAAATTGCTCACAATGTTCTAAATGCGGCCTGACCAGTGCCTTATAGAGCCTCAGCATTGCATCCCTGTTTTTTTTATATAAGCCCTCTCGAAATAAATGCTAGCATTGCATTTGCTTTCTTTACTACTGATTGGACTTGCAGATTAACTTTGTACGCAAGTACAATCCCCGATTAAGAACATGCCGCTTAGAAATATTTGACTGAGTCCATATGCAAGAGTGGCCAGGTTTTGGCGCCATTTGCAAAGTGCCAGCTGCAGGTGAGCATAAACGCTCATTGCAGCCGTCGCCCTCATCCAAATGGCCAGCCTTCCGTCGTCCCTCTCCTCGCCCGTCTGTCCCCATTCGGCCTTTCGTTCCCCAGGGGTCACCTCCCACAGCCGACCTTGGGGGCGCGGATGGTAACATTCCCGGCTCCTTCTCACCGGCCTTTTGTCCAGTGTCCGCCATTCAACTCCCTCCACCGTAGATAGACACTAAACGCTGGAGTAACTCAGCGGGACGGGCAGCGTCTCTGGAGCGAAGGAAAGGGGTGAGGTTTCGGGTCGAGTCCCTTCGACTGAAGCAGCCCTCTCTATAAAATATACAACTTTGGCTAAGTCCCTCAGTATTGCCCGACATGCTCTGTCCATCAGTATACTCTCATAGCTAATTCACTCAGTGTACCCCTGAGGGACAAAGTTATAGGGTGCACTGAAGCACCACAAACTGCTGATGCGGGACTCTAGCGCAAAACACAAAGTACTGGTTGAACTCAGAGGGTCAGGCAGCATCTTTTACTTGCTTTTACTTGTTAGTTTTAGAACGGCACAGTGGCGTAGGGGTAGAGCTGCTGCCTTACAGCGCCAGAGATCCTGACTCTGGGTGCTGTCTGTGTGGAGTTTGTACAGTCTCCCTTTGACCGATTGGGTTTTCTCCGGGTGCTCCGGTTTCCTCCCACACTTTAAAGACTTGCAGGTTTGTAGGTTAATTGGCTTCAGTCAAAATTGTAAATTGTCCCTAGTGTGTAGGATAGTATTACTGTATGGGGTGATCACTGGTCAGCACGGACTCAGTGGGCTGAAGGGCCTGTTTCCCCACTGTATCTCTAAAGCCTAAAGTCTACATCTCTGGAGGGAATAGACAGGCACCATTTCGGATCGGAATCCTTCTTCAGAACTTCTTTCCTGAAGAAAGGACCTGGCCTGGAACACTATCTGTCTATTCTCTCCACAGATGCTGCTTGACCCGCTGAGTTACTCCAGCACTTTGTGTTTTGTACAGGGCTATGCTGATGGACATTATCATGTGAGTATACTGAAATGGCATTAATTGCTCACTAAAGCTGGCAAAACGAGCAGATCGGTTGGTAGAGAAGGCATATGGTGTGCTTGCCTTCATTACCAGGGGCATTGTGTACAAGAGTCTGGGAAGTCATGATGCAGCTCTATAGGACTTTGGTTAGGCGGCATTTAGAACATTGCACGCAGTTCTGGTCTCATTCTGGTCTCAAAGATGTGGAAGCTGGAGAGGTTTATCAGAACGTTACCGGGATTAAAGGGTTTCAGCTACGAGGGAGAGATTGGACAGACTTGAAATGTTGGAGGTTGATTGTAGACTTGATATAAAGTTTATAAAATGATGAGAGGCATAGATAGCCAGAAACCTTTTTTCAGGTGAAATGTCCAACACTGGAGGGCGTAGCAACAGGATGAGAGGGAGGAACGTTTCATGGATTTGTGCGGGACATGTTTTTTACACAGAGTGGTGGGGTCCTGGGGTGGTGGTGGAGGCGGATATGATCGTGGTGCTTAAGAAGCTTCTGGATGGGCACATGGAATGCAGGGGATAGAGGGATATGGATCATGTGCAGGCAGATGAGATCAGTTCAAGTAGGCATCATGTTGGGCATGAACAATGTGGGCTAGAGGGCCTGTGCTATACTGTTCTATGTTCTGCGCTCCAATATCCCGCTAGCAGCAATGGCCCTCAGAATACATTGGTGGTCATGCCTCTCAGTACGCCATGCTGCCTGACACCTCGACTGATGCAAAAAGCTGGCCAGACAGCATATCTGGAGAAAAGGAATAGGTGACATTTTGGGTCGAGACCCTTCTCAGTCCTTGTCAGACACCTTGATACATGAGCCCTGTCCCTCAGTATTCCCCTGCTACCTAATCCCTCGATGCACTGGCGTACCATGTACACAGTGTTTACCATCTACAAATTGTAGCTGTGTTTCCCAAACACATAAGCTCTAACACCAAGATGGACAACCTGACTACTACATGGTCCCATACCCATCGTGACTTGGGAACATGTTATTGTTCCTACGCTATCACTGGGCTTCACTTATGCTTAGTTTAAAGATACAACGCGGAAACAGGCCCTTCGGCCCACCGAGTCCACGCCAACCAGCAGATCGGTACATTAATACACCCTATACACCAATACCTCTCAGCATTGGCCTGAGGTCCAATCCCATCTTGCACTCCTGCAGGTTGCCCACTCTGTTGACCCACTGTCCAAGCCCACAACCTCACCCCTCTCTTCACCCCTGTCCCCTCTACTTTCCTGCACCCCAGTCCCTCGATGCCTTGCTACATCTTTGTCCCCGAGCAGCTTTGCGCTGTCTGATCGCTTCCCAAACGCCTTGTGACTTTCCCCGTGAAACCACAACTCATCCTCACAGTCGTCGTTTGAATTTTAATAGTTCCGTTCCTGTTATTATTTCTTTCAAAATTCACATTTTCCCGCTGATTTATGCTGATTGAGCTGTTGGCGTGATGAATGGTGACAATTTTTCGGATGGGGACTGTAATGTCTCAGGAACGAGTGTGTTTGATTTTGCAATCATATCTGACTGAATTTTTATTGTAAAAACACATGACAAAAGAAGCCATGAATCTTGGGGATAGAAACACGAATGTGTCAGAAATGTGAAGAGAGCCATAATCAAAGGTTTGATAATGTCTTGATCCAGAGATTGATTGAGAAACAAGTCTACATTTAAATATTAATCTTCATTTTTATTCGAGATCGTGGCAATCGGTGCTGATGTTGTTAATGTGATAAAATGTGTCTTTCTCTCTCTCCATTAACATCTATTTGAATCCATCCATCTCTGTCCATATCTATGTATAATGCAGATTTACCCATACCTATTTACAGTGCTACCCATTTATTCTGACCGCACATAAATTAATATGCTGGCTTTGTCCACCATACATCAAACATGATTCACTTCTCTATTTTCCTTTGCAGTTTAAACCTTGCTACTTTGGCATCGCCATTGCAAGCTAACAGTTAGTGGATTAGTACAGGTGACCATGAGGAGGAGTCTCTGTACTCAGAGGGTGGTGAACCTGTGGAATTCTTTGCCACTGAAGGTTGTGGAGGCCATCAATGGATATTTTTTAAGACACAGATAGATAGATTCTTCATTAGTACAGGTGCTAGGCATTATGGGGAGAATGGGGTTAGGAAGGAGAGATAGATCGGTCATGATTGAATGGCGGAGTAGACTTGATGGGCCGAATGGCCTAATCCTGCTCCCATAACGTATAAGCTTAAGAATCTATGAACTTATGAAGTCAACAAGCAGAATCGAAGGTATCACAAAAAGCTGGAGTAACTCAGCAGGACAGGCAGCATCGCAGGAGAGAAGGAATGGGTGACGTTTCGGGTCGAGACCCTTCTTCAGTCAACAAGTAGTCTTTTTTGCCAGAGAGTCAAGAGAACGTCAATAGTGTTTAATTGTGAGATGTACCGACAATGGGACAATAAAATTTTTACTTGCAGTGATCATCACAGATCATCTCAGCCGTCTATATCCCACCGCATGCGGACACCGACGTGGCACTGTCCACCCTACACGATGTGTTGTGTCAACACCAAAACAAGAACCCTGATGCTGCTGTGCTGGTGGCTGGAGACTTCAATAGGGGAAATCTCAAAAAGGTCATGCCCAACTTCTACCAACACATCACGTGTGTCACCAGGGGGGAAAGAACTTTGGACCACTGCTACACGCCGTTCAGGAAAGGCTACAAGGCCGTTTCTCTCCCTCCTTTTGGGAAATCTGACCACGCTGCCATTTTCCTGCTGCCGGAGTACAAACAACGGATAGTACGGGAAGCGACAGTGACGAGGGACGTAAAGCGGTGGGCTGACCATTCAGAGGCCATGCTGCAGGATGCACTGAGCGAAGTCGACTGGAACATGTTCCAAGCAAGTTCCAGAGACGTAAATGAGTTTGCGGAAGCGGTTACGGACTTCATTGCCACAATAGCCGATACCATCATCCCCACGGTAAGGGTCAGTATCTTCCCTAACCAAAAACCCTGGGTGGACAGGTCTATTCGCGTGGCCTTGAATGCTCGCACCGCTGCTTACAACTCCGGCCTGGCATCCGGCAACATGGACGACTACAAGGGAGAGTCCTACCGACTGCGAAGGGCAGTGAAGGATGCAAAAAAGAGGTACCGGGACAAGATGGAGTCACAGATGGAGCAGCAGGACACCAGGCGCCTTTGGCAGGGGCTACGGACTATAACTAGCTACAGGTCCAGCACCCCCTCAACCGGAAGTGCCGGCTCCTCCTTAGCTGATGACCTGAACTCTTTTTACGCACGGTTTGAGACGGGTAACACGACCAGCTCGCCGTCTAAAAACAGCACCGAAGGGGCGCTGGCTAGCGAGGCTGGAGGGGGATCCACCGCCGGGGATGTGCACACATTCTCGGTGTCCGAGCATGAGGTGAGGTGGGCTCTGACGCGTGTGAACACGAGGAAAGCTGGAGGCCCAGATGGAATATCTGGGCGAGTACTAATGTCTTGTGCTACTCAGCTTGCTCCAGTGCTCACCACAATATTCAACCTCTCCTTGGCAAAGTCCGTGGTCCCTGCTTGCTTCAAAAGATCCATCATTGTACCGGTGCCAAAGAATGCCTCTCCAGCGTGTTTAAATGACTACCGACCGGTGGCCCTCACCTCGGTTGTCATGAAATGCTTTGAGAGGCTAGTCAAGAAGCACATCTGCGCCCTCCTTCCTCGCAACATGGACCCACTACAGTTCGCATACCGTCCGAACAGGTCCACGGATGATGCGGTCTCCCAGGTTCTACACACCGCTCTCTCTCATCTGGACAGCCAGGGGGGCTATGTGAGGATGCTGTTCATTGACTTTAGTTCAGCATTCAACACAATAGTCCCCAGCAGACTGGTTGAGAAGCTGCTGGAACTGGGGCTTAGCACCCCTCTGTGTGCCTGGGTCCTGGACTTTCTCACTGCCAGGCCCCAAGTGGTCAGGATGGGGGAACACACATCTAGCTCCCTCACCCTGAACATAGGATCCCCCCAGGGCTGCGTCCTTAGCCCCCTACTGTACTCCCTGTACACACATGACTGTGGGGCCAGGTTCAGCTCAAACTCCATCATCAAGTTTGCTGATGACACTGTGGTGGTGGGCCGGATCTCCAACAATGATGAGAAGGCCAACCGGGAGGAGGTGGCTGATCTGGCACTCTGGTGTCAGGACAATAGCCTCCTCTTGAATGTCACTAAAACAAAGGAGCTGATTGTGGACTTCAGAAGGGCTAAACATCCAAGGACGTACACGCCACTGGAGATAAATGGGTCTATTGTGGATAGGGTGAGCAGTTTCAAATACTTGGGAGTCCGCATCGCAGAGGATCTGACGTGGGCAACGCACATTGCCGCACTGGTGGGTAAGGCTAAGCAGCGCCTTTACCACCTTAGACAACTGAGGAAATTCAGAGTGTCGCTGAGGATCCTTCATTGCTTCTACTCTGGGGCTGTAGAGAGCATCCTGTCCGGCAACATTACAGTCTGGTTTGGGAACAGCTCTGCCCAGGACAGGATGGCCCTGCAGAGAGTAGTGCGTTCGGCAGAACGCACCATGGGAACTACACTCGTCCCCCTGCAGGACCTATACATCAGGAGGTGCAGATCCAGAGCAAGCAAGATCATGAGGGACCCCTGCCACCCCAGTAACGGACTGTTCCAGATGCTACGATCAGGCAAACGCCTCCGCTGTCACGCTGTGAAAACGGAGAGGATGAGACGGAGCTTCTTCCCACAGGCCTTCAGGACTGTCAACTTTTATAACCCCAGAGACTAAATTTTTGTCGACACTTTTTGTGCTATGTTTAGTAATTTATTAACTTTATTTATATGCTGTAACTGTAATTCTTTTTGTGCACAACCCGCAGGCATTGCCACTTTCATTTCACTGCACATCGAGTATGTGTATGTGACAAATAAATTTGACTTGACTTGACTTGAACAGGTCTGTAAACGCAATACAGACAGATAATGTATAATATATATTTTTTAAATCAATAAACTAATAGATGTACGACAAGTACATAAAAGTACTGACATCCTCAGTGCAACCAAAGACAGACCAGTTCAGAGTTGCTGAGGTCAGTGTCGTGTTAGTGTTGTGTAGTGTTGAAGAACCTGTTGGTTATTGGGAGGAAGTTTTTCTTGATCTTGGTGGTCACGGTTTTCATGCTCTTGTACCTTATTCCTGATGGTCGGAGTAAATGTCCTCTATTGGGAATAACTCCACATATTACAGCATCTTGGGCGTTTAATATTTTGTCACATGTCAGTTCAGTCAGAAAGGACGTGTTTCAATTATTGTTGCAGTGGGAATGGCAAGAGGCAGAGAACAGATAGAATGTGTAGGAAGGAACTGCAGATGCTGGTTTACTTCGAAGATAGACGCAACAAGCTGGAATAACTCAGCAAGTCAGGCCTTATCTCTGGAGAAAAGGAATAGCTGACATTTCAGGTCGAGACCATTCTTCAGACTGAGAGTCAGGGGAGAGGGAAACCAAAGATATAGAAGGTAGATAGAACGAATTAATGAAAAGTATGCAAAAAGCAACGTTGATCAAGGAAATGTTGAGCCTACGATGGTTCATTGTTGGCTGTGGGGAAGGTGATAACGAGTTGCAGTATACGGACATGAAACTCAACAGGATGACAGTGAAACTAGTACAACAACTAGGGTGGGGGGGGGATGGGGAGAGAAGGGATGCAAGGGTTACTTGAAGTTAGAGAAATCATTATTCATACTGCGTGGCAAATATGAGGTGCTGTTCGCCCAATTTGTGTTTGGCCTCACTCTAACAGTGGATGAGGCCTAGGACAGAAAGGTCAGTGTGGGAGTTAAAGTGTGTAGCAACCGGGAGATTACGTAGGCCAAAGCAGACTGAGCGAAGGTGTTCAGCGAAACAATCGGCCAGTCTGTGCTTGGCCTCGCCGGTATATAGGACTCCAAACCTGGAACAGCGGATAGAACAGGATTGGGTGTGCAGAGTATAATTTGTTTACGGCAAATTTAATTTGGAGAACATTGGAGTTAGCCCTTAAAATGCAGATGAAAATCGTCAATAACCACAGTGAGAAAACTAAAGGGCCTGTCCCACTTAGGTGATTTTTTTGGCGACTGCCGGCGACTGTCAAAGTCGTAGCAGATCGCCACATTTTTCTTTTACCCGACGTCAATGACCACGACAATGCCGAGTCAGGTCGAGATTACAGCGTCTTCTGAAACATCGCGAAAATTCCCACGCTGTCAATGCTTCTCCGGCGTCCTGGTTTTCGCTGAAATCACTGACAAGTCGGTAAGTACTTGAGAGTTTTGAACTATAACACCTTGTATGGGTTACTTAAAAACCGAGCTTCACTGTAACAAGGAATAAACCGGATTTACTTCTAGCTTACTAATAGCTGTATTAAAAAAAATAATAATTAAAGTGGTTCAGTGGATTTTTGTGAAAAGTGTGTGGGCATTCTTTGAAAATGTAAGGGAGATGTATATCTGGTTTCTGGGTTGCATATCTGGGTTGGGAGCCCACTTTAAATGTAATGGCTGAGGCCAAAAACATTGCAAAAATTCCTACGCTTACCTGACCGCCAAACTGTCGCCTTCAATCTACCTGTCAAATGTCCTGACGGTAAGTAAATTCGTTAAACACAAGCATTTTATGGTATTTTGTAATGACTTTACTTATTTTAATATTCTGTGCTTCTAAATGCATCTTAAGAGAACCTATCAAACCTGGGGACAGCAGGCGACAGCGCCCGCAATAAGCAACGATACCTGGCGACAAGCCAGCTGTCGCTGAGAAATTTCAAACCGTTTGATTTCTCAGCGACGCGCCGAGATCCACTACGATCTTTGGAAGACTCCTCACGATCATGCCCGCAACACCCTGGCGAACTATCGACGACAGCCTAGTCACCGGCAGTCGCCTTAAAATCGCCTAAGTGGGACAGGCACTTTACCTTTCGAGAATTGGAAACGAAGGGCGGCAGAGTGGCTCAGCTGGTAGAGCTGCTGCCTCACAGTGCCAGAGACCCGGATTCCATCCTGACCTCGGGTGCTGTCTGTGTGGAGTTTGCACGTTCTGCCTATGGCCGCGTGGGTTTCCTCCAGCTGCTCTAATTTCCTCCCATGTCCCAAAGACGTCCAGGTTTGTGGGTTAAATGGCCGCTGTAACTTGCTGTAAACTGACCTTCTCAGCAGGTCAGGCACCATCTGTGGAGGGAGAATCACATGGTTTAGGTCAACGAACTTCCATCCAATGTTTTCTTTTTTAATTCTGCTTTTGGGAGGCTGATTGCCTGGTGGAATATGACTGTATTCCTTGGAGTGCAGGAGGCTGAGAAGTGATCCTATGGAAATGTATCATATATAGGGTGAATGCGTAGAGTCTTTTTTCCCAAGGGGAGGGAAATCAATGGAGTTAAGGTGAAAAGGAAAAAAAATAATAGGAACCTGAGGGGCATCTTTTTCAAACACAAGATGGTGGGTATATGGAATGAGCTGCCAGATGAAGCAATTGAGGCAGGTGCCACAATGATATTTAAAAGACGTTTGGAGATGGATATATGAAAGGTTTAGAGGAATATGGGCCACGCATGAGAAAATGGAGCCTGCTTGGATGAGGCATCTTGGTAGGCAATGGACGGGTTGGGCCCGAAGGGCCTACTTTCATCCGGTATGACTGACTCTCTGACTCCACGCATCACTGAATCTGTTTTAAAATTAACATTCAGATGTTGTTGACATTGGCTTCAAGCTGATTTTTTCAAGGTACGGACCTATTATGCAGTGGAGCAAATTGCTTACTTGGAGTCAGCAAAAGGAACAAACTATCTGCTAATGAAAACACAGGAGCTTTAGGTCAAGAGTGTGAGACCTGAACTGCAACTGCCAGACAATTACCATCAGATATTCCCCAGTGGCAAATGTAGGAGGCAGGGAGGAAAGGAGAATAACTGCAGTAATCAGCTAATTGGATGCCAGAGATTTTTATCCCCTTTCTGGAATTGGTTTTGCAACTTAATAAAGTTAGAACTGCTAAGATTGCATTTCTCTTTCGAAAGGCACTGCATTATGGCTTCCACTGTGCATATGGCTGGTGATTGCTCTCGCTTTAACCCATTCCACATTGTGTGTCAGTATAATTAGGCTGACATACCTGTGCTGTGGCACCGTTACGCTCAATCTGCTTGACAGAGGGTGCCTTTATCGTTCATTAATAAGGCCCATGAATTATCAGACTACCACCAATATTAAAGAGTGACACAAAATGGTGAAGTATCGCAGTTCGCAACGACAGGTCTACCACTGAATTTCTGGCAACCGGTGGTCCGGCACCTCCTTTAATCTGCACAAAATTACCAGAGCGCACTTGAAGTCCTCCCCCACCCCCCCCCCCCCCCCCCCCCCCCCCACGGAAGTCTCCCAAAAAAGTGGTGGCTAGGTTGGTGTCGACTTCACCTGCATTTCTGCACCGATGGGCGGGTCGAATTTGCCACCTGCGGCTAGGGCTCTGGAACACCAGCCCAGCCGGAGCCGGCAGATCCCTTCCCATAGCCAACTTCCCAAGCTGAATTTGTGGGTTGGTATCTCGGATCCCCGGTGGCCTAGGTGGACCATTCTGGCACCTTTGGACTCCTCTCAGAGGCCGTGACCTCTGTTGGTCCAGTGGCACGGTGGCGCAGCGGTAGAGTTGCTGCCCTACAGCGAATGCAGCATCCTGACTACTGTTGCCGTCTTTCGGAGTTTGTACGTTCTCCCCGTGACCTGCATGGGTTTTCTCCGAGATCTTCGGTTTCCTCCCACACTCCAAAGACGTGTAGGTTAATTGGCTTGGTAAATGTAAACAAAGAAAAGTCCTTAGTGTGTGTAGGATAGTGTTAATTTGCGGGGATCGCTGGTCGGCGCAGACCCAGTGTGCCGAAGGGCCTGTTTCCGCGTTGTATCTCTAAACTAAACTAAACTAAAATCAGATAATCCAGAAAGGTTCTGGAACCAAGGATGGCAAAAAATCAGTAGTGGACCTGAATGTACCCTTTGTCCCAAAGAAAGCCCACGCAGTCACAGGGATCGAGGTACAAACACCGGACAGACAGCAACCCGTAATCAGGATTAAACCTAGGTCTCTGGTGCTGTGAGGCAGTAACTCTTCTGCTGTGCCACTGTGCTGCCTCTTTGATTGAGAAAGGAGACTCAACGCGAGCATTTATTTCAAGAGGGATTTATTTCAAGAGGGCTTGTGTACAAAAAGGGATGTAATGCTGAGGCTCTATAAGGCGCTGGTAAGGCCGCATTTGGAATATTGTGACCAATTTTGGGCATCATATCCGAGGAAGGATGTGCTGGCTCTGGAGAGGGTCCAGAGGAGGTTTACAAGAATGATCCCGGGAATGAGTAGGTTAATCTATGATGAACGTCTGTCGGCACTGGGCCTGTACTCGCTGGAGTTTAGAAGAATGAGGGGGGACCTCATTGAAACATACAGGATAGTGAAAGGCTTGGATAGAGTGGATGTGGAGAGGGTGTTTCCACTAGTGGCAGAGTCTAGGACTAGAGGTCATAGCCTCAGAATTAAAGGACTTTCTTTTAGGAAGGAGATGAAGAGGAATTTCTTTAGTCAAAGGGTGGTGAATAAGTGGAATTCTTTGCCACAAAAGGCTGTGGAGGCCAGTTCAGTGAATATTTTTAAGGCAGAGATAGATTCTTGATTAGTACAGGTGTCAGAGGTTCTGGGGAGAAGCCAGGAGAATGGGGTTAGTAGGGAGAAATAGATCAGCCATGATTGAATGGCGTAGTCAATGGGCCGAATGGCCTAATTCTACTCCTATCACTTATGACCTTATGACCGATCCAAATGTGACCTGTATTAGCACTGATGGACAAACGGGAAGGAAAATGAGGTGGCATTAATACAAGGGCTAAATCCAATACAATTTGTCACATTAAGAAAAGGGGGAATATAATACAGCTGGATACTAGGTCATTATTCTCAGTTATAGAGTCACACCGCGTGGAAATAGGCCCTTTATCCAACTTGCCCACGCCGACCAAGATGCCCCATCTACACTAGTCCCACCTGCCTGCATTTGGCCCATATCCTTCTAACCTTTTCCTATCCATGTACCTGTGCAAATGTCTTCTAAATGTTGCGATAGTATTTGCCTCAACTACTCATCTGGCAGATCGTTCCCTGTACTCTCCACCCATTGTGTGAAAAAGTTGCTCCTCGGGTTCGTATGAAATATTTCCCCTCTCACCCTCTCACCCTCTCCCCTCTCCCAGTTAATGGGAGAACTGAAAATATATCAACGCGTTTTGTAAAATGGGTTGCTGTATGACAAAGAGAATATCCCTTATTTCTTACAATTCCATCATCAATACTTTCTTGATCGCTCATGAAGTCCAGCTTTTGCTAAGTGAGATAATGATAGTTTGACTCTTTTGCCCAGACATTCAATAACACCACCATCAAAATCTTAAGGGTTACCAGCAACGTAATTAACTGAACCAGCCACAGATAAACTCTGGCTACAAGATTAGATCAAAATGTAGAAACAAAGGTTTGCAGATGCTGGTTTATTCCAAAGATAGACACAAATTACTGGAGCAACTCAGTGGGCCAGGCAGCATCTCTGGAGAATAAAGGATGGGTGACGTTTCGGGATGTGACGTTTCTAGCCAACAATGGGCCCACCAGGGCAGCACCTGCTTGAGGTCATTTGTGGCCTGCCTGATTGGTCCTGGTCAATAGACAATAGACAATAGGTGCAGGAGTAGGCCATTCGGCCCTTCGAGCCAGCACCACCATTCAATGTGATCATGGCTGATCATTCTCAATCAGTACCCCGTTCCTGCCTTCTCCCCATACCCCCTGACTCCGCTATCCTTAAGAGCTCTATCTAGCTCTCTCTTGAAAGCATTCAGAGAACTGGCCTCCACTGCCTTCTGAAGCAGAGAATTCCACAGATTTACAACTCTCTGACTGAAAATGTTTTTCCTCATCTCTGTTCTAAATGGCCTACCCCTTATTCTTAAACTGTGGCCCCTGGTTCTGGACTCCCCCAACATTGGGAACATGTTTCCTGCCTCTAACGTGTCCAACCCCTTAATAATCTTATATGTTTCAATAAGATCCCCTCTCATCCTTCTAAATTCCAGTGTACACAAGCCTAGTCGCTCCAGTCTTTCAACATACGACACTCCCTCCATTCCGGGAATTAACCTAGTAAACCCACGCTGCACGCCCTCAATAGCAAGAATATCCTTCCTCAAATTTGGAGACCAAAACTGCACACAGTACTCCAGGTGCATTCTCACTAGGGCCCTGTACAACTGTAGAAGGACCTCTTTGCTCCTATACTCAACTCCTCTTGTTATGAAGGCCAACATTCCATTGGCT
Organism: Rhinoraja longicauda; assembly: GCF_053455715.1. Lineage (NCBI taxonomy): Eukaryota > Metazoa > Chordata > Chondrichthyes > Rajiformes > Arhynchobatidae > Rhinoraja > Rhinoraja longicauda. The sequence goes on from NC_135969.1 coordinate 12,605,678, forward strand.
TTCTTCACTGCCTGCTGTGCCTGCATGCTTCCTTTCAGTGACTGATGCACTAGCTGGTCTCCAGCTCTTCAGGCCCCACCCCCTACTTTCAGTGTGAAGAAGGGTCCCGACCCAAAACGTCCCCCATCCTTTTCCTCCAGAGATGCTGCCTGACCCACTGAGTTACGCCAGTACTTTGTGTCAATATAAGATTAGATCAGAGTTCTCTATGGTGAATGATCCACATCTTGACTCCCCGAAGATCTTCCACCATCTTGAAGACGCAAGTCAGGTGTGTGATGGAATACTTGCCACTTGCCTGGATGAGTGCAGTTCCAATAACACTCAAGAAACTTGATACTATCCAGGACAGTGCAGAACGTTTGATTAACATCCCATCTCCTGCCCTCAGCAATCATTCCCTTAATCACTGGCTTACCATGTACACAGTGTTCACCATCTACAAATTGTAGCTGTGTTTCCCAAACACATAAGCTCTAACACCAAGATGGACAACCTGATGTATGGGATGACCACTAACTACACGGTCCCATACCCATCGTGACTTGTGAACATGTTATTCTTCCTTCGCTACACTGAGCCTCACTTACAGTAGTTATGTTTAGTTTAGAGAAACAGAGCGGAAACAGGCACTTCGGCCCACCGAGCCCACGCCGACTAGCACTATCCTACACACTAAGGACAATTTATAATCTTTACCGAAGCTAATCAAGCTATAAACCTGTATGTTCTTGGAGTGTGGGCAGGAACTGGAGCACAGGGGGTAAACCCATGCGGTCACGGGGAGAATGTACAAACTCCGTACAGATAACACCGGTAGTCAGGATCTACCGCTGCGCCGCGGTGCTGCCCCAATATTGAGATTCCCTCCCCACCTTCGTTGTGGGAGAACCTTCACCAGAAAGACCAGCGCTGTCCAAGAAGGTCCATACTACTGCATTATAAAAGGCCATTTAGTCAAGTCAAGTCAAGTCAATTTTATTTGTAGAGCACATTTAAAAACAACCCACGTTGACCAAAGTGCTGTACATCAGTTCAGGTACTAAGAACGAACATACAATGGCACACAAACATAACAGCACATACATAAACAGTTCACAGCACCCCCTCAGAGGGCCTCAAATGCTAAATTAGGCAATAAAGCCAGTGATACCGCATCCTATAAATAAATTTAAATTTAAAAATGCCTAATAAGATAATGTTTTGAGGATTACTGTACACAGACTGCAGAAGAGTATTAGATGCCTACTGAATGAGTAAAGAATCAGATAGCAGGGCTTTGTGGGGAGTCTAGCAAAGCACCATGCAGCAGGATACCAAAGCTGAAAAATGCCAGTAATTTATAACGTGAGCTTTGCAGTGGCTAAATCACAGGAAGTACTGTACAATGAATAAAGCACAATAATTTTTCTAAAAAGCTAGAATTTAAAAAATTAATATCTTGTATATTTAGTTGTAAGCTTTATGTAATGAACTGAAAATTAATGCAGGGCACAAAACAATTGGAATTCATTTCCTAATATTATTCAATTATTTTTAGATTCATATTTACCAAATAGGTTATGCTCGATATCAAATAAGGATGCATAATTATCGGGGCTGAGATTTAAAGATTTTGAGACATCCCATGCCTTCCAATTCTGAGAGAAGAAATAAATGATTAAAAAGTAGTAAAAAGAGGTCATTTAAAAATGACCCCTGAGAAGTTAAGTTTTCTCAGATCGCTGTGTTGCTTTGTTTTGAGTTCGTCCTCGAAAAATAAACCTCAAAAGGGGAAATATCCCATTTGATGCCAATGTACTAAAAGAGTTATGAAGGCATTGAGCTGCAGAACATGTAAACAGGCTCTTTGGCCCCCTTTGTCAATGCTGACCAAGTTGGCTTACTGGGCAAGTTTCATTTGCCTGCATCTGGCCCATAGCCATTTGGCCCAAAGATATCCAAATATCTTTTAAAAGTCGTAATTGTTTCTGCTTCTATTACTTTGTTTAGTTTCGTTTAAGTTTCATTTAATTTAGTTTCGATAGTTTTTAGTTAAGTTTAGTTTATTTAGTTTCGTATAGTTCGGGCTAGTCTGATTTAGTTTAGTTATACAGCATGGAAACAGGCCCTTCGACCTGTGGCAACCAGCGATCCCCGTACACTGACACTCTTCTACACACACCAGGGACAATTTACAATCTTTACCAAGGCAAATTAACCTACATACCTGTCTGTCTTTGGAGTGTGGGAGGAAACCAGAGCGCGTCATTTACTTTTCCTGTAAACTGGCTTCTATATCTCTACAATTCCTTATTTCTTATCTCTGCAAAATACTTCTGACATTCTATTATTATCAACCCCTCTGGCAAGATGGTCCTGGTGTGGTTTGTGTAATTGACTGGACTTCACAGAGGCTGAGCATCTGACAGCTACGTGTATGTTCCTCTGGACCATGACCCCATCACTCAACAAGTGTATGAAATCATGAGGAGAATGTGATGAGCATTTGACGGCACTGGGCCTGTACTCGCTGCAGGGGGGACCTCATTGAAACATACAGCACAGTGAAAAGCTTGGATAGAGTGGATCTGGAGAGGATGTTTCCACTAGTGGCAGAGTCTAGGACAAGAGGTGATAGCATCAGAATTAAAGGACGTCCTTTTAGAAAGGAGATGAGGAGGAATTTCTTTAGTCAGAGAGTGGTGAATCTGTGGAATTCTTTGCCACAGAGGCTATGGAGGCCAAGTTAGTGAATATATTTAAGGCAGAGATAGATAGATTTTTGATTAGTACAGGTGTCAGGTTATGGGAAGAAGGCAGGAGAATGGTGTTCGGAGGGAGAGATTGATCAGTCATGATTGAATGGTGGAATATACTTGATGGGCCGAATGGTCTAGTTCTGCTCCTATCACATGATCTTATGATTTTATGACCTTAAAATAATAGATAGGATGGATGCAGAGGGGAAAGATTTAAAAGGAACTTGAGGGATGGCATTCCCATACAGATGGTGGTGGGTATATAGAACGAGCTGCCAGGTGAGGTAGTTGAGGCAGGTGATATAACCAAATTTATAAGACACTTAGATAGGTACACGGGTAGAAAAGGTTTAGAGGGACATGGGCCAAACGCGGGCGGGTGGGACTAGTGCAGATGGGGCATCTAGGTCGGCATGGGCAAGTTGGGCCAAAGGGCCTGTTTCCGTGCTGTTTGACTCTCTGACTGTATGTCACCATATATTCTAACAAACGTCTCCAGATGCACTGTAGAAAGTATCCTGACTGGTGGCATCATGGGCGGGTATGGCAATTCCATTGCAAAGGAATGCAAGGGGATGGAGAAATTGGTGAACTCGGCTCGGTCCACCATGGGCACAGTCTAACTCCCCATCAAAGCATCTACATGCAGGAACGGGGTACTGATTGAGAATGATCAGCCATGATCACATTGAATGGCGGTGCTGGCTCGAAGGGCCGAATGGCCTCCTCCTGCACCTATTGTCTATTGTCTATAGTCTACATGAGGCACTACCTCAAGAAGCTTAAAAGACCCTTGAACAGGTACATGGATAGGAAAGGTTTAAATGGATAGGGACCAAATATGTGCATATGGGCATTGTTTAGATGGGGCATCTTGGTCCGCTCATTCCATATACTCATCACCCTCCGTATGAAAAAGTTGTCCCTCAGCTTTCCATTGAATCTTTCCCCTCTCACCTGAAACCTATGTTCTCTGTTTTTGATTCCCCTACTCTGGGTAAAAGTCTCTGTGCATCTACCCTATCTATTCCCTTCATAATCTTATACACCTCTTGAAGATGACCCCTCATCCTATTGCACTCCAAGGTATAGCCTGCCCAACCTCTCCCTTTAGTTCAGGCCCTCAAGTCCTGGCGACATCCTCGTAAATCTTCACTGCACTCTTTCCGTTTAACAATATCTTTCCTGTAGCTCGGTGCCCAAAACTAAACACAACACTTCAAATGTGGCCTCACAACCTGACATGCTGAATTTAAACTTCTTTAAACTTCTCAGAAAGTAGAGGTGCTATTGTGACTTTTCTGTGATTCCATCAATGTGCTGGTCCCAGGACAAGTCGGTTGGGGTGTTAACACAGGAATTTGAAGGCGCCATCTCTGTCCACCACCCATACACCATTAAGCCACGTCTTTAGTAAGGCATACCTGTATATATAATTTAAAATCTCATCGTGTGTATATATGTGAATGTTCCCGAAATACAGCCAAAACGGTACACGATAGCGTATGATTTGGGGGCGGAAAATGAGGGGGTTGCATTCGTAAAATAGCAGTCTTTACACGAGAGAGTATTGGTTACTGGAAAATAAGGAGGAGGGAATATGAACAGTTTTGATGGAATTGCACTGAGAGATTGCATTCGCCTGCAGTTCTTGGTTCTTGGTCCTCCAAAATATTCCAAATGTAATTTAAACTGGAGGTAGCAGAGTATGGATTTAAGCAAGGGCTTCTTGGAGAAGAAGAGCTACCTTAAAAGTAGTTGTGTCTGGTTGAGTAACTGTCGTAGGGTGAAGACTATTCCATGCTTTAATTGTGCAAGGGAGGAATGAGTTGCTACACACATCTGTCTTGGTAACTGGTATCTCGAATTGAATCGAATGCCCTCGTTTGCTCGTGATAGTGTTGGGTTTGGTGTAGATTTGGTCATCTATGTCGAGCTGACCATTTGACATTTTGTAAAAACAGGTCAAACGGTGGGCTTTACGTCTGTCTTGGAGTGGGTTCCACCCCAATGAATTTAGAAGTTTGGTAACACTCGCTTCTCTCTCATAGGTATTTGTAACAAAACGAGCTGCCTGTCTATGGACACGTTCGATGGAAGAAATCTTTCTATTTGTGTATGGGTCCCATGCTGCAACTGCGTAGTCCAAATGTGGTCTAACAAGGGTGAAGTATAACTTCTCCTTGTTAGAAGTTGAACAATGATAAAAGTTGCATCTCAGAAAATTTAGGACACCTGTTGCTTTCACGGTTGCATGATGAGTCTGACCATTCCAACGTAGATCGTTCTGTAATTTGATGCCAAGATACTTGGCCTGTTTGGATTCTTCAAGGGTGGCACCAAGGATATTATATGATGTTCCGCCTGGTTTCCTTGTTTTGCCGGTGTGCAGTATCAAGTTTTGTTCAAATTGTTGCGTTATCGTGTACCGTTTTGGCTGTATTTCGGAAACATACATATATATGTATATACAAGATGAGATCGCCATTTTGATCTAATACTTCCGTGGTCATCTTGCGTCACAACGGGAACCCAACGGGTCCACGGGTCGTCTAGTATCATATAACATTTGTTGTCGTCTGGTGGGAACCATTTCACTGTAAGGACCTATTCACTTTGATGACTTAATATCACTGCACTGTACATTAAATATGGATGCACGGAATACCTTCCATTATTTCATTCATATTCTTGGAGCACTGAAGGCACAGCTGCTTTTTCTTTCATATGTTTGCGATGAATGGTTTAACTCGGATGATTAACAGTCATGAACTAAAGCCAGACAATTGGATTTCCAAGGAACAGTCACAGCAGATGCAACATCTTACAAAGCAGCTTTAATCAATATTAATCATGCATTTATGTACTCCTTAGGATATCCCAGCTGCTAATTATGTTTGTGACTGCTGCTTATGTAGTCAGATATAACAGCCAATTTGATCCTAGCCAGGCCCCGCGAAGATCAAACAAGATGAACGATTCCTACATCTGCATTTTGAAGCATTTGTTGCGGGAAGACATAGAATATCGAACAATATAAATGTGGGAAGGAACTGCAGATGCTGGTTTAAACCGAAGATAGACACAAAATGCTGGAGTAACTCAGCGGGACAGGCAGCATCTCTGGAGAGAAGGAATGGGTGACCTGAAGAAGGGTCTCGACCCGAAACATCACCCATTCCTTCTCCCCAGAGATGCTGCCTGTCCCGCTGAGTTACTCCAGCATTTTGTGTCTATCTTCTAGAACAACATAACGGCCCCATAGCAGAAGCGTCCATGTTGTCGGGGCTGGAAACTGGAAGTGTCCTGAGCTAATTCTGTTACCACCACCATCATCTATCGTACAAGTGATGGCTCCCACTGATTGTCACCGGAAGCTTGCGCCCTTTTCAGGACGGACGATGACAGTGATGTAACATTTGAAACATGGATGATGGACACGAAAGAAGCACAATATAACGCAGGAACGGGTCATTCAGTCCACAGTGCCTGTGCCAACCATGGTGCCAATTTACTAATCCCATCCGCCTACACGATGGCCTGTTCCTTGTTCTTCCTCTCAGCACGAGGGCTAGAAATGTCATCGGAGGAAAGCTGGCTGGTTCCTGCAGCACACTCTGTAGGTGGTACGCACTTCAGCCTGACTGTGGTGGTGCTGTAGGGAAATGACTTGGGGGCGCAAAATGAGGGGGTTGCATTCGTAAAATAGCAGTCTTGACACAAGCGAGAATTGGCTACTGGAAAATAAGGAGGAGGGAATATGAACAGTTTTGATGGAATTGCACTGAGAGATTGTATAGACTCAATGGGCCAAATGGCTTCATTCTCCAATTGAGACACATAAGGACCTAGTTTTGTAGATCCCATTGAGATTTTTTGTGTGTTGTCCTGTTTTATCCATCCGTGCAGGGGTCAAGTATTTTAATTGCAACCCATGCAGGGGATAAGCTTTGGAGTGTGGGGGGGACTGGTGGGGGCAAGGCGTGAGCCCCTCAAAGTAACATTTACAAGAAGAATGTTGGGAAGTTGAAGGGCATTGATAGTGGGGAATTCAGCAATGGTGGGTGCGTTGAAGGCCAGGGAAAGAAATTGATCTGTGCTTGTTTTAGTTTTTGTTTGGAGATACAGCATGGAAACAGGCCATTCGACCCACCCAGTCCATGCCAACCGTCGATCATAGTTCTATGTTACCCCACTTTTCCACCCACACAGAGGGAACGTGCAAACTTCACACAGACAGCACCAGAGGTCAGATTCAAGCGCGAGTCTCTGGCAGTTCTACCAGCTGTACCGCTGTGCCGTTCTTTGTAGTTTCTGGCATTTTGTTGTACGTTGCCATGTTGCCACTGGTATTTCACGGGCAGGTAATACCTCCAACTTGTTCTCCTAGTTGTGCTGAAGTAACTCAATTGGTCAGGCAGCATCTCTGGAGGACATGGGTAGGTGACGGTTCAGGTTGGGACTGTTCAGTGTCTCTAGTAAGTTTTGGTTGTCTTAGAATATTTCCTACCAAATACTAGTGGATCGTTGCTCCTGGAAAGTATCTGAAAATCAGTGCAATTTTAGGGGACTTAGCACTGATAACATTCATCTATGGCCAATCTACTGTAAAGTTTCTAATAAGCAAAGAAATATTAATTCATTATTGAATTAATTAGGGGCGGCACTTTATAACCATCAGTGGTGCAGTGGTAGAGTTGCTGTCTTACAGTGCCAGAGACCCAGGTTTGATTCTGACCACGGGTGCTGTCTGTACAGAATTTGCATGTTCTCCCCGTGACCTGCGTGGGTTTTCTCTGGGATCTCCAGTTTCCTCCCACACTCCAAAGATGTACAAGTTCGCTTGGTAAAGTTGCAAATTGTCCCAAGACCTTTTTTGCTCTGGTTTATTTTCACCCACATGTTTAGACCGTAATGTTGTATCCTTATTGTTTTGATGTGTTTTTGCTTTATTCTTAATTGTTAACTGTATGTTTGTGTTGTCACTTGTGAGCGGAGCACCAAGGCACATTCCTTGTATATGCACATACTTGGCCAATAAACTTATTCATTCAAGAAGGTGTTAGTGTGCGGGGATCGCTGGCCAGTGCAGACTCGGTGGACCGAAGGGCCTGTTTCCGCGCTGTATCTTTAAACTAAACTAGACGAAACACTCCTCCCATATTGGAGAAATTCCAAACTCTCTTAAATGGTCTGCGTGTCTCTTACTTTAAGAAACATGAGCTGTAAAAGATGCATAACACACTATAAGTAGGGAAAGGTGAACTCGTATTGTGTACCAATGCTTCCCACTTGCTTGAGGAAGTATTTCTCATAAAGGCTTGATCTATATCAGCAAACGAGGATTGCAGTAAGCCTTGTTCCTTTTGAGTTCACAACAGTCTGGTGCTGTTCATCCGGTTACTTTACCCGGCAACCACAGGTAACAGCTTTCCCGCAGAACAGCTCTCATTGTAATCACAACAACAACAGCGTCCAATATTGCTTCACAACCCCATGGAATTAATTAGCTTACTCGCTTGAGTTGGGTACTAGTGCCCCTGAGCACAGACCCGTTGCACGTTTGCACGATCCTTCCCGAAAAAGCATTTGTTCAGGTCTAGAAACCGCAGCAGAGGTCATTGGGATAGAAAAGAATATACCAAGCAAAGCAGGAGGCTGCAGTATCATGGCAACCCCAGCATCCGCCTGTGAGACGCTCAGCTTGTGGCAAACACCCAGATTCCTCTCTTAGTGTTGGTCAATAACTCGCATACCTTTTGGTAACACGGTGGCACAGCAGTAGAGTTGCTGCCTTGCAGCGCCAGAGACCCGGGATCGTACAGGCTTGGAGGTTAATTGGCTTCGGTAAGTTGTAAAACCAAATTGTCCCTCGCGTGTAGGATAGTGGTGGTGGACTGGGTGATCGCTGGAGTGCAGGAGGATGAGGCGTGATCTTATAGAGGTGTATAAGATCATGAGGGGAATAGATAGGGCAAATTCACAGAGTCGTTTACCCAGAGCAGGGGAATCAAGAACCAGAGGACAAAAGTGAGGGGGGAGATTTATTAGGAACCTGACAGGCAACTTTTTCCACACTTTTTCTGGCAGCTTGTCTCATATGCCCACTATCCTCTGTGTGTAAAAACCTATGTCCTCTGTTTCTTAAATCCTCTACTCTGGGTTAAATACTCTCCACATTCGCCCTATCTATTCCCCTATTCATGATCTTATACATCACTACAAGATCTTATACACCTCAGCCCTCAGCCTCATCTGCTTCAAGGGATAAAGTGCAAGCCTGCCCAAACTCTCCCCACAGCTCAGAGCCTTTCCTCAAGCTCCCCTCATTAGCCTACAAACTAAATGACCGTCAGCACTGCATTGCCAAGGGAAACCCTCGTGTCACATCAGAGATGTTCCCTTTGTCCTGCTTGTCCCTCCCCCACCCTCTCTGCAACTTGCCCATAAACTAGCTGACAAACACGCACGTCTTTGGAATCTGGGGGGAAACCAGAGCATCCAGGAGAAAACCCACGCGGTCACAGGGACAACGTACAAACTCCGTACGGACAGCACCCGTAGTCAGGATTGAACCCGGGTCTCTGGCGTTGTAAGGCAGCAGCTCTACCGCTGCGCCACTGATGGTTAGACAAAGACAAAGGCTGGAGACAAAAGGACAAAAGGCATGAAATAAGGAGAGAAGAGCTGTGCATTGGGCTCAGGAACACACCCTTCAGCCCACTACCTCAATGCTGAACATGCCCAGACAGTTTAATCTCCTCTGCCTGCTCGTAGCCCACATCTCTCCATTCCCTGTAGATCAATATGCAGATGCAGATCATCTGGTCCTGGGAATTTATTAGCATTCTGTCTCACCATCCTCCGCAGTACATTTTTTTCCCCTTATATTAATTTTCTTCAGTTCTTCATCCTCTGTAGTTTTCTTTGTAATTTCTTCCATGAACACGTACACATAGTTTTTGCTTAATTTGGCAGCCGTTTCCTCATCCCACCCCACTACAAATTCTCCCATCTCTGTCTGTGAGGAGCTGCTTTTGTGTCTGCAAGACTTTTTTCCTTTTCCCATACCTGTCAAGCAACCAGCGCCACAGTGGCATCAACACTGCTCTCCACCATTGGACAAAATCGTCTTCAGGCCCTTGAGATTAGTTGGAGCTGGGCGCCACTAAGTCTTATGCCAAGGTGCGCAGGCCTATGATTTCATGCAGAGGCACTATAATTAGTTTAGTTAGTTAGTTCGTTTACTTCACTGTCACGTGTACTGAGGGACAGTGAGAAGCATTTTTGCTGCACGCTATCCAGTCAGCGGATAGACTACACATGATTGCAATCGAGACGTCCACAGTGTACAGATACTTGATAAAGGGAAACACATCAAGTGCAAGATAAAGTCCAGCAAAGTCCTATTGAAGATATATTCTGATGGTCTCCAATTAGCTAGATAGTAGCTGACCACTTTCTAAATATTGGTGGGATGGTTCAGTTGCCTGATGACAGCTGGGAAGAAACTGTCCCTGAATCTGAAGGTGTGCATTTTCACACTTCTGTACCCCTTGCCTGAGGGGAGAAGAGGAAGCTGAGAGTCCTCCTGTGACATAGTACACATGCCCTGTGACATGGTACACAAGCCCTGTGACATGGTACACATTAATCTTTCTTGCAGCTTCTAGCTGGGCTGAAGAATGCCATTATCCTCAGGTGAACAGGTGCTGTGGATGATTTCTCAGCTGATTTCTAACACCCCCTCCACCCCCAGCGATCTATTTTCACATTCTGGCCATCTGATATCCATGTTCTCTGCCTCGGATTCATCCATCTGGCGCGTTTGCAAAATCTGCCACTCATTGCAGCTCTCTTTGTGAGTTTTCTTTTGCCATGAATATTAATAATTGATTTATTTCCAGCATTTAGTGATTGCTGTATATGAAAGACAGCAGTGAGTCAGTCACACAAATGGGGAGTTTCAAACAGATCATAACTGCAACTAGATATTTCCATCTCTGTACTTACATGTGAGGGCATCAACTCAGTGGTCTGGAGTTATTGCTCTAAAGCTTTCCACCTCTCCCTCTCTGACCTCCTTTTGATATTTCCTAAAAGGTCATCATCGGCGATCACTCTCAGCAAACACAGAGATGTAATGCTGAGGCTCTATAAGGCGCTGGTCAGGCCGCATTTGGAGTACTGTGAACACATTTGGGCCCCATATCCGAGCAAGGATGTGTTGGCTCTGGAGACGGTCTAGAGGAGGTTTACAAGAATGATTCCAGGAATGAGTGGGTTAGCATATGATGAGCATTTGACAGCACTGGGCCTGTACTTGCTGGAGTTTAGAAGGTTGAGGGGGGATCTCATTGAAACTTACAGAATAATGAAAGGCATTAATATAGTGGATGTGGAAAGGATGTTTCCACTGGTGGGAGAGTCTAGGACCAGAGGTCATAGCCTCAGGATTAAAGGGCACCCTTTCAAAAAGGAGGTGAGGAGGAACTTTCTTTAGTCCGAGGGTAGTTAATCTGTGAAACTCATCACCACAGAGGGCTGTGGAGGTCAAGTCAGTGGATATTTTTAAGGCAGAGATAGACAGGTTCTTGATTAGAATGAGTGTCAGGGGTTATGGGGAGAAGGCAGGAAAATGGAATTAGGTGGCAAAGATCAGCCATGATTGAATGGCGGAGTAGACTCGATGGGCCGAATGGCCTAATTCTACTCCTATAACGTGAACATGAATTTGTGATAGGATTTTAGACAAATTTATTATTAGAACGGGTGTCAAGGGTCATGGGGAGAAGGCAGGAAAATGGGATTAGGTGGCAGAGATCGGCCATGATTGAATGGCAGGTAGATGGGCTGAGTGGCCAACTTCTACTCCGATAACTTGTGAGTTTGTCAACACTCACTGGGTGGTTCTTGCCTTTTACCGCCTTGAGGTCGGCTGCGGGAAGCCCCCACCCACCCCCAAGTGCTGAAGAGAGCCATGCAAGGTGAGGAAAGACAGTCCTCAGGTCGGCCGGAATGGAGGCGACGGCTACAACGGGCCTTTGTGGCCACGTGCAGCTAGGACTGTAAAATGACGCCCAAATGGCCCCCTCTTGCATATAGACACAGTGGGCTGTTCTGTACATTCAATACTAACCGGGGGATTATGCTTATGTATGGTGATAGTCTTGCTGAACTGTTTGCAAAAAAAGGTTTTCACTGCACCTTGCTACACGTGATAATACAGAAAACATTGATGGTTTATTGGGTGGCGCACTGGCGTAGTGGTAGAGTTGCTGCTGTACAGCGCCAAAGACCCGGGTTCGATCCTGACTACAGGTGCTGCCTGTATGGAGTTTGTATGTTCTCCCTGTGGCCTTGTGAGTTTTCTCCGGGTGCTCCGGTTTCCTCCTACATTCCAAAGATGTACAGGTTTGTAGGTTAATTGGTTTTGGTAAAAAAAAGTAAAATTGCCCCTTGTGTGTAGGATAGTGTTAGTGTCAGTAGGGGCAATTTTACAATTTTTTTAAAAACCTGTTAGTATACGGGGTGATCGCTGGTCGGCGCGGAGTCAGTGGACTAAAGGGCCTGTTGCCATGAGTCGAAGGTCAAGAATGTTGCATCCTTTTCTGCCCCTCCATCGCTGAGTAGTTTTTTTTGACCAAACAAAAACTGGAAGCATTGACTGCAAGTAGCACAGTTAGAATGTGCCACTGCTGAAGTGTTGCATTGCCCCGTGAAGATTGTTTCAGACTTCACAGGTCATCGGCTGTTCTGGCAATGGGATACAGTGGCTGTTTTGGAGTGAACACCGTAAATTAAAAAAACTATTATTTGGCATCCTTTCTCTTTTTCCATTAAAACGCTGTGAAAGGCTCTTACTCTGTGGTTGCATGTGGAAAGCCATTGTTCCCTATCCCCGGTGACTGATATGTTTCTGATTACCTTTAACAGCTAAACAAAAGCAAAAATCCGCAGTGATCCTCCCGATTTCACATTGCATGCAACAATTTCCTGGTGCGTGCTTGCCTTTGTCTGAAACATTGGCTACGCTTATTGCCGCTGTTGTGAGTTTGTTTAAAGGAGAAGGCGGCAGGTGAACCTTTCAACATGTTCTCTGTGCAGCCTCATTGTGTCGGGATAATGGCAATTAGCATTGACGTTGTCATCAGCAGACTGTACTTGCAGCTGCAATAGTTCCAGCTGCAGGGGGTGTGACTGCACTAAATGACCACCATGCAATATGGTGGACGGGTGGATATAAGGAGAGGGCGAAATGCGCTCAGGTTAATTTGCAGGCGATTTAGAGGCTAGAGGAATTACACAGGCGAAAGCATAGAAACAGGTAGAGTGAGAGAGGTTGAGCGAGAGAGGTTGAGCGAGAGAGGTTGAGCGAGAGAGGTTGAGCGAGAGAGGTTGAGCGAGAGAGGTCGAGTGAGAGAGGTAGAGTGAGAGAGGTAGAGTGAGAGAGGTCGAGATAGAGTGAGAGGTAGAGGTCGAGTAGTAGAGGTAGAGAGGTAGTGGTAGAGTGAGAGAGGTAGTGAGAGGTCGAGTGAGAGAGGTAGAGGTCGAGTAAGATAGGTAGAGGTAGAGAGGTAGAGGTAGAGTGAGAGGTAGTAGAGTGAGAGAGGTAGAGGAAGAGGTAGAAAGGGAGTAAGAGGGGAGGAGGAGAGAGAGGGAGGAGGGGAAAGAGAGGGAGGAGGGGAGAGGGAGTGTCAATCAAGAGAAGAAGGTGAAAGCTAGACAGGGAAAAGCTGAGGAGAGACACGGTGAGAACCATTCCAGTGGGAAAGAGCCAGTGTATGTACAAAACAGCCTGTGAAACAGCCTGTGTACAAAACAGCCTGTGAAAGATGGGAAAGAGGAATGAGAGAGATGTGTATTTAGATAAATAGATACAGAATCAGGAACAAGGACCTAGAAACAGGGAGAGAGCAGCGGAACAATGCAATAGAGATATACTTAGATGGACAGTATATATATGTAGGTGAGGCAGGCAAGAAAATACCATTGGTTCACATGGTCAAAGGCAGAAGATTAAACTAGCAGACAAGAGAATGATGGTGAACAATGTCTGCTGAACAACGATGAGGACTAGTTAGAACAGCTGATTTGTGTGCCAACACACCCCAAGGTATCTGGTAAGTAGCCCACATGCAGCAATAGGTAAATAATAGAGAATCAATTGACCATGGATGGATCTGTCTGTGAATGCAATAAATACATTGGTTTCAAGAACTCCAGACGTGAACAGTAACAATTGAAAAATTGCAGCAGCATCAGGTGGGCTGAGGAATGGTTAATGGAGTTTAATACAGATAAGTGTGAGGTGTTGCATTATGGGAAGTCATACCAGGGCAGGCCCAACACAGTGAATGGCAGAGCTCTGGGGAGTGGGGCAGAGCAGAGGGATCTAGGAGTGCAGGTACATAGGTCCTTGAAAGTGGCGTCACAGATTGAGAGGGTGGTCAAGAAGGCTATGGGCACATTGGCCTTCACCAGCCAGAGTATTGAGTATAAAAGCCCGAAGATCAGGTTACAGTTGTGCAAGACATTGGTGAGGCCGCATTTAGCCTATTGTGTTCAGTTTTGATCACCCTGTTATAGGAAAGTTGTTGTTAAACTGGAAAGGGTGCTAGTTACATGGAATGAGCTACTAGAGAAGGTAGTTGAGGCAGGTACTCTCACAACATTTAAGAAACATTTGGACTGATATATGGATAGGATAGGTTTAGAAGGATATGGACCAAATGCAGGCAGGTGGAACTAATGTACATGGGGCATGTTGGTCAGCATGGGCTGGTTGGGCCAAAGGGGCTGTTTACACACTATATGACACTATGTATCAGTTTGATGTGGTCCATGTTGAGTTGGTTGATTACAATCAGAGTGGACGAGGACACTGTACTTGGGCTAGATTCGGAACAAATCAGTTCGTCCCTGTCCTTCATTTTCATTCAGTGACTTGCCAAAACCACACCTTAAGAATGTTGCATAAGAATGAACTTGGAATCGGTCACAGTGCTCACCTGTACCTGTGTCAAATGCAGAGCAGGACTTCTGCTCCTCCACTTGGTTGAAATATCAAAGTGCTGGGCCTTCGAACCATAACCAACACTCACCGTTTGTTACAGGAATTTATTCACCATTTTAGAAATGTTGTCAATGTTTTAACTTTGGCATATTGGAGTTAAGTGTGAAAGTCATTAAACCTGTACAGCTGTATTTGGCAATAGCCTTTGTTAAAATGCAAGTTGCCTTTAGCTTTGTGACGTGACTTGGTTTGTTGCTGTCTATGAGAGCTGGGTCAGTTAACTGCACAAGTGCAATTAGAAACCAATGTGTGGAGAATGCTAACTCATATCTTTGAATGTCTCTATTTATTTTTTTGGCCAGGAACCTTGTGATATTAGAAAATTATCATACATCAGTAATCCCTTTTTGTTCCCTGGCCACCATCCGTGTCTATCGTTCCGGCAATTGGCAAACACTAAATCCAACGATTGACAAACTTGATGACATCTTAACTTGAAGTCCTATCCCTGCATTATTACCAAACATGTGTAGGAAGGAACTGCAGATGCTGGCTTAAACCGAAGATAGACATAAAATGTTGGAGTATGTCAGCAGGCCAGGCAGCATCCCTGGAGAAAATGAATAGCTGACGTTTCAGGTCAAGGCTCTTCTTCAGACACTTATTATCAAACATGTTCCTCTATCTTTGTTTATCAGCTAATTTCTTCCTGAATCCCTCATCCATGCATCTTTTAATTCCCAATAATTATTCCTGTGCACACACACTTGCACGACATTGCTCGTTCTTTTCTCCATAAAATTGGGCTGCATCATTTTTGCTGGGCTGATGTCCAAATTTGCATCCAGTCCCATATACCCATCATGTTCATGTTTGTCGGCTTGTATGGATTCCCAGTAAAGCAACGTCTCTCTTAATATCCTCACCCCTGCTTTTAAAGCTGGCCATGGCAGCCTCAGCCAAATGCATCTTGGTGACTTCCTCCAGCCCCGAAAGATTCCTCCCATTTTGACCTCGTGATCATCTCTGAAAGCAGTTGCTTCACCATATCCTTGCTGAGGTGGGAATCCACTCTACCATGAGAGATGGCAAGATTGGGGGCATTGTGTCAGTTCAGAGTTGATAGAATAAAAGTTTGGCAAAGGTTATTTCCAGCCAGAATTTCCTTGTCATCAGAAAAATATTTAAGTCTGGGAAACTCTGAAAGAGACGTAGAATTTCCGGGCCAATTTCCATATCATTCTCTAGTGTATTCTTCCCTCGAATGCCTACCTTTGAACATCGAACAATACAGCACAAGATCAGGTCCTTCGGCCCACAACGTCATGCCACGCTTGATGCCAAGACCAACTCTTACCTCTCTGCACTTGATCCATAGATAGACACAAAAAGCTGGAGTAACTCAGCGGGACAGGCAGCATCTCTGGAGAGAATTAATGGGTGACGTTTCATCCACTCCTTCTTTCCGGAGATGCAGACTGTCCCTCTGAGTTACTCCAGCTTTTTGTGTCTATCTTCGGTTTAAACCACCATCCGCAGTTCCTGCACATGATCCATATTCTCCATTCCCTGCATATTCATGTACCTATCCAAAAGTCTCTGATTTTGAAAGCTCTACACACAGTCAGTTAGTTCCCAAGTCCAAGATTGAAACTCCATCAGTTTGGCTTCCCATATTTTAGGTGGGCTTCTAACTTATACTCTCCTTAGCAGTGTGCTTGTTGACTCTATGGATTGAAACTAATGACAGAGTGAGGGGTACAAGTTACATTGGGTTAGCAGATAGTTCTGCTGTTGCTGTTAGCTCTCAGCACTTCCTGGGTTTCTGCTTTTGATCTAGTTGAGACACAAGGATGCTGGTTTGCCAAAAAAGACACAAAGCGCTGGAGTAACTCAACAGACCAGGCAGCATCTCTGGAGTATTAAAAAAAAAAGACACAGTGCTAGAATAACTCAGTGATACAAAAAAAGGATACTAAGTGCTGGAGAAATTCAATGGTTCAAAAAAAAGACAAATTGCTGGAGTAACTCAGCTGTACAAAAAACGATTGAAGAAGGGTCTGACCCGAAGAGTCACCTATTCATGTTCTCCAGAGATGCTACCTGACCCATTGAGATATTCCAGCACATTATCTCCTTTTTTGAATTAGTTGATCTGTTTTCTCAATCAATCCCATTAACAGTGCTTATCAGAAATACATGACGTGTATACTCGATATGAAAATAGGACATTGCCTCTATAAGAACGGTACTGGAGACTGTCCTCAAATTCGTTAACAAGTAGTTCTTGCTCATATTTTGACATGTTTGTATGTTTATGTTTCATGTGACTAGATGAATCTGCAAAATGAAGTTTTGCAGATTTAGATCGCAATATAGCTTTGATTTGTCTTTTAACCTTCAGCAATAAGCTTTGAGCTCGCTCACACTCTTGCATTCAAACATTCAGGCAGCAGGCGTTATCGAGACGCCAGACATGCAGGTCGCCTTTTGAGCCCAGGTATATAAAATGGCACTCAAGTATTCTTTCATATCATCAGTCCACTCGACGCAAATCACCTGTGAACAAAGGCTCACTCTGTGATAATAGAATAACAAGCATAAATTTAATAATGTATTTAGGGCTCTTCTAATCTCCAGTAATCATTTGAATGCCATGATTATTGCCTTCTCAATCTTTATTGTCCTTCAGCTTTGTCGGACCATTGTATTATTTTGGTGATATTGCTTTTCACAGGCTTTCTGTTGTTTTGTTACTTCCCTTATCCTACAGATATATATTGGTCCTGCAGTCCCTCAAAAAATAATCGCATGTCATGACATATTCATTCAAGGGTTGACTTGACATATTGTGTGCCGATTCCCAGCTTGTCAGGACACTGAGCTTCAATTAATGTGGTCTCACCATAAGAATGTGCTAAATGGATTTCCCTTCTCCTCATTCTCTCACTAATCTGTCAGCCCTGTCTTTTACACACAAGGTCAACTCAGTCAGAAAGTGATGAAACCACTTTTGGGTAATGGATATTGAAGTCTGCTGCCCAGCGTACATTTTGTGCACAACAGAGCTTCTCGCAAGTATGAAGTTCCAAGTGGCTGAGTTCCGATTCATCAGCAGGAGTAGGACACAAATTGATGGCAACTGAGGGATTTCTTGCTTATGTTTGGGTTGACGCATATGTACTTCATGAAGTCGTGAGTCAATGTTAATGGGCCTAAGATTCCTCTTTCCAAATATAGGGAGGGAAGATTCACCGACACAATCTGATACTATCTCCAATGCTGCTGGAACAAGATGGGCCCAAGGTTCAAGACAGATATTCTGGACATTTGCAATAGAAATGCTAGTCTGTCAGTCTGCATCATTGGTTTATGGGGGCTGGGGCAATGTTTCTCATCTTGACGTTAATAATAGGGCGGCACGGTAGCACAGCGGTAGAGTTGCTGCTTACAGCGCCAGCGACCTGGATTCAATCCTGTCTGCAGGTGCTGTCTGCACGGAGTTTGTATGTTCTCCCTGTGACTGCGTGGATTTTCTCTGGGTGCTCCGGTTTACTCCCACACTCCAAAGATATACAAGTTTTGTAGGTAAATTGGCTTTGGTAAAATCATAAATTGTCCCTAGTGTGTAAGATAGTGCCAGTGTATGAAGTGATCGCTGGTCGGCACGGACTCAGTGGGCCGAATGGCCTGTTTCCACGCTGACTCTCTAGAGTCTAAAAGACTTTGGGGTCAATTGGGTTGGAGGTGTGTTTGGCATCACTGAATTTGGTTGGCTGGACTGATCTGTTCAGTGCTATTCTTATTGATTGATTCATTTAATTGATTGAAAAGATACAGAAAGGAAAGGCCAGTCGGCCCACCGAGTCCACGCCAACCATCGATCATCCGTGCACATTGGTTCTATGTTATCCCCCTTTCGCATCCACTGCCTACATACGAGGGGCTATTTATAGGGGACAGTTAAGCCTGCACGTCTTTGAGATGTGGGAGGAAACGGGAGAACCGGAAGGAAACCCAGGTGGTCACAGGGAGAATGTGCAAACTGCACAGAGACAGCACCCGAGGACAGGAAGGAACCCGGATATCTGGCGCTGTGAGGCAGCAGGCCACTGTGCTGCCTTTCATTCTTATTTTTATTCATTGTATTCTTTCCTTGCTACTGAATGGATTCCTCAGCCATTCATCAGCATATTTAAGAGATATGCGGATTTTGGAATCACATTAAGGACAGACTGGGCAAAGTCCTGGTGCATCAAATGGATTTTTTTTGGCAATCCAGTCGTTACATATTTTTACATACTAGGATTTTTTCCCCCAGATTTATTTAATTAATTGATTTGCCTTTCCCCGCTCCTTCGGATCTAAATAGTCTTTTGATCGCCATTCGAGTCGTCCCACTTTCACCATTTTACAGCGCGTGTTTGGTATTGCTTGGCTCTGTGGAAATTGCTCAATACCTGCTGGGATTCACCTGGCCTTGGCTATATTGCTCTGCCTCCAGCCCTTAAAGATCTTCTGACTAACCTACTTGGCTGACAATCTCTGATCTAACACCATCTGCTACCAAAAGCCGCCCGTTACATCCAACTAAAAGGAAAGCTAAACACCGTTTCATGCCAGAGGTTTGATATAAAATCATCAACGGCCGGGAATATAACACAGGCGAGGCAGCATGCCCACAGAGAGAGGATTCACATTTCAGGTGAGTGATCATTCATCTGAACAACTCGGGCAGCACAGCGGTAGAGTTGCTGCCTTACAGCATCAGAGACCCGGGTTTGATCCTGACCACAGGTGCTGACTGTACGTAGTTTTGGCACGTTCTCCCTGTGCCTGCGAGGGTTTTCTCCGGGTCCTCCGGTTTCTTCCCACATCACGAAGATGTACAGGTTTGTAGGCTGAATGGCTTCTGTAAATTGTCCTTAGAGTGCAGGATTAAACTAGTGTACGGGTGATCACTGGTCGACGTGGACTCTGTGGGCCAGAGGACCTGTTTCCATGCTGTATCTCTAAACTAAAACTGCTCTGACCATTTGCATTTCCAACATTATCTGCATGGATGCAAGGTCCATTTCTTTGCACTGATAGATTCCTGCTTACATAACAAAGTGACCATTATACGAGCTGAGGCAATTTGTTTAGCAATCTATTTGGCTGGAGAAGGTTTTACAGATGAGCCTGTTTGTTTTTTACTTTCATTCTCCCGGACTCACTATTTCTCTTTCGCTTCTTCTGCATTCCCTCTTCCTTCTCCCTGTTAAACGTGCCCATGCCAACACGGTTGCTATGCTGCAAAAAACAGCAGGGACTATGGTTGATTCTCTGTTTCCAGATGGAGTAGAGCTCGAGTAAATGTCAGCAACCAAGCGCAGACCAGAGACCACCTCGATGTGCTTGACTGAGTAGCTAATGAATACCGAGTCGGCACGGAATTTTTAACAAAAAAATCTTTTTGTCCGGAATGTGTTTACACAGTAAGTTACGGGGCATGAAACATTTACACACTGAGGTTCCCAGACTGAAACATTAATGCTTCAGGCGTTAAGCCAAATGCATTTCTGTAACTATAGTAATGCAATTTGACATTTTAAAAGCCTGTTTATTGATAAGAACTGCTCCCGATCATTCATTTTCAATTTATTTGTGTAGAAGCCGTATCGTGTTTTATTGTTTCACCTCTTGGAGGAGCGGAGTTCAAAAGTCAAACGGTTAAAGCATCTGAGGCTGTTTTGCATAAAGTAACCTGTTGTGGGAATACTCCAACCGCCTGCTAAACGCACAGCGAAGGAAGATGATGTAATTTTGCCTGGAACTTGAAGGTGTTTGCTTTCAAACAAAAGTCTCTCGCCTTTGTTTTCAGATGTTTGTACGCAATACTCTGACTTTACGGGTCACATAACTATGAGAAAACAACAGTTTTGCTGAGGATTGAATTGCAGGACGACCTACATACAACTCTAAGCAGACAGGTATGCACTTGTTCAGAAGGATATAAACAATGTATACCACTTCCTTTGTAAACAGCGAGTTTCTTAAGGGAATTCACGCCAGCGGCTAAAGTATTGAGTGGCGTACGGTTGTTACAAAATAAAATATTTGGCAAGCTCGCCAAAAATGGCTAATGAAATGAACGTTATCTCTATTTTACCTGTTTTGTTTATGAGACGGAACTGTGGCATTTACTGAAAAGGATTAAACTTTGTATATATCATCTAGTTTAGTTTGGCTTAGCTTAGTTTATTACTGTCATGTGTACTGAGGTACAGTGAAAAGCTTTTTGTTGTTGCGTGCCATCAAGTCAACAGATAGACTATACATGATTACAATCAAGCCGTCCACAGTGTACAGTTAGCGGATAAAGGGTATATCATTTAGTGCAAGATAAAGTTTGATAAAGTCTGATTATAGATAGTTCAAAGTTTTCCAATGTGGTAGATGGAGATCAGGACCACACTTTAGTTGGTGAGAGGACGAGTCTGTTGCCTGATAACAGCTGGGAAGAAACTGTCCCTGAATCTGGAGATGTATGTTTTCAAACTTCTGTACCTCTTGCCTGATGGAAGAGGGGAAAAGAGGGAGTGACTGGGGTGAGAATGGTTCTTGATTATGCTGGTGACCTTGCTAAGGCAGCGTGAAGTGTAGATGGAGTAAGGGAGGTTGGTTTGCTTGATGGTCTAGGCCATGCCCAGAACTCTCTGCAATTTCTTGTTGTCTTGGATGGAGCTGTTCCCAAACCAAGCTGACATGCATCCTGATAAAATGCTTCTTACTGGAGAAGTTGGTGAGGGTTGTTGGGGACGTGGCAAGCTTTCTAAGGAAGTAGAGGCGTTGGTGTGCTTTCTTGGCCATTGCTTTGATATGGCAGGTCCAGGGCAAATTGAGGGTGATATTTATTGCTAAGAACTTGAAGCTTTTGACTACTTCAGCACCGTCGATGAATACAAGGGGGTGTGCGTACTGCTTCACTTCCTGACATTGAGGGAGAGATTGTTGTTTTGGCACCAAGTTACAAGGTTCTTAATCTCCTTCCTACACTCTGTCTCGTCAGTAGTTGATATCCTGCCCACTATGGCGGTTTCGTCTGTCAACTTATAAATTGTGTTGGAAAGGTTTCCATGACTTCCCATGGCTGCAGTCATGTGGGTGTAAGGAGTATAGAAGGGGACATAGAACATATCTTTGTGGGGCACTAGTGATGA